>NC_084865.1:2412500-3722686 GCF_951802175.1 Populus nigra
ATGTAACTTTCCACCAAATTCTACAAAATAAAAAATTAGACATGTTAGATGATTGCAAATAATTTAATTAATAAATTACAAAATAAAAGGTGCAAGTTTATTAAAAAATAATTACCTGACTCAAGGTTTTCATAGGTTTCAAGATCATTTATCAAGCTTCTAATATCAGTTGAAATTGATCCATGATGCAACCAATTTTGACAACAAATGAGTGCTTGAACAGTTCCTGGAGATAGAGAACTTCGAAATTGATCAAGTACACGACCACCTGTGCTAAATGCTGATTCAGAAGCCACTGTGGATATAGGAATAGCCAGAACATGTTGGGCAACCTTTGAAAGTGTCTTATATTTCAAAGCATTACTTTTCCACCAACCTAAAATATCTAACTTATCATCATTAGGATCCTCACAACCGTCAATCAAATACTTCTCAACCTCATTTTTATTTTCCACACTATCCTCCTCCTGCAAATGTCTTTTGAATCGAGCCAAAGTGTTAACATCTACCTCCACATCATCAACAACACTATCCTGTTTATGCCTATTATTATCCACCACTTCATCAATTTTCAAATAAAACTCATACAAGCTCACCAAAGTATCTTTCACCTTATTTGTTAGCAATTGTGCTTTGTCATGATCATACAAATCACCAAAACAAAATTTCACATATTTCAACTTCAAACGTGGATCTAAGACATTAGCCACATATAACAAAAAATTCTGATTTACTTCACAACCCCAATACTTCTCAAACTTTGACATCATATTCATCGCCATTCCACTTAAAATACTATCTTTATTTTTACACAATTGCAACAAGTTTGTATGCATGTAAATCAATTCATTGAAGAAAGAATTTGATGTGACATGCAATGAGCCAGAAAATCTCAATGTAACCATATAAAAGATCTTTAAGAACTTAACCAAAGTTCTTGCATTTTCCCAATCCTCCAAACCAGGTGGCCCTATGTTTTTTTTATTCCCCTTTGAATCAACCTCCAAAAAGTAACTCATATACCTAGGTTCTTTTTCACCTAACCTCATAAACACCTTTTCAAACTTTTCAGCAGCTTCTAGCATAAGATATGTTGAATTCCATCGAGTTGCAACATCTAAACACAATGATTTCTTACACTCTATATGCAACTTTTCAGCACACTTCTTAAATGCAAGATGCCTCGACGGTGAAGATCTCACAAACCTAATTGCATTTCGAATCTTAACAACTGAAACATTAATCTCTTTCAAGCCATCACACACAATGAGGTTTACAATGTGTGCACAACATCTAACATGCAAGTGCTCATTTGACAATATATTAGTTGGCCAATCTTTCATCACATTCTTTAAATATGAAATGGTCACATTATTAGAGCTTGCATTGTCTAATGTAATAGTCAACAGTTTATCAATTCCCCACTCCAACAAACAATTCTCAATAACTTGGCCAATTGTCTCACCCATATGATTGGAAACTTGACAAAAATTAAGAATTCTTTTATGCAAATTCCAGTCATTATCAATCCAATGAGCTGTTAAACACATATAGTTAATATTCTGGATTGATGTCCATGTATCTGTTGTTAAGCACAATCGTTGACCCCTAAGAGCTGTCCTCAATCTATCCTTCTCTTCAATATAAAGTTTCAAACAATCTCTCATAATTGTAAAACGAGAAGGAATGTCAAATCTAGGTTGCATAGTCCTAGCAAACAATTTAAATCCCCGACCCTCCACAAAATTAAAAGGCAACTCATCAGTTATAACCATCTTTGCTAGTGCTTGTCTACATTCATCATAATTATAACCTATTGCCTTAAGACTTCCCACATTCTGTTCTTCCAATTCACCCTTCTCTATCTTAGGTTCTAACACCAAAACCTTTTGTTTCTTATCAACCACAAAAGGAAACTTCTTGCACACTTTTAAATGACTCCACATATTACTTGTGCCATTAACAATAGTGTGACATGCATAATGTTTTCCACAATAATTACATTCAGCTCTAGGGGCTTTAGGATCACCATCAAGTTTTGTAAAGTGATCCCAAATTTGTGACTTTTTTCTATCCTCAACATTTCTTTTCCTAGATGCAAGGACTTGAGGTTGTTTACCTTTTGTATCTGTGGTGGAAGCTGCATTGGTTGATTCTGTGTTAGTTTTTGAAGTTGGAGAAGTGGTTGATGTTGGTGTAGTGCCCGTGGATGAAGCATTTTGAATTTGAGTAGTTTCCATCTGTTATTACATAATGAAAACATGTTAAAAACCCATAACTTATAATAGACTTAAATGTACTAAAATTCAAAGAAATTATCAAACTAATAGAAACTTAAATGTCAGGCAAAAAAAAAAAATGGAAACTGGAAAGTAATATCAGCCAAAACATCTGTCAATCCTAAGTTCACTGCCAACCAATCCTAAGTTCACTGCTTAAGTTCACTGTCAAGTGCCAACCAATCCTAAGTTCACTGCCAACCAATCCTAAGTTCACTGTCAAGTGCCAACCAATCCTAAGTTCACTACTTCACTGCTTAAGTTCATTGCCATCTGCCAACCATCAAATTGTCCTTGAAATTCTGATTAACAGTCTATTTCAAGATGCAATAAGAACAAATTTACATCCTATATTATAAAAGCAACAGATTCTTAGTCATAGAAAGTTTAGAAACCAGTTTTGAAGACAATCCTAACAATGTCTGTGCAAAATGAAACATGCTGCCAAACATAACCAATTTCACCACATCTATATCTTTTCCTTCCAACCAACATCAAAACGAAAGAGGAAATCACACAATGCTTTTCCAAAACTTGAACTGTAAAGATGGCAACCAGAAAAATCCAATAGCAATTTCAATGCTGTGAAGAGACATATGATGAGAAATCAACAAACAATCAGGAAACAGCAACAAAAGAAAAACATTATGCAACTCCCAGATTGACAAAGAACAGGGAAACAAAATACAAAATGATTGACAGAAAAAAAAATTAAATACACATAAAACAGAGTAACACACTGCAGCAACAAACCCAAAATGATTGACAAAGAACAGGGAAACAAAATACAAAAACAAACTAAAAGAACCAAGAAACTAAATAAAAAGGAAAAAAATAAAAACAAAGATTGACAGAAAAAAGAAATCATACCTGTGCGAGTTAGGACACGATTCAATTTCGGGTGTGAAAGGCAACTTAAGGCAGCAACATAACAAACTTTATGGTCTCAAACCAGCCCGCGGGTTGATCATGTTTTCCCTTCAAACACAGAGTTTGTTTGTTTCGTCACACAGCAAGAAACAATTTGAAAAAAATATAGGAAAAATGGCATAGTTATAAAAATCAACAAAAAAATACACAGAATGCTCAAACATTGATTTTTTTGTAAGGATATACTAAAAAATACACAGAATCACAAAGCATATGTAAAAAAAAAAACAGAGATTGACAGAAAAAAAAATCATACCTGGTGTGAGTTGGGACGCGATTCAAGTTTGGGTGTGAAAGAGGGAGGGACTGGTTCGCTAGATTTGGACTCTGGAGATTCGGTGTGCCGGTGTGGTGTGTGTTGTGCGACTCGTGGCCGTGTGGGAGAGAGATGTGGCTAACTGGCTACTGGCTAGGTTGTTTATTTTGAAGAAGAAGATGGTATGGGAGAGCCAGAGAGGGATATGGATGAAGAATCGAAGATGGATTAATTTGATTTTGTGATTCTGTGAGTGAGAGTGTGGATTGTGAGGTGCGGCTGTGAGGATTGAGGGTGCGGCTGTGAGGATTGAGGGAGCGGAGAGAATCTAGGGTTAATTAGGTTTTAGAAATTAGAAAGTGTTTTTTTTTCCTATTTATAGTACCCCTTAAACCGAACCGGTTCGGTTCGGTTGGGGTTTTGCCGGTTTTCGGTTTCGTAAACCGAAACCGAACCGAACCGAAAATTTTAACAAAAAAAATAATCGGTTTAATCGGTTTTTTTTTCGGTTCGGTTTTTTTGGTTGTTTTTTTTTTCGGTTTACTCGGTTTACTCGGTTTCTCGGTTTTTTTGCTCACCCCTAATACATAACGGTCTTATCTCGAATCGATTCTCCAATCGGATTTTATAACTCTTTTATATAAGATGCAAACTTTCCCTGCATACACTTTGGATCAATCCTTTTATATTTCATACCATGGTCATTTTTTAAGAAATAAATGGACCTCGACTATATATTCAATTAACAAAACCTAAAAACAAAAAAAAGAGCTGGTTTAACTCTTTAAATAAACAATGAACCAAGTTGAATTATTTTGTTTAATTGGTTTATTACTTGCTAGGTGCTGTAGCTCAATAATTAACGTGTGAAAGAGCAGATGTTGAGCGTTCAAATCTCCATCAAAACAAAAATATTTCATATTTAAGAGACGACATGTTGAAGTATTTGCTTGATAATTTTATTACTAGTAATGTGTTGTAACTCAGTGGTCAGCGCTTGGAGCTGATTTAAATTTTGTTTATTGATATAAGATTATTTCTGTTATCTTACATAATAATTTAATTTATTAGATTGAGATAATTCATTAACATAATTATATGAAATTGGTTTTGATATCAGAGTTTTATTTACCAAATAGTTACGAATTCAAATCTCAACACCTTTATTCTAATTAATAAAAATTAAACATAAGATAATGTTAATTTATATAAGTTTCAAGCTGAAAAATCTTTTACTTAAAAGGGTATATTAAAAAATAATATAAAAAATTATTCTTCTAACCTTATCTAATAACTTAAGTTATTAAATTAAAAATATTTTTGATATCTATCACGTGACCTTAAAGAAAAAAAAGAGAGACGAGGTCCTTTGCCTTATATAAAATGAAAAAAATAAATAAAAACTAGACATATTGGCTTAACTCTGACTCGTGCACTTAGACTTTTTTTAATTGGATATTTGAGTTTTTTGTTTATTTTTTATTTTTTTTAATTTCATCGAGGTGTTTATCTCCTTTAGATTTTTTTGGCTTTTTTTTCATTTAATATGAGATTTTATTTATTTTTATATTCGATATTGAGTTAATAGTGAATCAATTTTTATATTTTTTATCATATGATAAAATTTTTATGGTCTTTTTTTTTCTCTAATTGTATTATTTAATATGTTGTTTTTAATTCTCTAGGCTTTTAACTTTTTTTAACTCTTTTTTTCATCATTTATTATAAAATTTTTATTTAATTTCATTCTTTCTTTAAATTTATCTGGTGAATAAGATCATGTAAAATAATATTTATATAATTTAATTTAAAAATCAGGTAAAAAATTTATTAAATTAAGATTTTTTAAATTTAAATAGTTGAATCAAATTTTATAATAATGCCAAAAAAGAAAATCTAGCCCAATCAATAGAGTTGAAATTTCTAAAAACTCCAACTCACACGCACTAATGTACTACAACACACGCAAAGCAAAGAAAACAAGCTCACTCTTTGACCAGAGACCTCAAAAATAAAAAGCCATATATAAAAATGAAAAATACTCAAAAAGCAAAATCTGACGTCACCGAACCTTTGACTCTCTTTCTCTTTTAAACCCACCTTCTCCCCTCTCTTTCCCATTCCTGCTCTCTCATTTTCTCTCTACCTTTCTCAGCACCCAAACAGCCAAAAGTGAAAAAAAAAATGGTGAGAGACGTTGATTTGTACGTTACAGTCCCTAGTTTCTTCAGGTGTCCAATCTCACTTGACGTTATGAAATCACCTGTCAGTCTCTGTACTGGAGTCACCTACGACCGCACCAGCATCGAACGCTGGTTGGATAGCGGAAACAACACGTGTCCCGCCACCATGCAGGTTCTCAACAGCAAGGAGTTTGTGCCAAACCGCACTCTGCAGAGGCTCATCAAGATCTGGTCCGACTCGGTCCAGACTCAGAAAGACAACCGAGTTGACTCAGCCGCCAGCTCGGTCGTCACGAGGGAAGATATTGAAGTTTTGGTTAAAGAAATGAGAGCCAAGAAGGATAAAACTGATCGTTTGTCGAAATTCATTTGTTTCGCTAAAGAATCCGAAGAGAACTGCGAGTTCTTGGCGAAATTTGATGGCTTTGTTGAAATGCTTGTTGGTTTTCTAGTCGGTGATAAAGACATTAATTTTCTCGAACGAGTTGTTAAAGTTTTTGTTTTGATTTTGAACAAAGTTGGAGATTACAAAGCTTTAAGGTTGTTGATTCTGAAGCAAAACAATGATTGTTTGTCTGCCCTCCTTGCTGTCTTAAAACAAGGAAGAAGCGTGAGTTCACGAATTGGAGCTCTTAAAATAATCGAAGCTATAACCCTCGACGCAGAGTCTAAACAGATTGTCTCGGAGAAAGAAGGGTTCTTGCTCGAATTGGTGAAATTGATCAGCTTAGAAAATGATCCAAGATTGATCGAAGCAAGTTTATCGTGTTTAAT
Source organism: Populus nigra (assembly GCF_951802175.1). Taxonomy (NCBI): domain Eukaryota; kingdom Viridiplantae; phylum Streptophyta; class Magnoliopsida; order Malpighiales; family Salicaceae; genus Populus; species Populus nigra. Next base: position 2,418,923 of record NC_084865.1, read on the forward strand.
CGCGATTTCTATGTCGAAACGAGTTAAGACCAACCTAATCAATTTCAAAGTAATTGCAGAGTTAAGAAAGTTATTAACCGGAGCGCAGAAAGCGAGCGTTTCGATCATAGAAAAGGCATTGAAGTTGCTAGAAATGGTAACATCGTTGAGAGAAGGGAGGGCGGAGTTTTGCAATGACACGGCGTGTGTGGAGGCTGTGATGAACAAAGTGCTGAAAGTTTCGAGCGAGGCGACGGAGCATGCGGTGATGATATTGTGGAGTGTGTGTTATTTGTTTAGAGATGGTGATGCACAAGATGCTTTAGTGAAGAGTAACGGATTGACGAAGATACTGTTGTTAATGCAAAGTAACTGTTCACCTGTAGTCAGGCAAATGTCTGGTGATTTGTTGAAGATTTTCAGGGTGAATTCTAAGTTTAGTTCTTGTCTTTCTAGTTATGATACTAAGACTACTCATATCATGCCCTTTTGATGTTTCCAAATGTGGGTTGATTGATATAATTCTTCTCTCTTTTTTCAGGAGAGATTTAAAGATTTTCTTGCTCTTGTAAATCGAAAGGAAAATTTTGTTAGTGAATACAAAAGAGAATGAAATTGCTTGATTTTGGATACGAGATTGTTAGTTTTTTATTTGATGTTTTTATTTATAGTTTGTTTTGTAAGTGAAAGTGAAAAATCATATGCTACAAAATCGTTCTTCTTGTGTTTAAAAATTTGAACTCGTCATTCATCATCAGTAGAATTTTTCTAGCCAAGTGATTGGAAGTACTTTGAACCTAACTGTGTTGGTAGTTGGCTTGTCGGGATTTTTCCGGGTCAATTCTCATCTTATTTAAGATTTCGGGTCAATTAATCACCAGTTAGGTTGGAAGAGAAGCAATAATGGATTCAATGTTCAAATTATATCTTTGTCAATGAGGAGATTGATTCAAGATGAAGTCTAGAAAACCGGCTCCCGTAAATCTCAAGATTCAAATCTAATGGTTTAATGAATAAAGTATTTACAAATATTGCTATTGTTGCCACGTCGTTTTATCAAGATTTAAATCCAATGGTTTAACGAGGATATCATAATTGTAGCAACCCCGTTAATTCGATGGTGTTAATGAAAAAAAAGTAATTGTTTTTTAAAAACCATCTTAAATAAAATGAATATAACGAGTATGCTGAACTTAAAATACCGGAGCTTAATAATGAGTCAAGTCCATAGTGAGTTTGATAAATATATCAAATCCAGAATATTTAAACTTGATAATCAGTCAAGTTCAGAATAACATGGATCTTATAAATATACTGAATCTAAAGAATTTGGACATTATTAAGTTTTAAGGTTACATGCTTGATTGTAAGCGATTCTCTACAATAAAAATATTAAATACATGATAAACCACCATGATGTCTATATAAAAACTTTTCAGTTATTTTTTTCTCTGAAAACGACAAAGTTCAGAGAGTATAAATATCCCCTGAACTATGCAGGTACAAAGTTAGAATTTTTTATTTTTTAAGATAAAAATATATAAATTTTAAAATATTAACTAATTAAAAACTCAAGAACAAATATTTATGTCCTTGAATTTAAAATTATTTTAAAGTTATTTATTGTCTTAAGTCATTTAATATTTTTTATATAAATATATTGACTTTATCATTGAAGAGTGTTTTTAAATTCACTTATTGAGATATTTTTTGTAGGTACTTAAATTTCTATTACAAGTATGGAATTCCTTAAATTAAAAAGAAAAAATTCAAGCACTTAGTTTTAGTCTATAGCTTAAAATCAAAAAGCTTGGACTCAGTGATGAATTTGTCAGTTAATTTAGGATCTACACTTTATTTTTTATTTTATTTTAAATTAACTTTGTCGTTTGAAAAAACAAAAAATAATAAAATTCAGGTTAAAATAAAATTGATTTGAATCAAACTCTAAATTACCGAATTATCGAACTGATCTGTTGTCGGGCTAGATTTTATAAACCACGCATTAAAAACGAAGTATTATTCTGTGGATGTGAAGGCTAGAGAATGTGGTTTTTCAGGGTTCAGTGCATTTTTCTTGGGATCTATGTTTCGGTTATTTTCATGGTTCATGCGAGAAAACAAGAAAGAATTTCTGTGCCATGTGCAGTGTTGATTGTCTACTTGTAAGATACACTTTGATGGATAATTCGGACCATTACCAAGTACAATATAAATAAATTGTGAAATTACATGGTAGAGTTTTTTTTTATTTTTTTTGGGGAATAACATATTCTTGAATGTAGGTTGCAACTGTGATAAAATTTTAATTGATATTGAAGTTTATAATTATGATATTTATTTAAATTTAGGACTAACCGGTCAACATGTTTATTAAACCAGTCGACCGGTTTATAAGAAAAATTACAAAATTATTAAAATTGTCAAAATCAAGGCTCCAGTGCTGCTAGATTTTTGAAATTTAAATATGCAATGGTTGTAGCAGCGATTCCATAGCTACTATAAGAAAAACACTTCTAAAAATTCCTGTAAAAAATTAAATATGATCCAATAGTTGGATAAAAAGTTATGATTTTTTTGAACTATTATCCTGGTTTGACGCGACTAAACCTCCTTCTCAGCCTAGACTTGTCTCATTGATCCATAAATATATATGTTAGGTCATCCACGTAATCTGTCTGGGGTAAATCCTCATCTAGTCATGACATCCCACACCTGAATGTTTAGAATCATCCGTGAGAACTATTATGTGAACAATAACTCTTTAAGATTTTAATTGTAGTTTAATTTTCAGTTTACAAGTTTGACAAATATTGTATATTTTTACACATAAAATATATTTAAAAAAAAATAATAAAATTATGATTTTTGTGTAAAACGATCGATTAATTATATAATTATATTCAATTAGTTGGTTGATAGTTTTTGAGCTTCAAAAGCACAACTTATTTAAATATTTCTTTTCTGAAATGCTATAACTAGTTTATTATACTTAAATTTTAAATAATATTTAATAAACATCATGTTTAATCATTAAATTTTTTAAAGATAAACTTTTAAATTACTTTAAGCTATTTTTAAAAAAAAATACCAATGTGATCCGAGCAACTGGCATGATTTTTTAGTTTGGCATGTACTTATATCTGCCATAGCATTTATAGCCGTTGAGTTGAATTGTAATTTTTTTCTCTCCAACGAGTGGTGACAAATGGGACTTTTAATTAGTAGGCTGCAATTTATTCTTTAGTAAAAGCTGCCGATAAAACGAAAGACATTGCATGAGCTGGAATTGCACTGCCATGAATTGTTTATGTCTTCTTTACTGGATTGTTTAGTGGTAAGAATAACAGAGATTCCGGAACGGAGCACCATGTGAGCTTAGAGACAGAAGAGCAGAGTTGGAGAAGCTCTTGGTGTGATTAAATTAATTAGATTAAGAACAGATAAAGGTTTAGAGCACGGCAGAGAGAGACAAAGAGTCACCACAACTTCTGAAATGGGTTTGCTTTGCTGACTAATATATTGTCTTCTAAGTTTTCTCTCTTTCATTTAAGATTTGCTTGTTTGATAGCAGAAAGGTGAGAAAGGGATTGGAATCACAATCCTGAAAAGAAACGATAGATACATGTATATAAAGAGGTTTGACCATTCCAATCCCCATGAAAGTTGAAAGCTTGTGAATTTTGATTTGAAAACAGAGGGAGCCACCGAGCCAAACCATGGGCTTAATCACAGTTTAATTAAGTAATCTAGTATATGAATTAATGGGGTTTCGTGTTTTCTTAAGAGGGTGGGGAGAGGTCGCAACATGTACACCAGAAGTTGGCGAAGGAAAGAGGTCCTTTGCTTTATTATTTCCTTTTTGTTGTTCTCCTCCTGTTTTCTTGTATTATATATTTGTTGGCGGGTTTAAATATATTTTAAAAGTATGTTTTATCTGAAAAAATATTAAATTAATATTATTTTAGTATTTTCAAATTATTTTAATATGCTAATATAAAATTTTTAAAAAAAACCATGCACTATGATAACATATATACAATACTTGCATGGATTAGTTGAAACGGTTAAAAATTTGATTTTTATTAATTTATATAAATATATTAAATTGACATAGAAAATACGCTATTAAAATCGTTCTAAGAAATTTTAATTTTAACTGATGCATAAACTAATATATAAAATATCTCTCCACCTCAAATATATATATATATATATATATATATATATATAAAGAGTCATAGGAGTTGTATGCAAATTGGTGCTGATATTGTTGCAATGGAAATTGTTGGTTAATTTTAGTGGAGGTGTTATTATTCTTCATGGGGTAACCATGGACATCTCATGTTAACTTTTTATTTGATCGATGAGAGAGCTGCTGGTATCTTAAAGCAATGCTGAAGAGTAGTATTGGATTTTCAACTGGGGACCTTACATCATCATCATCATCATCATGGATAATTTTATAATATTGTAAGAAAAATAATTTTGAATAGGCTTAACTGAGAAGCTACTCTAAGGATACGAGGGAAGGTGGCGAGTGATTGATCGATGCATGACCGTAGTAGCTCTTGTTTTGTGGGTGTCCGGGCCAGCTTGCGCGCAGCTCGACTAATCCCACGGGCCCTGAAGTTAACGACCATGTAAGCCTCCAGTGACCATCATATGAGCAGTCATAGGGTTTGAACCTGAGACCTAAGAGGGAGCAAACCCCTTAGTCCCAAGCTCTTACCATTAGACCACCACCTAGATGGTTTGTCTTGGCTTTCTTGTTTGTAGTTGTTGTTGCCTTCCCGTGTCTCCCACCAAAGCATAAATGAAAGAGAGACTAATGTTAATTTTCAAGAATAGTAATATATTACATTAAAAGAAATAAATTATTCCCTTTGAACACGAGATACAAAAAAGCATAGTTATGATTTTTTTTTTTTTAATTTTTGGGAGTCATAGATCGATAAAATTCGTTTTCCTTTCGGGCGAGAGGGAAACCCAGGCCAGCATCTCAGCCTAAGGGCCAGGCGGTGTTGTTTGTACTCTGTAATTCTTGATAACGGGAGTGTGCTTTTCTGGGGCCAGACAAATCACTAGATTCGAGCACTTCGCCACTCCAATATTGTAGAGAAGAGAATGGTAAATATTTTGGCTGTGATAGGCGCCATTGGAGCCTAGGCGAAGGGGCAACCAAAATCGTTATGCTGTAATTCTCACAGGACAAAAAAGGACTGCAACCTTCTTGCAGCATGAACCTTTTATTTTCTATGCTTAAAGGATCGTAGGTTTTCAAGGCCCGAGGCAAGTACTTGGCAAGATTATATATTTACATTCGTTTTGTCCTAACATAAATCCACCGTTTTTCTTCTTCTTTTGTTCGAGATTCAAGGGAACAGTCTCTGCTGACTTAGAATAATAGAATCTGATGGGACTTAGAGCTGGGCTATAGGGCCTTATCTGGTGGAATCCAGGCTTTCTTTAGTCAAAAGAAACCTTAGATTTCTCCACAATTCCAGGCTTGAATCCGGCTATGCTGGGCTTTGACTATAAGCCGCCATGCATAGAGACTCGAACTATTAAAGGTCAATCCAGGCAGAGAGATAGAGAGAGAGTTGAATAACGTGTAGCTTGGAATTTCAAAGTGGTCCTTTGATTAATCCAGGTCAATGACTCGCTTACCTATATTTGTTGATGTTGTTATTTGTTTTTGGTTTCAAGAGTAATTTAAAAAATAAATATATTTTTTTTATATATTTTTTTTTAAAATTAATATTTCTTTATTACTTTCCAATTGTTTTGATGTATTAATATTACAAATAAATTTTAAAAAATAAAAAAATATTATTTCAATATATTTTTAAAAGTCCTGTAATAGCAAACTATCTCTAAATATGTGCTTAGTGCAGTTGCCAAAATTATTTTTATTAATTATCTTCAAGTGTTGCGTAAGCACAGTACAAGAATGGGTTGTGCTAGCTTTTTGAAGTTTTGTTTCTATGTCGGAGGTGTCGAGCTCTTCTGGGTTTGAGGGTGTAATTGAGCCCGTTACCACCTAAGCTTTTTGCAAGAGAAGCTTCAAAAGAAATGAAGACTGAGCCCAGAAATTACAGTAACAATAAAGCAGAACGACAATTCTCTAGGACGTCAATCACATTGCATCGTAGATGTCCAGTCTATAGTTTTTGTTTCATTATAAAAACAAAAAAAATACATGGACGAGAGAAATAATTTGACTAAAATTATAATTTTTTTCAAGAATTTTTTTAATTTATATAAGTGTTTGGGTCAGTTTGCGCATATCTTGATTAATTTCATGAACCTTGAAATTAACGACTATGTAAGTCTCCAGTTGTCCTAAGATTTGTGTGACTTGAAAGAGTAATTTCTAAAAATCAAACTTAAAATCTGATTAGTTAATCTATATTTCTTAGTGTTTTTTTTATTTTCTAAATTTTTAATCATTATTTGTTTTACAACTATCTATTTAAATTTTGATATAATTAAATAAAAATATATCTTGAAAAGTCTGTCGTGGCATGCACATTAAATAGTTTATTTATATATAAAAAAAGAGTCCTTGTGTTTTTTTCATTAATTTCTATATTTTTTTACGTATAATATCAATTTCTATCTTTAAACAATCAAATTTCTATAAAAGCCCATTATTTTTACCGGGCCAAGCGCACTTGTTGTAAATATAAATACCATTCCTGAAGTTTAACTGAAATATTATCTGATACCGAGAAAGGAAAGGATCAAATTTTGATTGATTACTTAATTTAATTTTTTTTCAATTTGAATCGGCAATCATATCGTGAATACTCGTTATTGAATTTCTGTCTGAAATGCTTATTTTATTCCTATTTTTTTTTTTTAATTTTACCTAGAAAAACGACTGTTTTGAAGGAAGTTTTCCATTTTTCATTAAAAAAAAATCTTAAATCTATACCGAAAAGATTCAACAAGAAATTTAAAATCTTTACAAACCTAATCAAGAAAATCTTATCATGTAGTTTGGGAATTAATTTAAGGTTTATCCAAAAGAAAATAAATAAAGATCAAGTGTTGTCGTTACTATCAAAATTAAATATTAAATTAAGAAAAACTAACGGCCCAGGCAATCCAATGATGCGATTATTATATTATAGTATAAGTTAAAAATAGATGGTGATTTTATTGTTGTTATCTTATGAAATACTATTAATTTTAGTAGTTCTTTTATTTTTTTAATTTATATTTTTTTAATTTTATATTTTAATATTCAGTTTATTGAAGATTACGTTTCATAATTTATTATGATTTATTTTATGTAGAGTTGCTTCCATACTTGGCTTATATTTAAAATTAATCCATGTAAGAATTGTTCTAACATTATCTAATTGATTTAATTGATCTGGATGTCTGTTAAATTTTTTTTAAAAAAAGGTCTAAATTAAAATAAAAGGGAGAGAAATGAAAAAAAAAATAAAAGGCTTAATTGAGAAAATAAAAAAGAGCTTCACTTCACTGTAAACATTTACATATAAACAGTAAAACTCTATAATGATTTCCAAGTTTTTTAGCATAAAATTAGTTATTCTCTATTCATAAAAACCAAATAAATTAACTAAACTCTTGAAAAAAAAAGATATGTTAATGTAATTAAATATATATATGTATGTATGTATATATATATATATGTATGTATCTATATATATATATGTATGTATGTATATATATATATATATATATACATAGTTATTAAACTCGATATAAATGTCATTAATGAGTAAGGCTCGGGTCAATAAATTTTTAAATGTTAAAACAACATTACTTTAAGTTTTTTTTTTTAATTAAATTAGGATTTTATCAGATCAATCGAGTTGTGATTTGATCTATTGGGTCAATTAAGTTAAACTTGGTCAATTCTAGATTGTTTTTTTTTTTGATACCTGGCCTAGATCAAGGATAACTCAAATACGTTTCAGATTGATATATTTGAGCTGAGTTTAATAAATAGTAAATGAATGTCAACGTGGGAGGGTAATAAAACTAATGATAAATGGGTGATCAACTTAAAACATGATTTTCGTTTCAACCACTAATTAATTAAAGGGGACCATTTAATATGAAAAATAAGCGTGCACCTTTTGGATTTAAATGAGAGGATATGGAGAGAAGAGTGAGAGAGATTTGCCCCTAACAAAACTAGGGACCATTAGGTGATTAGGTGACTAATTGCCTTAATTATTCGTGGATCAAAAGTTATAATATAGTTTTACAATATAGAAAAATGTTGCAAAACAATGTGCTCCTACTTGATTATTTGCCAATGACCCAAACATGCCCTTAACTTAATTATATGATCATGCATCTCCTCTCCCTTCTATGATCTATATAAACATGCATGTCAAGGAAATTAAAAGTGTGCATTTGCCTCCTCTAACTCATTCTTGATCCGTTTCCCTCTCTCTTCACGGAGATTTTCACTTCTCCATTGCTGTTGATTAATTTTCACTTTTCAGGTCAGTTTATGCTCATATATATACACTAAACATGATTATTTATTCTCCATTTTTCTCCCTTGCTTGTTTTATTTCATGGCTCAATATCTTTTCGATGCATTTATTTTATTAATAATGTTTTTAATCATGAGAGGTGTAGCTCAACATGTCAGATTTTAGAATTACTTTATAAAGGTCATCAGTTCAAGTCTCACAAACCTCATGACCAATGAAAGTTTACATGATCGTTAACTTCAGAACTCGTAAAATTAATCAAAGTACACGTAAATTGACCCAAACATCTATGTTAATTTAAAAATAAAATAATATTTTGGTGCCATGTATACATCCCCATCTCCTCCAACTAGTATGGCACAGGAATATACATAAAATTTATTTGGAAAAATAGCACTATGCTAATTTTAAAAAAAGCTCCAGCCAAAGCACCATTTAAGTTCAAAGTAATTGCGTGTTGAAAGTTGGGCACCCCGTGCATGGAGACAATAACTATTAAATGATAAAGTACTTATGACAGGTCAATCTCTGTGCATTTCAAGAATATACATATATTTTATCTTCTTTTGGCTGCATTTGCTGGGATTTCGTCGGCTATTATATTCAGGGGAATTTAAAATTATAATAATAGTTATTTTTTAAAATATTTTTTATTTGAAAATAAATTAAAAAATATTTTTTTATTTTTTAAAAAATTATTTTTAATATTCACTCATCAAAACAACCTGAAAACATTTAAAACATTATTTTTATTTTTAAATTTTAATGAAAAACATGTTAAATCTCTAGCAAAATATATCCTTAGTCATAAAGTGGCAAAGTTCTTCAATACCATCCATTTTGTTAAATTTTTTTATTTACACCTTTTTATTTATGAAATATACTAATTAAAATATTTTATTTTTATATTTTATATTATTATATCCAACTTAATAGTTCAATTCATATCTTAGTTAATCTGGTCAAATATAAAAGAGATTTGATCAAGTTAATTTTTTTAAAAAAATATTTATAAGAAACAAAGTAATTTTATTTTACAAAAACTAATAAAAATATGCTTTTTTTTAAGGTTAACTTGACTAATTAGTAACTTAAAGTGTTAATTGAGTCAAATTTTAAACAAGGTTAAACAAATATACATCTAATTTGACCTATTGTTTTTTTTTTAAAAAAAATAAAATTTGAGGTTTAACTTCCCTCTTTGTTTCACATGAGAGAAGCATACGATACTCCCAAGTCCCGACAATAGTAGATGTGCTTCCGCGCTGAACATTATTTTTTTTTAATATACAATTTTTTTCCCTTTTCTTTTTTCCCTTTTTTTATTATGATTTTTTTAAAATTATTTTTGTGAATTTTAATTTTTTAATATTAAGATAGTTAATAATTTAATTTTATATTTTTTTTAATTTTGTTTTTCTATTAAAATTAGTATGATTTACAAGTTTATCTTTATTATCGAAAATGTACTCACAAAAAGTGCCTTATGGGTTTCATTTGAGAAAGTAAATGCCTTTCACAGCCTTCTTTTTTTCTTCTGAAAAAAAGGGCAGAAAGCATTTAATTTTTTTTTAAAAAAAAGCCACTACAGATCTCTCTGGATGAGATATGCCACATAAAACCAGCACATTGCTAGACCTTATCCCTGGATTCTTGTCCTCGCATGGCATATGAATATAGTAGTGGAAGCATATAGTGCAAATAATAAGGTTGTCAATGTTTCATTGTCCCGTCGATCGCATAAATTAAGGGTGCTCCATAGCCTATTTTATGTATAAACATTACCTTATAATAGTAGAGGGAGCAAATCAGCAAGGAAATCTGTTCTTCCTGTCAAATTTGGAAAATGGGAAGCAACCAGATTGGCAGATTCTCTTTGCCCTCCATTGCATTATGGACCAGAGAAACTAGCTAGTGGGATTTAAATCAGAAATTTAATGTGAAAATGCAAGAAATACAAGCGAGGATGATGGATAAAAAAATAATAATATGGTAGTGCTTATTTCTATATAACTCTAGATATAAGAGTAATGCTAGAGAAATCTTTTCAAATTATAGAACTTGAATTTTATCGCATTTAATGATATAATCTCGGTTGTTAAATGAAATAATTAATACCAAATAATCATATTTTCTCAATCATTAAGTACACAATTTTTAATGGATGATTAGTTCTTTCTAGCATCGCTCTTGGTATAGCTAGATAGGTTAAGACTTGTGTCCATTCAATTTTTATTTTTTTGTCATTGTAGTCAATTATTTGTAAATCACACATGTAGGTCTCAATATTTAGCATTGCGGTACAATCATGCTTCTTAAAATTTTTGAATTTTCTATTTATAAGTATTATGTTGATAATTTTTAGTGTTTTTTTTATTGTTTTGATATATTGATGTCAAAAATAAAAAAAAATATTATTTTGATATATTTTTAAATGAAAAATATTTTAAAAAGTAACATCTACTATACTTCCAAACAAGCACAAAAAAATTAATGTTTAACAAAAAAAATTGAAATACCCATTATGTTATTTTATATTAATCATTTGCCTATAATTAATGCCTTTTCCATTAATTCATGTGATTCTTGCATTGGACTACCTTCCATTAACTACTTAAAATGTTGATTTTAGTTAGATAATTGGATTTAAATAAATCAATAAAGAAATTTACTAAGAGTTTTTTTATTTTTACGTTTCAAAAATACTTTTGAAAAAAATTATTTTTTATTTATTTTTTTATATTTTTATATCGTTTTAATGAATTTATATCAAAAATAAATTTTAAAAAATTAAAAATTATTACCTTAATATATCTCTAGATAAAAAATACTTTTAAAAACAACAACTAATAAAATATCATACATGCTCTAAATTATAATCTAAATATTTCCTTTCATCATAATATTTAATTAAGGAGACACAAGGCACTTTTTGTGAGTACATTTTCGTAATGGACCCACAACACGTCAGCCTGTCCCTATCAAACGGTTGATAAAGAGCATAGAAAACTTGGTGGACCAATGAGCGACTGTGACACTAAAAAACAGTTTCTCTCTTTCGCTTTCTTTTGTTGTTTTGATCCTAACTAAATGCTACGGTTTTGGAGACTTCTAGCATTGTTACTTTCAAACCCTGCCCGTGTCAATAGGTCGTTATGAAAAATCCACAATATAATATTTTATTGGAACCAAGTTTTCAATTTAATTAGTTTTGAAATTGATTTAATTAAATTTATTGACCTGATTTTGATTTATATCTCCATTCTGTCAAAGTTAATGATTTTTTTAAAATTAGATAAATATAATAAATCTAAATTGACTTGATAACCACGGATTAATTTATATTTTTGTTTAAATCAGGATGGATCGAATCTATTAATTAATATATTATTTTTCATTTGAAAATATATTAAAATTTATTTTTAACATCAAAATATTAAAAAAAATTTAAAATTTTTTTAAAAAATATTAAAATTTTTAAAAATTACAAGTATAGTTTTTCAATGATCCATCTTATCATTTTCTTTTCATTCACGGCCTCTCAAGGAAGAAAATGTTTGGGAACGCGGTTGCGGTTGTGTTTTTAAAAAAATTAAATTTTTTTTTGTTAAAATTTAATATGGTTTATATGTTTTGGATCGTTTTGATATGCTGATGTCAAAAATAATTTTTAAAAAATAAAAAAAATCATTGACATGTATTTTGATATGAAAAATTATTTGAAAAGCACCCGCAACCACACTGCCGAACACGCTCTGAGTCTCCCCTTCCACCACTACCGTAGGCCCATCATCCGTACAATTCGGTACACTGCGCTCAAGGCTCACAATGTGACCTTTGGGATCTTTTTTAGATCAGAGAGACTTCACATTGAAGTTTGAACAATGTGAGCATGAGTTCATATCATTTTATTTTTACTAGTTTATGGGTCTCATCTTGTTTCACTGATGAGAAACCACACCTTCTAGTTAATTCCTCTTCATGATTTTTTTTAAAATTTTTTTAACTATAAAGGTGTTTTTGAGCCTTCTATCAAGGCCAAGCCCTTCCACAGTCTAGCAATTTTAAGACAATTGAATGTCTAATTTTAATTACTTACTACATATTATGAGTATAGGATTTTTATAGAAAACAAAATACTTATTTTTTCTTAAAAAAATAATCTTCTGTTCAAAGAGAATCTGAAAGAAACTGAGGGATTGGATCTTGTAGAATCTGAAAGGAGGAAACTGAAAGCTATATATATGGTAAATGGAAACAAAGAAAGATAGTTTTTCAATCAATGAAAGATATCACGCCTCGTTTTCATGTAATCATGGAATCCAAAGTCTCTCTCTTTCTATGTCAACTTTTATTTTGCTGGTTTTTTACAGTCCTTTTATTGCATTCTAATGGATTTACATGGCAGCAAGACAAGAACCTCAAAACGTGGGAATGTGTAATAAAAGCACAAAACAACAAAACAAAACAAAACAGAAAACCCAGAAACAGAAAGGTCTTTCTCTAGTCTCTCCTCCTTCCTTGCAATCTCTAAAAATTCAATCTTTAATGCAAGAATCACACAATACCCAAGATTTTTATAGGCTTTAATTTAGTGATCAGTACAGCCTGAGTGAGTAATCGCTTTCTCTTTTCAGTCCCTCTTTCTAGCTAGCTACCTAGTGTTTTTATGTGCTGTGTTGTTTCAGCAACACTGCCTATAGCTTCTTAGGTTTACAGCAGCTGTTGTGCCTATAATTATACCCCTTCTTGTAGTATCACACAACCTGTCTTGGCTGGTTTGTTGGCTGGTTTTTTTCTTTACTCTATTGCTTCCCTTGTAAATTTCTACATTTAATAATTTTTTAGAAACCGCCCACAAAAACCAGAAAAAATAAAAATAAATTGCAGCTCAGCTGTGTTCTCTCCAAATGGCCTTACTTAAATGCGTATAATTAAGTACAATTCTAGCTGTTGCTCTTTTTATAAAACAATTTCTTTGGTTTAAATTTGGCTTCTTTTTTAGAACGTTTGGTTCTTTTTTTATTTTGCTTTGTGGGTTTTGTTTAATCACCGAAACCGGTGTTATTAAGATTGCTTTTATTATTCTTTTTTTGGATTGTGTTACAGAGGCAAAGGAAAGACTGCTGCTTTTGCTGCTACATCACAAGCATGGCACACAATAGAGAATGAGAGTAGCAGTAGATGTGGCTAGAACAACAAACAACACTAGTTTTCTTGTTTTTTTGACCTAGCTATGGCAGCCAGTACTCGTGTTTGATGCTCGTGCGCTTGCAAAATAAAGTAAATATTGAAACTTTATCACTCACGTTATCCAGATCTCGAGACCCTTTTAACCATTGGTGATATTGACATTTGTTGCAAATTCATTAATTCGTGTGGTTCAATTTTAATGTCTGTGTGTGCCAGTGGCACCTTTCCTTCATCCGCCATTTTCTTTTATAAGCCAACCATTTGAGTTTGGAATTGTGTTTCAATGCATAGCACTTGAAAGTTGTCAAGGGTGTGAATGTTGACTCTTGCGATGTTATACAAGCCATAATCAAAGGAGGGGTCGGTGATTAATAGTGGTTTTTGTAGTGTAGATGTTGGTTCCTTTGCATGGAAACCAAGGTACCAGTTAGTAAGAGCTTTGGTCCTTGTTTATTTCATTTGTTTATTGTTTTTATTTCCGGAGTTTAGGTGTCTTAATTTATATTTATTATATATATCTTGCCTTGGGATCTATCTTATATTGGTGGTTTAGAACATGCTTATCAATAGCCTGTCACTTTGTATTGGTGCTGATGTTAGAAGGTGGTTCCTAGTACTTGCCCGTGTATTTGAATTGATTATTCAGTAGAGTGTCTTGCTGCAAATTATATTATTTTGAATATCTTACAGAGCGAAACCCGGTCCGTTAATTGTGGCAATTTGTGGGTTTATATAGGGGGTTGTTAGTACTTGATATGGTTACTAGAGAAGGGAGTGTTGAGGACAGTGGTTTTGATGTGGAATATTGGTCCTAAGCACTTGAAAAGATGCTGAGCTCTGATGAAGGAGAGAGTGATCTGTTCTTTGATTCTGTAGATTACTTGGAATTGGGGTGTGATAAGTTAGAGTATGATATTTGGTTGAATGAGCCACTGAGTGTTAAGGAGAGACGCCAAGGTTTCTTACGCGGAATGGGTCTAGGTGGGTCTGCTTCCAACTTTGATGAGAATCTTGGTTTGGAGAGGATCACTGATTGCAGCGAGGCTGTATCAAGTTCTTTAGTTTCATGTACAAATGTTGAAGAGGTAAATTTGGTTAGTTATAGTGCTGGTAGAGAAGAAAATTCTGAAGCCAATTGCATGGTTGATGAAATCCTTCCTTTCTCGATGGATAAACCGGGTGCAGCTTCTGAAAACGAGAACATTGGACCTTCAGTCCATTTGCGGCAAGGATGTGAACAATGTGAAGATGAAAAATGTAAAAAGTTTGATTCAGAAAAAAGTAAAACGAAGAGCTGGTGGAAACTCTTTGTAAGAAAGAGGAAGGAAAGAGGAGGTAGATGTGCATCTGGGGTATCCAAGTTGGATACCAAAGCACCAAAAACAAACAGAACGAAGGTGAAGCAGAACAAAAAAGGGTGCATGGAGTTTTCAGGGGTATATATGGGACAGGAAATTCAAGCTCACAAGGGCTTCATTTGGACAATGAAGTTTAGTCCAGATGGGCAGTATTTGGCAACTGGGGGCGAAGACAGGATTATCCGCATTTGGCGTGTTACTTCAGTGGATTCATCGTGCAAATCTTTCTCATCCGAAGGACATTCTGACAGCAATCTGAAAGAAGGCAAATCTAGTTTGAGTACAAAGAAGAGAATGCATTCATCTGTTGTCATTCCTGAGAAGGTTTTCCAGATTGAAGAGACACCATTGCAAGAATTTCATGGTCATACCAGTGAAATTTTAGACCTGGCATGGTCCGATTCTAATGTGAGTCAATCCTTCAAAAACTAAATTTGGTTTAGTATCATAAAAATACATCTGAGGTCAATATATATCGAGCTAAATTGATAACTTTGTTGCAGCACCTTCTTTCGTCTTCCATGGATAAAACTGTTCGTTTGTGGCTAGTGGGTTGCAATTATTGTCTGGGCATTTTTCACCACAGTAGTTATGGTAAATATGAGAAAACCTGGTCCTCTTATCTCTTTGATCTGTGATCTCATTATACTGTTCGCATTTCATTCCATATGTTTTCTTCGTTCCCCCCCCGTTCTGCTTGCATATGCAATGTGCTAATAAATTCTAAGCTGGTTTTGTTTCATTTCTTCGAATGGCACAGTAACATGCGTTCAGTTCAATCCTGTTGATGAGAACTATTTCATTAGTGGCTCCATCGATGGAAAAGTTAGAGTTTGGGGAGTGTCTGAGAAGCGAGTTGTTCACTGGGCCGATGTACGAGATGTAATATCTGCCATATGTTACCAGCCAGATGGGAGAGTATGTTTCTGATTCTTCTTCTTTTCATGAAATATTCTCCATTTAATTTTTCTGTTTTGCAAGTCTATACACCTCAGCCATTCTAACCTTGTTGTGTTGTCTTTTATTGCAATCAGGGGTTTGTGGTTGGTACTATTATTGGCAGTTGCCGTTTCTACGAAGTATCAGGTGGATTTTTTCTCTCTGCTGAAGTGTGTCACATTTTTTTCATATTGAACCTCAACTCATCCTTCTCCTAGAGGATCCTGACCTGGATTTTTGTGGTGTATAGGCACTGATCTCCAGCTTGAGGCAGAAATACATATTCAAGGCAGAAATAGAAACTCTGGCAACAGAATTACTGGCATTCAGGTTTCAAACTTGAATCTCTTTTCATCAGAAAGCTGAGCTTTCCATGATCTTGTTCACTGTTAACATTCAATACAATCCCATCTTGCAGTTTTCCCAGGAAATATGTCCAAGGGTTATGATCACCTCTGAAGATTCTAAAGTTCGTGTATTTGATGGGGTTGACGTTGTCAATAAATTTAAAGGTAAAAATGCAATATTAATTCTTTAGGGGTACTCGGAGACACCTTACTAACTTGTTTCTAATGGACGTTGCTATTTTGAAGTGCCATTTCATCTTATTTCATCTAATTTGTGTTTGTGATAGAAGATAGTCTTGATCAGTCTAGCTCAGGTAACATCTGCTCAGGATGATTAAAACAATCGCATAACTTTTAGCTTCTTAGCTTTTGTTCCTTTTTCTTTCGGTAGACCAGACTCATAAGAATATTTTTCAGTATCAGAAAGGGCCTCCAAGCCCCTTCAGTTGCTCCTCCCATTTTATGAGTTTCCAGTGCATTTCCAATTTGTTTTGTTGCATTACTTTTTCGTTTTTGGCTGGAGAAGATGCGCCTGGAAACTAGGCTTCTACCCTTCTTTGGGTCGTATCAATATATCTCGAGCTTTCACGAACATCAATGTCCATTTTTTTAGCCTACTTTGGAATCAAGCGCCTTGTTTACTAGAACACATCCGCGTACACATTGAATCTAACTATCTGCACAAATCTGCTTTCATTCATGATTCCACTGGCCTTTACAGCTGTAACCGTGTTGGATAAGAATATAGTTTACCTTTCTGCATGGATCTCTCATTCTTGTTGATCTTATCTGCATTTTTTATTGCATGCACTTTATTGGTGCAGTGAATCCAAACTCATTTGAGTAACTTATTAAGAGGTTTTAATATATCGCATTTCAACGCACGCCTTTCCATTTCTTGCATGTTCATTGTTTGTTCTAAGCGGTCCAGTTACCCTAAATCAGTCTTTTTTTTAATTATTATTATTATTGATTATTGTAGGTCTTCCAAAGTCAGGAAGTCAGATGTCGGCTTCGTTTACTTCAAAGGGGAGACATATAATCTCGGTTGGAGAGGACTGTCGTGTTTATGTATGGAATTATGATGGCTTGTGCACCCCATGGTCTAAACACACAAAATCTGTGAGGTCCTGCGAGTATTTCTTCTCTGAAGGTGTGTCTGTTGCTGTGCCTTGGTCAGGCCCGGGAACTGAATTGAGAGGCCTGAGCAGTAGACGTCTCCGGAGTTATGTGCAAACAGAGGGGGATGCTTCCTGGATGAGGGACTCGGACCGTTTTTCTCTTGGCAGTTGGTTCTTCATGGATGGCCGATGCAGGGGGGGCTCTGCTACATGGCCTGAGGAGAAACTTCCTACGTGGGATGTGCCAGTTTTAGAAGATGAATATCAAAACCAGCAAACTGAGGACCTTCATCAACAGCATTGCGTTAACACCAATGACCAGATCTCCTTACCAGATGCATGGGGCCTCGTGATTGTGACTGCAGGATGGGATGGAAAAATCAAAACTTTCCACAACTATGGATTGCCTATCAAGCTCAAATAGATTCAAGCGATCATCCTGGTCTTGCCAATGAAGTTGACTCAAGTCTTCTGTTGTGAGATGACACATGGTGTCATCCAAATCTGTGGCACCTTGTGATTCAGCCAGGATCATGTTAGCTTGCAAGTCAATGATCGTGATTCGCAGCTTTAAATACGAGCCCTACATCTATTGTAAATGTTTTTTAGTCTACTTCTTGTACTTGCCCTTTTTCTTGGTAGAATATCCTCAAATCAGTGGCAGAAAGTCTCTTGACATGTTTTGTAATTACTTTCATGGCTTCTGCGGTCATGCTCTGAGTCATGCCACTGGTTCCCCACGTATATATGGAATGACAGAAATACAGTCAATTTTTTTTTTTATTTAGCCTTTTGTGCTTACAGTAATTAAACCCACTCTGGCTGGCTCAAAGTTTGGATTACAAGTTGAGCGAGTTAATTTAAGTTAATTAAAATAATAATATTTTAATTTTTTTTTAAATTAAAATAATATCATTTTAAAAAATTAAACTATGTCTTAACTTGGTTATTAATTGACCGGACGGGTAGATTAAGTCAAATATGAAAAACATTGTATTAACCTTTTTTATACCTCGGTTAAGAGAAGGATTGACCAAGTTCTTAGTTAATATTTCGAGTTAAATAAATTTAATTATTGTTTGTGTGCTTTATTATTAATATTATTGCCAAAATCTTTGTTTGAATTGTATATAAAAGGGAATTTCTTAATGCAATTGTAAGCAAAATAATTAATATATGTAATGAAAATCTAAATTCTTTCAAATCTTTTGCAGTAAAGCTTTCCCCTAAATTTATTGGAGATCCAAGCCCACGTAGGAAAAAACAAAAAGGGGTTTAGACTTTAGAAACAGACCCCAACTCTTTGTGTTCTGTGCTGGGCTTCAAATAGCGGTCCTGAAACCTGCCCACGCTAGCTAGAATCAAGTAGAAGCCATTATCAAACCACCATACCATCATTTAAAAGCCTCCTAATTTCCCAATATCTCATACGAATAAGATAAATTGGTCAGAGCCTTTGATTTAATTTCAAAGCTCAATGACTTTGGGTTAAAATCCTGTGTCAAAACTATAGTTATCATTTTCCGGTTAACGAACCAGGTCTTGAGTTATACAGGTTGACTCGGGTTAATTCAATTCAACTTGAAAAAATTTATTTTTTTTAAAGTTTTAATATGTCATATGAAAAAATTAAAAAATAAATCATGTAAATATAAGCTATACATGTTATAAATAATAAAATTTAAAAGATTATTTGAAAATGTTTTTTTACCTCGTATTGAAAAGATATGTTATCCTATTAAATTGAAGGATTTAAATCAAAAATATTTTTTATCACACATTGAAAAAACATAATTTTTTTCTTGTGAACATAGAATATATATGCTAAAGGGTTTTAAATTTCACATTAAAACATTTTTCTAGTATTTATATAATGAATTTTAAAAATAATTAATAACCTACTAAAATATATATATATATATATATATATATATATAAAACTAGGAGAAAAAACAGATTTGAAAAAAAAAATCTTAACCAGGTTTTGATTCATCTCAATCTTTTACCTTATCTAAACTGATTCAACCATCAAATTAATTGGGTTTAAAGTAGACTAGCTGGTTGATGTAGATTTAATAACAATGTTCATAACATAACATAACATGGTGATGGTAAAAAATGGTGCCACATGGACACAATATTTATTTTTGAAGAGTAAGGGTGTTTTCGAATATTTAATTCCTTATATTTTATAAAATATAAACTTGAATTATTTAATTATTATTATTATTATTATTACTATTTGATGATAAAGGTATTTTTATGATAAAAGTTTACATATAACAATGATAGAATGAGCCGTACTTGTTGAAAAAAAAAAAAAAGTGAGTCACTTGCTAATTTTCGACGAAGTGATATTTTTTAGGTATTGTTGGATTTGCCCTGTGAAGATTTTTCTAAGAACATTAATGATATTGTAATTAGAGTTTCAGTGTATATATTTGCTCCTTCGCTGATTCGTTAATTCAGAATGTGTTGTTCTGCCAATTTTTTTTAAAAACCTTGCCAATAAACCTCTCCAAAAACCACACCAAATTTCAATGTTTCTCTCTCTACTTTCTAACTGTACATGACCAGGAAGTTATCTTGCAAACCCACCCATTTCTTTGCGTGCACATTTTATTTCTTCAACACCCTTCTGCTATTAGCCCTAAAAACGTGATCCTCCTCTGGTTTCCCTCTGTTTCATTATGATTTCAAAAAACACCCTGTTTCTTTAAAGTCTTTCCCCATTTTGCTTCATACTAAAAAAGGGAAACAAACCATCTTTTGTTGAAACTAAAAAGAACAACCTTTTGTGTTCTATCTGCTAACCTGCATTGTGAAACACCATTAAAGAGTCTGCCTTTAGGGCTCTGGCAGTTGAGCCATGTCAAGTTCTGGTGATACTGTTGTTGACAAGGTACCTTCGCAAAACCAAACGTTAATCTCTATTCTTTTGCTATATCTATAGGCTGTTGGCATGCATTTTTTGCTGCATTGCATTTCTGTTGTTTAGGTTTTGAATCTGGGTTTAGTGGAATATATTGCACAATGATATGAACAATGAGCATTGCCTTTCTTTTGAGCTTGATTTTGAGTCATGAAATTGAACCATGCAGTAGATTTTCTTCGCCTAAAATTTTATTTTTGTATGCATATAAATGTGCTGATGGAACTGGCCCTCCTTTTGTTATGTGAAGTCATTCATGACCACTATTTGTGTAAAAAAATATGTGGCCCCCCCTCAACTATGGCTGTATTTGAAGTAGGAACCTCAAAGTTTAAAGCTTTTTAGTTAGGTTTGTTAAAACATTAATCGTTTTTGTTTGAATTGATTTTGTTAGTTTTGAACATTTTCTTCTTTTCTGTTATCTTTTAACCTTACACTCATGACTGTTTAGATTCTTATGCTGTATTATGGGACCTGATTTCATTTGCTGAAGGTTTTTTCTTTCAATTAGGACCGAGTTGAGGGCTAAGAACAGATTTTATCACTCGAAGTTTATGTATGCTTGAGCATTTTTTATTCTCCCTTTCATTGTTGCTGTCATAGGCTTATTAATGTTGCTCCAAATTATACCTTGGTCAAGTTTATATTGTGCTACCAATTGACATGCTTTCTGTTGAGTTTGATTAGCATAGATGCATGCATTTTTTTGTGAATGTGAATGGGGATTGGACCATGAATTCATCTCTTAGCTGGTTGACTTAATACTTGGTTAATTTTGTCCATTTTATCGAGTGGACATTTACTCTATTCCAGTGCACACATGCACCAACTAACAAATATTTTCGGGCATTCTTGGTGAGAAAGAGTAAATTTTTATGCTGGGAATGAGCTTTATTCATTTATTTTCAGATTCAGTTATAACCAGGGCTTATATATGAGCTAGATTTGACATTTTCAATCAGGTTTATATTACTGGCTAATCAATTTTGAATGCAGAAAATGCTGCCTCTTCGTACAAAACTCTGCGGCTGGATTAATTCCCTGGTTCAGTAAGAAACATTGCTGGGTGATGCTAGTACTGTGTTACAATTAAGACATCAGTATACAAATATATGTCGGTCAGTTGAGGTAGCCTGGCATATTGGAGCCATAAAACGCAGCAGCCTGAGATTTTCTTTGCTTTGGCTAGCTTTTGCACACCACATAAACATTATAGAATAACATGTTTGCCACAAGTAATATGGTTATCATGTTCGCAGCCAGCTCGAATAATTCTTAATTCTTTGTTCCAGATGAATGTTTGTCAGAAGTGTGGTGATAGGGGAGATGTGAAACGTCTCATATACTGTAACAAGTGTCACGTTTCAGCCGAGCATAGGTTTGTTGAATGACTGGTTTAGTTATGTTTCGTTGCTTTAGAGCCACTGGTGCTTCATCTATACCCTTTTTTCTCTCTTCCAGAATCTAATTTGGATTTGATATACTGCTCTTCCATACTAGACCATATAATATGATTATGTATGTAAATTGATCCGCTATTCCCCAAGTACTTGAAAAGAAAAGAATCTGCTATCCTTCTTTCTCATGAAACTTTAATGCGGCTGCTCTCTTTTGATATCAGAATATTGTCTTCAACTTGATGGATACTAATTCTATCAAACTTATGTGATGAAATACATGGTTTCTTGTGTTTTTCCCCAGTTATTGTCTGGACACATTGCCAAGGAAAGGCGAGAAAGAAGTCCTTTGGGCATGCGAGGAATGTTGCTCAATAGATGCTAATCCTACTCCAGTTTCATCAAGAAAAAGTGAACGAATAGAAGGAGCTTCCAAGATTAAGTTGAATAGGATGAAGTTGAGAAAGCAGACCAGATTTCCTCCAGTTACAGCAAAGGCTTATACAGATAGTTCGAGCCAAGTGAAGCAGCCTGTAAGTGACTATTGTTGCCTGAAAGAGGCGATAGAAACACAATCAACTTCTCAATGTCTTCAAAATGAAGAGCTCAAAAAACCAAGGAGGAGGTTGGTTGTTAAAGATGATAGCAGCTCAGATGAGGAATCTGACATTATTGAATGTTTGGTTGTCAATCCTCTTCAATCAGCTCCTGCTGTTGCTGCTGATTCACTGAATGTATCCCACAGTTCACCATCTTCAGAATCCGATAAATACATCCATGCAAAACCAATCATCGATCCAATTTGGAAGTAAGATTCTTTTTTTGTTTGTTTTGTATATTAGCATCAGGTTTATGATCCACAGGTATTCTCATTTACAATCTTCTCCTCTTCTTTTTTGGCAGGGGAAGCTTCAACATTCAAAATTTGGAAAATCATACTCCTGTCTTACTTTTGGCCCATTTATCGACAAATGCTTGCTCAAAAGTATGGGATGCAGCGAGTACCCTCCCAGCACATCTGAACATAGAAATTTTGTCCAGGTCTGATGCATGGCCCCATAAGTTTCAGATAACACCGCCCACTGTTGAAAGTATCGGTCTTTATTTTTTTCCACAAAGAGAAAGGTAGCCTCTGACTTAATTTTAACGGATTATTTTTGTTCTTTGATCCTGTATACAAGACTCTCCTTTTTGTTATGATCATTTAATTCTTTGACAGAGATGAAAAAGTTTTTGAAAGTCTTCTGGATGAGATGATAATTCATGATCGAGCTCTGAAGGCGGTGATAAATGACTTGGAACTGTTGGTCTTCTCTTCTTGTGAACTGCCCCAAGAACATTGGCGTAAGATTTATTTTTCATGGCTTATACTCTTGTTTTGGATTTTAAGAATTTAGTCAATTTCCTTTGTGAAGTTCTATCTGAATGACTGGTTTGCAGGTTTCTGCCAAAAGTATTATTTGTGGGGGGTGTTTAAAGCAACTAAAAAACATGCTGTTGCTAGCAATGCAGAGGCTTCCATGCCCTCCAACCTCTCAAATAATGCTGGCACTCAAGATGGGGAGAGTGTTGGATTAGTCACCCGGAATCCACTCAAAGTCCCTTAAGCAAAACAAATGGCTGCACATTTGTTCTGAAAGTTCCTACTCTTTATGTAAAAACTTCAGTCTCCTCATCGTATCAGTGCATATCCACTGTTTCAGCAATTTTGTTAAGCCTCAGAGAATAGATGATCAAGCGATACCTATAACGAACTAGTTGCATAATACAATATAGGCAGCATAACCACAAATTAAGGAAGGAGTTGGACTTATTATGTCAACCACAGACAACATTACATAGTTATTTTGATGCCAAACCTTGTTTGAAATTTTTAATCTGTTTTGAACTTGGTTCAGTTTTGAATTTGAGCTGGGATTTGGCATTCCTTCCACAAGGAATGGGCCATTAGGGCATGAAAGAAAGGCTTACAGGTGAGGTGATCATCCTTGCATCTGTCTTCAGGGAAGGCAATTTTTAGGGTATAGATCACATGTTTCTAACATAACAGTCTTCTTATGCTCACATGTTTTATTGTAAATTACCACTACACATATATATATGGACATGAGCATTAACACTGCAATAGATCAGTTGTTTTTGTATCTTGTTTCTTTTTATTGCAGAGTTTGTGCTATTTTTTTTTTGCCACAGCAGAGTCTGTGTCTGATATTACAGTTACACATGATGCTCCTTTCTGGTCTTGATAAGTTTCAAGTGCTCGAAGTCAGGTGGGTATTTACTGCCTTCCCACCACTCCAAAATCATTAATGTTCTTTGAATGGTTGAATGGATGAAGCAAATTGCATTTTCAAAGAACTCTTTATCATTGTTATAGATTTATAGTAGCAATGCTACATTTCTATAACAATTTATTTTTTTAAAAATATCCCTACAACAATTTATTCAAAGATTTTAATCCTTATAACCATGTGATTTGATTTGATCTATTTAAAATAACATTTGATTTGAATTTGAATTATCAAGACAATTTCTGGAATTGAATTTAAGAAATGGGCTAAGCAAAAAGAGTTGGGTTGATAGCTTTCTATATTGAGTTTAATAATAATATCAATTTTTTTTATGATCTATATATATTATAGTTTTTACATTCCAAAAATATTTGGTCCAACTTGCAACAATAATGCGGGCAAAGAAATAATTAACAAAAACTAAAAAAAATTGAAAATCAATGATTGTTCATATGAACAATGAACAATGAATTTTTTACTCAGATTTTTTTTAAAAAAATTTCAAATTTTCTCTCTTTCAATTGTATTATTTTACAGTTTAATTATATAAAATTAAGTTCCAAATTAAAATTAAAATACAGAAAAAATATATGGCTCACCCTAAATGTACAATAATTTTTATTTTGGTTTAAAATTTTATTTTATTTATTTTTTAGTCCCTGAATAAGAAAAAAATAAAAAAAATTGTTGAAAAATACCGAAAAAGAGAGAAAGTTGTTGGTTTCGCGATTTCTGCTTCTTTCTTCCTCTCTAGTTGCAGTTTTGCGGACTTCATGCTGCTGCAAATCCTTCTCCCATACAGCACCACCAAATTGCCTGGAATTTCTGCCTCTTTCTTCTTTTCCTACTTCCTCTTTCTTCCTATCTAGTTGCACTTTTGCCGACTTCATGCTGCTGCAAATCCTTCTCCCATAAGGACTTTTAGTACCGCCAAACTGCCTGGAATCTCTGCTTCTGCCGATTTTGTGCTGTTGTTGTTTTCTCATGATTTCCCTTGCTTCATTCCCATCCTTCTTGCTTTATTGTAGGCATTTTTAGCAGCCAACCTTCATGATCACCATGTCCATACTCCAGCATTTTGGAGCTTCATGGCTTCTAAACTTGGTTTTTCCATCAATACTCTAATATTTTTTTATTTATCCTGAGGCATGAACAACAACAACAACATTATTTTAAAAAAATAATTAAATTAAGCTAGATTAACTTACTCGATTTGCAACCTGGGTACTTTACGCGGTGAGTCTTTTATATATACACTTTTTTAATATATATTTTTTATTTATTTATAATCTGCTCGCAACTTTTTGCGTTTTTGTCCCAGATGACTGTTTGTCAGAAGTGTGGTGTTAGGGGTGAGGAGAAGCTTCTAGTGTTCTGTAACAAATGTCTAGCATCAGCAGAGCATAGGTATGCATGCTTGAATGATGGATTCAATTCAATTTGTTTTATTCGTTTATAATCAATTATGCTTTTTATCACCGATCGTGTTACTAAATAAGATTAATTGAGTTTTATTAATAAACTTTTTTTAAATCATTATTTATTTAATTTAATTAAAAACTTAACTCAAATTTAAACTTTAAATACTAGATTTCTCGGTTTAATTTACTGGGTTAAATCGAGTTTGATAATTATTATCTAAATTCGCACAACAGCGCGTATTTCCTCATTGATCACAAAAAAGAAAAGAAAATGTTATTTTTTTTATTATTATTATTTAAAGACAACATGGATTGAATATAACAACGTATGTTTAGCACATGTGTACTCGGTTTTATAATAAGATATGGGTAGAAAATCGAATACTGGCGTAATCCTTCATGACTATGCTCTCAAGGCAGTGGCAAACAATTTGGAAATATTGATCTTCGCTTCTCGTGAATTGCCAGTAGAATATTGGCGTAAGCTACCATTACCAACCTCACTGTCTTTACTTTTAACCTGGATAGTTCTTAAGAAGGCAGCTGACTTTATTTACAATCTGCAATTTGTCTGCAGGTTTTCGCAGAAAGTACTACTTTTGGGGTGTGTTTAAACCTGCCAACACACTCGTCAATGGTAGCAATGCTAAGTCTGCAATGTTTTCCAACCTTACAAAAGATGTTCCGACGCAGCTAAGGAATGGCATTCGCGAGACCGATAACCTGGAGCCATCGCCTAGTCCCTCAAACAGAAGTGGTAGCTGTGTAACTGATTCAGGAGACCCCCTTCTCATCGGATAGCAACTCCCTCATTTCACCAAGTATTCTGGGCACAGAAAATACAAGAACAAGCTATGTTATAACAAGCTATAGCTATGTGTGTAAATGTAATGTAGGAATCATGACAGCAAAAGTGAGTTAAGGACAAGATTGAAGTCGAAATGATGCAGCAGTGACATACGGGCCTTTGCGGTGCAAATGTGTATCAGAGACGGGTAGACAAAGCATAGCATGCCATTCAGGGAACACAGTTTTCGACTGTATACTACTCTTCCTCTTCCTCATGTATTGTAGTTCTTACTTATCAATATTTATTGTAAATATATTGATGTGCCAAGCAAAAGAGCCGGAAGGCCTGATTCAGCTCCCCTGCCGGCCAATACGGGAATAACTTGGCCTCCTTTGTGCATTTTTTTATTATATTTTGCATATTTTTTACATGTTTTTATGCGTATTTTCTCTTACTTTGCAAATATTTTCTATATTTTTCTATACACAATCCCATAAATCCTACTATAGAATTCAATATTTTCTTCTGTAGTAAATCATTTCTAAACCAATAAAAACTCTGCCCTAAGAATTTTTTCAGCATAGCCATTGCCACCTCTAATTGTATTCTTGAAAAAATCACAACCACTTGCCTTGCTCCCCGGTGAGCTGTGAAAAATCTTTGAACTTTTCTACTCGAAGACATGCACAAGCATGCTTTCATTTATATAAAAAAATAATACAGGAAAGGATCAAGTAAATGCAATTTATTTTATGAATAAGAAAAACAAAAATTTCAACATGTATCTTTCTTATTCATGTACATGAAATAAATATTTATGACAAGGAAAAGATTTTTTTCTTTTTTGGTAAGTATCCGACAAGAAAACCGATGGAGATCAATTTTCTAAGTTAAATAAAATATGATGCAAATCGTGTTTTTAAAGAATTTAATTTTTTTTTGAAAAAAATAATTTTTTTTTGTATGTTTTGGATCATTTTAATACGTTGATCTTAAAAATAATTTTTAAAAAATAAAAAAATATTATTTTAATGCATTTCCACACAAAAAGTATTTTGAAAAACAACTATAACCACATTTTCAAACAAACTAAAACCCAAGAGTGGAGGAGCAAGGAAATTTTTTTAAAGGAAGCGAAAATTAATTTTTTTTCTAAGAGGGTAAAAATTAAATTTTAATAGTTTGGCTGTAAAATTTAATTGTTTTTTTTTTCGCATGTTTTTTTTAAGGCCCAGGCCTGCCTCCGCACTGGTTTATCTATGACTATTCTATTAATGAGTATATAGGTTAAGTATATAATTATCCCTTCAAAAATTCTACAAGAAAAAAAAATCGGTGTAATTTAGAGTTGTAATAATAGTTAATTTTTAAAATATTTTTTTATTTAAAAATATATTAAAATAATATATTTTTTAAAAAAATTTATTTTTAACATTAGCATACTAAAATAATTTAAAAATATTTTAAAAAATTAAATTTTAAATAAAATTTAACTTTTTTTTAAAAGAAATATTATCACAAAAACAAATATTATCATATCATTACTGTAAAACTAGATTGCCAAGTCAATTTGATATTAGATTGACTCAAAGCCTACTCATTACTAAATTTTATTTCAAACCTGAATTTTTTATTGGGTAAATAATATTTTTTTATTTTTAAAAATTTAAAATAATATTATTTTTATTTTAAAAAATTAGATTAATTTGTAGAGTGACACTGTTAATATATGACCTAAATTAAATATATAAAATTGTTTATTTAATATGAATTTATTTGATAATATGATAATGATTTTTTAAAAGTATTTTTTATTGAAAAATATTTTAAAATAATATTTTTTTAATTTTTTTAAATTTATTTTTAATATCAATATATTAAAATAATTTAAAAATAATTAAATAATTAAATTTTTTTATAAAAAAATTCACACCGAGAAAACAAATCGCCTGAAACTTCAACCAAATCATATCACAGATCGGTCTTTTAATTATAGTTCACCGAACTGTCATTATATCTTCCAATAAATAAATAACAAAACTAAAAATGAAGGGGGGAGAAAAACGAAGCAAATCATCTTGTTGCTGCCTTGCTGGAGATAGAGAAACTCACAAGAGGAATAGGCTGAAACGGAGAGCTTTGCCGTTACTAATTCTTTTGCACCGATTACCTCTCTGAATCATACGTCCTCCTCCTCCTCCTCCTCCTTATCATATTTGATTCCATTGAAGCTTAATTACCACCGCTTGGTGCAAGGTAAGCAAAGCTCAAATGGACTGTTGGCGATTCATTGCTTTTCTGAAATGGGTCCAATCTTAGAGCCTATAAATTTAAGGTAATGAAACAACACGGGTTTTGTTTATATTTTGATTTCATGGGTTATTTGAACTGAGTATTTGTGTTTTGTCTTGTGAGTGTTTGTTAAAATGCCTGTGTGAAGGCATAAGCGTTTTTTTTTTTTTTTTTGTGTCAATGCTTTCTTTTGAGTCTTAGAGGGCTTTTGCGACTGGCACAAATGTGAAATGTTTCTGTGGGCCCCACATGATATACCTTTTCTTTTATTTGCAGGCAGCCTCAAGTGTCATCTGTGGCTCCCTTTGGGGTGACAATGGATGAGCAATCTTATTAATGGCGAAGAGTTTTGCTTAAAGTCAGTGGAGAAGCCCTTGCAGGAGACCAAACGCAGAATGTTGACCCAAAGGTTTTGGAATGCGAATGATTATGGTAGCCTGTCAGTTTCTATTGGTTTCGTTTGCTGATGGCCACTAAATGAGTCTGTTGTAATTATGCAGGTTACAATGGCGATTGCAAGGGAGGTTGCAACTTTGACGTGCCTTGGCATTGAGGTTAACCCTCAACACCTTAATATAGTTGTTTTTTTCATACATATTTGTTTTTATTCATTTTTGCCTTTAATTTATTTCAGTTAATGGTTGTGATTGATGTTATTTTTCTTTCTTATGTTCTTAAAGTTAAGTTTAGTGATTTTCATTGTGCTTTCAAGGCATGTGTGATGATTTTTGTGCAAATCATAAGCCAAGTGATCATTTTGGTAGAAAATTTTGTTATAGTTCACCTCTAGTTCTTGCTATTCCATAGCTTATAACACGTAACATGCTTTGGGTTATATGAAAAGGGTGTTTGCGTGATGTGGTTGGAGGAAAATAGGCTAGGTGGGAGGAAGGATACATTTCGAACAGTAAATAAGTTTGACAAGAATGAATTGTAATATTAATTTGGGTTGTTGTAAGATAGAGCTTGTGAGCTCAAAAAGTGGATGTTTTGTTGTTGGCCATCAATAGCCTCATCTAATTGATTTGTTGTCAATGCTGTGGGTAGCAATTGAAGTTGGCGGTGGAAATATCTTCCGTGGATCTTCATGGGCAGGAAGCACAGGTCTTGACTGGTCATCTGCTGATTATATTGGGTACTCTTTTGAATTGATTTATTGTCTATCTATTCCACATGGAACCTTTTGTTTTGGAAGTATGCCTAATGATCTCACTCTTTGACTTGCTATCAAATGAAAGTAGGTCTAACTATCTTTTAGTACTTTGTTGCTTTCTACTTCTAATTAGTCCTTGGATTTTTCAATTACAATAATCTCAACTTCATATGAATTCATGGATTGTTTTGTTTCCCTTTTCTGAAATAAAAAAGTGTGAAATGGGATATAAGCTAGCATTATGTGTGAGCAAAAGTTTCTGCATCGCAGTATTTATTTTGCAGCACAGGGCTTGATTCTTATGAAGTTTTAGATATAATACTACTGCTTGACATCCTTTAGCATAGCTCATAAACAAAAGGGTTCAGTGCTGTTTTTCTGTAACATTTGATGTGCATAATTTTTATTATTTCTTCAATTGCTTTCTTACTGATTAATATATACAGCAACTTAATATACTAAGGTGATTAATAATCATAGATATCTGAATATTTTATTCAGAAGACAATAATTGGTTGTTTATCTGAAATCTAAAAGCTTTTCTTGGATCTTGTAATTTGTAATGGTATGGGGATATTTTGTCAGCAGATAGCAAGTGGTTATTTATCTGAAATCTAAAAGCTTTCCTTGGAGCTTTATGTCCCTGCTGTATAATTTGCATTCTTCTGCCTTTTTTGATTTGATAGGATGCTGGCAACTGTAATGAATGCTATTTTCTTCAAGCAACAATGGAGAGTATTGGCATCTCAACAAGGGTTCAGACTGCATTTCGCATGTCAGAGGTTGCAGAACCATATATCCGTAGATGGGACATAAGACATTTGGAAAAAGGAAGGTTTGTGATTTTTGCAGCTGGAACTGGGAATCCATTTTTCACCACGGATACTGCTGCAGCCCTACGATGTGCAGAAAGTATGTTAAAATTTCTGTATCAGAGTTTTACTTTGTACATTGGTGGTTTTAATATTATATTCAAGTCCTGTTTAACTTGCTAATTTTTGTCATTCTGAAATTTATAATTGAAACATAAGTCAACCTCAGTGTACAAATTTTTGCTTTTCCAATATATACTCCAATTGAGGACAGAATAATCATTTTGGTTCTTACCACTAAAATGATTTTTCTGCTCTGATATTTCCAATTGTTCTTCCAGTTAATGCACAGGTTGTTTTGAAACCTACAAATGTTGACGGGGTTTATGATGACGATCCTAGGCATAATCCAAGTGCTCGTCTTCTTGAAAATCTAACTTACCATGAGATGACTTCAAAAGATCTTTCAGTGATGGATGTGACTGCCATTACTTTGTGCCAAGAAAATAATATTCCAGGTATGTCTCATAATCTGCATCTAGATTGTAGCCTGTAGGTAGATCTTTTTTATTTTTAAAGACGTCGAAGACATGCTCTGACTAATTTGAAGGCACAAGTAAACCCTCCTTCCTACATGCCCTGTGCAATTATGGGGTGGCCTCTGTAAAGGGATTTGTTGAGGGGTATGAACTTGGGCCACCTTCATTTTATGGGACTTTTTTTAACCATTTATGAGGCGTTTGATCCAAAATTTACCATTTACTCAACACCCTAGGATTAGCTAATACAGAAGTTACCTAGTGTTTGTGATCTGTGTTGAATATTAACATTTAACGATCATGGATTAAATTTTTGTTTAACTTGTGCTCTTTTTTTTTCCTTTTGTCAATGAAAAATCTATAGTGGGGCATATCATTGTTATGTCTAGCATAAAGCATCTAAAAGAAACTCATTGTACCAAGCTTCTTCATCTCAGTTTTGTCTTCAATCTATCCAAACCGGGTAACATTGCAAAAGCAATAAAGGGAGAAAGGGTTGGCACATTGATTGGAGGGACATGCAACTCAAGGGACATGCAACTCAACAGTCACAAGGACATGATGATTCCTGCCATTTGTTTGCTGGCTTTTGAGGCCTCCCTGCTCATATGCAAATAGCTGCTTCTTTGGAAGCTTCTCGAGCTTGCATTTGAAGTTTGAAGACAAAAGCATGCCAGGGTCCAACATAAAGCATCATCTAAATTTGCCGGCTGAGGTACTCATTACAGCTAATTCTGTAAATAATTTTGTCAAATATTGGATTCTTTTGAACTGCCATTGTATTTTTGACAGTGAAAGTTTCTACTGCAATGTATTGATGTTTTAGAGTTCAGATAATACTAAATCCCACACCACCTATACCCCCCCAAAAAAAAAACGGAAAAAAAAATCAGCCTGTTATGACCCTATCTGTGTGGTCTTTTCTTAGGTTTTAGGTATAGAGGAGAATGATTGGATTCTTTTGGTACCTTGATTGAGCCTTTGAAACCCAATTGATTTTTGTGTCTGGTGTGTTGTGGAACCTGGGGGTGGGCATATGAATTGTACTCCACTGATCAGGGTCTCAGCTTGAGGTGTTTTATCTCTAGACCAATGTACTGATGGGCTTTGACAGAAATATCGAATGCTATTGCATTTGTTCCAATAATTCCTGTAACAGTGAATAGATTTCGTTGTCATTGATTAAAAAATTCAGCAAAATGACAAAAATGGGATCAGGAGCTAGCATTGCCAGAAATATTGAAAAGCTTTCCCAAAAAGAAGCTTTCCCGAAATTTCATGTTGTCTGTACTGAAAATCTGTCAGCAAATTCTTTCTTGACTTGAACTCGTGCTAGTATCTGAAAGATCCATCTTTCCCAGAAAATGCTCATCATTGATGGAGTGGATCTCATAGTGGGTTGTACAAGACATCAATCATTAGTGATTAAATTATTTATCATTAATAAAAAAAATTATAAAAAATATTTGGGGATAAATAACATGATAAGCAGAATCATAGGAAGAAGATGTACACTGTTGCATCTTTATCTATATAGGCAAAGCTAATCACTTTTTTGGAATTTGAAACCCACTTAGGATAATCAATCAACTAATCACTTATCATAACCTACTTACATTAATCAATGACAACCGTGAGCCAATAAACTGCTTTGTTCGACATAAACTGAATCTTTAGAATTATTATTATTATTATTATTATACATAAATGGTTTTTATATAAAAAAAATATTTATCACTTTATACTTGGTATATTTATACCATTCCTTTTGTTCTTATCATTTTTCTTTTATGATTTGTTTTTTAGTTTCTTTTTCTTTTTTACTTGTTTTTTTTAAAAATTATTATACAAAAACTAAGGAAATAATGTTTTAATATGACAATTACAATATTATCTCATTTCTCCTGCATTAAAAAAAAGTTTGAGATCTTTTATGTTTTTATTAACGCATATAATCTTCACTATATTTTATTTTATGTAAACATCAATTTTTTAATTTGTAGTTATATTTTTTTACTAGTAGTAAAAAAACATGTTAATAATACCTTCATATTAATTCATTTATGTTAGAAAAAAATATTCAACATGTAACTAGACGAGTTGAATAAACACGTTAATAATTTTTATATATTTATAAGCACAAATAGTTCTTGATTTATTTAATTAAATGCATATATAGATTTTTTATTTAAAATTTAAAATAATTTTTTAAAAAAATGCATTTAAAAAGTTTAAATATTTATTTTTTTTTGCAAAAAAAATAAAATTATCTGATACACGAAACACGGTAAAATAACTATTTTCTCGTAAAAGAGAAAGGAGGCGGGGGCCAAAAGAATTCATTACATAACCCATCAGAGCAATAAACCCCATTGAATGCTCTATAGCCATGGAGGATGTAGAAATAAATATCTCCAAAATTTGCTACAATTATAAGTTGCAATTAACCTAACAAAATCCTCAAATCACTAACAAAATCTACAATTAATTTTCCAAACCCTAATATTAAATCTTTCTTCTTCTAGCCAAAAAGTCAGTCAATACAAGAATCCAACCGCCCCTTCTTGTCTTGGTCAAAACAAGAACCCAATCTAAAACTAAACCTGAAATCTTCACAATCTTTCCTTTTGTTGTCTAGAAATCCATGAACAGGCTGCTAAAAATATCAGGAGAATGTAAAGGAGAAACTATACTAGGACCTGGAAATAAACCTGAAGGACTGGACATGAAGAATGGACTCATATTAAAATTATCATTCAAGAAAGATTGTGAATTTGCATCCGTTGACGCTGGAGAGAAAAACCCAGTTGGTACTGGCTGTAACATCGCCGGTGCCGGTGACAAGATCCCTGGAATCTGACCAGCATCCACTTCTTTAAGCATCTCCATGAGATCGTCATCACTACTATCTTGAGTGTTACTTGGTCTTGTTAATTCTCTTGGACTTGCTTTCTCGGTGGCAGCAAGTCTTGCAGCTGGAGAAACAGACCCATCGTGGAAGAAGTCACCGGAGGAGAGACCTGTTAACCGTTGGACGACGGCCATGAAGTTGGATTCCTCCGTGTGGATGATCTTTGGAGAGACTGCATAGATGATGACAGGTTGCTTTGGAGGAGGGGGAGGTGGTTTCTTGATTTTGTGAGAGTCTTGGTTTAGTTTTAGTGCTGAAGGTCTAGGTCCTTGGATTTGGAGTTGTTTTTTTGGTGGTGGTGGTGGTGGTTTGCCTGTGGTGGGATAGCGGTAAGGGTCCATGATGGAGGATGAATGGCGGATAGAGAAAAAAAAAATGAAGTGGAGGGTGGTCTGGATGACCCAAGTTTAGGGCAATTATTTTGTTATTGTGGAAAAAATGGTTTGATCATCGATTTGAGTTGAAAGCTTGAATATTATAAAATGATTTTAGATTAAAAAAAAAGAAGACAATTTTGCTTGAAGAGAAAATAAAAGTCAAAACCCAAAACATAACATGTGCCTATAAATAATTGCAAGTTGCCAGGTAATGTCTATTGCAAACACACCATAATTTTCAGAACAATGGTTCAGTCAAAGTAGATGGCTTATGGCTTCATCTAGTTTAGAACTTGGTGGATAAATTTTATTTGAAAAATAGAGATTTTTTTAGTATAAATAAAGTGGGAGCAAGGTAAAAATATAAGATGAAATTAAGTGTGAGTTTTGTTGGCGTGATTTGTAATTATAATTAATTATGAGATTTGTTAATCATCTCAAATATATGAAAATCCTATATAAACAAGAGAAATAAAGATAAGTCTAAGATTGTTTTGATTTTACTTATCTTTTATACTCAGCTCTGATGTAATATAAGAGAAAAGGAATATAGAATAAGAATGTGATTTTTTTATTATGAATAATTATCATGGTATCAAAGCCAATTTTTGATTTGTTGTATTACACCCTAAAACACAATTATTCTTTCCATGTAACTTATAGTAGACTCCGAAGATCATAACACCTCTAACAACACGTCCCATCTCTCAGATTCTATCCTTGAATTGACAACAAGGATGACTGAGGCATTGAACAGAACGCAGACCCCGACCATCACCTCTAAACCCTCTGTCACGTATCGACATTAAGTTAGATAGCTCCAACTATGCCTTATGGTCCTAGGTTGTTGAGATATATTTCTCTAGCAAAGACAAGCTGAGGTATATTAATGGCGATTTTCCCCAGTCTCCACCGACTGATCTCTCATTTCGCAAGTAGCACACTAAAAACGCTATTGTTAAAGATTGGTCAATTACTTATATGGATTCCTTTTTTATTGGTAATTTTATTCGCTTTCCTATAGTAAAAACGATGTGAGATTCCATTGCAACTACCTTCTTCGATAGAAGTGATACATCAGAAGTGTATGATCTCTGACGACATGTAACTCGCCTGAAGCAAGCTTTTGGCTCACTAGAAAAATATTACATTGAGTTGTAGGGGTTATGGCATGAAATTGATTTCTGTCGACCAAATCCCATGGAGTGCTCTGTTGATATTCAACATTATAATAGGATCACTCAGGAAGATCGGGTATATATGTTCCTGGATGGTCTTGATGACCGCCTAGACAAAATACATGCTGATGTTTTACAGATGAAACCTTTTCCTTTAGTTGAGCA
This sequence comes from Populus nigra, assembly GCF_951802175.1. Taxonomy (NCBI): domain Eukaryota; kingdom Viridiplantae; phylum Streptophyta; class Magnoliopsida; order Malpighiales; family Salicaceae; genus Populus; species Populus nigra. The sequence goes on from NC_084865.1 coordinate 2,454,607, forward strand.
AACATATACGCATGTTAGACGAGAGGCTATACGACAGTAGGTCATGACCAATTACGACACTGATGTGATGCTAGGTGTTGTCTTGGCATCTAAGGGTCTCATGTTAACCAACTCTGCTCCCAGTAAAACAGGCAAGACCTGAACCACAAATGATGCAAGAAAATGTTCCCATTGTGGCAACCAGAAACAAACACGTGAAAATTGTTTCCAGTTACATAAATAACCAGATTGGTGGCATGATCTACAAACACATAAATGTCGTGATGGAACTGGAATGATTGGGAGTCTAGGCAAAGATGCAGTCGTTGCTGCTGAGTCTCGCCTCTCTCTCATACAACCAGTCACAATATCAATTGACGCTCTTTCCAACTTAAACTTAAGTAATTTTAGCCTTGCCCTTCTTACCAGCCACAATGATGCAACGTGTAATACACCACTAATAATGTGATGTTTGATGTCTCAGATTTATCTTATATATCTCTCATACGTCACACCAGCATTGCCAATGCAAATGGTGTTATTTCACCAGTCACTAGAGCGGGCTCTGTGACTTTATCTTTATCCCTGCATTTATCCAATACTTTACTTGTTCCATCACTATCACATAAACTGATGTATGTAGGCCAACTTACTACAGATTTAAGGTGTGTTGTACTGATGTATTCAAACTTCTATCTTATTCAGGATATTCTTATCAAACAGATAATTAGGTGTGGTACTAATAGGGGGGACTATATTATGTGGACGACCTCAACATAAGTCAGGTACATCATATGCACCATTCGTATACTACTAAAGAGAGATAGATCTGGTTATGACATCCCCGCTTAGGACATCTATCTTTTCCCTACTTGAAGCATGTTCTTCCTGATTTATTTATGAATTCTTATATTTCTGATTTGAAATGTGACACTTTTATTTTGGCTAAAAGCCACCGTGTTACTTACCCATTAAGCAAAAACAAGAATGACACTCTATTTGCTTTAATACACTTTGATGTATATGAGGACCCTCACTGGTTATGAATATGCCCAACATTCATTGGTTTGTTATTTTTGTGGATGATTATACCTGTATAACATGGCTTTACTTGATGAAACATAAAAGTGAGGTTCTCAATGTCTTCGAAACATTCCATGCAATGGTGTGCACCTAGTATAGAGCCACCATTAAGATTCTTCGCTCTGACAATGACGGTGAATATGTCAATACGCACCTTAAGACGTATTTCAATCAACATGGTCTCATTCATGAAACTTCATGCTCACAAACATCCCAACAGAATGGTGTCATAGAGAGAAAAAAATAGACAGATTCTTGAGACTACACGTGCTCTGCTTCTTGGTGCTTATATGCCCCAACATTTCTGGACGGATACAATATCCACTGCAATTCATCTTCTCAACCGACTGCCTTCTAAGGTGTTATCCTTTATAACTCCACTTCAATATCTTTCTACTCATATGACACTCCTAAACACATTAATGCTTCCTCCTTAAGTCTTTGGATGCGTATCATATGTATACCTCTACAAAAACCAATGCACTAAACTTGATCTTTGTGAACGTAAATGCCTTTTTCTAGGCTATGACATACATCAGAAAGGGTACCGTTGCTATAAACCCAATACACGAAGACTCTATGTGACTATGGATTTCCAATTCTTAGAGGCTGACATGTTTTATTCCCCTTTGGCACCTACTCTTTAAGGGGAGACACTTAATGAAGAGAACAAGAAAAACTCAACGAGTTTAATTGGACCAGTCATGAAAAACTACCACATAATGATGAGTTGAATCGCGAGAATAGTGAGTTGAATCACAAGACCAGTCATGAGGAATTACCATAAAATGATGAGTTGAATATATACTCTAATAGGCAGAGTGATATCTATCATAGCATGGAGCATGTAACATTTAAGACAGAACCTGCCTCTCTTCTCTCTGAAATACCAGTCGAATCATCTCCTAAAAATACTCCTGGGGTAAGTACTTCTGCAACAATCTTATATATCAATAATATAGATGTCTCGCACCAGGGCTTGTAGCCCAGCGGCAGAGGCAAGGTTTCCTTGCCTCTGTCATCTGGGTTCGAGCCCTAGCGTGCACGCCTGTCACCCCCGCGGTGTCTTACATGCCTACTGGGCTTGCAGGGTATTCAGTGGGTCCGGGGATTAGTTGTAGTGCGCGAAAGCTGGCCCGGACACCCCGGGTTACCAAAATAATAATAATAATAATATAGATGTCTCTATGAGATATACCTTACCTCACAGGTACAATTGTGGCAAGCAACCTAACAAGTACTCTCTAGAAATTGAAGAACAAAGGTCAAGGTATCCAATTGCCAACTACGCATCTACCAAAGACCTCTCTGACCCTTCAAGAAATTTGCACACGAACTCTCCATACATCAGATCCCTACCAACATTCATGAGGCATTGACAGATCCAAAATAGACCCAAGCTATAAAGGAAGAAATGGAGGAACTACTAAAGAATGATACATGGACTCTTGTCCCATTACCTGAAGTAAAAATAATAGTGAGTTGCAAATGGGTATTCTCTATTAAATATAAAACAAACGGATCTGTTGACTGATACAAAGCAAGATTAGTAGTAAAAGGATACATACGAATATATGGTGTGGATTATCATGAGACTTTCTCACATGTTGCCAAGCTGAATACAGTTAGAGTATTGTTGTCACTTGCTGAAAACCTTGACTAGCCTTTATATCAATTTGATGTAAATAATGTTTTCCTTCACGATAAACTCAAAAGAAAGGTTTATATGGATGTTCTTTTAGGCTACACAACATCTTTAAAGACCGAAATGGTGTGTAAATTGTAGCGAGCCTTGAATGGACTGAAGTAGTCACCACGAGCATGGTTTAGAAGATTTAGTTTTGCAATGAAGAAATATGGCTTCCAATAAAGTAACTCTTACCATACTTTGTTCCTAAAACACAAGTTGGTCAATGTAATTGTGTTGATAGTTTATGTAGATGATATTATTATCATATGAGATGATGTAAAAGAAATGTCTCAGCTTCAAAAGCAATTAGCAACTAAATTTGAGATGAAAAATCTAGGAAGACTCAAGTATCTTTTTGGAATTGAAGTTGTCAGATCTAAGTAAGGCATATTTCTCTCTCAATGAAAGTACATATTAGACCTGTTAACAGAAGTAGGAATGTTGGAGTGCAGACCTGCAGACACATTCATTGTTCAAAACCACAGACTTGAAGAATACCCAGACTAAGTACCAACTGACAAAGAGAGATACTAAAGGTTAGTTGGTAAAATCATTTATCTCTTTCACACTTGACCAGATATTGCATACGCCGCAAGTGTTACGAGCCAATTCATGCACAATTTAAGTAAGAGTCATATAGAAGCAGTGACTCAGATACTTCAATACCTGAAGTCATCCCCAGGCAAGGGGCTCATGTTCTTAACACATGATAATCAGTTGAAGTTTGATGGATATATAGATGTAGATTGGTCAGGTAATATTACTGACAGAAAATCAACCTCAGGGTATTTTGCATTTGTAGGGGGGATCTTGTAACTTGGAGAAGTAAGAAATAAAAGGCAATAGCATTATTAAGTGTTGAAGCTGAGTTCAGAGGAATGTCTAGGGGTTTTTGTGAACTCATTTGGTTGAGAAAGCTAATCACAGAGATCAGATTTGTCCCCACTTCTGAGATGGACCTCTTCTGTGACAATAAAACAACTATTTCCATTTCCCATAACCCTGTTCAACATGATCGTACTAAACATGTGGAGGTAGATTGTCACTTCATCAAAGAGAATCTTGAAGCAAAGACAATTCGATTTCTATTTGTAAATTCCAAATATCATTTAGCAAATATTCTTACAAAAGCAGTGTCTAGCAAGGACTTCTACAACTCACTTGGCAAGTTGTGCACGCAAGATCTCTAAGAACTAACTTGAGGGGAAGTGTTGGTGTGATATGTAGTTGTAATTAATTAGGAGATTTGTTAGCCATCCTAAATATGTGAAAATCCCATTAATAAAGGAGATAGAGATGAGTCTAGGATTGTTCTCCTACTTACCTTTTATACTCATATTTTATGTAAATATAAGAGAAAAAGAATGCAGAATAAGAATGTGATTTTTTATTGTGAATAATTATCAAGTTTGACATTTTAGTGATTGTAGTTGAAAAAATAGATTTAATAAAAAACTATAAATTATAGTCTTCAAGTTTTAAAAGAGATTTTTTAGTAAAATTTATGTAAAATTATGATGTGTTTTGATTAATTAAATATTTTTAAATTTGTTATTAGGACAAGACAGGAACCACATCACACTACACCACAAAAACAAAAGGATCCTAAGTAGCTGTAATAAAATAAACATGAAGATTTATCATTTGAAGTTTGGATTTAGAAGAAAATTGCAGAAATTTACTTAATCACACAGATGCACTAGTTTGGATATAAATAATTTATTTAAAGTTTGATAAATGATCTTATGATCTTAAAAGTAAATGGTATCATTTGACAAAAAATAATAGTGAGTGCCAATCATTCATATATATATATATATATATATATATATCTTTTTAAGGTTTTTTTGTAATAGGTTTGCTATTGTTTAGGGTAGAACTTTTTTATGGAAGTGTGTTTCGGTGTGGATAATTTTCCAATGTAAAAAACAATTTGCTAAAAACTTCGGTGGGGTTATATATAGGTTTACAGCATTCCCCTTTAGTTATAAATCACAATAATCAAAACTAGTCTCTGAAATGATCTTACATTAACCTAGTTTTCTGAGATTTTGAGTCAGCAGTTCTCTAAAGAGAAAAGAGAGAAAAGATTCAAAGAAGTTTTGATTCAGATTTCTGTGTCCCAAGAAAGAAGGAAAAGAGAAAGGATCAAAGAGAAGAAAGGAAAGAAAGAAAAACTGTGCTCACGGTATTAACGAGGATTGCTGTTGTCGGCAAGAACAGACTTCTTTTTTAGGAACAATTATCCTTCTCATTTCCAGCTTGTGCCTGGTTTTCTTCGTTGTTTATACCCGACAAAATGCACAAAAGAATATACGTTATATATAAATATCAATAGCAAGAATCCCACGCCTTTCTTTTTCTGTTCCTAAAGGTATTAGAAGCTGATTTCTGCCCCTATTTTTTTCGTTTGCTTGGGCTACAAGCACAGTGGTCTTCTCTCAACAGGCATAAAGGAGTCATCGTTTCGTATTGGTCAATAAGCTTTAAATCTATTCTCTCAACCTAAACTTTGCAAGAATCATTAAAGAGGACATGGACGAAATGTTACAGGAGAAAGAAAACATTACAGTGATCCCGTGTTTTCAACCAGCTCTTTCAAAAGACCCTAAGCAATCACTACATTGTTAGAATCCAAAGCAGAAAAGTAAGCAGATAGAACTTCCACATATATTCGTAGTTTCATTTACTTCACTTGGAGATTTCCTTTATTCCGTGCATGGTTTATGCCCTCACTCTTTCTTATAAATTAATTGGTTTCGCTTCCTTGAATCCATTAAGATTTTGAGGTCACCTAATCTGCTGCAACCAACTGATCTGTTGAGTGCAAGCTGTGGTTGCACAGTGTATTCCTGTAAGTATTGATCTTGCATATTAAATTCCTAGGAAAAACATTTGGTATATTCGATGATGCAGTTTGCTCTTGCTTATATTTAGCAGCCCAATCACCTGAAAAGGCATGTATCTTGTGCATCCTTTAATGCCACACATGCATAGAAACATGGTATCAAATCAGCTTCTACCGATTACCTCCTAAAACTGTGATCATTGTTCAAGCATCCTGACTTGTTAGAGAGAGAAATGCACCATCTATTGATTTGTTTCATGACATTGGGAGTTTTTGCGTGTGTGTTTACCTGCACACACATTTATGGCTGTTGTTCACTGCAGTGGCAGAAACATTTCAAAAAAATTCTCTGGAAGTAGAAAGTCATACTCATAAAACTCAAATAGTTTACCTGGTGAAAAAAACTGTGTCAATATGTGATGTGAAGTTTCAATTATATTTTTAGGCTGCTTCCCCATAAAATATGGATTCTTATAGAGATTTTACCTTAAGCAAGGTACCACGCAAGATGAAATCACGGCCTCCAGTATCACATGAGAGCTCAAGCAAGGAATATGGTAATTAATTAACATCCAAGCTAAATCTTGTTAGTTGTTCAGTACTAATGTCAATGTGCTTAACGCTACAACTAACACGAATGAGTTTTAACTTGGCAGAGATGAAAAATACGGCATACATTCAGTATCTGCCACTGTATAAGGCTGTTGACATTGGTGACCTAGAGGCCACAATGAAGTTCCTGAAAGAACATCCTGATGGACTGACTGCTAGCATTTCAGCAGATGGGGACACTGCCCTCCATGCTGCGGTTCTGGCAGGGCACATAGAGATTGTGGTGGAGTTGGTCAACCAGTTGGAGGAAGTTGACTTGGAAATCAAAAACGGAAATAATGCCACTGCGCTTAATTATGCTGCCATCGGAGGGATCACAAGGATTGCAGAGGATTTGGTAGCAAAGAATGAAGGTTTACTTAAAGTTCCAAACCAGAATGGCCTGATCCCAGTTGTTGTAGCTTCTCTTTATGGTCATAAAGACATGGTTCGTTATCTTTACAGTGTGAGTCCGAAAGAAGAGCTCAGTCCAGCTACAAACAATAAGAATGGGGTTATGCTTCTCACAACATGTATCAATGACGAACTCTATGGTATAAGCTAGTAGTAAGGATCATATTTTTCGTTCCTCCTATTCTTCGACTGAAAACTCTATCTTGTTCAACTCTCGTTTGCTTTTCTTGGTTCGCTGTTTAATGTTCATATAGATATTGCCTTGGATCTGCTTCAACATTACCCACAATTGGCTTTTTATCAAGATAGTGACAAAGACACAGCTCTTGATATGTTGGCTCAAAAACCCTCTGCTTTCCCCAGTGGAACTCAATTTGCTTTGTGGCAAAAATGGATATACAAGTGTATGTAACTATTTTCACTCAACTGGATGTAACTATTAAGTCAAATTGCTTTTCTTTTCACATCTTAAAAAATGCAGCATTATCTTGTGGTAGTTATCCGGGTATCTCAGCCACTTGCCTCTAGCAACAACCATGGAGACATTGAAAGGCCAAATAGGGGACCAACTGATCGAAGGAACATTGTTAAACGAGGTATTTCATAAAACATGAGATTTCAATCTGATATTTTGAAGTTTCATTTATTTAGAGTTACCGCATTATTTTCCCTTCTATGAACAGAAGTTTCATTTTGATATGTTTTATGGACTTCGCAGCATCTGACAAATTGTTGGTAATGGTTTGGAAGGCCTTGAGATTTTTTGGTAAGTAGCATCTTAATAATGCCGATCATAGTAGTATTTTGTTTAGAGTCCTGAACCAAATTATACTTGCAGTTCCAGCTATCAAGCATATGTATAACCTGAAGTTGATACATGGCCAAGCACATGCAGTTCTCTGTTGCCTATGTGAACAAATATCAACTTTGCATAAATCAGAATTCAAAGAAATTGGTGTGTACAGAGCTGTATTCAGTGCTGTTAAGCATGGAATTGTTGAGTTCATCATTGAAATGATTAGACATTATCCTGACATCATATGGTCCGAGGATGAACTTAACCGGGGCATATTCTTATACGCAACCCTACAACGCCAAGAAAAGATATTCAGCCTTATATACAAAATGGGAGCAAAGAAGAACTCTATGGCAACTTCTTGGGACAAGTATCAAAACAACATTTTACATCAAGCTGCATTCATAGCACCTTCCTCTCGGCTTGATCGTGTTTCAGGTGCACCATTACAAATGCAAAGAGAGCTACAATGGTACAAGGTAAATCTCCTATTTCCTATAGTTGATGGTTTTTCTTCAGAAAGCAGTTCACATATTTCTCAGAAGAGTTTGCTGCCTCGCAGGAGGTGGAGAGCATTGTCCAACCAAAGTACAAAGAGATGTTAAATTCGTCCCATAAAACAGCTCAAACTTTATTCACTGACCAGCACAAGAAATTACTAGAAGAAGGGGAGAAATGGATGAAGGCCACGGCTGAATCTTGCACAGTTGTGGCTGCTCTTATTGCTACCATAATGTTTTCAGCTATCTTTACTGTTCCAGGTGGATATGACCAGTATTCAGGCATTCCTATATACTTGAATCGGAATTCTTTCATGGTTTTCATAGTGTCCGACGCAATGTCATTGTTCGCGTCTTCATCATCATTATTAATGTTCTTCGGAATCCTGACATCGCGGTATAGAGAAGAAGATTTCCTCAAGTCCTTGCCTACAAAGTTGATAGTAGGCCTTTCGTGTCTTTTCTTCTCGATAGCAACCATGATGATAACCTTTGGCATTACACTTGTTATGATGCTTCGTGAACGTTTTCACTGGGTTTCCTTTCCGATTATTTTGCTGGCTAGTCTTCCTGTCACGCTTTTTGCTCTGCTACAATTCCCTCTCCTTGTTGAGATCTTCTTTTCCACATATGGACCTGGAATTTTCGACAAGCCGAAGAAGTGGTGGTTGTTTTGAGCAGTCTAGAATTCATTTCAGAGCCTATGTTCAATACATATATAAAGAGAAGGGTAGCTTCTCAATTACCATCAGATATTTTGAGAATATTATCCATCCTTCGTTGTTTGGATTATGAGTTGAATCTGTTGCATCAACTGATGTTGTTGTAGTTCTTATCAAACAATTATCTGAAACAATACAACAACTTGCCTGCACTTTCTTTATAGGGAGTAAAAGTGGATTCTATTTCCAACTGATGTTTGGATTGGCTTAGCTTTTTAGATATTTGACTATGGACTGGAGAATTCTACTGCATATAATAGGAGAATTTCTTCTTTTCAATATGCAGAAACTACGTGCCAAAACAGATGAATTTTATCAATTGGGTCTCAAATTTTTCAGACATTCTCAATCAGTCCATCTATCCATGTTTTCTGATTTTTATGTTAGATTTTGTTCTGAAAAAAACACCATTTTATCATTTTAAAAGACAAACTTGGAAAAGGACCCAATTGAGAAGTCTTTGAGACATTTGGGACCTAATTGATAAAATATATTGTTTTGGGACTCAATTAGGAATTAATATATTGTTCAGGGACTAAGTTAGGCTTTCCCCTTTATATATGAGCAAAGCCAGATAAAAATTACTTCATTGTCTTTTATTATAAAAATAGAGTAGAGCATTAAAATAATTATTGGAAATAATACAAGTTTGAGGGAGGTAATTTTATTCTTCCATGAACTATGTAATGATATAATAGCTTGTTCCATCTTATATTTGGATTAATTTGTAAATAAAAATAAAATACGGGGACTAAGATAATATTTTAAAAAATCACAGTGACTCTTTCATCGTGCTTCCATTACATTACTAAAAATTTTACAACCAAATTTCCATGACACGCATTTGATTATATAACATGGAGACATCTCGGCTGCTGCCGGTCCCTGATCAGAAAAGGTGGTGCACCGGGAACTGCCACAACTTGTGGAAACGAAGCACAGACCTCCTCCCTGTGACCACACTTGAAGCATATTGTATATATGGAGACCCTCATTATAATACTGCACAGAGATATCTGGTATCCTAAACTTTTCTCTCTCTCTCTCTCTCTCTTTTTTATAATCTTTGATTTTATTAAAACATGACTATTTAAACAGTAGTTACACAAAGAAAACAAAAAAACTTTATATTGATAATTTCAAAAGGAAAACAGATCAAATAAAACAAAACTATATTAATAAGTTGTATGTTCATTTGGCCAAAACTATATTAATAAACTGAAGTAAGAAACTCTTCGTGCTAAATTTCTGGTATCCTCACCTACACACCTGGTAGAATCAACGTTGTCATTTACAGGAGAAAATCAAGGTGGCCAAGGCTTCGACGATGAGATAATGATGAAAAATCAACCAGGGCACTCCCCCTAAGGCAGTATACAAGTCCTCCCAATAAGCAGTCATGCCCCAAGTCAAGAAGATGAAAGCCCCCAACTGGTCACAATAATCTGTTCAATCTTGGAAAATAAACTTCACAGGCACTGATTTGCCTCCATGGAGTTTCCAGTGTAGAAAGAAAGTGAGGCTCAACAGTAAACATAGGGAGGAAAGGGTTACAGTTTCTTGAAACCTTTCATGACACCTCCTGAAGCAATCAGATCAGCTGGATTGCGTGGTGTCGCCGCATCAGTATCTTCTTTCGCCTTTTCACGTTGTAGTCTTCTGTCCAGGAGAGAAGTTCGCCACTTATTAGCTTGTGAGTTTCGGTTTATTTGATTGCCCCACGATTCTCATCGTACTTTTTAAAGTTGACCAGGCCAGCCGGTCAATTTTGTAATCTATCGATACAAAACTTGTTTTTGGTCTGGATTTTTAACACGATTTTGTTTGTAAGATAACTAAAAACATAGGGTGAGAATAGTGAGTGTCGGTGTGGACCTGCGCTCCAACGCTGCAAGGCCAGAATAATTATTTTTAAAAAAATAAAGAAAAATCTATGATTTGAATGATAGGCTCGACTGAATTAAATAAAATAATTCTATTTTAATTAAATGGTATTAATGAACTATTTTTTATATGAAAAAATGTTCAGGATAATTTGGGGGGTATTTTTTAAAACGTTCAATTTCCATCCTATTAAATACTGAAGAATGAAATGGGATAAAAAAGATCTTAAAAAATCAGTACTTATCTACCCGAATTAACATAACAAACATGTAATTCTAGTAATTAGAGTCGAGTCAACCAGGGTTATCCTATCAAATTCGTGATTCAGATTATGAAATCAAAATAACCCGATAAAAAATAAAAAAATCACAACTAATTTTTTTTATAAAAAGAAGTCAACATACGTTAACTTTTCAAACCTGTGACTTGGATCATTAGACCCAAAACACCTTATCTGGAAAAACCATAAATCTTAATTCTCAATCAATCAAATATTAAAGAATGAAATTGAAAATATAATTTCAATTATACAAAATGAATAGAAAAATAATAATTAAAAGAATGATGAGCAAAATTATAATAGAAAATAGATTTTATATTTTATTGAAGGGTGAAATTGAAATGAAAAATCAATTTAGCAAAAGAAAAAAAATCAAAAGAAAAATGATCAAAATTAACATGCTAAATTAAAACAATTTTTTTATCGAAGGGAAAATAACTTTAACAAAAGAAAAAAAATCCAAAGAATAAGTATCAAATTGGTAAAAATAATATACTATAAATTTGAAATGAAGGATGAAATTGAAAAAAAATAAAACTTTTACAAAAGGGCCCTGAAAATAAATAAAACTCAAAAGAATAAGGATGAAATTGGAAAAAATATATATATGAAAAATTGGGATTAAATGATAAAATTAAAAAAAATAAACATTTACAAAAAGCTCAAGAACAAAAATTAAAAATCAAAAGAATAAGGATTAAATTTAAAATATCAATAATAAAAAGAACCAAGTTGTCATCTTAGGAGAATGGAGAAAAGAAAAAAGAAAAAAAAAGCCTCAATGTCTACAAACCGTCCACCCAATGCTAGCAAACACCACCCTAAAAGAGAAAGGATGCGACAATGCTTCTAACGACATTATAAAAAGATATTTTTGGATGGTAAGTGGCTTTGCATGTGTGGTATAAAGGACACAGACACCTCTTACATGATAGTACTTGCTACGTACAATCCAATAACTTTTTATTTTTTGTTTATTTTATTTCTGTATTAAAAGACTTAATTTCCCCTCAATTAACCTAATAATAACAAAATAACTTTTTTGTTAAAAGATGAAAAAGCCTCTTGGGGCTAATTTTAATTTTTGGTTTCTAAAAATATTTTGGTCGTTTCACTGTGTTTTTTGTTTTTTTATATCTAGTCAAATACCAAACTACCCATCACCTAACATGGTAATTACAAAAAAACATTGTAAAAACACAAAATTATCTCTTGACTCTTGTTTTAAATCTTTTAATTCCAAGAATATTTTAGTTGTTTCACTCTGCAAATGACATGGAAAAAAATTTATTTTTTTCTGGTTAATTTAATATTAACTAATGATTATTTAAGATTTTAATGTCTCCGGTAGCCAATATTAAATTTTTTTATGTAAAAGGCAAAATTGTGAAAGCTTTACAATAGGAATTCTTCATGTTTTAGCTTTGGTTAATAATATATACTTTTTGCAATAAAAAAAACTCACTAATCGAATTTATAACATTAAAACAAAAGGTAAAAGAGGTCGGTGTTTTATCATGCACACACTCATAATTAATTGTAGATTTACACAATAAAATTATTGTTTTACCATTAAGAAGAAACCCACTTAACTAGATATTAGGGGCAATACAATCATTTTCATGAGAGCTATTAGTCATTACAAAATTAAACGTGGTGAATTAATCTTTTTAATTTTTTATTGCACAATAAAATTACTAAATTACTCTTAAGAGCAAAAACAATTAACTTAGGTCAATGGGTTTTTTCGACTTTTTAATTTTTTACATAGTACAGTAACTTAAATGCCCCTTAAAATTACACTTTCTTGGCTTTGTGTACAAGGCACTTTCATCATTTCATTCTGGCTTTTTTGTAATTATTATGTTGGGTCAGGGGTAATTGAGTTTTTTAATATATATATATATATATATATATATATATATATATATATATATATATATATATATATATATATATATATATATATATAATGGCTGGCACCACTAGCGTTCTTTGGATGGCTCATGCAGCATCGTCTAGACTTTAAACGTTGTTGTCATGGGCAACATTCATTGTGTGGTGGTGTCATATGTGCCTTTAAATAAACGATGGTTAAACTCCAACAACATGTTTTTTATTCTTGCTCTTTTCTTTCTCCCCTCCTTAAAAACACGCTGAGCATTACAAAAAATTAAAGAAGTTTGGTTATTTGTTCATTGAATTAATTTTGACAACATGTTTATTGATTTTTTTTAATTCATCCTTTGACATTTGATTTTTAAATCAAGTTTGGTTCTTATTTTTTTTATTGTCATTTTTTTCTTATCCTTTTTTTAATTGAAACATTATTTTTTTTAATTTTATCCCTCATAAATTAATCTCTTTTTTTTTTGTTAAATTTGGTTCTCATTCTTTTCAAATCTATTTTTTTTTTCTTTTTGATCCTTTTTTTGGTTGATTTTTTTTAAAAAATTTATCCTTGATTGTTTTAGATGGTTGGGAACTTGACATTGTTATTTTTTTAGGTTTATCTTTTATGGTGTAATTCGACCTTATGATCCTTGTCATGAATTTTAAAGATCATAATGAGTTGATTTTTTTTAAAATAATAATAATAATTTTTTTTAATCTCATATCTCAACATTGAGTTGATTAATAATTAACATTCATTATTTTTTTTAACTTTTCTTTTTATGATGTTATCCCGAGCTTATGTTCTAGATTATGGATTCATCAGGTTCACTAAGGTTGACTCGTGCTTTTTTTTAATTGATTTTTAATTTTTTTTTAATTTTACCCTTTTATATTAGGTCAGTTTGAGAATCAAGTTCAATAATTTTATTCAATTTACTTTTAACGAGGTTCTCCCGGTCTCACGACTAGGTTATATATTTGACATGTTGACTCAGATAATCTCTGGTCAATTTATTTTTTGTTTTAATTTTTTTCTTTTCAATTTCTTCATTTAACATTTTATTAGTTGAGAACTAACATTTGAATATTTTCATTTTTTTTTCTATGTAATTATCTTGTTCTTATTTAAATTTTATTTTGTTAACAAATAAGATCATTAAAATGTTTTTAAAATATTCTAAAGATATATTTTTATAATATTAAAAATTATTATTAATTTTTTTATCTTTTTATTATTAATATTTCATCTAATTATATTATTAAATTAATTGAACTTATTAAACGCAATTGAGAACTCATGAATGACTCAACAAGAATCACATTGAAAAAAAACATTTACATTTTTTGACATGTTTTCTTTGTATTAGATAAAAAATAAATCGACTTCTAGAAGACACATATAGTTTTAAGAAATAAAATCTAAGGTTATTTAGGTATGTTTTAAATTGTAGTAATAATAGTGGTTCAAAGTAATTAAATATATTATAATAATTTTTTTTTTTTTAAAAAAATTATTTTTAATATCAACATATCAAAAAAAAATATATAAAAACATAAAATTTTTTTATTTTAAACAAAAATATAAATCAAAATTTAAAAGAATGATTTGCACCACAAACACCCTTACTCTTAACCTAACCCTTACCAAGTACATGATATAACAAGGTCAGTCTTGTCTTTCAAACGCCGAACGGCTATAAAATCCAAAACCCCGTAACGGGCATTACATCAAATTCTGTGCACACGCACTGCGCACGTTAGCATCCATCTCCATTACCCGCGACTTAGAAAAAACTAAAAAGACTCGTTCTCTGTCCATCTCTCTCTCTAGTGCAACAAACACGCACCAAATTTCCTTCCCAATTCCGATTCTACCCTTGCTCATCTCCCAAATTACCAATGCATCCAGCCTCCACCACCACGGCCGCGGTTAGGCGACAAATCGGCTTGCGCCATCGCACCTCGGCACCTCGGAGGCCGTCTCCTCTGCCGTATCCGTCGCCGAAGAGGATGAAGCTGTTGACGGAGGTAATGGAAAAGGCGGCGTATGCGGTTGTGGAGAGGGAGGACTATGGCGATATCAGCTGCGAACAATGCCGCTCCGGGGAACGAGCGGAGGAGCTGTTGTTGTGTGATAAATGTGATAAAGGATATCACATGAAGTGCTTGAGGCCGATTGTTGTTAGGGTCCCGATTGGCTCGTGGATTTGTATCAGGTGCTCTGGAGACGGCCAAGGACGTGTAAGAAGTAGGGGGGTTTTATTTTATTTATTTTAATTTTTTTTACCCTGGTGTCGTTTTGTGAGTAACAAATGTGCGTTTTGATTGGTTTGGTTTTTCGTTTGTTAGGGTTATCGCAGAAGAAGATAATTGATTTTTTTAGGATTCAGAGGTGTGAGAAGGATGACATTAAAGAGAAATGCAGGTCTCTCCAAGGTGATTTCTTCTTATTTATTTATTTGATTGTTAGTATTGTTTTACTTATTTTATTTCGTGTGTGTTTTTGTGATTATTCGATTTTCTTTTATTGATGTTTTCGATGGATTGTGATTGAGCTTGTTTCAGGCTTTGCATGGAACAAAGTTCTGCTGGAAGTTAGAAATTATCTGGGTTTAAATGTTTTAATAATAATATTAATAATAATAAAGAATGAGTATTCCTTTGGGGATATTGGAGTCTGTAGCTCAATGTACTCTTTACTGCAAAGCAGTGGAGGAGGGTAGGACTAGGTTCGAATTGTGCCCTTCCCACCTAAAGGACCAAAAAAGGAATATAATAAATAATAAAAAATAATAACAAAAGCATTAATGTAGAAACTAATAGGAAGGTTAATGAAGAAACTAATAGGAAGGAGAGGAGAAGAAGAGCCTCTTTGAGAGTAGATAGAAGTTGTTTTTCAAAGTGTTTTTTTATTTAGAAATGCATTAAAATAATATTTTTTTATTATTATTTTTGACATTAACACATCAAAATTATAAAAAAATATTAATTTAAAGCTAAAAGAAATAATTTTTTTTCAAAAACATGGTTGGATCGCAATGCTAAATGGTGTTGAAGAATCACAAACAATAACAATAAAAAAAATAAAAAGAGAAAGGGAATAAAGAAGAGTTTTGAGATAAAATGATAAAAAGTAGAAAAAAATGGACATTGTTTTTGGCTAGGATTAAAATCATAGGAAGTTTTGGAAATATTACTGGTAGAACATTTTATGAATTTCACTAAGTAACTTAAAGCACGACAAGGGGTTCATTTTCTTGCAATTTAGCCTGAAAAGTTGTTTAATTAATGGAGAGATTCCAATTTTGTGCTCAATGATCCTTGCCAAATGCAGAGATATTCAAGTTAGATCAAATATAGAAACCGTTGAGGTATTTCTCATCTTATATAAAGATTCCAACAAATGGGACTGAACTCCAGTATGATTTGTGATTGTCCTTGTTATTTTGAGTAGGATAGTTATTACTTTTCTTTTTACTGATTTTACATTTAAGTCTAATCATAAATGGTATCGATTTTAAGATCTCATATCCACTGAACATATTGTGCTTACATGACTAAAACTCTTGGGCAGCATTTGGCATGGATTAAGGATGTAGTAAAATTTCATAGGAGTACTCGTCAGCAGAATAAATGCTAAGAACACAAAATGATGGGTAATCTACATGAGATTTCAGTGGTTAGTCCTGATACGCTTAGAGCTAACAAAGTGGAAATGCAGTATCGAAGGACCGGAGTTTCACTGATTATAAACTGTTTTGAGTATTGTATTAGTATTAGCAACACAGTGCCTACAAAGATAGTAAGATATTTCAACTAAACCCCAGTGACTTAGAACTTTCGTAAATTTGTTAATTTTTTAAATATTATTAATTTGGTCAAGTATTCTCTCTTTCTTATGAAAATGGTATAATGGTTCCTTTTATGGCCCCAAATATGGCGGAAAAAAATCAGTTGATAATAATTGTGAAAATGATCTATTTTTCCTTTATCATTAAAATGAACTATATGTTAAGGGTAAAAATTTAATCAAACAGAGTGAATTCGAAACTGGTAGAATAGAACAATGGATTGCATTTTTAATCTACTATTCTTAAACAAGCTAAAAGATGGGTATTAGTTTAGGTATAATAGAGGAGATAGATGTCAAGGGTGAAATTTTTTAGTTATAAAAGATTTGAAAATGTTGTAGCTGCAGCAACAGTGGTAATGATGGTGGTTAGAATGGGGATAATAGTTTTAACAGTGTTAATCAAGCATCTTAATCTAACAAAATAATACTAAATAGGGTTAACTGATGATTAAAGTTTACCGAAGCAAATGATAAACTGCTTCTTAAATGAGAAAAGGATCCATAACCTTGGCATGACTTAGGTTTATGGTGGTCAGCTCACAATCTAATCATGTCTCAGATAAGTCCATTAGACAATTACTTTGTACAACAGGCAAATTGTTGCATTACCTGTTGAATCAGATGGTTCGAGGAAGATCATGCCTTATACTTGGCCTATCCTAAGAACACTCATCTCTTAATCAGCAAACTTATGTTTTGTGTCTTAGGATACTTCATCAATCATAAATTTGACATGATTACATTTTACTTGCATCAACCATTTACCCATCATGTGCTAAATTAGTGGGGTCGATATCTTGAGTGTGATCATTGATGCTATGTTATGTGACACTGATTGTCTGTATTTATGTATGCACTTACTATTATTTAGAAATTTTATTTTGATGCATATGCATTACCTTGTATGCCATGGTTCATGTAAAAAAGGATTGTAGTACTTAGCTACCCATAAACATTTATGATGTGTTTAGTAGTGGTACTGCAACGTAATAGAGAGACAACAATCATCATTTCTTTCCATTACAGTATTTTTTGCCAAACATTATGTATCTATGTACCATTGACTCCCATAATAAAGCATCAAACTTATGAATTATGATATATTCTCAAAACCTTTTCTTTAAGACTGAGTTTTCTAGAAAATCAAATTCGCTTTGGTGAATGTACTGTACGTTTTCCATATAAGTATGAAAATTTCTAAATTCTTACTAAAATTCCTGCACATCTTTGTAAAATGAAGAAGTGAAAGCCCTAGATAAAAAGGTAAGCATTGTAATACAGGTAGTTGCTGTTTTGTCACATCATTTTGTTGCTTCCTTTGAATTGTTTCTCCTAATGCATGGACTTTCATGGCACAAATAGTTTGGGGCCTTGTCATTTACTTCCTATTTGTCTGATCTATTTTTGCTTATTAGTTGCCATGAATGCTATCACGTATTTTTTCACCACATTGCCTGGTTTTTGCTGCACCTTTGAAGCCATAATTTTCTTTTATTGCTTATCTTGTTGCTTTTTATTGCATATGAACATTTCCTTTGAAGTCAAGAAATGTTGGTGCTAATGCATAAACTAGTTGAATTAGATTTGCCGATGGTAAGTTGATGTTTTCATTCCCTCCTCTTGAGCTGTTTTCAAGATTCTAGAAAGCGACGGAGACGTTCATTGGTGTATCAAAAGAAAAGAAGGAGACTGTTGCCATTTATTCCATCAGAAGATCCCGCCCAAAGGCTCAAACAAATGGGCACCCTTGCTTCTGCTTTAACAGCATTACACATGGAATTTAGTGATGATTTGACCTACTTGCCTGGCATGGCTCCTCAATTAGCCAATCAGGCCAAGTTTGAGCAGGGTGGCATGCAGGTCTGAATTTAAAACTTTCTTTTCAACCTTGTATTTTCTCCAAACCTTTTACTGTCTTGTATTACATGTTATTTGCATGATCTGGTGCCTTTATTAGGTCCTTTCCAAGGAGGACATTGAGACATTGGAACAGTGCAGAGCTATGTGCAAAAGAGGCGAATGCCCTCCTCTTTTAGTTGTTTTTGATTCATGTGAAGGGTACTTGCATCTTGAATACATTTATTGAGCTAACAACCATATTTAACTACTGCATATTGAGTAGGTTCATGTATATTCTGTGATGCAGATATACAGTTGAGGCAGATGACCAGATAAAGGATTTGACCATTTTAGCAGAATACTCAGGTGACGTGGATTACATTAAAAACCGAGAACATGATGATTGTGATAGTATGATGACCCTTCTTTTGGCAAGAGACCCATCTAAAAGCCTTGTCATCTGTCCTGATAAACGTGGGAATATTGCACGCTTTATCAATGGCATTAACAATCATACTCCGTAAGCCTGCTTAACCCATTGCTTCTCCTCTATGCTGTGTATATATATAAGCAAAAACTGTTCTGATGATACCAAATTATTCTTAGACCTTTTTATTGCCATGTATTCTACTCTGTACAACTCATGTTGCCCCATTCGCATCTCCTTTGTCACGTCACATATAAAATTCTACATTTATTTGTGCCAAAATTGCATGTAACTGAACTAGAAATTATTAGTCCACCCTCTGTTAAGCTTAAGATATATCTAACTCTCTGCAGGGATGGCAAGAAGAAGCAGAATTGTAAATGTGTGAGATACGATGTTAACGGGGAATGCCGGGTCATTTTGGTTGCTACTCGTGATGTTGCTAAAGGGGAGAGGCTATACTATGATTATAATGGACATGAGCATGAATACCCTACTCAACATTTTGTTTGAGAAAACTTATAGATATCTAACAATCCTACAGAACTGGGATTCAATTTTGGATCCTGCTAGATCCTTTCTCGTCTAGCGTTTTATTTCACAGTTTACTCATTGCTACTGCAGATTCAAAAGCATTTCTTCTAATGTATCCATGGGATATTTATAGTAATTTATGATGTAGAGCTGGCCTCTCTAAGGCCACGACAGAAATAGAGCAGGGGAGAAACTTTCCTTGGAATTTAGCATTTGGAGAAATTTTTATGTCCTAGGGATATTTTTAAGGAACATTTTTTGTAATACAGATTTCAATGGAAGTTGTTTCATTTTATCTAGCACGCTCATTCCATGATAATAATTTGTCTTTCCTTTACAAGTATTTTCATTTAAAAATATCCATGCGTGCTTTTTTTATTTTACTTTAAAATATCCCTTTGGAAATCTTACTAGCTAAATTTTTTTAAAGGAAATTATGCATTTCACCTTTCTTATGATTTGCTGGCGCATAATCTGTGAAAAAGCAAGTACTGCGATCAGTTGCTTTATGTATTGATGCTATATTTTCTGTCAGCCCCATTGTGATTCAGTTTGACCCATTATGTTGGAATTAGAACATTGGATTGAATGCTTTATTGCAGAGGCTTTTACTGTGTATCAAATCAGCTCTTGTTCAACTCACAACATCTACAATTCATAAGTGATAACAATCCATTTCTTTGTATTTATACCGCAGGATGCATAAAATATGCAAAAACTTGACTGTTGATTTTTGTCTTGGGACATTATGTAAAACTTTTATGGCCATCATTTATACCCCTAACTTGCTTGGCATCGTAGTATTTCATCTATTCTGTTCTTTAATTGGGTATTACAGTACTTTGCAAAGAAGATTGCATTCTCTTACTTTTCAAGCTAAGTATAATAGCCGGGTCTCATGTTAAAGTAAGTCTCATATCCATGGAAATATAGCTTGATATCAGTGGTTTCATGGAGGATTCTGTGTCATTTTGCATACTGAGAACATGCATTTAATAATCTGTCCTTTTGTTTTCATTGAATTATTGTCTTTGTTTTCTTAGTAAACGCTAGTGCAATTCTTGAAATTTCGCTGATATATATTTCTGCATGCACTTCGGTCTTTTACATTCTTACTTTTCATTTGTGATGTGAATCTTGAGATGTTACATTTAGCCATGGATAATTCGAAGGGATTCGTCAAAGCTCCTGATAACTGGGACATGAGGTGTGCTGCACTTCTTTGGATGCTTGTTGCTGGGTGTGTCTCGTGTTGGCTCCTATGCATAGCTATCTATTATGTTGTACTTCCAAAGATTACTGAAGGTGCTGGATCTACTGCCTCTTCACCAAGGCTACTCAGGATCTTGATTTGAATGCTCTCAATAGCTGCTTAAATGCTTGCATTACAGAGGCCATTTCTTGGAATCTAAGGCCTTAGGTTCAGTTCTTGAGAGCAGCCAATTCATTCGGCATAACTGAAAGGGTTGCACAATCTCATTCCAATTCACTTCCATGGATTCATGGACATTTTGGTTTCACTAATTTTTATATCTCCACGTGACTATGCATGTTTGATGCATTGTTTTCAGGTTTGATGAGATGGTATGCTTCTTGAAAGTTACTATTGTTGGTGGTTCATCTAAACAGACAGTAAGAATCCTTATGGACTGCCTCACCACTCTAGTTGCTTCCCTTTGTTTAAGTGTTATAAAAAAATTTTGTTAGCCGGAAATTTCCTTAGATGAAAAAACAACATTTTCAAACCAAGGTGCTCCTCATCTCTTATGTAAAATGTATTTGTTAATTAGAAAAAAAAGAAGAGGAAAAGATAAATAAACCTCCCATCAAAGTTATAATATAAATTCTGAAATTTATTTTGAAAATCTACACCGAGTTTTTCAACCTGGAATATGCAATATGGTAAGCAATTAGGCTGTAGGATGCTCTGGCATCCATGACCATGTTTCTATGCTACCATTTCCCCCCCTTATGATGCTTCGTTCTTCCACACGAGTCGTCCTCGTTTCATTAAATTTTAAAGTACATGGCACTTTCCTTTCAGGGTTGTACATGTTTGTGAGCCAGATTCAAGTTGTGCCATCTAAAGCTGTCTTTCAATTATTCAATTTGCTGCCCAACATCGAATAGAAAGATCATTTCCAGGTTGCTGATCTTAGTATCTAACAATAACAGGGTTCTTGTTCGCCCAACTGAATTAATGAACTTTATGTTTCAATGACTTGTAAGATCAGTTCTTTGCCCTCTATTAATGAAATTTATGCCATGCAGTTGAAGCATGTAATCTACTTCATTGTCATTCCTTGTTCTCCTAGTTTTTCCCTCCTTTCATAGAAGCCTTCCTGTATCTGTAATACCAAAAGTAAACACTAAATACTGCTCCTGCGTAGTGTTTTTCTATGTTGGAACTTACAAGTTGAATTTTGCATGGTTCAAACAGATTATCAACTGCAAAAAGTTTACCAAGTGTTGCGTTATGGACCTGGGTTCGTTTTCCTGAATAGGTGAGGACTCCTTCACCTAACCTTCAGTTCGTGTGGGATTCTAACGGACACAATGGTCTATTAATTTTGACATGGTTTGAGAAGCTGACCAACTAAAACTGCTTCTCTGCTAGGATTTATTTTATTATCAAGTCTTCTGCATAATTTTCTCCGAACGTTTTTTCTTAAACCTTGAAATGCCTAATTCATGATTACAGACCGAGGTGGTCACTTCTATTCATGCAGTCGCAGTCCCACACAAGATATCCTAGTACATCAATTTCAGGTATCATATCTTGTTTTTGTTGGGGATTTAGCCCTTCTCATTGATTTAACAGTCACAAAATCCAATATATAATCAATTGTTGAAGTGTCCCGCCATTATTACTTGCATTCCCACAGGACAAAATCTAGGTCGTGCGATTTGCCTACCCCACCAAAACCCATGACCTAACCTTCAAAACACAGTTTCATTCTGTCAGGGACCGTTGTACGATTTTGAAAACAAGGGCGTTTCTGCAAGACTTGCATGACTTCTAGTCTTGTTCAGCTACCTGATACTAATATAATTAGGGCTCTTAATTTCCAGATTATTACTACTGGCACACCTCTAAAATAATACATACAAAATCCAAACCAAGTCCAGTTAAAATAATACATACAAAATCCAAACCGAGTCCAGTTAATGATAAAGACAAATTTCGAGTACATGAAAAATCCAAAACCAAAACTATAGCAAGCAAAATCTTTGGGAACAATTATTGTAAAAGCCACGGTGCACGTGAAGAAGGCGCTGTGAACTTGTGACCTTGGCCATACAGTTCGATCCTGTTACGCATAGGGCAAGCTCGAGTTTCTGATCAGTAATCAGACTCTAGTAAAGGCCAAAGGTGTCTATCCCAGGGAGAGATAACGGTCCTAAACCACTTTACCGCGTGCCAAATTAAGGGACCAAAAAAAAAAAAAAAAACTAAAACTGATGAATTTCAGAAATAACAGCCACAGGCGGCTCTCGCCGCCGAACACCAAATTCTCAGGTGGCGTTCAAAGCATCTCGCTGGCCTTCTTAACAATGATGCGACGTGTATCGCTGCCTCTTATATAATGGAGCTCTGATAATGTTTTTTTTTCTTTTCTTTTCTCTTTCCTCAGCCTTGAGAAATGTATTCTCCTTGTAGAAATTCAAAAAATATGTGGTTAGTTTTTTAATTTTATAACAATTAATTCATATTTTTTTTAATTGTATTATTTTTTTAAATTTCATATCTTAATATTTGATTTTTATATTAAATATAATTTTTATTTTTTTAATTGTTATTTTCTCTTTTCTTATACTTTTCTTGATTGAATTTTTTATTTAATTTCATCCATCAGAATTTAATTTTTTTATATCAATTTTTATCATCATTTTTTTTCATTTTTTTTCAATTTTACCCCTCATTATTTGATTGATTAAGAGTTTGGCTTCATGTGTTTTTTGGGTTTGCCTTTTATGGTTCAATCCTACCTTATGACCTGTGTTATGGATTGAAAATATGAGACCGGGTTAAATTTAATCTTTTTTTATGTTTTTTTTTAATTTTATTATTTAAAATTGTATTGGTTAGGGATTTGCATTCATTATTTTTCACTTTTCTTTATATAGATTTGTTCCGATCTCATCTCTCGAGTTATGGATTCGGCTGGTTTATCAAGATTGACTTGGATCCTTTCTTTTAGTTTTATTTTGTCCTTTTATTTTTTTGATTGTATCAAATTTGATTTTTTTTTAATTTCATCATTTGACATTTGATTTTATATCAAATTTTATTGTCATTTTTTTAATTGTTATTTGTTTTTTTTTCTTATGCTTTTCTTGAATGATTTTTTTTTCTTAATTCCATGTCTTAACTTTTGATTTATTTTCTTTTTATATCAATTTTGATCCTCATTCATTTCAATTCTATTTTTTTTAATTCTTTTTGGTTGATTAAGAATTTGACTTTATGATTTTTTAGGCCTACCTTTTATGGTTCAATTCGATCTCATGACTCATGACTCATGTTTAAGAGATTAGACCAGGTTGCATTCAATTTTTTTAAGTCTTTTTTTAATATTTTTTTTTCAATTTTATCCTTTAATATTGTATTGGTTAGGGATTTATATTTGTTATTTTTTCACTTTCCTTTCTATGGATTCATCATGATCTCATGTCTCGAGTCATGGATTCGGTGGGTTTACCAAGGTTGACTCGAGTTTTTTTTTAATGTTGGTTTTTTTTAAGTTTTTTTTTTATTTCATAGCTTTAACACATGGTTCATTTAAGAATTAAGCTTCATAATTTTATTTGATTTACGTTTCATGAATTTAATTTAGTCTCACAATTAGGCCACAGATTTAGCTTGTTGGCTTGGATAGACTCGGGTTGTTTTTTTTTTCAATTTCATCATTTGATATTTTATTTGCTAAGAATTGAGATACATATGTTTTTCATTTTTCTTCTTATGTGATCATCTGATTCTCATTTAATTTTTGCTTTGTTAACAAATAAAACCATAGGGATCTTTTAAGATTATTGAAAAGATATATTTTCTTGGTATTGATAGAGCGTTTTTTTCCACATTAAATCATTGTTGATTTTTTTTTTTTGTCGATGTCTTTTTTTCTAATCATATCATTAGATTAACCAAGCTTATTAAACCTGGTTGAATTAGTTACCCGAATCTCATATTTTTATTGCTTTTTTAAAAGCATGGCCATCATCGTAACATCTTTTTTTTATGTTAGGAAAAAATTGGCTCAGTCATCGGCATAGCGCAAATCACCTATCTAGTAAATTTACTAAAATGACTAATTAGCATTGAGCAATCTACATTAGCGCTAATTTTTTCTCCAATTCAGTCCCTAATTTTTTTTCTAGTTGAATTATTTTATGCCTAATTTGTCAAAAGTTATTAACAGAAAAAAAAAGATGACTACAATGTAAAAATGGGGAGGTGAATTCTTTTTCTTTCTCGTACTTTTCTTTTCCTACCTTAATAGTCCCTATAATTTTTGTAATTTTAAATTTGATCCAAAAATTTATTTCTTTACATTTGAGTCCTAATAAGTGAGAGAGAAGAGAGAAAGTCATCGGATTTTGGTAGAAGACAGAGAAAATTATCAGTTAACACTAATTTAAGCCATGAAAAATCATCGATCTTAATGTCCACAGGTTTCATTCGACGATAAAAGTTTGATAATGGTTGTTTTGAACTTTAATCTTACGTGTAAAAACAAATTAGGGCCAAGTGAGAAAAATCTTTCCTAGTTTTATTTTATATTTTTTAATCATTTTGGGTTAATAATTGGGTTTTTAGAGGTTCCAAGGATGTTTGTTAGGTCTTTTTATATGAAAATAGGTTTTATGCTAAAAATAATCAAACTTAATTTTTCAGCCACAATGATGGTTAAATTATAGAAAACTAAGCTATCTGCATATATTATTTTCAATTAGGGTGGTTGTTTACCCTAAAAAAATTTAAAATGACTAGTACATACAGCCTAGGCTAAAAGATCTATACGTATGGGTTTTGTACTTTTGTTTCAAGAGCCTAGGCGTGTTGGGCACCTAGGCCAAGCTGCCTAGGCTTTTTTTTTCTTTCTTTGAATTATTTTTATATAAAATTTTTAAATTTTTTTTTTATAAGGTTTTCAAGTTTCATATCTTTTTTACATTTTATTTATTTTTTGTTAATTTAAGAGATATTTTGATATAAAAAACATGAATACATAAGAACAAAGAAGTTTAAAACAATTTTTTAAAATTTTATCTCATTAGATATTTAAATTGCTAAACAATATTTATTTTTTGTTTTTCTAAAAAAAAAAAATCTATAACACGATACATAACCTAATATATAAAATATATTAAATTGTTATACGACATTGACTAATTAAATAGTTCTAAATAATTATAAAAATTAAATTATAAGACGTCGAATCAGGAGATTCTTTGCAAGCCTTTTCCCCTATAGAAGATCTCGCTTTTCGAAATGCTGAAAGTTCACATTTACATCCAAATTAATTAAAAAAAAATGGAACATTGCCTTATTGTTTTTTGAATATAAAATATATTTTGATACTTTATAGATAATTAATTTGATTTTGTTTTCATAGTAGGTAGCTTCACCTAGTTTTTTTATTTTTAGTTTCAGCTTTCAATATTATTATTTTAATGATTTTTTTAATTTCATCTTTTAATATTTATTTGATTTTAAAATAATTTTTATATTTATTTATTATATAACTAAATTTTTTTAAAAAAATATTATTAAATTTATTAAAATTTACAATTTAAATCATAAATTTAATATATTAACCCAAATTCATTCCAATTGATTGAATATATTAACTTCTCATTCTATTTTAAAAAAGATCACCTTAAGAACATTTCATGTTCAAAAAAAATCCTTGTCTGACCTATAGCATAGTGGGCGAAGTAACCTAAAATTATAACTAGTTAAAGAGATGATTAAAGAGTTAAGGAAAACGGGAGCTTTCAGTAGGAACGTTTGGGAACGCCATTGCGGTGTGTTTTTTAAAAAATTAAATTTTTTTTGTTAAAATTTAATATAATTTATATATTTTAGATCATTTTAATGTGCTAATATCAAAAATAATTTTTAAAAAATAAAAAAAATCATTAACATATATTTTAGCATGAAAAATTATTTAAAAAATACCTGCAACCACACTGCCATCCCCTCTTCCGAGGACATCCTCTTGTATTATTCTCCCCTGTTTATAGTTTGGTAGCAATATTTACCATATATT
The DNA here is from genome assembly GCF_951802175.1 of Populus nigra. Classification (NCBI taxonomy): domain Eukaryota; kingdom Viridiplantae; phylum Streptophyta; class Magnoliopsida; order Malpighiales; family Salicaceae; genus Populus; species Populus nigra. The sequence continues at coordinate 2,481,220 of NC_084865.1, forward strand.
ACCATGGATATACTTCATAAAGTTCATATATAGAGGTATAGTGCCCCCTCCTGTTATGACCTCATCTGTCATCCTCACAAGGCTGTAAAATTCCACCGCCTGCTTATAAAGCAAGACTTTCAAGAACCCAATAGCCGAAGAAAAACCAAGATAAGCTCTTCATCAAGTTTTCTTGTTCAAACTTCGAAGGGATGGGTAGCTTAGAAGAGGAAAGGCTGGTACAAATGGTGCGTGACTTCATAGAATCAGAATCATCAGCAGCACCCACATTTACTGCTTCCTCAAACTGCCTTTCTATCAACCAAGTCAAGTATCTCACTTTACAGGTACCTTTTTCTTAAATATTGTTCTGTGTTTTGAAATATTCTTTGTTGTTCTCTGTCTGGCTTTGTATTCGTCTATGTGTGCCTCCTAACATTACGGGGTTTGTATGATCTTGTGTTGGTTAGGAGATACTTGGGATAGTAACAGAAGCTGAGGCTGAGGTTTTGGAGACTCTACTGAAGCATATGAGAAGCAAAAGTGATGCTGAGAAAACAACTAGTAAGAAGTTGTGGCTCGTGAAGAGGCTGAAAATGGATGGTTTCAATGCTTCCCTTTGTCAGACTTCATGGGTCACTTCCTTAGGATGCCCTGCTGGTGGGTCTCTCTCTCTCCCCCTCTCTCCCTGATCTCTTATACACACATATTCAAGGCTATAGCTTCTCTCATTTTCATCACTGTACATCTGTTTGGATTGAAGAGTCTAGCCTAGCTAGTTTGAGTTTTGCCCGATCATTTTAGTTTTCACAAGACCGTTTTATTTATGAGCAAGAACGTGACCGTATCAATATGCTGTTTCTTGAAAATAACTCTCTCATCAACCAATTTTCATCTAGGAGATTCAAACAGTTTTCATTGGTATTGCCAAGAATTTTCAGAGGAGAGAAATATGATCTCGTCCTAATCAGAAAAAAAAGCCAGCCATGCCTTGTGATTTACACTCTGAAAAAGGTGCTTGGTGTTGACAAGGACCCCTTATCTTTGGAGATCTTGGAAACCAGGCACTGGCTCTTAGGTAGATAGATACCTGGTGTGGAGTCCAAGGGAAATAATTTTAATCTTGCGAATCTCATGTTTGTTGTTTTTTTGTGCGGTGATCAACTCTCTTCTTTAATGCTGTTTAACAGGGGATTACGAGTACATTGACATCACATTGGAAGATGAGAATGGTGGCACAATGAGGCTCATAGTGGACCTAGACTTCAGGTCCCAATTCGAACTGGCAAGACCAACACCATTCTACAAAGAACTAACAGACACACTCCCATTATTTTTTGTGGGCAGTGAAGACAAACTCCACAAAATAATCTCTCTGCTTTGCTCAGCTGCGAAACAGTCCCTTAAAGAGAGAGGGCTCCATTTGCCTCCATGGAGGACTAGCACTTACATGCAGTCCAAATGGCTATCCAGGACTTGCAAAGTCGCTAGCGCCACTAACATTGGTTACAGCAACAGAGAAAATAGGGAAGCTAAAAATGGGTACAGCAGCATGTGGTCACCTCCAATGGTTAAGCCCAAGAGAAGGGGTTGGGGTGGTGGGTCTGGCTTGTCTAGTCAGCCTCTCTAGCATGAGCGTAAATTGTTGCTGAACATTTTGCTGCTACCCAGTCCAGTCCTAATTTTGACAGACACGACAGCTTTTTGTAATGTAATGTTACCAAGTATATATGCAAAAACAATACACGTTTTGATTACATTAATTTTGCTAAGCATGTTACTCTCTAGAGAGAAATTTTCTTTATTTTTTTTGCCCTCTTCGATTATCATTGGTTCAATTGATAGCCATTTTACAGGCTTCTTCTGGTATAGCTCTAGTTATGGCTGTTAATCATGATTGTGATGAAGATATTTAGTGATATTTGTCGTTAAAATGTGTTTATCTTGAATAATATTCAATAAAACAAGAGGCTAAAATAGGATCATAAAGTCAAGGGACAACTAATTAATTGTGATTTGTCTCCTGCTATATCATATAGGGTATCCACGTTGCTCATCAACGATTTAGGTAGCCTATATCTTTATTCATGATGTAGATTTACAGCAGCTTTTGTTTTTATATTTTAAAAGTATTTTTTAAAAAAATTTAAATTTAATTTTTTATTTACTTTAAATTAATTTTTTTATATTTTTAAATTATTTTTATATATTAATATCAATAAAAAAATTATTTTAAAAAACAACAACTATCAAACATATTCTCGAGACATTTCACTTTCAACCTTGTAAGCTTTTCAATTTCAACCTTAATTTTTGCAAAAAGTTTGACTTTAATTTTTTTAAACGCAATGTTATTGATTTGATTTTTTTTTTTTAAAAAAAATGATTTAAATAAACCCCAATTAATTCAATGTGATTCATGGAACTTGGACAGATATGGCTTCAGGTAGACTTTAATAACAGATTCCAGGTAGATTTTGTATGATCCAAGAAAGAATAAAGAAATATATATTGACCAATAATTTCTTCGGCCTAATGTAATACTCACCAAGCCTATCCCAAATATTACCCAAAAAAAAAAAAAACCATACCCAAAAGTGACACGCAAGCAAAAAAGTGAAAAATACAAGACAACGACACCGTTTTAGAAGGCAGAAACCAGTGGCTCTTGTGAAACAGGAGGCAGAAAACAAGGGAGGGGGAGAGAGAGAGAGAGCAGAGCAGAGCCTCTTTTCTCCGAGTAGCAGATAGAAAGAGGTAAAATGCGAATGCTTTCGTTGTTGTTAGGCTTCATTGTATCTTGGCTATCTTTCGTTGTTGTTTCCTTCTTGTACACTACAAGGAACCTCCCTCCATTTTGACTACTCTGGAAAGGAAAACTACCCATGGTTTTTGCATGGAAATTATCATGGGAATTCAATCTCTAGAAGCTTTTATTTTTATTTTTTCTTTTTAGTCCATGATTATATCGTATTAGTACTCGATTGCATGATTTGAGATAATTAAACTTGCTTTTTATTGGATCAAATTATTAAATGTAAGTTATGCATATCAAGAATTAAAAATTTATGATGATCATCTTCTAATAGTATGATTTTCAGATTTTGAATATCATATTTCCATAATTTATATTTTTTGTTTTTGTATTTTAAAAATATTTTTTAAAAAATTAATATTTTTTAAAATTATTCTTTTAGTGTTTTCGAATCATTTCATGTCAAAATCAAATATAATATTTAAAAAATAAAAACATATTATTTTAATATATTTATAAATAAAAATATTTTAAAAAACAATCTTACATGTCCCTAACTTTACTCACTGTACATCAACCGTTTATAAGCAAATAATCTCTTTAAGAATACAAGATTTTCTGGGTTTTTTTCTCCAAAGGAAAGAGAAGATTTTCTCCTGCGGTGAAGTCATATCATAGTGCAATGAACAAACATAATGAAGTGTCGAGAAATCCCTGAATATGATGCTTCAGGTAATGGAATGAGAGCAGGAAATCTTCCATGATAAGAAAAATCTTTTATCATATCAAACTGATAGTCAAATAAGTGCTGTTTGTCAAAAATAAATGATAATTTATGATACAAAAATTAGCCAATAAAAAATATTTTATATGTGGCTTCAATAAATTCTAAAGTTAACCCATGTTTATATATAGTTTGTTTAAATTAAATTTATTTAAAATAATATTATTTTAATTTATTTAAATTAAATCAAGTTTTAACTAAATTAATTAAATCATAAATTAACCTATTAAACCCACTGAATCAAATCAAATCAAATCAAATCAAATCAAATCAAATCTATCACTAGCAAGTTAAGAGATTGATTGACTTGCTGATATTTATATGGTAATTATATATAGGATAATTAATGCCATGTATCAAATCCTAGACTAGTAATTAATCTTTGTGTCTAGCATTGAAAAACTAGGCAAGCCAAAGCACAAACATGCATGAATTTCAATGCTTAGAGGAGTCTCATGCATGCATATAATAATTCATTGGAGGATTATGGTTCTAATTATCTTGGGTTGTGCCATTATCAAAGAGGAAAATGATTAGGAAATGGCTAATTATTGACTATGCACATTAGTGGATTAATTTATTTGGATTTAGCTGTTTGGTGAGGAAATAATATAGTCGGCCATCCCTGACTTTAAGAACACCAATTAAACACTGGACTTGTGATCCTTCTTATTCATGGTAGGTTTGGTGTAACACTTTTAACAGGAATTTTCAGAAGATTAATTTTGATTATTTCCTTTCAATCCTCAAAGTTAATATTAATCAAACACTCACCCGCTTTTATCTTTTTGTTATAAATTATGTCATATTTTTAGGCGGCCTGCACTACACCGCTTGCAAACCTAATTTATTTTCAACGTAAAAAAATGCTAAGGCAATACAAGCGTTCCTAAATAAAAAAAATGATTTGAGACTCGGTTCATTGACTCGATTAAGTTTAATAAGTTTGATTAATTTAATAACATAAATAAAAAATTACAATGACAATAAATAAACTAAAACAAATTAGCAGTTAAAAAGATAAAAAAAACTCGACCCGAACCCTTCCAGGTTAGCACGCTAAATATGAGACTTGGGCGTAATACGGAGGTAACCCTACCAAAAGCAAATTGAATAAAACCATGAAGCTTAATTATCAAACAATCAAATATTGAAGGGCAAAATTAAAAAAAAAACCCTACTTTTAAAAAGACACAACGAAAATAAAAACCCGAGTCAAACAAGGTTAACTCACGCGCTAACCCCACAATCATTGACACAAGATTGAGGTAACCCTATAGAAAGGGAAAAAAAAGAGCACAAAGATCAATTCTCAATCAATTAAATGTTAACAGATGAAATTGAGATAGAAAAACCAAATGTTGAAGGATATTATCTAATAATGAAGAAAAAGTTAAATGATAACGTGATAACCCCATATAAAACAAAATGAAAAAAATTTGAAGCTCAATTTCTAGCAAATAAAATATTGAAGGAAAAAATTAAATAAAAAATATATATAGTCCGAAAAAGGTTCAAAAAACAACCCAAGTCCACTCGGGTTAACATGCAAAATTTATAACCTGGTTGTGTACTAGGGTAGTCCTGCCAAAATAAATTAAATAAAACTTTAAAGTTTAATTATCAAATAACCCAATGTTAAAGAGCAAGATAACCTAGATTATTTTTAAAATCAGTGAAAAAAATCCAATAGAAAGTAAATAAAAATAATACTAACGGAGCTCAATCTCTAATTAAATAAATATTGAAGGATGAAACTGAAAAAATATGATTTTAAAAAGGAAAAAAACCAAGCAAACCTGGATGAATATTCTAAACCTAAGTTAATCTCCTAAGCTCGCAACCCGTGAAATTCTAAACCTTAACTTATTAAGAAACTCAATTCCCAACCAATTTAATGTTGAAGGATGAAGCCGAGAAAAAAGATATCAATTTTAAAAATTTTTGAAGTACAAAAATAGCAATCAAAAGAATGAGAATCAAATCTAATATGAAAAAAACTTAAAGAAGGTTGAAATTGTAAAAAAAAAATTAATTTTAAAAACTATATGAAATAAACAAATATCAATCAAAAGAATAAGTATCAAATCTGAAAAAAAAAATAAAGGATGATGAAATTGAAAACAAATCTCAATTTGATAAATTGTTTCAATTAAAACAAATTGTAATCAAAAGTAGAAGGACTAAATTTAAAAAATAAAATTAAAAGGTTATTTTAAAAACTTGGATGGTCATATGTTGAAATCGAGGAAAAGAGAGAAAACAAGGGGAAAAAAGATTGTTAATGCCAAATAGAGGTCCACCTAGAAATGAAGGCATTGCTGAGACAATTCAAACAACATCCTAAAAGCAATTGTTTGGTTATTAGACGACACTGCATATGTTGCCCGAATAGTGTTGGCTCTAACTACATGTTGGCACGTGTGTTACACACACCAACTACTTTTTAAAAAATAATATTTAATATTTCTTAAAATACCAAAGTACTTTGCTCTATTTGATTTTATATATATATATATAAAATCAAATTGAAAATATGAAAAATCCTATAGGCTTCAGCTTAATATTTTTTTTTCTTGTAAGGATAATTAAGTCATTTTACTGTGCTAAAAAATATAAGAAGAACGATTTGCCCCCAAATCAATTTGATAATGACCAAATGGATCATGTGGAAAAAATCATATTACCCTTGCTAACAAGTTAGTTGATTTGTTTTGAAAAGAAAAAAAAGATCATTGTACCATTTCAATTCACAACGCAATGAATCTACTACCACAATAATTTGTTTATCCTTTTAGTTTTTTTTTAAATTAACACATATTAGTATAATAGTATTGAAATGGAAAATAAAAATAGGAAAACATAAAATTAACTAAGGAAATTATCTATTTTTCTAAAAGGCTCTTGCATCAGTTTTTCCAGGTTGGAAAGAATTCATCTTTGAGTTTAGACTCCAGTCAGAAACAATCATCCACCATGAACATCCTTTTATGTTTGGCTATCCTGTTATGGATCCCTAACACCTTTGCGCTAATCGCCTCATTATAGATCCCAAACACAAAACATTTGTGCGCGTCATCTCATTATGGATTTCTAACACGACACCTTCATGCGGGCTTCTCCATTATAGATCTCTAATACAACATATTTATATGGGTTCCTCCATCGTGAATTCATCACCAGGATTTTCAATAACAACAATTGATGCAAACAAAAACAAGACACTAGTTTCGGGATGTCTTTTTACCCAAAAGAGAACCTCATCTCCTTTTACACAAGTACATTTTTTTTTATGACTTCCTTCAGTTAACAACACAAAACAACTAATCACCTAGAAATTGATGAGCTTTTATACAGGTCTTTTATGTTCTGTCAATAATTGGTGCAACCAGAAGTAAGGATAATGAGGTTTATTATAAGTCAAAACCCTCTGTTATAACCTAATTTTTACCTAATAATTTTTTAAAAATCTAAAAAATAGCGAAAACAAAAAAAAAATCTAAGAAATAAATTTTTTGACATAGTTACATCATTTTTAGTATGTTTAGTGTTTTTTCAGAAAAATTCAAAATTTTACTTTTAAAATGTTCAATTTGTAATGCACCATTTTGAAAGTATTATTTATTTTTCTTATCGAGTCAACATTGAAGTTGTATTTTTTTAAAAAAAAATATCAAAATACAAAAAATATAAGAAAATATAGAAGATATATGGACAAATGAACAAAAAATGCACAGGAAAAAAAATAAGGGAACAAAGTATTTTAAAATTTCTAGGAGATAATTTTTTTGCCTGTAAGTAATGAAGAAATCTAAAAATAAAAAAAAAAGGAGAGAATAAAAGACCCCAAAACAAACAAAAACCCTCGCAAACAAAACGCAAAAAACACTTGAACCTTACCTCTCTCCCACTAAAAAAATACATGACCCCTCCACGACCCTCTCTTTTTCAGAAAACAACAAAACTTCTTGGCTGGTGGTGTAGAGAAGCAGGGAACTCCTCAGCCACGGCAGTCGCCATGCTAACAACACCAACAACCTTCAGCTTTCTATTTGCAACCGAGAGCATTCTTGGAGGATTTTTATGACTTCTTCAAGCAGCATCAGCAGTAACTCTTCCTCCACAACACCATGAGCAGTAGCTTTCAATCCAGCACCACCAGCAATAACAACGTCCAGCAAGATACTTCCAGCACAACAGACCCAAGGTTCCAGCAGAGCAATAACACCAGCAGGATTTCAGCGTTTCATCTTCCTCTTAGTCCAGTAGCCCATCAGCATCTTCTCCAGATCCAGCAGTGCAGTCGTGAGCCTCTAACAACATCTTCAGCACAGGTATAACCACCTCCTTTTTCTTGTTACGATAGTCTTGCATGCTGTGTTGATGGACTATGCTCTCTTTAGTTAACATCTGTTAGCTTGAAACTGATAAAAACGAGAATAATTAATGGTGCCATTTTTGTTTGGCTTGTAAATGCATGCTTCTGGGTTTAAATATGAATTCTGGGTTGAATAGTGTAGGGGCTGTAAGTTTTGTTGAAGATGTTTGGGTGACGATCTTTTGCCATGACCATGAGTATAGTTTACGTTTTTAATGTTTGTGGGCATGGTCTGATTCTTTTTGTTTTATGGGTAAATTGGTTTATTTGTTCTGGTCGGGTTTGTTCATAAGATCCGGTTCAAGTTTGGGTTGAGCTCTTTTATTGTCTAAGGCAGTGTTTGGTTGTGCAAAATCTTACAAAGAAGAAAAATGATTTATTTTTTATTTTTAAGATATGTTTGACAAATACATCTTTATGAATTATTGACAGTTTTCTTTAATGAATTTTTTCTTGTTTTGCCAAACAAACCTAAAATATTGATTCTTAACAACAACACAAGTTAATTAATTTTTAAGTGTTTCAACAAATAAATACTTTACTTTAGTTTTGTTTAAATTTATTCTACTATATATTGTATGATTAATATGTATGTGAGAACCTTATTTTAATATTAATTACAATTTTAATATATGCTTAGTGTGCATGCTAAAAATTATTATGATTGCAAGTTATCATATTCTAATTACATTGAGTGTTTATAAACTAAAAATATTTTTTCACTTATTTAATTTTATTTGCTTATCTTGGACAACATAATAAACGTTACAAACATAAATCAATCAATGTAAAAGCCCAATCTAATATTTTTTTTTAAAAAAAATAACAATCATGAGATTACATAATCTCCTTATTCGAACTTATTTTCCCCTGAAATGTCTTGGACAAGATTAGCAACTGAGCAACTTAGGCTGATCCAGCAACACATAGCCATTGTCCCACAAAGAGAGCAGTGCAGTTGAGATTAGGGTTGATAGAATCAAAGAGTGTAGTGGTCAAATTGAACGACTGTGTAATGCCAAAGCAGGTGTCATCACTTCTTACTCCAAATACTTCATCACATTCTGGAGTTCTGGGCTTCAACAAACCACCCCCCACTGCTCAACAACATAGAAAAAATGGTGTTAAATATATCTTATTTAAACAAAAGATATTTAAAAATAAAAAGAAGCTTAATTATAATAGGAGATCGGAGGAGTCTTGTATCTTTATATATCTTTAAGTGACGATCAATTCAATCTATCATGATAATACGACTAGGCCGTCTAACCACTACACTGTAAAGTTGCAGTAAAGTAGTTGCAGGTGCAATATCATTTTTTTATACTATGATGCTAAGTAGTTACCAGCAAGAAAGCGGCTTTCAGCCATGGAGAAAATGAGAAGAAGAGAGAGCACCAGAACAGAGCTTAAAAACAATGCTGAGTTGTGGTTTGCCTTGGCCATTTTAAGAATGAATTCTTCTTCCTCCCCTTACTAGTGGATAGTCAATAGTGATGTCTTCTCTTCTGTGGGATGTAGCTTCTCATAACTTAGCCTTCTATATATAGTATTTTTAATGGAAATGAAGCCAAAACTCATTGTTATGTTAGTTCTCACAAGGGCCGGGGCCGGGGCCGGCTTTAATATAATAAAAGGTGGTTCTTGTTATTCTCGTTTTCAGAATATCTTTGTGCCTCGGTATTGGTTTTGTAACATTTATAACAAGTATGGCATTAGGAATTTGATCTATTCTACATTTTCAAGAAATCTTTAGGATACTTCATTTAGATTATTAACCTTCTCGATGTGTTTTTTTTATTAAATTATAAAATACAAATTCAAACTAAAAAATCTCTTAAAAAAGAAAAACTAATACCACTTAAAATACAATTTTTTTGTTTATTTCAAAGTAATATTATCTAAAAACACGTACATACAAAAAGTAGCATTATACCAATTAACACAAATGGAAAGAAAAGGTTGAATCACTGATTTGAGTACCTTTTTTCTAGTATCTGGATTACAAGCATCCCCACTGTGCTAATGTTCAAGAATGGAGAGAAGAAAGGAGGTGTTACAGGTGCAGTTCCAAAGGCTACCTTCGCTGCTGCCATTGAAAAATACATAGAAGCTTGAAGAGAGGAGCAGCAACACATGTCCTTTAGAAATCTCTAGTTACAATTGCCATTGCCTTGTATGCCATGACAATGTTATCCCAAGTTTTTATATCATGATGTGTAGTTTGATAATTACATGCATCTGCTGAACCATCTTTCTGCAGATCTCACAAATCTCTGAGCTTAAGCTAAAATGCATCCATGACGGTTAGTTAATCATAGCTTGCCCAAAACCAACGCTATGGAAAAACTATCCTTGACCATTTAAACAAGATTAATAGCAATAACCCAACCAAAATCATCAAATGAAGTAATAAATTCTTGTAGTTATTGGGCTTCGAAGAAACCCCAAAACAGCAGTGATTAGGCCTTGCAGAATTTTATATAGCCTAGGGAAACATGGAAGAAACAGCAATGCAACACAGATGCATTCATTATCAAGTCAGTATTCCTTGTCCTTGTTGCTTCTTTCTGATTCAGTTAACGCTGCTGATAATATTTTTTTAAGTTAAAATATTTAAATTAAAAATTTTTTATTTTATATTAAAAAAACATAATTTTTAAAAATATAAAATATATATACTAATGGGTTTTAAATTTCATATTAAAAAAAAAAACAGATCTCATTTGAGTTTGTCCGGATCATGAGTTAACCCGCCGGGTCACCTAGATTTGCCCAGGTTGTTGTCCCAGCCGGTCTTTTATTAAACCCGGACCGGTCCAGCCACCGGATCAACCTACCGGGTTTAATAACAATGAACTAAAGTGCCTACTGGCAGAAAAAGTTCATATTTGTACCATATGCAGCTGCTGCCAGCCAATGCATGGAACATTTTTACATAATTCGGCAGATAGAAGAGATAAAAATGGCCGTGCCTCAAGCCTGAGTTCACGTTTTGAAGCTTTTAAGAGGGATAAAAGACCTTCATAGGGAAACACCCCAGCAAGGTAAACTTAAAATATAAGGTAAAGCTGAAACAACAGGGAAAAGACCTCATCTGAAAACAATAAGCTGTTTGTTTTCCTTCGCTGAACATTTTGCACCAAGTTGAAAATTCATATAATCATAAACAGGAAAGCGTCAAATGGAAATATAGGCGAGCAATCCCCAGCACATGGCACGAGCACCTTGTATCACCACCGGAATTGTATCATACTAGGTACAAACTATCACCATGAAAGTATCAGTAAAATTACCTCCACTCTTCAGGTAGTCCAATCAAATTGGGGATCAAGATATCTATATACTGCTCCAATACTGTTGTGCAGCTGATAAGCCAGTTCCTGTTGCTGGTGATTCATACCAGCATCATGATCCATCACTGGCATAGCAAACTTACCAGACAAAGTGCCGGAGACATTCCCCATTTCAGCTGTGATTCCGCTGGTAGAAGCAGAAAGATGATTTTTACCATTCAAATTCCCATATCCTCCACCAACATTAATTGACTTGTTTCTCATCACATTACCCTCTAGGTAAGGGACATTGGTGAGCACATTTTTTCTTGACTCTGTGACCCTATTTATGTCCACATTATTTCCTTCATAATCAATACTGACCATACCACCTGTCCCACTGAACTGTGAAGAGATCATTTCTTGCATGATTTTCTCAACAGAGCTCTGAAATTCATTTGGATCAACCTCATTGGACTGAGATGACTGTTGCATTGGTGTCTGAACAGGTGAGTTTGCTGAACAGACATGGTTTATAGCAGTTGATGCTGCTAAAGTATTGTGGGAACTTTGAGAAGGATTGCCAGATGATGATGGCGTCAGACAAGAGAAGGGAGAAGAGGGGTTGGGCTGAGCTGGTGGCCAAGTGGTTGAAGAACCAGCAGATGGAATCTGAACAGAAGTCCCAGTATATGGACTGCCAGGACTAGTCATCTGATTTTCAATTCGTGAATTCATGGAATTCTGGTGAAGAAGCCCGCCAACAGTGATGGCAGAGGAAGTGGTGGAGCTTGTGCCGAGGGAATTGTTTGCACTTGCAACACCACTGCTTGTGGAAGGATGCATGATGCTTGCCTGTACAGTATGATGATCATCATTCGATGTGTGTCCAGTAATTTGACACTGCTTTTTCTCAGGTGGTTGTTGATCGGAATCATGCACTCCAGAAAATGGCCTGGTTTTGCGAGGGAACTGGGCCAAACTCTCTGGTAAACAAACAAGAAGTTATTATGTGAAGTAAGAACTTTATTTAACCACGAGTCAAAAGATTCTAATACAGCCTCCATATGATAGTTCCAGGAAACTCTCTGATGACTTTGGGACAAATAGGAGACGTTTACTGTCACATGTAGGATGTCAAGTAATATTTTAAGCCATTTTCTCTGTTATACAACCTTTGAAGCCATTCCCTAGCAGCTAGCAAGGTGTGTCCTAGCAATCTATTGGTTTGTTTGCTGTTTGTAAAAGCTAGTAGCTTTAACTTTAGGAACCTCTATGCATAGATTGTAGTTTTTTTATTTTGGAAAGGAAACTTCTGCATATCATACTTCAATGCATTTTTGGGTGGTGAGATGAATAATCATACGATATGCAATGCACCCTTCTCTTAAAAATTTAAAATTGTAGGTATTTTTTCATTTCCTTTTTGGTTAAACATAGATGTGAAAGTTTAGAGAGAGTTTCAATCAGCACAAAAGCATTGAGAAATAGAAGATAACATCAAACTGTGAAACTTATGGCAATCTTTGCTGACAAGATTTGATTGATAATTATATTCGCGTCAAAAAAGAACGTATACCAAATGGGGGAAGTTTCTTTGAGCTTACCTATTGGTCCCTTCCCAGCATCTTGAGTTGTATAGTCAATCAAGTCTTTCATGCAGTTTACCACCTCTGATATCTGCAGGTTGTTCAGTAAACATGCAAAAAAGAAAAGAAGGTTCTTGTTAGATTATCAAGATATGATCAGTCCAACGTTTTTCAGAAAGAGCAAGAAGCAGATACCACATTTCAAATATAATGCAATCACGCAAATATGGAGTTACATATTAATCTTATGTGCACGTGTTTTATTAGGGCAGGATATATCATCTTAAATTCAAATCCAAAACCCTGAGGGCGAGGTCACTTGGAAGGTAAAATTGGCAGGCACTGTTGCTACAAAGAATAAAAGACCAAATCAAGCAGGAAGGAACCAAGAGCTAGGAGAGAGGATGACATGCATCAGTGGCATCAAAAAGAGCCTAGAAAGAAAACGCATGGGAGGAAGTTTAAACCACATTCAAATGAATTCACATGGGCAACTAGGAAACTCAAGTAAAATATTATGCCTTCGCATTTCCAGAACATAATCAACCTGTGCACTACTAACCAATGTAAAAGAAATGAGCTTATTCAAGTCCAATAATCAAGGATGGCCAATTTGAAATTAGAAAATTGCAATAAACTATACCTGGAGACATCGCACATATCTTTTTGTGAATCCTAAATCATTAACTAAAGGTATCTCCAAGGCTTTTGCTAGTTGACAAGCAGATGCAAGAAACCTGGAAAATTCACACCCATAGATATAAGCCAAACAAAAGCCACCAGGAGGAAATAAAAGTTCCACTGTAATTTACCTATCAACATATGTATCAAATTGAGAATCTAAGAAGAAATCAAACAAGAAGCCATCTAAAATTATATCAGTTGAGTTGAATATTCATCAAGTACCATGCAGAAAAAAAATCCAAACACAACACTTTATCATAGCCATCATGTCACGGTCAAGTTGCTGGATGCTATCATTGATGTCATTATGAAGGCCATTAGCTGAGTGACAATCAGGCCCTATTTGAGAGTCAGAGAATTAAATTACCATGTTGCAATAGTTTACTCAATGTAACTTCATCCATGTTGCAGACCTAATATTCAGGGGTGAATTAGTTTTTAAGTTGCAAATCAAGGTGGTTAGTCAAATGCCTAAAAGTCCCAGATGATGCAAATCATGTACATAAGTGGAGCATGTCCCACATAAAAAATTTGAGGTCTTGCAGCTCATGTGGAAAAGAGGGGGGAACATCATGTCAACTCTTAGGTTCAGCAATTTTCATTGTTCAGCAAAGAAAAAATGAAACAAAAAATATCAAGTTTTTAACAGATTATATGAACACAAATTATGAAATTTCAAATAACGGTGGCAAGAAAAAACCACCATCAACTAGTGACAGCAATCAAAAGATTTCAAAGCAAAAGGAACTCACATGTTACAGTTATTTTCTAAATCAGGTGAAGAAGAGCTCGATGAAGCATTTTGAGCAGAAGCTTGGTATTTCTGTGCCACAACTCCAAGCTGGCTTACCTGCAAGGTAGGAAAGTGATCTATAAAAGTTACACAAGAATTTAAGAAGAACTTACACCTTACCACCTCAATAGCACAAATGGACAGAAAATAAGCAATCACATAAAATGAAAAAAATATGAAAGCGGAAGACTTCAGAGAAAAATTTAACTATGTAACTGTGATTCAGAGAATAATTGACCTCTGATGGCAAGTATTGCAGCAATTAAATCTGAAGTATCATAAAGGGAGATTCCATCCACATGTGCTCCAAGCTGATGAAACTTGGATATGTTGACCATCCTTGGGCACTTCCATTTAAGTATCAAAGAAAGGTGACAAAGAGAATCGCTCCCTAAAGAATGGAGACCAATTTCCCAGACAAGGAGGCCAAGCTTCTCAGGAATTTATTTAAGACCTCTCCCTTCACCAATTCTTGTTAGGGTTATCCCCTAGATGGCTAATCATGTAAATACAAAAGTTTAAGGGCTGTTCAAAAACAGAATAATTCTCCAATTTTCTAGAAAATTGAAGTCAGAAAATGTAAAACTAGAACTTCATGTTCAAATACAATATTTCTCTATCTAGAAAACTAAAAAACTAGTGTTCCAATTTTCCAAATCTATACTAAGTTTAGAAAACCACATTTTAGAGGTTATCCACAGTTTTCCAATGCAAGTTTTTCAAATGAATAAAAAACATGAACAATATAATTTTATACACGCACAGGCACTTTTTAGCTAGGTAAAATATATAAAAAAAAATTCATATTTAGTTAGTGTCATAAATTTAATTTTTATTATAAATATATTTTTTTAAGGTAACAATATAACTTTTTCATGATAGTTTTTAATTCAAATAAAATAAAATTAATAGTCTATAATTAGATTACCACAAACAAAAAATAGTAAGATGACTATTATAAATTATGGTTTTTATTTTTTATGAAAAATTGTTGTCATCTTTATGTATTTTTTATTTTTTCAAATGAAAAAATCGTTTTCATTTTCAATAAATGAACATGTTCTCCCAATTTTTCATTGCAAAAAAAGAAAAGAAGAAAAAGGGAATTTCTTTTTACTTAACACACCCTTAAGGTTTCATTGCATCATTAATTTCTAAATTTCTATATGTTCTACTTTCCTAGATTAGTCTAGTTTGCTGCTTTTCTGAGGTAGGAAATTTTCCAGCTACTTTCATGCAATCTCTAAATTCATTAGAACTGGAGTTCTGATCATGGAAAGAAAAGGGACATTCAACCATAAATTCTGAGATTTGAATAGCGCATGTGAAAGCTTAAATTAATCATGGTAACCTAATCCAAAGATTCCAAAAAAGCTGTACCAAGATCCCCACTCAAGAGAAAACATAATTTACAATACAAATTAGAAGCACTAAATTAGCAACCTGAGGTATAATCAACCTTCGTGGAATAAGTTCCTCATGACGGCATGCACAAAACTCCCAAGAGCAAATCTAGAGAACGTGGATGAACAAAGATAATTAGGGCATCAATGATATTTATAGTTAATAATAAAAGTATAGTTTCAAATATCCCCCAGGTGCAATTTATCAATGCCCAAACCTTCAGATCTGGAGAGAAAATGATACGAAGTTGGCCGTTGCGTACAACACGAAGGTGCTCAAAAACACTCTCTTGTATTGCTTTTGCATAGTCAAGTACAATTTGACCACTTGCATTCTGATATTCACGAGGCATATCGACATAAAGAAGCTCTTCCAAAGTGCCACTATCATATTTGATTTTGAACAACCTAGGAAGAACCTCTACAGTAGTTTCTGAAATTGCAGAAACAACACCAAAGAATGAGAATTGCACAAGACTTCAAATATTATTTCAGAAAAGGAAAAGAAAAGGATGACACAATTCCTTCGCTTTTCATAAATTGTTATCTTTAGTACTTTAAAGTTTGTTGAAGACTACGTTTTTTTCCATCCATTTGTAAGCAAATTCATATCTGCATCATTTAATCCAAAGAAAGAGAGACTCTAAACTTTGATTCCTTTGAGCAAATTCACATCACATTTAATTTTTCTTTCTGCACTCTCTCTTCACAGATCTACTTCCCCTCAAAACTTATCCAAGTGCCTAACAAGGCTAAGTTTTAAACAATGAAATGGATTGCAATAAATGCCTCATGCATTCAATGAGTGAATATTTATCAGAAGATTTTCAGCTTTGAATGGGTCAAGCATCCATTAAGATGAAATTCTTAAAATCTTGATACAGAAAAATATTAGAAATCTTAATAAATTGCACATGCATAATTACAGAGCATCACATATAAATGTGCAACATTTTGATTTTTGATCCACAAGTTGCAAAATATAGTAGAAACATTGTATAACACAATAGCAAAGATATGATAAACAGCATATTTTGCTTATCACTAAGTGCCACTCTAACAAATCAATGGCAGATAACAAAAAAAGTGGAGGCTGTAAAAGTAGCATACCAAAACCACGACCAGGTTTGCAATTGCATATCTCACAGTGCCACAAATCCTGCAACATTTCCATTAAATTTCAAATTTTTCTAATGGCAATAGAAGTTCAAAAGATATGCTTACTCAAAAACTTCATATTTTACCCTGCGGTTTTCATTCCAATTTGGTCATGATTCCATTGTGTTGTGAAGAATATGAAGTCTACAAAAACTCAAATAAAAACAACTGCACACATAAGGCAGTGTTTGTTTAAGAGGTAGAATTACACATAGCACAGGAGAGAATCCAAGCTCAAAACTTCTGCATTTTACCGCTCATTCTCTCCTAAATGCATTTATTCATCATTTCTTTTACATTAAATTGAACAGCATAATCCAGCGTAGAAGTATTGAAGTTGAAAAGCAATGGCGTAAGTCAACCAAAGATATTCTGTTCCTTATCCCCCAGTTCCCCTCAGAAAACATCATGCTATCTTCCTCGGTCAATTAGTATTCGCCTATATAACAGCATACCTGAGGAAAAACACCATTTGTTTGGCGGCTATTTCCATACAACGAAACACACAACCTTTTCCTTGCATTGGAAGCAAAAAACTCAGCCACAAATTTCCTCCAGAATTCAATATTGTTTTCCTACATAAAGACCAGTCACTACAAACACAAGAAAAATGCCAAAAACTGACAGAACACATTTTCTCCAGGAATCAAACAATTTTACCTGAGGTCTATGCCGCTGCTGATAAATGTATTGAGTCAATCGCCTAGCACCTGTTCCCGGTTCATACGGTGGTCTTGCAACAGATCTAACTGGCAAATTTTGCTGTTGAAACTGTTGTATTTGGGGCTGTTGATGAGGAAATGCCCTCAAAAGTTGCTGCTGTTGTTGCAACTGCAGAATTTGCTGTTGCTGTAAGTAATTCATCTGTGCGACAGCAGCCTGAGGAGACTGCCTGGACATCTGGAAGAACTGCTGCTGCTGCTGCTGCTGTAAAACCGATTGAACAGAAAGTTGATTCTCCACTTTAACAGGTCCAATGCCTGTTCCAATCCGGTTCTGTTGTGGTTCTACTTTCACTGAACCCAGACTCTGCAAAGACTGCAACCTACGATGGGGGGAAATCTGGTCATTTATTACATGTGGCTCCAATTTTACAGGTCCCATGGCGCCCAACCCCCCTCGAATGGACTGGAATTGCTTTTGCCCATGGTTTATCATGTGTGGCTCAAATTGTTGAACTTGAGGTTGGTGATTAACAGAAGGGTTAGAAATTTGCTTGCTTTGAACTTTTCCAGATGAAGCAGAACTCACCATATTGGAACCATCAAACAATGAGCTGAAACCCACATCATTAGCTACCATAGAAATAATAGTAGACTCTAAACCAGAAAGTCCAGAGCTTGAAACACCTTTCCCAAAACCCTGATTGATAAGAGAAGACGCACTGGGAGAATTTCCAACCAAATTCATGTTATACTGACCTGGCTGCATGGAACCATCTCCTTGAGACCCCAAAATGGCAGAATTTGATCTCAAAAGCACAGGTGAAACAGACTGGGAACCACCGATTGGAGTCTGTGGCCTACTTGGTATCATTTTTTGGCCTAAACCCAGAAAACACAACCTTATTTCATTTCACAAAATGACAAGAAATTTTCACTACAAGCTTGAATTTTTATCAACACCCATTTTCCCAAATGAGCTTATCTAAACAACCCAGAAAATAAAAACATAAAAATTCAGCATCTTAAACCTTTGAAGCCAATTACAGCACACATTAACCATAAACAAAAGAGAATGCAGCAGTTTTTCCACAATAGGACATAACCAAAGAATTGCAGCCAACCTTCAACAAATTCGGGCCTCAGATTATTATATAAAACAGAAAAAAGCTTTAGAAGAGAAACCCATTTTTTTCTTTTTTTCTTGTTTCTTTTTCTCTCTTTTTTTTCTCAGGAACCAGACAGACAGACTACAAAACGTATGAAAGAAAGTAGTAAATGAATGTGAAAGTAGAAGCCAGCTAGCACCAGAGAGAGAGAGAAAATGCAATTACCCACAAGTGTTGGTTTATAGGCAACGCAATTGAATGGCAATCTTCAGAGAGAGTGAGAATGTTTTCTGAGCGTTTAACACACTAAACAGAGAGTGAGTGAAAAGGACTGTGTGGCAGTGTCTGGAGTAGGGACTAGAGAGAGAAAAAAATCTATGATGATGATTCGAAAAGGGAAAAGAAAATAAATATGCTAAAGGACACAAATACTACAATGACGAGGTTTATGTGGACCAAAAGGTATATAGCGAGATCTGAGCATATATATTTAGAGCGCAGTCTAAAACCCGGCCCAGTCCGTATCGTAAGCTGGGTGAATTAATCCGGATTAATTGATTAATCTCAAATTAAATCTTTTTAAATTTTTTAAAGAAAAATTAAAATAATGCAATTTTAAAAAATAAAAAATCCTTATTTATATTTTAACTAGATCACTCATGTAAAACCACCCAATTTAATATAAAACCTTGATGAGTGGTTTAATAACACTAATTTGGGGTTGAATTTTTATACCCGTCCGTACAAGTAATCTTAAATGGATATATTTCTCTTTTTAGAAGTTAATGACAGGACTAAATAAATCTTATCTTTATAACATGAAATTATTAAAACTACTTGTTTTCATTAAACTATTATATAAATTGGGTTTATTGCATAAAATTATTTGATTAACTGAACCATAGATTTTGAAATATTTTAGGTTTATTTAGAAGTATAGTTAAAAAAATTTAAAGTGATTTTTGTTTGAAAATATATTAAAATAATAATATTTTTATTTTAAAAAATTTATTTTTAATATCAACTTATCAAAATAATCTAAAATAAAAAAATAATTTAAAATTAAAAAAATAAAAGATTTAAAAGTACAACTGTAAATAATAACAAAGTAAAGGGCATGTCTGCAAGAGGATTCACTCTCCATTTGAATTTTATTATAACTTTGATGAGTGTTTTGAAACTTTAATATTTTTAATATAAAAATGTAATGAGTTTTTTATTTTTTTTTTATTTTGACGTTTATAAAGATAGAACCTAAGGCCAGAGACAGGATAGTTATATTATCATTATAAGGTTTAAATTGACTGTCGTTTATAAAGATGAAGGACTATTTTTGACATGCAAACTAACCTCATATACTCTTATAGTTGGAAAAGCTTAAAAAAAAAAAAAACCAAGACGCAAACCAGCCCATTTGGCATCGTTGCTATATTTTGAGCAGAATAATATAAAAGGAATTAACATCTCTCTTTCATATTGAGTTTTTGTATGCAGGACTAGTTCCTGAAGCCCTTCCTAAAGATGCTGCAGTGCATTCATCTTCTACTTCAACAACGCAGCTAGATTGTGGCTTCTATCACGAGCACCTGCTGAAAATGTAACTGTGGGAGTGTCGAGTGAAGATGGGATTCAACCTAACAACTTGTCATGTACCCACTTTATTTGATTTTCTGATGATTAAAATTTAAACTGATGAAGCTAAAGATGTATTTTGCTAAAAAATTTCTTCTCATTTAATGCTCTAACCATCATTACAACGATTCTACATTGTGATTTACATTATTCAGTTCCTGATTCTCAGAACCCTTCAGCCTACACATCAACAAATGTTACAGGGGTGGACAATGACAAGAGATGCCTATTACCTGGATTCAATTGCATGAGTTTCTGAGCCTCTCGGAAATGATCGACGCCACCAAATCTGGAAGGCTTTGCAAAGATTGGGACATTCGGTGCCATGCTTGGAGAAATACCTAAACCATTCAGTGAACAGCACATCCTGCTGCTTCAAAGGAAGTGTAAGGAGTGTCTGACCCATGGCTTCTTCTAATGCTTTCATGTCCAATCCCTTTTTACATCTCTGTAACCAACCGAAGTCCAATAGCATTGGCCCAAACCATGCCTGGAGAAGCGCTGCTCTTGCTTCTGAGCGGCAATGCAATTTTCTGGTTCCCATTGCAATAAATAAAATTGCAGAAACCCGGCTGAGCTCATATCTAACCATCGGAGATACACTCCCATGCATGCTAAGCAACTCTCCTTGATGTGCCCACATATCCACAAATTCCTCACCAATCTGTTGATCAAAGAGAATTTCCAGTAGCCAATTGATGTTGTCAACCTGTCTGGAGATGCGTCCAATCAAGGGCTTACTTGTTTCTTTTTTCACCACTTTCCCAGGGGATATGATACCAGAGGCTTCCTCCATGAGGCTGACTAATGAACCTAGACAGGACTGACAAACATCATAAAGATCTTCCTTGCTGGGATCGTGTTGATCCTTCTCGTACACTGAACTTTTGCAAAGGAGACCCTTAACTAATGACTTCAATTCATTTCTTGCATTGGCATCAGCACAAGCAGTAATAGACCAAACAAGCTGTCTAGCTAGATTTTGTTTAGAATCTTCTGAGCTAAGCAAGTGGAGTCTAGCCAAAATGTCTTGAGTTGTTGTCTCATCAAATTTAAACACTGCAAATAGATTCCTAAGTCTGTCCTCTTCTTCCTCCGTCCAAGGGATAGCCTCAAGGTATTTCAGACAGGATAAAACACCTTTAGTAAACATGATGCCAGCTGATACCTGGTGATAGTTCCAAAGATCTTGTTGGATCGATAAGCAAATAGTTGAAGGACATAGAGATAAAGTTGTCGGAAAAATGCATCATTCTTTGGATTCTTGAATATGAGGCTACAAAAGACAAGATCCAAGCCCTGTACTGTAAACTTTTATACGTTACAGTGAATGACTTACACAATCATTTGTTTTTAACGCTAGGCTGTGTAACAATCTAGAAAACGGATGAGCCTAGTACAAGAAGTTGAAGATCATTACATGGGTGGTTGCTACGACTCCTTTGCTTTGAGCATTAGTTCAACGCCGATGGCAATTAGACCACTGGATTTTTGCTATTTTGATCAAATCCAGTAGCTCTAATAGCCATAAACATTGTGCCTATGCTCAAAGCATTGTCATTCCAGAGATCACACATTTTATACTACCCAACCTAGCATAATCTATGAGTTCAGCTCCTAACATCGTAATGTCTCCTAAATAAGATTAAAAAGACCAATCCATTGATTAATCCTTCTTCAATATCTGTATATAGTATAATTTCTACAAAAGTGGATCTTAAAATGACTCTTCTATCATAAGAATGATGAGCAGAATCAATTTTGTGGGCTTGTGACATGGCAGTTGCAATGCCAAAAAAACCATGGGTGTTTCTTCATTCAAATCAGAAAAGTTTGAAATTGATGCTTTTCCAATTAGGATGAAAAGCACTAAAAGAAAACATTTTTGCAACTGCCCCTGCAATACCAAACACACACTTAGAGAACCCTAAGAAATTATGACAGTCTCAAATCCCATCTAGTATACCTAAATATGGAATAACATGAAGAAGGGATTTGGTAGGATTCTTTGCAAAATGCGAACCGTAAATGTCTGCACATTCACATACATGTGCATGTTGTATCTTAGCAAGGATAGAATAATTGTCAACTCTATTACACTTGATCTCAATCTCTGACTAATTGGGATCAGTTGCATGAATAACTTTCTTCCATCCCATGGTAAACAAGGAAACTCTCTGTAAGATGCTTAAAAAACAAACCATCTGCGAGATATTTAAAACTTACATAAAAAAATCTCCAACTTGATTGTGAAATTTTAATTACAAAATAAACCAGTTGAGGAGAACCTAGTTCACTGTTTACCTTAACCACCTATTGAAGGTTAGTGGGTAAGCCAATATTCCAGCAAGCACAAAAGGAAAGCTGTGAACAATTGTGATCGATGCGATTGTTTAATTTCAATCATCCGTGCATGACACGCGCGCATGCACATGAGACTCCCATCAGTGCATGTACACATGTCATACACAAACAACTAAGATTGGACAGCGATGTCACAACTGCTCAAAACCCCTAAAAACAACCTTAAATGATTAAGTACTCTACATTTAAAATAGGATAGTACTGTTCTAACTCTTATAGAACAATCGCATTACATCCATACAAAGCATGATTAAGATATAAGCCTGGAAGGAATGCTTTAAACATTTGCGATTGATGAGATAGTCCAATCCCAACCATCCATGCATGACATGCACGTGTGATTCCACATCATGTTTATGCTTGACCACAAACACGTCATGCACGTATAACCGAGATTAAACAATCTCAACGCAACTATCCATAGCAATTCCCATTACCGCACAGACTTCAAAATCAATTGCCGCTGAATTAATAACATAATAATTTTTTCCCCTTGAACACAGTTGTCAAAGAGACTATACCCAGCTAAAATCTTCAGAAAATAAAATAAAATAATATCCACAATAACACACAACATTTCCACTAAAACCCATAAACAAACACACACAAAAAAACAACCCAAAAACATAATAATAATAATAATAATCATAAAAAAAAAACAGAAAACAGAAATCTAACCTCAAGTATATCAATGGCTCTATAAGCCCCAACCTTCAATAACCTTTTAGCAATATCCTCTTCAAACATCAACTCAATTGTCTCCCTAAAAATTCCCAAATTCTCCACATCAGGCACTTCTATTCTACACGTTTTTCTTGACAAATTACCACCACCATCACCATCACATTTCGACCCCAGGTTTTTCCGATATTCGCATATCAACCCCGCAAACACTTCTGAATTTGCAATCAAGACTTCCGAATTCAGCTCCAACACCAAACCCCCACCATTCTTCCCTCTCAATTTCAGCCTCACGTCAAACACGCCCCGACCCGAATCCAACCCGGAACCCGATCCAGAATCCGAAAACGACCTCCTCTCATTCCTCCCCCGGAAAGACTCAGATCTCGATTTCGAGTTCAAGTCCACCGGCGGCGACGGGTCGGGTATGATGTCTCGGGTCGTGTCGCCAGTAGGATCCGAGTCAATAGGCGAGACGCGGCCTGGGGAGAGGATTCTTCTCGGGTCTATCCGACCCACGAAATTTAACCCGGGCTTGGGTGAGTTAGGGAATGAGCGGGGACCAAGCTTAGAGACCGAGTAGTCGGGTTTCTTGTTCTTCTGGAAACTGGGTGGTACAGCAAAGGAACAGCACCACGAAGATCGCCCGCGGCGACACTGATAGGTTGAACTATGCCTTTTGTGAGTCGACTCGGCCATGGATCAGAACGGAGTGATAGACCGAGTCAAGTCATCGAGATAGAGAGTAAGACTGGAGTGAAGAAAGGAGAGAATGGGAAGGGAAGGGAAGGGAAGGGAAGGATACTGTGTTTATGAGATATACATGTGTCCTGCCCTTTTATTTATTATTTATTTATTTAAAAAGAGAAGTTTTTTTTGTTCTTGGAAATGGTGAAGGTTGTTTATATTCTTTTAAAAATGTTTTTTTTTAAATGTAGATTTTAAAAGATTGATTATATTCTTTTCGTGTTTTTGGTAATATAGTATAATGTAGATTTTAAAAATGATTTCTATTTAAAATTATATTAAAATATTTTTTATTTTTAATATTATTATATTAAAATTATTAAAAAATATTAATTTAATATTTTTTCAAGACAAGTACATTTTTAAAATACATGTAAGCACAGGTGAAGCATGCTTTTAGTGTATTTAGTATTATAACGTATAATATCTTTTAAAAAATATTTTGTTTAAAAATTTATTAAAATTATTTTTTTATATTTCTGTTATTTTTTTGTTTGAAAAGTATTTTTAAAAAAAATTATTTTATTTGCTTTAAATTAATATTTTTTTTGGGTATTTTCAAATAATTTTGATATTTTAATGTCAAAAATAATTTTTTAAAAAATAAAAATATATATATTATTTTAATATTTTTTAAAATAAAAAAAATTAAAAAAATAATAACCACACTTTCGAATGCTTTCTTTTTTAAAATCTGCACGGGCTAATTAAAAAACATCACTACCTAGAATTTTATTTGGGTTTTGTTTTAAATTGAATTGAAAAAAAAATTAAAAAAATTTAGTTGACTTATCACGTCAACCCAACCAAAATAAAAAAATAAAAAAATTATATTTAATAAAAATAATATCCATAAATTAATCTAATGACACGGAGGGAAAAAAAAATTAACCGAGGCAAATGGTGATAAAGGAGGGGGAAATGTGAGTTTAATAAAGTTTGATACTTGATTGAGGAGGGAGGGAATGAGCTGGAGCTTTCATCATTTCTTTGGCTTGGTGGGGAGGGAAGGAAGGAATGAAGGCAGGCTGAGGTGTAAAGTAAATGATGGAGTGTAAGGTTGTTTTTTCTTTTCAAACATTCAATGTATTTTGAAGTCTAAATCTTATCCATGAAGACTGAAAAAAAAAGTATTAATTAGATAATTAAATTTAAATCCGAGGTTTTTTTTTAATTTTCTGAATTTCAATGCGTTCTTAAATTTTTTAATTTAAAACAAAGTTTTAGGTTTATTTAATGCTAAGTTAGCTAAAAAAGATATTATTTAACTCAAACTTGGATTATTCATCAAAATAGAAAAAATTATACTTCTTTGAAGAAAGGGATGAGTTGATCTCTCAACTTGTCAATTGATTAACTATATAAATTAAACTTATTATGATTTTAAAGGAATTAAATTAACTTTTTTGTTCTTTATAATAAAATTATTGAACTTAATTAGTACCCGTTTAGATTTGATGAAAGTGGATTCAATCTCTACATTATTTTACCAATGATTTAATTCTTAAAGAAACTATGAAAAGGAAATTATTTATAAATATATATCATCAATCTAAATAAAAAAAATTTAAAATTAAAATCTCGAAATATGTAACTTAACTGATTAGATTTTAAGTTTGTTTCCTAAAAATCACTAATTTAAGTCTTATAAATTTGAAGGCCACTAGAGATTTACATGGTCGTTAATTTTAGGATCCGTGAAATTAGTCGAGATATATAAAAACTGATTCATATACCTACATTAATAATAATAAAAAAAACTTAAAATTAAAGTATATGCACTCTTTTTGTCTTTAAATCTCTTGTTTTCCCCGTTATCACAAGGAAAATATATATGGATGTCGTTGTTCGCGAGATCATGCTGACCTAATTTTTGTTAGGAAGAATGTCATCTACCTTTTTGTTTTATTTTCATTTAATACATGCATGTAAAGGTGCTGTCTTTGCACAAAACAAAAGATTATAGTTCTCTCCCTTATCCTCTGATAATATAAATCAGCTCACGAGGCTCTTTACTTTCTAATTTTTGTCAACATGATCCTTCATCATTTGTTTTTATCAATACAACCACTACTATATTTAACAATTTTCTCAACGAAAAATTCCATTGGTATTTACATTAATATGTTGTAAGTGATTATTTAACCAATGAATTCACAAAACATATTTTAAATATAATATTTTTAGATGCCCAAAATTAGAAATCAATCCAAAAGGAAACTACTAAAAATAAAAATAAAAATAAAAATAAAAAAGTTAGTATTCTTCATCAACACACATTATGCATACTCCTAACATATATATGTGTATTAATATTAAAAAAAATGCATTTAACCAAATCACACATAAAAAAACTATAATTTTTTGCATAAAATAATAATAATAAATCATTAATTAGACCCAAGAGTCTCAAATATTTCTCAATTGGGTCCTCTTGTCCATATTCATTAATTTTTCCGTCAATATTTCTTCTAAGCCATGCCGGTTTATTATATAAAATATGCATAATTAATAGAAATTGGTACGTAAATGTTGACAAGCTTTGATAGAAGGAATTAACTAATTGAGAAATGCATTAAACAAAATGGAAATGAAAATGTGTTCATCTCCTCGATCCCCTCCACCAACGAAGCCCAAAGGGAACAACATATCTATTAATAATTCTTTGATTTCAATTAATAAGATCAGGAATCTTGAACTAATTAAGAATTTGGTTATAAAGCTAATTAAAAAAGATTTTTGGAGCTATTTTACTAATTGGTCTCGTTGATATTCATGATATATATATAATTAATTAAGGCTACTACACGTATAAATTCGTTTTTTCTTTTTATCATGGTGTCGTAATCCTTATTGTGCAAACTTATGATATCTCTATTTGTTTAATTTGGCTTACTTCATTGGGTATTACTCTTTCTTTAAAATATGAGCTTTTGCAAGCTCTTCTTACCATACATCCGTATAAGGCTGCTATTATCCTTTCCTCCTCCAAATTCTCTGGTCTTAGCACCAACGTGAGGGGATCTTTCCTGCGGAGGGCATGAGAGACTGAGAATGAGATTTAATTTATTTTTATGTTTTAGAATTTTTTTAAAAAAAATTAAATTTTTTTAGTGTTTTTAGATTATTTTTATGCGCTGATATCAAAAAAAAATTTTAAAATAAAAAATATTATTTTAATACATTTTTGAGTAAAATACACTTTAGAAAACAATCATAATCATACTTCCAAACAAGCTCACCTTATGCTGGTCATTTTATATGCTCTAGATTTGTAATTTCATCTCTAGTACATAACCAAACATAACATGAGAGTTTTTTTTATCCAACTGCTCATAAATAAAATGATTAAAAAATATATAAATATGAATAATATACTTAATGTTGGGATTCTTTAATATTAATTTTGATATTTCACCTGATATATTTATTAGATTTTAAATTTGTGGAGGAATGCTATCTTTGGGGGGGACAAGAAAAGGAAATCACATTGTTAGATTATGCATGCGTACCCATAGAAAAAAAAAGGGGAAAGGAAAAGAGGAAAATAGAGGGCTAACTATATTATAATCTCATTATTAATCAGAGCTTAATTTATACGAATAGATTACATCCATTGTTATAAGAATGAGCTTCGCGGATTGATTTAGAAATTTGTCGATCCAAGGTCCAGTTTGGATTTATCCAGTGAAAAAACTTGGATTTTTTTAAATGATATTATTTTGAATCTTTTTAAAAATTAAAAAAAATTAAGTTAATTATTAACTTATTTAATTCATGATCTGAATTTTAAATTAGACCAAAATTAAAGATTTTCTCCATTAAAAATCAATTTAGTATTATAAAATAATAGGCAACTATGGTAAAATAGCGATTTCAAAAATAGTTATGTTAATAAAAGGATGGTGTTGATAGATGTAAGAGTTGTTTGGAAGTGCGTTATTTTAAATTTAGTTTTTTGGTTTAAAAATAAATTTTTATATGTTTTTGAATCGTATTAATATGTTAATGTTAGAAATATTTTTTAAAAAATATTAAAAAATTATTTTAATATATTTTCAAGTAAAAATTATATATTGATAAATAATCATTAAAATGACATGTGTATTCAATCAAATTATATTCAAAATCTGCATTAAGAGACCTTACGAGAGAGAAACAAAATGATTTTTTCTAAGAAAAGTCTTTGGGTGAAAAATTGTTTATATATCCTTATTCTTTTCAAATAATAGATAAAAAGTGCATTTGTAGGAGTCTTTTATTTTTTTATATAAATTTTTCTATTTGATTTTTTATTGTTTTTATTCATATTTATTTTCATGTATATATCATTTCAATTAAAAAAATAAATATTTCATATAGATTTTGAATTGATAGTATTTGTTGAGGTAATAGTTGTTTTTTAAATTATTTTTTACTTAAAAATATATTAAAAATTATTTTTTATATTATAACATCAAAATTATTCAAAAATATAAAAAATATTTTTAAAAAAAACACAATGATAAAAAAAAAAACAATAGGTGATGATATTGAGGATGAACACGACAATTGTTATAATAAATTGATGATATTAATTAGTAGTTAAATTAACAACAAGTGCCGGCGACAATGACATGATAATGATGGCATTGACGAGTCGGTGATGGTGAGGTTGTGGTTTTAATGAAAAGGTATATTAGTAGTTAAAAAAACAAAGAAGAAGTTTATCAACCCATCCTTGTCATATTTGCAGATATTAATTTGATAAATTTATTTGAATATTGAAATGCATCTTGTTTGGCAAAGCTCTAGACAGATTAAAAAAAGTGTTTATTTAGTATTGTGGTGTTTTTGTAAAAATATTTTTTAATTTAAATAATATATATTTTAAAATTTTTGATATTATTATTTCAAAATAATTAAAAATATATTAATTTAATTTTTTCTATTTAAAAGTAGTTAAAAAAATAAATTTAATCGCATTACTAAGTAAAACCAGAATCTAAATTAGTCTGATCATCCAAACTCTCACAAATAATTCTATATGTTCTTCATTAATAGAATTTTTTTTGAAGTTTTTTTAATTTATAACTAGAAGATAATATTAAAATATTAAAAAAATTAATTTAAAATTAAAAAAATTTAAACTCTTTTAAAAACACAATCATATCCCACCGTCATCACACACTTTTCCAAGAACCCTAATACATGTCACTTAGGCCATACCTTGTGGCCCCTTTTGATTGGTCACCGTACCATATGTAACACGTAGCTGTCATATAAACACAACAAAAATCCGCCAGGTCAAATCCTCGTATAAAATATCCACACGTAGGAACCAGAAGATTTCTTGAACAGAGACCAGGACATAATCATCGGACACGTGTTGTGTCACGGGTCCCTAGGTTGGCACGTGGATGACTTTGTGGTTCAATGGTGACACGTTACTTTACGTGTTGCAATAGCTACCGCATCACCTCGCATTTTAAGGGTTTGCTTTCTCCATCTTTTTCACGTCGATCGTGCAGGTCCAACTTTGCACAAGAATATCATATTCGTACCATATCCTTTTTGCTCTTTTCCTGTAAAGTCACAGGGTTTTGTTTCTTTGAAATGATGGAAGGTGATACAACTATGGCGGCGAGGATTGATAGAAAAACGTCAATAGAATTTGAGCCAAGGACTCTAAGAATGGAGCAAATCCAATTTGCCAGGGTATGTGCGTATGCTGCTCAGTTTATATCTCCTTGAGGCTTGAGGGGTCTTAGACGGTTTTGTTTACAGACAATTCTGTGTTTGAAATGGTTATGGGGCTGATAATTAGGTAGGATGGAGTTCATATTAGGTAATGCATGCTAAAATTGGGTTACGATTTGTTACAGGAAGCAGCTCTATATGTGTTGAATACGAGCAGCATAGAAGCTGCTTTGAGTATATTTACAGAGGTAAACAACCTTTTGGATTATTGCATATATGTATGTAGGCTGCAGTTTGCATGCTCTTCATATCTTTTCTTAATACTACTCTCTCGTGATTGTAGGGTGTGGAGCCGGTGGTGGGTGTGGCAAGACGAAATGGAGACGCCATTAATGGGATGGAAATGAGTAAAGAAAAGCAGTATTTGGAAGATGAAGATGAAGATGAAGACCTGCAGCTGCCTGGGATAAGAGATATAGCATCTTCTCCTTTTTAACTGATTTATTTGTCAGCACAACTTTATATGTAAATAATACGATTAGTTAATTAGCTATTGGCCTCTGGTGTACGTTGTACAGGATCCAAAATCTGCCTTTCCAAGTATCGGCCTACCTATCTACACATAACTCAATTCATTCAACGTCTTCTTCTTTCTTTCTTTTCCAGAATTTCATGTGTATAAAACACCTTATACATGAAATACCAAGTAAAAAAGTTCATCTAGGATGTTTTTATTTCCTTATAAATGAGAAATTAATGAATAATCTTAAATGAAATTAATATTATAATGGTTTATTGTCATCGTCGTAGCCGTTCAAGACAATATCCGAGCTGTTGTTCAGAACTTGCGAGTTTTCCATGATTTCCTCTCGCAGGAGGAAACCATAGCTCATCCTAGGCATAATTAACCAAGATTGATGTCTTGTGGGTTACCAATTTAGGTAAAGTAGGTGAGCAGAGTGGCAAGAAGTGCCGCTGTCTTGCTAGGAAATGGACAATGGGTTAATGTATGGTCCCGAACTAGTATATACTAAATGGACCTGCTGATGGTGGATAGGGAGTGCTTTACTAAGATTGTCTTGGACCCTATTGTTTGTGTAGAATTTCACAGAGACAGATGAGGAGAATTGTTTTCTTATTTTCAATTATTTGTTGTGTATAGAGTCTAAATATTTATAATACAACTGTGAGTAAATCACTCCTACTAATTTGCTATACAAAATTTAAAAGTAGAATCTGAAAACGTAAATCAAGGCATTTAACATAACCGAAACTAAAGGTTTAGGATTATTGTTATG
Organism: Populus nigra; assembly: GCF_951802175.1. Lineage (NCBI taxonomy): Eukaryota > Viridiplantae > Streptophyta > Magnoliopsida > Malpighiales > Salicaceae > Populus > Populus nigra. Next base: position 2,512,190 of record NC_084865.1, read on the forward strand.
TCTTCTCCGTTTGCTGAGGTTTGGCCTGATTTTTAGTTGTTGCACCATCTTCTACGTGATCTGCACAATCTTCTACGTGATCAACAGATTTCAATTCAATACACCCTCTTAACCGAATAGGCAGCTCCTGCACATGAAGGTTGGTCCGTAGATGAGTAAATCGTGCAACAGTCAGAGGTTTAGTCAACAAATCTGCAAGCTGATCACGTGTGGACACGAAGGAGACATGAAGTTTCTGCTGCACAACTTGATCTCGTACGAAATGAAAGTCAATTTCAATGTGCTTTGTACGAGCATGAAACTTTGGATTAGATGAGAGATAAGTCGCACCAATATTATCGCACCAAAGAGTTGGACAGCGTTGGAGAGGCATTTTGAGTTCTTGCAACAGAGATTGAAGCCACTACAATTCAGCAGCAGTGTTGGCCAGTGACTTATACTCCGATTCAGTGCTGCTGCGTGCCACTGTTTGCTGTTGTTTGCAGCTCCAGCTAATTAAATTGGATCCATGAAAGATACAATATGCTCCTACACTTCGTCGGTCATCACTGTCACCAGCCCAATCGGCGTCACTAAATCCTTGTAAAGTATGATCAGACTGATGAGTAATATGTAAACCAAAATTTACAGTGTATTTCAGATAACGAAGTATACGTTTCACTGCCTGCTAGTGAACATCTTTGGGCTGATGCATGAACTTGCTCACCTTGTGAACTGCAAATGCAATGTCAGGTCGTGTAAAACCGAGATAATATAAGGCACCAACTGTACTTCGATATAAATAAGGGTTGTCGAAATCAATACCCTCAAATTTAGAGAGTGTGCAGTTTGTGGACATTGGTGTGCTGCAATGTTTGACCTTATCTAGCTTGAGTCTTCGTAACAAGTCAATGACATATTTTCGTTGAGTCAGAATCAGATCACCACCATCATGCAGAGTTTCAACTCCGAGAAAATATGATAATGGTCCCAAATCTTTATCAGGGAAGACACGTCCAAGGTAAGAAATTAATTTGTTGACTTCCTCAAAGTGAGAACCCGTGACAATTATGTCATCAACATATATAAGTATGAGCAGCTGGAAACTTGCAGTCTGTAAAATGTAAAGTGAAGGATCTGATTTTGAGCCTACAAAACCATACTGAAGCAATTGATCTGTCAACCTAGAGAACCAAGAACGGGGAGCCTGACAAAGACCATATAGACTTTTCTTTAAGCGGCATATATGAGTGGGGAAATCAGGATGAATATACCCTTGAGGTTGACACATATATACCTCTTTATCTAACAGTCCATGGAGAAAGGCATTTTGAATATCTAGTTACCGAATACACCAACGCTGGGAGAGAGCAATAGATAACACTAGCCGAATGGTTCCTTGTTTAATGACGGGGCTAAAGGTTTCTAGAAAATCAACACCATGTTGTTGCCAGTAGACAAATCGAGACACTTATACCCCTGATGTGAGAGACTGTAGCCAATAAAAATACATGTTTTCGATCTGTAATCAAATTTATGTTTGTTATAAGGACGTAAATTTGGCCAACAAGCACAACCAAACACATACATAAAGTTATAATTTGGTTTTTGATGATAAGCCTTTTCAAAAGGAGAGCAATGATTTAAAATTTTAGTTGGAAGACGATTGATTATATAAACAACAGTTAAAAATGCATCCTCCCAATATGGTTTTGGAAGATTAGCATAAGCCAATAGTGCTAGACCCATTTCAACAATTTGACGATGTCATCTTTCAACAGCTCCCATTTGCTCATGTGTGTACGGGCAAGCTAGACGATGTTGAATACCATATTTGGAAAAAATATATATTTAATCTACGATACTCACCTCCCCAATCAGTTTGAATGGCTTTAATTTTGGTATTAAAATGGCGTTCAACATACGTTTGAAGTGTAAGAAAATATTTTCAACATCGGATTTTTGCTTAAGAGGAAATAACCAAATATATTTTGTGAAAGCATCCAAGAAACAAACATAATAGCGAGAGCCGTAGCTGGAAATCACTGAACTAGGCCCCCAAACATCTGAATAAATGAGTTCCAAGGGCTTAGTAACATGAGGTATAGAAGCGGAAAAAGGTAAATTATGGCTTTTTATCATCTCATATTCAGGACATATCTTGTGTCTTTTATTGGAAAGAAAGGAAAGATTATTTGAGCGGATAACATGATTGACAGTGTTGTAAGAGGCGTGCCCAAGACGACAGTGCCAATCTGAGACTGAAACACGAACACCAACAAGAGCTTTGGGATATAAATGTTGAAGAGGCTGTGAAAAACAGTAAAGACCATCTTTGATGACACCTTTATGCAGGGTGTTTCCCGAGTAATCCTTGATCAAAAAACAGGAAGCATGAAACTCAAAATAAACAGAATTATCTTCAGTGAATTTTTTGATAGAAATAAGATTTTTTGTAATTTGAGGGACAACTAATATTTGGTCAAGGATAAAAGATTTAGAGTGTGCAGATAAAGATGCCTTGCCTAAATGAGTTATGTGCAAACCTGTGCCATCTCCGACTTGAATCTGATCATTTCCAGCATACTCTTCACTATGAACATTAAGGTTGTTGAAGTTATTAGTCAAATGGTGTGTAGCTCCAGTGTCGGCATGCCATTCTTGCTCCAATGAGTGCTGAATGTGTTGGTTGGAGGCAATGTTGGCTTAAGGATTTGGTCGAAAAGGTTGAGGAAGAAACTGACTGTCAAATCTCTTAAAGCAGCGAACTGCAGTATAGCCAGGTTTATCACAGAGCTGACACCAAAGATTAGTGTAGTTGTTATTTGGACGAGAAGTAGTTTGGAAACTACCTCTACCATAAAAGGAGGAAGGGCCACGCCCCCTGCCTCAGAAGGTAAAATTGTTGTTGCGGACACGGGATCCAGAAAAGGATTGTTGCTTGGTAGCAACATTAGCTGATGGTATGACAGACAGGAGAGCTTGCTGATGATGCTGCACACGTGCCTCACAAATGAGCAGCATAGAGTACACCTCTTCTAAGGTGACATTTTCTTTAATTGAAATGGTGGTGATAAGAGAATCATACTCAGGTCCTAGACCAGTGAGTAGGTATGTGATAATTTCATCACATTTGAGTGCCTGACCTGCCATAGCAAGTTCATCAGAGAGCTTTTTCACATACAAGAAATATTCTGTAACAGACTGAGTAGTTTTACGAGCAGTAGCAAACTGCGAATGGATTTGGATGGCCTTAGCTTTTGATTGTGTAGCAAAGGTGGTGTGAAGAGATATCCAAACTGCATGAGAAGTAGTGCATTGTGCTACTTGCATGAGTATATCATCAGTAAGAGAGGCATTAATACAACTGAGAAGAAGATTGTCTTGAGTTTTCCATATATCAAAGGCTGGGTTTAATTGCATGGTGCCATCACTGTGAGGAATTTCCTTTGCAGGCATTTTAATAGTGCCACCAACATAGCCAAACACTTTTTGACCTTTGAGATAGGGAAGCATGGTCGCTTTCCAATTTAGAAAATTGGTGCGAGTAAGTTTGGTGATATTGATGTTGGAAGAAGGATTGAAGACAGGTAGAGTGTTGTCAGAAGTAAAGGTAGCATGGGAAGAGGCGGCCATGGTGGCTAAAAGGAATCTGAGAAAGGAGTTTAGAAGGAGAAGATGTAAGTAATGGACAGAGAAGAATCTTTATGAGAGAATGTAAGTTGTTTGCTCTAATACCATGTAGAATTTCACAGAGACAGATGAGGACAATTGTTTTTTTATTTTCAATTATTTGTTGTGTACAGAGTCTAAATATTTATAATACAATTGTGAGTAAATCACTCATACTAATTTGCTATACAAAATTCAAAAGTAGAATCTAAAAACGTAAATCAAGGCATTTAACAGAACTGAAACTAAAGATCCAGGATTATTGTTATGTCTTTTTCGCTTGCTGAGGTTTGGCCTGAGTTTTAGTTGTTGCACCATCTTCTATGTGATCTGCACAATCTTTTACGTGATCAACAGATTTCAATTCAATAGTTTGCAGCTGGGTCGTCAACAAGTTCTTGGAGGTTGCTTGATCGTCTAAGAGCCTGGAGGGTTGCTTGATTTGGATCATTCTGCCGATGTGCCATTGCTTGATTTGGATCATTCTGCCGATGTGCCATTGCTCTTATGAAATTCTAAAACTTATTGTTCAGAAGGTAAATCATCACCGAACCGTCCTTTGCAGACACATAAAGATTTTGCTTTCTAAGTAAGAAAATTTCTTCAAAAGAAATTAGTGATAAGCAATGCAATTAGTGTTATTGAATATTAAAAGATACAGGTGGGAAGCCAGAAAGAATGTGACGAATACACAAATTAGCACTATGGAACTGACAATAAACAAACAGAGGCTGCATCGAAACCAGCAGCCCACGAATAGAATAGCTAGCTGTGCCCTCAACATGAACAAAGCCAAGCAACACCATAGATTGCAAAACCAAGAACTATGAATCCAAGTAGAGTTAATAAATGAATCATACGCGAACTTAGCAAGCACAGAAGAAGCAGCAGCAATAGTGTAAAATTTGTTGTAGACTGATTCATAAGCAAATGGTAGCTAGTATTTATGCAGTCATGTTTCATGCAATAAGATGTACCTGTTAAAGCTTCGAGGCCAGACTTCAAGAATCTGATTAACAACATGCCAGCCATGGTAGAGTTTCTACTACCTGCGCGCATTGAAGAAAGACACGAAATAAGAAAACTTACGTGGAGCGAATTAATAGTATATATGTTTATGGACATTGTAGACAAAGCAAAGTACAAGAAGCAACCTGGCTTTTTGACAAAAACAGTAATAACTTTTTATCTAATCATTGAAGTGGATTTAAAATCTTGTCCGGGCGTTTTACAGGCGTTGTTACCTATAAGGGTCAACTTGCTGAAACTAACCTAGGTTGGGAACAATTCGGTCCAAAAGATCTTGTTTTTTAATTTTGATTTTTTTCTTTATTTTTTTAATTGTTTTGAGATTTTTTTCCCCTCATTAATCTACATCAATTTAAAAATCTTTGCAAATTATTTTAAAACAGATTTTATGTTATTCATAATTTATAAAACAAAGAATTTTTTTATACTTGATTTTTAATATATATTGATTCTGGCCCGCGCCAGGGGGTGATGTAAAATTATTCTTTATGTTTTTTTAAAAAATAAATAAATAATTATTTTAATGTATTTTTTTAAAAAAATATTTTAAAAAATAATTATTAATATATTCTCAAACAACTTTGATGATGACATGACAAACAATACATCAGAAATTACATTATTCTATTTGCATTCTTATGGTTAATAAAAAGTAGCATTTAGCCAATAAAACCCAGAATTTTAGAAGTAAGAATATAGATCAAGATTGGTAAGTAATCCATGGGCATAAGCAGTCCTCTAATTCAAAGATTATGTGTAAATGTAATATATATACTTTTGACTGATTGTTAGATCAACGAAAAGTAAGTTGATACCTGAGCTGTCTACCGGAGAGGAATTGACCAGAATGCTGTTCAATTCCTGCTGGCTTCAGGCTCTTGTCGAGCTTAGCAAACCAGTATGTCCCTTTTCTCGCACGATAAATCAAATTTCTGCAGAAAGTTCATCATTGCCAACCGTTGCCGCCGTCTCATCTTCGGATGGCCAACCATTTTCGGATAAAATAATCAAATTGGGGGCCCCAGCTGCTTAATTTCTCAAAAACAGCTTAAATTAAGAGAATTCAACAACGTATCAAAAAAATTCGTAGAGAGAATTAATAAAGAACTAGAAATTTATGGAAATTCTCTAGAAAATTTGTCTTTTTGTATGTTTTTAGCCTAAGCCTCGGCATGGCAAGCAAATTTAATAATAAAAGACAACATGGAATAAAATAAGTGCAAGATTTAAATTTTAAAACATTGAGATATGATAAATTTACTTGTTAAGATTGATATTGAACCTACAAATTGATTTTCTGCGGAAGACTTTCAGGAGAGGAGATTACAATATATAAGGAAAATACAAGAGATAATCTTCTAAACAAGGCCAGCCTTCCCTTCTTAACACCGTACTTGTAAAGTTTGAATTCCCTCTTTGCATTCTTGCAAAAAATTTCAAGTGGAATTATTGGATGTTTGAGCTTCCTGAATGATTCTTAGTTAATTTCTACCCGTAGTTTTTTATGCATCACTATTTTTTTTATTTGAATTTAAAAAAAAAAAACTAGAGGGATGATGATAATTTAATATCTTTCGGTTCAGCCAAGTTTAGCCTAATACAAGTCTAGTAGCTTGTCATACCCAATATCCTTGAACTCAACCAAACATTAAGCCCAAGTATATGCGGGTTTAATGAGCAGCTAGACTCAACATCTCCAGACTCAACCAAACATTGGGCCCAAGTACATATGACTCTATGTTTGACCATGAGACTCTGGTGAGTTAGGGATATTTTTTTTTTGATGAGTCAGAGATATTTTTCTTCTAGTAAGAGCATGTTGGGGAACGCGGCCCAACCTGCGTTCCAAAAAAATTAATTTTTTTTTAAATTAATATTTTTTTAGTGTTTTTAAATTATTTTGATGCGCTGATATCAAAAATAATTTTAAAAAATAAAAAAACATCATTTTAATGCTTTTTTAAGTAAAAAAATATTTTGAACCACTACCACAATCTCAAACAAACTCTAAGTCAAAGAAATTTTTTTTCCCTTTTTAACATAGAAAAGGTTTTAATATTATAAAAGAAGAAGGAGAGGACTTTTTAATACTCTTTATAAAAAAGGTTTTCAAAATTTATATTATCTATTATCTCTCTCTCTTTTTATATATATAATTTTTAATCCATAAAAAAAAACTTTTTACAAGTAACGGTCATAACCATTAATCATTTTGACTAAAAAAATATAAATTAAATTATAAAAATTAATCGATTATGATATAAATCTTACTTTCAAGCTAATTGAATTTTTTATAACATTGCTAATTTTAAATTACAATCTTTGCTGCCAAAATGGTCTCACAGTCACGATCACAGACAACATCTATAACAAGTGTTAAATAAGGTCTGAGTATACTAGATTTTTTAGAAACATAATAATTCATATATTTTTAACACTAGTATTGATTAAATATAATAATAACATATTTAATAGTTTAATATCATACAACAATAATTGAATTTATTAAAAACGAAAACTAATAACACTTTAATAGTTTAATATTATAAAATATTAATAGAACACATCACAAATTATTCATCTTCGAAAGAATCACATGGAGGGTTATAATAATACTATTGAAGTCATTTAAATAGGATAGAATAAATATAAATAAGCATAGAACATTCAAAATGAAGGAAGTTCTCAACGGTACAAAATATTCCACCAGTCAAACTCTCACTCTCATGATCAATAATAATAAAAAAACGAGGTAGCCCGTTTCCATAATTTCAAACTACGCGATGAAATTTTTAAAAAATTAGCTATATAGTTTTCGAGTTAGAAAATTAATTAATTAATTAATTTTAATAATTTTTTTTAGTCAAAGTATTTGATAGCTTATATATAATAATTGACAAGCCAAAATAATTTATAACTAATATATGCAAAAGATTTTTTTTTATGGAGATTGTGACTCTCTTATGCTTAAATAAATATTTTTTAAAAGAGAAAAAATACAATAATATTCAAAAAAGAAATGCTCTGAAAATATATATGCAATAAAGAAGGAAGATTATGGACATTTGTTTTGAAGGTCTCACGATGTATTTATAGCCCAGGAATCTTGTTCTTGTGTAGAGAGGAAAGACTGGAGTGTAGTTTTTATCTTTGTGATATTTTAAAATATAAAGTGATTTGTATTCCACTTATTTTATTGAGCAAAAATATTGAGACATGACAGGTCAAGAAAAACTTTAATATACCTAATGATGTTTGCGGAGTGCAAACTTATTTAATTAAGTTTATTTGTTGAGAAATAAATTTTTTAAGATTTTATGTAAAAATTTATAGGATTGATGACACTAAATCCATATATTATATTTGAATCCATGGGTGTAGCAAGTTTAGTCATACCCAGGCTATATATGATGACAAAAACCTTTAGACTCAACACTTCTAGAAAACACGAGCAGACCCATCTCATTAGCCTAGTAGCAGATCAAACCAGACTACTAGGCTTGACAACACCTGTTAGAACCAAGAAATGGGTTTGGCAAGTGCCAAACCTCGAGGGTGCAAGTTATGCTTGAGCCTGATGCCAATATGCTAGACCAAAGCATTGGGTCTGGCATTGGCCATACATAAAAGCAATTTGGTCTGGTCAGCATCATACCCAACAATAAATGAGTTTGGCCAATGCCAGACCTAGTAACCTTTGGGTCTAGCATTGACCAGATCTAATTAACGCGTCTAGAGCTTAGTACATTACCAAACCCAATCATGGCTAGGTATGACTAGTATGAGACCCAACATGCATGAGTTTGGTAAACTGTCAAGCCTAACCATGATTGAGTTTGACATTGGCCACACCCAACACGTCCAAAGCTTGGTTGTGCTGGGTTTGACGCTAGCTAGATCCAATCAGCTTTTGGGTTTGGCTTTGGCTAAATTTAACACGCCTTCACTAGGGTGTATTTGTGCTCGCGCATGCCAGCTCTATAAGTTTGGTACTGACCAGATCCAATTGCTTTTAAATCTGGCCAACACGAGATTTAGCAATTATTAGGTCTGACATTGACCAAACCCCGTGTGCTTGGGACTTGGCACACTAAAGCTTGGCATGCACCAACACAAATATGTCTAGTGGAGGCGTGTATTTATTTTATAAAGATATAGTGATAAAATCTTGGTTATAATAGCGTGATAGAAAGGTATGAGCCTCCTCATTCCTGGAAACATTTACAGGCAACGTATTTGTATGAGTAGAAATTAACTTCTACAACTTCACAATATGCATTTGATGCATCAATCAACTGTTTCTATCATTAGGAAGACCAATGCTTATCAAGAGATTGTTGCAGATATAGCTATCATCTCTGGGTAGTAAAACTCCTGTTTTTTTTTTTATCATCAGCTAGCCATTGGTATTATGTCAGATATTTTGAATGACAAAACCTTGTCATTTTGAAAGGACATCCCTGCTTTGTTTATCCATCAGTGTGCAAGCATAGGGTCTTCCATAGATTAATTTGGGAAACCAAGCAAGTAGGTAGGAATCAATTCCAAAAGAAAGCTAGTAAATCTTGTTATATTAGTTTGGATAGAAATTGGTCCTTAAAAACTCAATAATACCAATCCATTCTCACACTCCAGGTGAAATGCTTCATTAAATCAATCAACTAAGCTTGTTTAGTTTTTTGTGCAGTAGAATTTGGTGTCAAGGTCAGATCAGGTAAATAGTTTGTCGTGTGAGGAATTTATTCTCCCCTCAACTTTTAATTTACAGTCTTTCTGCTCATGCTTTATGTTGCAGTGGAAGGTCATAATTAATGAAATAGCCAAGTTATGCATGTTTTGGATCACTGTTTGCAGGCCATTCTCACACGAAATCAGTCAAGGAAGAAGCAAGAATAGGGAACAAGATCAGTGTGACGATGGACGGTCACATGTTTTTCCTTATTCCTTCTCTTCAGAAGATAAGAGGCTGAACAAAGGGATGTATGGGAAATTACAGCATGAAGCATAGAGCACAAACACGTATCTGAATTTGGTGGGCTTCTGAGAAGTGCTTGCTTTCCCTGATTGCAGTGACAACAATGCTCGGAGCCCTTGCACTTCTGTCACATTGTTCAAATAAGAACCTATAGGGTAGCTATTGTTTCTATTTTTTTTCCCCAGTTTCGTTATATACTGGGGGTGGCAATCATAGATGAGTGCAGAACTAGTGATATTGTGGATGAGATACATAGCTAGATCGATTTTGATTAGCATCGAGCGATCATGCTGATATAGGCTGAACAAGATTGAGGCTGTGTAATTAAATCCAATATGCCCTACCTATGAAACCAATAAACTGTGTTTCAGCAAGAATCTTGCCCGGGACCGGATATTAAGTTATTAACAGTTAAAGATGAGATGATGCGCTTGATTGATACTATCAATAAATTTCAAGCACTGCGAATGTAATTAATCCAAATCTAAAACTATAAAAAACAAATCCCTTCATGATATACGAGATCGGGCTCGATTATTTACAGGGTGATTCAAAATCATGGTGTGATGAAATAGGGAATCCTTGGCATTTATACAAGGACTACTCTCATGACAAATCAGCTTCGTCCTTCACCCTCGACAGACACCACCATATATTTATCAGATATACAAGCTTGCCTTGTCTTTATATTTTTAACTATTGGTTAGTGTCCAGCATATACATCCATATAGTATTAGGGCAACTCGGCTTCAGTGTAGGTGGTAGCCACTGTTCATTTTAGTGACAATACCAGATTATAAAAACTAAAATTTAGCCATGCAGAAATCATTCAAAACAGCTTGCTGAAAAATAACAAGACTATTGTTAACTTGACATCAAAACTTCTAATGAAAAGTAGTTCTTGGATTTCATCATATCAGAACTGACCAAGTTCGAAACAAATTTCAAGTACAGATTGATTTAAAACCAATTCACACTATAAAAGTATGAATCACTGGATTAAATCTCTATAAAAGCCCGTAAACAATTTACGATTATTTTTTAATAATAAAAAAGTGTAGGAATTACATTTATTTCCCCCAACTACGATAGAGCGGGGTCTCTAGATCCATCAGCTCCAAAAAGTCCGCATTGCTGCCTGGAAGCATTGGATCCATGAAATATTGTGAGATGGGGATACTATCCCCACCACTTTCCAGGGTGGGAAGGTCTCCCAAGTTCTGAAATATATCAGTCTCTGGCTCTGCAATCCCACCAAAGTCCGCGCGCTGAATCCAAATCAAATTTCAATTAAGTTATTAGATAAAAATTTCAATAAAATTGCAAATAAAAAAACTTAAGTACTTTATCAGAAAAGAAAAGACAAGGCAAGAGATAATAGATTTTAGAAACTAAGCGGCCATGAAACAGCAAATAGCAAGTAACATACCCATGCCCAACCTGAGAAGGAAGTCAAAAGAAAATTTTGGGAAAAAAAAATCCTGCCATGTAATACATTATAACAATCAAGAAAATTTAACAAATGATTAACAATGCCTCCATAACTACACAAAGCAAAACCTAGAAACAATAGGTTTAACTACATAATTAATGAAGTCCCAAGAACTAATTAGATTAGACGATAAGAAATAGATCCATAAGACCTATTCACATAAGTCAATTTTCCAACTGCCACTGTTTTTAGTGCACAGCCAAAAGCTTAGTAAATAATTATATACATTGAGTTAAAAGGACAAATAAACAGACCTCAGGATTGTCATTGTCGAAGACAGCCAGCATTGAAAGGATATCATCATTGTCATCCACAATTTGAGGAGCTTCCACTTGAGTAGCACCACCCATGCTAGGAATGTAAGCATCGCACATATTTTCCGGTACATATGAGCTAGAGCTAGCAAGGATGGAACTGTTGGGGTTACATGGTTGTTGAAAAGCTGGCGCTGACATGCCAGCAAAAGAATCAGCTTCACCACCATTCACACCCCCATGCACAACCTGAAGAGCTTTTGTAGAAGCAACATCATCATTAGAAACCCTAGGAAGGGTAGTGCAAGCTGTTGATGGGGCTTGGGAAGGGCATGATATAAGCAGTCCAGTGCACGTGCTCTCTGGCACGCATGAGCTTGTAGCGATGGTCATGTTTGGATTGTTTGGCAGCATAAATGCAGGTGCGTCCATCAGAGCAGGTAAAATAGCTGGTTGGGCATTCACTTCCTTCTCCACCTCATCATCACCATCATCCCATTCATCCTCATTAAATGGTGCTCCATACTGTGCACCATTTTTTGGACCAGGTCCATCCTTCTTGAATATCTGACAGAGGACGTACTCATCTTGAGCAATTCCTTTGTCAGCCAACTCTTTTTCTTCAAGTCTATATTCATACATAACCCAGTCTGTTCGGTCCCCTTTAGGTGCCTTGCCAATATGAAAAACCAAAGTTTTTATCATCCCGACAACTTCATTTTTGTACTGAACAGATCTGTCTTTGCCAGTGGTTTTCCAATAACCAATATCAGTGGCACGCTTCTTTCTTACCCCACTTGCATACTTCTTTTCTGTAGGGCAAAAGAAGTACCATTTCAGATCCCTAGTTCTCAAACAAGATTTATTGGGAAGATCCCACGGGGCATATTTGTTAATCTCAATCTCTGCAATTGCTTGAAAATGAAATTTCTTCCCCAGCACTTTTCTTTTCAGATAGTATTTTACCAGTTCCACATCAGTTGGATGGAACCTAAAGCCAGGAGGCAATGAACTATTTCTCCCCATTGAGAAAATCCAACAGAGCGTCAACGAAAGAAAAACCAAATCACAATACACCGTGTGATCCTTCACAAGCAGCTAGAAAAATGTTGTACGAAGCAGTGTTGTTACCAGGCTGGTGGCCAAATCTAATACACTAATACTTTTTGTCTTTTGCACAAACAATGAATCTAAATATTGAAAGCAGCAAGGATGACACTCTTGTGTCAAAAGAAAAACAGAGAAGTGAAGGGTCAGGTCCAGTGCCTAAATATGAACTTCCACGAACACCACGGCCTCCCCTGGGTCATAAACCCAAAAGCACACCAAAGTAATGACGCTTGTGTCTCGTAGAGATCAAAAGACATTGGGTGTGCAGTATATTTCCTGATTCAGACATTCTATTAGCCACACTGGTCCAATAAAAATAAGTAAAAGTAATAAAAAATAATATCAAACCAAGACAGATTCTAATCTAATCAAGACAAACCAGAAAACAAAGGCAAGCAAAACAATCAAGTCATAAGCCAAATACCACACACTCAAAGGACCAAAAAAATTGAAATCAAGAAAAGAACAAACAGCAAGAAAATCAGCTCAAACTCAATACATTGCGACATCCAGTTTAGAAAAAAATAACCTTAATCACTTCACAAGGACAGTATTTAAATATACATAATAAAACCGATCAAAAACAAAAACCCTAAATCACACAATCTCGTAAATAACAATCAATATCAGCTGAAAAAAACACAATCTCAGCTTGATCAAGATAAAACCCAACACAAATCAAAACTTTAACAGCAAAATAACCCACATACACAACAACACAAAAAAGACAAACCCATTTTGCAAAAACACAATCTTCAACTCCTATGGAACCGCAACTCAAATACAACAAAAACCCATAAAAAATAGAACACTAAATCGCCAAACCAAGACGATGATTTAAAAAACAACCCCTAAACGAAAACAAAAAAAAAGTACAAAACTAACCGATCACGTAAAAGCACAACATTTAACACCTAAACAATCTCAATTCCTCAATAAAAAAAAATAAACCCACAAAAAACAAACCATAAATCGCACATCCCAGATAAAAATCTCAATCAACCAGCTTAAAACCATTGAACAACAAAAAACCCACAAAACCTAGAGAGAAATCCCAAAAATAAAACCCAGAACAAGTGAAGTAAATACAGAAAGAAGAAACCCTAGAAATGGTACCCGGGGAGAGGGGAGGCTGTGATCAAGAGCGAGGGAGAGAGAGAGACGCCAATATCTGGAGTGCCCAGAAAATCAATGTGCGTAAAAGTAAGTGGAAGCAGCCTAGGGATTGGTCGGGTCAATTTATATAGCAAGGCAGAGAGTATAGAAAGAGTGTTTGGTTACTAAAATAAATTAGTTATCGGCGTGATCAAGGACCCTTGTGTTTTGATTGGTTGGATTGCCTCATTGATTTTGACTCTTTTTTATTTTTGTTTTATTTCATATAGAACTGGACAGATGTATTTTTAGGAAATGTTGAGGTTGTTTCTACTGTTGGACCATTTGTGCACGGTGGTTGTGTCATGATGATTGGTTGGGTCAAGTGTTAGAATTTTCCTGTTCACACTAGTTTTTTTTTTTTAAAAAAAAAGAGAATTCTTGCAAATTATGTTTTCTTTTTCCTTTTCATTTTCATTTTAAGGCTGAAGTGTTATTAAATTAGTTTTTGAATATCGAAATTATCACATTTCAATCAGGCTTTAATCCATTCTCTCTGTGTGCGTGAGTGTTTGAAAACACTAGTATTTTTTAAAAATTTAAATTTTTTTATTAAAAATTAATTTTTTATGTGTTTTGGATAGTTTTGATGTGCCGATCTCAAAAATAATTTTTAAAATATAAAAAAATATATCATTTTAATATATTTCAACATAAAAAATATTTTAAAAATATTCACAACCACTCTTAAACACACAATCATTTACACCGTTGCATTCATAAATTTCAAAATATTATCAAGTGAATGTTTCGGGAAGAATTTTTTCCAAATATGATAAGTTAGTTTTTGGAATGTGCTTTTGTATTGTTTTTTTTTTTTTTTTTTATGTTGGGTGTATTATGTTATAACCTAATATTGATGATACATCATTGATATAAAATCTTAAAAAATTATATTGTTCCAAATATGGAAGTCTCTTAAATCACCGTGTATAGGTTATATTAATTTCTTTTTAATTGTTTTTGTTAGTGAAAATATCTTGTTTTCACAACTAAAGTTACAAAACACTTGTTACATATCATTAATTTTCATTTTCCAAATACTTATCAATTAGCAAAGATTGTTCAGTAGAAATTCTTGTGGTATTCTTGTAGTTTCTTTCATATATATATATATATATATGTTCATATTTGCATTCCTTCAACTTATACCTGGAAAAAAAAAGTCTGGCTGTTGCTTGCTCAAGTAATCAACAACATTATTATAAAAAGCTTTTTTAAATATTTTACTTTTAGAAATATATTAAAATAATATATATTTTTTTATTTTTTAAAATTTATTTTTTATATTAATATATTAAAATGATTGAAAAAATATATAAAAAATAATTTTAAATAAAAAAATTCATTTAAAGTAAAATTCATTTCAGTAATCCCAAGCACAATAGAAGTTAAGCCTAAATAGATGTTTAAGAGTATAATTGCGGTTACTTTTTAAAATATTTTTTACTCGGAAATAAATTAAAATAATATTTTTATATTTTTAAAAAGTTATTTTTAACAACAGAATAATTTGAAAATATATAAAAAAACATTAATTTGAAGAAAAAAATAAAAAATTCTCAATTTTTTTTAAAATATTTTAAAAACACAAAATAATAATAGGTTAATATTGTGTCCACGAAGAAATAGAAAATTAGCAACGACAAAAGGGGATGAGGAAAGCTTTTACAGAAGAAGACCTTATTTAAGGCAAAGGATCACCACACCACCCCCAGCTACTGCCACAAAACTTGACAAGCCTTCCAAACTTCCAAGAGAAGAAAAGCCAATCTGGTCAAGGAGACCAAACATCACAGTCGAAAATTGAATCACGTAATATCCAAAGGATAAGCACTACATAGAATATTCTCTTGAATATAAAAAGAACAAATAAATTTATGAATGTTAAATAAACATCTTTAATGTAAATGCTTATATTGCATGAACTGCCCTATGCTTGAACCAACCACTACGAAAGATGAACTGGTCAATAAGACTATATGTCCATACTAGAAGACTTGACTTAGAGTTGGAAGTGTCCAAGATCATATCTCCTACCTTTAAAAACTATTAGACACAGAAGGGAAAGGAAAAAAACATCAAATATTGCTCAAACGACCTAGCACTTGGATGCAAGCAAGCGGACAAACATCAAAATTTTAATCAAGAAAAACACAGCCTGGAATCCAAATTCAAAGCCACCAAAACTCTGATATACAACAGGAATATCAAATGAACAGATTTTCTAACTGTTGAGAGCAAATGGGATCTAATTTAAGAGGTTGTATTCATATACCCTTTATCAAGAATGTTACTAGCAAGCCTTTGGTAGAAAGCATGGAAGAATTATGCTCTTGGAAGAATAGACAACAAACGGAGAACAGTTACTGACTGACAGGGCCGCCTATCCAATATACAGTCTGTTCAAACTTTATCGGAAGAAAATAATAGACTTCGAAATATGAATAGATACAAAATCGGGAATGCTCAGCTGCTTCTGATCACTAACCAGTGTGGAATATGAAGTAGCTGCAATGGGAACCAACAATTACAGCCTCAGACACCATTTCATGCCTGGAACGTTGTCCCCCGACGAATCACTATGTACAAGTATGTTCTATCTGAAGATGCGTAAACAGTGCAGTATTTCTCTTGTCGTGTAACTAAATTCCCCCAGCAGCCAGCAGAATTCTATGACAAATGACAAGGGAAATGATGAAAAAAAGAAAACCTTGCTGAGGTAAACGCAGCCTGCAGGACTTTTAAAAGGTATTTCAGCCGATACAATTACAATTTCCTCACACCAAGCGGAAACAGGTCACAAACTGTCATCACTATTCTGCTTAGTTGCCAAAACCACAGTGCAGTGAACCAATTGCCATTAGATGACATCATTTTACAAACAGCTCCAATCAAAATGCTTCACTGGACAGACTGATTTGGTCAAAGGGAGCAAAGAAGGCAGTCACCAAACAAATCTAACCTCACAATATTCCATTTAAAACCCTTTGATAATAATCATACTGCCGTGTCCGCCATGCATCTAAGCTGCTGCTGATCAGAGAGAGCACCAAGGACACGCATTGCTGCAAGAAAGAAACACATTGTCTCATGACAACCACAGCATTCAAATGCTGTGCAGATTGATATGAATATAAAATTGCAACGTCACCTCTTCTGTCAAACTTAGATGGTATCGCTTTCTTAGGTTCTGTATTGTCCGAGGACCACCTTTAAAGCAAGGGAAACCAGAATCCTGATTCAGAAAAAGAAAAGACAAACAAGTCCATCAGTCAACAAAGCATTGGTATTGCTGACATTAGAGCACCAGAATCATAAAGCCAGACCCCTCCAAAGAAATTACATAATTTTGTTGGATTGAAAATTATGTGCTCCCTTTCTCCCTCTATCAAATAACTAAGAACAAGAAAAATTAATTGTCCTATTTCAAACTTTAGTGACCATAGATCAGCTTCGGCACTTCTCAAGCATCACTCCTCAGCCCAAATTCCCAGTTACATATTGGGGATGAGCAACCCAAACAGATTTTATTTGCTTTAACAATACCAGTGCTATTAAAGTTGAAACAGATCAGATTTGGCTGATAAGTCAGACTGAAATACTCTGTATCAGAGAAAGAAATCACAGCGGTTAAATTTCAAATCCACAATTCACATGTTGCAACAATAATCCATGGCCCGCTGTCATTTCTTCACCAATTTTGTGGGCAACAAAACAAGATTTGAAGGCTTCATGAACATCATCGAGAAATTGCCAAAAACTTAAACTATGAACCAAAACTTTAAGGAAAACTTGCAGGTTTACAGAAAGAAACTAACAAGCTCAGGTGCCACTGAGTACAAACAAATGGCATGCGTGGGAAAGAAGACTGCAGTAAGAGAAAGCTGATGAAAAACCTAATAGGAAGGGGAATGTAGATAGCCCAGGCCCAGGATACATTCTGGGTATATAAGACAGCAGATAAGCAAGGACAGGTCCACAAACCCAAGATGTCCAACCTAACCAGTCCCACAAGGTTTTGATCCCTACTCATGACCCCAGTAGTGCCAGACATTAACGACCAGCCCACCTTGTACAAAGCAGGACATTCTCATGCTCAAGATCATTCTTTTCCACAAAGGGCCATCAAGTCTCGCCTAAATATTTATTTATCTCAGTTTTTCCATCTAACATACATAGTAAGCCCTAAAATGTGCAATCCAAGATCAGTCTTTTCAAAAGCAGTCTCATGATGTTTGTATCAGGATCATATATGTCACACAACATATGCCATGCATAGTTTATGAAAACCACATACTGGGGAAAAAAAATGATGAAGAAAGAAAGGACCAGAACAACAGAAAACATTGGAAGGTTAATGATAGTTCAGTTATACCTGCAACATCTCAACAAGGAGAATAATACGCTCTGCATGCTTCCGACATGTCAAGAAGCCTTGAATACATAAAACCTGCATTTGAAGGGCAAATGATAAGTCAATCAATCACGAGATTGAAGAGCCAAAACAGTGTAATTGGATTGAAACAGTAGAAAGTGTTATCACTACCTTAAAATAGTCAAAGAACTCGCTTGGAATTCCCTCAGCATCAGAATCCATGACCTGGAATAAGATCCATAAGCAAAATCCAAAACCAGTTGCAGAACAATAACAAAAATGTGGACACACACTGGCACATAAAATAGACTACCATACCTCAAGAAGTTCCCGGGTTAGTTTGAAAGGTGCGCTTTCAAAATTTACACCACCAGGAGAGTTAGAGAGCATGAAGCCAAAATCAATGTGTATAATGTGGCCATCTTCATCCATTAACAAGTTCCCATTGTGCCTGTCCTTCACCTGAGAAAAAAAAATGCATTTTTCTCACAAAGAGAATGAATGAAATAAGTAAAACATAAGGTGCAAATCATTCTGGTTATAAAAGCTAATAGTACAAGAAAAAACACTCTATTTGACCAGTTGGTTTGGAGTGTTGAATATTTTTTACATGATAGTAACACCTAAATGAAGGATGCAGCTTACTCTGGAGAAAAAGTCATCTTTACAGATACACAAATATGCCATCGATTTTTCTCAAAATCTAACACTCCATCCA
Source organism: Populus nigra (assembly GCF_951802175.1). Taxonomy (NCBI): domain Eukaryota; kingdom Viridiplantae; phylum Streptophyta; class Magnoliopsida; order Malpighiales; family Salicaceae; genus Populus; species Populus nigra. Next base: position 2,530,952 of record NC_084865.1, read on the forward strand.
TCCCACATTTGTCCATTTCAAAAAGGATAAAGATTTTAATATATTTTTAAATTGCAAATGGACATCTTTACATTCTCCTTGAAAATACATTTTTTGTTAGAAAAAAATTCATTAATACAACATTAAAAAAGTAAAATTTTCTATCGTTTCCTGATATGGACGAGTATGACAGGTGAGAGGTGACTAGTAAAGACATTTGCATTTGGGACCTGCACATTCTTAAACGATAGTGAGATCAGGCACCATACCTGTAAAAGGTAGCACACAAGAGAATATCCAGCCATGCTTTCAACAAAGTTCCTCTGAAGAAATAAGATGTAGATAAATAAATAAAACCTTGGGGATATATCTTTAATGAGAAAGAAAAAGGAAAATTAAATATACAGCCCAAGTCACCATTTGCTGTTAAACTATAGAAGTAAGAATTTGGGGAAGACAAAGGTTTGCAACACTGATACAAGATGCAGTCTCAAATTACAGGAACCATGATAAAACCAGAAACTAAAAATATCAAAACTGGGACTCCAATATCTATGAACAAACAATAATATGACAAATAATAGCATTAGGCAGAGGTTTTAATGCTATGTGCAGCTTAGGCGACTGATGTTGTTAAAATGAGAAAATGTTCCAAATCACAAACAGATTTCACCATCCTTCCCAGATAAAAAAAACCATGCTTGAGAAGGAAGCACTGCCAATAGAAGCATGAGCCTATTAAACAGAAAGTTTTCACGTTAATCCACAACCATTTCTAGAGTGAGAAACAACATTTTTTTTTAACTAATATGAATTCCAGTTTATGCTTGATGGTGCAGTATTTCGTGTTGCAAAAAAATGCCTTAAGAAGTAGTGAGAAATTGGATGCTAATTCTTCAAAATCTATAATTACTGTATTGTGTCCTCTATACTTGTAGAATCTCCTCTATGGTAGCTTTCCACCTAAAAATAAAAGATGAAGAAAGCCACCAATACATGTAGAGCCACAAAACTTCTACGAAGAATAAGCATCCTGACTAACCCACCAAAATAATGACTATGCATTTGCTAATGCATCAATGGATTTTCTTGAGGTGAATAAGCCTGTTTAACCATGGTGATAATGTCAATGCACCACTATTTTTTAATGTTTAATACCTGTGCAAGCTTAAAACTTGGGGAGTTCTCTCCATACTTGGCAACAAAAAAGTCACGCAAACTCGTGACATTTGGATATCTGCTCTTAATAGAATGGATTGATGCCTGCAAACCAAGGCAATATCACTGAGATACCAAAGAACAGTCCTTATAAAACAAATCAAACAGAGCTAATATACATAATTACCGTATCTGGAATTGTTTCAATGAGAGCTGTGTAAGATGAAGTACATAGAACTTCATAGGGACGCAACCAAAGAGGGAGACCAGCTTCTTGAAATATATCTGGCATTAAAACCTAAATATTTTAAGCTTGAACCTACTGTAGAAAAAAAAGAAACAAAATCCAACTTTTTGGAATAATTTGAACATAAGAACTTGACACAAACAAAAAAGATAACTCTGGCATCGGAGCTTATAACATTAACTGGAATGCACTTTAGGCTCAACTCATCATCTCAAAGTCAATGTGACAGTTAAGTTTAATTTGCACAAAAAAAAAATCAAGAAGATTTAGAAGCATCAAGTTAAGCAACATGAATTTGGATGGAATATTTGATCTGACACCATTAAGAACTCATTTGAGAGTACGGTAGCTTCTGTTTTTTAGTGCTTTTCAAAAATGCATTTGCCTTGAAAAAAAACATCAAATTAATGTTTGTTTTTGTGTTTTTTGATAATTTTGATATGCTGAATTCAAAAATAAAAAAAAATATATCTGGAAAAAAAAAACAGTTTGATGCATTTTTTAGCAAAAAACACTTTTCAAAGGCCCCTTGCACCATAATATCAAACACGTACTAAGAAGATAACAAAAAAGGTCTGTCTTGGATTCTTGAAAATATGTAAAGCAAGGGCATTTAGATGCTTCTAGTTAGGCAAAATGAATTTGGATAGAAAATTTGATCTGACAAGATTAAGAAGATAGCAAAAGAAGGCCCACTTGGATTCTTGAAAATGTGTAAATCATCAGATTTTAGCAAAGTAACCTCTTAGGTATAAACAAGGACTTCAGAAGTCCAGAATTCCCAGAAATTTTCTGTTATTCTTTTTAGTTGCTAATGATTAACTGTTCATTTAAATTGGAGAGAAGCATGGTTAATGCAGATAGTTTTAGCTATTTAGCATAGGCACAAATACAGACACATCCTACTTATATAGTTCAGGAAATTTATTGCCAACTTATATAGCATCCCTAAGAAGAAACATGCTGCTTTCAGACAACAACCTCTGAATAGTTAGCCATGATGAATGCAACACAATCTGCAGGCACCTACCATAAAAGTGAGAAATGAGTTGCACAGCAAGATGCTCCTGCCTACAATCATCACCACTCTTCACAATAACCTGCATGAGAAACAAAACAAGCAAAAATTTTTTTAGAACAGAAGGCAATTAAACAATAGCAACGCGCAGAAATTTATTAGTATTACATGTTCACTTGGTAGCCTAAAAGGGAAAGATCAAATCAAACACTGTAGACAATTAAGCATTCTAGAAGATGCATAGAACCATACAAGGATACATGTAAATACCTACACATTGTCAAGAGAACCATACAAGGATACATGTAAATACCTACACATTGTCAAGATTCTTGTAAATAAAGCTGAAAAGATGCACATAAACGAGAAGCCTCAACCACAAACAAACACACAGACACATGAAATGTGCCTGTGCTATTCAATTAACATTAACCATTTCAATTATCAGCAAAACTTGAAAGAGAAACATAGTTCAATATGCAGAACTTACAGAGCGCAGGTCCCAACCAGGTAATTTCCCATATAATGAAGCTTTGCGTATTCTCTCTTTCTTGACCACCCAGAGTTCACCAGATAAGGCATCACTGGCCTTGGGATTGCCATCAACCTGTGGAGATTCAAAACTTTCAATTCCATCATTTTGGACTAAGAAACAGAAAACATGATTTATCAATTTTTATGAATCTTCACCTTTGGGTGTGCATCTGAGGAATCTTGACCAGCCCCTTTCAGAGGGAGTCCAGGAGGTGCTTCCCCTTTGGCTGCAGCAGCCTGCAGAAGATAGTTAAAGTTGTATCATGACCATCAAAGACAAAAACACACAATAATGGCAATCCATTCACAACAACCCACCTTTACTTCTTCCATGGCAATTGTACTAGGAACACGACGATGCTCCTTGCGTCGTGGTGCCCCTGCATACCCTGTGTCTTCCATTCTAACTCCAGGATCTGCTGTCAACACTACCCTTACCCATTCCAAATCATTACAATGTGAAGCATTTTGATGCATACAATTGATGCCAGAATTCAATTTGGGTGCTTCAATGACAGTTGACTGGCTAGGGAATTGCTTCTCCACTGAAAGACTCACACTAACAAATTTCATTTTCATTTCTGATGAATGGGACATTGCCTGGTCAATCGCCTCAGCGGTTGATCGAGACATCCTATCACTACTATTCCGATAAACTTCCTGGGCAGTCCACAAAGGATAAGCCCAAGGAGGTGGCTTCTGCAAGAATGCATCGCCATTTGCTAGAGGAATTCCTCCTCTGGAAAGCTTCTGAGTACCAGATGTCTCCTTGCTATTACTGAAAAGGGTTTACAGGAAGAAAAATCAAGCATATGTACAAGTAAAATCATTGTTGTGAAAAAAAAAGTTTTGTATTGTAACGCATTCCAATTGGACCCTGTGGTATTTTCCAGTGATTCAAGTCCACAACATACCTTGGCATTTCACTTTTCAATACTTCAACACAAATCAGATAAGGGGCCTTTTCCCTAGAATTCAAGAGAACAGCTTCATCTTCGGGTATATGAACAATGCGATACATCCCCTTTCCCATTGGAAAGCAAACCCCTAAAAGTATAAAGAACACTATTGAAATTATGAGCTCCTAAAACTATAAAGAGCAACAGTAAAATAATGAGAAAATACTAAATGATAAATGTACATAACTGGAAAAAGGATGCATATTAACTGGGGTTATGCGTGGAAGAAGTAAAATTAATTAGCAGTAGAAACTTCAATTTCTTGATAGTCAAAGTTCTCATATCCAAAATCATCCATAAAGAGAACTTCAATTAAACTGAAAATACTGCTTCCTGATAGTGAACTCTTATCAGCAAAGCATAAGTTCATAACAAATTCATATACTGTCCTAATTGCAAGAATAAACATGGACTGGACCACTCACATTGGCACTTTAAACAAGGCTATAATTTTTGCAATTCAGAAATAATAGATGGAAGATGGGGGGAGAAAGAGAGTGAGGTTGCTTCCTTTTCTTCTCTCTCTCTTTTTTCTAGAGAAAAAAAGAGCACCAACATCTAGAAAAAAGATAGCAGCCCAACTTATATACCCAAATAATACTAACAATCCTCAATCATTAAAGATACATTTCCAAAGGAAAAACTTAATAAATTGGGAACACAATTTACAAAATGATCTTTCAAAGGGCTAAAAAAATGTCTCCACAGCACCAAACATCTTAGAGAAATGCGTGCAAAATATAAACACATATAATGGGCTAAAAATAGTAGTACATATTTTAACAGCTGCCCAGACACTTCTGCCATTATTAATGTAAAATTTGAAAGATATTTTCCAAGATCATGTGTTTTGCATCATATTTTGAAACCCTCCATTATTAATCTTTGCCACAATTTCTAAGACCACCTTTAGACAATAATACCGTCATCAAAGCTGAAGCATGTTCCAGAACAGTTAAACATGTTGTGGTTTTGAGATGGCAATCTTTCAACTAAAACCCAAAATGGTTTATACCTCCACTGTTTTGAGCCTCAGCTAAACGCATGTTGATCTCTGCAAGTGACTGAAAACACAAGGGTGAGAAAGCACACTGTTTCAGAAAGCATTCAAGAGAATATCATGCACCACATGTGTGCATTAACCTGCTATTCTTTGGGTAGATTAGCATGCAGCCCACTTTTTTAGACTACTCACATATAAATTGAAATTTCAAAGGTTATTTCAATCATTTCAAAGTTTTAATACACAAGTTTACTTTCTTTCTTTTTTAACTAGACAATCTCTTGACACAATGGATCTCATCTTTGCTCTTTCTCTCACCATCATTGCAGAACAATAAAACCTATTTCATCTTTGCTGCCAGATGAATATTCATCTCATAGTACTCCCATCTTTTCTGATTGATTTCAATGGTTGTATAGCAATTTGTTTAATAAAATATAAATTAAGATTGAATTGGAGATTACTTTAAGTGACAGCTTACTGCCTGATAGAACTGCTAGACCTATCGATAATTTCTTCTTCCGTAAGGCATGTATCTAAATCCTCACTGACAGTCGTTTGTAAGAGGCAGGGTTTCTGACTCAGGCCATTGTCTTCATCTTGGACTTGTTTCTTAATTTCATAGTTTCAATTCCAAGGTATTGAGATTTTTTCAAGGCTTTGTTGACTGGGGATTGGATAATAAATGGAGAGAAATCAGATAAGTGTCGAGAAAGAGTGAGATTCTGTCAAATCACCCTTCTACCCTCATTTTAAAATGCAAGAAACTAAAAATCAAGGGTATTTCTTCATCCAAGAAAAGCGGGCAGCTAGCTAACCAGCCCAAAGAGTGGACAAGAAAGCAAATCCCTTATGTGTGTAATATTTGCATGCAAGAAACAGAAAGCATAGAAAAGCATTAACCTCACAAAGAGCACTTTTACGATCTTCAACAGGAAACACATCCACCAAACCATAAGAAGTTTCACATAATGTCATCACAAAGTCCAATGACTCGTGATAAGCCCCTTTCCGGAACAGTGCTGCAGTATTTGAAAGTGGGGGCTTTGTGTTTGATTTCTCATTCTGTTGCTTAGGTGATCCAGGATGCTTCTGCAAGATTAGAGCCCAGAAGATTTGAATGAGGAAATGCTAAGAAACTTGTAGCCAAGAACCTTTAATAAAGGCACCTCCCAACCAGCACAAATACAGGACATCAACAATAGCAAGCAGAAGGAGCCCACTAGATGCTTTCCTAAGTAAATATGACCTTGCAAAAATCCTTATTCCCAGCTGTTTACATGATTATAATATTCTTAAGTTGAATTTCACGTACTTCATCTGTTTAATTGAAAGTTACAGCTATTACATGTTGCAACTATTTCTTTCTCCCCTTGAACACAGCTGTTCTGAAAGGTTTCCTGACTCCCACCTAATAGTGACCAATTGGCAGGTACAAATCCACAAGTTCAGCTTTTGCTTAAATGGAATGAATCTTTAAATGCCCTCTCTGCATGTAACCAAAACACGCCTTGGATATAAAGGTTTCTTCATCATATTTCTCACTAACAGAATACTGTTTCTTTTGTACACTTCATGCCATTACATGAAGAATTTAGGGCTACGGGTGATGCAATAGTCTCAAAGTCTAAATGGCCACAGAAAAGGGAGTTGTAACAGATCTTACGATGGATGGACACAAACTAAAAATCATTTTATTTCTATAATCGGAATTGGGCCATCCTCATGCCCTCCTTTAATCCCTCTCATCCTTTATGCAAATGGTTCAGTCCATGTCCTTGGTGGTACCCACATCAAGTGGCTTCACTAGCTAAAAGCAGCTGCACTCACAAATTTCTGTAAGATGTTTTTCTCAAGTGAAAACCCAGTTGGCCTTTTATCAGGTACCTGAGATATGGATTATGATAAGAGATGATTGCAATGAGAAATACACGCCTCATAAGAAGATAAGGTCTAAAAACATCACTCTAAGCTTAAATAGTCCATGGCTCCTATTGCAAGCATGATGTTGGGAGACTATCATCAAAGCATCCAAGCCCAGAAGCGATATAATGACCACAACACCCTTTTAAAAATATATCAAACTTTACGGGGACCAATATGAGATCAAGTAAAATCACTTTGGGGTCTCTCAAATTTACAACTAGCATAACCAGATGAACAGAACAAACTAAACAAAGATAATGATACCATCACAAAGATTAACGGCAAAAAAGCACAAAACATAGCCCAAATATCATTTTAAAGTTCAAACTAAAAGGATATGGAGTGTGATTTTCAAGAAATCAAGAGAGGTGATTTACTTCAAACATGAAAAATCCAGTGGTGATGTTTCATGCTTAAGCATATCCTCTTACACTCCCACTATCAATAAAAACAAGAAAAACTGTATACAGTCGACCAACAAATTTCAACATTTAGTGACCCTAATCTTTCTCATAGCTTAAGCATGCAGATAAAGAGGCCAATATAACTGTGTTGCCGCAGCAGATAACAAGAAGTAGAATACTTTGCCACTGCAGATAACTGCTTGTGTAAGGTATCTACATGTAATGTAAATGCCACATCTTTTATTGATTAAGATCACCAGGCACTAGAATATAGCTTTAGTCATTAGATAGTAATAATTATAAAGTGTGGTTCACCGCTTTGTAACTTTAAAAGAGCAATGTGCTGCAAAGCAACAGCCAGATTTTCAGACAAACCCAACACAGCATGACAAAATGATTATCAGCATACCTCATTGTTCTTCTTAAAACTAAATAACTCAGAGTCTTCAACTGAGCGCTCACGATCTCTAAACAATTTGCGAAAAAAATTCTCAGTACCCAGCCTGCTTTCAAGCAAGCTACCACTATCGTTATTTTCATTCACAGGAGAACTTTTGACCTCTTCAGGATGCACACGAAACAGTCTTCGAAACAAGGAAAAGTCAGAAGGTTCTTCTTCCTCACCATTGACAGTCCCCTCATCAGGTTTATCAGTCACATCTTTCTTGTCCTCAAACTTATCCTTGAACAACTTCCAGAAGAACCCCTCTTTTTCATCATCCTCTGCAGATTTTGAACCTTTCTCTTCAAGCTTCAACCTTTCTTCATCCTCGTTCTGATCATTTCCATCTTTCTTGTCTTCAAACTTCTCCTTAAAAAACCTCTTAAGGAACCCCTCTTTTTCATCGTCTTCGGCAGATTTAGAAACCAGCTTTTCATCACCATCACTCTTACTATCACGAAACAGTTTCTTGAAAAAGCCATCGGAGCTTGACATTACTTCCTCATCCTCGACTCTACTATTGTCCCTGAGAAGCCTCTTGAAAAACCCATCTGAGCTGGACGTCAACTCCTCATCCTCGCTTTTAATGCTATCTCTAAGCCTCTTGAAAAAACCATCTGAACTTGTTGTCAACTCCTCATCCTCGCGTCTGCTACTATCCCTCAAAAGTCTCTTGAAAAATCCATCCTTTCCACCCTCATCCTCATCTTTATCAACTGACTTCCTAAACAATAAAGCATCTCTAGCCTTTGTATCATCTTTATCAACTGACTTCCTAAACAACAAAGCATCTCTAACCTTTGGACCAGGAATAAACTTCTTAAAAATCTTATTCTCATCCGGTGACAACTGGCTCCCAGTCCCATCCTCCTGCAAACTATTCCCCGATAATTGCGTAGACTTCTGTAGAGGTGGAGAAGAAGTCAATGACAACAACTTCTGTTTTGATGACAAGATTCTATTCAAAACCTGATTCTTACTCCCAGGACTCGAAGACTCATTTCGTGGCCTCAACAATGGCGGCCACTCTCCCATCAAAGTGGCAGCAATCTGACACTTCTCCTGAATCCTACTAATCCCATCATTATCATCCGAATCCTCAAGCTCCGCCAACAAAAACCAATGCACTTTCAAAGCTATTAACAACGACTTAGAACACATATCAATAACAAACCTATCAAGTGACGGACTTGGCTTATGTATCATCATATAACAAATTTGAAACAAATAACTCTCAATACCCGACAAGGGCAATGTATACATTCTATTACACAGATAATCCCGAACCCCGGCATGATCGTGCTTGTATAGATAACTAACTGCAATCCACTCACAAAAGAAAGATGAGTCAAAGAACCTAATCAACCACCCACTCTCACCTGACTCACTAGTTAAAGGAGTCGTCCTCGAGGTAATCTCTCGCGGAGAATCATCCGATTCTCCGCGAGTTAATCCTAATAGCCTCACCATTGTCTATCTACCATCATAAAACTATATATATCTCTCTCCAAATCAGATCATTAAAGGAAACCCTGCTACAAACACAAAATTTAAAAATTCCAATGTTAAACCCTAGAAGTGACCAAAAACCTCGATCCGAAACCCTAATTTTTCTCCTCCTAGTGGTTTCACTGATCCGAAATTGAAATGCCTCCCTGAGACAAGCAATCGAAATCAAAGCAGGAAAAAAAAAAGCTAAGTCGGAGGCAGGCAACAGGTGAGGCAAATAACCGAGAGAAATCGAAAAAAAATTCTGTTTGGTTGTCGAGAAAATTAAAAAGAAGGATGATCGGGAAAATGAGAGAATTTTGAATTTTTCACCAACGGAAAAGAAAATGTAAAAAAGAGAGAGAGGATCGTCGGTTGTTGTGATTTTAATCGGATTTTGAGAAGGAACGACGTGTCGTTACTGGTGCTGGCAATGGTGATGGTGGTGGGGCAAGGTGGTTGTTGTTGTTGTTGTTGTTGCAGAGAGGGGGGGGCAGGAGAGGTAATTTTCTTTTTCTTTTTAATTTAGAAAATTTGAATTTTGATGTTTCTTATATTTTTTTTAATGTCTGAGGATTTGGGTTTTACTAAAGTGCGCTGATGGAGTGGGAGCACTTTAAGAGGCGGATTTATCATTTATTATCATCATTAATAATTCATTATGATTATCCAATTAGTGTTTTATTTTGCATTGTTTTCCCTCCAAGCTTAACGGATGTGCAGTTGATAAGATAGGAAAAAAAAAATAAAAAAAGGAGTTTTCTAATAAAAAAATAGAAAAGGGAAAGGGAAATATGTGAAAAGAAAAAAAAACACATTGGAGAGATTAAAATATGGTTTGTAATGAGTTTGTTTTTATTCTTCATGTGTCAACCGACTCTCAATTTTTTTTTTCGAAACTCCTTTAGATTGTTCATAGAGAAAGTTCTCTTTGAAGAAAAAGAAATAAATTGGGGTTCTCCATGATTAAATTTTGGGTTAATTGATGTTGTTAGTGAAGACTGAGTTTTGGGGGTGTGGATTAGGATGGTGAAAGTTAACATAAGATGATGTTAATTATTAATGTGAGGTATGATAGTAATTGTTTTTTAAAATATTTTTTGCTTGAAAATATATTAAAATAATTTTTTTTATTTTTTAAAATTTATTTTTGACATCAACATATCAAAATGATCTAAAATATTAAAATATTAATTTAAAATAAATTTTTTTATTTTTAATAAAAAATAAATTAGAAACTCGAAACTAATCAGAATTTAAAAATATAGCTTGTAATGATATGTATAGATCCAAATCTCAACAACTAAAGGATTCAAAAAGAGAGAGAGAGAGAGAGTTTAATTTGCTTTTAAAATAGTTGAAAACAATATTATGATAATTTTTTAAAGTATTTTTTTACAATTTAATGTGTCAATTTTAAAAATAAAAAAATCTAGAAAAAATAATAATTTTAATATATTTTCAAATAAAAAATATTTTTAAAACACTACTTATATTGTATTATTAAACATATAATAAATATTACTTCCAATATTTATAAATATACTTCTTCTTGGCTTCCAAGGCTGTGGTGCGAGGATAGGTGGGGTTTTTGAGTGTTTGAGACAATAGTAGATGTTTTTTTTAATTGTTTTTTTATTTAAAAATATATAAAAATAATATATTTTAATTTTTAAAATTTATTTTTAACATCAATTTATTAAAAAATAAAAAATAAAAAATTTCTTTTAAAACACGATCCAACTACAGCTATTAATTTATTTGAATATCAAGATTCAACTCCCATTTATCATTGGATTAATAACCTTAAATCCTTAATACATGCCATGTTAGCATCGCTAATCCCGTTAATCGGTTCGAACCGGAGATGGTGGCCAAAGGAATCTATTGATATGCCACTCTGTATTAGGGTTGACAGTGAATATTAAGGCTAGTTTTGGTATTATACATACTTGTACTTGTATTCAAAACTATTATTTATACTCCACTCATTATTATACCGTAGGTACAATGAATTAATCTTGTATATCCGAACCTAAATTAATCGAATCTTAGTTCTTCATTTAGATAGATTATAAAGATAATGACACAGATATACTGTTCATCAGCTTTATTGAATAAATATACATAGCATACAAACTAGTTATGTGGTTTTTCATCACCATGACTGCACACAGGAATGATTAGCAACCAAGAGAGGGTAGACTAGACCTGGAAGAACAAGAGGTTGGGGTTTATGTCCTGTGGAATCTTACGCTGGGAAGGGAATTTGGGAAGGAGATTTGCAATCTGTTTAGCCCTTATTAGATATGATTCAAACTTGTTAATATTGTCGTTGTGTTCTTCAACCACTAGGTCTTTAAATTCCCTTTTTTTGAGAGTCCAGCTACCAGTTTTCCAGTCGAAGTGATACAATGGGAGAAATCGATGGCCGTAAATGGCTAAAAACTCAATTGCCGTAAGAATGAACTCAAATTCCTCGCTGAACATGTAGTAGGGGAAGCTAAGTCTTGTCCATCCTGGCTTCACTCCAGCATAACCCTGCAATTAAAGCATAAAAGTAATGGCATCAGACTAATTTGCTATTTACTTGCAGCGGCAATCCGTGAATCTCAGGAACATAAATATATTAAAAAAAAAAACCATTCACCTTTTCTATGGCAGATCTGATGGCTAGGGTGCTAGGCTCATTGACATGGAGCAGGTTGTGACCATAAGGTCCAGCACAAGCACAGCCACCTCGAGCTTGAATACCAAATACATCGTTAAGGAGTGCTGCTATAAAAGGTCCATGAAGAGGTTTGCCTCTTCTCTTCCCTGTCTCTCCCCACATATAAAGAACCTCGTCATTGACGTCTTTGTTATCAGTTCCATCACAGTACTCATGTATCATGCCAGTCGAGGAAGCGTTCGAGGTAGAGTATATGAGAAAGGACACTATAGCTTGTCGCCTGGCAGTCGTGTTACCTAAAACCCATATATTTTTATTTGGGAGGAGCCTGTTTAGTGCCTTTTCTATGTAAACATCCTCTTGTTCTTTAATTACTTGGTGGCTAATATATTCTTTAACCCAGAAAGCCAACGATGCTCTGATGGTTTGGATTATTTGAGGAGTTCCTCCACTCTCTCTCTCCTCTATATCATTCAAGTACAGTGTATCCTGCATTTGATCATGTAGAAATATTAGTTTTAGTTAAAATCTGAGCTAGGGTTTGCTCACTGACTCTGAGAAAATAGAAGAATATATATAGGGCATGCCTTTTCACTGAAACCATTTACGTAGTTAACAGTTCCACCTCCACAAGTTGAGGGAGCAGAAGACCGCAATTGATAAAGGGCTTTTCTCATCAAAAGTATTCCTGGCGATCCAGGCCCCCCGAGAAATTTGTGTGGGCTAAGGAAAATAGCATCATAACCATCAAACTTTCCAGATCTCATGTCAATTTTCTCATATGGGCCGCTACATTCAGATACAATAAATAAAATTAAAACTATGCACGTCATGCATAGATGATTGAAATTAATTTATTGATTATTTTATCGATGAATAAAAAAATATAAAAAAAAAGAGAATAAATTTTGTGTTACCTTGCAGCAAAATCAAAACAAGCAAATCCACCATATTGATGAAGGAGTTGAGAAATTCCTCGAGTATCTGAGGAAATCCCTGTCACGTTACTACTTGCAGAAAAAGAGCCCAAAATTGGCCTGTTTGCATGTCTATACGTTTCAAGTCGTCGTCTTAGATGTTCAATGTCTATCAAGCCATTGTCATCTAAACCTATCTCTATCACTTCAGCTAAGCTTTGCCTCCATGAGAGGAGATTCGAGTGGTGCTCATAAGGACCGACAAAAACTACCCATCTCTCTTCATTACTCAGGCATTTTATCAGCCTCTCTCTCAAAGTTGATGGCACGGCGACCCCAATTACCTCTTGTAATCTTTTAATAGCCGCGGTTGTGCCCGCGCCACAAAACATGATTGCATCATTTTGTCGACCACCCAAGCATTTCTTGATATATTCAGCAGCTTCATGCAACATTTTTGTGGTCCGATGCCCCACATGACTGTCACTAGTGTGCGTATTACCTGTACGCGTTAATTCTTAAAAGTTAAGACCTCCGAAGAAAATTAATTTATATTGGGTCATAAAAAATAGCCGGCAACATTTTTGCTCACGAAAGATAGAGTTGTGTCATAAAAAAGTGAGAAAAGACGAGTCCAGGCCAATTGTGATTGGTTTAATTCAAATAGTTGCAAGGAAACAAACAAATGATACACATCACTTGATTTGAATTTGCTTTTTTATAGGACAAAAGTCAAGTCTTAATTCATATTCTTAAAAGTCGTGCATGTTCCGAAAGGGTTATGGAAGGTTTCAAGTGTGAGTGCTGCTACCCTTGATAACTTGACAATGGAAAAAAGGAAAAAAACTAAGAAGTCTAGCTATAAAATAAAATGAAGCAAGCAAAACAATAATAAGTTACCGTAAAAGGGAAGAACATTCTTGATGATGAAATTCTCTATATAGCGAAGAGATCGGCCGGAGGCAGTATGATCGGCATAGGTGAGTCTTCTTCTACCAAATGGAGAATCAAACTCTACATCATCACCAACAATTTGAGAGCGCAACCATGCCAGCCTTCTTTCAGTGGAGTTACTCTTTGTGCCACCATTATTTAGAGTTCTAAAGGATTCCGAGGAACCACAAAGATGTTCAATAGATGACGATATTAAAGAAGATGAAGAACCACAGCTAAGTGTTGTGACCGACGGTGAGTTGTTTTCCAAAACGGTAAAAGTTCTAGTATTTTTTAAGGTCATAACTTGAGCACTTTGGGTGGTCTCTCTCAACATGGATTGCCCTAGTTCCTTTCCCATGTTACAGAACTATATAGCTAGAAGGAGATGATGATGATGATGATGATGATGAATGAATGGTTTATTTGGAGAAGCTTAGGAGATGAGTATATATTTATAGAGAAATATTCTCCCGTGGCAAAATTTAACTAGTGACAACTCTTCAATTCAAGTGGTCCGTATGTCAATTTACACATGTAGCCAGCCCCCAGTCTATGACCGACGCTATGTTTTGCTACATGTTAATGTGGTAAGATATAGTTCAAAAATAGGAAAATAAAGGTTTTTAATTTCTAGAAAACTTTGAAATAAAATTTCTTGAATAACTCTCTAAACAACAACAACAACAACAACAATTATCATCTTATAGAAATTCAAATAAGGGTTTTATAGTCATCGGGATTCAAATCTAGTTCTTGTAGGTTATATATATAAATTTTGGTCTTGATGTAAATATCATAATTAACTTTGACTAAATCATTAAAAAACAAATTTAATTTATTTGCATGAAAATTAATCTTAAAATAATATTGTAAACCGAAGAAATTAGTCGAACTCGAATATGAAAAGGATAAGAAAGGTTTGTCCAAGCTTTTAACACACCAAACTAGCCAAGTCGCAATGGTTTCCCACTTTTGATAAAGGCATAAACATATATGTGCTTTGATGATTTTTATTGTATTGAATAAAACTATTCCAGAGTTTCCTACTTTCTGAAATCAATAACCTTCATGGTTTTAAAATCACAAATGAAAATAAAAAAAATATTTTCATCGAATAACTAAACTATTTTTAAAAGCTAAAAAAACAAAAAAGATCTAATTTCCAACCACCACCTCTATATTGGCTAAACTTTTGGAAGTAGAGACATTGTTTGTTTATTATTATTATTATTATTATTATTATTATTATAAAAAAAAAAAGGGTGGATGAAAGGTTCTCCATCCTCTATTAAAAAAATAAAACAAGGCCTAGAAGCGCGAGTATAGACTGGGATGCTTGAAGTACATAGTGGAAGGAGATCTAATATAAACATTTAATACAAGCTATATAGAAGACATCAACCTCATAATTAGTTACTCCTTAAAGCGTACTAATATACCTAAGCATTTTTAGTTACACACGACTGAATATAATTCAATCCCTCAAGAATTTCATACTCAATCCATCCTTACAATTATAAGTATTCTAAATCATATCAAATTTATTCGAGTGATATGATCCCAACCGGTGAATACAAGTAACAGGTGTAGAACTAAAATTACTTTTCCTTTTGCTTTCATATCAATTAGATATGACTTAACTCGCTTTCTTATGAGTATTCCTTTAAGTCAAATCATTCCATGACTATAAGATATACTTCTAAAGTAGCGATCATTTACACATCATCTCATGATACAATAAAAAATCACAAAGGGTAAGATATTAAGATCTTATACATGATCTTCAGGACTCACATACTAAAGAAGCAAGGATCCATTCTTTATTCCTGTAACAGTCGTCAACACATGTAGTATGAAATGCTATAATTGAGCTTACTCTTTTCTTATCTAAAGAAAAAGAGTGTATGTCGTTGCTTTGTTTGTTAGAAAAAAATACATCATACAAGTCTTAGTCTTGCAGCCAAAAAAATATAGACTTTAAATAAGAAATTCTAATTTGCTCGCTATTATTAGTGGTGGATGAATAATTTCATACTCGGCTTCAATCATAATAAATACATAAATGGTAGAAATTCATTCATATCGATTCTTTTATTTAAAAACCTTTTCTTGATCCCAACCAATGTGACTTTTAAATAATTACTTTAAGCTAAAATTTCTCTCATTACACCCAAGTCGCTTATTGAGTATTAAAACTCAAATAGTCTCATCTCTACTTACCTTACAAGCGCTAGAGGCGATTGCTCATGTGAGTGAGTCAATCTAAATCTATCAACATACTTTATAAATTATATTATATGATACTCACAATATATTCCATAAAACAAATAATGAATAAAATGATATCACTATTATTAATAGTGCTAGAACTTAGAACAACATAAATAAAAGCATCATCCTTAATATATACATTAACGGTGTCTAACGCCATAAAACTATTTAATACAAAACCAGAACCACAAAAAATATTATCAAGTTATATTTTTCACACAACAACCAACAAATACAATATAATATCCCAATTATAGTAAAGCAAGAATAGGAACAAGATTTCATCAAACTTCTGGAATGTATAGTACATCATGAAGATAAAATGTGCGAACGCCCCACAAATTCAGTTTGCATGTACTAATCTCAAGCACATCAATGGAAGCATTATTCCCCATGTATACATATCTACTTCACTTTTAAATTTGATAAAATTCCACAAAGATTGTCCGATCCCTTGCTATGTGATTGGTTACTCCTGAGTTTACAGTCCAAAGAGAAACAAATTCAGCAAGCATTAAACAACTGTTAACGTATAAGTTAGAGGGATGATTGTGGTTAAACATTACCTTTGGCTCAATTCAATCACGAGCACAGTGACTAGGTTTACCACAATTGAAACAATTCATATTTCTTAAAACAAAAACAATAATTTTTAGAAATCAAGGACCAAAACATAATTTTACAAGATTTCGAAGACCAAACTGTAAATGATATAAATACATAACCATAATGAAATCTCACCCATAATACATCCTCAATTCTATACAGAATCTCAATTTACATTCTAAAGATAAAATTATAATTTTCCAAAATTTAGGGACTAAACTGTAAATCTCTAAAATGAAGCGACTAAATTGAAAATCACACAAATCAATTATAAAGCTGAGATTCATCATCCTTAACATCATAAGAATACTTGTATGTTGTTATGGGAATGATGATGTCGTGAAAAAACTTCACAGAGAAAATAGATTTTTCATGGCTAGGTTAATGGCCTTGATTAATGGATTTGCTATTTGCTTTAAAAAAAATCCTTTGGAAGAAATTGATGTTCAAAGTGGTCATCTATTAGAGGAAAAAATAGTGTTTGTCAGTCTATCCATTCTTTTTGTAGAGGAGAAAATCATTGGCTAGCCATTGTTGTTCATTGATTAGTGTGTCATGTCATGATTGTTGGTGAAAAACATCGACTATGGTCTACCATTGACGTACCTGCTCTGCACAGAAAAAGTCATGTGTGCATAAAAACATTGTGAGTGTCATAACCCAATTCTGGGTTATTCCCCAAAAAAATTCATTTATTTATTTATTTTTAAAATAAAAATTAAAAAATTAAAATAAAGGCTGACAACGTGGAAAAAGCAGGCCGGGAAATCAAGCTGTAATTTTTGGAGGAGATTCAAGGATAATTGTACCCCATTATGCCCAAGAATGGAGAAAAAAATGCAAATTCAAGGTTTAATTAAGTGCAAGGATATAATTAAATTTTTAATAGGCCAATTTGATTTAATCATGGGCCAAATTAAATTTTAATTATGTTTAAGAATTAATTTGGGTCCAATTGAAGGATTTAATTAAGTGCAAGGACTTAATTATACTTTAAATGGGTCAAATTAATTTTATTTGGGGCTTGATTGGTGAAGAATTAAGTTTGGGGGGCCTAATTTGGGCTTAATTGAGAAGATTGGAATTTTAAGAGACCAAATTTAATTTTTACCAAGTTATTTGATTGAAATTAGGGGCCAAATTGCAAGCAAAATTGAAATTTTGGGGTTAATTAGGAGTTAAATTGAAGAAATCTGAGATGAGGGACCTATTTGTAAAAGGCGTCGGACTATAGGGGCCTAAATGACAAAAACCGGGGACGAAATTGAAGAAATTAAAAGTTTAATGGTCAATTAGAGGTTAACTTGCAAAAATCCAAGATCAAGGACTAATGTGCAAAAGACGCGTAAATCCAGGGTTCCAATTGAAATTCGGCAAGGGTGTAATTGCATTAAATCAAAAGTTTAGATCAATTAGAGGTACAATTGCATAATAGCGAAAGTTGGAGGACTGCTTTGAACTTCGGAGAAATCCTTTTTTAAAACCTAAAATGGCACCGTTTTGAGTTAAAAAAAAAAAAAGAGGGACCAGACGACGCGTCATCTGGTCACTATTCATTATCTTCCTTATTTTTCTGAAAAAATTGGTCCAGTCACCTCCTTTGCAGGTACATTTAATGCACTTAACGTCCACCAAATTTGCCAAACTGTGTACGAAACTGATCACCAGACATCCCTCTATGTCTGGGTAAGGTCGTCACCGGCTCACTGGCACATAAACGGACGTGGTACCACTCCAAAGAGGCCACCTCAGGCAACCTGCAGCTGCAGTTTGACAGTGCACCATGCCTACTTTGAGCCAACGGTTGAGATCCTTCCCAATCGAATCAAGGGCTGGAATTTATTCCCCTATGTAGACAAGATTGCCCTCTTCCACCGCCTATAAATAGAGGAGGATTTCATGGCCTGAGGGAGGAGAAAATCGGGTCTAAAATAAGCTAAAAAATCAACATCTTCCCGGTTTCTGCCACTTTCTCTCTGTTTTTTTGTTTTTCTTTCTCCCTCCACCGCTGCAACCACTGGCAGCATACCATCACTGGTCTTCCCACCACCAGCTCCACCACAAAAACCTTTCTCTTGCACCAACAGAAGTTTATTAGTGGTAGAGTAGACATGACGTCTCTCTCCTCTCCTTCCTCTCCTACTTCTCCCCGCTGCAGACTTTCTTCTTCTGCTTCTTCTTCTTTCTTCCTCCGTCGTCAACGTCTCTTCCTTCAGCTCCGCCTTGAGCAACCAGCACCACCACGTGTTGCCAAGACCATCGGCCAGCCACCACTGCGTCTGTAATAAGCCACCATGAACGTCTCTCTCCCCTCTGCAGATTGCTTCCTTTTCTTTCTCTTCCTGCTGCAACCGCTCCAGCCACCTGCAACCACCCCCACCGCCG
Organism: Populus nigra; assembly: GCF_951802175.1. Classification (NCBI taxonomy): domain Eukaryota; kingdom Viridiplantae; phylum Streptophyta; class Magnoliopsida; order Malpighiales; family Salicaceae; genus Populus; species Populus nigra. Next base: position 2,549,896 of record NC_084865.1, read on the forward strand.
ACTTCAAGTCATCCTCCCCTGCCAGTCAGCTATCACCGCCACGCCAAGTGGTCCGTTACCCTTCCCCTGGTTCTTCATCTTCCCCGTGAGAGTTTCACAGTTTTGAACAGTGGAACATGAATTATAATTCACGTCCACAGTTCTAGTGGACAAAATAATAAAAAAAAATCAAAAATATTTTTTTAAAAAAAAATTATGATTTCAAAAATATTTTTAACAATTTTTCATAATATTAGGTTGTATATTTACAGTGTAAAATACAAATTCAATATTAAAATACTCGGTTTTCTCCGAAATATTTCAAAAAAAAATTAAAAAACATTTTCAAAAAAAATATTTTGTTGTATACAGCCAAATCCTAAAATTTTTCCAAACATATTTTTCAAAAAAAAACAAAAATTGCATCTTTTTCATGTTTTAAAAAAAATCCAAAAATAAATATCGTAACCAGTTTATGATTATCCATTAGAATTTGGCCAATATGTCAAAAATCTTTTTTCATTTTTTTAAGATCCAGATGTAGACTTTAATATTTGTGAGGTGTAAAATTACACGATAAAGTACACCCTTAGGTATTAAAGATATAAAGTGTAGAAATACGATGCTAAAATTTAGACTTTAGAATAGTTAGGATTTAATCTAATAAGGTAAAGACTCTCTCATGAAGAGAGATCTGTCTTGAGCCTTAGAAAAGACCAACGAATAGAAACCCAACTTAGAAAAAAAAAACAATCAAACAACAATGCAGCTTACCTTAGGTAGGGTGCACTGAGGGTGATGCGTCTTTCCTTTGCACAACCAGTCCCTTACCCAGACTCTCGCAGACCATAGGTTCCTAGTGACCATAATACTAGGTGGCGACTCCTAAAAAGTAATCATAATTTTATGATTAAATCCAAAAACCCTTCCTAACACAACACCCCTCACACAGGAGGCACAACAGAGAGCCTCCACCGTCACCAGACGATGTCGCACCCCCTGCGACAATGAGCATGAAAAGTTAGTGCGGGCAATACTTTTTCAAAATTTTTAATTATATTATACCTGTAAGTAACAGGGATGTTTAGTTTATCATAACAAGAGCATTCAAAACATAAAAGATATTAAGAAAGCTTACAATCCATATAAGTTTAAATCTATAAGCATACAAAACAAAAACTCATAGCAAACATGTTTTCAACATAAATATATTAATAAAATTCTAACATTCATACTAAACATATGTTCAAACTTGCAATTTAATTTAAAGTTCTAACAAACATACCAATAATAAAAAGTTTTATGTTTAAATTAAAACAAATAATTATATTTACTTGTTGATGCACTTTAAAGTAATGAAATTTTTGTTATTATCAATGATAAGTCATTTGTCCTTAAAGCTTTATTGTTTCTCTTTTGTGCAACTACAATGTATGTAATATGTGAACAAGGTTTTTGAACTAAAGTAAAAAAAAAACTTAATTATCTCTCAACAGTGTAGACATAAGCTATAGATTTAGAAGGAAACACAAAGCATAAAAGAGAAGTAAAACAGTAAAAATGAGGTGAGGAACTGTGTGTAAGAATATAGAACAAAAACTTATATGAAACTCTTATTTCACCCCCCCTCCCCTCTTTATATAGTAAATTTTAAAAGTTAAAAGCTTAAAGAATTAATTTTGACAATAATTATAATTAAATCTCTTTATTATCAATATTTGATTAGTCACCATAAATGAAGAGTTATATCGGAACATGGCTGTTATAAATCTAAATTTCTTAGCTGAAAAAACATTTGAAGTTTGTAGAAAATAATTCTAGAAGAGACTATTAACATTCACGATTACTAGATAAAATAATAGGCTGGAAAAAATAATTCTAAAGTCCACTTTGCTTAGAACATCTCCCATATAAAAGCTTGAGTGCTATTTGGATCCAATCTTAACTTTTTAACTTCCCACTTTATAAACACCATGAAAGTTTTGTTTCTTTTCTATGTGGAATAGAGTTCTTTTAGAGGGTTTTTGAATTTCACCAAAATATGTCAATTAAGGGTTCTTTGAGATCAATTTTTTATTCATTTATAATCTATTTAAATCATTTTAATGTTTCATGTTAAAAAAATTTATATTAGAGATTAAATTTCAATAAAATTTTAACCAGAAAAATAAGTAGATCCTATTTTTAATTTGATATTAAATATGCCTATTTACTATGTTTTAATAAATAGGTGGAATTATGAGCTGAGAATTCCAGCCGTTAAAAAGTTTTTTTTAGAAAAATATTATTTTTTTCAAGATTTTCAATTTTTTTTGTGATTGTGATTCCTATCTTAACAAAAAAAAGTTTCGAACATAAAGTATATACGAAAGCAAGTAACATTAAACTACAATAAAGAAACACCTTTGACGAATTAAGCAGTAAAAGACAATTAATAATAATATAGAATAAAATAGTAATAAAGGGAGAAAAAAACAGTTAAACAAAAAGGTATTTATGAAAAATCTCTTGAAATAATTATGGGATTGGCCATAGAACAAAGGGCCAATTAGCTACGTGATGAGAATATTTTAACGATTTATTTGATCTCATCTTCTGAATGATTGTCTAAGTAAATTATTATTGTATTTGAGTGGGCTTGGGCATAGATTTGTGGATTAACATGGAGTAATCCATGTTAATTCGTTTAATCTATAATTTATTGATCAGAAACATGATCGATTGATTTAATTGATCGATTTAATTGATCGTGGTTAAATCTAATTAAAGCTCAATTTAAAAAATTAATTTTTTATAAAGTAGTTTTTTGTTCAAAACCAATATTGTGTTTTATTGTTTTTTTAATACGAATTAACTAAGATGAATTCGGATTAACACACTTAATCCATGACTTGTGATCTTGTTACAGGTTGATGATTTTTTTCCTTTTTTCTCTTCCTGATGAGGATACAAAAATCACAGGGAATATTCTAGTGAGAGAGAGATAAGATTATTCAGAAGATGGATGTGAATGTGCTATGACCCAAGTTAGAATTAGACCCAAACGAGCCATGGCCCAACACGAAGTTGGGTGGGGATGAGCCACAACTTAATTTAGAGTTGGGTGCGAACATGTCATGATCTAATTTAGAGTTAGAGTTAGGCGTGGATGCAGTATAATCCAACTTAGAGTTGAACATTGAAAAATACATAACCTCATTTTGAATGGTAACTTTTATGTAATGGCTTTTAAATGGAAAAAAGCTTTTAGAAAACTATGACCCATCACTTCCCAATTTCATAGGCCCCATTTATTCTTCTTTTTCTTTTTCTTTTTCTTTTTTAATGCTTCTCCTTTTTCTCTCTTCTTTTCCATCATCTCACCTGTGTGTCTCCTCGTCTTTTTACTTTTGCCTCTCTTTTTTCTTTTTTTATCGTTTCTTTTCCATCTTCTTTGACTATTCTTCATCGTTTTTCTTTCTTTCTTTTTCCTGTCTTCTCTGACGAGTGTCCACTCGTCTTCTCCTTTTTTTTCTTTCTTTCCTTTACTTGTCTTCTCCCTTATATGTTTAACTCCTCTCTCCCCATGTCCTGCTGCGTTCCCACTCATAGCTTTCCCATTGTTTTCAACTCCGGTCCCTATTTCCTCCATTTTTTCTTGTTTTATATTCCTCATGTCTAAGAACGTTGTTGCGGTGGTTTGCGGTGGTTTCCGCTGGGCTTAACAACTATTAGAGAGAGAGAGAGAGAGAGAGAGAGAGAAGATCCGTTATCCTTTTTAATCAACAACCAGTGAGGTTAGATAAATCTGAATTCTATATCCATAGACGCGGGAGAAAATCGCATCTTTGCTAAGCAAATATCTTTGCTAAATTTTATTTTATTTACATTTTAATCCATGTGTCTTGAGAAAAAAGAGAAAAAGTCATAATTTTTCTGTTATCTCGTAAAAATTATGGAGTTATAATTTTTTCTATCTTTTTATTGAAGCTTACTTTTCAAATGATGATGAGTTTTTGTTTAAAAAGCAATAATTCTCATAAAAATATATTTTTGTTACAACAAGAAAAATAAACAAAGAAAGGAAGTTTTAATTGAAAGAATATTTTTTTTCTTTATAATTAAAAAAAAACTTAGATTTTTATAAATATTTATCCTATGGGATATATTTATTTTTATTAAAAAGCATGTTGTTTTTGTAAAAAGAAAGAATACATTAAATAAGAAATTCACCTGATAAAATATCTTTTTTCATAATTTAAATTATTATGTTTCTTATAAATATCTATATTTAATATACTATAATTAAATAAAAAATAATTGTAGAAACTACGGATAATTACAACATTGTTTTTTCATGCATGTGGCGAGGTGACACAGTTGATTATGGATCTCAGAAGACGTGTCCTTACATTGTTCGTTGGTGGACTCATGGTGGCGGTAGCATGTTGTTAAGGTTGTGTTTGGTATTGCGGTAGTGATTGTGGTTGTGGTTTGAAAAAAATAGTTTTATAAAAATTATTTTTAATTAAGGTTGGTTTGAAAAAATAGGTGTTTGGTTAAAACTATGGTTGAAATTGAGGTTGAAAAAAAGTAGTTTAATGTGTTTGGGTAAGAATGGTTTTGAAATTGAGGTTATAAAATAATTTTTTTAAAAAAAATACATATATATATATATATATATTAATATTGATGATTTTAAATTTAAATATTATGGATTTAACTATTGCAATTACATCATGGAATAAAACATACTTTATATAAAATATTTTTTATTATTCTATGAAACCATCTAGAATTCCACTACGTACGAAATATATCCGATAAAAACTACAGTTTCTATAATTTTTTTAGCATGTAATAAAATTAGATAAAATATTATCATGTATAAAATTCACTCTAAACTATTTTTTTAAATGTTAAAAAAATTAGAACACTAAAAAAAAAAAAAACTCACACAGTGCAAGTGAACAGTGCAAGAGAATTGCACTGTTCACTATTTTTAAGTATATAAAAAGCAACGAATTCTTGCTTTTTAATTACTGCGTTTTCAACGCAGAAAAGACGTGGGACCCAGTGAGCAGTATTTTCATTTTTTCTTTAACCAAACGGCTGCCAGCTGCGTTTTAATTAAAACGCAGCCGCAGCCGCAGCCGCGTAGACAAACGGAGCCTAAGTCAGTCCTTTCCAAGCATGTTTAGAAAATTAGAATTTTTTAAAAAATATTTTTTATTTAAAAATATATTAAAAAAATATTTTTTAAAAAAAACTTATTTTTAATATTAACATTTTAAAATAATCTAAAATACTAAAAAAATATTAATTTAAAATAAATAAAAAAATTTAAATTTTTTCAAAAATATTTTTAAAAATATTTTTAAAATAAAAAAAAATGACCTGAGAGTACGATACAAGAATCTTCAATCTTATATTTATTTCACAAAACAAAAAAAAAATTTTATTTTCAACTTTTTATTTATTATATTTGATAATTGATTTTTTATTACTATTTATGTTATTGGAAGTCTCTAATGATGATGACGTGTAATAAATAACATAATCTTGGTTGCGTATTAATTTGGTCCCGCATGGAATAGAAAATTTCACCATCTACTTTAGTGCAATCACTCAAACTATACATACTATGTTTCATGGACACTTTGCTTTTGTGGGTAGTTTTCAATACACAGGTTGTGATATTTTTTATTGATTGATGATAAGATTGCAATTGGAAATTAAAATTCGGTAAGATCAAACAAAAAAAAATCCCCGCTCTAGTTTCTCTCCCTCTCCCTGTATTTTTTTAATTTATTTATTTTAAGAGTTCATCAAAGTTTATTACGAGTGTCTTGAAAGTATAGTGATAGTTATTTTTTGAAGTATTTTTTGTTTAGAAATATATTAAAATAATATTTTTTATTTATTATAAATTATTTTGGTATTAGTATAATAAAACGATCTGAAAATTTTAAAAAAATTATTTTTTACCCACCTCGAATCTAATCTTAGTTTTCTAGTATGTGGACAACCCGAGCATATAAAAGAACCTAATCTCTGATTTGTTGTTAACCAATTCAAAGCTCATTAAGTTAAACAAACTAGGTCCCTCCTTTTTTACAGCAGCATGGTAGCAAAGTGAGAGAAGATTCATTTTTCTTTTTTTTGAAAATATGATAATAATTATGGTTTAAAATATTTTTTGTTTAAAAATATATTTTTAAACTGCAATCCTTACTATAAAGCAAGCGGAGTTTTATGGAGATGATTTATAATTTTCATATTGCTCGAAGAAGTAAATCTAAGCTTCTAGAACTTGCTTATGATGGTTGAAATTTAAACTAGATGATGACGTGTTTCCTTTTTATTAGAAAAAAAAACGGGTAATATATCATCCATCCATAAAAAAGAATAGGTGAGCATTAGTTTTTGTCTGGGCTCATGGGTCAATCCTCTCGGGCTAGTGTCTAATTTTTTTTTATATTATCCTTTAATTTTTTAAGTTTATTTTTATGAAACTCACAATGCAAAAAATAATTAAAATGATATTTTAAATATTATTATATTTTTTCATGATTTTCAAACATGCTTGCAATTTTTTATAATAATTTTAACAATTTCTTTTTGAATTTGCAAGTTTTATATATAATATATTTTTACATGATTTTTTAGATTAATTTTTCCTTTATTTTATTTTTCTTTTATCTCGTAAAAATTATGGAGTCATAATGTTTTTCTATCTTTTTATCCAAGCTTATTTTACAGATGATGATAAGTTTTTATTTAAAAAGCAATAATTCTTATAAAAAATTATATTTTTGTAAATAAAAAAGGAGAGTTTTGATTGAATAGATATATCCTTTTCGTTTTAACTCAAATGATTTAGATTTTTATGAACTTATATCTTAATTAATTAATTATTTTTATTAAAAAAAATGGTATAACTCACCTGATAAAATATATATTTTTTAGAGCTTAAATTATTATCTTTCTTATAAATATCTATTTTTATTATACTATAATTAAATAAAAATAGCTCCTAAAGACTACCACGCCGTACGTCCACACAAAAAAAACCTAATAGAAACCGAAAAGGCTCAACATGTTTTTGAGGATTGGTTCAACCACCGCGATGCTGGTGGATCTCAGAAGACTTCTGGGATGAAAAATTTCAACTCAATGTTGGAGATTTCGGTGATTTTTTTTTAATATATTAAAATAATTTTTTTATTTTTTAAAAATTTATTTTTTACACCAATATATTAAAATAAATTTCAGTGATTCTTATATTTATATAAGATTTTCCACTTTTCCAAGACATTTCGATGGCCTGAAAGTCTCGAAAATCCCACCATTAATGATGACGTATACACACTGACGTCGCCCATATATAGTAGCAATAATGAATCTCTGATTGCGTATTGGTGTGGCCCCGGTGTGCGTTTAGAGATTGAGTGGTGTTCGTTTCATTGAAAAAAGTTTCTTGAAAATCATTCCCCAGATCTTTTCATGATTGTTTAACTTAAAAAAAAAATGTTTCCGGCAAAAGAAAAAAAAACATTTAAACAGGAAAGTGTATTTTCTTTTTCTCTCAACCCAAGAAAACACTTTATCTTTAAAAAAATAAAAATAAAAATAAAGTGAAATAACTATTAATTGCTATTTAGTTTTTTAATTTAAAATAATTTATAAAATTAGATTTTCTTTTCAATTTAACTCTTCAACTTTTTTTTTATCATATTTAATTCTTATTCTTTTAATAAAATTAAAAAAATCAAAACATTAATAAACAATTTTTCTTATTTTTCATTGCATAATCAAACCCTAAAAAATATTTTTATATATAATAGATAACATGTTACCTACAAATTTTTTTAAAAAAAGTTGAGCAAAAAATATTTTCATTGCATAACCAAACTCTAAACTTTTTATCTATTATATTTGATAATTGATTTTTTTATTATTATTATTTATGTTATTAGAAAATTTCACCATCTACTTTAGTGCAATCTCTCAAACTATACATACTATGTTTCACGGACACTTTGCTTTTATAGGATTTTTTTTATTAATATATATATTTGAATCAACTTATTATTTTTATGGACAATTTTTAATACATAAATTAGGATAATTTTTATTGATTGATGATAAGATTGCAACTAAAAATTAAAATTTAACCCAGTGTTGGAGATTAAGGCAGATATTTTTTTTATAAATATTTTTTATTTGTAAATATATTAAAATATTTTTTTATTTTTTTTAAATTTATTTTTTTATATCAGTACACTAAATAATAAAAAAATATAATTTTAAACAAAAAAATATTTTTTTAACCGTATTCACAAAAATACTTTTTAAATTGAATTTTTTTTTTTTTTAAATGAGGGGATGGCTTTTGGTCAAGTCAGTGAGTCCATTCCAAGAGTACGAGATAAGAATCTTATATTTATTTAATATTTTCCACTTTCAATGGCCTGAAAGCCTCGCAAATCCCACCATTAATGATGATGTACAGACACTGACGTCGCCCATATATAGTAGCATTAATGAAACTCTGCTTGCGTATTAGTGTGGCCCCGGATTGCAAATAGAAATTAAATATCTTTTAAATTTTTGTTTGAAAGTGAATTCTTACAAAATAGATTTTTTTTTGATCCGTCGTATAATAAAAAATAAATTAAAAAATATTTTTTATTTTTTAATTATATCATTGAAAATAAAATTTAAAAACATTTATTAATATTTTATTTTTTTTCATGTTTATTAAAATAATAAAGAATAAATCTTACAAGTTAAAAAGTTAAAAGAGAATGAAATCGAAAAAAATACAATTTTATAAATTATTTCAAATAAAATAAATAAAAATCAAAATAATAAAAGAAATCTTATCTAACAGATAAAAAATTTGAAAGATGATAAAATTAAAATAATAATAATAATTACAATTTCATAAATTATTTCAAATTAAATAAATAACAATAAAAAAAATTAGGACTAAATTTGATAGATAAAAAATTTCAATTAAAAAAATAATAAGAGAAAAACAAATAAAAACTATAAAAATAAGGATTAAATGTAATATAAAAATTAAATTCTAAGGGATGAAATTAAAAAAAAAATTCAAAACAAAATATAAAGCAATCAAAAGTTTAAGGACCAAATTTGATATAATTAATAAATAATATGACATTTTTAATTTTTTTCCAAACTTCTAGAGAGTGTTTTTTGCTCATAATAAAAGAAAAACATTTTTTGAAAAAAAATAAGCCAAATTTTTATTTGACTGTAAAGTCTTTTTTATTGATCGGTTTTTCTAATAAAAAAAATATATGAAAATTTGTAAAATAATCTCTAGAAAGTGTTTCCTTTTTTCTCTCAAGTCAGTAAAACACTTTATCTTTAAAAAATTAAATAAAGTGAAATAACTATTAATTGCTATTTGGTATTATTTTTTTAATGTTATTTATTTTATTTAAAATGATTTATAAAATAACATTTTTCTCCATTTAACTCTTTAACTTTTTTATTTATCAGATTTATTTTTTATTCTATTGATAAAATTAAAAAAAATCAAAACATTAATAAATAATTTTGTAGCTCATTTTTCATCACATAGCCAAATACTAAATTATATATATATATATATATATATATATATATATATATAAGAATGGAATGATCACATAAAAAAAAAATCAATTCTTAGCAAATAAAATGTTAAAAGATGAAATAAAAAAAACACAAACTTAAAAAAAAAAAATGATCAAAGTATATCTAACTCAGTAATCTAAATCTAAGACCTAGTCGAGAGATCGAGATAACTCTATGAAAAGAAAATCGAATAAAATCATGAAACTTAATTCTCAAATGAACAAGATTTTGCGAGTGCCAAACAAAAACAAACAATAAAACTTAAAAAAAGCAACATAAAAAAAATACTTGAGTCAACTCTAGTAAATCCACTGAATCCATGACTTAAAATATGAGATTGCGATAAATCTGTTGGTAAATTAAATATTAATTTTATGAAAAAAATAATTTTTTGTTGGAAAAAAATGAAAGAATTTTTTAAAAGAAAACATTGACATTTTAATTTTTACTATTTAAGAGGTGCGAGAAACTTCAATTTGGCCCTGAAAGTTTCATTTTTACATATTTAGTCCCTATGATTTTATAAATTTAATTTTAGATCATCAACTTTATTCCTGAAAATCAAGCCAAGTTTTCCTTTGACTGAAAAGTGTTTTCTGTTGACCAGCTTTTTTAATGGCAAATAAACACATAAAAGTTTGGAAAACGGTTTTCAGGAAACCACTTTCTGGGCAAACAAACGCCCCTTTAACATCATAAATCACTAACCCACGTGTTGACAAACCTCAAACCTTTTATGAGCATATCTAGAAGTGTGGTAGAAGTTGCTTTTTGCTTGAAAATGCATTAAAATATATTTTTTAAAAAAATTATTTTGATGTCAATGCATTAAAACGATTTAAAAATATAAAAAAAAACACTAAGATTTTTCAGAAACACATTTCAACTGCATTCTCAAACATATTCATATGCAAAAGTATTAGTGAAGGGAGGATCATAAAGGCTTGTTTTGGAGTGTGGTTATAGTTGCTTTTCAAGATGCTTTTCATTCCGAAATACATCAAAATGATTTTTTTTTATTTTTTAAAAATTATTTTTTAGATCAGCACATCAAAACGATCCAAAACATAAAAAAAAATAATTTTTAACAAATTTTTTTAAATTTTTTTTAAAAACACGGGTTGACTCTCGTTTCCGAACACTCTATAAATGTATCATCAACTCGCCATTTTGAAGTTCATAGCAGGAACTCCAGTTTGATAAAGTAAGGTAATCAACCTTATATAGGAATTAGGATTGCGTGCATGAATTAGGCTGGGTTTGTAAGGATAAACACCGATGATTTGTTGTGTTTATTTATGTTTTCCATCCTCTTCAATTACTTCTCCTTGCTATGTTATTCTCATGTTCATGTTTTGCATTCTTAAAAGTTTATGATTTCTTATGCATGTTTTTGTGTGTTTTTTAGGATCCCCAGTTTGCAGATTATGTTTAGAAAAAAGCTGCACGGATCATGAACCCGCAGGGTGTTAGTTGGAATTAATTATTGATTTAATTGCTACAATTAAACGCGAAATTAGGAGGTAATATAAATAAGGATTAAAGGTAATATAGAAATCAAATTCTAAGGGATGAAATTAAAAAAAAATTCAAAACAAAATATATAGTAATCAAAAGTTTAAGGACCAAATTTGATATAATTAATAAATAATATAATATTTCTAATTTTTTTCACAATTTCTAGAAAGTGTTTTTTGCTCATAATAAAAGGAAAACACTTTTTTGAAAAATAAATCAAATTTTTATTTGACTGCAAAGTCTTTTTTATTGATCGGTTTTTCTAACAAAAAACAAACATATGAAAGTTTATAAAATAATCTCTAGAAAGCGTTTCCTTTTTTCTCTCAAGTCAGTAAAACACTTTATCTTTTAAAAAATAAATAAAGTGAAATAACTATTAATTGCTATTTGGTATTATTTTTTTAATGTTATTTATTTCATTTAAAATAATTTATAAAATTACATTTTCTCCATTTAACTCTTTAACTTTTTTATTTATCAGATTCATTTTTTATTCTTTTGATAAAATTAAAAAAATCAAAACATTAATAAACAATTTTGTAGCTCATTTTTCATAGCCAAATACTATATATATATATATATATATATATATATATATATATATATATATATATATAATGAGAATGGAATGATCACATTAAAAAAAAAAGAATCTCAATTCTTAGCATATAAAATATTAAAAGATGAAATAAAAAAAACACAAACTTAAAAAAAGAAAAAGAAAAAATAATCAAAGTATATCCAACTTTGTAATATAAATCTAGGACCTAGTCGAGAGATCGAGATAACTCTATGAAAAAAAATAAAAAAAAATCATGAAACTTAATTCTCAAATGAACAAGGTTTTGCGAGTGCCAAACAAAAACAAACAATATAACTTAAAAAAAGCAACATAAAAAAAATACTTGAGTCAACTCTGGTAAATTCGTTGAATCCATGACCTAAAACATGAGATCGCGATAAATCTGTTGGTAAATTAAATATTAATTTTATGAAAAAAATATTTTTTTGTTGGAAAAAAATGAAAGAAATTTTTTAAAGAATGCACTGACATTTTAATTTTTACTATTTAAGAGGTGCGAGAAACTTCAATTTGGCCCTAAAAGTTTCACTTTTGCATATTTAGTCCCTATGATTTTATAAATTTAATTTTAGATCATCAACTTTATTCCTGAAAATCAAGTCAAGTTTTCTTTTGACTGAAAAGTGTTTTTTGTTGACCAACTTTTATAATGGCAAACAAACACATAAAAGTTTGGAAAACGGTTTTCAGGAAATCACTTTCTGGGCAAACAAACACCCCTTTAACATCATAAATCACTAACCCACGTGTTGACAAACCTTTTATGAGCATGTTTAGAAATGTGGTAGAAGTTGTTTTTTGCTCGAAAATGCATTAAAATATATTTTTTTAAAAATTTATTTTTAAAGTCAGTGCGTTAAAACGATTCAAAAATATAAAAAAAAACACCAAGATTTTTCAGAAACACAGTTCAACTGCACTCACAAACATATTCATATGCAAAAGTATCAATGAAGGGAGGATCATAAAGGCTTGTTTGGGAGTGTAGTTACAGTTGTTTTTCAAAGTACTTTTCATTCCGAAATGCATCAAAATGATATATTTTTTTTTATTTTTTAAAAATTATTTTTTAGATCAGCACATCAAAACGATCCAAAACATATAAAAAATAATTTTTAACAATTTTTTTTTAAAACTTTTTAGAAACACGGGTTTACCCTCGTTTCCGAACACTCTATAAATGTATCATCAACTCACCATTTTAAAGTTCATCGCAGGAACTCCAGTTTGATAAAGTAAGGTAATCAACCTTATATAGGAATTAGGATTGCGTGCATGAATTAGGCTGGGTTTGTAAGGATAAACACCGATGATTTGTTGTGTTTATTTATGTTTTCCATCCTCTTCAATTACTTCTCCTTGCTATGTTATTCTCATGTTCATGTTTTGCATTCTTAAAAATTTATGATTTCTTATGCATGTTTTTGTGTGTTTTTTAGGATCCCCAGTTTGCAGATTATGTTTAGAAAAAAGCTGCACGGATCATGAACCCGCAGGGTGTTAGTTGGAATTAATTATTGATTTAATTGCTACAATTAAACGCGAAATTAGGAGGTCCCATAATCATTAGTTAAAAAAATCAAATAACACAAATGTCAAATTCAAAAATTATTGACAGTAAAGGTGAAAATCATGGGCTGTGCCTCTCTCTTTGATGAAGAAAGTTGAAAATCTCAAATATGGAAAAAGAAAAGATAAAAAAAAGAAAAGAAAATTGTATACATGGTCCAAACTCAAACTTGGGTTATTTATTTATTTATTTATTATTATTATCTCAGTGAGATGTGATCGACCCAAAGAAAGGGAAGAATCATACATGGGCAGACCATGCCATAAGGCCCAAAAGCTCAATGTAACTCTCGACTTCCAAGAATTATATCCATACGGGTCAAAAACATTTAGGCTCGGAGGGTGGGTTTGGGTTGTGCCGTTGAGCCAGAAAAACACTAAAAAATTTGCCTAAGCTCAGCACCCGAGCCACTGGGCCATGGGTGCTGGATTCTTCCTCAGGACTGAGCTCATAAGAGCTAAGTTCCTTTCCTAGGTTGAACCTACGAGGTTAGACTCTTCTTCTAGACTAAAAACTGAACCCATGACGGTGAATTTTTTTTGAAGGCCTAGTCTATAAAATCTGGGTTTTTTTCTCGAGCTAAGTCCATGATGTTAGGTTTTTTCTCTGGGCTGCACATGAAAACTGGATTATTCTCTATGCTGTGTGCATGACGATGAACTTTTCTGTAAGGCTGAGCTCTTTCCGGTCCGAGACCATGGTATTGGGCTCTCCTAACAATAAATTCACGACACATTACTTGAGATTGTTGATTATGTAGTTTTTAGGTTTTTTAATCCTATTAATTTTAAGTTTATCCATCATATATATTTTTTTAAGAAAAAAAATCACAGGAGTCATGTATGATCCTGACACCAGAAACCATTTAAAAATCCCTGGTTTGGTCGTTTTCATTTATTTGTAGTTGTAGTGCCGTGCTTGACTAGAAATGGGATTTATTTTTTTTCTTTTTATAGCTACGATATGAATTTTTTTTCTTTCAAAATGACCATGAGATTTCATTAAATCAATGAATGGTTACAGTTAATCTTTGGGTATCAGAGCTAGCTAACACTCCTGGACTAGAAATATTAGTTTTTTTTTTTCATTTAAGTGCATTGATTTTTTTTATATAAAAAAACCATTAATCAAGCACTCCCATTTATTTTTCTGTGTTTTATGATAATGTGATAGTTGACTTTTACCAACCGACTTCAAATCTAGGCTTTCTTTGTAAGGTAAAGTTCCTTCCAAAGTAACAGTGTATTTAATGAAGAAAAATAAATTTAAATTAAAACAAATCCTTTTATTTTAGTTAAAAATGGAAGCCCATGAGAAAGGATTGTTTTTTCGTGTTATTTTATTATGTTTTGATTTTACGATTATATGATACCTTCGGATTGTTTTTAAAATATTTTAAGTAATTTAATTGGTTAGATTTTCAGTTTATTTTCTAATAGTCACGAGTTCGAGTTCTCTCATGACTATTAGAGGCTTACATGATTGTTAATTTTATGACCCATGAGATTAGTCGAGATATACGCAAATTAGCTCGGACATCCATGTTAATAATAATAAAAAGATGTATGTTTTATGATGATTGAAACTAATTAGAAATTCATTATTATTAATAGAAAGCATATAGTTTGAAGAAATTATCGAACTAGATAAGATGGAACGCAACATAATCCTCGTAGGCAATAAGCTTTAAGCTACACTCAACATGTACAAAATAATCCCATAACTTCACTTAAAGAATAATATCCATAAATTGATAAATATGCAATGAGACTCGAACTCAAAAGTTCATCTCTCTTATTCCTAAGAGGAGCAGTTAACTTTGAACTGATCATCATTAAAAAAACTTAAAAACAATGAATATTTTGAAAGCTCCAGCTCTCCTCGATCGAATCAGTAACCTTCTTGCACACTACTACCAGACCTGAAGCGTATTGGCCCTGCAGGATACTATTTTGTAAAGCACAGATTGCACTCTATTTTCTATGTATTAAAATAGCAAGCTATATTCCATGAACAGGTAGCCATTTCCATTACAAAACTCAATTAATCCACAGCAAGTGGACTGTGGCACTCATCTTAATTGAAATTTATAAATGCTCGCATGTTACGATCCATGGAAGAGTAGCTGATGTTGTCTCTGTAATCTCTTGAAAACAAATCAAGTTGTTGTTTATATATATATATATATATATATATATATATATATATATATATATATATATATATAAAGAGAGAGAGAGCGCGACTACTGCCTTGATATATACAAATGAGAGAAGACGGCTACTGGTGGTGTCTCTTGTTTTCTCCTTCAATATATCTCTCTCCCCTCTCCTCTTCCCATGCCATGTCAGCCTTGTGCTTAACATTTCTAGCCCCATTTCCTTTTCTGCATGCACGTATACATAAATGTCGTGAGAAGTATTTTTGCATGGGTGAAAGTGGGGGGAGAAGCTGCTCCTGCTTCTATTTTTCAACCCCTTTGCGCAGTTCAATTGTATTTTTTATTTTTTTTATTTTGAATTAATTTTATTTGGTGTTTTTTTTTTAATTTTAATATGCTGATATATATAAAAAATTTAGACTAACCCTTTAATGGTAATACAATTTTCTTGTCCTGCTAACTATTATCGGGTTTTTGAGAACCTCTGATTTTGAATTCATTTAAGAGTTTGAATTTAAATTGTGTCTGGGATGGATAGTGGTGTAGAACTATAATTCAAATAGCTTGCATGTAGGCCTACGTTGGTTTGATAAATATTTTTTTTTAACAAGAAAAAAAATATTTAAATTATAAAAAATTATTTGATATTATTATTAATCTCGATTCAACAAGTTAACTTTAAAATCTTATATCCCAATCTCTTACGTAGTCTTAATTTAAAACTAGCATGAGAATTACCCTGAAATGATTCAAAAATAACATGAAAGATTAGTAAAAAGAAAAATTAAAATGATATTTTTTTTAAAAAAATATCAAAACAATGACTTATTGGATTGAACTGGCTTCGCAACTTAACCTGTGATCCAGATCATGGACTCTACTATGTTTAATAATTTTTTTATTTAATGATATTATAAAAAAAATAGACAATTGTGAAATTAAACACAAATTAAATGCCAGAATATAAACCAAAACAAATTATAAAAATTATTTTAAAATCAATAAAATATTAAAAAATAAAATTAAAAAAAATCAATTAAAAAAAAGAAAAATTAAAGGATAGAATTAAAAAAAAAAGAAAAAAAATAGGGCAAGCTCCTTCACTGTAATATGAAATAGCTGGATTTCTTCCCCATCATCAATAGTCACTTATTTTATTTTATTTTATTTTATTTTCTTAAAAAGAAAAACCATCTTGCCATTTGCTATCTAAATTACAGCGCCTAACAAAACAAATCACACAACACATTGGTACTGAACAGGTCCTTCGTATGAACAGAAAATGATTTTAAAATCGGGAAAAAAACACTATAATATTTCTTGGAACAAAAAACAAACATCTACGAATAAAATAAGCAACCATTTGCTGTAGCAGATGAGATATTTGTCCTGCAAGGATCTGGCCTTCTCTGAAAACGCCGCGTTGTGTGTTTATACGCCACCTTGCTAGCTAGGTGCTATCTAGAGGGAAGCCACGAGTCCCCATTGGAAAGATCTAAAAGTTGACCAAACATTTTTTTTTTTAATTCATGTGAGGTGTTTGGGCTAGCTGGCGCGCACCATGACTATTCCCCACAGTTCACTGGACATCCTGCAAGCCCAGGGGCAGGTTAGGCACCGCGGGGGTGACAGACGTGCATATAGAGGGTCGAACCCAGAACGGGGATGAAACAAGTCACACAATTGACCACAGCAACTAGACCCTCGAGTGCGTTTACCAAACACTCTTGCACCAACAAGTCACTAAGTACGAAGCCATGAATCTATAAAGAAAAAGATAAACAACAAAACCAGCTGTAGAAATCGAAAACCAGTAACCTGCAATGGCGCCAATGAGTCTGCTTCTAATAAATAATAAATAAAATATAAATATTATTAAACTCGAATCAAAACTTAACCTGAAATATATATCTATATTATATAAATATATTAGTAGATTTAATACAATATAATATGCACCTACCAACATAAAATACATACATACATATATATAATATTTATCATTTAATATGCATACTTCAAATATACATAAATTCATTGATTATAAATTCTGAAGTAATTTCTAAAGTTGTTTAAATAGAACTTAAATCAACCTAAATTAAATTAAAGAGAAACTTTTTTATAATAATTAGAAAAAAGAATTTAAAAACAATATTCTCTAAACTAAACTTGAATACATTCCTGACTTTGGCTGACCTAAAAAATAGGGCGAGATAATCTAATTATTAAATAAAAAATTATAACTATTTTTATATAATTTTTTTTTTAACCTTGATCCTATCCATCTGGTCTGTATCCGCTATACATTCAATGTAAAAAATGTAAGAAACTGTTTCCCAAAGACTTCCAAAGGGCAATGCATTTCAAAGGCACAGTATTAGGAGGGTTTCAAAATTTTTGATTTTATTTTAAATTAATTTATTTTAATGTATTAATATTAAAAATAATCCACTGTCCCAACACTTAGAATGCTATAAATACCCCTCAAGAACAAGAGGAAGCTAATCGAAAGGAACTATTTGTGACGTTAAAAGAAGCTAGAATTTTCATTTTAGGACAGAAAGAATGGCAAGCACTGGTCAGGTCATCCGTTGCAAAGGTAATACTCAAACAGCTTTTACAAAACATGTTTCTTTTGCCAATTTTGGAGAATTAATTAAAGAACTTTCTCTCATCAGACTGGTTGGGTTTTTTCTTTTTATAAAAAAAACTGGACTAGAAATTTGATTTTAAGTTTAATATGGCCTTTAAATAATCGATTATATAAAACAACTTGAACTAATTAAGCCTTGATTTGTCCATGAATTTCAATTTTTCTTTTTCTTTGTTGATAATTAATTGGATGGATGTATTGTAGCTGCTGTGGCATGGGAAGCTGGAAAGCCACTGGTGATCGAGGAAGTGGAGGTGGCTCCACCTCAAGCCATGGAGGTTCGTTTGAAGATCCTCTTCACTTCCCTCTGCCATACTGATGTATACTTCTGGGAAGCCAAGGTATGTGATTGCATTTTCAAATTTAATTACTACATAATCATGCACGTGATCTTGTTTTGTGGGCTAGATTTTCTAGTTATTCTTGCAGAGATTGATACTATAACATTGGTTGCAATTTGCAGGGGCAAACCCCATTATTTCCTCGCATTTTTGGTCATGAAGCTGGAGGGTATGAATTTGAGCCATTAGTCCATTACTTGTTGCACATAGATTATGCTTTTGTTTATTTTGACAGTGATGAATTGTGGTGACTAATTTCATTTTTTCCCCTCATGCTTCTATTTTTCTTTTGGGTGCGTAGGATTGTTGAGAGTGTTGGTGAAGGTGTGACAGACCTCGAGCCTGGTGACCACGTGCTTCCTGTATTCACAGGAGAGTGTAAGGAATGCCGACATTGCAAATCAGAAGAGAGTAATATGTGTGATCTTCTTCGGATTAACACTGATAGAGGTGTGATGCTGAGTGATGGCAAGTCTAGATTTTCAATTAGAGGGCAGCCCATCTACCATTTTGTTGGTACATCAACCTTTAGTGAGTACACTGTGATTCATGTTGGCTGTCTGGCCAAGATCAATCCTGCTGCTCCACTGGACAAAGTTTGTCTCCTCAGCTGTGGAATCTCTACAGGTTGGGAAAACACCAATTCAATTATTCTTAAACGAACAAAGATTTTCTCACCTTCTTTTGATGAGGATTTGGTTTCGTGTTGTAGGTCTTGGAGCCACCTTGAATGTTGCAAAGCCAAAGCCAGGCTCCTCCGTGGCCATTTTTGGACTGGGAGCTGTTGGCCTTGCAGTAAGTTTCTTTTCCAATACACGAAACAGATGATTTTTCTATCCATTTATGAGTTCTGATGCTAGCCTGCTACTTATGTTAAATTTGTTTTTGTTGTTTGACATGATTAGGCTGCTGAAGGTGCTCGGATTTCCGGTGCTTCAAGGATTATTGGTGTTGATTTGCATTCCAGTAGATTCAATGAAGGTAAAACAATCATTTAGTTTTATCATATCACTAGTTTTCTTTTGCTTTTTCAGCTATTGCTCCATTGGTGTCTTTAGCTTGTCGACTGCATTAGTTAATTAATTATGTAAGAGAGGATGTTGCAGAGAGGATTTTAGCATTTTCAAATTACTAGGATGAAACTGATCTTCATATTATCGAGTAGCTTCGCAGTTGCTTCTTGGTGATTGTGCTAAAATATTACACAAGACTTCATGTATTTTATGTTCATATACAGCTGATTTCTGATGTTCATCTGTGTTTTTTATTTCAACAGCCAAGAAATTTGGCGTGACGGAGTTTGTGAGCCCAAATGATCATGACAAGCCTGTTCATGAGGTCTGTAAGAAGATGAATCATGTTTGGAGGGATGATTCATATGAACCTTTTGCACCAGTTCTAATTTTGATTTTCCGTCTGTAGGTGATAGCGGAGATGACTGATGGAGGAGTGGATAGAAGTGTTGAGTGTACAGGAAGTATCAGTGCCATGATTTCTGCATTCGAATGCGTCCATGATGTAATTTTCTTTAAACTGTTTTAGTGATTATGGATCACTAAAAAAAAAAAGCACTTTTAAAACACCCAAATCTGTTAACATTATGGATCTCTTTGCAGGGTTGGGGTGTTGCTGTGCTAGTCGGCGTGCCAAGCAAAGACGATTCTTTCAAAACCAATCCAATGAATTTCTTGAGTGAGAGGACTCTCAAGGGTACTTTCTTCGGAAATTACAAGCCGCGCTCTGACCTTCCTTCAGTTGTAGAGAAGTACATGAACAAGGTAACTTCAATCCCTATTAATCAATCTCTAGCCCGTAGAATTATGGTTTCCATTAGTGCTGATCGGAAGCAATCTGTATATGAAGTTTCTCAAAATATCTACTTGAATTATCATTAACGGTGATGTTGTTTTATTTTAAGAACATTATTATAGGCATCAAAGCAGCCATTCCTCCTCCTTTGGTTTTAAACATTCTATCATCATGCAAAAACCCTCTTATCCTAACTAGTTGTTATATGTGCAGGAGCTTGAGCTAGAGAAATTTATATCCCATGAAGTCCCTTTCTCTGAAATCAACAAGGCTTTCGAGTATATGCTCGCTAAAGCTAGCCTCAGGTGTATTATCCGGATGGGTGCATAAAAGAAGAATCATCTTTGTTGATTTTCAGGTGTATTGCCTGAGCTAGCCTCAGGCGTATTATGTTCCGATAGTGATCAGTTACATGAAACAATAAAATCCATGCTTTAGATTGATAATTAAGTAAGCTGTTACCACTACACTTTCTCATGAGAATAAATAAGATTTTGACGTGTTTTTGTTACGAAAGGTTATCAGCACGTTCATCTATTTCACAAGAAGAAAACAAACGCAGGAACAACACGTTTGAATTCCTCTCATTAGGCAAATCAGCTGGAGCCAACACTTTATTTTCAAAGAATGATCAGGTGGAGCCATATTGGCCTTAAGTAGTCAAGTTGCTAGAACATGAACTTCTTGAAAAACTCATAAATGTGTCTGTCAACGTCTTCTGGTATTTTTCTCTTAAAGGCCAGTTCTTTGTGATTTGTTTTGAACGGTAAAAGCATAATTAAGATGTGTTAAATAATAAATCCTGTTCCTAAAGGATGATCCATTTACTCCCTAAATTATACAAAATTCCCGAGGTTTTTATTCTTCTTCAATGAAAAAGAAAAAACTGTAAGAATGATAAAGGGAATCGAAATTATGTAATGAATGATCCATTAGTATATTGTAATAGACTTTTTTCTAAGGCAACTTATTCTAAATAAATCAACAAAATCCATGTACTAATAAATTATACTATCAAGAGTTATTCAAACTGGAGAGGTTTGGGATTCTTATTATTATTATTATGAACAAATTGATTATTAGTGACAGCCATTGCTAATCAGCGTGAGGGTTTTTTCATACCCACTGTAATGAAAGGTTGGAAGTTGGAACTGGTCTTTAACAGCACAAAAGATAGACTATAATTAGCAACAGAACCACAGAAGCTAATTAGAGATTAATCCCCAATCGTGATAGGGATTTCAGATTGATTTATCCACAAAGAGAAAAGAAAAGTAAGCTGATTGGGTGATAAAATTGCAATAATTGCTAGTTTTGAGCCTGCATTAACAAGCACATCTTAGTTGGAGGACTGATTTGTATTATCTAAAAAAAGAAACATAAAACCAGAAACAGTCCAATCCTGAAACCAAGGAGCCGCAGGTTCTAAGTACAGAGGACAGACAAAACAGCAGAGATCGTCCATGGTTTTCTCTTTAAAATTCTTCAAATCGATAGTCAACGTTAAACATGGGAGACATACATCCTTCTGCTACTATAAATACCCACAAGGACCAACCTCTTTCTTCACAACTCAAGAAACAGAGCAAACTACTCAAAAAAGCCTCAAAGAAAAAGCTGTTAAAGTTCGATTAAGACAAGAAAGAATATGTCAAGCACTGCTGGTCAAGTCATACGTTGCAAAGGTAACCAAGAAAAGCTACTTCTCTTTGTTCAAGTCTTTTCATTTCTGGTTATCTTTTGAGGAGTCTAATTTATTGTCTTTTTGATCACCAAATGTGAATTTTTTTTTTACTTTAATAATGGGATGCGTGTTCTTTAATCTGTAGCTGCTGTGGCATGGGAAGCTGGAAAGCCACTGGTGATGGAGGAAGTGGAGGTGGCTCCACCTCAAGCCATGGAGGTTCGTTTGAAGATCCTCTTCACTTCCCTCTGCCACACCGATGTATACTTCTGGGAAGCCAAGGTGATTCACATTTTCTATTATGATCTGTTTTCAGAATCTGGGATTTTCTAATTTTGCTTGTATGGATTGATACTGTAACTAACATTGGGGATCGAATTGCAGGGCCAAACCCCATTGTTTCCTCGCATCTTTGGGCATGAAGCAGGAGGGTATGTCCATTAACTGCTACTTAGATTATGCTTTTTGATTATTTTGACAGTGATGAATTGGGTTGACTAATTTGATTTTCTCCACCCTCGTGTTTCGATTTTTCTTGTGGGGGCTTGTAGGATTGTTGAGAGTGTTGGGGAGGGCGTGACAGACCTCAAACCCGGTGACCATGTGCTTCCTGTCTTCACAGGAGAGTGCAAGGAATGCCGACATTGCAAATCAGAGGAGAGTAATATGTGCGATCTTCTTAGGATTAACACTGACAGGGGTGTGATGCTGAATGATGGCAAGTCAAGGTTCTCGATCAGAGGGCAGCCCATTTACCATTTTGTTGGCACCTCAACCTTTAGCGAGTACACTGTGGTTCATGTTGGCTGTGTTGCCAAGATCAATCCTGCTGCCCCTCTTGACAAAGTTTGTGTTCTCAGCTGTGGAATCTCTACAGGTCGGGAGAAATACACGATTTGATAAAAATCATTGAATGGGGGGATTTGTTGCTTTCTTGTAATGGGGATTTCGTTTTTGACTTGTAGGTCTTGGTGCCACCTTGAATGTTGCTAAACCAAAGAAAGGCTCTTCAGTAGCCATTTTCGGACTAGGAGTTGTAGGCCTTGCGGTAAGTTTGTTTATACTGGTAGATTAATGATAATTTTTCTGTTCAAGCTGCTGTAGTGCTAATGCAGAACTTGTTGTTGTTTTTTCCTAATCCAGGCTGCTGAAGGGGCTCGGATTGCTGGTGCTTCAAGAATCATTGGTGTCGATTTGAATTCCAATAGATTCGATGAAGGTGAGAGAAGCTATGATGATGTTCGTTGTGGCTGCTGCGCATTTCTCTTAAATTATTGATTGATGCTTTGCTCAGTCTAATAGCTAACATCACAAAACTGATATATTTAAGTGGACTTGATATTGATTCTTGGTGATAATATTTTTTCAACAGCCAAGAAATTTGGTGTGACTGAGTTTGTCAACCCAAAAGATCATAACAAGCCTGTTCAAGAGGTAAGTGACACAGTGAATCGTGTTGTGAGAGACTAGCATCGGCGAATCCTTTACGTCTGTCCTGATTTTGATTTACTGTGCTCAGGTGATAGCTGAAATGACCAATGGAGGAGTTGATCGAAGTGTCGAGTGTACTGGAAGTGTCAATGCCATGATTTCTGCATTTGAATGCGTCCATGATGGATGGGGTGTTGCTGTACTTGTTGGTGTGCCGAACAAAGATGATTCTTTCAAAACCCATCCAATGAATGTCCTGAATGAGAGGACTCTCAAGGGCACCTTCTTCGGGAACTACAAACCGCGCTCCGACCTTCCTTCAGTTGTCGAGAAGTACATGAACAAGGTAAATCGGAGCTCCCATTAATATTATCCAGCTAGCATGCAGTGTGAGCATATATTTCGATACTTGCACATGTGTAGTCGACTAGAATTAACTACTCCAATTCCTTCTTTTATTTTGATACAATCTATTGCACTGTTAATAACTAATCTAGTTGTAATGTGACAGGAGCTGGAGCTAGAGAAATTCATCACCCATGAAGTCCCTTTCTCAGAAATCAACAAGGCTTTCGAGTACATGCTTGGTGGAGCTGGCCTGAGGTGTATTATCCGTATGGGTGCATAAAAGAAGACTGGTTTGGTTTGCCTTGGTGTGGCCGGAAACAATAAAATTCTTGTTTGAGATTGTTGATTAAAGAAGGTTTCTGTGTTTGAGCATCAGTATGTAATTTCTTTCATTGTTGATGGCAAAAATATATATAATTGGCCCATTTCTGGCATGTATATATAAATCAAAGAATCACATGTTCTTTTTCTTTCAGTTTGTGTTTTTGATGGTGCTGTGGATAGAAAACTTTGATATAAATCCTGAAGCCTGGCCAGAATGGCAACTTCACTTGTTGTTCTTGATATAACTATGATCCAATGAATCTAAAGGGAGAAACTAGCCAGTTCGGACAAACTGCTGTTTGGAACTCGTTACCGAGGGCCTGAAGATAGAGCAAGACATTATTAAACATGGACTACCAGTTGCCGGCAAGACTTAACACTGTTTGTAACGGTGAAGGACAAGATTGAGCATGAAATGTTGAAATTAGTACAAATAAAAATACAGAGTCCAAACTACTACAAAATTAAATGTAAATTGTAGTTCTCAATCCACGTTGTCGGTCTCACATGGTAATGTCTCCACCCAATCACTCTTGCCTTTCATGATTCACGTGAAAGCTTCAAGGTACCATTACTTCTATATGTCATGATTCTCGTACAAAAATTTTTTTTTGCAGCACTTGAATCTTTCATTTTAAACGATTCTTAAATTTATTGATCTCCTCGGTGCTAGATCTTGCAACTAGCTTATCCGATTTTGGTGTTATTGGGTTTCTCTTGATGAGAGAGTAGTCATTTAAGTATTTTTAGGCTTCCATTTTACCGAAAAATACATGTAAGGTTAGAGAAGAATTTGCTTTTGTTAATTTTCTTTTCTAGGTTTTAATCGAGGTGGCTTTGATGATGCAAGTTGATTTACTAGGATTTTTCAAGTGTTTATTAGGTGTTTTTAAATAAAAATAAGCTAAAAAATAGATTTTCAAGTCCTAAAAAAAACCTTTGTTATAATTTTTTTAACCACATCTTTAATGATTATAAATTAAACAAGCAAGCAGACGAATCATCTGATTCATTAAAAAAAGAATGAATAACTTGTCTTCTACTCTTAAACATTAAAAAAATCAAGAAGGCATAGCTGCATGCCGACTCTCATCTTTATTAAACTAGGTGTGTCTGCTTAATATTTAAAGCCTCTAGATTTTTTTTATATATATATTTTTTAATTTTTAAAGTTTTTTTTATGGAGGTGCACTGTAAATAAAACACTTGACATGATATTTAGCTTATTATTCAAGAAAAAGAATTTTCTACTTATGTTATTTTAAATATATTTCTTAATTTATTTTATCATATTAATAGGGGTTTTTCCTTTTGTACAAAATATTAAGTCATTATTTTAGTTTTTTTTATTACAACTTGCATTTAGATCATAATTTTTTTTTTATCTAAAAAACAATGTTTCTGATTAAAAGAGTTTAGATTGAAGAGATATTTTTTTCCAATTATTTTAAATGATTGAGATTTTTAACAAACTTTTATTTTAATTATAGATGTCTTTTATTATAAAACATTCTTCTAATAAAAAACCATGTCATTATTTTTAAGAAGATTAGAGATCTTGTTTTATAATGATTTCATTGATTACTTGATGGATGATTATGATAGCCTATAATATGTAGACTTTATAAAATGATTTTCTCATTAAAATTGGATGAGAAAAAAATATTTATTTTCTTAATTTTTATTGTAAATTTTATATAATTTCCTCAAATTTAATTTTCTAATATTATTTTTATGTAGATAGTGTTCTAGAATATAACTAGATAACTAGTCCATTTTACATCACAAATTGAACCAAAAAAAATATTGAGTGTAAAAAACAATGCCAAGATATTATCAATGTGTTTTTCATTAGTAAGAAAAAATATAGTCACTAACTCAGAACCAACTTAATTGGTTCACTTTAAAACCTTCTGATTTAAATACTTATCTAGTTTGGATATTAAATTAATTTGTGTAGGGATTGACCTAATATTACCATGTCGACATAGTGAGTGAAAGGAAAACCTATATAACTAATAAAAATATAATTTAACTGAAACTAAATTCAAGATAATATTTTTTTAAAAAATTAATAAGACGGTGATAAATTTAATTGATACAGGTCACTTCCTAAATTAGCCATCCCAGTCATAGACTCGAGTGGATATAATAAGTTAATTTTTTATTTCAATTACATGATAGTAGAAATAGATGATATTAACAAAGCAACTATGTGAAAAAAAAAAATATGATGGATTGCATAAAATAAAAATGTTTGCTAATATTACAAAAATATTACTATTATATCACTCGAGAACAAAGAAAAAATTAATTGGAATTTAATAAAATAATATTTAAAATATATTCTAAATTGATTTAATAATTTTTAAAATAATATATAAAAAATATTTTAAATCAACCCTTTTTTAAGAAATTAAATTAATTATCTTGGGAAAAACAATTTAAAAAAAGTCCAGGTGCAAATGCATGCCAACCCAGACCTACTCCTGTTTTTTTTTCTTCTCCAAATTAGACACACGACATGTCGTTCATCTATTTTTTTTATATAAAAAAAAACAAATAATGTGTTATCTACAAACCTAGTTTTTAACTAGTAGAAAGGTGGTTGTAAAATCAGAAATCCATATTTTTAACTTGTATTCACTTAAAAATACTTTTATAACATCAAAAAACTAATTTATCAACTCAAAAATCTATTAAAAGACACAAAGTACAACAAAAGATCTCTCTCTGAGTGTGGATATACTTTTGCTGAAAACTTGAAAGTGTAAAAACACTTTAATAGAACTCTTTTCTTCAAGATGAATACTTGAATATCAAATTTGATTATTTTTATTATTGAAATTTAACCACGTGACCTCTGTCTCTTTTATTTGTTTTTTTTACTCTTTTCTCCTTTATTAAAGTCAGGGCTAAAATATGAAAAATAAATTGGATTAAACTGTTCAATTACAAAACGAAAGGGATTGAAAAAGAAATTTGGAAATATCCAATTAAGCACAAACACTCTAACACCATTTTCTTTTTTTTTTTAAAAAAATTAAGGTCTCCCATTTTTTCTTTGCTTCAATTTTAGTCCCCTCAATTTTGATCTTTTTCAAGCATTAAAACCATCTTCTTCTTGTTTTGTTTTTTTGGTAAAATCAGATTCTTATTCAATGTTGGAATAATTTTTTTTGACATCGAGATAATCACATAAAAAATTGATCGAAACAAATTATAAATTTCAATTCATGATTAAAACAACATTGAAGAATAAAATTGAAAAAAAAAATTTAATAACTGAAAACAAAAATAAAAAGAGAAACAGAGTTGACACGAAAGTTTTTTTAAAACAAAAGGGTTGCCAATTTTTCTTTATTTTGATTTCGATCCTCTTATTTTTATTCTCTTACAAACAACAACAAAAAAAATAGTGAAATTGAACAACAATATGATGTCAAAATGTTTTATTGAGACCGCAATAATTATATAAAAAATAAATAAAAATAAATCATTAATCCCAAATTCAAACTAATATAATATTAAAAGATAAAATTAAAAAAATTAATAAATAAAAACCAAAATCCTCAGTGTAATGTGAGGAGGGACAGTTTTCTCTGCACGTTTTTTTTTTTATTTTAATAAAGTCGTAGCATAGATTAAGTGGTTATTTTTTCACAGAATGGAGATTTATATTTGGTGGCAAAAATGAATAAATTTTTTTTTTGGAAAATAAACAAAAGTTGTTTTCTCGAGGCACTTAAAATCAAATACTTTTTTATTTTTCCAGAGAAATTTTCAGAGAATGGCTGTGTTTATCTCCATAAAAGAAACTCTTCTGGCAGCGTAAACCTCATTAAAAATCAATAAAGGTAATTTATTATGAGTCCGGCTGTATTACAATGTTCTAAAAGGTCAACTCCTTGGCTCAGCCGTAAAACAAGATACAAACAGCAAAACCACAACTGGAAATACAAAACTAGAAGGCTAATTGCAAATCAACCCTTCAATCAAGATATAGATTTCAATTAAATGTCAAACTAATACTTTCTTGCAATTTCACCATCAACCCGTCAATCACTTAAAATTCAGTTCCTTGCCATGTAATTGTATTTTGGGTGTCAAGAACTACTTGCTATCATAACTTTAATTGAGAAAAAACTACCCTACAAGAATTTTAAATCACATAAATAAAAATAAAATAAAACTCCTATATAGTCTGAAAAATTGTGATCTCAACCAAATTTTTGTATAAACTACAAAACTCTCTCTTTTTTTCTTTTTTCAAGAATGTTTTGCCTAGGAAAATTATTAAAATTGATAGGTTTTTTGTACAGAAATACAGTGACATTTGAACGATAAATTTGCAAAAATTGTTTTAGCAGATTGTATTAAAACGTATAGTATAGTTTGAGGACTGGGTTATAGTTAGCCAAAACCGGACACAACGAGAAAGCCAGAAACAGGGGGAGCCGTTGTTGCCACCAAGAGAGAGAAACAGAGGACAAATGAAACAGCAGGATCGTAAATGGTTTTCTTTTAAGAAATATTCAAATTTATGGTCAACATAATCCAAAAAACAGGAGAGATATGCGTACTTCTGCAACTATAAATACCTCCAAAGACAACCTGTCTCGTCACAGCTCAAGAAACAGAGCAAAGTAATCAAAGAAGCGTTAAAGAAGGGTCTAAAGTTCGTTTAAGACAAAAACAAATATGTCAAGCACTGCTGGTCAAGTCATATGTTGCAAAGGTAACCAAGAAAGTTCATGATTCCTTGTGGGGTCTGTGATATGTTCCTTGTGCTGTTGTCATTTTGTGTATTTGGATTTCTCATTTATGTCTGGCAATGACTGGATGCATTTTGCTTAATCTGTAGCTGCTGTGGCATGGGAAGCTGGGAAGCCACTGGTAATAGAACAAGTGGAGGTGGCTCCTCCTCAAGCTATGGAGGTTCGTTTGAAGATCCTCTTTACCTCCCTCTGCCACACTGATGTTTACTTCTGGGAAGCCAAGGTGACTACATTTTCAATTGTGATTATTATGTCTACTCATTGGTCTTTTTACAAGTCATACTAGTAGAGATTTATGCTTACGAAAATGGGCTGTGAAATTGCAGGGTCAAACCCCATTGTTTCCTCGAATTTTTGGTCATGAAGCAGGAGGGTACGAATTTGAACCATTAGTCCATTATTGGTCATGATTAGATGTTGGTTTTGACTGTTGTAATAGCGATGAATTGAGGTAACTAATTTGATTTTTTGTCCTCTTGGCTTTTAGGATTGTTGAGAGTGTTGGGGAGGGCGTGACAGACCTCAAACCCGGTGACCATGTGCTTCCAGTCTTCACAGGAGAGTGCAAGGAATGCCGACATTGCAAATCAGAAGAGAGTAATATGTGCGATCTTCTTAGGATTAACACTGACAGGGGTGTGATGCTGAATGATGGCAAGTCAAGGTTTTCGATCAGAGGGCAGCCCATATACCATTTTGTTGGCACCTCAACCTTTAGCGAGTACACTGTGGTTCATGTTGGCTGTGTTGCCAAGATCAATCCTGCTGCTCCTCTCGACAAAGTTTGTGTTCTCAGCTGTGGAATCTCTACAGGTCGGGAGAAATACACGATTTGATAAAAATCTTTGAATGGGCGATTTGTTGCTTTCTTGTAATGGGGATTTCGTTTTTGACTTGTAGGTCTTGGTGCCACCTTGAATGTTGCTAAACCAAAGAAAGGCTCTTCAGTAGCCATTTTCGGACTAGGAGCTGTAGGCCTTGCGGTAAGTTTGATTATACTGGTACATTAATGATAAATTTTTCTGTTCAAGCAGCTGGTAGTGCTAATGCAGAACTTGTTGTTGTTGTTTTTTCCTAATCCAGGCTGCTGAAGGGGCTCGGATTGCTGGTGCTTCAAGAATCATTGGTGTCGATTTGAATTCCAATAGATTCGATGAAGGTGAGAGAAGCTATGATGATGTTCGTTGTGGCTGCTGCGCATTTCTCTTAAATTATTGATTGATGCTTTGCTCAGTCTAATAGCTAACATCACAAAACTGATATATTTAAGTGGACTTGATGTTGATTCTTGGTGATAATAACTGCTTTCTGATGTTCATTTGTGTTTTTTCAACAGCCAAGAAGTTTGGTGTGACCGAGTTTGTGAACCCAAAAGATCATAACAAGCCTGTTCAAGAGGTAAGTGACACAGTGAATCGTGTTCTGAGAGACTAGCATCGGCGAATCCTTTACGTCTGTCCTGATTTTGATTTACTGTGCTCAGGTGATAGCTGAAATGACCAATTGAGGAGTTGATCGAAGTGTCGAGTGTACTGGAAGTGTCAATGCCATGATTTCTGCATTTGAATGCGTCCATGATGGATGGGGCGTTGCTGTACTTGTTGGTGTGCCGAACAAAGATGATTCTTTCAAAACCCATCCAATGAATGTCCTGAATGAGAGGACTCTCAAGGGCACCTTCTTCGGGAACTACAAACCGCGCTCCGACCTTCCTTCAGTTGTCGAGAAGTACATGAACAAGGTAAATCGGAGCTCCCATTAATATTATCCAGCTAGCATGCAGTGTGAGCATATATTTCGATACTTGCACGTGTAGTCGACTAGAATTAACTACTCCAATTCCTTCTTTTATTTTGATACAATCTATTGCACTGTTAATAACTAATCTAGTTGTAATGTGACAGGAGCTGGAGCTAGAGAAATTCATCACCCATGAAGTCCCTTTCTCAGAAATCAACAAGGCTTTCGAGTACATGCTTAGTGGAGCTGGCCTGAGGTGTATTATCCGTATGGGTGCATAAAAGAAGACTGGTTTGGTTTGCCTTGGTGTGACAGGAAACAATAAAATTCTTGTTTGAGATTGTTGATTAAAGAAGGTTCCTGTGTTTGAGCATCAATATGTAATTTCTTTCATTGTTGATGGCAAAAATATATATAATTGGCCCATTTCTGGCATGTATATATAAATCAAAGAATCACATGTTCTTTTTCTTTCAGTTTGTGTTTTTAATGGTGCTGTGGATAGAAAACTTTGATTTAAATCCTGAAGCCTGGCCAGAATGGCAACGTCACTTGTTGTTCTTGATATAACTATGATCCAATGAAACTAAACGGAAACTAGCCAGTTCGGAAAAAATGTTGTTTGGAACCCGTTACCGAGGGCCCGAAGATAGATCATGGTCTGTACAGAATGAACTCCAATTTTCGTAAAGGCGCTCAGTGGTGTGGTCGGAGTTCCTTACAAGTCTTTTTCTAATTTTTTTTTTATTTACGTGGGTGTCCGGGCCAGCTTGCGCGCACCATGACTAATCTCATGGCCCACTGAACATCATGCAAACCCAATGAACATAGAAGGTATCACGGGATGACAGACGTACACATGAGGACTCGAACCCAGGAGCAGCAGGAGGAGACAAATCCCTCCTATAGTACTAGGTCAAGACACTGTGTCTTTTTCCGATTTTATATTATAATGTTATTGGATCTACTGTTTTTTATTTAATTTAATCGGTCACACTATTTAATTTAAGTGGACCGTGTTCCCCGAATTCCTTTAAAAAAGAGTTTTTTACACGACAAAGAGTAGTCAAAAGTCAAACATGGCTGGCTTTCAAGTTTCAATTATCTCTGTGAGCGAAAAAGCTTCATAACATTTCATTAATTTCAACCTATGATTTAAACTTATGGATATGTGAAACCAATTCATCATGTCCAGACATATTTTAATTTGAAACAAACTGTTATTCATTCGTCCAAACATGCGTAATATCTCTTAATCAAAGCATACAAGAAGCTAATTAAGTCATTATGTGAAATCATTAGCAATCAATGATGATGGTTATTGTGGTCGCATCTATGGTGATTGTCTCGTCTCATCTAGGTGGTTATTACGACATTAGCATACAAAATCAAAATAAATGACAAATTAATGCAACACCAATTTAATGTCACATTTCAACATGTAATTAATGTAATGTTCCTGAAAAACAATATTAATTAAATATTATTATTTTGAATCATAACACCAATTTAATTGATTTGAGATGGCATTTAAACTTTACAATATACATATCATGTTTTAAAAACATAATATGTAAAAAATCTATACATCAAGGAGTCTAATTGATTCTCGTGGATCACACAAGATGTTGATTTCCCTAGCACTAGCCTCAATTATGATAACGATTGTGAAGTGATAGGCTCCAGAAAGCCTCTCGGAGCTCAATAATTGAATGGTTCGGATTCTCTGCAACCTTGCCAAGTGACAAGGATTCAAGAAATTGACCGCATATGCCGACAGATAGCAGAACTCAAAGAGCCTTGAAAATTGAAATGAGGGTCAGGCCAGGACAGTGTTATTTGTTTGCCCGTGAACACTTGCTTTGGCAGTTGGGCAGCAGCCATGGAAGAGCTTATAAATTCCATGCTACCAGCCAAGCTAGGCCTTGTACACCGAATAAAGCAGAGGCTACAGAAACAACTCAATGTGTACAATTATTGAAAATTATGGCCATCACAACAAGTCAAACAGCCTCCTGTATTCTGAATTATAAAAGTATTAAAGAAAGGGGCCATCGCCTAAACTTGGTTTCAATTCTCAAGCACTTCTCCCTCTCCTCCTTTCTCCTCACACAAGAAACTGGGGAAGACTAATATCAAACTTTCATCACTTTCGCTGCTCTCACTCTCTCTAATGCGGTCAACAATTTTCACGTTCCTTCTTCTCTCCCTGGTTTTCCCTCACTACATGTTTCACCAACCATTAATTTTTGTTAATGGAGACATGAAACTGATCCAGGAAACTTGCAAGAACACCAAGTATTACGACCTTTGTGTCTCATCTCTCAAAACTAATGCCACAAGCACAAAAACTGACACCAAAGGTCTTGCACTTATCATGATTGGTGTTGGAATGGCTAATGCCACGGCCACATCATCTTATTTATCATCTCAATTGCTTAGCACTGCACCAAATGACCCTACCATGAAGAAGGTACTGAGAGAATGTGCAGACAAGTACGGTTATGCTGCTAATGCTCTTCAAGATTCAGTTCAAGATCTGGCCACAGAGTCATATGACTATGCTTATATGCATGTCATGGGAGCCTCGGATTATCCAAATGCTTGCCATAATGCATTTAGAAGGTACCCTGGACTGGCTTATCCTTCCGAGCTTGCACGTAGAGAGGATGGTTTGAAGCATATCTGCGATGTGGTCCTGGGGATGATTGATCATCTTGGTTTGTGATTTGTATCCACTTTTTAATGCAGATCTCTTAGCTAATTATTTCTGGTTTTGCTTTGTTTTAGCTTTTACTTCTAGTGCCCATAGTACTGACTTTCCATTATGATCTCAATAATTAATTGATTATGCTCGAATGATACATATCAAATCAAGAAAGTTGGTAACTAGAAATGTTGAAAATTCTTATCATCTAAACTTCATATGGCTAGACTGTTCTAAGTGCTAGTACTAATCTTACAAGCAATAATTGCAATGTAAGAACAGTGCACCAAAAATGAAAGAAGTCATTATCATGGGCCATTTTTTGTTACAGAGCCTACCTCCACTATAAAAAAGAAAAGAAAAGAAATAGGTCGAAGACATCTTCTCGCCTTTGCAAGGATATATCCAGGGACTCCATTGCATGCATTTTCTTTTCTGGCCAAAGCTAGGGGAAGAAAGCAGAATACCCATAACATTCCGGTGCTTTATAGTGATGATCACCGACTGCTTTATGGTTTTTTCAATAATTTTTTTCTAGTCTAATAAATAATTAATCCTTAATTTATGACATATATGCCATTATAGCTAATGCTGCCTATATGGCCTTAATTCAATTATATACACACACACGCGTAATTCTAAAAATGGATGAATATTTGTGAGATTAGATGTGCAAGCATGGACAAATTCATGTCATTGACAAAAATAATATTCATGTCTTTGGTACAAAATATATATATATAGTTAATTTTATGTTTCATGCAAGTCTGTATAATATCTTATTGACAAAAATAATCATGCTAATAATATCATATTTAATTTGGCTTGTCAACTTAGTGATTCAGTGATTCATTGATTTGAGATATGACCAGGGATGGAATAATGAAAAAACTTGTTTTTCTTTACCAAAACAATGTCATTTCAAGAATTTTTGTTTTTCTTAAAAAAATCAAAACTTGAATTTATCTTGATCAACCCCTAACTTGTGACTTGAATTTCAAGCAAAGTTTGACTTTCAAATTAAGTTTTATAATTATTGTCGTACTTGTATTCTAAAAAAAAATTTGAAAAAAATTGTTTTCAATGCATTTCGGTCATTTAAACTTTTTTTTTGTAATTTTCAATTCTTTTTCCCTTGTTGATATCTTAAAAAAAAATCAAAGAAATACGTTTTCGATACATTTACATCCATTTAATATTTTTTTAATTACTTTTATTACTAAATAGATGTTAATATTGTTTTTTTTAAATCAAAATACAAAAAAAATAAGAAGATAAAAAAACAAATAGGAGTATAATGAACAAGGGAATAGAGTGCAAAACAAGAAGAATAAGAATCAAGATAAAATAAAGTTGATTAGGAAACAAGCTAAAGTGTACAACAAGAGTCCAAAATAAAAGGCTAAAGTGTAAAACAAGAGTCCAAAACAAAATTGAGTTGTTTAGGGAATAAATAATTAAAAAATAAATTATGACCATCTCTTACATTTAGACGCTATTTTACGTAACAACTGGCAAATTATGAACTATATATATCCTTGACCGGTTCAAATTTAAACCGAGTCTTATAACCATCCTCATAATTGAGTCCTCCTATTGTCATGTCGACAAGGGAAGCCCAGGCTACACGACTAGACTGCCGGAAAACAAGTATGGACACATTCAGCAGCAATTTTGTGGTTAATTTTTACGTAATGACCATCTTTCTCACCAAATCACGTGGATTTAAAGCATGATCTGCGGTGGCAGAAGGGTGCGGTGATTTGAACAATAAGAGAACGGCTGAGATGAACACTGTGACATATAATCATCGAAAGTCAAACTGCAGAAACCAAGAAAGAAAAGTGAAGTGACACCGCACAACAATGGCTGCCTGTCAATTATCTCTGTCAACCAAAAGCGTCGTAACCTTTCATTAATTTCACACCAGGATTGCGCCTTTCGGATATCTGAAACCAGTATAAATGGTATCTCGGCTGTCGGATATCTGTCAATGATCTCGGCTGAATTTGCAGGTCTGAACAAAATTTGTAAATAAAACTTACAGTCTGTAGCCATCAATATCAGTGAGCAAAAAGAATCTAACTTAAGATCACATAGGAAGCATATTAACAATACTTGTGAAACAACTTGTGATTCTGTGAATATGTAGCCATTAATATTACTGAGAAAAAAATCTAACTTAAAATCACATAGAAATCTTGCTATATTCACTTTACCGACTCAAACAATGACAGTATGTGAAACCAAATCGTAAAGTGACAAGGTTCAAGAAATTGATTGCATATGCAAAAAGATAGCAGAGCTCAAAGAGCGTTGAAATGAGGGTCAGGCCAGAACAGTGTTATTTGTTTACCCGTGAACACTTGCTTTGGCAGGTGGGTAGCAGCCATGGAAGAGCGCTTATAAATTGCATGCTACCAGCTAAGCTAGGCCCCATACAGTGAATACAGCAGAAGCTACAAAAACAACTCATTGTGTACAATTATTGAAACACAAGTCAAGCAGCCTCTTTGACTCTCAATTATTAATTAACATTAATTAAAAAGCTAAAAGTCATCAGCTATTTACACTCTAGACATGGTATCAAAATATTATGGATTGGAATTGTATTTTGACATATTTGTCCTTCTCAACAAAAACGACAAGAGTTACTTTCAATGGCAAGGGTATTTTTGTAGTTTCCATGAGATTCACTAGGCATTACCGAATTAACCGAGAACAAATTGATCTACACACCTCTTTTATATATATATATATATATATCCTTCCTGCAAAATCATATATATAGTTTTTGTGTTTTATATACCTTACCTTTGGTTAATCCAATGATCCGTAAATTTAGAATCTGGTTAGAAGTTAGTTAATAAAAAAATATTATTTTTTTTTATCAAAATAATATAATTTCAAGGATTTAAAAAATAATCAAAATCTCTCATATGAATTGCTAACTCACAACTTAAGTTATAGAACAAATTACTGTTATACGAGGTCTTATAATTATAATTAAAAATTATATATAACATAATATTTAATAACCATAATTATTTGAAAAAATTAACATGTAATGATAAAGAACATAAAATCTTATTGTGCTCAAGGATAATTAATAGAAGAAAAAAAATCTTAAATAAAGATATTTTTTTTATTTTTAATAGATCATGTATTTTATTTTTTATTTTTTTAAAATGAATCAACATAAGAAAACCTTTTAGCCACGTGGCAAAACCACAATGTACCATTGTCTCAAAAAGCAGACCCACCCATTTCCCGCCACTTCAAAACTAAGATCCCGCTAAAAAACCCTTTTTCTCTATCCTTTCTTCACCCAAAAATATAAACCCTAAAAAAATTTCCTTCACTTTCCCTAGAAACAAACAAAAAAACCCACAAGAAATGAAGGGAGGAACAGTGCAAATTAATTGGCACGACACCAAACCAGTCCTAACCCTAGACTTCCATCCATTCTCCGGTCTCCTCGCCACCGGTGGCGCCGATTACGATATCAAGGTACACTATTTTTCTCTACTCTTGAGATTTAACTTTAATTTTCCGCCTTCCATTCCTGTTTAATCAGTCAATTAAGTTTATATTTCTGCTGTTAGTGGAACTAAAAGTTAAGGCTTGTTCGGATCTTTCTTAAAAAAATCAAAGACCCATTTCCAGCATTTCAGTGTTTGGTATTTTATTTTCAAAGAATTAGTGTGTATATATATTTTTTTGGCAGCTTTGGGTGATAAATTCAGGCCAAGCACAGAAAAAAATTGCGACGGCAACTTATCTAAATAGCCTTTCCTATCATGGGTCAGCTGTCAATGTGCTCCGTTTCTCTCCATCTGGTAAGAACTTGTTGATTGTGATGCTGCTTTTCAGATTTTTTATTTTATGTTTAGCAAGTAATTATTGCAAATTATCTACTTCGTTGTTGCTATTGATGGAGTTTCTTAAATAGAAGTAATTTAATTTGTTTAAGTTTTGCAGGAGAATTGCTTGCCTCAGGTGCTGATGGTATGATTTTAAGTTACTGAGACTATTTTTCTTTCAGGATGAAATTTTACTGGTCATTTATTAGGTGATTCAGCAATGTAGTCTTAAATTCAATTTTATGCGAGCAGGGGGAGAGCTGATTATATGGAAGTTACATTCCACAGAAACTGGTCAAACATGGAAAGTCCTCAAGAATTTCTTGTAAGTGATTTCGTCATATATGATCTTAAACTTCCATGTGTAGCTTAGCCGTGATCTACTATATTTGGTCTGTTTGTTTTAAATGTGGATATGAGGCTCAAGTTGAGCCCGGCATAGTCATTTCATCCAAATTAATCTTGCGTTGCTGATTGATTGAATTCAGAGAGAAATGTAATGAAAACAGGAAAATGTAATAATATTAATATCATGGAGTTCAAAACTGTAGAAGGAAGTAGCGATACTGGTTTGATCTTTTGGCTTTGATTGATGTCATTTCATTTGTACGAAGTTTTTTATTCTTTTCACCTGCGAAAATGTCCATTTGAAATCTTATAGGATCTTGGTTAGATATTCACTCACTTCTTTGCTCATTAATGATTTTCATTTTTCATGCAGATTTCACCGCAAAGATGTTCTGGACTTGGAGTGGTCTGCAGACTCTGCATATCTGATCTCTGGATCAGTTGACAATTCTTGCATCATATGGGATGTTAACAAAGGCAAGAAGGACCACACAAAACCAAAGTGCATAACAGTTTAAGTGCCTTGGTTGTTGATTTTCTGATTGCCCTTGTCTTGGTTTTAGGTTCTGTACATCAGCTATTGGATGGTCATTTCCATTATGTTCAAGGTGTAGCTTGGGATCCATTGGCCAAGTACATTGCTTCTCTTAGTTCAGATAGAACTTGCAGAATTTATGTGAATAAGCCTCAGACAAAGACAAAAGGTGCTGAGAAGATGAACTATGTTTCTCAGCATGTCATTACAAAGGCAGAACAGCAGATGGTAAATGATTCTGAGTTCAGACAATAAAGTGATTGTGTTGTTGATTATTTGTGCTTTAACATGTTGCAAGCCTTATACTTTTTTTGGGGGTGCAGTCTATGAAAACACATCTTTTTCACGATGAGACGTTACCATCTTTCTTCCGAAGACTAGCCTGGTCACCTGATGGATCCTTTTTACTTGTGCCAGCAGGTATGGACCTAAACAGAAGTCCATTTGAGTTAAAAGCCTGTATGTTTCTTTATTCTTATTTGTAAACGCACATGCACGAAAGCTTGTATTGTCTTTACTCATCTCATGAACTAATGCTGGTCTTACTTGCATTTGACAGAATGCTGCTGTTGCTTGTTGCTTGATTAATATCTGTTGACAAAGCACCCTTTGCATTGCAGGTTCTTACAAAATGTCAGCTGCATCAGAAACAGTAAATACTGCTTATGCATTTTCCAGAATGGATCTTTCAAGGCAAGACATGCTTCAATTTATCATTTCTTGTTAATGATGTCTACCTAAGTTTTAAGAAGACTTATTCTTTGTCTTCCGTTCTTTTTATTTCTTTCCTAATATGTGTTATATTTTCTGATATGCAGACCTGCAATAATGCTCCCTGGTGCTAGCAAGCCTGTTGTGGCAGTCCGTTTTTGTCCAGTGGCTTTTAACCTTAGGGGATTAGCCTCAGGTATTTCAAG
Organism: Populus nigra; assembly: GCF_951802175.1. Taxonomy (NCBI): domain Eukaryota; kingdom Viridiplantae; phylum Streptophyta; class Magnoliopsida; order Malpighiales; family Salicaceae; genus Populus; species Populus nigra. The sequence continues at coordinate 2,588,818 of NC_084865.1, forward strand.
TCTTATTGATTTTTATTAAATGTGTTGTAGCTCAGCAAAAGGTTATTATTAAGCTGGGTATCTTTATTGACTTGTGCAGCTGGGCTCTTCAAACTTCCCTATCGCCTGATTTTTGCTGTGGCAACTTTAAATTCATTATATATCTATGATACAGAGAGTGTTCCTCCCATAGCAATCTTGGCCGGTCTTCATTATGCAGCCATAACTGACATTGCATGGTAAATTTAAATATGGTTTGAACTCTGAAGTGCCTGCCTTGCAAAAACAGATCCTAGTACACATCAATTAAATTTTGGTAGAATTAGAGTGGACCGTTTCTGTATGATTTGATGCATATTTTCCTACTGTTTAAGGCTCGGTCAGACTCGCAAAATGAGAGTTTCATTTTTCATCTTAACTTCTAAACGGCCTTCTTTTTTGTGCTATATGCTCCTGCTGCACCATCTACAATTCTTTTGGATGATACATGTGGGTTGATATTAATATCGCAAATTACTAACTATGTTTGTTGCTAATAGGTCATCTAATGCTCAGTATTTAGCTTTGTCTTCCCGAGATGGATACTGTACTTTAGTAGAATTTGAAACTAATGAACTGGGTTCGCCCATCTCCTCGGCAGGTTTGCTGTTGTTTCTCTTTTATTGCTTTTGCTAGCCCATCAATTTACTCCACAGTTTGGGCCCTTTCTTATGTGTTGTGTTTCAATCTTACATAGACGAGAGGAAAGACGCAGTCCATCAGAACAAGAGCCCTGATACGCAGGAACCAGAGTGCATGATAATTGAAACAACGACAAATAATGGTTGTATAGCAGAAGACAGTGGAAAAACAGTAGTAGCAAAGAATGAAGGAAAGCAGCCATCACCAGTCTCCATAAGTACTCCCATCTCAAATAAGCCAGCCAAGAGGCGAATCACTCCCATGGCAATTGATCCACAGTAACCTATGCGGATCTATAATGCAAATTGTTGCGGTGCAAAATGCGCCCCCCCTCCCAATTTTTTTATTGGTGTTTTGTAAAAAGTTTTGGAGGGACACAAACAACAGATTTATGGGAAAGTGATGTTAGGCTTTTCTGGGAGCACTTGGTTTCTATTTTAGAAACAAAAACTCAGCACCCCTCCCTTCTCTTTGAGAAGAAAAGGAAATCCAAAAAGTTCTCACTGATCACAGATATACGCCTCTGCAGTATTTCAGGCAGCATTGAATGGATTGATTATTCAAGAAAGGAAACTGCTCCATACACTATTAAAATAGGGTTTTTCTTGCGTTGTAAATAGATGCAAACTTCCCCATCTTCCCACTCTGATTCTCCTTTCTATACTTTTCTCTCCCTGCAGCCGCCATGAAAAAAAACTCCTTTAATTACAACTTTCGACCTGCCAAGGCTGAAGAGAAAGCAGCGGTTGCTTGCAACAAGCCACATCATGTCACCACTCATAAACCCCAAGAATCTATGGAAGATCAGAAAGTGTATCGCCAGCAATGAGATTTTTTTAATATCACATGAGGACATGTTTGAGCGTGTTTTTAGATATTGGACACTGAAAATGGCTAACCAAGTCATCTGGGGCAATCCATGCATGGTCATCTGGGGCCATGCATATGTAAAAAGGGGCAAAGGTTTTAAGAGTGAGGAGGCATATGTGAAGAATGGACCGATTAAAGACACTCATGTACTTGGCTTTATGGATGTGAGTCCTAGCTCAATCCAGGAGATGAAATAGGGATTTTCTGGGATAGGAGCTGGCGAACTTTTGGACTAGGTTCAAGAGGTTCTTTCAATAAAGTATCAAAGTCTTAACTTTGGCTTTGATTAAGGTATCAATTTTGGACCAGGATTTTGTCCCCTTGTTTTGTTTTAACAGGGAGGTAATTTTGTTTAATTTTATAGCACTACTCAACAATTGATTGGCATGTTCATGATCATAAAAAAAAAACAAATTTATTTCTTGACGATCTTTTCTTTTTTTAGATACCAAAATAGTGAAGGAGAACAAACTCCAATATAACCAAAAAAAAAAAAAAAACTAAAATGGAAGATAAATTTAATGTGTACATAAATATATTTTACTATTCACTGCATAGTGTAAATACTATTTTACTATTCTAAGAAAAATTAATAGTATTGATATTGAGAGTGTTTTGATCTTTTTACAATGCTCATTAATAATTACTTGATAGATCAAGGTTAAAATTATTTTTTACTTTTTTAAAATATAGTTGAATTACCCATTTACTTTTAAAATAAAAAATTTTAGAATTCACATCAAAGAGCTTTTTAGTTATTTTATTTTTTTAACAATAAAATGACTTATTATCATTAAAGTCAAAATTTTAAAAGCTTGTTTCCAGTGGCTTTTTTATCTTTTAATTATAGGTTTTTTTGCTAATATAAAGTTGATTGAGAACAATTTCATCTTTTATTAAACATAAAATAATATTTTAATGAAAAAATTGTTGACATGTGGGAAGCGCTCGCACCTTTCTAACGACGCTTGTGACGTCTCTTAGTTGTTAAAAACTCTCTTCCATCATGTCATTGTAATCTTCATGATGTTCTACTTCTATTTGGGTGGAGTGTGACAACGGAGGTAGAACGGTTTGTCGCTAACGACACCTCTCTCTCTCTCTCTCTTCTCTTCTCTTCTCCACTCCACTTCACTAGGAAATTATGCTGGCCATTCAAGTTTTTAGAATTGTCCTCTTAGTTATTGATATTTCAACTTTAGTATTTATTCTTTTGATTTCTATTTTTTTTGTTGGCTCTTTTGTAAAATTTTTATTTATTTTCAATTTTATCTTTCAATCTCAATTTGCTATATATTATTTTTTTTCAATTTGGTTACATTTCTTTTGATTTCTAGTTTTTTTTCTTGACCTTTTTGTACAATTTTTATTTGTCTTTAATTTTATCATTCAATACAAATTTATAATATGTTATTTTTTAAAAAAATTGGTCCTTATTTTTTTTTTTAGTTTTTTTCTTTGCACTTTTATAAAAATTTTATTTATTTTCATTTTTATCATTCAATCCCAATTTGTGATTTATTATTTTTTTCAATTTCATCCTCACTCTTTTGATTGATTTTTTTGTTCTTTTGTTAAATTGATTTTTCTTTTTAATTTCATCATTCAATAAAAAAATTATAGTTGTCCTCTACTTTATTTATTTTATTTCAGTTTTGATCCTTATTCTTTTAATTATTATTTTTTATTTTGAATTATTTTTTATAATTGATTTTATTTTTATATTTCATCCTTCAATATTTATAGTCATGTGTTTGAAAAGACAATGCAGGTTGGCATATTTTTTTTTTAAAAAAATTATTTTCTTTTTCAATTTCATCATTTGATATTTTTTTTTAAAATATGCTTTGTGATTCATTTTTCTTTTCTATCAGGTTATTTCAATCTCAAAATCTAAGTCACGAGTTTGGTGGATTAATCCAGGTCTGCCTACCCTTTATTACCTAGGTTACAAGTTTCGGCTAACTCAGTTTGACTCGAGTTTTTCTTGTCCAATTATGTTCTTTCATATTTAATTGCTTAAGAATTAAGCTGCATTGTTTTTTTTATCCAATTCACAAGTTACTGTGTTTTTTTTTTAAAAATTTATTTACTATTTTTTTTTATTATCTAATTAAAATAAAATTAATTTATTCAATCACGTGTATAACCTCAATTGTGAATTTTCTTTCCATCTTTAAAATATTATTAAGACACTTGAAGATATTTTTTATGAAAAAAAATATTCAACCCCGTAGAGGAGCACGGGTACCCATGTCTAGTGCCAACTAATGGAGACTCAAAGAGTTCTAAGAGGCCTTGATTCCGTGTAAACAAATCAACTAAATAAACATTTATACAAAGAATTAGGACAAATATTTAAACGTGGAACTGAGCTTATTATAACATGAACAAAAATTATTTTCCTTTGATAAAACAAAGAAAAGAAATGATTTTAAATAAATTACTGGTTGATAAAAGTACAAAATAAGTTACTTAATTCACTATTACTAGTTTCCTAGTTACATAATTCAATTATTATGTGAAGGAATTTTTTCCCAGTATTCAGACGACACTGAATCTCTTGACAGCATGATGCATTGATATAATATGATACACAATAAACCAACTGGCAAATATGAGTTTTACAATGTTTTGCCAGCTTTGTTGTGCTTTATATTTTCTTCTATTATTATCTAGGTGAGATTGAATCTCTTGAAAGCATGATGCAGATATATATTTGATGATACAGGATAAGACTTTTGGGGTAGAATTTTTAACCTATCTATATCTATATTATTGTTAGAGTCAGCTTAAGAAAATATTCTGGTACTATCCCTGCTTTGATACTGATCCCCATGGTTAGAATGGCTGAAAACAATTATGATAATATTTATCAGAGTGTCCCAATTTGGCATATCCACCTGCATATTACGCTGATAGGACACAGAAGTGGGCTTGAGTCAAATGATAATGCTCATTATGAGCCTGGTATCTTTTGCAGTCACTGTCATGTGGATCCCCCTTGTTTAAACATCTGTCAAATATACAATATGTTCTTGAAGGTAAAAACAAACTTGCAAAATTGTTTCTTATAAGAGAGGACACATTTTTCCGTAGCTGTTATTAAATGCTCGCTATGAGTACAGTATATATGATGTAAGCCTCAAAGTGCACGGTTGTTGTTTTATGTTTAATTTGATGTTGCATGTCTACCCACTGAAATCAGGATTTTAATTGGGGTTGATATATATATGAGCACAACTACCACAGGAGCCTGCAGTATTTATGTTAAAGTCTATTTTTTGGAGATTTTATTTCTTCTCTTGTGATGAAAGAGTGCTATATATTCTTATTTAATTTCTTTCGTGTAGTTTGGATTTCCAATTCCTAATTTGCATGGACATGACAGTACTATTCAACAAGTTAAGTTTTTATTCAAAGAAAACATATCGACAACTTTGGAAAAGAAATAAGAAGTTTTACATGTATAGTCCCAGCAGGACTGTAGAATTTTGTTGTTGACGAGGAGTGTGCGATTATATTGCCACTTATTTCATTTGTTTGTTTTTCAATCAGACCTTGTGCTCGAGATGGTGCTGATTATACTGAGAAGAGGGTGTTGCTATGTCAGAATTCAGGGGACGATCGTGAGCCGACTTGATGTGCGAACCTTCAGTTAGCTTTTCGTTTTTCTTAATTTCCTCTACAAGATGCACATCCTCTTCAATGTTTAGTACTGTGATTTTCTCACCATGAGGACCTGGAACAATGGCTTCCTGGACTTTAGTATGCTCATCGAACTCTAAGATCTCAGTTTTCTGAACTGTTTTCTTCCTTTTCTTCTTAATGAAGCAGCAGAGAGCCACTGAGAGGAATGCAAGAAAGAATAGACCACCGAGTGAGACAAAGACAACAATTATAACAGTCGAATGATGTCCTGGTGTTGGTGGTGGAGGTGGAATAACATGAGGGGGTGGAGGAATGTGATGGGGTGGTGGTGGATGAAATGGATGAGTAGGTGGTGGTGTAATCGGATGATGTGGTGGAGGAGGAACTTTTGGAGAGGGGGGAGTAACGTGTGGAGGAGGAAAATTATGGGGCGGGGACACATTTGGAGGGGATGGAGAACTATGAGGTGGCGCAACTTTTGGAGGGGATGGAGGATTATTATGTGGTGGTGGTAGAGGAAAATACGGGAAGTTGTAGTCATAGTTATTAGTGGGAGCCATTTAAATCTGGGAAAGCTTTGGAAGTTGGATAGATTGTGTTATGCTGCTGTTGAGATGTGAAGAATATGGCCTGTTCTCAATACCTATTTGTACTGCTGACTCTTGAGCAGGGTTTTGAATTGTTTAGTGTTATGCATGCTTCTAAGTTTTGAGTGACTTGACTCTCATGCTAAGTTTTTTTCAAGACTTGTCTTTGATTGCACTAAAAAACACTTCTTGTGTTTTTTTTTCTCTGTTTATTAGAGAGGTTTCCTTTCTACATCTCAATTCTCAGGACAAGGATGTTGATTGGTATGAATTGTTCATAGGCTCCGATAATGACACCATCTTCCAGAGTCAAGAGGGTCATTTTATCAATCACCTAACCTGCCTGGCTTCATTTTTTAGCAGTTTTTTTTTCCAGAAAATTTATGTGAAGAGCAGATAAAATTTAACCTGCTCATGTCCTATCATTTTGAATATCTAAATTAATTGTTTTTATAAAGAATTGGCAGGGTGCATTTTTCCTTTTTTTTTTTTCAAAATCAAGTATTAATATTTAGTGAATGTTCAAATCAAGCCTTAGATGTTTTTTGTTTTTTTTTTTTTGGAAAGTTTCATCTTTTAAAAATTTATGTTGATTTTGCCAAGAATTTGAAAATTTACTCTTCCTTTCATTTTTCTATATCTTTTTCCATGCTTCTTCCCTCTTCATTTCTTTTAAATCTTTAAAATGCACTTAAAATATAATAATTTCGAATTTATCTTTTATAAAAAATAATCAAACACATTCACTTTTTGTTTTTGATTCATAACAGGCATATGCCATAATATTAAAATCAAATTCATCGTGTTAAATTGCAATCTCAATATGATATTTGCATACAAATTGGTTTGCTGCATAGGTATGATCATCTTCTGACTGGAACGGGATGTTATATCAAACCATGAAGAACAATCCCACCAAGTTTCCTTGATCTCCCGCAACTCGCAAGCATGAACTAAAACAAGAGCAATATATATGTTACATTAAACACTATATTGCTGTTTTCCTAATTTGGACTGTTCCCAGACAATGGGCACAACAATTGTAATGTTTGGTAGTGATTGTGATGCTAGTTGATCTCCCCACTGATAGGTTGATCCACTGCCTCCTCGGAGGCCATGATCCTGTCATCTTCTAGGGCTGCCCGTAAAGAATGAGCAGAAGTTCTTATTCTGGAACATAAGAATGTGCCTTGAGCATACATATATGCCTCTTCATAGATTAATTAGGAATTTAGGATATATACCTTGCCCAACTCCCTGAGGATTTCCACTGTAAAAATAAATTCCTTTACCTTGTGAGGGAAATCATCTTTGTATGAATTGTCATGAAGAACAACCATTAGAAGGAAGCAAAATTCTCACAAACATGATGGGATCAAAATTCTCTATTTCATCCTTTTGTTTTTTCCCCCTTTTGTTCAAGTAAACAATATCATGACCAAGATTTTTACTACTGAGTGGACAAGATCGTTGTTCGTTGGAGACCAAATTTCAGCCCCTTCTAAACAACAAAAAATTTGGAAAAAGAATGAAGAAATAGGTCTCTTCAATCTGTATTTTCTGTGCAAGCTAGTACTCTTTCGTCAAAACACCAGGTGGAAACTCTTTATTGCAACATGATAACTAGTGTTGATGGAGAGAAAGCTCACCCCAAATATTTAGCTTGAATCTTCTGGCTTCAGAATTCACACAACAGCTGCTTGTAGGCCTGAGGTAGGGGTTAGATCACCTCCTGACAAGTAGTAAATGTACATTTTTTGATCTGCAATAAGGCAAGACAATCAACTAAGAATGCTGTTTTAAGTTCCCTGCCTTTAACTGCTACGGAAAATTAGCAGACAATAACTAAATGGGAGCTTTTGCGGATTGATCCACTGCTTTTATAACGGAGACTGGGTTTTCATTGTGAGAGAATCAAAACTAAATTCCTTGAAAAATTTCAATTGTGTACTTAAATATATAATTTTGAATTTTTCTCTTTAAATTGATTTTTTCTTTGCTAATGGAGCTTTTATGAGTAAAAAATGTATTATTAAATTTTCTAATCTTATTCATGAGAAATCAAACTAATCTCTTTGAATTATCATGCAACTAGAAAAATATAAAAAGATAATCACTATTTAAAAAACAAAAGTTAATTCAATTTGTTTAAAAAATTAAAGAGGACATAAATCACTATTTAAATGGAAACAATTAATAAAAAATAAAAGAAATAAAAGAAATAGACCAGGTGTTGATGGGTTAGGCCCACAAGCCTAGCCTAAATACAGAATCGCAAGCTTGTGCGTATTATTTTTTTAAAAAAATATACAGGTGTTGATGACGCATCATCTGCTCCTACTTTTTTTTAATTAGGCGACAATTCGCCTATAGTGGCAGGCGGCTTGTCGCCTATTGTACCATTTTTCGATCACCTTTAGTAATTGAAAAATCAAAACCCAAGCTTTTGGGTCTCACCTTTAGTAATTTTGATATATTTTTTTTTATTTTTTTTGTTTACGCGTGGCTCAAAATTAGATAACAACAATGCATATATACATATTTAAATATTTTACACCGGCTATCTTTTATTTTAAATGTTTTCATGCATCCATTTTATCATTTCTATTTTTATAAAAACTTCATTCAAATACAACTAATTCATATAAAATATACAAGGAAAAAAATTCATGAGAAATCAAACTAATCTCTTTGAATTATCATGCAACTAGAAAAATATAAAAAGATAATCACTATTTAAAAAACAAAAGTTAATTCAATTTGTTTAAAAAATTAAAGAGGACATAAATCACTATTTAAATGGAAAAAATTAATGAAAAAGAAAAAAATAAAAGAAATAGGCTAGGTGTTGATGGGTTAAGCCCACAAGCCTAGCCTAAATACAGAATCGCAGGCTTGTGTCTATTTAAAAAAAAAAACAATATGCAGGAGTTAACGATGCATCATCCGCTCCTATTTTTTTTAATTAGGTGACAATTCGCCTATAGTGGCAGGCGGCTTGTTGCCTATTGTACCATTTTTCGATCACCTTTAGCAATTGAAAAGTCAAGATTGAAGCTTTTGGATCTCAAAAACTCAAATTTGATGTTATTTTTACCTAATAAACCTCAAAAATACCATAAAAATCTTCACAAACCACCTACAAACTTCAAAACACCCTAAAATAACTCAAAAAAATTAAAAATCAACTGAATCCAAAAAATCTAAATGCATCGTGATTATTTTTTTCAAGTAAGATGAAGGTTAAAAACCATCACTATCCAACTTCTCTCGTTGAATGGAATTATTTGACACCAAACTTGGTCTTTTTGATTGTCTAAATTATAAGAACTGATAACTTTCTCTCTCTTTCATTATTTTTTGATGATTTTCTCTTGTCTCTTAAACTTAGAGACCGAAAAATAAATAAAATTTAACTTTTGGATCAAAATTAAAATTGCCATAAATTTAGGATTAACCATGTAATTTTTTCATGTTTTATGTTTCGATCCTTTGTTTTTTAGTTTGGGTTTTTTATCACAATTTCAAACTTATTAATATCATCTAATTAGGCCATTAAAGAACTCAATTCAAAGATATATAATTTTAGAGAAGAAAAAAAGGTGCGAGTGAAGGAGCCGGGAAAAACTCAATTAGTATATCAAATAATGTGTTCATATGTGTAAACATATCCCAAAATATAAAATTACACAAATAATATGCCCACATACCTTCATTTGCACCCATAAAATTGTTAGATGAGCGTGAACATGTATGATTATGTGACCACCCCACGTGCATGTTCATTCGTGTGCACACAGACCGATAGAGAGAACAGTATTCAAAAGACGTACATATGTCACTGTTTAGTCTAGGAAGGGCGTCGGCCAAACAAACTTTCCGGCGACCCTACAAACTCCAAAAGCTTTATTGTATATTATAGATGGATATATGGCGCTACGCATCTCAAGCTAACCGTTATGATTATTCCACAGACCATATATACGATTTAGTCAACCATATCCTAACAACCTTTTCCTTCACATGGTACCTAGCTTATGCATACACTCACATTAATTACTACTAGTTCATTAATAATCACGACTGATTAACACGCTAATCACTTCTCACTTTAGCCCTGATCACTTATTACCTCGTGATTAAAGCGCAAGGGATTGTCCCCAGTATCATCGAGAATGTATCCACGGCGTGCAGCTCGAGGTTCGAGGGAGGATGAGGTGGTGGTGGTGGAATTAAGAGTTTTGTCGCAGTATGGAACTTGCCAATCTCCATTAGTGTTGCATGGTTGGTGCTGATGATTAGGTTGGAGTGAGCGGATTTGCCGTTTCAAGAACTTGACGTAACGGATAGCTTCATCTAGCATTGAAGCAGTGTCCATTTTTCTTCCTCCAGGAACAAGCCGTTGAAGAATTCTAATCTTTTCACTTATCCTTTCTCGTCTGAGACGTGCTGCCACGCTCTGAGGGTCATCGCTAATCCTAACGTTTTTCCTTTTAGGTTTGTGAATCGTGGCCGGATCTATGTCCACAGGCTGCATCGCCGCAATTCTATACATCATTTCTTTCATTGCTCCTAGTTCTTCTTCTGGCTCATCCTGATCCGCTTCATCTGTGCTGTTTCCTATTTGGTCATGACTAAGAAAAGTAATTGGGAGTGATACTTGGTTTGGAGCTGGGATTGGTGTTTGTTGTAGTTGGAGAGGGTAGCTAGGGCAAATTGAGACAAAAGGAAGCCGGTCATGATGAAGAATTTGATCTTCCATGGACACATGAAGATTCCATGTGTGGTTTGTGAATTCAGTTTGATTGATATTCATGATGGAAGGGTGTGACTTGAAGAGTTTTGTCAACAAAAGAGATGGGCAATGCTATCTAATAGCCTCTTGAAGTGATTGCTGACTTGTGTAAATGATGACAATCATAGCTAGCTATCCTCTCCATAAAATAGACAAAGTGAAGGGTTTAGTACGCAAGTGATGATCAATAACTCTCTCTTAATTTGGTGTCTCTCTAGCTTTGTGGGGGGAGAGAGCTAGAGAGAGAGAGAGAGGGATTTGAGGCAGACCTTTTTTTACCAAAAGGGATCTATGATGAAACATGTGGAAAATTATGAATTGAAAAGAGGGGAGGTTTTGGCTGGACTTAGAAGAATGACAAGGTTTGAGATTTTCTCTCTTAGAACCAAGAATTGCACCTAATGAATGCTAGAAGCCCAGCTTGCTACATTAAATTCCAACTGAAGTCTTGAAATCTTACTTTAAAATTTGTCTTGCCAACCAACACAAGCACTGAAATCCTGGGCTGCTTCTTAAAGGCTTATTTTGGAGATGACATCTTCTCGATCTTTTGTTTCAGTCAATGTAGGAATGAAGCTTGGCTGCTTTTTTGAAAAGTTTCCTCATGATCTTCACATTAGTTTCATCCTTTATAATTAAACACTCATTTAACTTTAAGACGGTTTCCTGTGCGAGTTCATTAATTAGTTCTTGATTAGTTGACGATGATGATGATGATAAGTTAATTAAATGTATTCCATGATCTTCAATTAGTTCTCACAATTTAGTAGAGTTCTTATATATGTACAAACAAGGAACCAAAATCAGGTGGACTAACAGAGTGCATGCATTAATTGTCTCATATAATATTTGAAAGAGTGCTGTAGAAATTGAATTTGTGTGTGTGTTCTTGATCATAAAGAAGATGTGAGTGTAATTTAGGGCTGGACTCATTATCAGCTTCGTTTGGAGTGAACAAGTTTACCATTATAAGCTTCTAAGCTCAATACTTTTTATGTATTTCAATTATATTTTCATATTATTTCTCCTCCTCTTCTTTGATTTGCATCTCAGCCCTAAATTACACTGTAAATTACAAGGAGTTTCTGGCTAGCTAGCTGCCAAAATAACTTGGCTTGAAAGCCCTTGAATGCTTTTTAGAATTCTCTTTTCATCATTTCCTATGCTTCTAGTTCACGAGGCACACATCATCAGAGGAGAAGATCAGGAAAAAAAAGAGAGGATATATACCAGTAAGAATAAAATAAAACATTTTTATTTTTTATTTTTTTTAAGAATTAATACATGACTTTTTTGTAATCTTTTAAGTTTTATTGATATACGTACTATCATGTTATTAAATCAATATTGAAGAAAATAATTTTATAAAAATAAATTATAAGTTTATTATGTACTTCTTGATAATTGATATCAATGAAGGAAGAATTAGGACAAGTAAAAAAATATTAGGACAAGTGAAAAACATATAAATATGTATAATATAGTGAAGATTAAAAAACAAAAAATTAATCTTCAAATCCATATCCTAAGTATAGAATACATCAGAGTATACATTAAAGGATAAGCTAAACATTTTCGAAGGTAATACTTTTATTTATCTCTTATAGTTTATATATAAATGTCGTTTCATAAAAATAAAGAATAAAAAGGTTTATAAATGTTGTGTAAACTTGCGCATGCACATAAAGCAATCATTCTAGGGTTTCCTTGCGTCTTCTCCCAAGAACTCACGATGTTGTAACAAAAGAGCCTCCAATATTATTACAGTTTTAAATAGTACAGAGACTAACTGTACAATTATGTGTGCTTGTGACTTGGGTTTGAAGGTAGCATGCTTCTAATGATTTACATAGTAAGCGTATACTTCCTTGTGAACACACTGAAATGAGTGAGTACTGATGAATCTGTTCTGCTGCTCTCAACTGCTAGTAGTAATTACGAAAGAGTACTTGCATGCGAAGTAAACTATTTTTTTTATATATTTTTGAGAAATTTGAAAATATGAATATAGTTGTTTTTTAAAGTGTTTTTTACTTGAAAATATATTAAAATAATATTTTTTTATTTTTTAAAATTTATTTTTGATATCAGCGTATCAAAATGATTAGAAAACACTAAAAAAATATTAATTTCAAATATAAAATTTCAAATTTCAAATTTTAACTACAAGCTTTCCGAGTTCATCATAGAAGAAACTTGAGCTAACTAGCGAAAATCAGTTATAATTAATGAGATACGTCTAATAATCTTTACAATTTTCAACTAGTAATTAACTCATCAATTGGCATTAGTATTTTAATTCTTTCGAGAGATATTAAGTTTAAATTTTTTTAATTAGTCGTGGTAATAATAAATTAGTTATCTAACAAGATGATTCATGAGCCAATTAGTTGCCAAGTTCAGACAAGAGTACAGCTAATTGCAAGAACAAGGGTAAGCCTAGAAGATGGTCCAATATTACGTACAGAATAGCAAGTAGCTAGTGGCTCTCTCTACTTTATCAGTTGTTGGTATTTAAGGAAGAACATGTTACGAGAAGGATTGATAGATCTCGCACCCATTTATATTCTTTCTACATCATACAAAAGAAAAAGAAGAAGAAGGGGTCATGAAATTCAATGCCACTCCATGGATCCTCGTATTCTGGGCTAGCTTTACAGCGACTTCCTTACAGAAGGATAAATAAGTTTCCCGTTTGGGAGAACGAGAGGGAAAAGTGAACAGCCCTCTTGTTGGGTCTTGAAATCATACTTTCAAAGCTCTTGGGAAGAAGAGCACAATGTTGGCTATTTGATTTTGTTTATATATATATATATATATATATATATATATATATATTAGAACATCACCTAGTATGTTAAGCTTTTAAATTGAATTGATTATTTCATATAATATCAGAGTATTATATTAACTAAATAGTTATGAGTTCGAATCTCATCACGCTCATTTTATTTGATAAAAATTAAGTATAAGATAATGTGGGCATGTACAAGTTTCAAACTCAAAGGGTTTTTACTTGAAAAAATATATTAGAAAATAATATAAATCATATCTTAGAGTCTTACCTGATAATAAGTTTTTAAGTTGAATTAGTTATTTAATATTGTTTAATTAATTTATGTACAAGATTACATTAGTTTAATTTGCCAAATAATTTATAGTTAAGGATTCGTTTATTTTGCATAAAACATTTTACAAAAAATATATTTCTTGATTTTTCTATTTTTATTCTCTATAAAATATTTTACAGTCAATATTTAAACTTAATTTATTTATTAAAAAAATATTTTTAAATCATGAAATTCTATCAAATATTTTACACAAAGTAATTCATTCATAATATTATGTAACTATTTCAATCATCACCACTATAACCTTATTGTTATTACCTCCTTCTCCACCACCACCATCACTATCATTTCGCTAATATCATTGTCGCCGCCACCGCCACCATTACTACTTTACAATTATTATTTCCACCATCACCACTACTCCTTTATAACCATTATCACCGCCTCCATCATCACCACTACTTAACCTCCATCTTAACCATCACCATTACTCTATCATTATACTACTTCATCACTATTACCACTGTTATTACAACTATAACATATTGTTGTCGTCATTTTATTATCACTGTATTTTTTAAATTATTACTTGTCAAACAATGTAAAAAAAATAATATAAGATGTTCTACGAAACAAATGTTTTTTTTATATAATTATTCATTCATAAAATGTTTTACACAAAAATAAACTACATTAAGGTTGTTAGAGAATAATATAAATCATATCCCAAGACCTCACATAACAGCTTAAGTTATTAAGTTGAGATGGTCCTTTGATAAAAATATACAGACAAAATTATATATTAATACTTCATTTAGTATGTAATACTCTTAGAAAGAGATGTTTATACTCTAAATTTGAGTGAAATAGGATCTCTCACTTATTTCATGTGAAGAAATAAAAAACAGAAAAAAAGTCTTAAAGTGAAATTAAATTTCCCGGTAGCTTTGGTTCTACTCCAAGAGTCCAGTGAAGTTCGTAACACTACATTTTGTCCATTAGCTAAAAGTATTAAGCTAAATGATTTCTCAAGTTACTAGGAGTAGGCATACCACATATATCAAGGATTCGATAACGATTATCCAGTTTCAAGCCTCTTTATATTAAACCCAAAAAAGAAAACAATTAATTAGAATTTTTAATAAATGCTGATACTAAAAAGAAAATATTGCTCAAGATCTTGTCTTCTGGTTTTTTTATGTCCCTATATTTTATCTCGGCTATTGATTTTATAGTTTTTTTAATATAATTTTCTTGATGATTATAAAAACATATATATATATATATTGCTCAAGATGCTTTTTAATCACAATGGCTTTTTTAAATTCAAAGCTAAAGTAATCACTTTACTTTAGTAGGAACTTAGCATGCTTTTTTTCATCAATCTAGTAGTTTAGATTCTCTAGGCAATTCAATGGGGGTGATCCAATTCATGTAATTCTTAACCTAGACAAGCTCAACGTATATCCTCCATGATTAAATAGAGAAATGGGGAAGTGATGGCGAGCTAGGCATTTCAGCAATCTTGTACTATATGGTTGCTGGCACTTTTGGCCATGTAACATCTCTAATTAATTAAAGAGGGCACAAAGATAGAACAAACAACAATGTGCCGCTTCGTATCAAACCCTATGAGAAAGCCATTGTAACCTCGCACTTGCATTAAGATGGAGATTTTAAAGCTTGGCATATGGGACCATTTCTATAGTGTTGCTGATGCTGATGAGAGCAGCTTTCGTTGCCCTAAAATTGTTGTGTTTCAAGTGGGAAAACTGCTAGTGAAATGCATTGAATGGTCATGGAAGCAACAAAAGCTTTTGGGGCAAGAATTCTTTTTTTTCTCCCCTCACATTTGTGTCAATATTTTTTGAAAATATATAGAGTAGTCATACGGATATGTTGTTGCCATATGTATGATATGTTTGGTAGGTTATATATTGCTTTCTGTTCTTGTTCTTTAATTTCCTTGTAGTACTTTGTTTTCTTTAAATTTTCTTTTAGATTTGATGAGTGAACTATTTGTTGTTGGACTACATATATAAATTGAATAGAGATTTTCTACCTTTAATCTCTCTCAAAATCAAGTCGAATCTCGTTTTAAGTTAAAATATCAAATACTTTGTATCATATAACTTAGCTAGGATCCATCATTTTCTCATTTTTTTTCATTGAATTATGTATGAGATAAGCTCCTTTATTATGTTAAATTATTCACGCAAGTTATGAAGGTCATACAAGTTGGAGACATGACATAAGGCACTCCTCTATGTGGGAGAGCTGGTTCAGTGAAAGATAGCAGATGACATGATGGTACGTTGATGAGTTACTGGAACTTGTAATTGAAGCTTCACAAAAGTTCTAATAAGTCATGTGTTGAAAATACAAAACAATATCAAATTGATAAAGAAACATAAATAGTTCAACAATACCATATTTTCATTTATGTTATTATGTTTTATATGTAGAGATTAAGAGTTGTTTGGGGCCGGGGAGTTGGAAGATTGTTAAGAACAGTGACTTTGAGCCTTTCGCTTATGATCTGTTGAAAACAAACAATCTCTTTTATACATAGGAACAATGGATTCCCAAACCCTAACAAATAAAAGAAGTTAGGGGTGAGTAAAAAAGTTAAAAAAATTGATTAAATAAAAAATATCAGAAAAAAAATAACTGAAAAAACCGAACCGTGAAAAAAATCAATTAAAATTTTGAAAAAACCGATCGGTTCGGTTCGGTTTCGGTTTTATAAGTCTGAAACTGAAAAACCAAACCGAACTCAAATAGAAAAAAAACCAGAAAAAACCGAGTCAACCCGAAAAAACCGAGCCAAACCAAAAAAACCGAGTCAAACTAGTTTGAACCGGTTTTTCCTAAAAATCAAACCGAAACCGGTCGGTTTGAACCAGTTTCGGTTTTTTTAAAAAAAATCGATTTGATTACTTTTTTTATATAAAAACAAAACCAAACCGAAAATAATCACTACTGAAAACAATGTTAAAACCCTAGTTGTGACACCAAGAAGAGAGATCCTCGTGGAAAACCTCCATCTACCTAGATAATATGCCCTTTTGGTCTGATATATAATAGTGTTAGCACAGAAACTTGGATTAGTACTCTTTTATCTTTTTGGTGAGAAATAATACGGATTAGGGTTTTCTATAATAACAAGAGACTGAATTAGATCCTTTAGAGCTGTAACGTGATCAAATCCTTGTTAACTCGCTAACTGCTGCAAGCATCAAGTTCTGTCAAACTTTCTAGGACCAACAGAACAAATTCATGTCTATGTTTTTCTTTCACGGAAGTCATGCTTTATTATATACGTATTTGATATTTGATATATAATAAAGCATGACCTCAAGGTTTAGATCTATAAAACTAAAAAATGAAGCATATTTTTTTAACAATAGAAAGAATTCTTTAAAGGCCAAAAACTTGCTATTCTAGAAAATCAAGGATTTGTTTTTATAATAATGGATTGATTTATTAATGAAACAGCTATTCAGATAATAACCAAGAAAAACATAATAAATTTATAAAAAACTAAAAAGAAAAAATTAGAAACAAGTCCAATAGTAATATATCATTAACATCAGAATCCAAACTTCATTATTCTTTATACGTTTTTTGTTTATATTTATTAGAGATGAATACTTTCAGTATTACGAATGAATTAATTTAATTAGTTCTTGTCTATGAAAAATCAAGGATTTTAAAATAAGTTTTGTTAATAATGTAATTGTGTTTCACCAATAAAAACTTTTTCCTTGTTTTAGGAAATAAGATATTTTCCTTTTAGAATAAATTGTTGAAAAAAATATATCATTTGTATTCACTATGATAAAAGGGTTTCGAGCACTTCAATATAATATAGTAGGTCAGACTTCCACTAAAAAGGAAGATATATAAATATTATAATATTATAGAGAAAATTGCATGTAGTGAGAAGATATCACTTAATTAAACATATGATCATATGATCTCCTCACCTCAGTTCAATGATTCTCATAAAATGATTCTCAAACGAGTTCCAACGTCTCCATGGGAAAGGTTTTGGATTTGAGCTGCAGGAAATGAATAACGTATGGCACTCAAAAATTACAAAAAGATCGGCCTCTACTTTGACTGTGAATTTTAATTGTGGAGTGATAATTTTTGTCTTGGATTAATGATCGGAAAAAGATATTTAAGAAAATTACAGGGTCAATTTTTTTAAAAAAAAATCAAATGATAATATTAAAAAAAAATAAATTAAAAAAATATCAATCATTGTTAATTTTTCAAACTCGTGACTTGGATCATCATACGTACCACAAACATTATACATGAAAAACTATGAAGTTTAATCTCTAAAAAATAAAATCTTTATCAACACGCATTGCACCATAAAAAAAAAGTTTGTTGACTAGAAAAATTAATAAGAGGTAATTCGAGGAGGAGAAGAATGAGCTCTTGGTAGGGTTTAACCTTGCATAATAATAAAAAAAATAGATCCACCAATAATAAATCACCCCATCTTCGTCAACACGAGTTGCACCATTATAAAGAAAAATGGTGGCTCATCCAACAACATAAAAAAGGAGCAATCTTGGTTATCAGAAGACATCACATGTGTCAATCAAAATACACAGATGTTTTTCACATATCGGCAAATATACCACAAATATTAACAATTTTTTAGATTAAAAAATTAATTTAGCTAACTTAAAAGAGAAAAGTGTCGAACTTGGAATTCACAGAAAAACCTATATGGAAAGATTAAAATATCTTTCTATGGCTTAATTTTTTATTATTTTACTGTATTTTAAAATAAAATGATCAAAATAGCACTTTTAGCTTGCTTTAAATTTTATGATATAGAGAGTAATTGGATTATTTTAGTGCACTCAAAGATAATTATACCCCCCATATAAATCTTTAATAGTTAATGCTTAAGGTAAAAAAACTAAAATATCCTCGCCAATTTTTTTTGCCTATATATATATATATATCTGCAGCAGCCCAAGCCCAGTGATTCACCAGACAAGACCATATTAAAAGGTCCAACAATAATTGTCTGTTTGATGTCCAGACAGGACCCAAGTGGCAGTTCTTCTTCAGCTCTCACCGAAAACCCCCAACGTTAAACCCTACTAAGAGCTCCCTCTCCCTTCAAACCTCTCTTCACCCAGCCAGCCAGCCCGCCCCCGTGCAGTCTTTCTTTCTCTGCTAAAAAAAATCAATCTTTTCTGGGTTTCTGTTATTTTGCACTGAAAATTAATTAATATCAGCAATAACCATGAAAAACAAGAATCCAAGGAAGATGGGAGGCCCCCCAGGAAAAAACAAGAGGGGCAGCAGCAAATTCTCTATGAATAGAGATCCCTTTTTCAGCAACAGCAAAAGACGCAAGAAGGATGAAGATGAGGTTATCGAATCCGAGGAGGAGGAGTTGGACGGAGGAATGCTCAATGGTGGAGGAGAATCAGGGGAGGAGGAGGAGGAGGAGGAGGAATTAGAACCGGAGGAGACGGCGGAAGAGAAGAGGCAGCGGATTGCGAAAGAGTTGGTGGATAATCTTAGAAAGAGAGAGAGGGAGCTTGAGGATGAGGAGGATGAAGAGGGGGAGAGAGTGTTTGAGAAGGAAGGTGAGAGGGATTCTTTTGTGGCTAAAAAATTGATGCAGCAACAGCTTGAGGATAGTGGTCGTTTGAGGAGAGCCATTGCTTCTAGGTACAATTTTTTTCTTTTGTATATGCAGTTTTTCTTTTGCAATTTATGAATTTTAAGAAGTAAACAATTCTGGGTTTTTTATTTACTATACTATTTCTATGTTATTATTTGTATCGTTTGTTTTGATTTTGCGGCCAAATGGAATCCTCGAGCCAGTTTTCAACCACACATTTTTTTGGTATCTGAAAAGAGTTATCTTGTAGCATTTTGATGATCTGTTTCTTAATTTGCAAATTTTTGAACTTTGCACAAACCTCTCCAACTGTATACTTTTTCTATTATTGATTGATTGTTTTACTTAACTTGCTAAAGCTTAATTGGGATTTTTCTAGAGTGCTACTTAGATGATGTGGGCTAATCAAATTTAATGGTTGCGTTGAGAGTTTTTTTGAAAGCCAATGTACACTTTTTTTCTGTTAATGTCTTAAAGCAGGGGACTTTAAAAGACATCTTTATATGTATTATATATTGTGATGGCATGCATGTGTTTTTTGTTTAGAATGCTTACATTCATGAGTACCTAGGATTCAAAAGCCAGAGAGTGTCAATGGATTTGAGATCCTAGTGAAGCATCGGCAATCTGTTACTGCTATATGCCTTTCTGATGATGACTCAAAGGGCTTTTCTGCTTCCAAAGATGGCACGATTTTGCATTGGGATGTAGACAGTGGAAAAGCTGAAAGATACCAATGGCCTAATGAGGAAATACTAAGATCCCATGGGTCCAAGAATCCAGAAGGACGAGCAACTAAGCATAGCAGGAATGTTTTGGCGTTGTCTGTTAGCACTGATGGTCGGTATTTGGCAAGTGGAGGCTTGGATCGACATGTTCATTTGTGGGACACCCGTACACGAGAACATATTCAGGTAGATATAATTTTTTTTCTCTCTTTCTTATTAGATGCCATTCTTACAGAAAAATGAAAAGGCATTTCGGCTGTGTGCTATATTAGCTAGATTTAATAAATTTATATCACTAGCATATTGAGTCATTTCCTATCAAATTTTGTGTTCGCCAAAGCAGTCTTGTATATCTCCAAACTCATCACGCCACCACTCTTTTGAAGTCTAGGGACTGTAATGGCAACTTATAAACCATTTTCCATCGTGCCTTGAATGTTTACCTCTTCTTACTAATTCAACTACCACAACAGTATTGTTCTGTTATCTACGTGACCACCTCTTGGCAATGTACTAATCATTTCGTTTTCATGTTGAATTCTATAAACTGATTTTTTAGCACGAAACAATTGGTCAGTTATCCATACTTCTTGGAGGAAAATGTACCCAACACATCGTTGTTCCATTCCATGGAATCACACAATTCTAAATCTATTGTTAGGCATCAGAATATCACCAGCAAAGTAAAGCATTAAATGAATACTATAAACTCATTATTGTTGATACTGCTTGTGTCGGTGTTTATTTAACCATACTTCATTTGCGTATTCTCTAGTTCTATGAAAAACATTACAGATTAAAATATTTTCAACCAGACATCCAGAGCTCTTAAATATTATCAAGTGAATGATCATGGCCCGTTGGTTTTTTTTTCTTTCAGCCTTCTGTATGATTTTGACTGTAGTAAGCTAAAGAACATGAAATATGTGGACCATAAATCAAATGGCAGTACTTGAATGAATTTTGCATATACCTGTTAAGCAGTTCATCATTTAATTTTGGTAGAAGAATGAATAATTTAATACTTGATATGAGATAGACTTTAATCAATATTCTTACCTTTGGTAGTGTAGGAGCATTGTCACTTTGGAAACAAAAAAAAGTTAAATCCCACTTCTTCTCAATCTGAGAAAAAGTCCACCCGCAAACACCCCAAAAATCATCCATCTTGAGGAACATCAAGAAAATGTTTCGTTCAGATAAATCTTCAAAGCCATATACATATGCATGCATGCATGATTGACTTTGATTAGATATGCACCATAGAGTGGATTTTGATTTCATAAAAGCATCTCTTTTCACCTGTGTGCTTATCTTGTGAATGCATTAAAAATTGCTGAGCTTTCTGCTGTCTCTCACTTGCTATTTTCCGTTATTATGTATTTTACAGGCCTTCCCAGGTCATAAAGGTCCTGTCTCATGTTTGACTTTTAGGCAAGGGAGTTCAGAACTTTTTTCTGGTTCATTTGATCGATCAATCAAGATATGGAATGTAGAAGATAGAGCTTACATGAACACATTGTTTGGTCACCAAAGTGAAGTGTTAGCAATCGATTGTTTGTGGCAAGAACGAGTGCTTGCTGTTGGGCGTGATCGGAGCATGCAATTGTTTAAGGTATACAAAATAATGTTTTGACATTCACTTGACCCGTATTAAAGAAGGCTTTACTGGTTGCACAAAGCTAAGTTTATGTCTGAAAATTAATTTGCAAGGACTCTTTCTTTTGAAGTTGTGGCACACCTATTCAAATTCTCCAATTTCATTTTACTAAATTTGTGAGATGGCATGAATTTTTGTATATGCTCTTGTTTCATGTATTTTTTCAATTGTACTTACCTTTTTCATATTCTGTGAATAGGTCCATGATGAGTCAAGGCTGATATTTCGTTCTTCGACATCATCTTTGGAGTGTTGCTGTTTTGTTGACAACAGCGAATTTCTATCTGGATCAGATGATGGAAATATTGCACTTTGGGGCGTACAAAAGAAGAAGCCTGTGTACATTGTTAAGAATGCTCATGCTTTGTTGAATGATGTCAATAATGGTGAACTGAAGGATAGAGGAAGAAATTACAATGGTCATATTGGTAAATAAATGAAACTCCTAGCTGTCCTTTCACTGTTTCTTTGGGGAAAATAGAATATGACTGTTGATTTGAAATATTATTTGGTGTCACTACCTGATTTCTTAGTTTGCATTGTGTTTGGTGGATGAACACCTAACCTGTGCTAATTAAATCTTGCTGTTTGTCTATCTGCTTAGAATTTTCAGATTGATTTGTCCTCTACTGACCTGGAAACTATTGTTGTTGTGCAGCATCTTCCTGGGTAAGTTCAGTTGGTGTATGTAGAGGCAGTGACCTTGCTGCCTCTGGAGCTGGGAATGGCTATGTCCACTTATGGGCTATTGAAGGTGCTGGCAAAGGCATTCGGCCCTTGTATGATCTTCCATTGGTGAGTGTGCCCTGCACTATGCAACTGAATAACATCTTTGATTACTCTTGGGTTATGTTAGTAATGACATGGAAACACGCTGAATTAACTGAGATATATGTTAGTAATCATCTCTCATGATTAGAACTGCTGTTTAGCTTGTGATTGGAAGAGATTGATAAAGATACTAAAAGATTTATGCCTCGTTTTTTAATGTTTATCAAATGGAATTATTGGATTTGTATTTCTATTTGTTCACCTTCTACACGCCAGCATTGCTTTCCCCTTTTCTGTTCTCTGCTCTCCTCTCCTCTCCAGTTACAAATGTTAAGTTCAGCCACTGTGCAATTCATTGCTTACCAACCTATTGTGTAATGCAGATTGGATTTGTAAATTCCCTGGCTTTTGCAAAATCTGGAAAATTCCTTGTCGCTGGGGTTGGACAGGTAATTTGTTTGCATTCGGAGAAGGAAAATAGACTAAAGATCGTTCTTTTTTTTAGAATTTTTTTTTTACCATGTTTATGATGTTTGATTATACAATCTTGTAACATTTCAAGTTACTTTTGCTTCAGGAACCTCGCCTAGGAAGATGGGGACACAATTCTGCCGCTCGAAATGGAGTTGCAATTCAGCGGTTGAAGCTTTTGTAGGGTAGAAAAAGGATTTGATCCATTTCCATAATGATTATTTGAGAAAGTGAATGAATATTCCTGTTCTTGTAACTCAATTTTGTTGAAATTTAATGGTTCATACCCTGCAAGTGAATTCTCTCCTTTAAATTTTCTCGGATGATATTTTCATTTTGAAGGAAATGAGGCAATACGAGCAATGATTTTGCAAACAATTGTTATATATAATACCTGTTTGAAGTGCTTCTGTTAAATAGCTTGAATTTATTTTGCAGAAATAACTTGTCTGAAAAATATTCTAACAAGAAAAGAAATTTCCAAGAAATTTAGTTAGTTTTCAGTAGTTTTCTACGTAGATAACAATAAGAAGAAGATTATTTTCTGATTTTTGGTGTTGAAAAAGGTCCATCCTTGTTGTAATTAATGGTGCTTCTCAAGGTTCCCTGCCTGGCTTATTAATGGGAGTTGTTTTTCCTAGTTTTGAGCTCATTTTCCTTTGGTTATAATCAACTACTCCATTGTCTGCTCGGTGCGTGGTCTTTTTCAAACTCTTCATTGATTTGCTTGTAGAATTTTGTTTTTCAAAAAAAAAAAAAATCCTTGTGATACAAGAAGAGGAAATATTTAATTATTAATAATTCCCATGATTCATACTCTTAATCGAGCAAAATGGAAAAATATTCTACAGAAGAATTTCCTTTTTTTCTCTCTAACTTTACCTTACTAATTTATACTGCATTAAACCAGTGTAATTAGCATTTCGATTTTTATATCTTAGTAATTTATACTTACGGCAGGGGATTAGCAAAATTCAAATGATCAATGAACTTGTGCAGGGAAGTGAGATTTCAAAATTTGGGTCCCTCCTTCATTAATCCACGGTAATTAAAGAAAAAAAAAGGTAAAATTATATACACACTTCATGTCAAGAAATATGGTAAAATTTTCAGATGAAGGAAAACTATTTATATCAAGAAGCACGGGATACTGATTTGCGTAACTTCACAAATACATTTTCGTTCTTTAATAAGAACAAAAGCAAAAACACCATACTGGTCCAATCCACTTCATTCTTAGGGTTTCTCTTCGGTTTAATACACTGTTAAAAATATTTTTATAGAAAATAACACTCGAAGGCTCCATTTATAAAAGCATTGTTTAAAATACCCTCTTGAATTTAATTTTTTGTTCCCTCGTCTGTTCTAGGCTTCGCTACCTTGATATGGGGCCATTGACTGCTAACTTTTCAATAGAAATCTGTCTTAAATTAGATTTGTGGGGCATGCTTTCAAATTATTATTATTTTTTTTATTACATGAATCTCTAGCCAAAAACAAAGAATAAAGATTTTGCAGGAAAAAAAAAACCGAAACCGGTCAGTTTTTAGAATTCCTAGTAGAGGTTTTTAAGATTTGCTTTCCCGCCGCGTGTCATGCAGATTACGAAATGAACCTGCGAACCTTTTTTCAGGAAAACGATGCGGTGCAAATTCTGAATGTGCAGTAGTAATATGGATGGAAGGAAGAGGTTAGGCACACAAATAAATAGCAACAAGAACTTGATGTCATTGCTGTGAAGCCAAACTTGACAAGGTGAAGTGTCAAAACACAGTGTGCAGATAATGAGCATGCTAAAAGCCAAGATTTTAGGACAATTTGCTATGAATTAAAAAAGCTCATGCAATTCCTGTCAGGTAACAACAGTGCACCGTACTCAGATAACGGCATAAAATGCCCTGGATCAGGTGGCATCTTAGAATCTGCAGGTAAATCCACATGGTAAACTTCCATGTATGAGGCATTTTAAAATTCCAAACAGAAAGATATTCTGCATGTAAGAGTTAAAGGTTTAGCTAACCTTGATTTCAACAACTAGTAAAAAACAGGTTAAGAAGAATATTTCATTCTAGAAGCTGCCTTACCATAGTAGAATCATGCGCACAAAATAAACAGCTTGCTATATGACAGCAAAAAATGAATAGAAAACATCAGCTGTTCTTTCATTTGTCCTTCTGAAATTTCTCCACATATGCCTGCAACAAGATCAGTGAATAAATAAATACAATAACAAAATCACAAAGACAGTCTGCAAAAAATATAGTAAAATGAAACGGCTTGTTGCCCCACCAGCATCATAAATTTGCACCACGAGGTCTGAGAAGCACTAGGAGAATTCAGGTAAGAAAAGAGCTCTGATTTTGTAATCAAATTCACATCCCTTTCAAAATCAAATACAACGCGAATAAGCACACCAGCACTCACCTGTACAAGTTTGGTCAGCTTTGGTTTTGAAACAGACAGGTATTGTTCAATTTTTTCTTGCGTTGTAGGAATACTTGCACTCTGCATAGTTCCAGTAACTTTGTCAACCACTTTCTTAACTATGTTCTTGTAAGCGTCTTTGCTCATTTGACCTTCCTTCCATGCAGGTTTCAGTAGATCCTTAACGAACTCCACCAGCGCAAACTTAAATGCACGATTTCCCTTTGCATCCTTATTTTTCTTGCTCTCATCAGCTTTGCCATCACCATCACTGTTCTCCAAGGGACCATTCTCTTGTGCACCCTTATCCTGCTCTTGTACTTTATTGCTTTCCTCGGACCCCACTCCATTGTTTTCCTTGTTAACTTCAGAACTCACACCTGGACCCGGCTGATTTAACTGGGAGCTCTTATCAATGAACTCTTGCTCGGAGTGAAACTTGTTAAAATCACCACCAATCAGTCCAGCAGAAAGGGATGACGGGGACAAGTTTTTGGATAGTAATTCTAGTTTCTGATCTGGAGGATTGACATGATGCTTCCCAGGCTCCACGCTGTCACATATAGGATCATATTGCTTCCGGGGTTCAACAGCTTGATTTGGCTGAATGGTCACCATAGAATCTGGTTTGGCAGTGCCCTCTGAGTTGGCAAAGGTGCCATTATGCGAATTACGAGCAGCATAAAGTTGCGGAAGTTGCTGTCCATTCGCAAGGAACTGGGCCAGAGAGACAGAAAGGCTGGTAAGCTGAGTCAAATGTTCATTACTAGCCATGTTTTGAGCCATTGGAATTCCCAAATTCACAAGTGGTGCATTTACATTCCCAATATCGGGAATGTTGATCATTTTTCTGTCCTGAACCAGTGTCTGATTTTGAGGAGCCGTCATTATCCCTCCTCTTGGAGGGTTGGTCAGGATTGCTTCTTGAATTTGTCCAGCATTCAAGTTTGGAATAGGTGAAGCAATTGAACTCAGGCCATTTTTATTGAAGCTTTGTGTTGCAAGAGCATTCGTTGAAATGTTAATGTAAGAACCGGCAGTTTTTCCAGTCACGCCATCATCATGTGGCAAAGCACTACCACCAATCTCCTTTAAATTGTATCCCTGTTGAATGGAAGATGTTTCATTTGAAATTGGTGGCATGATTGCAGGGGTATCACGTGCCCGGCCTGAAACATCTTGAAGTTCACAACTGGATAAAGAAGCATGCTCTCCTTTGTTGATATGGTTGGAAGGTTGCAGCCTGTAGTTCCAATCAGGAGACATTTCCATATCACCAAGCCAATTCTCAGGAGCTCTCTGTTCAGATACGTTAGAGTTATCACCAGCATTTTCTGTCTTCAATGGGAGGGCTTCCTTTTTGTCGATCTCAACCACTTCATTAGTTGGGGGATTATTGTGAGTCTTGTTCTCGACCAAATTATGGCCCCATCCATCCTCCATACACCGTACAGAGAGCCTCAGTTCAGGTGCATCCAATTTTTCATTTTTATTTTCACTCAATTTTGCTGCATCTGAAGTATGACTCTCACTCCATTTTGGATCATTCCATGATTTTTCCACATCATCTGAGTTTTGGCTTGGTGGCCACCTACCATCTCGTGATCTTTTTTCAGGACTTGGTGTCTGATCATTATGAGAAAACCTGCAATATTTTCCATTCCGGCAATTACCTGCAGCAAAAAATTTGCAGGGAATATCAGCTGCTCTGCGGGTTTCACGCTCAGCACGTCTCTCTGGAGATGCATATCTATGCCTTCGGTCATTATCTCTTTCTCTAATACCATCATTTGCGGACCCCCTACTAGATGGATCAGAAGCACCATGATGAGCATACCTGCAGGATTCACCCCTTCTACAGCTTCCTTTTAGAAACTCATTACAGCAATCAGCAGATCTTCCACTCCCCATTGGGTACTGCTTAGAATCATGGGAGATAGGATATTTTGAAGCTGCAGCTTTCCTGGGTCTTCTTTCCCAGTCATCCTCACACGTCTCAGTATCTTGGTGAAGAAACGGGCAATGACTGCCTCTCCTGCATCTCCCAGCAACAAAATCCTTACATAATTGAGCTGATACACCTGATATGCTTCTAGTTCTTTCATGCGCTCCTGATTCTCGCCCAAAGCCATGGACTGGGCTCCGGCTCCGGCTACGGCTCCGGCTCTGGCTCCTGATTTTGCAAACAAATCAGGGACAAGACAAGTCAAACAATGCCAACCAGCTTAATCAACTTTGACAGTAAAAAACCAAGGAGACCAATAGAAATGTTGTGTGCAGAGTTGATTGAGGTAAAGCAGTTTCTAACAGGTAACGAACTCGTTACATATTGTGAAGAGCACCTGGTACATGAAAAGCATGAAACAGAAACACCAAAACACATAAACTAACAAGAAAATTTGCAGTAACTAGAAGAAATCCAAATTTTCAAGCAGCCAGTATAGCATTGCATGTCCAGTAAAAGAGTCTACAGAACTTTAAGCATGTGATTCTTGACTCTTTCGTGATATAGAAGTTATTTGAAGACTATCATTACTATTGCATCATATGCAGGTTCCATTGCGGCTAGGCACCAGATAGATATAGCAAGAGTTGACTGAAAAACAGGACAATGACAAGAATGCAAATAGCTGTATCAGAAAGGGTGCTGAGCAGATAATCAAACCTTCTTGTTCTTTTATATTCATTCTTGGGAGAGTTTCGAAAACTTTTCTGTCTCCATTCATCGAGACCAGGAGACATTCTAGTTCCATAACTCTCATCTTCATAAGTGGCTTTCAAAGTTCTGCTACGGTCTTCATCAATATTATCATCCCTACGAGAGCTTCTTCTTCCAGGCAACGGTTCCATTGCTGACCACTTGGAGCGAGTGCCACCAGCAGCTTCAGGTGGGAGCCAATCACGTCGTGATTCTTTGTCACGAAAAGATATTCCTGCTTTCCCAGGCCAAGTATTGTCTTCCACATCTTCAAATGACATTCGAGACCCTTCTTTCAAATCCCATTTTGAACTGCGTTTTCGACCACTCCCACTCATTCTGACAGAAGCAGCACCACCTTCTTTCATTCAACTGGAGTATCTGGGAGCAGGGAAAACCACAGGTCCATAAATCTTGATGATATTGAATATATCCTTGTCTATTTACTTTCTCTTTTTTTTTTTTCTCAAGTTGCATGAAAATATCCAATCACTAGCAGGATCCATATTTCAAATTGTAGATGTAGCTAACAAAAACTAATAATATCATGCTATAAAAGTTAACAACCTGACCAATGAACAGAAAAGGAGCATATTAATTTAAACAGAATTCATGTTTTATATAATTGAGACGTGGCTAACATAATGAATAATTCCATGCTATCGAAACATTAATAGAATAGATATAGTTGTAAAAAGCAAATAGAATATCTATAGTCATAAAAAGCACATAGCTTAACCCTCATCCCCTGCCCTTCTTTTTAAATACACAAAATCAGAGGAGAATGCAATAATTGACCTCGCTTCCAGCAAGTAAAATTAAACAAATCTCACATAACTTAACCAAAAGCAGATAGGAAGCTCATCCGTAAATAAAAAAAGAGAGGAATATGACAAGTCCTTAATCCATATCTTATTGATTCAGCAAACTACAAGAACTTAAAAGAGAAAACAACAATGAGGATGATGATAAAAAAAAACCAACCTCCCATATCTTATCTGATCTCTAAAATCATATTAGTAGCTTCAAAATTCAAATTTCCTAATTACTTAGCGGATCCCAAACATATTCCAATAACTCCCAAAACATTCTATCATAACATACCCTAGTTCCCTAATTCAATTGAGATCAACATTTCTATTGAATAGTTTGCTAGTTTGATTGAAACCTGGTTTTATTAAGTTCAAGTGAAAAATCTATTGGATTTTTTTGTTTTTGGACTAACTGGACAAACTAAACGCTCCTCAAAAATAAAAGAAAAATAACATAAACTAAACACCCCACAGATAAAAGAAAAGGAATATAAAGCAAGTGAATCCTGACAAGATTTTCCATTTCACATGCAGGTTCAAAAATCAATACTCCCAAAACGTCAAGAAAGTAGTCTCAATGAAAGAGCTTCCTTTTGAACCCAAACACAAACAAATTACAAGAATATTATAAACAGGGCAAAAAAAAAAGAGTGGGTGGCATTAATAAAATAGCAAACCCACCCATTACACACATAAATAAACAACGAAAGAAGTTCCTTTAATTAATGAACACTAAACATTCTATACAGCTTCCACTAATTCATATACATCCACAGAGTTAGAACAATCTAACCAACTGCATTGAAAATCATTTAAGAATTTGCTAAAAAACAGTCACTACCTTGCTCAAATAAGAATGGGATCAAGCAAGCTATGCACTATTTTATTTTTTTGGAGGGGAGTTGAGTTTGTTTGGGCCTTAGCATGCAGGTTTGAAATGGGTGCTCACCCCAGCATTTGCAAACATAAGATGGACTCCACTTGAATGCAACCAGGCTATATCCCATGAAGGAGAGGATATGCATCCC
Organism: Populus nigra; assembly: GCF_951802175.1. Taxonomy (NCBI): domain Eukaryota; kingdom Viridiplantae; phylum Streptophyta; class Magnoliopsida; order Malpighiales; family Salicaceae; genus Populus; species Populus nigra. Next base: position 2,618,709 of record NC_084865.1, read on the forward strand.
AAATTACATCCCACAGGATTTTGATAGGATAGATATTTCTTACTGTCAAAACATCATCCTTTCGATTTGTCATTTGTTCAAAGATTGGCTAAATCTCATAAGTGATATAGACAACTATGATCGCGCAATTTTAATCAGCTTTACAATAGCGCTCTAGAGTCATCAGAAATATGATTCATAGATTTCCTTTATTAAAAAAAAATATCTTATAAAGCTGTAACAAGATAACATTGCATGGACTGAACATCATGTCAGTTTATATATAAAATAGGAAGTGCAGGAACATAAAAGCATGAGCCATTTTTCTGAAACAACAAATAATTGATGATCGAAACATCTCATATCATCACATAATGTATAGAGAGAGAGAAAAGAAAGAAAAAACCTCCTGTTTGCCATGTGGCAAATCACCTACAAACAAACAGCTTTATATATAGAAATATCATGTCGTGTAAATTGCAAGCTCTTTACACCTTTACAGCTAATAAAAATATGACATTGATGTTGCACTCAACATTTGCCACAATCAAATGTGGCCTTGCTGATGATCAGTGATGGATCACTAACCATCAATTTAGAACAGTAGCTTGCACATGGATAACAAGGTTACAACTTTAATTCCCTTATCCTTCTGCACGACACAACATCAATGGACATCGGACCTCAAGACATCAAAGATTATTACTTTTGTAGATGGATTCTTTGACGAACTCTTGAACTATGATGAAAGTTTACAAAGCTGACTCAAACCCTTTTGAATGGTCTCCAATCAAACAAATTGACCAAGATCCATTAATTTTTGCTAAAATTCAATGTTGCACTTGTGGAAGGATTGAAATCCATTACAAAACTAATTGCATCAGTTACTTTTGAACAATTTGGAAATCCCTCCACGCATTGACCTCGTGAGTTACTGCATAAACATTATATCTGATATTAGCAATCAGGTAAATGTTTTCTATGGAGATACATAGAACTAGAGCACATATGGGCATGATACCCTAGTAGCGGTCTGCTAGTGTGTAAGCAGTTAGCCTAGAAAAAAAGATAGAACCTAAGGACTCAAGGAAAAGGACGTATCATCTGATTTTAGTACCTAACTATGCTGGATATAGCACTGATGTCATAATAGTTACACTAAGAACGCACCAGATGTTAATTAGATGCATATTTAACACAACAATCAAATCCTGTAAATCATTCAACAATCATATCAGATGATTCATTGTGCAAAAATTAGAATAGAAAGCAAAGTTGAACAATAGATATATGAATTACATTACATTATTGGCTGTGACTAATAAAACATGAAAATCACAGAATAAATTCATGAATGAAGCACTCTTCCCAATTCATTGCAGAGAGAAAAAGCATTGCTAAGTCATTATTAAAGTTTAATCGCCATGCAGCATCCCTAAAGTTTGACTATACAATTATCTAAACTAATTTAAGAACTTGGAAGAAAAAAAAAATCTAAAGAAATAGATTCTAGCAGTTGTTTACTCAAGTGTTGAAAATTTATTTCTTACATACATCTGTACAAATGAATCCTAAACAACCTTATACACGAACTTCCACATCAATACTCCATAAAACAAAAACCACTGTTCTCTATCATCGATACAAACCTATTTACTTGAAATTGAAAAACCTATCAAGTCCCAATCTACAATTAAAACCCAAAATTTTCCTTACTAAAAATTTTGAGCCCCAGGCAAAGAAAACCCCTCAAAAGCATGCTTAGTCTGTAAACAAGTAAAACATTTGCTTTTCAACTCTATAAAATCAGAATCCAAAAACCAATTAAAGTTTACAGTAATTGAAAAGTTTTAAGCTTTTCCAAAGAGAGACTCAAAAAAATCAAGCTTTTGCATAGAAAGACTAAAACAAGTCAAAACCCATGAGCTAGAAACAACCCCAAAAATGTAATCAATGAAATAAACAGAGAAAACCCAAATTAAAGCATCAGAATGGCAATAAACCCTAAACGAACCCTAATCATTAGGTTCATAAACTTCTCTACAATATCAGCTCAAAATCAAAACTTAAGAAAAAACCACTGAGAAGAATTAACACAAAACCCTAAAAAACTAGAAAACAGAAGCATATAAAGAGAGAAACTTCATAAAAGATAGAAGAAGAGAGTACTTACATGGAAATTAAAGAGAGAAAGCCATGCAGGAGAGGCTAAGTGCGAAAACTGGAATGATTCGACAACTGAATGGAGTGAGCGAAGGAGTAAAGAGTGTGATTTTACTTTGCCATTAAATTAGCAGAAAGGGAGAGGCAAACAAGCGAAGACTTGCGAGTTCTACTTCTAAATACCAAGAGAGAGAGTATCTTTTGCTAGATTTTTCTTTTCTTTTTCTTTTTCTTTTTTGGTTCTTAGTAGGACCCACTTGCTTGCTAAGCCCTACTATGTTTCATGATATTTAATTTTTTAAGTTTCCTAGTTTTCTTTTTTATTTTTTAATTAAATATAAATTAGGGCAAAACTCAAAAATACCCTTCAACTATATAGATAGTTAAAACTTTGCACCCAAACGATTTTTATATTAATTTTACCCTCAAATTCTTAGAAATTCTTAAATAAAGATGTCGTTATTTTTTAAATTTTTTCATCTAAATTGTATTTAAAATTTTTTTTTTTGTAAAAAACTTAACGCTTTTCATTTAGAAATTCTTAACTATGAAATTATTAGGTGAAATTGATATAAAAAATAATTTGGATTTTCAATTCATATTACTCAAATAATTTGGGAGTGTGTTCAAGGTTTGTCAATAAAATTATATCTCAAAAATTAATTTTGGCTTACCAACGGTTAATGACTAAATGTTGTTCCGAGCAATTGTTTTTTAAAATATTTTTTTATTTTTAAATATATTAAAATAATATTTTTATTATTTTTTAAAATTTATTTCTAATATTAATATATCAAAAAAATTAAAAATTTTAAAAAGTATAATTAGATTGCCATGTCAAATATCATTGAGTTAGAATGCCTATGAATCACTCATTAATATAAAAAAAAATGTTACACATGAATTTATTTGTTAGAATAAAAAATTTCCATTTTAACTAAAATAAAAAAATTCACTTTGCTGAGATAATTTTTATATTCCGTGCAAGTTTTTCATCACTTGAACTGCATTTCAATGTTGAGTTGTAAATTTAGGATTTTAATTAAACCTTTCCTAAAAGTATAATTTAGATTGTAATTGGTATTCTTGTTTTTTTTTTTTTTAGTGAAGTATCTAGCTCGTTGATTAATATATTTATGAAAGGATTTTCTCACAATCCCTCTAGAATATTATTCTAAAATATGAAAAAAAGAAAACAATAATTGCATAACAATATGAAAAAATAATTTTAACAAATGGATTGCATATGAATATGAAAAAAATGGTATACACCAAAAATACTAGAACTCCAAACTCCATTGATATTTGTTTGAATTCAAGTATCAGATTTAAAATATTTACTCATGAAGAAGGTTGGAAAAGGAAAAATTCTAGGTGAATGTGCATGTGGACCGTGGGCCGGATAGAGCCCTATTTTCCAAAGCAAACAAGAAATTTCATTGATGGAGGCCACAGGCCCAGTTGAGTGGCATGGGGCCTGGGCTTGTTACAGCTTGGAGAAAAAAAGAAGCCCAATAGACTACACCTGCTGCCAAAGGCTAGTTCAAGATCACAGAGGGAACCCGACCCGTTGGTCATGAACTTCTCCACCGTTGTGACTCTGTAGCTAAATTGTTCAGAGTATTAGTGATTATTTTTTGTTTGATTTAGTTTTAAATTAAAAAAAATTAATCAAATTAAAATTTATATTTTTTAAAATTTTAAACGAACCGAATCAATTAACCGATTAACTCGATTTTTTTTTTATCTAACTTTGATCTTTTTTGCTTGGTTCTTCTCTTGAAAGTCTAATTTTTTTATCTTAATCTCATGTTACGAGTGATGGGTTTGTTGAATTAACCTTAATTGATTCGATTTTTTTCCTCAATTTATTATGATTTTTTTTTTCAATTTCATTGTCTTACATTAAAATATGTTCCTTTAAGTTTTGTCATTTTCTTGCTTTTCTTTTTATTTTGTTATTTTGAGAGCGGGTTGGTCAAGCTAACCTGGTTCAGCTTGCATTTTCATTCACAATGTTTTTTTTTATTTAACTTGGGTCATTTTTGTTTGGCTTTTTTTTTTAACTCTATTTTTTCTATCCTGATCTCATGCCGCGTGTAGTGAGTTAGTCGAGTTGACCTAAGTTGACTCAAATTTTTTTTTTCATTTTCATTATTTTGCATTAAATTATTTACCTTTAAACTCTTTTTTTTTTTGTTCCACTTTACTTATTCCGGGAGCGGGTTGGTAAAGTTGCATTAAATTATTTACCTTTAAACTCTTTCATTATTTTTTTTTTCATTTTCAGTATTGTATTTTTTGAAGTGTTTTTTTTGTTTTCATCTTTAACATTCCTATTATTAGGCCTTAAACTTTATATTTTTTTTAATGGATTTTTTTAGTTTTATGTCCCAAACCATATTTTAGTTAATTTAACACAGGTTATCCCAGATTATTATTGTTTAAATATATTTTTTAATATTTAAAAAAGTTTGGCACGAACTCATGGAATAGTATGGGCCACATATCCAGTATACCTCTCAACAAAGACAAATGCTTGAAATATTATTATAGTGTATACCTAAAATAGCATTCCTTCTAAAATAGCCTGAATCTTTTGGTAATACAAGGACCTCGAGCCATGGAGAGAGGCCAGCAAAGGCTTCTAGAAGCTCTACTTACACACGTGATTTTCCTTCAGGACAAAAGATTCAGGCTACGTTAGGTGGTCTATTAATTCCAATCACGTCCACCACCACCGTTGGATTAAAGTCAAGCGGCTCAAGATCACCGGAAGCTCCTAACTAGAGGTCTTCGGCTTCTATGTGCGCACTAGATTTCATTAGCTATGGAGTGACGAAAGATGTGGTGACGTAATAGAAACCCATGAAAAGTGAATAAAAAAAATATTTATAAAAGTTGCCATTTTTTGTGTCGGCTCCAAGTAAAACTTTTTTGAGCCGCTTTGGTTGATAATACCAGCCGGTCAGTGGCTCCACACACCAAGCAATGCAAGATTGTCAACAAAAGTAGGAGAAAAAAAACTTTTATTGATTCGTATTTTTTTTCAAAGTAAGAGAAATTTGATTTGTGCGAAGATTTGAATTGAATTTAGGAGATCTTTGCTGTGTGGATGACCAGACAATCTTTATATGCTAGATATATTTGTTTTTTTAAAAAAACATTAATATTTTTATTTTATTTTATTTTATTTTATATGGACTAGGATGCCCTTACTTTTATTGATAATAACATAATTATCATAACACTTTAACTCTTATTTTTAAATGTAATTAATATATTATATATTTGTGTCAAGTGCGTAATTATATGGAAAAAATATTTCAGGTTGAAAAATTCGTTTTAAATGTAAATAGTAAATTATTCACATGTTCATGTGCATAATCATTTAAAAAAATATAATTAAACAACTTAAATTATTCTTATGGCAGCACTTAATTTGTATATTAAAATCTTATTATTATTAGATATAATTAAATTATCAATCATAATATTAAACTTGATTTGATGGATGATCTGTAAATTTCACATCCTAAAATCAAAATTAAATTAAGTTTAAATAATAAACTCGGTTGATGCAACTAATTTTTTAATGATTTAATTAACATGATTATATTTAATTAAATTAATACCAAGTATTTTTTTTATAAAAATAATTAACTTGAATTCATGTAATAATCCACGAGTTACCTTTACAAGTCACTAATCTAATTTGTTTTAGCAAGTTCTTGGATCAGACAACTATAATATAATCAATAGGGTCAAAGACAGCTAGACAAGCCATGGCTCAAGCGTGACCAATAATGCCAGCTGCCAAGTAATAAATACCACTCTCTCTCCCCGCCTCCCTGGATTCCTATATGTATCCTTTTTTCTCCTCTCCGTTTTCGCACACTAACTCAATTTCTCTGAAACTTTCAATATCCCGTTCTGCCCCTAAAGCCATATCTCAATGAATGCAACAACACTCTTCACCGTCTCCCCACTCCTTTCATCGCTGGCGAACCGCCGGGGAGTCTCAATTAAAGCCGCCGTGTCAACATTAGCGGCCGAGTCTTTCCGAGTTGACCCAGGGAGGAAGGCGCTGAGTCTGTACGAGATTCTTCAAGTTAAGAGAACGGCGTCGTTAACGGAGATTAAGGGTGCTTTTAGGAGTCTAGCCAAGGTTTATCATCCTGATGTGAGCGGTAGTGATGGTGGAGAGCAATTGGACGGTCTGGATTTTGTTGAGATATGTAATGCCTATGAAACGCTGTCGGATCCCGCTGCTCGTGCGGTGTATGATTTGTCGTTGGGTTACAGTAGTAGCAGGAAGAGACCGGTTAGGTTTACCGGTGGGTATTCTCTGAACCGGCGGTGGGAAACTGATCAGTGCTGGTAAAATGGCGACGTTTTAGGAAAGTTTTTTTTTTTTTTTTTTGTAGTATTTTGAGCTACTTTACAGAAGCACGCCACGTGATGTTGCAATGTACAGAGATAAATATTTTTAATTTCGAATCTAGCATATGCAATATCAAAACAAAATCAAAGCTTTGATTGATGCAGAATTTTATTCATGAAATCAAGGCAGATTTCTAGATGCCTTCTAGTTTATTTATTTATTTTTAAATCGATGTCTTCTTGATTAATCATAAATCATCCGGTTAAAGTAATGTTAAGCTTCCATGATTTATCGGGAAATAATAATAATAGTTATGAATAACCCACAAACGAGAGATGCAATAATAGTTGGGTTAACGCCGATCTCATATATTAGAATTTAATATTAAAAAAATATCATTAAATATATTATCATCTCAATATATAAAAAAAATATTATTTGATGTGTATTAAATTTTAAATTTATAATTATTATTTTTATTAAAAAATATATTAGCAATGTATATATTTTTTATATTTAATTAAAATAGATCTGACTCATAACATAATAAAAATATAATTTAGTTTAATGTATTACTAGATAGGTGATTTGTGTTTTTTCACATGCTAGTAATGTAAAAAAAAAAGATGCTCGGGCACTATTAATGTATTTTAAAGAAGAAAAACAAATCTACATCCACTCAATTATATGATAAAAAAACAATAATATTAAATAAACATAATTTTAAAAGAAAATGTGACAACAATAATTATAAGAAGAAAGAATGCTTGTTAAAAGAAAAGAAAAATTATAAATTTGAATTTCAAGATAACTCAATATTAAAAATAAATAACTAAAATAAAATAAAATACTTCAAATCAACTTAAGCTAATATGATAAATTCATGTCTTAAATTACAAGATTAATAATTAACTTAAGCTAATATGATAAATTTATGTCTTGAATTACGAGATTAATAATTTTATTATTTTAACCTATAATGATCTGTGGTTAGATTTAGATTTTTTTTTTAAATTATAAAAACCAAGATAGTAATCAAGTGACGTGTCACTCTCCCGAGGACAGCATTCTAGATGCTTTCTAACCTCCTAAACCCTGATCCTCTCTATCCACATCCCCAGGGGAGACAGCCAGACAAAAAAAAGCCCCAAATATCTTTCTCCCATTTGTTAAATGGGACCTCAATCAACAGTGACTCACAACTCGAAAGAATTCACAAACTCACAAGTGAGGCCTCCAAATGCTTCTAGAAGCTAATCGCTAAGCTCATTACTGACGTCACAAGAATTATTTATCACTTTCCTTCTCGACAAGCTCCGTGGTAATTCATAGCCTATTTATTTTTACATGTTTTAAAAGTATTTTTAAAAACATATTATTTTATATTATCACATCATGTTTTAATATAATAATATTAAAAAATACTCTGAAAAATAATAATTATCACGCTTCCGAGCTTTACAATAGATGGTCCATTTCTAATCATTTCCTCTACCGTTGGATTTTGTTGGCAAACAAAATCCAACGGCTCAAGATCACAAGTGAGTCTCAACTATAGATCTCTGGCTTCTAGAAACCTTTCCACGTGAAAGGACATAAATGACATGTCTTGGCATGAGATTAAGAAGAAGAATAATTTATTTTTGTATTTAAAAAGTATTTTTTTAAATTTTTTTTATTTTAAATTTATTTTTTTTGATATTTTTAGATCGTTTTAATATGTTGATATTAAAAATAAATTTTAAAAAATAAAAAATTATTTTAATTTATTTTACTTTGAAAAATAATTATCATCAAAATATTAAATAAGCTCTAAATGAACTTTAAACCTGAACTAACTCAATGCATGTTTAATATTATAGTAGCTTTTATTTTTTAAAATATTATATATCATAGAAAAAATTAAATTGATAATTTTTATATGCTTTTTAATAGTCTTAATATATTGATATTAAAAATAAAAAAATAACTTAAAAATATATTTTTTAATTTTTTTTAAAGCATCATATATCATATTTTTTTCTTTCGTAGGATCAAATCTAATAAGAATCAGGTTGATTTTAATGCTTTTAAAAAAATTAAAATAATATTATTTTAAATAAAATAATTGATGCAAAATAATCCGATAATGTATGAATTAATATGATAATCTAATGATCCAAACCATCAATCAAACCATAAATTCATCCAGTACACAATTTGTCCTGAAGCTAGCTTTCTTGTTCCAGGCCTTCGCTTCTTAAGCTTAGCATAAACTTCACAAAATACAAACCCTCAAAGGAAAAAAAGAAAAGCTTAAACAGATCAGAACTGAGATTATATTCTTGCTGGGAATTATGCAGTTGCCAAGTATCAGTCTCTACAAGAAGAAAGGAGGTTCAGTAAGGTTATTATTCCAGTAAGGTTAAGCTGCATCTGCTGCGAATGCAAAAGTAGTGCAAAACAAAGAAAAAGACGAACATGTTCATTCAAAGAGAGGATGAGAAGGCAGTGTATTTGAATACAGGATCAGGTGGTGAAGATGGGAATCTAACATCCAACACCATTTTCATAAAAAAAAGGACGATCTCCAGACATCACCAAACAATTGCCTAGAAATCTTAGCCAGTAGAATCAGTTCAAGAGATGTGTAAGACATTAAGACCAAGCACAGTGCGAAGCTTATATGATTGAGGAGAAAACATTTAATTACATGGGGTTTTCTGGGACAGAAGAGTAGTATCACCCTATATGTAAGGAGATACTTCACAAAAAGTTTTTATCAAAACTAATCCTTTGAACTCATCCATGGAGCCATGACTGTTCATCATCTGTACCTGAAACTTTCACAGGCCTTGAATATGGGTGTTGGAGACTCCTGGGTAGAATAAAATCTAGAATACGAACATCGTTCATCGAAACTAAGACACTAGCTAGCTTGGTCTCCACAGCTAAACCAAATCATGGTTAGAGGTGTCAGGATTCTTAGTTTAGTTCAAAATTACCAATCGATTGCACTGATTAACAGAGTTTGCGCCTGTAATTAAGTAACTACGCTCTTCGAGCAGCTAAGCGAGGGCATATCAAGACTCAGCACCATAGAACATTGCGACAGCCTAAAACGATAACGAATTAAGGTAAGTTAAAGGATACACCTGGTACTCACAATCATAACATGGAGTGAAAACTAAAATAAGAATGAATTATTCTGCAAAAATAATATAAATTATATATTAGAATTTTAATTTACATTTTAAGCTAATTTTCATATGATTATTTGATATAATACAAGTTTTTAAATATAACCAAATAATTACAAAATTTATTCTATAAATTTTGATTTTTCATTCCAATAAAAATTAGATAATTAAACACAAAATAAAAGCGGGCTTATACAGGTTTTAATATTGTTATTTTTTTATTTAAGATGATATTATTTTAAAAAATAATATAAATCGAAATAATTCTTTAATAATAAATAAGAAAATACCTTTACGAGTTTAACACTCATTGTTTTTGTGTTAATATCACTGAGCAAGTGAGTCGGAAGTACAAAAGATGATTAGCCATGTACTACAACATATGTCCGCATAGTCAACGAAGGGAAAGTCAAGGCCAGAGAAATAATAGAAATAATTTTCAATATAGCCACGTGATTTATTTAAATATATTTTCAAATAATGTTTTTTAAAATAATTGCTATTATAATATCAAATATGCTTTATAACCATGTATTATGGACACAACCAGGAATAGGAAGTACAAAAGATGGCAGGTGCCCAAAATATTATTTAAAGGACTGAAGCGACAAGTACCAGAAACTTAGAGGACCATTCAAGTAATTCGCCAAGTTCCCGGTGATGTCGAGCCCAATCTGTACAATCTAATAAATCCACCCCATGGCCCGAGAGATAGTGATTTGCAAAGCTGAACAAATCAACCAATAACAGCCATCCACATCAGAACAAATTCAAAAACCATAACGATCAGAATCTCTCTTTTACTTGCTTTACACTTCGACTTCTCCATAACGTTCAACTTTACTGTTTCCCCTAACACAGCTCCAAGATTCAAAACGCACACTCCATCCATTTCTTCAGCTTAGGTTCTTGAAAAGCCTGCCTTGTGTAGCAGACATCTCGAGATTATTCAGAACACGCCCCGCGTGGGAGGAGGAAGAAGAAGAAGAAGAAGCTAGCAAAGATGTGTTGCGGGACAAAGGTGTGCATGATGTGCACATGTGTGATATTGGCGGTGATCTTGATAGGGTTATTGTTTGGTTTTGGGATTTACAAAAATGGGTTTCATAAGTTGAAGGATGCAATTCATGAATGTGATTCTAATGGTTCACTTTGTGGAACTGGAAGGCCGTTCTTGGGTGTTGCAGCTCCTCCCGCTCCCTTGTAGGAGTCGTGTTCTTTTCCTTGTAGCAATTCTTTTAGGGTTTCGATTTTTTCATAGGCACTTGCATTAGTTTTCCAGGTGATTCCTATCATAATAATGTTTGTTTCTTGCTGTTTAATTATAGTCATCGTTGAATGGAACGATGTCTTATGGTTCTCAGATCTGTTTCATTGAATTTAACTCTTCTGATTTTGCAATTGAAAAAAATACTGCCCAGCTGAATTTACAATGGTAGCATTGAAGCTTCCCACTCATTGATTTATAAAACCATAAAATCATGTGATTTTCAAGGTTATATAAAATCAAATTAAAAACTCAAAAATCAATAAAATAAAATCAAGTTTACAAGTTCTAAAAAAATATAAAATAAATGATTTTCTTGGTTTTATATGAATAACCGATCAGTCGACTAATTACCCTGTTATTTTTTTGTATATTTTTAGGTGTTTGAGTGTTATATGTTATTTGCTACTTCAATGGAATTATTAATATATAATTAGCCAAAAAAAAATTTACTAAGTACAAGAAGACCAAGGCTCCGACTTTTTAGCATATGAGAAAATTTGGCTTTCATCAATAGCATCATCCATGGTCAGCAATGCATAATTTCACTGATAGACCACGGAGGTCACCTCTATGTTTCTTATCCTCTAATAATGCTCTCTTCTAATCATTTGTATATATAAGGTCATTATCCGCAACTTTATAATGCTGAGGTGGAGAATGAGAAACCTCACATCTAGCATGAATTTAGCAACAAAATTGATTTTTGATGTACAGTTGGGTTTAAATGTTACTAAATGGAGATGGCAAAAAAAGCACAGCATGATGCTTGCGAAGTGACCAAGGATAAAAGTTTCCCTAGGTATATCCATTTGATCTATCTCCACTGCGCGCTGATCTCTTCTGCAATTCTGCATCATAATGTTGCATGGCTGCCTCGAGAGCCTGCACAAATGGTCTGGTCTGTGAATTCCAGCCAAAACAAAGGATGCAAGTGCAAAAAACCAATTGAGAATGTTTTGCTGGTGACTTGCGATTTTGGGAGTTGGCGAAACAGAAGAAAATTAGGGCATTCATCAAGTTTTGCAAACAAACGTTCAAAATTCCAATATCGCTTGAAAAAAAATCAAAACGTTAACATTTCCGCCAAAAGAAGCTGGAAAGAAGTGTTGACCTGTTGCATTGGTCGAAGAAGTAGAGTGACCTGATGTCGAAGATCTGACTGCACAGATTCCTTCAGCTCCTGAGATTGAAGAAGAAAAGACATAAGAAAGAAGCGCTTTAAAAGATTCGTGCACAAACCATAGAATAGTATGCTGGAGAAATGAAAATTACTGGTCACATGTATCCCGCAAGACCCAAGGACATGTTTTAAAAATAAAAATAATGGGATGCAGAGCACCTATATCTGGGCCAAGAGCTCCATGCAGAACCATGGACAAATATATGCTTGGTAAAAACTTTAGCAAAAGGTAATGGATACCCAACACCCATACTATGTACTTCGTTCATGTGAACCTTAATCAGATGCAAAATGTTTAACAAAGAAATTATACCATGCTAGACATGAGACATCTACACATAGATGCCCATGAATTTCTGTCACGAAGAACGAACAAGATAAACACGAGATACAACTAGCTCCATTGAAGGATGAAGTTGGTCTACTACTAGCAGCATACACTGATAGTTAGCAGTTATCCTTCATACATTGCACTGATGGTCAAATCACAGTGACACATTGTGCAAGGTGCCAGAAAGATGCACTATGAGATTTATGAGAGGTGAGGATGGGGGAGTAATAAGTTACGGTGTGCATGGATTTAAGATAGCTTAAGGGTATGCTTGCGACTCATGCAGTGTGGGTGATAAAATTGTGTTGTCGCATAAAAGAAGAAATCTGAATGGGGGAATAAAATATTACACAAGGAGCTTATTGCCAAATTCACCTGTAGCTGTGAATCAATTTTTGACATTGCATCCTTCAATCTGCTTACCTGCAAATATTCAATGAACACAGATAGTGGTGGTGCAATAAAAGAAATTCCTCTTCAAAGCAATATTTACTTTGGCCTTTGGGCTCCTGGGAACACTATTCCCAATCAACCTCATGGCAAGAGGAAATCTTGGTTCACGGATTCATTATTAAGCTATAGTTATATAGTCGTTAAAGTTGTCCTTGCCAAAAGCCTAGAAGAGTCTGTTTCAATACCCTGCTCAATCCTGAAATGATTGTATGTTGCATTTTGTAGGTTCAAATATCATGCAACATTCACATTGAAATTCTGAATCCAGAAATCAAAAGGAACAACCTCACTCAGACAAAAGAATCACAACATTTACCTTAGTATAAAGATAAGTAGTAGTGATTGGATATGATGACCAATAATGCTTCAATAACTCCTGAAGAGACGTCCAGTGCTGAAGGCAAGTTTCCACATGAACATAAGAAACGAAACCAAAATCTTGCAATAAAACCAATAAGGTTAACAAAATAAAAACTAATAAACTAGCATTAACAGCAATATCGTACCATGGATGATCCAGTGCAAAGAATTCATTTTTTTTTGTGAAGGCAGAACAATATAAATTACAAACACTCACATATAGCAGCTCCTCTTTAATTGTATTTGGCAATGTGTCCAAAACACTTAGCCCATGATTCTTCCCAGTATCATATTTGGTGCTTGAGATATTGTGGGTCAAGACTGAAAGAACCTGCATCATAGTCACATGACATACACAACATCATTAACGACAATATGCATGTTTTCTGGTAAGATTTAGCAAACAAACAGCAGATAATTTAAAATAGAAAATATATTACCTTTACTGCAACTTCTGGTTTAATTATGGGATCGACCAATCCAGTGGTTTTTATGAGGGAAATGGAGTCCCTCAAAGAAGCATATGATTCTTCTGCACTCAGGATGCGTTTTACTGGATCAGTTCCAATACTGGTATCTCTTGAATTTTTAAGAGCAGTAGCTTGTTGAGAATCAAAGTAGTCCCTTGGATCCTGGATTCAAAAACATAAAATCACATATCTGAACCAGAAAATTCTACTGCAGACACATGATGACGAGAAGACAATCAAACCTTGATAGAAAGTGGTGCCAAAGGAAGATCACTTGACGCCTGAAGATCATCAATTTCCATCATTTTTGAAATCCTACTTAATCTGTCCTGGTTTGCATTCATATCAGTTTCTTCATTTGAAGCATTCTGTCCTGGCAACAGAAAAAACAAGGATGTTTTCATACATGACCAACTAGAAGGGGAATAAAGGGAAGCCAACACAAACCATACTAACCCTGTTTTGACTGTTTAAGTGCCTCTGCTACAGTCTGAGTGTCTTTTAATTGTTCCTCATCTACAAGATAACAAATCTTAATTTCACAAGAGTATCTAGTTGTAAATTTCAAGGGACACAAACAGCAAACTGAACAAGAAACAGACACAAAATCATATTCATTGCATGCTTAAAGCACTTGGAAGCAAAATCAGATCGATGGAAAACTCTTACCTATAGGTGTTCCTTGAAGAACAACAGCGGCATGCCTGTTTAGCTCCTGCGACAGAGTTCTTATATATAGTTCATGCTGTGATTCAGTTATTTCCTTGCTACCATCACGGACAATCCCATGATCCTGTATTTTGTAAAGTGCAACCAAGGTTATAGAAGATAGATATAAAAGCTTACTGACTGATTCAGACAATCAACCAAGAGAAGAAACTGGGATTTTCCACCAAAAAAGCATACCAGAAAGTAGCATAACTACTAGGGGCTCGTTTGGGAACGCGGCTGCGGCTGCATTCCCAAAAAATTTGAATTTTTTTTTTTTTGCTAAAATTTAATATGGTTTGTATGTTTTGGATCGTTTTGATGTGCTGATGTCAAAAATGATTTTTAAAAAATGAAAAAACATCATTGACATGTATTTTGGCACGAAAAGTTATTTGAAAAGCACCTGCAACCACACTGCCAAACACGCTCTAGATTTAATTCAAATCCATAAGGATGTTAAGAAGGGAAGAAAAAGAAATCCCATTATGCTTTTTTATTTATTTATTGAGACATTCCATTTTCATAATAATCTATCGACCTATCTGTCACTTTTTTTTTTTTATAGAAAATTAGTATAAGATAATCAGAAAATACAAACTCTAGTCTTGTTTCTTAGTTGGAGTTTAAAATATAAGCTTACCATTTGAATTGAATAATTCATGAGGGAATAAGAACTTTCAAGAATATATTGTCTTAAAATGAAGGTAGGTGTTATCCAACTTACTGGAAGATGTGTATAATCATCCCCTTCATCAGCTTCCATGTTTAGAGTTGGATCAACACATCTGATCTGGAACAGAAAGTATAGAGCAACTCAATATTTCTCAATTCAGAATATAAAGACATAAAGATGCAAAAAAAAATGTCAGTAGTTAGAAACAAATATATTAAATAATCAACCAAGAATGAATACCTTCCGCCGAGTTTCGCTAGCCAAAATATCATCAGGTTTCAGGAAAAGAGCAAGCTCCTCATCTTCAGCAGCTTCTGCTGCAGCAGCAGCTGCAGCATTAGCATTTTTTGCATGCTGGAGGTATTCTGCTCTACAATATTTGCTCCAGAAATCCCTTTCTGACATCTGGAACACAGGGAAGGAAAAAAAAAAACCAGAAAAGTTCAGAAAAGCAAAAATCTGAACAGTACATTGACTTTGGATAATTATTTAATGATAAAGTATTACGGCCTTGTCATGAAAAACACCCTTGAAAATTTTAAAAGTAGTTCTTATGCTCTCATTACCTTTTTGGGAACTAAATCCAAGTATGCTCGGTGTACTGCTGGTTTCTCTGCAAAAACCTGAGACACAATTTAACCATTAAATAAATGGATGAACAACAAAGTTATTAAATAGGTGGAAGAACATGGGAGCGGGTATACTCTACTAGGTAGGCTGTAGAATGTGATTTAGCATGAAGAATACCTTTTGGACCGCTAGTGAAAGTTTAATTAGCTAACAACTTTGTACTATCCTTGTTTTACATTTCCTAGAATTGTAAGTATTGAATAATCATGAGATATCTTACCTCACGAACAATCTCAGGAGTCAAAGTAAATGTAACTTTGTTTGTCTGGAATTCCAAGAAATAAACAAATGTAAGCTTTCCACGTCCAAAAGGCCACAAAGAAAGTATATGAAAACAGATAAAATCTCCACAGCAAAGACAAACAGGTAAGAATTCATGCACCAGCACATGCTCTCTCTCTCTCTCTCTCTCTCTCTCACACACACACACACACACACAAAAACACAGAGAGGGGTGGGGAGGGAAGAAGGGAGCTGTATAGTACTCGACCGTCTGTTGATGGCTTGGTGTCTGAAAGCACGAAACTTTTAAGGCCTGTCCGTTGTTTTGACTTTTTGCTGAAGTTCCCACCAAGCAACTTCTGCAATTCGATTTAAGGAGGAACATAATTAAATATTCCTTAATAATGCCTTTTACAACCAGAATGACAGCTTCAAGGCTGATGGTTTCCATCAGAGAAAACATTAAGATTTAAACTGATAAAAACAGCAAGTTCAAATACTAATGAAAAACAACATCATGAAAGCAAGATAATCACACATACATGTTCAAACAACACTAACCTTCCTAGTTGCCCAAAATTCAGCTTCTGTCAAGATACCATCACTCACAAACCGCTTATGAAGGTTCTGCAACTCACTGAATGATAAATTTTGGTGGTCAAATGAATCAAGGAGATAAGAAAATCAGCTCAAAAAAAAAAAAAAAAAACTGATGCATTTAGCATAAAACAATTTAGTTATGATGATAATAAATCAAAGTACAGTAGCTAATATAGTATGGTTAACAATTCAAATAGGACAATCACCATGGAATGGATGAAATAGATATGGATTAAAAAAATAATAATCTTAGTGTGCTATCTCATTGAGGGAAAAATTCGGTTATGTCCACCACCTTTTCACAAGTCTTCAGAAAATATAAAAGCATTGGTTTCTGAACTCATTTACCATCATCTTTCCATGCTCTGTTCAAATTTCCGTCAGACGCTCTTAAACTCTAAACTACTCATTTTATGTTCTTAGTACAGATTACACTACTTCGCCAAGTAGAAAGGACCAACAGTGCAGTTAGCTAAAATTTGATGGCAAGCACTGCAAGTACCATGAAAGGCATAAGTCTTGTTCTTTAAATACAAGTAGTTAGACAAGTTCCTTGATCCTTGGTAAGTCATCAAATCTTTGTTAGAAACTTATTTTTTTTATACAGCTAATTTTGTCTTTCTCTGATTGCTTTGAAGGCATAGAATAGCTAGTGTGAGTGAATATCTATGAACTTGAGGCTAAGTTTCTTTCAAACAATTCTTTTTCAAAAGATATGTTTTCCCTCAATTACTGATTAATTAAAAGAATGCAGATCTTGCAATATAGACAAGTACAATCTCCCTTTGTAAAGGCCACATAGCTGTGTATGAGCATGTACCACCATATGTACACTCTTTTACCATTATACATATTTCAAGGAGAAAATTAAAGAGATTCACGTTATTATAAAAGAAGCTGGCTTGATTACCAAGTAGTCACCAAAAGGATTCGTGCTATAATTGCTCTATATCACGAGTTTGAATAAATAAATTTACCTATTTTCTTGCAGCATATTCATCCGCAAAAGCAATTCTTCTGTGCTAGGTTGTTCAGAAGGAATTTCTGAAGTGTCTATAGGCTTTGGTGTCTCTCCAGTCTTCGAAAGGGCTTTGCCTATTTACAAGCCACCAAAACCATAGCTTCAGAAGAAGCCCACACAGGATTGACATATTATTATGATTATCGGTAGTCTAAACACCAAGCAACAAAAAGTTTACAAAAATTGTAAGAAAGCTGAAAACTCTGACAAGTTCCATTGAACAGAGAGCAAAAAGAAGGCAAGGGCTTAGATAAACATATTATGATGTCCCAGAGTTAGCACTAATAGAAGGCTATCCTTTAAATCCATCAAGAAAGTGACATTGGGGTTCCTCATCAATCAATCATTAGGATGAACAGAGAGATACAAGCCTTCTCTTTCTCACATGAACTCGACAGTGCAGGCATATAAAAAAAGATTCAAGTTATTGCAACACTATGCATAGAAACTGAACAATATTATAAGCTTACAGAAAAAAATACACAACAAATAAACAACATTAAGAATGTACTCCGTGTCAATAAGGAGGTGACAAGCTGAAATATAAACCTCTTAGGACAGATTTGGAATTCTGTTATGGGAGAGAAATGATTATATTTCGGTGTGATTAGTCAAAAATAAGAGATCCTCCACGTTAGCAATTGATTGCGTTGTTTCCAACAATTTATATAATCTAATACAAGATTCCATGAAAGACAAGGGATGATTCTTCTCCCCTAAACCCTTCTTTTTACTCTACCTAACAGAAATCTCAAATACTTAACATGATACAACTTTGTATGCGTGTTTTTAACTTGCATCTAAAAACCCCCTCTCCATGTATTCAATTCCATAACAACCAAACCTGCTACAACCAATAGAATCGAACAACTCTTACACCAAACTCCATAAGCATATAGCTTCAAGGGTGTAGCAGAAGACAATTGACAATTTGACAGCTTCTTTACAAAGAACACCATTTCACCAAGAATTTTACCTCTACTGTGAAGGTTATCAATATGAACTTATCTGAAGCAGCCTCAAAAGGGAAAAAACAGCCTCTGGGAGGGATTTAACTTTTCAAATAGCTGTAAAAGGAAAACTTGGCAATCTCTATTGAGATTAACTCTTAGTCAAGACCTTGTAAATGACTTAATGGTAAACTTGACACTTAAGATGGTCACCACTCTCCATCTTCACAACCCTCCTCTGCTGCTATAGTTTTAATGCTATAATCCACTTGAAAAAATATCACAGAAAGTTTCAAATATCAAGCTCCCTCACAAGCAACATTCAAAAAATATTGCTTTCAGAAACATCCAAGATGAGCTCAGTAAGGGGGGAAATGGTCCTTATGAAGGGAATTACCACACCAAATATCACAGGAAAACATGATCCCCCTTTTCCACATGCAAAATCCATGTAGGAGAACTCTTCCTCTGCTCCACAAAACAATATCTCCTTGATGACCATAGAAACCCACCACGTTGATCTAGTTCCATATTTGACAGTTTACAAACCATCTTTAAACACCACAAACCATTCTTCAATCACTATTTACCTCAATTATGTATCTTCAAAACCACTTATCAAAAAGGCTTCGTTGAAAACAATGGCAACTTGATAACTAATCCCCCAAACTTCAGAGGGACTCATGGCAAGATTGTGCATTCATCCATTGCAGCCAATAAAGTCAACAACATTACTTTGCCCGAACTATGTAATCACCATAGTGTTTACTACTGCAAATACCATTAACTTTTTCAATCCATTAATTGCATTATCATTGCAGATTAAAAGGTAACCAAACAATCAAAATAGAACTGCAGTCACTTGCTATTACATTATAGTTCTGGTTATAATATACCAAGCACTTGTTTCATTACAAGACGCTAACAAATCCATAATAAATCATAATCTCTGATCAATAGTAAATGCATCAAAGAGAAACTAGAAATCAGCATCATCTCTACACTTGAGAATCGAGACTTACCTACACACTCTTTGCAAACGTGGAGATCATCATAACTTTCAAACTCAAATATGTAACTCACACCCTACAGCACCCAAAAAAAAAAAAAACCATTTAGTACAAAATCAACAACAAGAAAAAGAAAAAAAAGAAGAAAAAACTAACAATCAGAAACAATTCTTTAATATCCAACACGGGTACCTGACTCGAAGTGAGATTAAGCATTGGTGCTTTATTCGATCCCTCCTTAGTGTACTTATGATCTACACATTCAATGTACATAAAAGAAACATAACCCGTTACACCCAAAACAAACTTGATACAAAAAATCCCATTAAAACAAACAAAAAAGGGAACAAAAAGATAACAGGTTCTTTACTTTTAACGAATCTAAACTCCATATTAAGCTTTGTAGCTGAATTAGGACTATTAGGTTTGAACATCAACCTCTCCAAAGTCTGCACCAAAACCAAAAAAATTAATCAATGCAATCAAGTTCCAAAATTTGATGATAAAATCGAAAACCCAGAAAGGAAAAGTAGTGAAAAGTACCAGGAATAATCGACCAGGAGTGCCAGGGTCTTTCACTGAACTCTTAAACTTGACTCGTTTTGACACTTGCCCGCTTGCCATATTCACTTGGATATTGCAATTCAATCCGATGAAAATAATATGTGATCAATGGAGGATTTGTGACCGGAGAGGTTCAACGGATCGGCGGGAATGGTTGGTCGGAGATGCGGTGACAGGTGTGGTGGTAGTGTTCAATGGAGGAAGTAGGAGTTGAAAGGGATAGGATGGGTGTGTGATCGGCTATAGGGACTATAGCTAAGCTAATTTTAGCTACGGAGCCCAAATTGTAAAAATGGGTGTCAATTTGCCTAACAATACAAGCACAGAGGTTCCTTCAAGACTCTGCCAAATATGGGTAGGTTACATTCTAAGGTCCCTCAAGTTGTACATTTAGATCTTTTTAGTCCTTTTACTGAAGCTTTGGGCATATCAATCCTCATACGCTTCCTTGTGGTAGCACGTGATCCCTTCATGACTCCATTCCATCTTACTTGCATGCATACATGTGAGCTACGATGGTCAAGTCCAGTCCATATTGGGTATCTAAAATCCATTGACACAGTAAATTTATGACAAGGCTAAGGCTTTGTTTGGGCCTTAGCTTCCATCACTATTACCATCGTAGCTATATATATATATTTAAAAATAATAATAATAATTTTTTAAAATATTTTTTATTTAAAAATATATTAAAATAATATATTTTTATTTTTTTAAATTTATTTCTAATATTAGTATATAAAAACTAACCTATAGACCAAACGAACACTAATTACAATATAAACTAGTAGTTATTATATGTTTTTGAATAAAAATAAATAAATTTTTAATTAATATGGATGTTCGAGCTATATTGTATATATCTCAATTAATTTTATAAGTTCTAAAGTTAATAATTATATAAGCTTTTAATTGTTTTAAGAAAAACTTGAACTCATAATTATTGGATAGCATCAAATGCAAAAATTGATCTGATTGGGCATGGCTTTTCTTCTAAACAAGCAGGAAAAAAGTGTTCCAAATAAGATAGAACGATTCATACTATAGCCATCATGGTCAAGTAATGTCCAAATCTTCAGCTTGGTAAGAAGTAAAAACAACTCCATGCATTCTCAACCCTCGAAGCACACACAATATGTGAGTGGCTTAACCATCATCCCTGCCCTGCGCAACCGCAGCGCCTGGTGTTTTTGTTGGCAGACTATGATGCTTCAACTTCAATCCAAAGGAAGGGAGGGTTGAACCCAGGGTTTAGAGCCAGCTGCATGCATTTTCAGCTATAAAGAGGGGATGATTTCCTGTTTTTCTTGAATCCCTTAGAAATCTAACTCTATTCGTATAGCTTAGATACATTCTGCAGAACATCAAAAAAATCAACTTGAAAAGTTGAAAGTAGAAGACGAAGATATGTATAACAAAAGGGTGAAGTTTTCTTAAGTAGCCATCAATACAGAGTTGTTTGAAACTGTCTACCGAAGGGGGAGATTAATCTTTTGCACATTGAAGGAATATATATATCTCTGATAAAAAAGAAAATGAAAACATCAAATAAATCATTAAATAAATATCCATTGAAATAAATCTTGGCCAATAGTGTTTCTTGTCGAAGATCGATAGAGCAAAGGCAGGCAACAATATTCATTTACAGATTCCTCTCACATTCAATTTTGTTACAAGGAGCAGCAACAGCCAACAGCATAAACAACCATGGCATGCTGCATCTCAAGACTTCATGATCATGCACTGAATTACCAAATCATCTCTTACACAATGCAGGTGCGTTTGCAAATCATGGAAAAAACTCCCATGGATCCTGATTATTTCAGGCATCACCCTCTCGACAAGAAATCTCTATATGCAAGAGAAAAAACTTTACTGGCTTGAACCTCAAGGAACCAGTTTAATTTGCATGGTGTTTCATGTGGACTAGGGTTTGATACAAAATTAATTTAATGTTCTTACATTTTTACATGTAGAAAGATTGTAGAAACATTTGTGGCTGTTAACGTATGGCTCATTCTTGTTTTGATATTTTTCTCGTGGATCATTTCATTTCTGAAACTTAAAATGTTAGACTTGTATTATTAATTATAACGACGAGATTTGAACTTATAAAAATTTAGTTTTTTAGACTACGACATAAAAGTTCAATCTTGATTCAAGAATTTAAATTATTAAATAAGATTTCAAAACCTAATTTATATTATTTTCAGACATAACTTATAGTTTTAAAATATATTATTGCATGATCATGAAACAAAAAGCTTAAAAAAGATGAAAATTCCCTCGAATGGATCGACATTTAATCCAATTGTTTATAATCCAAGCTCATCTTCAGTACTCAAGGATTTGGAATGAAGACAGATTAGGATTTCTTCCTTTTGAGCTGTGTTTCATGCTTGCAATTTATACATTTGATTACTTGTTTAATGTTTTTAAAATTGAGAGAGCTTTTAATTTTAGAAGTATAAAAATCATTAAACACATTCAAAATTGTTCTTGTTATTTTATATAAACATATGATGTATTTCACTTACACTATATATATATATATATATATATAATAATGATTGTTTTTTAAAATGTTTTTTTATTAGAAATATATTAAAATAATTATTTTTTATTTATAAAAATTATTATTTATATCAGCATATTAAATCAAAAATATTAAAAAAAATTAATTTAAAAAAACTTTAAATATACCCGTTTAGTTTTACTTGTGGTTGCAAAAATGGTCCAGATAAGATTTCTGGCCCAAGTCCATTGAGCCCACCCAATAGGATAACCTTTTATTTTCTCCTATTAAAAGACGGGCCCAATACCGTAACCTCGGCAAATTGGCAAAATATTAAAAAAATATTAAAATACACACACGCACACAAGAAGCATCCAATAGAATTTTGACATTACAACTACGCTATGTATTTTGCCCGATATCTTAGGCAACCGATAAAAAAGAAAAAACTCAAAATTCTCCTTTTACAAATGTCAAAATCCATTTCATAAAAAAATATATATATATTTTAATGGCTCTGGCGACAGAGTGTTTTCTTTTTTATTCAAGAAAGAAAAACTATTAAATTAAAAAAATCATAATTAATTATATTACTTCATCTCATAAAAACATAAAATTTGCTTTAAAAATATTTATAAATCTTATGTTTTTATAGAGAAAAAAGAGAGAGAGTGTGATTCTGAATATAGGGAATAATTCCAGACCAAACCACCTCTGAAAACCACCTTTGAGTGGAGGATTTGCCACCGCAACAATGAAAGCCTCGTTCTTGCACGAATTGCTTCCATTATTAATAAAGCAAACCCCACCCAATAGCTTCCATATTGATCCACTTTCGTCTTCCATCACCACGCCACCCCGTGACAGACTCACTGTAACCTCTCTCTCTCTCTCTCTCCCTCTCTCTCTCTCTCTCTCACACACACACACACAAAAAGTTCACAGGCAGTGGACAAATCAACCCGTGAACTCTTTGATCCCGTGAACCCTAAAAGAAACCAAAACCTGTTAATTGGATAGAATCACAAAAGTTCAATCTTTGATCACTCCACTCCACTCCACTCCACGCATTAAATTCCAAAATCCCCATCACTATAAATACTTACCATGACAACATCATCAACAACACATTCAAGAAAACCAAAAAACTTTCTTTACATTTCCATGGCTTCACTGCTCTCTTTCTCTCTCTTTTCTCTCTTTCTTTTCCTCTCCCTCTCCTCCTCCTCCCCCACCACTTTAAAGACAAACCGCCACCACCCCGCGAAACAAAAACAAAAACCCAGACCAAATGTACCACCCTCATCTGCCTCAACCACCCCACCTGAGATTCTCCAAGCTTGTAAAGCCACTAGATTTCAAGACACTTGTGTCTCTTCCTTGTCTAACCCTAATGTTCCTCGAAATCCAACCCCCCTTCAAATCATCCAATCAGCAATCTCTGTTTCCAACACAAACCTTAAAACTGCCCAATCAATGGTCAAGTCTATCCTAGACTCGTCCACAGGGAATATTAACCGCACAACAGCCGCGAAAAACTGCGTGGAAGCGTTAATCAATTCACAATACCGCATAACAAGATCAACGGATGATGCTTTGCCACGTGGAAGAGTCAAGGACGCTAGGGCTTGGATGGGGGCTGCCTTGCTGTACCAATACGATTGTTCCAACGCACTGAAGTATGCTAATGACACGTCTCTCACTAGGCAGACGATGTCGTTTTTGGACACCCTGATGGCTTTCTCCAGTAATGCATTGAGCATGATTGTCTCTTACGATGCCTTTGGTAACGACACCAAGTCATGGGGCCCACCAAAAACCGAACGTGACGGGGTCTGGGAACCCGGGTCGGCTCCCGGGTCGGGTGGGGATTTTGGTTCGGGGTTCAGGGGTGGGTTTCCGTCTGAATTAACAGCGGATGTGACGGTGTGCAAGGGCATGAGTAATGGCGGGTGTTATAAAACGGTGCAGGAGGCGGTGAATACGGCACCGGATAATGAGTGGGGACATAGATACGTGATCCACATAAAGGAGGGAGTTTACAATGAGATAGTTAGAGTGCCGTTGGAGAAAAAAAATGTGGTGTTTTTAGGAGACGGGATGGGTAAAACAGTAATTACCGGGTCATTAGCTGTGGGCCAGCCTGGGATTTCCACCTACAACACAGCAACAGTTGGTAAGTTCATTTTTTAACTCCTGATGTTTTCAAGTAATTCTTTGCATTTGGTGGATGCTGACTCATCATGCCAAATGTGATGACACTTGGCATGCTGAATCAGCATTCCCTTGCAGTTAAAAAGTAACAATATTTTTTTGCCTTCATGCATATTGGCCTGACACGAGAAAGAATTCTGACCGTAACTATGTTCGTGGTATGCTTTGAAAGCATGTTTACGTAGAAAATACGTCGAATTGATTTTATTTTATATTATTTTATGATTTTTATATGATAATGAAAAAAAATATATATATATTTGTAAAAAAAAAAAAAAAAAACTTAAAAAGCAATCAATGAGTTGATATAGCAGGAGAGGTGTGGCACAGGACTAGTTAAAGGAGCCAAAGACCATTATTGTGATCATTATTTGGCTCGGCAGATCGGTTGATATTTGAGATACAAGGTGGAGAAAGTAGGCAGTCTTTTATTTATTTCTAAATTGTGGACCAATTTTGATCATTCACTCTCATAAAGGTAAGCAAGAATGAAGAGTTTTTGCTTATGAGCTGTCGCGATTTTAGCAGAAGTACTGTTGAGGATCTGAATTTATAATATGGCAGGAGACGGGAGTACTTACCTTCCATAACCAAAACCTATCCTTCTTTCTCGTGAGTCAAATTATCACATAGGGTGCGGTGCTTTCACATTTGCTCAAATCTTCTTTGTATAGCAGCACCCTTCAAGAGCAAAAGCTTTGAATCACCATACCACCATCATGGCAGAACCATCCTCACCAACAGGTTCAACAAAACCACTCAACAACTTTGGCCATAGACCACCATTTTCAAGCTCAAAATCCAAATGCTTTGTTATCATCATTGCTATTGTCCTTTTGTTATCCCTTGTTTCTCTCATTCTCTTCTTTACCGGCCTTTCTTCGAAGACCAACAAAGAACACCGATATTCACCGCAAACACAACTCTTTCCATCTATACCAGCTCCTATAACAACAAGACAAACTCAGACTGATATCCATTTAGCCTGCAATGCGACGCAACATCCTCAAACATGCGAATCCTCATTAAGAGAAGCCAATGTTGTCCCTCCTAACCCAACCCCACTTCAAGTCATCCAATCTGCGATCTTTGTCTCCTCTCAAAACCTCACAACTGCAAAGTCAATCCTAAACTCTCTCCTAGCATCAACTACCAACCCAAACATCACCACCGCTGCGAAAATTTGTTTAGAGGTACTGGGATATTCGCAGTACCGGATTTCATCAGCCAACCAGAGCTTGACACGTGGAGAGATCAAGAATGCTCGCGCTTGGATGAGTGCGGGTCTTTCTTATCAATATGATTGCTATGGAGGTCTGATTTACAACGCTGGTAATAGCACCTCAAAGCCGGTCAATGAAACATTGTTGTTCCTGGAGTCTTTGGTTGGTTTAACTAGCAATGCGTTAAGCATGACGGTGTCTTATGATTTGTTTGGAAATGAAACGGAATCGTGGAGACCTCCCCAAACCGAAAGGGACGGGTTCTGGGAGGATTCCGTGCTTGATGGTGTACGGGGGGTTTTCAGAGGTGGATTTCCATCAAAGTTAACAGCGGATGCCACGGTGTGTAAGGATGAGAGTAAAGATAACGGATGCTACAAAACGGTGCAGGAAGCTGTTAATGCGGCACCAGATAACGCCATGGACCGGAGGTTTGTGAACATATCAAGGAAGGGGTTTACGAGGAGATTGTTAGGGTTCCGTTTGAGAAGAAAAATGTGGTCTTTTTGGGTGATGGGATGGGCAAGAGTGTCATTACCGGGTCGTTGAGTGTCGGTCAGATTGGAGTAACTACTTATGAGTCAGCTACTGTAGGTAAGTTTATCTTGTTTTAACTGTGTTTATAGTTTGTGAAATGGTGGGGGTGGTGAAAGGGATAAAAATGAATGAGTGGATCCTAAGAGCGCCGACAGTGTTCTGTAGTAGAAGCTTCTCGCAACTTTCTAATTTGTGGCTGTAGTCTTGGGGGAAATCATTGCTTTAATTCCATTGGACAGTATTTGAATTAAGAGCAGTATATTATCTAGTGTTTGATTGGTAATATTTGGTAATTGAGGTTAACTTAGTAGTTAATTATCAAGAATAAGTTGATATTTGAGCCAAGATGACCTTTTGTAATATCCTATCACATGGCCGGCATCCCATAAGGTGACGTTGCTTTAATTCCTGTGGGAAACTAGGAAAGTAATGTGGAGCTTGATTAGCAAAGCACATGGGTTGCCTACCATTCTTGAGGCTACAAGTCCTGGAAAACCATGTGTCGGGGACTTTAGGTTCTGATAGCAATCATTCTGATCCCAAATGAAAATAAAAATTCCAAGGGTGCTAGTTCATTAGATTATGGTTTTGCCATCTTGTTAGGATAATCTTTTTGAGTTCTTGTAATTAGGTATTTGCTGGCTATGATAAATCATATCTTGGTTGCAACTGCTGCTTGTCCAATTTCTGGAGAAGTATAATGAGAGAAATTTGAGGTTCTTGGCATCTTCAACCCATGAGCAAAAGAACTTTGCTGATGTGTCTGTGATATAATTTTGAAATAATTTTTTTTAAATGGAAAATGATAGCTTTTGGGATGAATTTCTCACCCTGTTTTTTCATTGTTTTGATATGTTCTATTACTTGTTGTAGGAGTTCTTGGTGATGGATTTATGGCCAGTGGTCTAACAATCCAGAACACAGCAGGAGCCCCCACCCACCAAGCAGTAGCTTTCAGGTCGGATAGTGATTTGTCCATTATAGAGAACTGTGAATTTCTGGGCAATCAAGACACTTTATATGCTCATTCACTCCGCCAATTTTACAAATCATGCCACATCGAGGGGAATGTGGACTTCATTTTCGGAAACTCAGCTGCAATTTTTCAAGATTGCCAGATATTAATCCGTCCAAGGCAAGAAAAGCCAGAAAAAGGCGAAAACAATGCCGTCACCGCACATGGCAGGACAGACCCTGCCCAATCAACAGGTTTCGTCTTTCAAAATTGTTTGATCAATGGAACTGAGGAATACATGGCACTATATAGAAGCAAGCCTAGCGTGCACAAGAATTTCTTGGGAAGGCCATGGAAGGAATTCTCGAGGACTGTTTTTATACACTGCAACCTGGAAGCTCTTCTATCACCACAAGGGTGGATGCCATGGAGTGGAGATTTTGCACTTAAAACACTTTATTATGGAGAATTTGAGAATTCTGGACCAGGATCTGATTCGTCTCAGAGAGTAACATGGAGTAGTCAAATTCCCGCAGAGCATGTAGCTACATATTCGGTACAGAATTTCATTCAAGGAGATGAGTGGATTCCAACATCTTCTTGATTGTTTAGTCGCAATAATAATGCCGTCTGCCTAGTATGTTAGCAGAACTTGTCGAATTAGATACAAGTTGGTGGGGGGATGAATCCCATTGTAATTACAAAACTTGTGAAATGAGTGACAAAATTCCCCAAATATAAGATGGTTACTTTATCCGTAACTTATCTAAACAGCAGTTGTATGCAGAAATTGATTGTCCTCAGGTTAATTCCTCTTTTGTTTGTAAGCGACATATATGCTTTTCTTTTCTTTTCAGATAAATATGACCCCTGGAAAATGGATGCAAAGATAATTATGAATTTTTGTCATCTAACGTGCTTTGTGTTCTTGATTGATTTGTAGAATCAGATGTATATTAACCTATTCTGTCAATGTTTCTGATAAATCATCAACTTTGATGCTTAATGTAGAAATGGGCTGTAGAACCTCCGTTGTAATAGTTCACTGGATGGACCAGATCCATCAAATGATCAGTCATGAAAAAGGGTGAAAGAGAGAGTGTCATCAGAAACCTTATCTGATGATGGTAATGATACCAATCTACTTTTTAATTTGCTTGCAGGGTAAAGGTTGCTGTGCAGTTAAGGAAACTGAATGGAGTTGCTTGATTTGATTATGTTGGGGTCACTTTGACATAAGGGTGAAGAAAAAAAAAAGAAACAAACGTAATAAATGATTAAATAAAAAAACCAAAAATAAAAAAAACTAAACCATAAAAAAAACTAATTAAATTAATTAGAATATTTTAAAAAATATTCAGTATTTGATTTGGTTTTATAAGTTTGAAAATAAAAAACCTCAACCGAATCAAACCGGTTTAGTTAAAAATAAACCAAATTAAAAAAACCGCATCAAAATAAAATCCATTAGAAAGTCTAAAAAAATCCAAAAAAAAATATAGTTTTTAGTTTTTAATATAAAATACCTAAACTGGTTAGGTTTTGGTTTTTGATATAAAATAATCGAACCAAATCAAAACCAAAATCAATTTTAGTTTTATTTTTTATATTTTATAAAATTTTAATTTAATTATTTTTATAAATAAAAACGGTACCGAGCCAAAATAATTACCTTACTTTTACCTCAGCTTTGCAAATTGTAGATGCATTAAGAACAGGTATTTGGTTTGGAAAAATTAAAGTTTCTTCTCTTTTTAGCGATACTATCCCTGCCGTGTACTTTTTAGAGACCAGCCATGATCAGTTGGAAAAAACTGATAGAACACAAACTGAGGTGGCCTCGGTGATTAATTCAAGCACGTCTGTTTAGGTACGGACTAATCCCGTTTCATGGAAAGAAAAATTACAGAGATGAAGGGGTAAACTAACCTGGCCAGTTTTTTCTACAAGATGCTTTCATGTGAGGCTAGTTGAGCAGGAGTCAAGACCACTTTTGTCTTTTCCCATTGTTGTCCTAATCAAGGAACAGTTTTCTGCATGCCATTTTCAGATCACATGGGCAAACAGCGTACGCGTGGTTCTAAGTGGAGGTGGTTAAACCCGTGTTTCGGTTGCTATCTCATGATGCCGAAAGGTCGGTCATCGGTTTCTTAATTGTGATGTAAGAACAAATTGTCCGCATATGTCCCACTGTTCTTTATATTTTATGTCAATATTTCTGCTGTGTAGCATATGCGAGTAAAATTACTTGCCCAAGCTTTAGGATTTGGCAAGTGCGATAACTACGTCATGCTTGAAGTTGGTCGGTTTCCACTTTGTGCCTTATCTTCCCCTTAGAGGAAATGGTCTAATCGGTGTCTACTCTACTCTCCATAACTGAAACCCATTGTTACAGTCAACTCTGGCATCCACTTACTTGGTCATGCTTTTATCTTCCCACTTCCACACCTCTTTCCTTTAACTAGTATATTTCTTTTCTTCACCCACCCATTTGTAGGTCTGGTTCCCATTCGCATTCTATACTTTCACGAATCAACACCCCCTAGTCAATCTGTGCTGTAATGGGTCTTAGCTGTGTCTATAGATCCTGTGGGGAGCATCAAATTGTCCCATACTATTGTCCGCCTAAATTGCCGCCCCACTACTTTGATGGACTTTTTAATAGATTTCACATATACTTTTAGGTCACATATGGCATGCGGCCTCCTACGGTGAAAAATTACTTGTACACCATAGGCTGCAGACATGTGAATCTAATAGTCTAGAAGATGTGGAGAAAAAAAATAAATATTGAGAGGCTTTACTCCAACAGTCTTTGCAATGGCCTCTAATGGAGGGATCAATAGTTGCAACGTAGGTGTTTACTAGGATTCACGCCTGCGCTTCACTCCGGAATACAAACAGATATATTTACAATGTTCCCCGTTTATGATTGCCATGTATTTGGGCTAATCTCTGCACGAACACTTACTAAACCGTAGAATCACTTAGAAGCAAGGAGTAGTCATTGCAAGTCTGGTTTTTGTAAATAAAACACGATGGGTCATGGAAACATGGACAAAATCATACTAGTGTAAAGCACAAAAATCAAACAACTTTCTCAAATCTGTATACAACTCGGGTGCAGAACCATCAAAGGGGTATTCTATCTCGAAACAGAGAGCGGTCTAGAAAATTTATGCTTCGAAAAAGGGAAAAAACAAAGAATCCCATCATCCGTATTCTGTTTCATTGGACTAAAGAGGCATATCAATACGGCGAGCCTAATGGGAATTAGTAACTCACAAGCCAGGAAGAGATGCTGTGCTGATAGCTGGTGGCGATGGGTTAAAGAATTCATCATTAGTCCAATTCGTCTCGCCCCAGTGTTTTAACATACTCTTCCAATTGCATACATTGTCAACACATTTGTTTAAGCGGCGGTCCTGAACTTTGATTTTCCAATGACCATCCGTGTAGTTTGCCTTCTCAGCTTCTCTACGATCAAATTCTAGTTGTGCCTTTTGCTTTGATTTCAAGGAACAAAACTGATGCAACTGCTCAGGCATTGCATCATGGACTCTCCACCACTTCTCATGAGCAATATCACTTGCAAACTCTTGAAATATGTCAACATTCCAGTTGCAATCGTAGTCTCGGAAGCACAGCCATGGCTTTACGCCAAGATAGTGAAGAACATAGAGTATAGGAGGCTCAGCTGCAAAAAGGCGAGTTTTCTTTTGTTTAACCTCTTCCTCATCACCAATCCAGAAATGTTTCAAGAAGTTCATGTGTTTTGGAACACGATGCCACCATGTAAAGACCTCATTCAAGTAGCCTTGATCTCCACCATTATAGGACTCGATCTCATTAATATGTTCCATCAAAAGATTGAATGTGCAATTTGAAGGCTCAATGACCATTACACCTGAGTTAAAAAGACTAGCGTTGTTCCCTGTTGCAGAAATTTCTGGCATGCCAAATAAGAAATCAATGTTCCTAAGTATAAGCAAATCAGCGTCGATGAAA
This sequence comes from Populus nigra, assembly GCF_951802175.1. Classification (NCBI taxonomy): domain Eukaryota; kingdom Viridiplantae; phylum Streptophyta; class Magnoliopsida; order Malpighiales; family Salicaceae; genus Populus; species Populus nigra. Next base: position 2,650,311 of record NC_084865.1, read on the forward strand.
ATGATCTTGTCATAATCTGTCAGCTGCCATAACCGGAACTTGCTATAATTCCATTCATTGTATGCATCTTTCTCAGCTTTTGGGTTCCTTATTCTTTGGATTGTCCTGATTTTCCATCCAGCTGCCTCAAGTCCACTTCTGTGGTAAACACTGATAGTTTCGTCAACAAGTATTACGAGGTCTCTATTTGAGCCTGACAAGCGGATGCTTTGTGCTGCAGCAATGGCTCCACAGACATAAACATGAGCAGAATGGAGAATTGTTGCATATGCTTCTCGCTGTGGATTCCCTGAATAGGCCCGTGCTGCTTTAAAAAAGTTTTGGGATTCTGTCTATCACAAGTCTATTACATTTAAATGGAAAAAATGTTGTTGAATTTGGATATAACTGACCTTTATCTCCGAGAGGAAGTGCAAGTTCACAAGAGCCAACTGGGAGATGGAGTTTTTGTCTCAAAACATTCACATCTGGCTTGTATAGCCAAACATTCCCTTCTCGTACAACAAGTTCCTTGCAAGTGAAGAAGTTCGGTATTGGAAAACGCCTCGTGATAAAAAGCACATGGACAGGATAAAACCCTTTGGCAGAGGCTGCAAGACTTGCTGCTGCTAGCTGCAAGTGCAACCGAGCGACATCTCTAGACCAATTCCACTCATTTCTGCAAGGAAGCTTCACAGCAATGAGGTCAAGTCGTTTTCTAGGAGTGTCAGGTTTCGGTAGCGATGGGCAAACAGGAACTTCCTTTTCTTGCTCCTCATCAATCCATTCTGGATATAGCGAATCCCAGGTCATGTTCTTGTCAGCATAGTCTAGTTGAATATTGACAAGTGTAGCATCAGGCGTAAGTTGATTCCAATGATAGACTTCACTGTCATTGAAGTTTAGAAGACCAATTCCCTGATAGTCATTCTGTTCACCCAGCTTCTCAATGACTTTCATCACATCGTCCCAGTTCACATCTAAATCTGAAACATATCTAGGATCTGATCCTCCCCAAATCCATCTGTTCACAAAATTTTGTCTGCGTCAAATAACAAAACTTTAGACTCTTGTAGATCTGATTCAGGTTATTTTCATTTCCAAATGACTTTTCTTGTTGCCACTGGGGCATCGGCATATTTGGCCAGCTATATTGAAATAACAGATATCAGAAAAGTTTTTCCAAGATCAACCATGTTGGAGAATTTAAGAAACAGATTTTCCCTCAATCCCTTCAAAACATTGGTGCATGGGATCAGACTAGAGCACACCTCTACAAAGGATATCTAGTTCAGGCATAAAAATCAGAAAGATTTTTTTTTAACCATTGTAACTATTTTACCAGAAATGTAGTAAGACCCAGCACCAACTGCACAGCATAAGGTAATTATTTGAACCACAATCACAACAGCTGAATGAAAATCTGAGAGTCCAAAAGCAGGTGAAAAGGCATGAAATGTACCTTGAACCTGAGTGAGATAGTTGATCCACATCTGGAGAATATAAGAGTGATACAATAGTGCCACCGATAATGACCACAAGGATAAATTTGATTAGTGGAAACTTGCAACAAGAACTTCTATCTTGGATGGGGATGTTGAAGGGTTTTTCAACACCTTTAACCTTACTTCTTGTTAACCTTCTTTTGTATAAATCTTCACTGTTTGAGTAGAAATTTGCAAACAAAAAACACGATCAGGAAAAAAGATTAAAGAAAACAGAATGAGTAGCAGAAAACCGGCATGAAAGTACCAATGAACAGGAAAAAATGATCTGATTGTCCATGGAAATGCTCTAAATGCAGCTGGAAACTATATATCTATCTGTAGAATGAATAATTAGCTTTTCCTTATCGGTAGGTCATCCGTATTTTCTTTATTAGCTACGGAACAATCTCATTTACTACGGCAAAGTTTCCCTTGCATTTGTCAGCCTATAAGAAACATTCTGTAAGAATCACACAGAATTTCCATAACAATATTTCTTGTTGATTGATTCCCTTTTACTATACAGTCACATAAATATAGAGACACCGCTGCAAGGTCTAATCTCACCATTTACCAAAGCATGCTATAGTTATACAACACATTTTCCTTCTGGGAATTCTCTATTCCAAGTGACTTGCATTGAAAGAATATAATCAAGTTTCATACATAGTTGGATTAGGACTGAAGCAATGTCTTTAACCACTTCTTTGATTCAGCAGATAAGAAGTTCAAATCAACTATCAGTTTGTCACATCAGTGAAAAAAAAGTATCTCTCAGCATTGATAGTGTTTTGGAGTTGAGTTTGAGATGCCTGGAAATTTGAGAAAATAAAAAACTAGGGCTGGAGTACTTACTGGTTGATTCAAAAGCTAGTTCATGTGAAGTAATTAAACTAATCACATTACGAAGTCCATTGCATTGACCAATTACAGCAGTAAAAACCCATTGAATCCATAAATATTTCTATTCTTGTATGATTGATTATGTAACCAAATCAGAGTGCAAATGCACGTACAATATATTGCAGTAATGGAGCAAATCAAGAACAACGCATTTTCCACCAACGCAAACCAGAACAAGATAAAGATATTTGAAAAAAAAATGTGACAAATGATGCATGCTAAATTGATGTAACTAGGCTGTGAAAATGAAAAGAAAAGGAAGGAAAAAATGTAAATTTAAGTAGCATGAAACCAAAGAAATTAGCTGGAACTTACAAAGATGCAGATAATCTATGCCTAGCTTCAACAGAACCCGGTGAGCCACCCATTGCTCAACTTAATGACTCTAAGTTCTTAGCAACAAGGGTTGCACCATGTGATTTTTAATGAACAAGAAATCCTGCAAGAATCATGAAGGGATCATTAAGCTTCAAGAAGCAATTACCAGGCACAGAACAAGAAGTCTTAAAAGAAAGAAAAGAAGAAGAACATGTTCATGAAGTTCCCTATTAACGAGGGAGGGGGATTGGTGAAGCAAACCTTAGGCTATGATGATTATAGTTTTTAGCCTTTTTAGAAATAGAAAGATGGTGAGAGTGGCACAAGGAAAGGCAGGTTGAGACTTGAGAGCATATGCGAGGTAGCATAAGTAGTCAATATAGAAAGAGTTAACGTCCATTTGAATCTTCCTTTCTTCACTTAATAAAATTTCATTTTCAATTTTTTGTTGTCACCAAATTTATTTATTTTTATATAATCTCTCATTCTTTTCTCTATTTTTTCTTTTCTTACAGAACACTAAGAAACTAGAGTTCTGATTAGTGTTTTGCCTGGGGAAAAAACAATAATATTACAAAAGATCAAGGAAGATATTTCTATCATCTTGGAAGTAGTTGCTAGATTAGGTTAATGAAAACAAATTGGTTTGGTTAATGATAGATATGGAAGGGATTGAAGGTGATCAAATGTCCCATCTCATTTTTCATCTCAAGAAAAATAAAAGTCCTATCTTACTTAATTTAAAAAATAAATAATTATATAAATGTCCCATCTCACTAGCCAAAATGGGGGAACATTACTGATGCTTCTTCAGTGATTATCATAAAAGTAGCACCCTCACTAACAGAAGAAAAATTGATTGTTAACCCAATTTTCCACATCCCTCTGTTCTCCTCTCATCCTTTGTAAAATCATGAACTAATTTCCTAAATGTTAATCAATTTGATTAAACATTTTGCAATGATATGCACAAATGATTAACGTCACAAAAAAAGCCTTTTAACTCCCATTTCCAACCCTTTTCTATCCTTTATATTTAAGCAAAGAAATTCAGCACTAAATAAACCCATTTTTTAAGTGACAATGGAATGTTGCAAAAAAGGGCTAATAAGGCATGATTATAGAATAATCATGCCATTATAACAAGCAATATTCACTTCAAAGTTTCAGCTGGGACTTGCCCAATCAGGAACTGACACCTTCGTACTACCATGACAACACCCTTGTCTGTTGAACAAGAAGGTGGGACTTCTTTGTAGGATAGAATCCTTGCACCTATCGCTACGTATCTCTCTGTTACTCCATCCCTTCCATGCATTACCTCTATAGTTTTGGCAGATAAATACTTGTATGTACCGAAATTGGAATGGATTGATGTCTCTGTCTGTGTACGTATAATTGTATTTGAAGCCAAGCAACCGAACAATTGGTAGACTCGGATTTTTTCTTTATACCTTCCACGGAAATGGGTGTGCCCTTGACCAATGCTCTACTGTATTTCATCGTATGGTCTTTGCACCAATTTGACAATCTATGGAAAAGAAAATGAGACCTAATTAATCCCTTTGGTTTTGGGGCACTAGGTATCTTGGGAAATTGCCGACGTCCTCATAGTCTACTGACATTTTGTGAGTTGTGACCCATTTCGGTGACCGTATACTGCAAGCTCTCTCAACTTCGATTCATCTCCAAACAGAGTTGAGAACAAAAATTATGCGCGAAGTCAAAAAGAATGAGCCAATCTTTTTGCAAGGTTGTTGTTACCTTTATTTTAGGGGCTTCCCACCAATACAAAATGCTTGTGAATCATGATTAAAGACTGAAAACGGCTTCTTGTGGAGTGGCAACCTTTACAATGACCTTCGGTCCTTCACTAAAGTACAATGGCAAGACTTTTGGAATGTGGTGCTTAAATTAACTTTTGATTGCTAAAGGATAGATAACTTTAATAGAAAACACTTAAAAATGATTGGTCAGTTTTGTACTTCGCGCACAGCTTTTTCCTCGTCATCATTTACTGTTTTCTTGTTTTGCAAAACCTTCTCTCGCTTTTAATTCAATTTTCTTCATGCGGGTGCGTAGGACGGTTGCAGATTTGGCTATTCTTGGGAAAGTTGATATGCTAAGCATGCCTATAAGCTGTTGCTGGTCAAAACTCAGAGCCAGTAAAAATGAAAATACTTGAGCTAGATCTACAAGGTCAGAGCATAGTTCAACTGAATCAAATTATCCAACTCTAAATTCTTGAACGATGACATTATTCTGATTCATATTGGGACCTTCTACAATTAACCCTTCAATTTGTACAGCAAAAACCACCCTTCTGCAATAGCAAGAAAAGAACAATCATTCTGACCCATATTGGGACTTTTTTTTTTTTTTTTTTTAATCTATGCTCTCACAAAAATAGGGGCAACAAGTAGTGGGGCATAATGGTGCTGCATTCATATTATGCAGGTATCAAGCTTTTAAATGCACAGCATGAGGAAGTACTGCATGCAAACAGATTAGCGGACGCACAATGCTGCAACCAGAGAATAATGATTTCTGTATCATATCTCAGGATCAGAGCTCTTTTCTTCTTTAGGGGGTGCAAACTGCCTGGTAAGCCGTGATCTTGTCCAGGGATCCAAAGGAGCTCTCTGTTGTGGTTGAGGGGTTGGCGGTTTGGACTGTCTAAGCTCATTTTCTCTATCGATAAACCTGTCCACATAAAAAAAAAAAATTAGAATAAACTACCAGGCTACCCTCAACAAACTTTAGAAAAAAAACATCAATTAATGAAACTGTTCAAAAAAACACCAGATGTTGGCTTGGGAAACATTGCTTACTTCACTACGTCAAAGATTACAACAACAGCTTTTGTGAACCCCCTTTGAAAGATTTGAAAAGGAAAGGCATCACCCTCAATATACTTCAAAATTAAGTTATTCTCTTGCAAGATGTAATCTCAAGCATGCATTTGGCCATTCATTGTATCCGAGAAATGCTTATTAATTATTTATACCAGTTGGTGGGTGCTATCTCTGACCCCTTTTTATGGAAAAAATATCCTTCGACAAAGAGACATAAAACCTTCTATCAAGGATAATTTAATGATCAAATGAGTTGAAAAATTCAAATTTCATTTTTCCTATAATAGCATAGCATGAACATCCACTCACGAGTCCACAAAGACTTAAAATTTACTGGTGATCTAAACACCTCCCAGAGTCCTTTCACACATTTATAAGGCGACACAACAAAACTTCAGCTTTGGGAACAGACAATCTAATTTTTGGTTCTGATGCTGTAATTTTAATTATTTATTTAGATAATGGAAAAATTTACTGATGGTGCAAATAACCTGAATTACAGAATGGAGAGAAAAGGCATCCTCTGCAAGGGAAAATATAAAACCAAGGCAATTAGAGAAAAAAAGCCCTCCAATTCCCTTTGATTTTTGGATAGAGAAACAGCAGGCAGGCCAACTAGCAATACTCCGTAAGGATGTCAACAAGACAATCCTGTCCTTGCTGTTGTTCAAAATTTTAATGCTATTAACATTGATCTTGCTTCCAGAACTAGCATCAATAGGTTTCCTTTTGATATTATCATTATCATTAGCTTTTGTATTTTGAGTTTAATTCAAGTAATAGAATTCTTATAGCAAATCAATTCTGCATGTGCTGCAGAGATGAAGGCAATAGTTCTCAGACTATTGAGTAAGATGAGATTGACAGCATTTTTAATGTAATCTATCTTTCATGGGGAATAGAGTTCACAAACGACAAATAGGCAATTATATTATGTTTCCTTCATGTGATTATATGCATTTAGAAAGCAACTTTCTTTCATCTCAGTAACATCTTGGTTTCATATGGAAGATGCTACTTTCAAAAATCAGATCATTTATTCAATGTTGAAATTCTTCACAATAAATAAAGCTCAGTGGAAACAGAAACAAGGTGTTGTAATTTCATATGCGAGTGTTGTATTTCAGACTACCATCACTTGTGTTGGCATCATTACCAAAAAAGATCAACTAATATTCATAAAAGAAAGATCAATACAATCACTTTTGTCGTAGTTCATCCAATTTGAAAGTGCATCGGCTGTGCAATAATGAGTGGCAAGAGAAGTGACAAGTCTGTAAGTGATAATAACAAACAATTTAGAATAGACAATAAAAAGTCTTACTCAATGTAGGCCATTGGTGCAGCATCACCAACTCTTATGCGAGTTCGAAGCATCCTTGTGTAACCACCTGCTCTGTCCCTGAAACATCAAAACGTTCCATAAGCCCTTCTATTAAAGTATACTTATACAAGAAATAATAGCATGTAAAATTTACTTGTAACGGTAAGCCAATTCAGAAAATAGCTTGTGAATGACATCATCCCCTCTAACAAATGCAGCGGCACGCCTTGCGGCACAAAGGGAACCCTGTAATTTTGATGAAACAGAATAACGTAATGATGAGAGGGGGCATGTGATCAAAGAGATAAGTTTTAAAATAGATATAGCTCATTCCCTTCTGCAAGAAATGATTCCTTTCAAAAAGTTCTTTATACTAATCTACAAATCAATTTGCCTGTTCCAATCACAACATCTTCAGTACAATCTACATATTCATGTAACTTGAGGACAAGCAATAACAACAAGACACTGAGTGCAAATTGCCTGTTATAATGCAAACAATTAGCAATGTCAGCAATAATGTTGATCATTCTAGCCCTTTTGCATGCTCAATCAACACTAACCATAAAATATTCTGATTTATATAACTAAATTGTTACACACCTCTTTCCCAAGCTGTACCATATTATCAGCAAGACGTCGAATCTCTTTCGCCTGCAGAATCATAAAAAAAAGAATAAAATAAAATCATATCACCATCATAACCGGACAAATTCTTTCATCGCCCTCAATTCGTATCATTCACTACCAAAAATCCATTGAAAGAAACAAATTTCACACAATTCAACAAAATCAGCTAAACCCAGAAATTTGAATATCATTACTCAATGTTTTAATCAAATACCTTATGAATCAAATAAAAATGAAAAAAAACCCAAAACTTTTCCACCTAAAATCAACAAAATAACAATCAAAATTAAATATTTCTTGCCAATATACCATATGGGTATATAAACCCTACAAAAACCCTGTAAATGTAGAGTAAAAAAATCCTACCTTTGCAACAGTGGTTTCAATCCTTTCGTGTTTAATCAACTGGGACACCATAGTTCTGAAAATAGAAAACAATAATCATAAGAAAATCAAACTAAATTAAAGTTTTTTATTAATTAAAAAAAACTAGAACCAAATTTTAAAAAAGGGAAGAAGTGAAGAACCTGAGCATGGACATACGGTGACCAGTGGGTCGATTTAGCTTTCTGAATTTAGTCATTTTCTAGTGGGAGAAAGTGGTAAAATCTCAGTTTTAGAGAGAGGAAAGATAAACCCTAACCGGAGGTCTTAAGACTGCACTGGCAATGCAAGCTGCAGTGAAGAAGGCAAAGTTTCACTGTTTAAGTATGGATGGGCTTTCAGTTTGGGCTTCAGCTAGTCCAAAATTGATTTTTTCAAGTTTCAATGAAGTTGGGCTGGGCCAGCATTTCTGTCTTTTTTTTTTAAAGTAATATTCAATTTTGTTATACGAATACTGCAAATATAAGCCTAATTCGTTTTATCAATCACCATTATTTTTGTGCTAAGGTGCAGGTTAAATTAATTTTTTAAAATAATAAAATACTCAAGTTTTTTTAATAGCAGAAAAAAAATTAAATTATATAAAAATTAATTTGAAATGGCATGGTCGACTTAGCAGGTTTAAAAATAAACCAAGGGGATAACAAATAAAAATATAGTTTAAATAAAAAAAATCAATATATTTTTTTTAATATTGAAATAACAACATATTAAATCAATTCGGCTTAACCTGTTATTTAGGTCATGAGACCCTAATAACCCTATAGAAAGCAAAAAAAATTTTATTAAACCATATTCTCAATCAACCCAATATTAAAAAATAAAAATAAAAATAAAATTATACTAAAAAAAGGGTGAATTAACCTAAGTTAACTTATCAAACATAGATCATAAGACTTAGATAATTTTTTAGAAAGCAAATCGAAAAATAAATTATGAATCTCAACTCTCAATAATCAACTCTATGTTAAAAGATGAAATAAAAAATCAATTAAAAAAAAGATAAAAAATCACCAGAGTTAATTGACCAAGCCGTGACCCGAGTCATGAGACCAAAATAACTTTACAAAATGCAAACTAAAACAAATTATGAAACTTAATTTCTAATCAACCAAATATTATTGAAGGATTAAATTAAAAAAATCAATTAAAAAAAACTTGAGTAAACTAGCCGAACTTGTGACCTGGGAAATAAAACCGTGATAATTTAATAGAAAAAAATAAAAAATAATTATGAAGCTCAATTACCAATCAACTCAATGTAAAATGATTAAATTAAAAAACAAATCAAATAAAAAATGACTCAAGTAAACTAAAGTTAACCTGCAAAACTTAGGTCAGGAGACCTTGATAATTTTATAGAAAGTAAATTAAAAAAAAATTATAAAGTTAAATTCATAATAAATTCAATTTTAAAAAAATGTCCTATTAAAAAAAAGACAAAAGAATCCTGAGTCAACCTAGCCAATCTACGAAACTTGCGATATAAGTCATGAGATTATGATAACCCCATAAAAAACCAATTAAAATATAATTACGAAGTCCAATTTCTAATTAACTCAATTTTAAAGGATAAAGCTGAGAAAAATAGTTAAAATAATAACTTAAGTCAATATAGCTAACTTGCAAAACTCAAAACTTAAGTCATGAAACTAAGATAAATCTATAAAAAATAAATTATAAACTTCAACACTTTTTTTTTTAGTTTAACGTGGGTGTCCGGGCCAGCTTGCGCGCACCTCGACTAATCCCACAGGTCCTGAAGTTAACGACCATGTAAGCCTCCAGTGACCATCATATGAGCAACCACAAGGCTCGAACCTGAGACTATAGAGGGAGCAAACCTCTTGGTCCAAAACTCTTACCACTGGATCACCACCTAAATGGTTAATATATTTAATGTTGGAGGATAAAATTTAAAAAAATAAAGAAATCCTCAAAAAAAAAAATTAGAACCATAGTAAAATAAGACTTAATATTTCATTTTTCATTTCTAGGGTTTTTTTTTAGTATATGTTAATTTTTCTCATCTCAATCCATCTTCAATTTTTAAATGAGAAATTAAAAATAAATTTATATTAATTCTTTAACATTTAAACTCAGGTTAAAGATTTTTAATCGCTATTACATATACTTTGTTAAGTAAGAAGTAGAACTTGACATGCTTATAATCGAAAACTAATGTTCTATTGATGTAATTAATCATCATTATTATGGTGAGGAATATAAACATTTTTATGGTGTTGGGAAATATAGCTATTCAATTCGATTCTAATTTGTCTGGTTGATCTGAAGAATATGTTATCTAGAATTTGATATGGGTTAGATTTTAATTTGAATTATAAAAGAATATTTTGATTTGATAAAATTTAATTAACCTAGTTAAATCAGATTGAATTAACACAAATAATATTAAAAAAAACAAAATAATCTATTGTAATCATTATTAATTATGGCAATGAAAAAGAAGGTTCTTTTTTCCTTGCGGACGATGAGAAAAGAAGTTGAGCTTTATCTCCTTGTAAACTATGATCTTCAGTCACGATTTGAATACCTAGAAATTTGCAGAAGACCAGAAGGTGTTCATGCATGTAGTTGTCTAGCTCTCAAATATATATAAACAAACTTGCCAAAAATATCAACCTTTGAAATTTTTAATTATAGCTATAATTAACAAAAGAAAAAAAGTGATGAAATCTGAATGATAGTTGGTGCTGATGATCATGTTCACAAGTATTCACAGGGCATGTGATAGCGGCAAAGAGGACACATGTGACTGGTCTGCAACCACCTAACAATGCAATCCGAGTGATAGACATGCGAGCACGGCATCCGAATTGCTTCACTCCCTGCGTCAATCTCTTCCATACAAACAGTGCAGTCTCTCGCTAACGCCGAGGCGTCCAAAACCACCCTTTCCAATGCATCAACAGAGGACTTGGTGGCCGGGATTGGCTTTGCCCCAACCTCCATTGACTCCCTCTCAGCTCTAGCAATATCATCTTCTTCATTACGAAGTCTAGCTTCTTGATAGACTGTCATCCTTATTGAGACAATCATGAATACGCCGTTACAAGTATCAATGCCATGCGCCTTGGTTGCAATTTCGAATAGTATCTGTGATATCTTGATTCCAGGGATGCCCATGTCGGTCAAGATCTCTTTGAAATCATTAATGTGATGAATCGGTGAATCTCCAACCGGAAAGTGAATAGTTTTTCGGCTTATGGCCTCGGGTCTTCTATCTATTGCAAAGAACGACTCTCCATGAAGAGAGTAGATCTCTCGCTTGTAAAGCAAGAAGTTCACAGGGAACGTTGCTGGTACCTTTTGTAGTGGTTGGTCACTATTGACGTGTTGTGAGTTTCTATTTGTTTTGGGTTTTAATCTGACAATATAGTCGTAAAGGATGGGAGTCTCCATGGTTGAGTTGGGAGAGAAAGAAGGGCAGTAGGGTTTGTGACAAAACGAAGAAGGTAATTAAGACGGTTAGTCTAGCAGCTAGGGTTTGTGGAAATATATGACTCTTTGTTTGTGGATTTATAGGCATAGAATATCGGTTGACAGATGTTTTCTTGGTTAGAAAAGGATTCCTGATTCCTTAAGGATTTCTCAAAGGTCGTCTAGCTGAATTGATGAGGATTTAGCTAGTCTTGTGCACAAACACTAGGCCAATCATGCATGCCCTTAGTGTAAAAAAATGAACAAATTGAAAAATCGGGCTAGTTGTTTCGACATGATCTGATCCAACACAAGCTAGTTGTCTCAATGCAATCTTTAATGCTTGGAACATTAACCACTTGGGTTTTTAAACTGATAATAAAGAATATTTTAGAATTACCTTTAATTATCACAGTAATTAACAATTATATTTAAACTAGCGATTTGAAATACCATGATTAAACCCATTAATTAGCACGGTGCACCGCGTTAACAAACGCAAAAGCATCACTTGAGACTGTATGAGAGATATGATCTTTTGCTCCACTGCATGGGCTGTTTGAATATTAAAACATTGGATGCTTAGTAAAAAAAAATTATGTCAAAAACTAAGAGAATCACAAGAAAAGTATCACAAATTTTACAGAAGCCGGCGCCGGCCTCCTTGTGAGAACTACAACAACAGTTAATTTAGGATTTATTTCTTGGTTTCATCATTAACAATGGAACATTGTAGTATAAATAGAAGTGCTAGACATGAGAGTCCGCAACCCACAAAACAGAAAAGTATAAACTGAATATCCACTAGAGAGGAAGGAAAACACATATTCCTTAAAATGGCCCAGGGAAACCGCATATCAGCCTTTGTTTTGAGCTCAATCTTGGTGTTCTCCTTTCTCCTCATTATCTCCATGGCTGAAAGTCGCATTCTTGGCAGTAAGTACTTTAGATAGCATTAAATATTTACTTATGTTTTCATGAAATATATTGACTTCATTTTCTTTCAAATGTTAAACAATGTCTGATGAGCAGCTGCTGGTTTCTTCGCCAAAAGTACCCCAGAATGTGATGAAGTGGTTGGAGCAGCAAGTGGAGACACTTGTTTTACCATTGCACAGTCCTTTAATTTGACAGCTGCATCCTTTGATGCTATCAACCCCAATCTCAACTGCACTGCTCTCTTTGTAGGACAGTGGCTCTGCGTTGCCGGGTCGGTCTAAGTTGCCGTGTTATTGGTTACTCCATTTAGTTCAAAAGAGGCACTGCCTTTACCCCCAAGGGCTGATTGTTTGCTTCGCTTTCGATTATCACTTAGCCTTTTTTTTTTCTTGTGATTCCAAGAGGATGTTGAGATAAGAAAGATTCTCATGAATGTATGAGAATCTGCATTCACATGAATAAGAATAAAATGCTATCCATTTCATTTTTCTGGAAAAAATTAAGTAAACCAGACATTAGATATGAAGGCCAGATCGAACTGCATCAATTTTGAATTATATTGTATCTGTCAATTTTCAAGATCCCATGTTCGATATATCTTGTTTCAACATAACTAAGTCTAAGCAAAACCCTCGATGCACACTGAAGTTATGAAATGATATAGAATGTGAAGCATGCTGTTCAGCTTGGAAACTGTTCTTATGTCCTTCACCCACCACCATACTCTTTGCATGCATATTGTCGTTTTCTCAACATGCAGGAGATGAGTAACAGCAATAAGACAAATCTGATTCCAGAAAGCTTTTAGTTATCTATACTTGTTTTTTCGCATGTCTGATATCCAAAGACAACTACATTTTATACCAATCTGATTTAAAGCAAAGTGAAAAGGAAAAGAGAAAGAAATGAAACTGTGTTAATTAATTTGAAGTGCAACGTAATTGCTCAATAACTTTTGTGAATCTTGCACAACAAACTACAATTGGACAAACAAGAAAAGGGACTAACGTTATGAGAAGTCCTTCTCCATCTTTTCAATTGTTCAAAGAACTTGAGAGATCTGCTTTTTAATATGCTTTTCTGAGTGGATCTCTGTAAGGAAATTGGGATCAGTTCTGACTACTTACTCTGCTTCTGGTTTTTATCAGAGACAGAAAATAAATCAGGAAAAAGTCCTTGGCGATTTGCCAAAATTAATTATGAATGTTGTCCCAAAATGTTCAGATTTCAGCAAAATATGATTTTGCTAGATTTCTTGCGGAAGCCTTTCTTCCTAGGACCAGTAATCAAATTATGCACAGACCAAATAAATCAATTTAAGCATTCGAAGGTGAAACCTGCTCAGAAAAAGAAACTGCCTGTTGCACATCATGTGTTGATTTGATAAGAATTCTGTCATCCCGAATTGACCAACCGAGATAGATACAATCAGAGAACCAGCATAGGATATAGCAAAAACAAGAATTGACCAGATGAAGCAATCCGAGAACTAGTAAAGTAATGTTTCTTGATTTGATTTCTAATATTTAAATTCAGGCTAACTTGAAATACTCGTTAAGATCATCATAATAACGATTTTGAAGCATTTCCAGGTTCAATTTCACAGGCTCCCTGAAATAATAAAGCATAATCGTTGTTGATATATAGCAGAGAGAACTTAAGGTTTCATAACAGCATGCACATTTGTTCTACAACACACCTTTTCAACTGCATGGTAAAGTGGTGCTCTAACCTTCCTCAGAAATGCCCCATCGCCTCCACGATATTAAGGCGTCACATTTTCGACAGAGGCAATGCTGGCAGTGAAAGACAACAGGTCTTGGAGCACGCGTGCCATCTGAACATGTACGAAAAGAATCTTTCAAGACTTTGGAGATAACAGAATATAATGCACACTCAGAAGAACCAGTGAATAAGAGAGTCAAGTAACACAATCCCGATTGCTTACAAGGTGAAAAATATAGCGTATGCATTCTGGCATGAACTGAACATTAACTGCTTTTCCAAAGTAAAGTATCATTCTCTGCTTCACCCCAGCTGAGAAGACAATGCACTTATCTCAAAATTCTCCTTAACCACACAGCATGACAAACACAGGAAGCTGCTGCCACATATTTAGCCTCACTGGTAGAAAGAGTCTTGCAGGGAAGTCCCCATAAGTCATATCCTCACAATTGGTGAAATAGAAGTACCGTGGATAAGTTTAGCAGGATTCTCAACCAAATTATAGCTCGGATAGCAATACGACGGTTTCACCAGTTGTCTACGTGTTCTTGACCAGAATCTTATAAACTCAGGCAGTTTGCTCCAATCATCTCAATTCCCTGAATTTAAAGCATACCATTTAATGGTATTCGATGTTGCAATAGATACCTTATGTAATGTGAATGTTTGATGTTAAGCTTGGAAGATGTTCACAGTCCTCACCTATCAGCATATTTGAAATGTGATGAGCTCGGTATTAATCAGAATCAAGAAATCAAAAAAACTAATCTAGCTATGATTTTATAACCTTTTTCGTATTTTTAGAGCAGAAACAACGGAGTTTTGATGACTGAATTAAAGCATAATTGCTCTACTGCACCTTCTCACTTTCATGGAAAAGTGATGTTATAACCTTCCTTTAGAAACTCCCCATCACCCTCACCGTAAGAAGGTTTCGTATTTTCGGCAAAAGCAATGCTGGCAGTTCCTGACAGCAGACCATGGAGTTCACTGGGCATCTGAACATAAATGAGGGTATTCGAATGAGACTCTTAAGTTAACTGAACATGCAATGGTTAATGAAAATCGGTGAATTAGAGAGTCAACTAATAGAAACATTGTGAAAAATATAGCGCAGACATTACGGCATCAAGCAAACATTAGCTGCTACACCCCAGATAAGCAGATACAGACCAATGTACAGTATCCTTCTGCAGAAGTTTCTGATGGCCATTTTGTGAACTAGAGGTACAGCGCACTCAGATTTTTACAAAACAATCTCTATCTCATACTTAAGAAGCTTTAATTAGATAATATTCTCAACAGATCCACTGACTCAGTTAAACAATGTTGTCGTCCTAAGAGTTTGCCTCTTGGAGGAGCCTATTCATAACTGCATCAACAGCTCCTCCAACGAGCTGCAAAAAAACCAGCTGGAATTAGCAGGAATTAAGGTACGCGTATATGTGTTCAGGGAAAGGGAAAACACAATGAAGAAATGAAAATTGATTGGCAAGTTTGACAAGTTGTTGAAAAGATTTATACATAAGCACCACCAAATATGCATGGACACCCTCTCCACACAGCAAGCATCTTTATGCACACATGTCTCAAATGCTGTGACTGTCGTCAGGTTGGATGATGAGAAAACTACAGTGAAATTCAATATCCCAAAACGAGAAAGACAAGTTTTAAAATGAAACAAACAGTGCTCACCCTCTCAAGAATCTCGTCGTTAACACTCGATGCCGAACTTCTGTAGCAAAAGTTTGAACGCAAAACCTTTTAAGGGGAAGGAGATTGGAATGCCAATAGAGCCATAAGCTCAGTGGCATCTAGTCGCCAAAATTAATAACACTTAACTAAAATATCCTTGTTCCCTAAGCTATACTCGGACCATGCCTAGGTTAAAGGCCTGAGACTGATTAAGCTTTAGCCATGACACAAGCTCCTCCCGGAGCAACTCACAAGTTTTTTTTATAAGCAAGTCTGTGCACAAACTTTGGGCCAAACCCTTGAATGCTTAACCGTTTCGTACCTTTGTCAAACCCTAAAGCTTGGGCTGGCCTTACCTAAAAAGTGGCAACCGTTCACTCACATTGAGCAAGTTTAAATAAAAATAAAAGGAGGAGATTATTTTATAATACAAAGTTCTCTTACTTAGAAAAGAAGCAAAATGTTGGTCCAGTGGGCCATTATGCATTGAAGGAAGGAGGAAAACAAAGGGAAAATGACAAGTAAAAACAAAGGGATAAAAGAGAAGCAAGCAACCCTATTGTGCTGTGACATGAAATCCTGTGCTTGTTGTTTTTTTTTTTTTAAGTTTAACATGGGTGTCCAGGCCAGTTTGCGAGTATCTCGACTAATCCCACGGGTCTTGAAGTTAACGATCATTTAAGCCTCCAATGGTCATTATATTAGCAACCATAGGACTAAAACCTACAACTACAGAGAGAACAAATCTTTTAATTTTAAATTTTTATCACTAGATTATCACTTAAATGGTTTGCTTAATAATCTCATCATGGTAAGATGATACCTACCTCATACTGGGTTTTTTATAAAAAAAAACACTCTTAACTTAATATTGAGACTGCCATTGATCGAGCATGCATGTAGCCAGATGAACACATCAACTTTAAAAGAACACCCATCTCTTTATTAATTAGTGTGGGTCCTTCGATATCTCAATTATCAGAAGGTAGTTAAAAGAAGATCATCTAATTTAAAGAAAAGAAAAAATGACAAGGAAGTTGTTGCAATGTATATATCGAGAGCTTTCCAATTTTGTTGTGCTAATCATGAGAGAGATTATTATATTTAAGGGTTCGGATTTATTATTTAGTGTTTGTTCAGGATTGCAGCCTGGTTAAAATTAAAAAAATATATTTAAATTTAAATTTTTTTATATTTTTAAATTATTTTGATATATTAATATTAAAAATAATTTTTTTAAAAAATAACCTTTATTATATATTTTTTAGTGTTTTCCTTATCACACATAATTATCATTTTTCTACAAGTTTGGAGATGATTTTAGTAGGTAATTTATAATTATGTAATTTAGGGAAAAGTTAGTTAGTTAATGATGTTTCTTTATAGAGTAGGGTTTATAAACTACAATATCCTATAATAATTCAAACAAATATCTTATAAAGTTTATCAAGTTTTGTGGAATATTCTCAACTTCAATCATATCTTTATGGGAAGGTTGTTTAATTCATAAAAAAGAAAAAAAAAATAATCATTGATTAGTCTCTAACACTTTATAATTCTAACATGGGCATATAAGACAACATATCCAGATGTATGAGCTATTTTAAGTCTTGAGGATCGAATATTTGCAGCATCTTGTTTATTAAATATTGGAAGCATGCATGTGCCTGCAGCATCTTGCTTCTTCTTGTTTTGTGATAATCAAGCAATATTATTGAAGAAAGCTAGCCATTTTAGTGTGTGGCTAAGATAAAGAAAAAACAAGAGTTCGAAGTAAATTAGTAGTTTTTGAGAATTGGATCATTTGCGAATTAATTCCATCTACACTTCTTAATTAGCAGCTCATTATTTCTGCAACCAAGATTTTCTTCACAGAGAACTAAAGAAAAACATGATTCCCAGTTCGGCTATATTTGGTTAAAGATTAGGTGATTCCTGCTTAACCAAAAACTCCAAACAATGCCATATGAAAGGAGGTTCCATGCTTTCCTCTAGAATCCATCATCTATCAATGTTGGCCATTGAACCAGAAGCTGATCCATAGTCTTCAGAACGCGCGCGCCATGAGACCCCCCACCATGTTAGGAGCTCTGTCCATAGTTTCCAAGCAAATAGCCCTGAAGGAGAAGATAATCTACTAACTCTATCTTTGATGCACAGAACGGACATGAAGCTTGCTCCAATGAGAGAAGGTGCCAGTTGAGAAGAAAATCTCTTGTACATAGACGATTTTGTACTGACAACCATAAAAAAAAAAACCCTGTATTTTCAACGGGGCTACTCCATTCTAAATGTTTGAAGTGAAAGGCATATTTCAATCTGGGTACTGCAAGATTTTACTGTAAATTTTTCATTCCTATCAATATTCCAGATTCTAACATCTTCTTTCTCTTGTACTAGCTGGACATCATTCAACCGCGATTGTAAATAATTAATCTGCTCCCACTCACAAGCTCTCATATTTCTTCATCAAATTAAGTTCCAAATCCAGGTTCCATGAGTCCATTCACCCATATATCAGATATCCTTGCAGTTGGTTTAATGGATAGCTTATATAGTCTAGGAAATTATACCTTTAAAGGGGTGTCTCTCAACCAAGTGTCTGTCCAAAATGTTACATTTTTCTTATTACCTCTGACATAGCTTGAGCATCGATCTTTATAAGGCCTCAGAAATATCATCTCCAGGATTGATCACAGACATGATTCATTGCCAAATTTCGGATATATAGAGGTTTGAAGAAGGTTGGAAGGCCGTTTTCGAAAGATGGTTGCTACTTCTTACAAATAAAATCCTTCCACCTAGCCGTACTTAATTTCAGAGCTAAGCTAGCCTCCAAAGCCATTTGAATAATAGCATGGCTTTATGTTTTTACTAACAGTGATCATATCCTCAAACCACCTTTATCCTTTCCACCACTACAACTTAGCATCTTGCTTATTATTTTTTATTTCTTAAGGTCAAAATCACATGTTCATTAGCCTATTTTCATCTCCATTGGAGTAGCATTTATTTTGGATGTAACCACGCCATCTTATCAAGGAATTCGAATCCAATCGCTGCAGATTCTCAGCAACTTTATCTATACTCAGAAGCCCTAACATGTGTTCTTCGGATGTGGATGGAAAAAACTGGATTCAAGCTCCAAAAGAAAAGGAGGTGGGGGCAAAGTGGCAGAAAAGGAAATGTGCTAGCTCATTTGATATGTATGAATAGCTGTTTATGAATAACTTAGAAAGCTGGATTTAATATTAATATAAACGAATTACTGCGAAGATACCACCAAACTAAAAAAACTTCTCTCAAAATTATGCTAGCCACGGCACTGCTTTACTCTTAAAACAAAAATAAATTAAGCTCTATATTAAATTATGCTTGCTAAAGCTTACGTGGTGGATTTTGTTTTGACATGAATATAATTTGAAGAAAATATATAGTTTAATAATATATTAATTAAGGGGTGTTTTTTTATATGTGGCCGTGAGAGATCAAACCTAGAAGAGGCATGTTTAATCTTGGATGGAACAACTTACTCAAATATATCCAATGACACTTTAAAAGAAAATTAAAAATCTAAAGCCTAATATTATAATGGCAGCAGCCACAATAGTTTTAAAAAAAATTCTTGAAGGATCTAATAAGAAAAGAGAAATTATGAAGGAAACTTAGGAAAGAGTTCTTCTAATTGACCGTTTACCTATTACCTATGAAAAAAATAATTTTTAGGTAGTATTTGGTTATAATATTAAGATAATGAAGATAGAAGTAACATGTGTTTTTATATATTTTATTTAGATGTAACAAATTCATTCCAAAATTACTCCAAAAAATATATTTATTTTATAACCCTATTTATTCATGTCACTTTAAGAAAACATGTTGTGGTCTTTTATATATATATATATATATATTTTATTTTAGAACATTAATCAAACACAACCT
Source organism: Populus nigra (assembly GCF_951802175.1). Lineage (NCBI taxonomy): Eukaryota > Viridiplantae > Streptophyta > Magnoliopsida > Malpighiales > Salicaceae > Populus > Populus nigra. The sequence goes on from NC_084865.1 coordinate 2,669,933, forward strand.
TAGACGGCATTATAGTATCAATTTATGTTTTATCCAAAAGGCACATAGATTAGCTTTAAACTAGATCATTAGCTTGCGATATGCTACGGGTCAAATAAAAAAAATAGCGCAAAAAAAATGTTAGGCATTGCTAATGTATTCTTTAGTATAAAAAAATTAAATCATGTGAGAGTTAACCTAATATAACTCAATTGACTTGATGTGTTCAAATATCTTGAAAGACCGGAAAAGATGACAATAAAAATAAAAACTTATAAAATCAAGCACTAATAAAATGATAAAATATTCATTTGAAATTTAGATAACTCCATAAGAAACACGAGAAAACTAATCATGAAGAGAAGACCAATCTAAAATAAACCAAGCATTGAATGCTAGAATTGAGAAAACGAAGTCAACAAAAGAAAATTAAAAATGAAAAGTCAAATGATAAAATTGAATAAAAAACTAAAATACCCGAAAAGAGTCTCAAGCACGCAGCACTAGGTGGCCCAATACACTTGGGCTTAATAAGGAAAGTACGAGCATGCGAGTCTGTTAGCTCAGGTGCGCGTTTAGGATTTGAATTATTTTTTTTTCTTTTCTTAGTTAACTCTAATTTTTTTAAAAAAAGAAATTGAATAGATGACACGTTGCTTGCTAAAAAAATAAAAAATAAAATTTTAAATTAAAAATGAATTCTCAAGAAGTTGAAGGGACTTTAAATAAAATAATTTTTTTTTTTATCAATTTTGAAACGGTCATGTTCTCTCTACTTGTTTTTTACTTCGTTTCCTATCTTTCAACTTTTTTTTTTTTTCTTGATTAACAAATGAGAAGCAATTGACGTTCAATTTGATCAGAGAAAGATGAAATTGCCTTAAAAAAACGTTTGATGACTAAGAAAATAACATAGTACGAGTCCACGGCTGATCTGCGAGAGGCATTGTACAATTTTCTATAGTAATTAACGTTCGATAAAATACCAATTCAACAGCAGTTCCTCCAATACCTAGACATCACTATTTTGACTCTCTCTCTTCTTCTTCTTCTTCTTTTCGATGAAATTCTATTTTGACTTTTTCTTCCACGCTAGCCACCTCTGTCTTATACGCCGAGACCAGGTCAGGTAGGTCCCGAGTCTCGACACACGGTCCTAACATACGCTTCAAATTCTCAGCATTCTCCCTTTAGACCTCAGTCTCCAATCCGGTCGTTCTCAGCTTGTAGAACAAAGAAGGTTAGCCACGTGTGTATCCATCCCTGTCAATGTCATCATCAAATATCATATACAACAAGTTTATGCCAATAAATTAACATTACATTTACATTATATTTAAAAACATAGCAAGTCAATATATATATATATATAGGGTTAATGTATTTACATTATATTTAAAAATCAAATATGTTATTTTTAATATAAATTTTTTAAATTTTAATATACTGATATCAAAATTGTAAAAAAAAAAGAGGGAGAGTTGCCTGTGTAATATATATAAAGAAATATATATTAGCATGTCATGAAATAAAAACATAAAGAAATATGAGATGAATAAAAAAAAAATAGAAGTATTTGTCAAGGAGACGCCAACCATTAATTAAAGAGGGTTCTACTCATCAACTGTCTAGTGCATATCGATTGAGACCTCTATGATTATATATGAACGTGTTCATAGCATGGAGACGCTAAGCTCAGCAATTCTCATGATTGAACTTGTAGAGTGCTCTGTTTGCTCTCTTCTCCGAATTCCCATGAAACAAGTCCCACTGCAGAAGGAGGGCGATTGATTAATTAATTGCTGATGATCAAAACACACACGCACGCATTTTATTCCCATGAAAGCATACATGGTCGTTAATTTTAGGGTTCATATGATTAGTCGAGGTGCGTGTAAGCTGGCTCGGACACCCATGTTAATTAAAAAAATTATTATTATTATTATTATTATAATTTTAAAACTCAATTCGGGAGTTGATCCAAGGCAAAGCCCAAGTCACTAGATAAGACTCGGGTCACGGGTCGGGTTGGTCCGAGTCAACATAAGAATAAAAGTAGTTATTATCATAATTTTAAAACTTGATTCGGGAGTTAACCCGGAACAAGACCTAAGTCAAGAATCAGAAGGTTCAATCCGTGTTTACCTAGGTCAATATAAAGATAAAAATTATTACTATCATAATTTTAAAACCCTACTCGGGGGTAGACCAGGACAAGGCCTAGGTCACCGGTTGGAAGGGCCAACACGGGTTGACCCGAGTCAATGTATGGATAAATATGATTATTATTATAGTTTTAAAACCCAACTCGAGAGTTGACCCGATGCAAAGTTGGGTCATGGGTTGGAAAGGTCAACCTGGCTGGCCCAAATTTTTTTAGAAAAAATAATCAAAGCAATATTGTTTTGACCAATTTTTTTTTAAAAAAAATCAACTTTATCTCGGGTTAACTCTATTTTTGAGCAGGTCAGGTCAAACAATCATTCCTTTATTTTTTTCTAAACTCGAAATAGTCCAAGTCAACTCGTCAAGTCAGTCATCGTTTTATAATTACAGTTACTATAATATTATTAATTTCAACACTAAATATAAATTAAAGTAAAAATAAAATAAAACTTATTTTTTAAAACATATAAGTTTGAAAACAATACATATTATAGGTAAAATAAATTTTTTATATTTTATTTTGTTTTGTTTTATTTACTATAACCAAATAAAATATAAAAATAATTATTTTATCTCGTATATCACCACCGCATATAATTTTATATTAATTTTTTTATTTTTATGTTTATTGTTCCAAGATAATAATCCAACCCTAGTTAACACGTTTTTGAAGAAAACGTTCAACTAGTCGTGATGTTTAAGGCGGCCAGCAAAAAAACAAAGGCAGCAATCTGCGTTGTTCTTTCCAAGAAATTATTTAGGAGCCTCGTCCCGTCACAAAAGATAGCAAATGTAATTTAGTCATTTGGCCCCAAATTAAAGCATAAACCAACAAAATAGGTATATGTGAATTAAGCTACATGGAATTAGTATATTTGACATTTGTAGAGTCTAATAATCATAAAATTATTAATATATGCTTCAATTATCTAATAAAATTGATTTTTTATTTTCTAATTCTATTATATTCTTTTCCCTTTTTGTTTTCAATTTTAATCAACAAGAACTCTATAAACAATTAATTGAGAATTGTTTTAAATTGTGGATGCTCAGCTTAATTAGACAATAAATTTGTGTGCTTTTCACATTATTATCTAGGGTTCTAAATCTTAGGAGGTTGTGAGGAGAAAAAACTCTTATAATTTTCTTAATTGCTCAGACAAAAATTATAATTTTAAATAAAAATGAGTCTTTGTATAAAAAATATAAAAACTTAAATAGTTCTGATTTTTTTTTAATTTGTGTGTCGATGAAAATTAAATCTTTTTTCAAATCAGTGATTTTAAAAGTACATTTTTTCTCTATATTTATATGATTATGTATGTAGAAATTGTTTGGGAACACGGTGCAAACCACGTTCCCAAAAAATTTAAATTTTTTTTGCTAAAATTTAATATGGTTTGTACGTTTTGGATTATTTTGATGTGTTGATATCAAAAATAATTTTTAAAAAATAAAAAAAATCATTAGCATGTATTTCAGCACGAAAAGTTATTTGAAAAGCAACCGCTACCATACTACCAAATACATTCATAAATGAATAAATTCCTTTTAGTGTTATATATATATATATATATATATATATATATATATATATATGTATGTATATATATATATATACATATAGAGAGAGAGAGAGAGGAGGGGGGGCGAAGCCAGGCCGGCCCTGCAAAACATTTTAAAACTTTGTATTATTTAATATTTTTAATTTAAATAAATAAGATTTTTAATAATATATATTATTATATTAATTTTAGCCTCCCCCTGTAAAATGCACCTAGCTCCGACTCCTGTGTGTGTGTGTATATATATATATATATATATATATATATATATATATCTTCATCACTATTAGATAAAAACTTCTTATTTATTCGGAATCGGACGGTCAAAACATCATGGAGGCAAGCAACTATATGGAGAGATGTTTTAATTAATACATTAACTCAGCAACATCCCACATGGATCCACTGTCCAATAACGATGAAGCATAAAAATATCAAGATATTTTTGTTGGTAGATCTGTAAATTTTCCATCTAGAGTGCCCCACATTGAATATGTTCATGCACCACCCTTCGAGGATCCGAGAGCTGAAAGAAGCTAGTTTAGCCGTCGGATATCCTCACATTAAAGATTTTATTTTGCAGAGAGGTTTTAGCGAGTGATGATGGCTGTAAATCGTCACCATAACTATTGATGGCGTGGTGATAAAATTTATTGCCATTGGTAAAATATTATTTTAATATAAGAGCAAACAAGCATGGCCGGTTCGACGGTAAGAGCCGGTTTAATAAAAGTAATATTGTTTGAAATCCCACTTGCCAGATATATATAAAAAAATTAATAATAAAATATTTCTTGAGAATTTTAAAAAATCTCATACCATCACGTTGATCTTAAGCCGCCTTCATTGGGAGTAATAATTAGAGATGTATCAGGTCTATCGTGACGTCGTTGTCTAGCTACTTGTATATCCATGAACATATTTATTTTATCCACGTATATATTAATTTAAAAGATAAATAAAAGTCATAAAATTAAAATTCGGTCACATAATTGATGAAGACCTGTTTGTTTTTACATTTTAAAAATATTTTTAAAAGAATTTAAATTTTTTTTATTTTTTTATTTCAAATTAATATTTTTTATTAATATTTTTTTGTGTTTTCAGATCATTTTGATGTGCTGATATTAAAAATAATTTTTAAAAAATTAAAAAAATATATTATTTTGATGTATTTCCGAGTAAAAAACACTTTAAAAAAAATCATAACTATACTTCCAAACACATTAGAAATATACTTATGATAATATACTCGAGAATTATGGTGGTTTTTTCTTGAGTAACCCGGGATGTTTTGGCTAGCTTACATACACAATAACTAATCTCCGGATCCATTGAATATCCTGCAAATCTAATAAGTATATATTGTCCCATAACCTTCATTTTCTTTCTCATTTGGAGTGGGGGCATCATCAGTTATGATTCTTGTACCTACTATGATGAGAATATATATTGTTTATTTATTTATTTATATATACCTATAAAAAAACTTAAATTTTTGGTAGAAAGGATAGAAAATTAATGGGTGGAAATAGGTTTCTGCCACAAAATTCTTGGGATGGTAGGGGCTGAAATAGTAAATGAATTTATAAATTGATTATAAAATTGTAAAAGAGGAGTGGGTGAGGTGAGGGTGACTAATTCAATGCCCAGCAAAATTCATTGTGGTGCTTCAGTATGGGAAACCAAGTCAAAACGCACAAGAAAAGGTGTGGGTAGAGGTCAAAACGCACTGCCTGTTTCTTTAACGGGTCAACCCCATCGTTATTTTGTTCCTCCCCCTTTTCTTTTTTTTTTATCTGCTAAGTAGTGATAATTGAATGAGTCTCTCACTCTAGACACTTGCATTTTTCTATGATTCTCTCTAAGTGGGGATGCTAATGAATATAAAATAAAATCCCTATTAATTTGACCACATGTTGTACTAGTTTATTATTAATATGATAGTGATTATTTTTTAAAATAATTAATGTATGAAAATACATCGAGATAGTATTTTTTTTAAAATTTATTTCTGACATTAGCATATTAAAACGATCTAAAAATATTTAAAAAATAATTTAAAACAAAAATAAATCCACACTTAAAAAAAAACTTTATAATTGAAAAAATAAACCGGACTTGAATAGTTTCCCAATAAGTGGTGGGGAAAAATTAAAAATTGTCATTTATGGTAGAGACACAAGAAGGTATTAATTATGGCTTTTTTTCTTACCTGGTTAAATAAGTAAAATATTTTAACAATGCATTTTTTGGGGTAATTAATGAAGGGGTCTAGACCCAAAAAGGAATTAAATTACAAGCAATAAAGATGGAGAATTAAGACCTAATTAATACCATGTTGGTATCATAAGTCATTTATTCTGGTACTGTTTTAGTACAATTTTGTCTGAAGAAACAATCTCAAAGAATTTTGGATTTTGTAATGGAGGTGACAGTACTCTTCCAACGTTATAATAATTAAAAAACTTAAATTATTAAAGTTTAAATTAATTTGCTCTACAAAAGCAAGCTATTAAAAGAGTTTTAATTTTGAACTTTTATATATAATTATGATCTTCTTAATAATTATCCCAAATTCTTTTATCCTTAATTATGAAACAATATAACATTCTTGAAACTAATTAAGATGATTATTAAAATACTCTAAAAGATGTTGAAAATATTGTAACTTTCCCACACCTTTTATTTTTATTGTAATTATATATTATAATTATTATATTATATTTTATAACATATATTAAAATGTATTAATTTTCACTATACACTGCATAGTATAGTTCACAGTAAAACTCTAAGCTGTCATTTTTTTATGCCTTTATGAGTTTTTTTTTTTGCTTTTTTTGTGTTTTTTTTCTTTTAATGAATGTTTTTGTTTAATTTAATTTGTTAATGCTAAATTTTTTTATTTAGTTATTAGACTTTCATGACACAAATCTCGGGTTTGACGGGTTAACCTGATTTAACGAGTTAACTCGAAATATTTTTTTAATTAATTTTTTTCGTTTAGTTTAGTTTGTTAATGTTAAATTTCAACTTGAGTCATGCAAATTTAATGTTATTATTAATATTATAAATATTACTCTTGGGTATAGTTTTGCGGAAAGACCAAATATTTTTAAATCTTAACTTCTTTTGATATTTTTTATGCAAAAAAAATATTAATCAGCGGTATCGCGCGAGTCACAGTGGAAAGGTTGGTGCCTTTTGTTTATTTTTGTTTTTTTCCTTTTTAATTAATTTTTTTCGTTTAATTTAGTTTGTTAATATTGAATTTTTTTTCTATTTAGTTATTAAACTTTCACGACATAAATCCCGGATTTGACGGGTTAACCTGATTTGATGGGTTAGCACAATTAATTCTGGGTTAACGTGTTAATTTTTTTTTTTCTATTTAGTTATCAAACTTTCACGACACGAATCCAAGGTTTGACGGGATAACCTAGTTTAAAGAGTTAACCTAATTAATTCAGATTTTTTTTCTTTTTAATTAATTTATTTAATTATCACATTTTTATGACACGACTGTGCAGCTAGACCCACATCTAAGGCTATTGGGTCTGGTATTACAGTCAGACCCACTTAAACTTGGATCATGCAAGTTTAATGTTATTATTAATATTATAAATATTATTTTTGGGTCAGGTGTTACAGCCAAACTCAAGACTCTTGAGTATAACTTTATAGAAAAACCTAAAACTTTTAAATTTTAGTTTTTTTAATATTTTTAATATAAAAAAATTAACTCACAGTATCACACGCTTCGTATAATTAGTTTTGATTTAAAAAATGTGAGGGCTAAAATACAAGAACAAATAAGACTGGTGGATGAGCAGGCTTAATTTCTAATTAATTAGTTTATAAAAAAGACAAGGCTCCCACGCGAAGCATGGTTCTATTTTAATTATACAAATATATAATTTAATTTATCCAACATTAATTCTTGAGTAATTAATTAGTGATGTCTAATATCTTGAACAAATATACAATATAATTCTTTAAGATCCTAAATTAAATATTGAAATTAATATAGCCAAGTGTATAGCTAGGATCTAAACAAACAAGGATATATTCAAGAAATATGCTTTAGGATTGAAACTTGACTCCAAGACGAAGAGACGAGGACTTCAATTCACGCAAGAATCACATGCTTGATAGAGTTAGTTTAAATCCAATGAATCCAATGATTAATTGCTCCATTTTCTGCCCGTAATCAGTTCTTAGAGATCAAACAATGTCAATAAATTCCGCAGAGTGCCAAAATAAAAAGCCGTCAGCAGCCAGTGCTAAAATAAACCCATCAGCAGCCATTGCTCACATCATATATTTGATGGCGGTGAACCCTCGAGTGCCCCACTGCCTAACTTATAGAAAGGAAATGATAAATGTGTATCCAGTACATATTTTCAATACAAAATGTGGAGTCTAAGAGTATACGCTACTGTTTTGTTTTCTTACTCGGATATTCTTATATTCTTTTAAAGAATAAAACTAGTTTTATTTGAGGTTTATGAGTGTCTTTTCTAATAAGTACATTTTTTGAAGATCAAATTTGTATTTTTATTCTTGCATGAATATAACAGTGTCTTAACTGCTAGACTAATACTTCATTAATGTACATTGTTATAATTACTCTGAATAAAATTATTTTATGTATTTTCAAACAACAATTGCTTTGAATCTCAATTAATAACAAACATAAGGTAATTAACTACGTACGTTATATACCATTCATTCTTTTTGGTCTAGGTGTGATCTAGCCCATTGCCAACTAGTAAAAAAAAAAAAAACCCTTTTTTCTACTGTGAAAAGTAATTAAATTTCATATATTTATTTACAAAACTCTAGGCATCATTAACTAAAAATAAATAGATAATAAAATGCCTCATTAACCATGAATATTATATAACCCTTCTTCTTCGTGGTGTAGCACGCGGTGATGTAACTTGTTGCCCAATACCGACTAGTAAGCAAACACATCAAAGAAATTTGCAGTAGTCAACAAACTTCTGATTTCACTTATTTGAATTTATGCTCTAAAAATTGAACTCATCAACTTTTTAAGTGAATTCCTTGTTGCAACTTTATTCTATCTCACCGCTATCAAAGGAGTGGAAGATGGTAAGATCACAAACATGCAAGAACTTGGCGTTCGGATAGTTTTTATGGACTAATGTTTTTTAGGATTAATAGAATGATCCGTACGTCTATTTATTTATTTATTTTTCTTTGTTGTTATGTTTATTCATCATATCCTTCTATATGCTTGACCAATGTGATTGCACGTACCTGCTTTTTTTCTCCAATCCAAGCCATAATCTTCAAGATTTGAACTTGGAAACGGGTTTGCCCCTGATCGGTCGTCAAGAGGCAAGAATTGAAATTGGAGCCATGTAATTGATGGTAAAGTGAAAGAGGGGTTTGCGAACCGTAATTACATTGGTCATGCTTATGTTGATAATAATGGAATTTGGTTTTTGCCGGAGAGGCAAATGGCGTGGAAAGATGGAAAGGAAGGAGGGTTTTTTTAGTGGAGTTGGTTTACAGGCAAAGATCCCTTTTGATTGGAAAAGGAAAGTCGGGAGTGTTTGGAAATATGATTATAGTTGTTTTTTAAAATGTTTTTCGTGCTGAAATGTATCATAATGATTTTTTTTATTTTTTTAAAATTATTTTTAAGATCAGCGCATCAAAACAATTCAAAATATAAAAAAATTAATTTTTAATAAAAAAATAATTTTTTTAAAAATATAAATTCACCCGCGTTTCTATACAGATTGTAAAAGTGGTGAAATTCTTTTATCTCCGATTCTAATATATTTCTAATATGTTTAAAGAGATATATCACTAATTCGCTATAAAAGCTATGTGTCTCTTTAGACGATAGCATGCTTCTTCTTCTTTTTCCGATGACTCGTTCGCTCTCTGAAGTCTGAACTGATTGCATGCCCTCTCTTTCAAAGACCAATTACATGTCTCATATCTTTAAATTGAACTGTTATATCCCAGGTATACAACCACTAGTCAACCATGATTTACTTATCACCAACTACTACGGAGATAAAATATGCATACATTAAATGTTCATAAAGTCTCCTTCTATGATATATGGAGCTCATAGAATGACTTTACACATATCCATATCAAGAGATGGTCCTTGTGATTTCATCCTTACCACTCTGCATAAAACTAGTAATTTTTTTTTTTAGATTAACGTAAGTGTTCGAGTTAGATTGCGTATATCATGACTAATCTCACAGGCCCTGAAGTTAACGACCATGTAAGCCTCAAGTGACCATCATATGAGCAACCAAGGACTCGAATCTGATATCATAAAGAGAACAAACTTTTTAATCTCAAATTCTTATTACTGGACCACCATCTAGATGATTAACTACTAACTTTACCTCCATATAAATTGATATGACTTATGACTGTATAAATATGCATGAGCCATCAGCCATTAGGTAAAGGAGTCCAAGAGAAGAGCTCAGACTCTCTTCTCCAACCTCTAATCAACTCTTATATCTTCTCTAAAAACACATATAACACAGTCTTAAAAGTTTCCCTCCTCTTGAATTTGTGCTAACTAAAGTACTGGAAGGTTTTCTAAGCTCGACATAGGATTTGTTTTGCAGGTGGTTGTGAAATTCAAACCTAGCAGCCTAAATATCCGAGTCCATCCATTAGACTCGGAATTAAGAACTTGATCTTTTAGAGTTTTCTTCGAACCTTATTAAGGACCATTTTTAAGTTCAACCTGTCCAACTTCAAAACCATCCTCCAAACATAACAAGGTAATCGATATTATAGCTATACGATCGAGTGTGATTCAGTTTGTGTTTCCTTTGATTTTGTCCAGAATCATAAGAAAGAAATGAATCAATAGTAAAAGAGAAATAAAAGGGCATGAGGCAACTATAATAGCGGCAATGGCATGTATGACAATAATGGTGGAAGACAAAGGAGTTTTAATGAGAAAGCTAAGGTTTAGAGAGTTTGGTGTTCTTAGGTGTAAGGGATCAACATATGAGTTACATCTCAGATGATTTATTGAAGGCATTACTAGAAAATTTTGTTGTAAGATGAGGAGAGGGGAGAGAAAGTCAAGTTTGAGGGGTTTTTTTTAGCCAATTTAATTTTGAAAATTTGAAGTATAAGAAGAGATAAATTTTTCTGATTTTTATTTTTATTTTTATTTTTTCCATGGATCACTTTCGCAATTCTCCTGTCACTTGTTGTCGGAAAACTGGATGAAATCCCATCGGAGGAGCCACATTATCGATAGTAGAGGGACTCGATATATAAAGAAAGAGACTACAAAGAATACATGGATTAATATGTAATTTTTATGTATAAATTGCACGGGAAATTATTATAAATTTCCAAATAGGCACAGGTTTAGTGCATTTTCTTTATGCATAGACAATTAATTTGTATTATTTTTACAGAGTGAAATCCAATTTGCTAATTCTCTTTCAAATCCAATCATTGAAAAGTGACTGATGATGTTAATGATGAAAAAAAAATAATTCTTACCTTAGTCTTAAAGTATTAAAATATATAGTCTTAATACTCAAGTAAAAACATTATTTATTTATATATATAAAAAAAGAAATAAAAGGGATATATATGGTTAATTTCATTTTGTAAATTTAAAAAATATCAATCAAAATTACAATAATTTTCAGAGAATAACCCTATAACTCTATCCCCTTTTCTTTTGATATCATTTTGTTAAGCTAAGGTTATCGATGATATCTAATGATGATTAATTGAGGTACAATATGCAAACTCTCCTCTGCCTTTTCTTTTTCAGATAACAATAACTCTTAGATTGTGAAAAATAAATAAATAAATTACAATATATTTTTTTTATTCAAATATGAGGTTCATCGATTCTTATATAATATAAATAGGTTATGACTATTTAATTAATAAGGTCTAATAACATAGTTAATTTCACATGATCATGTATCTAATAAAATATATTATTGTCTAGTTTGTTTGAGAGTGTGGTTGTGGTTGTTTTTTAAAGTATTTTTTGTATTAAAATGCATCAAAATAATTCAAAATATAAAAAAAATTAATTTTTAAAAAATATAATTTTTACCGTATTTTCAGATAAAATCTTTATATAAATGAGGTTTGGTTAGAAATCACATGTTAGTAATTTGGTTTGAATATTTTAATTAAAAAAATAAATCGATATCTAAAATAATGTTTTTTTTTTTAAAAAAATTAGTACAATCATGAAAATCATCAACGTAGATTCTCTTGTCTCAGCAACACACCCAAATAAATACAATGCACCTTTTTTTAATTTTTGAAGAAAATAATAAAGCAAAAGCCACACGTAAAAGCCCCACTCCCTGTCCCTCTCTCACTCCTGTCTGAAAGCTAAAGAAAATTAAAAATTAATTTTAAAGCTGCCACGTCATCACTCATTTTCTTTATCTCAACCACCGCCTGCCGTCTCTTCGTTCTCCTTAGTTGTTCCTCACTGTAGTCTCTGGACCCCACACCTCCCCTCGTCTCTTTCTCTCTCTAAAACCCATTTATTTATTTTTTAACTTATGAACAACAAAATTTCGATCATTTTACGGCCACATTCGATTATTTTTTTTATATGTATGAATTGGGATAAAAATATTTTTAAGTTAGCTAAATTTATTTAATTTCGTTTTTCTATTGATTCCATGTTTAGGTTTTGCTCTTTGGCATAAAAAGTGCATGAGAATTTTAATTTTTTAACCTTAATTTAATGTGGTTAAGAAACTAATCATTTAATTAATTCAAGCTTACTCTATCACATAAATTTAGATTATAACTTGTTTTAAACCATACATCCCAAGAAAAAAATTTAATTAGCTATGTTTGTTTGGTTAAATGGTACATACTATAATTTTATTTTTATCTCATTAAATTATTATTTTTTTAATTTTAAGGCATCTCTAATGGGAGAGCAAAATGAAGAACTAAAAGTAGAAAACTAATTTTTTAGCTTTTTTCCCTAATAAATAGTTCAATAAAAAGTTAAAATGATTTTTTAAAAAATAATTCCTTCATACCTATCCAAAAAACATATATATTAAAATAAATAATTTAAGGATTTATTTTTTCATCTCCACAACTTCTCTTAATGTTTTTTCTAAAAAAATTAAAAGTATTAATATTAAATAAATTAAAATGTAAATAAATTATTAAAATAATTTTTTTTTCCATTCTGTGTGCACATAAAAAAAATTATATTTATACTATTTAAAAAAACTATATCAATAATTTAATTCTTTTAAGTAATTTTTTCATTAAAAATTATTATTTATAATTTTTTTAATTTACATTTTCAAATTATAACCATAACCACAAAAACTCATAAAATACAAAATATACTTTCTTTCGCTGAAAAGTTGAAAAAAATCTAATTTTCTCTTTCTAAAAAATACACAAAAAAAAGTCCTCTTTTTGTGCTCTTAGCGTTTCCTCCTCCTTTCCCTTAATATAAATCTCCACTCAACACCCCCATTCTAATCTTTTCTTTCTTCGAAGTCTACCCTTTTCACACAAACAAATCATATCTTGATCTCTATTCTGGCTCCCAAGTCGATAAAGTTTGCATCTTTACAATCTTACAAGGCAAAAAAATGCCTGCTTGGTGGAGTAAAAGGAGCAGCAAGAGCAAAGAAGGGAGCAATCAAGAGAACTCACATGGAAAAAATGATAAAAAGATCTGTAGCATCACAGAAAACAAGAGGAAAAGTAGTCTTGATGAGGCGGCTGTGAGAAAGAATTCACCACGTGGCAGCAAGGAATTTGCTGGCAGTGGTGGATCATCCGGGTTTTCGGGTTTTGATTCGGATACAGGTGAAAAACGAGGGCTTCCTTTGCCTGAACCATGTGTGAGTGATCTTGGTGCTGGTGGTGGGATTGGAGGTGCTGGTGGTGGAGTCGGGTTTGGACCCGGGTCGGGTTCTGTTTCAAGTGTTAGCTCTTCTGGGTCATCTGGTGTTGAAGATCATGATAATAATCAGGGTAGTAGTAGTCTGTTTGGTGGTTACAGGTTAGTGTTTCTATAGAAATTCTGGGTTCTTAGTCTTGGTTTTCATGTTTTGGTGGGATTTAGAATTCTGGGTTGAATTCTGGTTTATGAAATGGAGTTGTTTGATTGGTGAATTTGATTGATTATTTTTAGATGTGAAGAAGAGGCTTGAACTATTTTTAGGTGGGTTTTTGTTTGAGTAGTGAAAAGAAAAAAGAAAAAAAAAGGGCATTTTTTTTAATCTTAGCTGAAAATTTGTGTCAGAGTTGGGGTTTGTTGTCTGAGGCTGCTGTCTCTTCTGTTTTCTCAGCTTTTTTTTTTTTAATTTCTGAAACTTGCTGTTTCGAAATACCTTGTCCTTAAATCCCCTGTGCTCTCTCTCTTTCCTAATTTTTCCTGTCAGAGTTTGAGACCTTTGGATGGGAGTTACTTTCTCTTTCCAATCAAATGTTCCTGATTTGGATCTTTTTTACCTTATTGGACAGTCCAAGGTTTATGGGACTTAGTTCTTGACCATTTTGGTTTTCATTTGGACTTAAAATTAGGGGTGAATGTTTTTAATAAGATTTTAAATTTAAAATGAAGCTTATACTAATTAAGGATGTCATCTATATTGTAAAATTAGAAGCTTTGTTGTTGTTTTTTTTTTTGGTTTAATTGCTAGTTTTAAGCAATGGAGTTTCTGCTCCATTTGCAATATCTAGAGATGAGGGTTTCTTGTTTGTTATAATCAGCTAGCTGATTTTGAAATCTAGATGGTTAAGAATTTCAAGAATGGATTCAGTATGGTTCTCAAGTGCATCTGCCAACTGTAATCCAGGTTATCTGTTGATCATAGAGGACATGGTGGGGGTTCAAAAAGTCCTGTTCCTGGGTCGAGAAGTCCTGTTCCAGGGTCGAGAACAACAAGCAGGCCTACTTCACCTCTCCATCCGCTGCTGGGTGGTATGAGCTTAGACTCCTTGACTGGGAGGCTGGAAGATGCGAAGAGCCAATGTCATCCACTGCCTCTTCCACCAGGTTCTCCCACAAGCCCGCCATCATTACCGGGCACAAGAACTACTGGAGCAACAGACAACTCTACCTTGTCAAAATGGAAGAAAGGAAAGCTCCTAGGAAGGGGAACTTTTGGACACGTTTACCTCGGATTTAACAGGTAATATCATTGTTTCTTGTAGAGTATTTAGCCTAACTGCAAATTTTTAAGTCTTAATGACATACTACTTGAAGATGATTTAAGCACTATTTACCATCAGCGCTTGAAGACTCTTTATATGTTGTTCCTATTGCATTTCATGGCTTTCTCTTCTAAATATTGTTTTGCTACTTAAACAGCCGGAGTGGACAGATGTGCGCAATAAAAGAAGTCAAGGTTATTTCAGACGATTCAACATCAAAAGAATGTCTCAAGCAACTAAAACAGGTAAATTTGTTTATGGCATCAAATTCAGCTAACAGTAAAATTAAAATTTGTTCCTTGAATACTAAAGTTTCTACAAATGTATTTCTACCTCGTCCTTTAGATGTTTTTGGCAATTGATGGCATGTTTCTAACTACTGCTCCTTGTCAACAGGAGATAGATTTGCTTAGTCAGCTATCACATTCAAACATTGTTCGTTACTATGGAAGTGAACTGGTATGAGTTATTTCTTAACATGAAAATCTAATGCATTCACACATAATTGAGAGAGATTATTGAAATCCATTTCTTGACATGTAATTTCTATTCTGTTCAGTCTCACTGATTGGTTGTCATAATTGGACCTTAATTTTGTGATCTCTTTGGTTTTTCATTTTCCTAGAGTGAAGAAACACTTTCAGTTTATTTAGAGTATGTATCTGGTGGCTCAATTCACAAGTTACTTCAAGAGTATGGTGCCTTTACAGAGCCGGTTATTCAAAATTATACTAGGCAGATTCTCTCTGGGCTTGCATATTTGCATGGAAGAAATACAGTTCACAGGTATGTGTTAACGGTAATTATGGTTAATAGGTCACATCTGAAATCACATTTTTTTTCAGCCTTTCATTGGTTTTATGAAATTTTTTGTTCTTGGCAGGGATATCAAAGGAGCAAACATATTAGTGGATCCTAATGGTGAAATCAAGTTGGTTGACTTTGGCATGGCTAAACATGTATGTGTCATCTGCAATTGATAAAGTTTAATATTAATTGTTTTTCAAGCTAATATCAGACTTCACATAATTTCAAAGTCATTCGAACTATTTAGTTGTGGGAGTAATTAAATAAGACCATAAGCGTGTATATGATTTCGCAGATGTTTCTCTCTTTCGCAAGGACTTTGTCTTGTGCGCACCTTTAAAGAACAAATAGTTTTTTAGGAATCAAGTTTCTTTTCCTTTTCATCAATATGATTGTATGTGTGAAGTATGTTATTGCACATTTAACAAGTTGGCAAATCCAGAAAAAAGCTTTTGGCTGATGAAATAGGAGAATAATGAATATCAATTTTTAAACTTGCCTTGTTCTTCATCAGAAATAAAAGATCACAAGTTTTTTATTCTTTTCCATCCCATTTTTGGACGATAATCAGAAGTGTTTTGTGATTCTGTATTAGATTATGACATGCTCTTCAATGCTTTCATTCAAGGGAAGTCCTTACTGGATGGCACCTGAGGTAGCCTCTCTCTCTCTCTAGAAAAAATACCTTTCCTTTACTCATTTTCTTTCGGCCCCTTTTCAGCTTTTGTTTCTTCTTTTCTTTTTTTTCTAATTAGTGTCTGCTGTTTTCTATGGATACTCCCATCTCAGGTGGTGATGAATACAAATGGCTACAGTCTTGCTGTAGATATATGGAGTTTGGGATGTACAATTCTTGAAATGGCAACATCAAAACCACCATGGAGCCAATACGAAGGGGTGCGCATCTTAAAATTTAGAACTTAATTAGCAGAAATATTGTGTCATGGTTGTTGTTCTGTCATACCCAGCTTTGAAGTGCTCATTATCAAGACTGTTGTATTATGTTGAATTTAACAGGTTGCTGCGATATTTAAAATTGGGAACAGCAAAGATATGCCAGATATTCCTGATTATATTTCCAATGATGCAAAAAGTTTCATAAAGCTATGCCTGCAACGAGATCCGTTAGCACGCCCTACGGCCTCACAGTTGTTGGACCACCCTTTCATTCGGGACCAATCGACAACAAGAGTTGCGAACATCAACATTACTAGGGATGCCTTTCCCAGAACTTTTGATGGAAGCCGCACACCGGTATGCCCCTTGCAGACTTAGTAAACTAATATTTTAGATAGGGATCGCCTCTTCCAAATGGCAAGATATGAGTTAAATTTTTGTTAAATATATTAAAAATGGACATTTGCATAACATGATTATTAGAAGGAATTTGTTTCATGCTTGTGGAATACATGGTAAAGCAGTGTTTATCTAGTAAAACGTGTCCATACCAGGCTTTTTAATTTCCATCTTTAATTTTTGTTGGACAAACACAATTTAAGATTGAATTTATCACATTTACTACTAGTATTATTCTCAAGCTTTGTTTTGCATGCACATGCATGTCTTTATCTTCCACTAAATTATTCGTCTGTATGTGTATGTGAAAGGAGCTTATAATTAAAAAGTTTGGTTGCTGCTATACCCTCTAGAATTTTAGTGTTTTGTGCTCGTAATCTCTTTTATTTTTCAACTTCAACTTGTACGTCAGCTAATTGCTAAATTATTTTATTGGCTGAGCAGCCAGCCTTAGAGCTTAACTCCAGCCGAACAAATGCCAATTCTTGTGATGGAGATTTTGCAATGAAGCCGGTGGTTAATAATATAAGAGCACTGAAGAATCCAAGGTAAACGACATACTGCCATTCATATATATATGTATCTACACTCATACTTTATAATTATTTTAAGTTTTCAACTAACTTTATTTGTTGTATGCAGGGATGATGGCAGAATGATCACATCTATGCCTGTATCTCCTTGTTCTAGCCCACTACGACAACATGGGCCTGCACAGAGGATTAGTTATCTTTCTCCTCCTCACCCTGCCTTTGCCATGATGGGACAAAGCAGTTACAATTTAAGTGACTTCTCATTATATCCAATAAGACAAGGTCCATACACTCACGAACTTTTCTTCGATACCCCTCCGTTGAAATTTCAAACCCCGGGTACATCACCGAGAACAAGACCCATCTGAAAGAGTGTAAATATCAACACAAATAGTCGATCTCCCCAGAATGAGGTATCGACCAGAACAACACGGGTGTAACATCTCTGATTCCTTGATCTTTTGAAGAATCCGGCCATAAATTTTCCCTTTCGTCAGAGTGAAGTTAGTGAACTCCTCTCTATAAACTTCTGAAGAGGGTGCTGGGCGTGATCAGCGGAGAAGAAACTGAATTTTGATGCGTAGGGGGAGACGCTGAATTTCTTGATACCTAGACAACTCTTCTTTGATTATTGTAAATGGCAGATGTCAGTTTGTTTGTAACATTCTTGTTGTAATTTAGTCTGTTCTATAAGATCACTGCTTATACCAACTCTTTTAGCTAGATAATGAAAAGCATGTGGTTCAAGCTCCCCCATCAGGCCGCCTCCATTGTTATTCACTGTTTCCCCGAACTCCCATTTTTCTCTTCTTACCAAGTCTAGGGTGAACATGAGGTTTTATTTGAATGATGTTGATGCACCATCTATTGGCCTGTGGCGGGATCGTTAGGGGCAACCATGTCTAGCAACTGTCTCCTCCTGTGTATGTGGGCTATAAATGGTCTAGATGGATAGACAGTGACGGTAGAGGTTGCCTGTAGCACTCGGAGTTTGCAAGATAGATTGCTATCAATGCTTCGAGAAATTCTTTTTCGATAATGTCATGAAAACTCGTTAAAATTTTGAAGTTATTGATGATTGAGAGTGTTCTAGTAACTCCAATGATAAATTTGATGTGACCAGGCGAAGTTGGCCACTGGGGGAGGTCTTTGACTAATGATGCCAAACGTGCAATGCCAGCAAGTGTGATCCTGTTTTGTTGTTTCTGTCGTTGTTGGTGGTGGTGCAAAGCTGCTCAGCTGTCCACTCTAGTCTTTCTGAGACTGGATCTCTGAGGAGTGATCTCCACATTTTCTTTCTCCTTCGTTCATATGTTGTCTTCGCTGCTGGCATTTCTGGAACCGCCGCACGGCAGAAGAAAGTTTTCAGTCGGTGGCAGCATCATGATATCTCGAAAATCCAAGGATATTAAGCATAGTATAAATCTATCTTTGCTATCTTTTCCTTCTCTTTATCTTCTTATATTTATCAGGAGAACACAATCACGTACACATTGGCACTATTCCTAATACGATATTAATTACAAGATTTTGTTTCAATGAAAATTAATTTTTGCTTTTTATAAAATTGATTTTTTATTTTTCTATCTCAAATTAATTTTTTTTTATATTTTCAGGTCTTTTTAATGTGGTGATATCAAAAATAAATTTTAAAAAATAAAAAAAATATTATATTAATATGTTTGCAAACAAAAAATATTTTAAAAAACAATCGCTACTACAATACCAAACAAACTTTTAAATATAATACCTTAACCTATCACATAGATCAAAATTTAATCATATTTATAGCTAATGTGTCACTCATATTACCATAGATTCATGGTATTAACCATTCATTACCTTTATTAAAAAAAACAATTACCCTAATTGAATCAAGAAAAACCACCATAATATAGAAGATAATTTCACGTGATCCATCTAATGCCCAACTAAATCTATCCTTTCTATTTTGTTACATAATAATAAAAAATTTTATTTTATTACACAATAATTTTAAATAAAATAGTGAAATTAAATCAAGAAAATATGGAAGGAAATTAGCTATGATAGTCTCTTATACCAAGGATTCATTTATGGTGCTTTTATATATAATAATATATTAGCCCATGTTATTTAGCAGGTCAACATTGTTTTTTAAATATTAAAAAATTATTAAAAATACAGAAAATATTTTAAATCTTTTGAATTTGATGGCAAAACAAGATGCGCCTCTTTGATCTTGCAACAATGTCTAATTAATTTTTTCTATTTATTATAAAAAAATATTTAAATCACCTTAAAGTATTCATATCAATTTTCAGCTTAATCCTTAATCTCATATATTGCCGTTCCCTTCTCAATTGGATCTATGATTTATCTTAATTATATGTTCCCTTCTTAATTATATACCTATATAATAGAATTTTTCTTATTTATATTAACAATTTCTTTAAAAGATAATGTTTTTATACAGTGATAGCGATTTAATAACTATCTTTTTAGCTCATAATGTTAGAGACACTGACTAAATGGTGTACAATATATAATTTTAAAATCTGGTTCAATTTGACAAGTCAATTCAGAATAAATTAAAAAAAATAGAAAAAGAAAAAATCTAGTATGACTCGGCTGTCCCGATAGGTTAACCTAGCAACCCGTTTGATCCAGTTACAACCCATTAATTTTTTTTATTAAAATAATATAAAATTGACCCGGTAACCCAATTAATACCCGGAACCCGGGCGTTTAACCGGGTCTAAAAACGTACAGCAGTCTATTTAAGCCATGAAACATCGACTGGGTGCACCACCATTAATATTCCGAGATCAAATCTTTATGGGGGAGAGCTCATTTGCATCCGACCTACTCGTTTTTCAGATTCAGAGCTAAACCCACCCGCCGTCTCCACCATTGCCGAGACAAAAGTTGGGTTTTCAGTGCTAAAAGGGAGAGCTAAAGGTGGAGGCATCGGACAAGGGCCTCTTGAAGGTCTTCGGCTGATATTATCCAAAAATCCAGACGAGTCTCCATCTCCTCCTATTATGATTCCAGATCCAAAAATCCATTTGTCTGTTTTGCCGAACTTACATGAACGTGAAAGATGTTGCTCGTTTCTCGATCGACAAGGCTATTTGCTTGTTTAATATAAAGCGATAACGATAGGGATTTAATTAATACCTCCAATTCTACTTCGGTTTTGGTTTTAATTACGAAATAATAGTTATTAAAATCCACCTGTCGATTCTTCTCGAAAATTCCATGATATTAAATTTAATTTTTTTTAAGTGTTTTATTTTTTAAATATAAATTAAAATAATAGTTTTATTTTTTAAAAATATTCTTAATATCAACCTATCAAAATATTTAAAAACATAAAAATTAATTTTTTTTAAAATATTTTGAAAACATAAAACCAAACAGGTCTCGAAGAAGAATTTAAAATGAACTAAAGTAAAATATAATAGTCTTTTAATCGAATTAGATTAGATAAGTGTTAATTTTTTTAATAAAAATAATTAATTAAGTTAACTCCACTGTTTAATGAATCAAGCCTGATTTCGGATTAGTCTATGAGTTATGACGGCGTTACTCAGACTTCTTTTATTGGAAGACGTGCATTTAACTACAGTGATTGATGGCAGTGAAACTCATCGAGTATTTTCGGACTCCAGCACGGTAAAAAAGAAAATTCGGTAAACCAAGAAAAGAGAGAAAATAATTTACAATAGAAAAAAAAGGAAAAAGAAAGACATTATGAAAACACACTGAAAATGAGAACTCTATTAATATTATTAAAAAAATTTGATAAAAAAAATCATTAATAATAAATGAAATAGAAAATACATATTTTCCAGAGATATTAAAATTTATTTATTTTTGAACCATTCCGTTCGAATAATCCATTGTGATTATTATTAGTGGCTTTTTTTTTATATATAAAGAAAGATTACTAAAACACATAGAAATTCCGATGACAACTCTATTAATACTATTAAAAATATCTCAACAATATTTTTTAATAATATTAAAAAAATTATCAATTACAAGAGGAATGGGTCTTATATATTGTCCAAAAATATAAAGATTCACTTGCTTTTAAATAGTTTATATGATCTACTTTGATTATTATTGGTAGTTTTCTTGATATAATTAGATTTATTTTGTTGAAATATTCCTATGATGAGAAGTCTTTTTAATTTTTTATTTAGGACTTTCTAAATTATGTTATTATTTTAATTATTTTTTAAACAGTGTTATATTACCAATTTTGTTTTTACTATGCCATAAAAAAACAAAAAACTCAAACTCATGGCTTCTGTCCTTGTTTTCCGTTCTTCTTGCACATCCAGCTCATTAATGCCGGAAGTCGAGGTGGTGCTATGATCCTGGAATCGAACACAAGTGAGGAAAAATCCATTCCAATCTATATGGTTTAGGTGTTTCAGTTCTCTTCTTGATGTAAGATTTATTGGAATCTTTTGGAAAATGTGGTATTATTAAATTGATTTTGTCTAGACAGGTAAATTTAACGATTTAGAAATGAAAGCGGTGTAAATCATGTTCTTGAAAAATTCAAATTTTTTAGTTAAAATTTAATATGATTTATATGTTTTGAATCGTTTTGATGTGTTGATGTTAAAAATAATTTTTAAAAAATAAAATTTTTTTATTTACATACATTTCGGTACGAAAAATTATTTGAAAAACAACCATTACCACATTGTCAAACATTCTGTTAAAGTTAGTAATTAGAGATCTAGCTCGAGGTAGATTTTAAAATAAATTGAATTAGTTTTGATTTGGTAGACTTGGTGTTTAACCTAATTTAAATTTTTTTTAAAAAATTTAAAATATCATTTAACTTTTTTTAAAAATAAATCTTGAGACACCATTTTATATTAATCTAAATCAACTTGAGTTAGCTCATAACTTAGATCTTAATCCAGGTCATAGACTTTGACATACTTGGTTTTTTTAACAGGTTTAGGATTTTTTTTTATTGGCGATCGGTTTTTATTTTTTGTTTGATCTTTTGGTTTTTTTCTCGGAGTTTATATAGATTAAATAATAGTCGGGTTGATATTTTTTAAATTTAAATTATAATATAAAGTTTAATGATAATAATAATAATAAAAAATTACATTCTAAATGTTATTTCTTTATATTTCAAGAACTTTTTGGTCCAAGCCGCAGTTATGGTGTAACTTCGGAAAAATAGAAGTTGAGAAATACAGGTAGTGGGACGTGGGAGGATATATTCATGAGTTGGGCCGAGCAATGCTTGCTTTATAAAGAGAGAAAAATGACAGTTACTAGGCGAGAAACTTGGGCCTGTGGGCTTGAAAAAAGAACCCAGGCCTTAGCCGAGGCCCGCGTCCTCTTATTCTTCTTCTCGACAATGGCTTATATTATTTATCTTGTTCATTTCTTTGGCTTCTTTTTTAGAGGAATTTCATTTTTCTCACACTTTTCAAAGATAAGAAATATATAAATTATAAATGAATGGAATATTCGTGAGAAAAAAAAATTCTAAATGAATGGAATATTTGTGAGAAAAAATTCTTCTGAAAAAATATCAAGAAGTTACTAGTATAATGCTTCCTTGTATAAATGAGATAACACCAAAATAGTTTATTGGAATTAATTTGTATATGGGTAAATTACTTGATTGATAAAATAATTACTAATAATTTCTTTGAAATAGATTATTATAAATAGTTTTTTTTAATAAAAATAATAATTTTAGTATGTAAAAAACTAGCTATTTGATCCACGATAAAATGAACATGAATAATTTTTTAAAGTATGTTAATAAAAACTTGTAAGATTTTAAGTTAATTTTTATTGCAATAGAAAAATAAAATAATGTAACAATTTCTAAGTTAAATATTATTTCTTTTTAATCTTTGCATAATGATTTTTTAAAAAAAATTATAGAAAAAAAAGAAAAACTACAAAAATAAATAAAGATAAAAACAAAAATAATTGTTTAAATAGACCTAGTGTAAAGTGATAAATATTCCAAGTATAAAAATTAAAAAAACTAATATATTTTTTTTTTAAAATATAAATAAATAAATAAATCTAAAACAAATTATAAAAATTAAAGATAAGAACAAAAAAATAATGATAAATAAATCTAGAGTAATATGATAAATATATTAAGTATAAAAATAATTTTAAATAAATTTTTTTCTAAACAATGTTCACAAAAAGATATTTTATAAATTTGTTATGCTATAATTTCGGCAACGGTAAGAAATTAGAAACTTTATAATTATGCCATTTCAACATGAAAAAATCGTTTCTTTTAGTATAGGTATAATGATAACGATAAAAAAAAATTAATTACTTAAAATTAAAATAAATTATTGCAAATTAAGGCGGTTGGACAGACTTTGAATCCGACCTCACCATTTGCTCTTCCTTTCAGAGGAAGCTTTTAGAGGGAAAAAGTCCAAACTATCCCCTTTAAATTTCCCTCCATTTTCCTTCACTTTCTCTCCACCCAAACAACAAAAAACATGCCAATAGAACTGCCAAGAGGACTACCGTTCTCTGTAGACACATGGAGTCCAAATTCTAAGAGAAAGAGACACCATTTCTTAACACATGCCCATAAAGACCACACCTCTGGGATTTTAACACATTCTTGTTACCCAATTTACGCAACCCATCTCACGAAATTACTTGTTCTTCAAAATTACCCTCAGGTTTGTGTTTTTTGTAGGTTCTTAGAACTACCCATTTGAGTTTTTTGGTCCAATTTTGAGTTTCTGGTTTTGATTTTGATTTTTTTTTTAATGTGTATTCGTAGCTTGAGGGTTCATTATTTGTCGGCATTGAAGTGGGAGAGTCAGTGGTTATTAATGACCCAGATGGAGAATTCAAGGTCACGGCTTTTGATGCCAATCACTGTCCTGGTATTTTTTTTTATATTATGATGATGATGATTTGGTTTGTTTTATTATTGATTTTTAACTGCTCATTGGTTTTGGCTATGTGGGTTTGGTGAATGTTTGTTTCTGTTAGGATATATTATCTGATTGGTATTTGTGATGGTTCATTATTTGATTGTACTGTTCCAGGATTGCTGCTAGTATTTTTTTTAATCATTTGATTTAAGAATGGGTTTGGTTTAGGTTTAGTTTTAATTTATGCCAGCTGTGGTTTTTTGCGGGCAGAATTGAACACAAAAAGCAGTGTAGCTTTTTGGAAAATGATGCATTATATTTGAAATAAATAGTATGTGTTGAGATTCCTTAGTTTTGAAATGCTTCCTACTTGAAGCAAGTTCCAATAAGCAACTAGCAAGGATAAGCTTAGAAGCACATAGGTGAGGGAACTTACTGACAAAATCTCCCTAGCCTTGGAGTTTTCAGAAGTTGTATTATGCATGTCTGTTTACCTATTGACTGTTTCTAGAATTGTATTATGCATGTCTGATTATGAAATTTCAGATCTTTATTGGCTTTTTCTTTCAACTCCACTTCCTTTTTTTTGGTACTTTATTATTGTTTTGTGTGTCCTAGGAGAATTGGTATTGCTTGATGTATCTTTTATATGTGTGCATGACCTAAAATGATTCTTAGAGAGCTCTATTGACAGATGATATTTATCTGGCATGGATTTGTGAACTTCAGGAGCTGTAATGTTCTTGTTTGAAGGCAATTTTGGTAACATCCTGCACACAGGAGATTGCAGGCTTACCCCAGAGGGTGTAAGATGTTTACCAGAGAAGTATATCAGCAAGAAAGGAAAAGAACCTAGGTGCCAACTTGATTATGTTTTCTTAGATTGCACATTTGGAAAATTCACTCAGAAACTTCCTAGTAAGCATTCAGCAATCCAACAGGTACTCTGATTTGCCCCCTTTCATCTCAAGTCTCTTTTGAATCTTGATGGCTCTTGTTGTGTCCGACTGAATACTCCTTAATGACTTTCCTCTGTGTTCCCTTAGTGATGGCACGTCTTCTTCTTGTCTGTGTTTGTCCCCTATTCTGTGTTAGCATAGTAGCATTTTTGTCCAAAGAATATAGCTTTGCTTATGTTTTCATTTTCAAATTAATTACTCTATGTTTGATTTTCTTGCCTCTTTCTTATAACTTAGATAAATGTGTTCCTCTTCACAATGCAACCACTTTGATGCACTTTCTCTCTCTCCCTCCTTTCACTGGTTACTTGTTGCTTTAATTTTTGTGATGTGTTAAACCCTTCTTTTATGCTGGAATATGTTAGCAAGTTGTATAATGATTGATCTTGCATGTTCATGAGCCAGGTTCTTAATTGCATATGGAAGCACCCTGCTGCAACTGTTGTGTATCTGACCTGTGATCTTCTTGGTCAAGAGGATGTTTTGGCTGCTGTGTATGAAACATTTGGTTCCAAGATATTTGTTGATGAGGTTGCCAACACAGAAAGTTTCCGAGCTTTGACACTTACAGTTCCTGAAATTCTTACTCAAGATCAATCTTCCCGTTTCCATATGTTTGATGGATTTCCCAAGTTATATGAACGAGCAGCTAAAAAGATTGCTGAGGCCCAGTCTAATCTTCAACCTGAGCCCCTCGTTATCCGTCCTTCAGCACAATGGTATGCATGCGAGGAAGGATATTCTGAAACAGAAAGTCAAAGAAAACCGAGATTCAACGAAGCAGTTAGGGACCCAAATGGTGTTTGGCATGTCTGTTATTCTATGCATTCCTCCAGGGGAGAATTGGAGTGGGCTTTGCAACTTCTTGTTCCTAAATGGGTTGTGTCAACAACCCCCAGTTGCTTGGCTATGGAGCTCGATTATGTTAAGAAGCATTGCTCTGGCACTAAACTAACTTTAGATGACCGTTTGTGGAAGCTTTTGGACATTAATGTTGAAGCATCATCAGAAACAGGAGTAACAGCCAGAGTCCTGGATTATCCTTCTGTGGTTGAACAGACCATTCAAATTTCTGCACAATCTCAATCATCACCAGTTAAAGTGACTTCTAGACGACTTTTGAGTTTGTCTCCTCCAAGCAAAAGGCTAGAAGTGACTTTGTTTGGTAGAGCGAGACTTGGCATCCCAGATTCTGGTTTCCCTGCTGAGGAGAAAATTGAATCTATCAAAGATTCTTCACAAGTAGTTGCTCATAAAATGGATCAAGATGTCCCATTTGAAAATGAAGTCGAAGTGAAATGTGAGAATATATTGGAGAGTAAGCTGGATACTGAATTGAAATGTGAGAATAAATTGGACACCACAAAACAATGCGGGAAGTCCGTCAAGAAAGAAGTTTTAAAGGTTTCTGTTCGTTCCCCCATTGGATCCTCACAGAATTTTAGTGAGACCTTGAGAAAGTTATACCGGTCAATGAATGTGCCTGTGCCTCGACCTCTTCCCTCCCTGTCAGAACTTATGAACTCCAAGAAAGGAACCAAGAGGAGATTTGAGTCTTAATGTTCATTATTGTTCAGAAAACACCAATACAATTCGCTCTTCTTTCAACATTATTTTTTTAGGTCCTTTGCCTTCAGATCAGCAATGCATCGTCTATGCAAGAACAGTGGAGATGAAACCAGAGTACACAATATCTGTAAAGTTGTTGCTGGTGGTACCAAACCTATTAGTTCAATTATTTATTATGCCTTAAAGGTAAAAAATGTATTCACAGTATCAATGGGCTCCTGAATTGTTGCCAATATGATGCATTGCCTGGGATACTGACTGACCCTTGCATCACTGTGTATCCCCTCTGTGATATCTTTTAGTGTTGAAAATAAATAAAAAAGTTACGAACAAATGGTTTGCTAATTATATTTATGTTATTCTGTTGTTAAAAATACATTGAGCAACCAAAAGACAGAGGATTGAGTGTGGTGTAAAACAATAATGGAGAAAACAACTTCCCCACTAAAATATATGAAAGCGGGGCGTCTCTATTGTGGGAAATTCGGCACAGGCCACAAAAATCATGGAATTTGAGGCAAATTAGCCCATCACCACCACCATGCTCATCATGACCAAAGCGCAGGGTAAAGGATTCGGTGTTGAAGATTTGTGGAAATCTCCAACATAGAATGAATCACAAGGGAACAACAATGATAAAATAGATACTTGATTTTCCAGTGTAATTATATAGCCTCATTCAGCTATGTATTACTCAACTTGCAAGTAATGAGAGAGAGGTGTAAAATATCTCAATATCCTTATAATCCATTCATGTAACGAAACCAACGGGAGACCATCGAGCATGAGAGCTTTCAGTTCAACAAATCCAGGATTATTAGTTGGGTTTTGATTGAACTATTTACTGATATTCCATGTGCTCTGTTTTTGTCTCTCACTTCTTTGAATTTCAATCTTTAATTTTTACTGTTCTTTTGTTTAGTACACTGTGATGCATATTTTTCTTTCTTTTTAGGTGATGTGATGCATTTGTTTAAGCTTTCTTAAATGATGCTGAATTATTTAAATGATTGAGTACTGTAAATCAAATGCAGGCTGCAAAAGGATGTTACTTGAAGCCAAGGGATTTTTTTGGAAAGGAAGAAGAGGCTTCTTGGACCTCCAAGAGAAATATTTTTCTGTCTCGTAGCTTTGTAGCTATATTAGATTTTCAAGTTGGTGTCAAGGTTTCAATGGCCGAAATTTGTGAACTTAACAAATTCAATTATTTGTGCTATACTCTTATATCTTTCATATTCTAATGAAATGTTTTTGATCATGCTGTTCTTGTCACATGTGAGATGGCGGCGGCGGCGGCCACCTAAATGCATAGAAGTTTCAAAAACAAAAACTCAAGCCTTCTGTGCATGGCAATTTTTTTTTAAACACCTTTCGTGATGAAGTTAGAAGTTATCTGAAATGGAATTATTTATATAGAAGTTGCAAATGAACTTCCTTTTATGGTGGATTTTTTTTCTGGGGAATGAAGTTCCCCACTGAAAATTAATAACTCAGTGGCAAAACGTACATTTTGCCACAAAAGCATTGGTGGCGCGGTTTCAGTGGCGACGGAGATCTTTGTCACTAATGGATTTAGTAGCGAAATTCGATTCTCTAGACCAACTGTTTTGCTGCTAAAAGTGCTCTATTAGCCAGTTCAAAATTATGTTTATTCGTGTGTTATCGATATTCAAACTTTTCGGTTCCTAATATTAGCGATTGAAAACCCAGATTTTTCAAATTATTGACATTTAAACCTTTCAATTCAGACTTTCTTATATATATATATGTATATATTAGAACCGTAAGATTTTACAAATTGAGAAACTCTAGTTTCTTATCGCTATACGCTACCTCAAAAAAGCTTGAGATTTATTTGAGCCATTTTTTTTTAATGTAGCTGTTGATGCAGTTATGAACAAGCTTTCTAAGAATAATAAGACATGGTGCAAAGTGTTACGACAGAAACACAGTTGAAGGTGTGCTGGCAGCCGGACTTCTTCTCATAGGTTCATGTGCAGACGTACGAACTCCATATCCTGTTGGCTAGAAATGTCAGCCTTTCTTACGACGGAGATGGCGATCGAGGCAAACCTGAGAAGGCTTTAACACCACTTTCCCTCGTTGTTCAAAAGGTCTTTATGCCGTATTCCAAAGATGCAGGTCATCATCAAACTTCCATTCCCATCTCTTTCTTTTCTTTTCTCTGTTTTTTTTCCCTTTTCATAACTCAGAATAGATTGATAAAAAGCACCAAGCTTGCCAAAAATACAGGATGGTGAACCGTGGAGGCCAGACTGGAATATAAAAAAACATATGACGTGGAGCACGTTGAGGATGCGTTGATAGACAATGCAAAGTCTGTAAAGAAATTTGAACGTGCCAAATGTAGACTGTAGAGTTTGATAAAAGTAAAATTAACTTCGTACCTAAGTTGTTGTTGTTGGATTGAACTCAAATGTAGTTAGGATGTTCTAGTCTTGCTGAAACTAACTGAGGCCTGGAAAGCCTTTAAATTAGACCAAAAAAATTATCGTTTTGACATTTTATTTGATTTTGCTTTGATAGCCCATGTTTTTTTTTTGGTATTATTATGTAGCCTTTTACAATATAATTACAACAATTTCGATAAATTATTTTTAATGATGGGGCAGTGTCTACATAGAAACAACGATAAATCTTTGATGGATTTTTTTTTTTTTATCTTTCCGGGTATATATTTAATTATTGTCAAATATTTTTTTATTTGTTTTATTTATGTTTTTTTTTAAATTACATTGTTAAATTAACTGAATTTATTAAATTCAGTTAATTCAATAATTTAATTTAACTTGCTTCTTTAAAAGCATCATTATTATTATTATTATTACATTAGGAGAAATATGACTTGACTCGCTGTATAGCTGAAAACACCTATCTATGCTAAAACAACAAGCTTACCCTAAAATACAAATTGCGCAGCTCCTTTAGACAAATCAACAACCCGAAAGAGGGAAAAACAAAGAATTAGATATCATCTAACCACCAAGGAGAGATCATTGCATCTGCTGAAACTATACTCAATCAAACTTCTAGTCTTTCTTCTTTTTAATCAGAAAGTTGTCCTTCAATTATCAGAGGAAGCTAGTCAAAAGAATAAATGGAAAAACCTCACCCTAAGAGGGGTGCATTTATGATGATCTGAATGAATATCATCACTTCGGATAAAATATCATGAGTTCAACATGAAGCGCAGAATTTTTATTTTATTTTTCTCTTCAATTGGTTGGTAATCAGTTCTAGTTTATACAATTCAGCTCACCTTTTCGTTTCTCATTGCTGTGTCTTAGCTTACTTTCCTGTTCACGAAAGCACCGAACAATTTCTGATTGCCGACATCCTTATTAATCCCTTTTGATTTAGGAAATCTGTAGTCCTTTTTTACACAGGACAACTTAAACCGACTGTTTAGTATATATACGTATGCATAGTAAGTCTTCTACAGTAACAATCTCATCCTCTGTTTCTAGCTAGTTTTTCTTTTTCACAAACCCTGCCATCTGGTTTTTTTTTTTTTTTTTTTCTGAACTCAATCATGTCAGGTCCTAGAGAACATTACGAGTTT
Organism: Populus nigra; assembly: GCF_951802175.1. Classification (NCBI taxonomy): domain Eukaryota; kingdom Viridiplantae; phylum Streptophyta; class Magnoliopsida; order Malpighiales; family Salicaceae; genus Populus; species Populus nigra. Next base: position 2,700,503 of record NC_084865.1, read on the forward strand.
CATGTTGAGTTGAAACCCTTTCAGCAGGAACTTACGAAGTTCCCTCTTCTCTTCTTGCTCGGTGAGCTCCAGTACTTCACACACATTACTGAAGGTCAGAGGGTATTCAGAAGAGCAAGAGAGCCGATAATAATCAGAAAACTTGCTCGGATTCCAGTTAGCGATTCACTGTTTGATCACATTCAAGATTTCAAAGACATCTTGACAGAGATGGACATCCCTGAAATCGAACAATCAAAGATACTGGACAAAATTGCATCAAAAGCTAATGGCATGGATACATATTGTGGTGCCTTCATGTCTGTCAGAATAGTGAAAGTTATATTCCGACCTGATCAGAGTGCTGTTAATAATGAAGAAAAGGACGTTGCAAAAGCTGAGGGGAAGTCAATGGACAACTGAAGGTACACCGATCCCTGGCCACCAAGTCGTATATTGATGAATTAGAAAGAGCTTTTTCCAGTGGTTCAGGGTCAGCGATAAACTGCACCCAGAAGATATTGCATTGTTCGGTGGTTGCAGACTAGACACTTGCGGTCCATCATATACCTTGTGAATTCTGATGGGTACTATAGCTGTTCTTAGTATTATGATTGTGGGTCTTGTGAATTCTGATCTTGAGTAGTAAGTAGCTTTTCTTTTTCAATTTTACTTTTAGATGCTTTTATATATAGGATGCGGCGGGATTGAATTATTCATCATGTTTTAGATTTTAGATGGAAAATTTTACGTGCTTAAGAGTAACAATTTAGTTCTAAATAGAACTTCAATTTTAGTGGTATTTGTTCTCTCTTTTGTCAAATATATAGGTGTAGGAATTCTAAAAATTCCACGGAGGAAAGAGAGAGGCTTTTATTAGATTGTTGACGTGAGCTGCGGCATACATTGATATAAAAGTTAGGGTTCTTAGTTCTTGAAGTTACAGCTCTAACACCATGGAGGAATAAAAAAATCTCTGATATTTTATAAAAAATCTACATAATAATAAAATAATTACTTCAACTATTTATTTAGAAATTTTAAAAATCGACCGAACTAATTAAGAATACAAAGTAAAGTAGAAAAAAATAATTAAAATCTAAAATTAACTAAAAAAAATAACTAAAATAGAAAAAACAATAATTTTTAAACCTAATTTTGAAAGATCCAACGAAGTGAGTTTTATAGGAACGCGGTTGAATCTTCTGATCAAATTTGAGCTCGATCTAATAATCTGATCATCTAATATGTTCGAGTTTCTTCACGAATTTCTTTTCAGACTTGGTCTTATCTATTTTGTCTATAAACATGTTTGCAATACGCATCAGATGTGCATGAGAACTAATACTCGTCTCTTATCCACAGGCACTCTCCCCAGCTTTTTTGTTTTCATTACACTCTTTTGTATTTGTAGTTAAGAAAAAAAGAGCTTATCGAAGGATATGCAGTCTTTGTTTCTAATGTCAAAGAACTAAGATAATGTGTCCACAGCTTGCTTAGAATAAATAAACCATTGCAATATTTATTATCAAATGAATGATGTAAGCTAGTTAAACTAATGGCCTTGATTTGGAAACATACAATAGAAGTTTTTGATGGTGGTGAGCAAGGTATAGTGATCCGCAGGAATCCATTTCCATGCATCTTAAAAGAAGATGGGATTCTGCTTCAGTAGCCTAGGTCTCACAATCTCTCGTAATTCAGCTTCTCGGACTGCAAGCAAAAAGGAGAGTTGATTAGTTAATTATGATAATCTAAATAACTCCGGGATATGCAGCTTCGGAAATCATGTCACAATCTTCTAGAAGATGGATAGGGAATCAAACTGGGGAAGGCGCTCGTGGTAAACAAATTCTGCTGTTAAAAGGGTTCGTAGTCAAAAGGATTGAACTGAGATTATGTCTCAACATTTGAAGGATGCGCACTGTATACTCTTAGCAGCAGCACAAAACTTAAGAGTGGAACTCCTTAGAAAGGGGAATGGGGTCACGAAGCTAAACAATGAAAATGATCTAAGCAGGGCTTAAGCTTTTTCATGGGACGGTTGGTGATGTGGATGCCAGATTCTGACGTGAAACTAATATCAGACTATGCTGACGAGGTTGCTCAGAAAGGCTTCTAAATAAAAGTCAGCTCAACCAAATTAATCACAATGATGCAGTTAGATTTTTGAGCTTGGATTGAGGTAGATGCCAATCCAAGACCAATTAACAAGTTCAAGAACCACCACCAACTAATTTCAGACTAGCCAAGTTTAAGAATACCTTGATAAGCATGTCTGTTGGAAGCCAAGCCGGAGCAGTGGGGACTCCAACCCATGAAACCTGTAAGAAGAATTGAGTTTTGTTGTTAAAATTTCCATTGGAGGCTCAATCCAAATTCACACGCATCATTCTAGCATCTTGGTTCAGAACTTTTCCAGTTTGTAAAAACTGCAGAATATTGTTTCAGCCATACATCTGCAGGTATATGTTTTATTTCTTATATCGAACAGGAAAAAAAAACATAGATATATAGGATTGAAACAACTGGAACAATAAATCTAAACAACTGAACCTCCAATAAGAATAATGGAACTGTTGCTTATAAAGGTCACATTCAAATGATTTTTCATATTTTTCATTCTAGAAAGCAAAAACTAATAGAAACAATGCATGCCAATTATGGCTGAAACTTGGCCTACAATGTGACCTTTCTTGTATCTTCAGCGGAGAAAGACTAATGACATTTTTAGTTTTTACATGTGAATTAAGATCATCTAATGACTAGAAGAATAATAGGCATTAAATAAAGAAAAGTACTTACAAGAGCATACTCTCCAGTCTCAAATATCCGTAAATCCAAGACCTAAAAGAGAAACGTACAGTGAGTCAGAAATGTAGAATTGGAGCATGATCATCCACTGTTAATCCAAATTTCAATCTTGCATGATATCTTTTCGTTGATAGGAAGGACAGAAAAATCACCTCACCACGGTCTTCATAAATGTAGTCCAAGCCCTTGTAATAAGGTGGATGCCCAACAGATAGATACTGCAACAGAGGAAAAAAAAAGATATTTTTCAAGCATTTTCAGAACACTAATGCCAAGTGAAAGAAGTGAAAGGGTTCAGACAAGAGGGAAAGAGAAGGATGCAAATAGAAGTACAAGTACCCATAACTTTTCATTTGGTGTTCAAGATGAATACAAGCCCATATGAATCTTTATGCAGGTTTCACGCCTACCTCTGAGTGTAAAACCATTCCTAGTTTCCCTGAAATTACTAAACTCGCATTTCTTTTAGTCCCAAAAGCATGGTTATAGACGTTAACAGCTGCCTATAACTTGTGCTTCTTTGAAGCACTTACTGATTTTTGAGAGAATTATGATCTTGGTTATCCAAAGAATGTGAATCGCCTAATCAACAGCTAAACCAATATTTCGTTGATAATTACCCACAATTAAGATGTCCAAAATGTTATAAGAATATAACGGAGAAGTCATGGTAAATGGAGACAAAACTTTGTCCGCATCACATTTCTGAAAACCTTGAAAAGATAACTCTGTTCAGCCCAAAGAAAGCCAAAAAAGAAGAAGAAAATCTCTTCAGAGTAGTAGTGATTTCTGTATCTAATCTCCAAGAACATAGTAATTTAAAAACCTTAAGGAAACAAAACGATCCAAGACAAGAAAAGAAGAAAAATATGAAACCAAAACTTACATTTACGCTATTGAGGTACTTCTCTTTATCCACTCTCACAATCTGTCCTTTCTTCACTGCCACAAAAAAAAAAAAAAAAGTGGATAAGAATCTTTTCTCTATTCTTAAAACTGTCTGATCTTTTTCAGAGTGGAACTTAAGAACCCACTTGAATAAATGGGTTTCTTGGACTTAGGAGCAGCGGTTGAAGTTGAAGGTTGTGCATTAGTGGAGGGTTCTTCAGTTTTGGTAGCCTTTTCTTTTTCTGGCTCAGTGGATTTTACAGCTCTAATGGATGGAATATGAAGATGGTTTCTTCTTAAAGTTTGTGGCAATAGAGAGAAGCAAGGAAAGGAGCTTTTTAGTAGAGTTGCAGAGAAAGTAGCCATAGCAGATAGAAAGGGACAGAGACAAAAACAGAGTTTTGTTTCAGTTTTAAAAGAAGGCAAATGTTAAGAGAGATTGGATAAGAGATGCTGTCCCCTTTTTTTTTATTTTTAACGGCCAAATATTAAAGATCACGTAGGAATAAGGATGGGAGTGCGCAGATATCAAGCGGGTCCTCGTTTTACCCGCCCAATAAAAATTAATTATATATATATATATATATATATAGTTTTTTATTATGGATATCCATTTTATACACGGCTAATATTATTCTTTAAAAAATAACATGTATGGATCTAATTGCACAAACTTTATAACATATGAAGTAATTTTTTCTAAGAGCTTTGAGGATCAAATACTTATAAATAGAGGGTTAAATTGAAAAAATATTAATTTTAAGGACCAAAACAATTTTTATAAAAAATATAAGGACTGAAATGAGATTTTTTATGAATTATTTCGTAGCGGGCATTGAATGAGTTTAGAAAGTAACTCCCTAATTGGTATGAATTATTTTGTAGGTTTTGTTCTAAATTCGTCTATGATGGATGATGGTGGTGGTTTTATTGCAAGGGTGATAAGTAGTTCTACATGACATGGTTACGAGGAGGACGAGTGGCCTCGGCAAGCAATATAATGGGCTATATTTTCTTCAGACGAGGCAGAACCCCCACTTAGCAAACAATTTCAGTCGTTCCTCCACTCTTTTACTGCCATATTACTCTATGTTGATTGGCTTCAAGCAATCCAGGGCAGATTACTCACTCTTCACTAAGGTTCAAGATAATTCTTTTACTGCCATATTACTCTGTTGATTACATGGTTATCATAGGAAATAATGAAGAAGCTATCAAGGATCTTAAGAGGTTTCTGAGCAGTTGTTTTAAGATCAAAGATCTTGGACCATTTAAGTGTTTTCTTGGTGTAGAGGTTGCTCGATCCAAGGCTAGTATTGCTATTAATCAGCAAAAGAAACTGGTCTACTTGGAGCTAAGCCTGTCAAATTTCCAATGGAGCAAAATCTAAAACTAACTCCCTCGGATGGTGAACTCCTCAAGGATCCAGCTCAATGTCGCAGGTTAGTGGGCAAACTAATTTACCTCATCATCACCAGACCAGACACCATGTACTCTGTCTCCACACTTAGTCAGTTCAAGCAGCAACCTAGAAGACCGCACCTTGATGCTGCACACCGTCTTCTGCGATACCTGAAAGGAGCTCCCCGTCAAGGACTATTCTTCCCTTCACATAGACAGTTGAACTTAGTCGGGTATTGTGATGCAGATTGGGCTGGATGCCCAACAAAGAGACGATCAGTCACTGGATACTACATATTTCTTGGCAAAGCACTTGTGTCCTGGAAAAAGCAAGAAGCAATCAACGATATCAAGATCTTCAACAGAAGCTGAGTGCTTGTGAGCTCACTTGGCTGAGATACTTGCTGAAAGATTTGGGTGTTGATCATCACAGGCCAACAAAGTTGTTTTGTGACAACCAAGCAGCCTTGCACATTGCAGCAAACCCAGTCAATTACAAGTGAACTAAGCACATTGAGTTAGACTATTACACAGTTCATGATCGCATTCAAAATGGGGAAATTGAAACAACATATGTACAAACAGGGAAACAAGTTGCAGATATATTTACAAAACCTTTGGGGCAAGCTGACTTCCATTATCATATAGGGAAGTTGGGAATTCTTGACATTTATATGCCAACCTGAGGGGGAATGCTAAAGGAAGCAAAATCTATCACCAATAAGGCAAGATATGTTGTGCTAACATTCTGCAGAAGATCAAGGGAAATATTCTATCATTGTACATTAGCATATCAGATTACCTAACAGAGTTTTATTCATTGTATATAATTCTAGTGTTGCAGAGATGTAATAACATCAATAAAAAACCATCTTTTGATTCACTTATCAACACCATTTTTCTCAAACAACACTTAATCAACTCTGAAAGAAACCGCATCTGTGTGTGTGTGTGGGTGGGTGGGTGGGTGGGTGTATGCATGTGTAGGTGATGTTTAAGCTTAGTAGTTGAATGTGTGTATGACATCAAATATTTTCTTTCGCATCTTCTAGTACATGTCTTTTCTGGAGAAAGCAGCTAAATGACCTTCATGCTAGGTTGGCTTGGTCAAAGGCTTTAAGAACTCCTTAAATGCCTCTGAGGAGACCCATCGATTGGAAGAACTTGAATTTGCAGATGGTGCTTTATGCATGGAAAATGGGAAGGTTGTCAAGCAGTCAAAGCAAGAAAATCATCTTCCATCAACCAAATTAATTCTTAAGGATATTTCTTTGAATTCCTTTGGTTCCTCATAGTTATCTTGTTTATGATCTCAAACCCTACATATCTAGATTATACCAATTTCCCCAGTTCTCTAATCCCGTTTCTCATGAAGCACCAAGCATAGTAACAAGCAATCCTAAAACAAGTTCCAATCATCAAGCCCACATGCCTATATTCCTTCTCTTGTGAGTCTAGACACGATTGAATATTACTGCACTGCATTGCCGTATGTCTTGCGGGACTGCAATGGGAACTAGTTGCCCTTCGGCTTATAGTGTCAAAATGCTCTGAACTGTAGTGCAGTCCTGCCTGCAAAATGTGAGTTAGTGCGACACCAATGGTGCCTGGATAGTGTACGAGGGGAGGGGAGGTGGATTCTTTCAAAAAATAGCTATGCCTCCACTAGAGATGAAGATTATTCCTTACAGTCTAGATTATATGAATAAGCTAAGAGCCAAACTCGTGTTGAGACTTTCTTGTTTCTTTAACCTATTCATGCTAAAATGCTTCCCCATTGAGCATGGTGGAACTTGGACGAGTCAGCAAAACAGAGTAGCATCGATCCTAACAACACAGTGGTGATGCCCACCAAGAATGAAGAATCCCCCAATCTTGGATTCTCGAGAAAAGTACATTCTAATTTACAAACATATGACCCATCCACCCATTCATGCACCACTATTAAAATGGTCCTTTTGGAAAAGTTTGGCCATTGCTAGTCCACTCCACAATGAAGATGGAAATATATCTAACTGGGGTCCTTGTATGAAATGTTCGTTGAAAATCAACATAAAATACTAGGATTTGTTGATATTTTTTTTCAGCCACTATTACGAGAGCAGAGATGCTAATTTTACCTATCTTTATGGAAATTTGTCTTTTATTTATACAAAACAATTTTCAGGGGATGTTTAATATCGTGGTCTAATTATATTATTAAAATTTTTTAATTTTTTAATTTTCAAGTTATTTTTTTTTAAAATTATTAAAACAATTTAAAAGACAATTTCCATCATTCTTAAACCAGCGACGAAGGAGGTGAAGGTTGAAGTGAACAAAATTAGCAAAAATGTCATTGATCCAAGTAGACTAAAGAGTAAATTCACATAGGAACCATATCAATGTCTGAAATTAGACATGGCAATAATTGCAAAACAAATATTATATATTGCGATTACATATTTTTGTTTTTTAAATTATCAAAAGTCAAAGCTTTCGCGACATTTAACCGAGGTATTAGTTATCCGGGCATGGCAACATCTAGACGGCAGTTTGAGACTCTACCAGGAGTTCAGGACCACCACCATCTCTCATTTTGTTTTTGGATAATGCCCTAACAATTGCTATAATGCGCCAGAAAGGACAACCCATGTTAGCAGCTAGCACACCAACTTTTTCAAATCAAAAAACTGAAACGCAACATGTTACTTAACAGACGACATAGAGGGAATAAAAAAATGAGAAAAAAAGGAAAAACATGAGAAGGTCTCCATCCTGAAATCTAGCATATAAGAAGAACCTTTGTTTTTGGGTCTGCTCTTACCATCCATCTTTGGAAAACTCGTGCGTGTATCTTCAGCTTTTCAAATTCTCTTTTCAGTTTGAAGAACCCGTTTCCTTGCCTTTTCTAGTTCTAATCTCTAAAGGGTCCTCTAGATTTGCTTCTCAATTTCACAAATTTTATTGCTTTTGGACAAAAGTTGATGCTTTTAGGCTTTAACGGGTGTTTTCTGATTCAAAAGTTTGTTTCTTTGAGGATTTTATGGAGCTGCTAAAGTTCTAGCTTTAATGGGTACAAGGTGATCCCTTTACTTCCCTTCTTTTTGGGTTTATTATTGCATTTTGTTTTGATAGTTCTTTTAATTTGGATAAAAAGAGTAATGGTGGATAATGAAGAGTTACTCTGATCATTTTCTCATCCATTTTTTTTTTTTGCATTTGAGGCTATAGTTTTGTTTTAAGTTTAGTTTGTTTGCCCAGAAACTGATGGGAAATGCATGATGTTAGAATATATTGATTGGCACACCTATATTGGCTCTTAACAATCTTGAAAGTTTTCGTTCTTTTTTCCTGCCCTCCCTGTACATAACTAGAGGATTAAGTTCAAGTAGGTAGCTTGAAGTATGGCAAAATTAGAGGTTGAGTATTCTAACTTGAATCTGACAATTGAAATCACAAGTGCTAAACTAGGCTATTTTTCATGTATACTGGATCCTGTTGTGCAGTAGCTGATCATGCAGTGCTTTCTAGAGTTATGTTGTCAATGTTGATGGTGATATGTGAATACAGCAGAAACTCAATTGTTTCAAGGCTTTTGTTGTGATGTAGCTTACTTGATTTTAACTGTTAACTTTTTATGGACTGGTGCATTTTGCACAACTGAGACAATTCATTTCTTTTTGCTCCCCCCTTTTCTGAAGAGAAGAAATTAGATTTAGCAAAAGGTTCAATGGGAGGCTAGAAATATGTTGACAACCTGCGGAGGGCTATTCATTCTTTGTTTAATTTTTATATTCCTTCTAACCTCCCTTGAGTTGCTGAGCCTGATTGTATAAAGAACTGAACTTTCCACGCTAGAATTCTAGAATCTCAATAGACAATACCAACATCGTTCCTTAATGATTTTGAGTTGCAATGTTCTGTTCCTTTCTTACAATGCCTATCATGTACTGATCATTTTTTAATCTGTGGTTTCCAACTTTTTTTTTCCTTGGATGAACCTATGGTTTCCAACTTCAGGGAAATGGAATTAATGCTGTGTCTATGTTGAAGGTTAATTTCTTTGGATTCTCCTGATTCTCTTTATGAAAGGAGTCTGATAGATGATACAGATAAGGTTAACCAAAGTGAGGAAAGAGTCCTGAAACTTCACGAGTTGAACGGAGTGGTAGACCAGTCCTCAAGTCCATTAAAAAGAGAAGTAGTTAACAGGTATGCTTCCATGATTATTTTAGTTTTTTCTGTTCAAATTTATTCCTTGACACTGCATGTTTAGTGATCAGTTGAGATAATGTACTTTGGATAATGAGAGTTCATGCTAGTTTTCTGCCTGTATAATTCCTCTGTGTGTGTGTGTGTTGTTATCTAGGCATCATTGAATGGGCTGGATTTAATTAAATGTGCTAGATAATCAAGAGCAGATGGTCTTGTATTGTTCTTTGTTTAAATGCAGACTGAGTCCATGGTTCAATACTAGAGTGTTACCTTTGTTGAGAGTGCACTCTGAAGCTTGGAAATTTTCCAAATAATTATGAAAAAGGTGCCTTGAATGCTTGGCACATTTTATTTGCCTTCTTTTATTGCTAACTCTGAATGGGGTGGGATTTTTTTCCCATTTATTCTCTCCCTCTCTCCATTTTTCTTTGGAAAGGGAAAGTGGAACAGCGATGTGTATTAAGGAACTGAAAACTTTCTCTATACTGTCATAGAAACTCTGGGTATTGGATGTTTCACTGGAGTTCTATAAATCAAGATGATGCCAATGTAATTAGATTAGCAAATCATGTAGTGAAAGGTGCAGAGGTTGTAGTGGAGGTTCTATTTGGCTTAAGAACTGCAATGGAAATGGAGTAGGCCTATCGGACATTTATTCTTAAATATTCTCAATAAATGGTTGAAGTGGCCAATATTGATATAGTGTAATGATTCTTGCTGTATTAAATGACCGAGGCTCATAAACAAGACTTTATATCTTGCACTGAGATCCTCTTAATATTTTAAATGGGAGAATAATGATATGGTTTGGCCTTGTTATACGACCCAAATAAGGTCAGATTCGGATTTTGGTGTAAAATGCACAACAATCCAGGTTTACGGCAACAGTCTGTTTGCACGAAAACATAATTCATTGACACTATAGTGAAATGCTCAAATGCCATAAATTTGCTCGTGTCTTTTCTCTTTTCCCCTTTTCTCTTGTTTAGTTGAGTGTAGCCAACAATACTTATCTTCATACAGGTTATCTTATTCTTTCTCAATGAAGTCTCATGAGAATGATGAAATTGATTTGGAAGATGGCAAGTTGGAAAAGGATAAAGATAGACCAATACGTACTAAAGGTGTAGTTAGAATACAGAATCAAGCCTTATTATCTGGCCTTGCATATTGCATTTCCTCCTGCAGCATGATACTGGTCAACAAATATGTGCTTTCCAGCTATGATTTTAATGCTGGGATATCTTTGATGCTTTACCAGGTAATTTTTCATAGCTGTGTTTTATTCAACCTGTCATTTTTTTTGTGTTTGAATATTTGTTGGATTTTCACCTGCTGCATTAGTTTGAAATGAGGCTGATATTTATAAGTTCTAAGAGCTCATGAAACTTTGTTCTGTGGATGCAGAATTTCATCTCGGTGATTATTGTGACAACGTTGAGTTTTCTGGGTGTAATATCAACAGAACCACTAACTTGGAGATTGATTAAGGTCTGGTTACCTGTGAATTTTATATTTGTCGGGATGCTTGTTACAAGCATGTTTAGGTATGGCATCTTTTCTGCTTTATGGTCTTTCTGTGTATATCATTTTAATAAAAAAGAAATTTTGAACATTTAGATTTCTAGGTGGTCTTTGCTAACTCACCATCTTATGATATATTTGTTTTCCGCGTCCTATCTCATTTGAATGCAAATATATCTGGCAAGACTTGAAGTAAGATTCACTTAGAACTAGACTCAGTATCAAGCTCGTGATACAAGCTGATTCTTTTGCATAAAGTAGAGAGAAATCTTCATTTTCATAAATTGACCTTTTGGTTTGCTGTCTTATATTTCATATACCTGCAGTGTATATAGCTTACAGGTAGTTCTTTCTAAGTTTTGCATGGTATAACATACAGCATGACTAGGTTACTATCCATTTTCAGTGGATGAATGTAACATTTTTTGTATGGAAATTTCTGGGAAACGAAGTACTGAAGTAAAACATGTTACTAAGAAGAACATAAACAGTAAAGAGGCTCTTGCATATGTTCACACCTTTCATTAACTGTAACTTTTGCTTAACCTCTGATGGTGGTAAAGGGGTTACGTAGTGTAGGTTCAGGGTTATGGCTTTCATCTATCTGCAGATTGTACATTCCCTGAAAGGTATATTGGAATAAAGAAAGAACTATATGCTTATCTCCAAGATATCATATGCTTAAACTCCATGGGTATCTTTCAAAATTTTAGGCTGAGATTTTTACTTGGGTGTGCTCATGGAATACCAAAACTGCAGATTGTCATCGTCTTTCTCTCTCTCTCTCTTATAACAAATAGCAATTCCCATTGATGTTGGAGATTGCTTAGAATCTTTGGCCAAAGTCCTGTTAGTTTAGAAGCTGATTTTTCCCATGATTTCTTCTTGATCCTAGAATGCACTACATATATAATCAAAGAGATCTTGTAACACCCCAAAATTTGCATTTACTATAATTGATGATTTCTTTAGAATAATGTAAGATTAGAGAAAATTGGTGGACAAAAGTTAAACTAAAGAAAAGAAGGTTCAAAATCCAATTACCAACTTAACTAGAAGTAGGATAGATTTACATGATTAAGTAGGTGAAGTAGGACAATGACCAAGTTGGTGAAGTATGACAATTTTACAGTCATATTGGTGAAGTAGGACAAGTTTTGGCATGTCATGCTTGTGAGGTGTCAAAATTCTCAGTAGTAACTACATCTTTTTCTTCCATTTCTTGAACCTAAGAGAGGGCAAAACTCCATCCTAAAAACTAACACTACCACACCTTTTATTCCAAGAACAAATGTGAAGTATTAGGGCTTAAATGAATAGAATTGTTAGAAAGAAAACCAAAGATAGATTGTGAAGTTAGAAAAGAAAGAAAAGAAAAGAAAAGAAAAAAAAGAGAGAAAGTAAAGAAAAAAGGGTTAAAGCATAAGGTGAGTGATTAAATTAATAAGTATGCATAAATCCTATTGAATTAGATGTTTTTATGCATGGAGAATTTCTTTAAATGCTCACTGAATTTTCAGAATATGCATAAATAACCTAAGTTTGAATGAAAACTTCATATGATAGTTGCTAAATAAGAGTGATTGTGAAAGATTGAACTATGATGTGTTCTTTTAAAGTAAAAGATATGTTTTAGCCCAAATATTGTGTTGATATAATTGCACATGATATGTGAAAAGAGGAAAGCTTGCTTTACATGAAATTGTGGCCACCTATATGCTACATATGCTACCATTGAGGTAGCATATGGATATAAGATATGGACATTCAATTGTCATACATGTTAACTTGTGCACATATTATGTCAATATGATGTTGGGCCTACATGTTGAAAACTTGAGGAGTTTCCCATGCTTATTTCTTTAAACATTCACTGGGTTATCTCATTAGTAGTTGATAAACTATTTTTAGAGAATCGAAGTGAAATTGAAAGAGGGCTTGGGTGATAGGCCACCAATTGAAGTATCTTTGGAATCCTTGATTGAAGTGTACTTAAGTAGCGCTATTGTATCTTTCATAGGTTAGTTTTTGTGTGTGGGTCATTACACATGTAAATGCATATGTAACATATCTTGTATTGACACTTTTAATGTGTAGTTGTTAAATAGATCAACTATGTACAAAGATGTTGAATATAGGTGAATGAACAAGATAAGACAACAAGATGTTATACAAGTTTGTTTAATGGACAGCACCGTGTATGCTTATAAATACATGTTTGGTTGGTAAATTTAATTTATTAGGTAACAATAAGAAGCAATCAGAGAGGTTGGTTTACTTGGCTAACTAAAAGTACAATTCTAAAGTAAATATGACAAAGGACATTAACTAAGATGAGTTATCATAGTAATTAGGAGATGTGTGTGACAGATCTGGGATTCTATAATTGCATGCTGGTTCTGTATTTGAAAGTAGTTAATTGTGGCGTTTCCTTTGGTTGCATGCTTGTTACAGAATGTGATATACTTCTTTCTCTCTATACTTGCATTTCATTGTCAGTTAAGTATCTGATTTCTTGAATGGCACTTGTACTTTGAGTGTTTTGGTTTCAGCCCCCCTACAATCTAAACTATGAAAATCTATATTTTTAATGCAGACACCAGAAAACAGTAGAAAATAATTTATCTCGAGGGGAAATTCAAGAGTGTACTTTTCTAGTGTCTGGAGGGAACAATTTGGACACCTGTCACAATATTTAATGAATCTGGCATCTAGATTCAGTGGTACATATACAATAACCTGGATTCAAACTCACAGTTGCGTGCATGTGATGTAACCTTCTAGAAACCAAGAAATTTTAGGTTTCCATAGTTATTAAGACACTACATGCTCCCCCACCCCCTTGCTTTCTACTCTTGTGAGAGTGCTGCCAATCATGAGATCTCAATTTTTGTATTACTTGTGTTTAGGTGTTTGAATTTTTAAATTATAATTAGCAGCTATGTTTACATTACTGATTACATTAATTCTTGCTGTTTCGTGCTTTCTGCAGTTTGAAATACATCAATGTTGCCATGGTCACAATCCTGAAGAATGTTACTAATGTCATAACTGCGGTTGGTGAAATGTATTTATTCCAGAAGGACCATGACAGTAGAGTATGGGCTGCTCTGTTCTTAATGGTATGTTCATTTGTTACAGTAATGGTGTTGGAATTTAGTTTAAGAAGTATTACATCGCACCTAGAATAATACAGTTAGCTAGGTAATGTAGCTTTGGTATTGACTTGGTTTCATCAATAGCATCTTCCTGTATTAAACTACTCCTATTATTGTATACCACCAAAATGGGAACAAGCTATCACATTTGGATTGGTAGCGGAATGCTGACTTTAAAAGAACCATTGGTCTCATGTTATTGTGCTGACAAGTTTAAAAAAAGGTTTTTTTTTTGCCTTGTGCAGATTATATCGGCCATTTCTGGTGGGATTACTGATCTTTCTTTCCATGCTGTTGGCTATGCGTGGCAGATCATAAACTGTTTCCTAACAGCATCTTATTCGGTAGAGTACATGAATTATAGGTTTTGCTTTTTGTACATTTGTTTTCATTTTTTTTGTGTGTTAATTTGTTAAAATTGTTTTGTTAAATATTATTTGCTTTTAAATACTCAAATTTCATTTTGCACACTCAACTGCCCATTCTCTTGCATGAAATCATATGTAGCTTTGCCAATTTGTGCAATCTTGAAACTTAGACATTCACAACAATTGGTATGATCATTCTAAATAATCAAATTGTCATGGTTGACCACTTGAGGTGCTTGTGCTTGAGAAACAAATCCCAAGTGCTATTATGAACAACCAAGCTTCAAAAAAGGCATCCTTGGAGGCCAGTTAATCATGTCTAAGAGTAAATTTAAGGTTTTAAATCTTGTCTTAAGGATTTAGGGTGGTTAGGAGTAGGAAAGGAATTCAGTGCATTAAATTGTTTCTAGATTCACCTTTTATTCTAGAGAAAATGGGTTTAAATAATTAGTTTTGGCAAGGGTTCACATAAATTGCTGTTCTGGATTTATGAATCTTAGGGGCCAAATATTTCAAGCGTCTACCAGCTTTCAATGGAAAGCTGAGGACGATTTGGGGTGGACAAGTTTTTTGACTATTTTTTCTCCCTTTTCGCATGCGAGTACAAACCTTCTTGTTGATGGAAGTGGCAGAAAGTTTTATCTGCAAGTCTTTTTGACCTTGGATCTGAATTCCATTTGTAGTGCTCAGTTTACTCCCATGTTATATAACTCCTAAATGCAAAACGCAGGTAAGTTTCGTTGGAAAGTTGCAATGTAATGAATATAAATGATGGGTATGGATGCTCTATATTTTCTTTGAGCTTGAATAAGAGTGACTTGTTTTGGAAATGCTAGTATTTCTAGAGACGCGAATGAAACAGAGTATTTGATAAAGAAATAATCAATAAGAGAGTAACCAAATTCAATTCTCTCTTCTCTTGATAGTAATATACATAAAGCGTATTGATCTCATTACTTGCTATATTACACACCATGCATATTTTATGACTAAATACGTAAGGTTGCAGTCTGGTAGTTAAAACTTCCTACCTATAACCATCAAGACTTAGGCTGATAGAAATTGACTTGTTAGTTGCAAGCTTGAAAAGATGACTGTAGATACGCGTAGTTCTTGTATTTTTCATTTGGGAAATTTGATTCTTAGAAAAAAGTTGGTTTATGCATTTAATATGTTTATGTTTCAACAGCTGTCTCAGTTAACATGCTGTGTTTCATTTTAATTCTAAACTGCAGCTGATAGATTTTCTATTTCTTCTATTTTGTTTCTGCAGTTGACTCTACGCAGGGTCATGGATACAGCTAAGCATGTCACGAAATCTGGAAACTTGAATGAGTTTTCAATGGTTATGCTAAACAATACCCTTTCTTTGCCTCTGGGGCTTATTCTTATTTTTGTTTTCAATGAAGTTGATTATCTGTCCAGAACGTGAGCTTCTCTTCTCCATTTCCATTTCCCCTTACTGCTGGTTTTATGTTTGTGAATGGTACCCCGTCCACTTTATACACTGACAATGAATATGAATGTTTAGTCTCTTCATGATCAGGATGTTCATAGGGCTTACTTAGCTATTTCAACTTTGAATCACCCTGAGATCACTTTCTTCCCTGCTTCCCATGCTTATTTGATAAGTTCATTGGTTTGTTTATTGTTTCTGTTTTCTGTTTTCTGGCCGTCTTGTCATAATTGCTATATAAGATTGCTTTTCGAGAACTTGCATTCAACTTTTTGTCAACTTGAAGATACCACGTATCGACTTTACAGCAATTTTTTTCTCTCAAACTTGGTTAAACATTAAAATTTTTGTTCAATTGAATCTGTATATTCTTTCAATGGATTATAGAAAGTATGTCCGCTTAAATGTCCTAAATCCTTTCGCAGACCACTTTTGAGGTTGCCTACCTTTTGGTTTGTTGCGACTCTTAGTGGATTTTTGGGTCTGGCAATCAGCTTCACTTCTATGTGGTTTCTTCATCAAACAGGGGCTACCACATACAGGTCAGGATTAAAATAAAAGATAGTCAATTATTGAAAGATGTATTCTAGGCACTTCTCATCCATGATTTTCAATTTGCAGTCTTGTGGGGTCGCTGAACAAGATTCCCCTGTCTGTTGCTGGCATCCTCTTGTTCCACGTGCCCACCAGTTTGCAAAACTCAGCAAGCATTTTATTTGGTAACATTTCTTCGTTTAGCAGAAATGCACAAGCATTCGAGCATGCACACACGACACACCTACAGAAGGCGTATATGTGCGGGCATTCTTGAAGAACATGAACTAACAAAGATAATTACTTTTGCAGGTCTTCTGGCAGGAGTATTTTTTGCTAGAGCCAAAATGCGCGAGAGATCTCAGAGCTGACTCTCCCTCCTTGTAGTAACTGTTGTACACATGATTGAGACATGCAATTGAGTGAATCACATCTGATCTCTTGCACACATCATAGACTGGGGAACTGGTCGAGTAGTTCCCTTGATGAAGAAAACATTGCAGCACATCTTTTTTGTTGTATTTCAGAAGCCTCCATCTGTAGTTTTCCGGGCTTCCTCTGGCCCGGGTATTTGCTTTTTTGTTAGAGATTCTTTTATCTGCTTGTAGTGTATGTTCCAGGGTTTTTTTTTTTTTTTTTTTTAAAAAAAAATAAGGTCCATGTAAGTTGATGAAAAAATTTTGAAGAACTTGTCTGCTGCCTAATTTCCTGTATTTTGATTTCTTTTTTAATCCAACGATCAACAATCCAAAAAATACTATGGAGGGTGCTAATCAAAATTTAAATAAAAAATAATGCAAACAAAAAAATGCAAAAAGAAAGGATTTACATAGAATTAGTTATAAATTATGTTAATTAGGTATGAAGTATATCAACTGAGTTGGTGAATTACGTTATTTATGCAAAGTTTTGTCAAATAATTTTTTGTTGAAATTATGTACCTTTAATTAATTTATGATATTAATAAATTAGACTTGATGTTTGTTACGTGGTTTGTCAAAATATTTTGTAGTATTAGAATATTATGCTATTATGATAGTACTATTTGTCAATATTAACAATGATATTGAAATAATGAGTTTCTAATTACTAGTTTATATCTCTTAAAAAATTTTCTAGATTTATATCTGATTGAATTGAGTGACATGTATTTAAAATTAAAGTTGATATTATTTGGAGTATTCAAACTAAGACACGTTCATCTTGTTATATCAGTTACCCATTGTTAGTGACAGCATATGAATTTAATGTTTAGGTTGACCACTGAAAATGGGTTGCAGATTCTAGGATTTTATTTGGGTTATGAATTTTAGAGCTCTATTTGAATAATAAATCTAAATAACAAAACTCATCTAGTATAAAATTCACTCGGATACTAAGTTACATTTAAATGAGCACGCAAGTATTACAGTTACTTGATCCCTCTAGTTTAGATAGTGTTGCAAGAAACTAATATCAGCATTATAAATTATTGATATGGAAGCTCGATTATGTATAACGTGTTTTATATTGATATGGACAATCTAAACCAAATGATGATCATGTTAATAGAGTTAAGGAAGATGAGTTAATTAAGTTATTAGGCTAAGCCAATTAATTGGATCTCTTGTTCCTGAATTTAAGGATGTGAGTGGGTATACTCAAATAACATGCAATGATTATCCTTTGAGTTATAGGAATTTAGGCTTATCTAGTGATAAATTTGAGGTCAAGTAAGAACTCAAAGTCAAGTATGAATGTATTACTACAATTAATTGGCGGTATATCAATAGTTCATTACAGTATAAGGTGCAGTGTTCAACCAAAACTTATATGCAATGATAGTGTATTTATGAACTAGTGGTATTTATACGGGGTATCGATAAAAGTTTTATTCATTTAAGATCTTAAAATTAAAAGGGTCACGACCTATCGATACCTTTTTGTTAAGTCATTGTCAAATTGACCTATATATTTTTTGTTATTATTAGTAACACTTTGTCAATAATTTCAATACTAGGTTCGAAAATATTATCTTAAAAAATATGTTATATAAGATGTGCCAAGAACTTTCAAAACAAGAATTTGACATTTTATATAATGATATAATAAAAAATAATATAAATTATATCTTGAAATCTTACACAACAACTTAATTTATTAAATTGTATTGATTTCTTTAACAGACAACAAGTTGAAAGGTTAGGTTAATAACCCAGCTCAAATTTTTTAGACTTAAGTTATATGTTACTTACTGGTCATAAAAATTACATGCAGCTTGTTAAATTATGTTATTTTTTAAAATAAATTTTGAACTGTATTATTTTTTTAAAAAAACTCCTTTTCAAGCAGAAACTTATAAATAGTAGCTCACCTTCTCGGTTGCACTAACAATGAAGCATTCACATGACAGATCGAAAGTCACATATACATATTCTGATGGATCCAAACCAGATTTTAAATTTGGCTATCTTCAATGGAGTTCCAATTATTGTGCACCTAAAAATTTTATCTTCTAGAAAACCTTCATCAAGGAAGAAAAAGTAACACTCTTTTTTGAAGATTATGAACTTTATAGATCATGATATGGTTTATCTCTAAACTTATCATGTTCCCTCTAATCAATTATTCAACAAGACAATAATAGCTTCGTTTTGTCAATATTTTGGTCTATTTCACTGTCAAGAAAAATGAATCATTGGGGTTTTAATTTATCAGCTAGCTAACCATGCATGTTAGGTTTAAAGGATTGTAGAAGCCTATATATATGTCAGCTATCTCGGCTCTTCTCTCTCTCTCTCTCTGTTTTTCAATTACAAAGAATTGAAGAAGTTCGACTTCAAAATCTTTTAATAGAAAGGAAGATATTAATGGCAATTGAACTATAATTTATTTGCTCGATTTCTCTGTGTTTACCATGACTCTTATCAATAACTTGGTATTTCTTGTGATTGATCTGGAAATTCTTTTTCGATCTATTGCAAAAACATATATATATATATATATATATATATATATATATATATATATATATATATATATATATATATATATATATATTCTTTGCTATTAACGAGTTATCACAAGTATTTGAGCTACCTTTAGTAGTAATAATGCAGGTATTTTTCTGCGAGGACACTTGAAATATGCACACTAAGCCATTACATTATTATTATGCACTTTATATCGTGTTCTAGAAACCATGATAGAGCAAAAGGTGAAGGGTTTTCTTCTTCTTTTCCCCACCTTTTTCTTGGTTCATAATTAATTAATCCCTTTGGGCTTCGAAAATGAAAGGTATTCATCTCCACTGAAACCTGTCATCTTATATCCTTAATATAATGAGAGAGAAAAAAATAATGCCATTTTTAGGAAGGATCACTTTTATTTATACCATATAGTGGGTGTTCTTCTTCTTGAAGGAAAAAAGAAAAAGAAAAAGAAAAAGAAAAAGAAAAAAGGAATTTAAGCAAGAAACTTGTCTTATAATTTGCTTTTGCTTCTATCAAATCTTAGAATTCACCATCATAGATCAGAAGAATATGAAATAAACCTTCTTTTTGGTTGACAAAGGTAAGCCAACTTTCTCACGAATCAAACATTTTCTTCATCTTCATGATTTACATGATAATTATCATTGGGGGCCAAATTAGGCAACAAAACTAATCACATATACTATCATCAATTTTCATATAGAGGTGGTTGATCTATCCATGCGTGACTCAATGCTTTCCTTCCTTAATGTCCATGCATTTGAATGTGTTACTAACCCTAACCAAAACCATCCTCCGGTGTTCATATTATGGTGTGCTTAGAAAGAGACAGAAACTAATTAATAAGCCTTTAGTGATGGAATTGAAAATCATAGCAACTTTTAGGTGGTAATAATGGCTCAATTATTGAGAAGTTGCATATCCTTCTCTGCTCCCCAACTCCGATTTTTTATTGTGTTTGTGTTGGTGACAAACCCACCCTAGGCGTTTTGTTAATTTTCTATGCAATCATGTCTGGTTGGCCTTGTCGTGTTTATATTCTTTAACGCAATTGAATATCATCCGTATCTTAATCTCATTGGCATGCCCTCCACTATTTGTTCTTCTCTTCTGTTTAATCACGCCTTTCATTGTCCATGAAAGCTCTTTCAAGTGACAAGAAGCAAAGTGGAGACACATGCTTAAGATTTCCACATAAAAATTAAGTTTGTGACATATATAGTTCATTGATTAATCTTCTGTATAAATTAAAGATGAGTTTGTGATACCCTTTGAGCATTCCTTGAGGCTTTCCACCGTACTCCTCGTAATAACACTAGTGATATATAGGAGGTGTTTGGAAGTGTGGTAGCGGTTATTTTTCAAAGTATTTTTTGTTTGGAAATATATCAAAATAATTTTTTTTTTATTTTTTAAAAATTATTTTTAATATAGATACATCAAAATGATCTGAAAATACTAAAAAATATTACTTTAAATAAAAAACATAAACAAATTTAATTTTTTTCAAAACTCTTTAAAACACAAAAATAAACAGGCATGACATGCCAAGGTTACATCAAACTCTTGTACGCAGCATGTAAATTAAAGTAGGATCACTGAATCATGTCTAGAGATTTCTACCCAACAAAGTTTTTTTTTTTTGAAAAAAAAATCTTTTTCCTAATGAAGATGGCAATGGCATGAATCGATATCTAGACACCTAGCACCTAGGGGTGGGTGAGCACACTATGAAATGTTGAATACCATTCTACAACTTGTAAGAGAAAATCATATATACCATTTAGTGATGTAACATTCACATGTGATACATGTTAATCTTGATAAAGCTTGAAAGCAATGGAGGATCACCAAATCTTGAGTTGAAACTTCAAATATTTTGCTAGAAGCCAATAGTTGTTATTAGTATACCTAATTAAAAGCATACTATATAAATTAAGCGTAAATATGTGATTTGATAAGAGATTTATATATCCCCTTGATTATAAACCTCGATAATTACTTGGATTCAAATCTTGGATGATTTTGGTGCAGTAGAACTCTGCCAAAAGAATGAGCTCAGCCGCCACGATATAGAGTTAATATACCTATTATAAACAATCGTTTTCTTTTAAACTAAACTTCCACTCAGTGTGAGAAAAAAGGTGATTTCAACGCTGGTTAGTTTTATCTTAATTTAATTTAATGCCTTGTGATACAGCAATAAAAGAAGTGTAACTTTCTATGAGATAATCCATTCACCAAAAAGAATGTGTATTAAATTGACCTGTTGCATGCACACTACTTTAACCGATTTTTGATTATGTATATGAGAGAAGAAAACATAAAAACCTGGACAGCTCTTTGATAATCTACAGCACTAACAGGGATTGGAAGTTCTTGGTTCTAGTTTTGAATTAATTGTGGGTACTTAGAGATGGCTATGATCGAGAGACAATGTTTGGAATTATACATGACTACTTCATTTTAATATAAATCCAGCTCATGATTCATGCTTAGTTCCTCTAATGTCCATCACTCGTAGCTTAAAACACAATGTGACTTAAGGCTAGCTTCGCATGGTTTCTTTCTGTCTCTCACAAGCTGTTTGTGCTGCCTAGTTGCTGTTTCGAGTCCTTGTTCTGATCACCTTCTCTTCACACACGGACCTTGACCTGAGATATTGCATGACAGTGGGATCTAAAAGCAGTACTAGTCAATAGAGACTGCAATTATTATGCGTATGCTGTAGAAGAATGGTTGTAGCTGTGGTAGAGCAAGCTTTCTCCGAACCATGCATGCCCTGCCTGCACCAGTACGCGTGGACCAAACTGGGGAAATTGCTAACACGATTTTTAGGTCAAGAGGTCAGGTCATTAACTCAGCTGGATCAATGGTTGGTTTTGGTGGTATCTTCCTGCATAAATCAATCCACATTAGGTATATAAGTGCTCCACTATCAGCCTATGAGTCTCCAATTTGTTGAGCATAAAATGAAACCAACTGGGTCCACCACTCATGCACTTGTGTCCAAACATGGTCTGAGACTTCACTCAAGTTTTAAAAATGTGGACCTTCTAATGGCAAGTTAGATAAAGAGAGCTTCTTGTAGTGGCAAAGCCTTGAGCACTCACCCACCAAACTTGACTTTCTAATTTTCTTTTCTAAAGTATATTGAAATTAAAAAATTGTATTCAATTGATGTTTTAAAACTTTTTTTTTATTATATAAACTATCTAAAAATATATTTTTTAATCTATAAATAAATATATTTTGAAAAGCATTTTCAAACTCGACTCTACACATCTAATTAATAATAGTAGTGTTATACTATATTTGATTAAGAGTTCACCATTAGACCTAATAAAATCTCTTGGATTATGAACTTCATAGCCATGAGAAGATGTAATCTCCAAAAAAAAATCTCTTCGGTCCTGAATTTGAATAAACTAGGTGGGATTCACTTTGTGAAAAGGCTATGCCTATGAGGATGGCTGGTTGCTTTGGGTTTATATGAAATGAAATAAAGGCAAAAGGGATTACTTTATACTAACCTGGGTTGAAAGATCACTGGTTGTAGTGTTTAATCATCCTTTAGTTATTTTAATCATCACCTATATATCTTTTATGTTATAATTCTTTCATGGGTTTTTTATCCTTTAATTTTTTTAAAAAGGCTCATATTATAAAACTTGGCCATTCTACATAGACAGTGATTATATTAATACATTTCTCTGCCCACTTCTGAAGCCTCCACTCAGCTCCAGGAGCTAATAACAATGGGACACAAGAATGCCTGCGGCTGACTGTGTCTTTTCCTAGGAAGCAGACTTACAAAGTTGGTGTACATATATACTATATATGATTAATATGTATAACGTATGTAGCTCAAAGTGATACACTGACCATAGAGGCATAAAATTTCTATCCTGTTTATATCAATTGACAAGGGAAAAAAACACAAAAGAGAATAATTAATGTTTGGGATAATTACAAAAATTATATTATGATTTGATATGAATTTCACTTTATCTTTGTATTTTTATAAATTATACTTTTTATCCTGGATCAAGTAAAATATTCAAATAGAATACATTGTTGAGGATGTAAACTGTTATTGAACATATAAACTATAGGATGAAAAGTGTAATTTATAAAAGTATAAAGACAGTAAAATTTAGATCAAACTATAAAAGAGTTTTTATTATTATCCTTTGATGATTTTAAAACTTGATTGGACAGGCTTAATTACTCAAAGAAAGGGAATCAACAAAATCTTTATATATATAACTTTTCTCTAGTGATCAATACAAAGAAGTCTTTTACCTTGTGTTTATTCATTTTAGAGCTCCACTATATAAATAAATATGTGTGTGTGAGGGACTAAAGTGAATTTGATTTGCTTAGTCACCAAGCTATTGAGAGGGAAAGTAATTAAAATAAAAATTAATTTGAAATAAAAACAATAATTTTTTTTAAAATTTTTTCAAAAATATTTTTAAAACAATGTTATGTTTTTCTTCCGTTAGTTATTTGGTTCTTTCAGTTCAGTATTCCATTAGTAACGATAAAGTAGAAACAATTCAAATAGCCGCACATCAACCAGAAAATGATGAAGGAATCTCACACAAAAAAGGGGAATCTGAAAAAAAATACTAGAAAAAAAAACCATTTTCTCTCAACACAAAGATACAAATAAAAAAACACTAGCCTCTATTTTTACAACACTGGTCACCCCTTAACAACCTCAATAAACACCATCCACAACAGTGTTACCCCTCAACCATTGTTAATAAGACTTTCAAACACCACCAATTGTTCCCCTCTTCCTCTCGGTTCGACTCACTAGCCACTAATCAACCATCATCATTGACAATCGATACCTTTTTCTTCTTCATTGTTGTAAATAGCTCCTCTCTTAATTTTGTTTTACCAAAATCAGCCCCTCTAACTGATGCCTTAACATTACTTCTCCAACCTAGATCTACTCTCATGACAACCATCTCTCTCCAATAACGTCACGCCTAGTAGCTCCACACTATGAGCCACCATATCCTTAGTCGGCTTGAGTAGCTCCTTCATCAGCTCTCGTAGCCTTTCTTTATCATTGGTTAGCTTTTCTCATGACTTTTCTCTACACCAGTCTCGCATACAACAATTCCTCCACATCTCAACCGACATTGCTATAGCTCCTCCTCAAATAGAGAATAGACAAGGAAACACAACCTCCACTGTGGTGAAAACCAGTAGAGAGAGGGAGCTAAAAGAATGAAAAAGGAGGAGAGAGAAAGTCAAAACTAGAGGTGTCCAAATCTCCTGCCTCGAGTAGCATTGAGTGTCACCGCTAGTTTATGAGCGAATAAGAGATATAGGAGCACCGGATCCACCAGCCTACTCCGTTCAAACAATAGCGGCAGTGGTGGTAGCGTGTGAATACATACGTCGCCATTGTTCCAGCAGTCTTTCGAACTTGATTTTTGTTACTGCCTAATTTTTGACCCATGTATTGATAAATTTTCAGAAAAATCCAAAAATAGCAAAAAAACATTGAAAATCCAAAAAAATACGTTTTTAATATATTTGCATTGTTTTTAGCATTTTCAGCATCGTCTCAAAAGAATTTAAATTTTCAAAGGTCTTTCAAACGCGTTCAACTTTTAACGCGTTATTTTTAAAATCATTGATTTTCTTCATTGAGTCGACGTTGATATTGCTCGTTTTCAAAAAATACAAAAAAATTAAGAAAAATCAAATTTACAAAAAAGAAAGAAAGTTGAGAGATCAATTTTGAGATCCATGCAACATTTTACCTATAAATACTGGTCCACAACTCAAACACTAGAGGGGGGGCAATTTTGATATTTGAGGAGAGAGACAACACAAAAACAAAACCCTAAATCTATCTCTTCTCCAAGCCGCCGTCTGGCCACCCCCCCACCCCCCTTTGGTTTTTTATCTTCCCCTCAGCAGCCAGCAACAAGGGACAGCCCCCTCTCTTGCAAAGCCAAACCGAGGCAGCCCCCTCCCTTTCCTCTCATTCTCTTCCAACAGCCCCAAAAACACTATCCCCTCTCCCTCTCATCAACACAAAGCCAGCGGCAGATCTTCCCTCACTAATCAGTCTCTCAGCCGGCCCTCAGCCCTCACCTCACCTTACCTCAACCGGACAGCCTCTCCTCTTTTCCAGCCATTGCCGCTCACTCTTCATCACAGCCGTTTCCTTCCACTACAGTAGCAGCCGAGCAACACCCCCACGGACCCAGATCGGTCCGCCGCTCCTTCCTTCTCTGCTCCTCCAGCCGCTCAGAGCAGTCCACCAGCCGACCACCACACTGACACCCACAAATCTTTCCACCACTGCCATCACAGGCCGCTACCACCAACAGGGGTGAAGACCGTTCAGCAGCGACGGCCTCCACAGAAGCAAGCTACCGCCTCCGCCTGCTTCCTCCAACCAGCCCGAACACAGCGGCGCTCACAAACCTAGATTTGTCCGCTGTCTTCCTCCAGCTCCTGCACAGGGCCGTCGCCGCCCAACCGCCAGACCTGCCACCGGTTGAAGGAGGAAAGAACGGACGCCACGAAGAAGAAAGAAGACAGAAGAGAATAGATCTAAAAAAGGGAAAGGAGAACAGAAGCGAAACCGATCTAAACAAAGATTAAAATCAACTGGTTTGGGTGTTTTACTCTTTTGCAGGTGATGAAGACCCTCACCGCCGGCATGGAAGGGAAGAGGAGATGAAACTGAGCCAGATCCGCCCGGCTTCCAAGTTTTTATGCGGCGGCGCATGAACCCATGCGCCGCCAGTGCCGGTGGCGCGTGGGAAGACACGCCACCACTGTTCATGCTGTTCCAGAAGGGCTTCCCAGCACTGTTATGGATTTTTGAGGGGTTATTTTGTAATTTTTAGATTGATTAATGTAATATTTGTTTAGTTTGAATTTTTATTTGTATGTTGTGAATTTGGATGTAACAAAAGAAAGGAAAAGAAAAGAAACAAAAATATAGTAAGAGTGAATGTGTGTTTGTATTTGTTTTATTTTTTATATATATTTTTTTATGATGAAATTGCAAAGATTAAAGAAGAATTTAATATTTTGATTGGATCACGGTCAAGAATTATTAACTTATACGTAAGTTGTATTTCTAATATCCGATGAAAAAAATAATTATTAAAACTTCTTTAAACACATCAAATTCACGAAGCAACTTACCTCAGGTAGGGTGCGTTAGGGGTGCTAATACCTTCCCTAACCACAACCAGTCCTTTACCCGTGAATCTCTGACAAGACCAGTACATCCGGTTTCCTAGTAGCCTTCAATAAATTACTAGGTGGCGACTCCAACGAATCAAGTCAAGCAAACGCAATAACAACAGAAAAATCGCCAGCCGACGCCGCTCGGATTTTTTTACGTGCGACAATTTTAATGGATCCTAGACACACCAAACACCTTGAAAGGTCGATTCATAACCTGAAATAATTTTGTGGACAAATTGCTATAATGTTGTGATATTTGGGACCAAATCTCTTTGTATTTCTAACTTCAACTCCTTTGCGGCACATAAGTTGCGAATAAGCTTACTTTCTTCTAATATCTTTTTAAGTCAAGATTTTTTAGACCAATTTCTTAATCTAGTAAACCAAAATCTGTTCATCATAGCAAACTTGTCATGGTAGGCTGATAGAATTTAGAAACACCATAAAATCATAATAACCACAAACAGAAAATAATGTAATTTACCTCAAGTAACGCATACTAGGAGTGCTAATTAATATCTTTCATTTACGTAACCAATCTCTTCCCTAAAATCTCTAAAGACCAGTTAGGTTTTTTAGTAACCATAACAATAAACGATGACTCCTTATCCAAACAAAGACCTCTCAACCCGCCCAGGAAAGGTGGACGTGATGTCATACTCTCACGAGGGGGTACGACACCTTGTTATCTTGTGCAAAAAATATCAAACTAACAAGTAGTGCAAGTGGAAACTTTTCATAGTAATATTGCTAAACATGTAGCTTTTTATTAAAAATTAATATAAAATTATTTTCAGGGTTTCATTCAATAATTAAATTTTTTTAGTTAAAATGATTTTTTTATATAATATAATATTATTGATTTGCAAAGAACCACAAATTCAAACCTCATCACCCTTTATTAAATAAAAATTAAACATCTCGTAGTGATGAATCTATATAAATTTTTACTTAAAATGATATATTAGAAAATAATATAAAATCTCTTTTAAATCTCTTTCAATATGTAAGTTTTTTAATTGAGATAATATTTTTAATTTTTTTTTCCGAAAACATGAGCCCTTGCTATTTTGAACAATGAAGAAGCATAATAACAAAACTTTAATTGATAAGCATCATTATTAAGAGAAAAAATTATTTGAGTTCTGGTAATTATTAGTCCATTCTATGTTCTATAAATGTAATTTGCTGTAATAACAAGTGAAATCATTATCAATCCTTGACCAAAAAGAGCACAACAATATATTGTCCCCTTTTACGGTTTTTGAGTTACACGAGTAAAAGGAGCCAGTACTGACCAATTCCTTGCCTTGTTCCCACTGTCAAATCCTGATTCCAGGAATGATAATTCTATCTTATTTTGCTCAAAATGTCTCCATAGGAATGGAATGAAGGTGCCATTAGACTGCAAGTGCCACTGCTGCCAACACAAAGCTACATCACTAAATAACAAAGATTGCTACTGAAGTATCCTGAGTACTTAATTAGCCTGGACAGCAAAGATATACGTCTAAAACTAACAGCACAGACGGATTAGTTGATCTCATATGAATGACAACTCTGCAATAATCCACACGTGAGTTACCTTTGCCATGAGTACGTATATGCTAGTAAGAAATTAAGAGGTTGATCATGAGATGAAGAGAAAAGGTGGGAGATAATTAATCGAGAAAATTTACTTCGCTTGCTGCACTAAATATGTGTTGCGAAAGCTAGCTAGGTGGTCAAATTCATGATTCGATGCCCTCTGTGGTCGCCATACATATATGTATATATCAACTTTTCCTAAAAGTAGAAAAGAGATACTGCAAAGTTAAGGAGCAGAAGACCCACTAATTTCTTCTCAAAACAAAACACCTCTCAGTGTCAATCCAAAAACAAAACTCCAAAAGAAACATACAGTAACCCATCACTCCAATTATTTCAAACCCCACACACACCCTTTCTTTCTACACATCCCATGACTCAATCCAAATAAATCCCTCCCTTCCCTCTCGTTCCCCAGAGCAAGAAGTTCTGCTAGCTACCAACCAAAACATTAAAAACATGCCAGCCTCTCAAGCACTACTTGTCTTGGTAGTGGTAATGTTATTACAGCTTGCAATGAGCACCACCGCCACCAAAACCTCCACCAGCACCTCTACCGCTACCACTCATCATGACAACATTTCCAAAGCTAAAACCAAAACCACTTTATACCCTGATTTTCAACTCTTGAACGTGAAACAAGCATTAACAGAAACAAAAACTAGGCCCATAAAACCATCCCAGTATCAAGAACTATTCAAGACGAATCCAAATGATAGCGAAAGTGGGGGAAAGCAGAAACTGAAACTTGTCCACAGAGACAAGGTATCTTTCAGCAACAAGTTACATAACCATAGCCACGTTTTTCATGCACGCATGCATAGAGACGTGAAGAGGGTGGCTAGCCTTATACACCGCCTTTCAAGTGGCAGCGCCGCCAAGTATGAGGTAGAAAATTTTGGGTCAGATGTGGTGTCAGGCATGAACCAAGGTAGTGGAGAATATTTTGTTAGGATAGGACTTGGTAGTCCGCCGAGAAGTCAATACATGGTTATTGATTCGGGCAGTGATATTGTTTGGGTTCAATGTAAACCCTGCACCCAATGTTATCATCAAACCGACCCGCTATTTGACCCGGCAGACTCAGCATCATTTATGGGGGTGCCTTGTAGCTCGGCAGTTTGTGATCGGGTGGAGAATGCGGGTTGTAATTCGGGTCGGTGTCGCTACGAGGTATCATATGGTGATGGATCGTATACAAAAGGGACTCTTGCCCTCGAAACACTTACATTTGGACGAACCGTGGTTCGAAATGTGGCTATCGGATGCGGGCATAGTAATCGGGGCATGTTTGTTGGTGCTGCCGGCTTATTGGGACTTGGAGGTGGATCCATGTCATTTATGGGTCAATTGAGTGGTCAGACCGGGAATGCATTTAGTTATTGTTTAGTGAGTAGGGGGACTAATACAAATGGATTTTTGGAATTCGGGTCTGAAGCAATGCCCGTGGGAGCTGCATGGATCCCCTTGGTTCGAAACCCGCGGGCACCGAGTTTTTACTATATCAGACTTTTGGGTCTCGGAGTTGGAGACACGAGGGTGCCTATATCTGAAGATGTATTCCAATTAAATGAACTGGGAAGTGGAGGTGTTGTTATGGACACTGGGACGGCTGTGACTCGGTTCCCTACGGTGGCTTACGAAGCGTTTCGTAATGCCTTTATTGAGCAAACCCAAAACCTTCCCCGGGCTTCTGGAGTATCCATATTTGATACTTGTTATAACCTAATCGGGTTTCTGTCAGTTCGGGTACCGACTGTTTCATTTTACTTCTCAGGCGGGCCAATCCTAACCATTCCAGCAAATAACTTCTTAATTCCAGTGGATGATGCAGGAACCTTTTGTTTTGCATTTGCTCCTTCCCCATCAGGGCTTTCCATCCTCGGAAACATTCAACAAGAAGGGATTCAAATTTCTGTTGACGAAGCTAATGAATTCGTAGGCTTTGGCCCCAATATTTGCTGAGTAGGAATTTTGCTAGTCTTAATTATAGTTACGAAGATATTTATTATGTGTAAGAAGTATTATAGTATACACATAGTTAAGAAGGGGTATGTGTTAATATCCTGTGATGTTTGTCCTAGTATTGAAGTGTTATTATATATAGTATATGGAACTAGAGCTGTGCTTTTCTCCTTGTGAAGAAGTGTGCACAGATCAATGTAATTAATGGTTGATAAAGATTATGCAAAAGAGGTGATTATGATTAAACAAAAGATCAGAGTTTAATAGTCAAACATTCCCAGCTGAAATTCTCCAATGGTCAAAAGCATGATCACCAGAAAAGATAATTTGCATGGGTATTAGGCCACCCATGGTAGGATCCAAGAGGCTCCTTTTACACCCATTTTAGCATACCAGACGCAATTCAGTCTCCAATAGTGGGTGGAACTGACCCCAACACTGATTTTTGCTCATTGCCTACCACCTTTATTTCCCGTCTTCATAGTACAGAGAGATTCCTCTCCCTTTCTCATCCACAAGTCTATGGCAGTACTGTTAAAATCATGAGGGAGGGGAGCCACCACCAAGGTGGGCATGTGAACGCATCACTAGGAGAGCTTTGGTCTGCCTGGTGTAACCTAAGTTGGAGTGCATTCAAGCAAGGACTTTTACAAAGGTGTTGGCTTTTTCCTTCTTTTGATATGTTTGGGAGCATGACAATTGCTTTAGTCCCTTTTCATGTTAGATTAAGGATCAGAACAACTCAATCTGACTACATCCCATTTCCCATTTCCCATTTCCCATTTCCCATTTCCCATTTCTGATCTAACTAACAGATGCTAGCTAGATCGATGTCATTTTATGAGTGCTAAATACTATTGCTTTCTCTGATAACCCTCCTAGGGCTTTGCAAACACTTTAGAGGCCCACAAAAGTGAGAGTTTGTTGTGGTGAAATTGGTGAAAGTGAAAAGGAATCAATAAAAGCAATCTAAGATTTGCACAGAAATTAGGATCGTTGAGGATATACTTCAAATTTCTTTCTGGACTTCTGGTAAAAACCTCCACCTTATTGCCAGAACATTGCTTGACCGAGTGTGGCTTAACTTGTCAGTACATGTCTTGACTAAGATTTTGCCTTTTCCTTCAATGTATATCTGTACAGTCTTCAGAACATTTTGCAAACATCAATCCCTCAATTTGTGATTCTACGCAGTCCAACTTGCAACCATTCTTATGATTCATGCTAAATTTTCTATTTCTCACCGCCAAAATGTTTAAGTTTACCTACAGAGTATTATGTCGGTATTTATACTTTTAGTCCATCAACATGAATTTTACCGATAAGATCACGAACAAAAATATTTCGTTCTAAAACTATAATTGGTGATTTGTGGTTTGTTAACGAGAATCATTGATGAATCCTGATGAAAACAGTGAGTCAAATTCAACCAGTATTGTACATTCTGCAACTCACAGATCGATGCAGTGGTTATGGGAACAAGCAAAAGCCAAAGTGAACATGTTTGAACCAATCTGATTTTCCATTTAAATTATTACACCAAACAGCTTCATGACAGGTCAAAGAAACAAGAAGGCAGCAAGGCTAAGAAAGGATCCAAGAAAAAACAGCTCATCGATCCTTGTACAAATCCCAATTTTAACTATTATAATCAATCATTATTTCCTTCTCTTATTAGATTTCAATTTTTTCAATAAACTAACAAAAAAAAAAAGGAAGCTTTCAGTTAATTACTATTTTGCATGTGATGGTTTTTTTTCCTTCAAAAAAATAAATGAAGCTTAAAAGGGACAAACAAAAGCAACTGCACAAAGGTTAGATAGGTTAGATAGATAAAATTCCATCCAATTAGCTTGCTTTTCTGCCATTCCCATGGGACCGATATTCATCCAAAGTAGATAGAAAATATTCTTAGTCATCTTACAAGACAACCTTTCTTAGTCCTCCATCTCCCTTCAACTAAACTAGAATATCTACAGATGTTTGAACTAACTAGAAAATCTATGAACTTTGATCACACATTGTAAATTTTCTTTTAGTCAATTAATTTATGTATTTTTTTAATGATACCAACTAAATCTTAATAATATTATTCCTCAATTACTAAAAAAGGAGAAGGTGGCCATGATGATCATGTTCAAGGTCAAGCCAGTACTCTTCATCCACTTTTTCCAACCTTCAACCAACCATTAATTATTAAATTGTAAGGAGTTTTCTCTTCTTTTTTGAGCTCCGATTCATATTCAACGATGCAAGAAATGCAGGCACTGGTTAATTTCCTACATGTCCTTAACTGTTCACGCATAATCTTGCACAGAAACAAAGAAAATCCGCTGTCCCCCCTGCGAGTCAGTGTTTACAGCTAGTGGCAGGTTCGTAAATATAAACGGAATATTAGACATTCTTTAGTATAAAATGCCGAAGCAAACGACGCCATTTTGATTTCAGTTTCAGAACGATGGACATCCTCCCTGATCACAAGAATGCCAAACAAACGAAGTGTCGTTTTGGACCTCGTAACAAAATTGATTACAATTTCAGGGCATGACGTTCATCAAAATTTCCAATTGAATCCTTGTACCTTTTTTTTTTGCCTTGGATCTTTTACTTTTAAAAAATGATCAACCAGATTATTATTTTTTTGAAAAATAAATATCTTCATATATGTATATGAAAGGATCGTGATGTAGTTTCGATAATAATATAGTAGTTTCAATAATAATATAAAGAAATATATAATTATTATAGCTATTAGACTAGATAGGTGTCTTGAGTTATAATGGGAGCCGAGTTAAATTTTTTATAATATAAAAGCATATTGTTTAGGCGACTCCAATATTTAAAAAAAAAAAGAAGAAAAATTTAAAATCTGAGTTAATTATTAATTTGAATGGGTTCAATAAACTCAATTAATTTAATAATATAATGAAAAAACTTTAAAAATATAGTTATAAAACCTGACTCAATAGTTAGTTTAATAGAGAATGGATGAGGAGTTATTTTGTTCGACATGAAATAGGTTTAGGATACAATTGATAAAATTAAAATATTTAAGACTTAATTGAGACTGGAGTCGTACGTTTGGGACCAAACCATGCATTTAATTTATTGAACAAAATTCTGGCTCTAAGAAGCGACGGCGTATTTGCTCTATCTGGTCCCATTTTTCCTCATTACGAATCAGCGAGGAGAGAGCTAAGAACCGTGCTGTCGTTTAAATCCTTCACGATCACGACGTCGTTTCTGCTTCAATGGAAGCCTCAGAAACTAACACAGCCACCACATCGACCGCCAATCCAAACCCTAACAACACTAACTGAATACTATCGTCAACACCAGTGTGGTCAACAATCGATGGACCACTAGGTCTAATAGAAGACGAATCGTTAACCTACGCACGTAGATTTTACAAATTCGGATTCGCATTCTTGCCTTGGCTTTGGGCCGTCAGTTACTTCTGCTTCTGGCCTGTTCTCTTCGATTGTCGCACTTTCCCTCGCATTCGTCCTTGTAGGTAAAAAAAATTCCAAATCTCGCAACATTGTAAATGATTTGGATTGTTTCACTTGAAATTTGTATGCCGAGATCGAATTGATTACTTCTTTGCAAGCTTCCATTTTGTTGGTTAGTTTAATGAATAGTTGCTGTCTTTCTTGGATTACAGAGTGTAAACATTGCCTATATTATGTATGAGTAGTGTGTGTTTTGAGCGAGTGAGGTATGTGGCTCAAGTGGTATTGTTCTGCCTTCCTTGCAACGTTTAGGGAAAACAGTGTTCCTTACTGAGTCATTTGCTCTTGATATTGTTTCACTTTGTTAGTTTTTTTTCTTATTGCAAAAAAAGGGGATTGTGTTATCTTATTTGGGGCTGGTTGACGTTAGGGGAACCTCTGGCAAGAAAAAAAAAATTGATAGGCGAAAAGAATGCCATCAAACTCATCTGTTTTGTAGCAATGACCTATAATGTAGTTAATGCTCTCATGAACTTACCATTGAAGCATGAACTTAACTTCTTTCTGTGGAGGTTGGTTTTGGCTGTTGATTATGTTCTTAGATCAGCTAGCAGTTGGGTTCACAGTATTTACAACTCTTCTTCTTTCGTGGGCCTAACATTTTCCATTGGAGGGGAGCAACTCTTTGGCCTTGGCTGGGATAAACTACGAATGTACAATGTTGCTGATAGATTAGGCTTGACAGGTTGGATTTAGTCATA
This sequence comes from Populus nigra, assembly GCF_951802175.1. Classification (NCBI taxonomy): domain Eukaryota; kingdom Viridiplantae; phylum Streptophyta; class Magnoliopsida; order Malpighiales; family Salicaceae; genus Populus; species Populus nigra. Next base: position 2,734,798 of record NC_084865.1, read on the forward strand.
TGCTCCTGCATGACAGTCTCAATGTTCGTTCCTTATACCCTTTCGACTGTGGGGGCGTGTAGAAGAACAAGTCAATGAGACCTTTTCAAATCCAGCAGCGGACTCCTGAAACAAAGGAGATAAAGATAACAAGTTTTCAATTTCAAATGTATATCATGTAAAGGCTAACTAATAGGATGTTTGTTGCATTTCTGCTCTACCTCTGTCAAACTGAAAGTCTTTTTAAAGACACCTTGAATGCATACAAAATAGTTGCAGAAGAATAAACAAAAGACCCTTTAAACTCTCTCTCCAGTCTCTTTGAGTTTCTATATGACACTATTCAGCTATCATTTAGTTCCTTTTCTTTTCCTTTCCTATATTAGCATTGTTGTCGGGTTTTGAACACATTCCTGTACATTCTGTCATTGGAGCAACTTAAATTGCCGTGTCTTTTTCAGCTACACTGTCTGTGTTGAAGTATTTATCCCCCGAAGTAAATGAAAGAAGATTTATGGTGAGCCTCATATCCTATGCTTGTTTTTTAGAATAAGGTATATGTTTAGTTTCGACTTCCCCTGTTATGTTTTTTCCTACAAGAAGCATCTGGACTGTTTATGTCTGCAATTTTTGAAGTCCCTAGCCCTTACACTGCGATGGCAGTAATTACTTAGATAATAACTTAAGCTGTCATTAGTTGTCTGGTTCGGAGTTGTTGATTGGTTTGATTGATTCAAGAAAGCTACAGAGATTCTTGATTTGCATGCTGTTTAATTCATAGTCCCATAAAACACAGGTGTTAAGCATAATAAGGTTTAAGCTAGATGCTCAACTACAAGCCTACCATCACCCTTGGTTTAGCAATATCGTGGAGATCTTTGGACGGTTAAATTTCAAGATGTCCTTGAAGATAATGGGCATGTAAGGTCTTTAGGATGTCCGGCCTTCATTAGTCAATGGGCCTCGTGTTACTAAAGTTGGCATATATGCCAGTTGGGTACTCATGATTCGGAACTTCACATTATCCATATTTATATTCGAATCCAAAACGATTAGATAAATCCAATTCATTACATGGCATTGGCAGGTATGGATTTTAAATATTTGAACCTGATCTTATCAAATTTTTGGATAAAATAGTTACCAAGTTTTGCAAAAATAACTCCTAATCTCAATGCATACTTTAAATAACTCTAATAAGAAAATCATTTTGCAAATTATATAATCAATTTGATTAATTTTAATCGAAACTGCCCAACAAAATTCATAAAACTGTTCAATTTGATTGATTTTAGGTTATTTTTACTGATATTCCAAATAATTCAATTAATTTTCTCACCCTTGCTTTAGCTTCAGCAGATGAAGCACCACCAAGATCGCCCATATGAATCGATCTCACTGATCATGCTAGCAACAACAAAACCTTTCTCTTCATTCAATATCCTCACATGTTCAGTTACTCTTTTATGCCACTCACACATCCTATATATGACACATGCTAATTTGTGCAACATTCATGCCATCAAAGAACCTCCAATTCCTCAAATCCACAAGTCGCCGGTCGGATGGGCACACCTGTGATATGGATCATGGATGTATCCATATACATATATCAAGTTTCAGGTGGTATAGAATAATATTTATTATTTATAACTTTGGTGGCTTTTGGGGGTTTTATTATCCAAATTTGATCTAAACAATAACTATTTATAGAATATTTAATTTATTTGGGTCGGTTTGGATGATGCATCATCAAGCATTGATGTAATTGTCATCCTAACGATAACAAATGGATGGGGAAGTGTTTATAAAAGACGAAACCTCCCATTGATATGGTGAACGACTTTCATAGGTGTTCTTCTATGTTGTTAAACACTAAGCTTGCATGTCTTCCCTTCAGAGTTGGGATTCATAAATTCAGACTCCCCATTTGGGATGTATTCTACTTATCAGTTTGCAAGAAAAGGGAAGAGGAGTTAGCTAGCTAGCCACCTAATCCCCGTCACCTGATTCTTGCAAAACCTTGAAGACGGGAAGCAGCACTACCAGCAGCCACCAACGTTTTTAAGCATCCAAACACAAAACCCATAAGCAATGAACATATGAATTCTCACGATTCCTTGTGACTTAATACTCTTGTTACAGCCCCATCGAGTCTCATATTTAAAATAGCATGTTTTGTGCTATGAAAATTGAAAAAAAGAAACAGAATAATGTAGCTCAATTGATCGGGTAATTTTGGGTTTGTTTTCTAGAAGTTATTAGCTTGATTTTTATAAATCTCAGGGTTATTGAAAACTTACCTAGCCATAACTTCAGGGTTTCTGGGAATAGTTAAGGTGTGCGTAAACTGACCCAAACACCTATATTAATTAAAAAAAATAAAGGAATGCAATTGCACTTTAGCCCTTCAACTTTACTGGTTTTCTAAGCTGGATTGAAAATGCAGTTTATTTCAAAACGAATGATGAAAGGTTACTGTTAAGTTAACTTCTTGGACTTGGAAACAAGAGTTTTTACAACGGGAATAACTAATTGTGGACATGAGTTATAAAGAAGTGAGAAAAAGTAGGAGTAGCTCTGCTGTCATTTTCTATTTAGAGCCGAAGTATGTGTCTTAATGACTTGAGGTACAATGAAACAATTGTGCAAGTTAATTTGTTACCAAATGTGAATAAACAAATTGAAAGAGACAGCCCCAGAAGACCCACCTACTGTACTTTGGGGTCGCTATCTTACGTAGTATTTTAGCAGGGATTAAATAGGGTTAGTTTTAGCTAGAAAGCATGTAGAGACTCAGAGAAATTGACATCAAACCTATCTTCCCTGTGTTAGTTTTTTTGTTTTAATCATTATCTTATGTTGGATCCCACTTCATAAAGTTAGGGTTTTTTCATGAAGCTAGCAGTTTTCTAATCATAGCATATACGGTACTTGTGGTGGTGTGGGACAACAGAGGATTTTAAGCAACATCAGGATGAAACATCACCGGATTCCGATGGGTTCGTAGGGATGATGGTTAATTCATCCAGATATATATTACTAACATCCTGTACTTGATTAAGTTTAAAACTCTACAAATTTGCCATAATTTTTTTCACATTTTGTTGGTGATCAGCAATGTTTTCAAGTATCTATGCAAAAAATTTTATTTTCAAAATTGTCAATGCTTGACACCTTCTCATGAAGAATATATATATATATATATATATATATATATATATATATATATATATATATATATATATATATATATATTAAGGAGTTAACTTTGAAAATATAGCTACTTTATCTCCTAGGTTCTATGCAAAATTGGCTTTCGGTTGAAACAACCAAATTTACGAACTTAAAAGTCCAAAATGGTGACTGGCTAAGACCATTCCATTTGAAACTTGCGATTCTTTTGGTTTGAAAAACAATTATGAATTTTAGGTCTTAACCCAAACGTGAATTTTAATTTAACAAAAAAATTAATTCTGGGGAAAGTGATTTGACATTGAATCTAAAACTTATCTAAAACTCAATTAAAGAGGGATTTTAGTCTTGATATGCAAAAACTGGTCGAGAATACCCTGATGGAGAGATTTGAGAGGAAAAAGAAAGGAGGGAATTGCCATTATGTGTTACCTAAACATGGAAGATCGCCTTCAAATTCTAAAAAAACTCTACATAGTTTTATGGGGCCGTAAGAAGGTATGACCTTTGGTTGACATACTTGGAGAAAATTATATATGTTCGAATAAAGCCAAGTAGAATATATATTCTATTGAGGCCGGAATTCCATGTAACAAATTGCATCCTGCAAGATGGATAGAAGAATCCTAGGAAAGAGATTGGTTTGCATGGAAGCTTGAGAAAGGGACCACAAATTGTTATAATGGGATTTTGTAGGAGGGTAAGCAGTGATGGTTCATCAATATTTAGGTCAAAATTAATGTTTTTTCTGAGGTGCGTTGTAGTGCTTGTGAATGTCACAAGCAGTGTGGTTGGGAAAAGATGGGTTAGCTTGAAATGTTGAAGAACAGTAAGAGAAATGGGAAGGTGTGTTGCTTGATTGGCCATTTTTTCAGTGTGGTAGGCTAAGGTACCTGATGATTTTCACGACAGGAAGACCAATTAATAGGCAGATGGGATTTGTTTGTTGCTTCAATGCCTTGCTTCATCGAGAGAAGGCAGAATTGAGAGTTTAATTATACACTTAATTATGCACAACTCTCTAATTTTCCTGGTTTAAAAGAGATATATTGGGTCCCATTAATATTTAAGGAGAATGTTTGTTACAATCCCACTTGTTTAAGCTCGTAATTCCCTGTTAATTTATCATTAGGAGATTAAAATTAATTTCAAATCAGAAGCCATTTTTTAGTAATTGAAATAGTAATTAGTACTGATCTTGCATATTTGTGAATTCTTCATATTAAAATGGACCTAGCCAGGTCTAATAGGACATCAATAACTTAGAAAATTAATGAGCAAAAAAAATTGATATATAAAAATTAATGTTAATTTCTATTATTTAAGTTTTAAACTGATAACTTAGTTTGGCATGATCAAGTCTTCTCTTAAACCTAAACATATCTTACTTGTTTATAAAAATATATATTTGTTAAGTTATTATATAATCTACTTGGATCCAATACTAATATGACAATATAAATTCTCACTTAAATACTTATTACCTTTAATTTGTACAAGTTCAATCGCATCACTAGGTGTGCTTCAATTTATGCTTCTCTTTTTGGTTTACACTTAATTAATATATAATACAGTATTAAACACAATATAATGCCAAGAAATGAAGACATCAAAACATAGAATCAAATTACAAACCATTTTTTTAATTTAATCGAGTGATGGATGGAACAATTTTTTTTTATCAACCCTAGACCGTTTCATTGCAATTAAGCAGTTAACTACCAAGAGAAAACACAACCATGATCCATTGTGACACCGAAAGATATACAGGTGCATGAAAGCTAGCATTTTGAAGGTAAGAACCCTCTGTGCATATAGTTATCTAAAAATCAAATTACTGATGCCCGAGGACAGTGAATTTGGAACACTACAGAAAAAGAAAAAGAAAAGTCTTTCATATGTAACAGCTTGAGCTTGATATATAAATGTAGACATGGAATTTCCATGGTTTCTTGTATGGTGTCTGACTTGTGTAGGAAGCAAGACTTGTACAAGGGATTCAGATAGAGTGAATAAATTAATGAAAGATCATTCTGTTACCAATTAAGATACAATCAACAATTTCAATATATATTTTGTATAGCTGGTAAGCATTTCACTGAGAAAAAGCTTCCTTTTCAAGCAATCAAGGCATAAAGTTTTGCTTTTAATACCGAGAGGAACGTGCCCTATAGCTAGATGTGATGCCCTATGGCTTTCTCAGATCATCAAATTAATCGGAAATGGGTTTTGTTTTCATAAACATAGATCAATTACCTCATCTACTATTTCCTAATTTTGTGTGTAAACGCATGCATACTCCCATTTGATTTTTCAACCAATTTATAATTGATTATTATACATGATTACTTGCTAGACTATACAATACTATATTTCTTGTCAATTTTTTGGTATACAAGTTACCAATCAATATCGTGCTTGCCTAATTAAACTTGTTGAGATTTAATTTCATGTTTCTTCCTTCAACTCCCAACTTTAGGGTACAAATCATGCTCTCCTAGCTTTAATACTCTAGCTAGGTATATATCCTGATCATGCGCCAGTCTTTTGTACAGTGAAATAAATCCCTTTTCAACCAGGTTTAATTATGACAATCCACACGTTCAAGTAGAAGTTTTAAACTAACCAAAGATCGCTTGTACGTAGATGCACTTACCAGCCTTTTTAGGAGGTGTTCGCCAATGAATCTTATATTTGGAATCCAGAAAATAGTGCTACACAGTGCAATCTGATTCAAATTGTTTAATCATGATGGAGTTGAAAGAGAGAAATAGTTCTGCAGATGATGATTCCTCACCTCTTACTCATTCAAATAAAAACTCCTGTAGGTTAAAAACTGTTCAAGAATGCATGCATGTTTGTGTACATGGGGCCTTGAAAGGGCTGCTTATTATAGTAAAATGGAGAGGATGAAGAATATATCAAATTACCAAGGTCGTCCCACTTGATATATGTGAAGATCAGGCATCAATTAATTAGTAATCCACTAAGGCTAGCTATATATATAATATGTGAAGACTTCCCTTATTTATAACCTGAGAGAAACAACAACAAAGTCTCAGTCAGATGACCTTTCCATAATTGTGAGGAATTAAAATAGCATAGTGGATATTATTTCACGTTAAGGATTCATATTTTATATATCAGTTTATGAAAGGAGACGCGAAGAAAACTGAAAGAACCATGAAGCAGCTTTCAGTGAAGGCATATGAAATGTATAGGTACACAGGAGCAAGAATTAAGCAAACAAAGAGTTAACTTATAATTTCAAGATTAGGTTCAACAGGGTTTTCATGAATCACCCGAATCCCACCATACAGAGCAAGATTGACCAATAATTCAATAATATTTTTAGACTAGAGAAAAAGTAAGAGAAAACAGCTACCTAGCAAGCTAGCTAGCTAGGCAGCCCTGGACGAGCACTTAATAAATTCTCAAGAAGAATATCTAGGTAATGTGATGTGGACAAATTAATGGCAATATGGTGACTGTAATGATAATAAAACCGAGAAGTGAGAGAGAGAGAGAGAGGAAGAGGAAGAGAATTTAGTTAAGAGGAGAAGAGATCAATTTCATGGGGTATAAAATCCCAGTCAGTTAAGAAATCACTTTATCCATCTTTTTTGCTTGCACCAACAACATTTTAATAAACATGGACTTGTTTTCTCCTTTTGACCTTTCATCTACATAGATGTGAGCAAAATGTAAGACATGCTACCTTGCACTCTTCCCCTCCTTTTACCTCTTAATTTATCATTAATATTTGCCACATATAAGCATTTACTACATACTTTTTCATTTTTTTTCTTTTCTTTATATAATAGATACGTTCCTGAACACGAATCGCGGACAAATTAAAAAATAAAAGTAATAAGACTCGAATTAAAAATATTTTCTTTTTCTAATTGAGTTCTTACCACTTAACTATTGTCGGTTAAACTAGTAATTCACTTGCGCATATATTATATATGCTTGTTGAATTATTAATTTTTCTTATTTTTTTATGGGATTGATTGATATTATTATTTTTATTCTTAATGGATATATAAAAAATAAAGTTCGACCCTAAGAGTCTATACGAGGGATATGTATTAAGCTGCAAGTTCCTTGGCATAAAGTTTCAATGAGTATGAATTCAACAGGGAAAGAAAAGAAAAACTTAACAAATAAATGTTTTGAAAGGTACGAAGAAAATGTCGAAGAGTACTTTCTATATTTAGTCCGCTATATATACCTTGCAAGGGGAGATGACAAATTGAAGAACCCTAGCTGGAAACATGAAGATTAATTAAACGAGATGAAGAGAGATATTGGGAGGTATATACAGTGAGCTCTGATGGGATCTCCTTTGTATTGAAAGGGGAAAAAAGGGAGTAGATATTGAAAAGAGCATGATCAAATAATTAATGAGTGTTTCAGAGATAAAATCATAAGTTTGGTCACAGAATGACTGCATATCAAAGATCAAATATAATAAAAACATATATCCTATACTGGAGAAATTGAGAGAGAGTACTTAAGTTTTCTTGAGAGAATCAGAAACTAAGAAATATACAAGACAGATGAAATATTGTGTATCAAATTAAAGCTTTCATCTTCGGTTAAAAGTAAATAAATTGAAGCTTATTATTCTCCTCTGACAATTCTCCAGCTCTACAGGACTTGTAGTTTTGTCAACAATGGCTGGCGCTTCCCTTCTCTGGTAATCGTTGCTATGGGCTGTTGCAGTCCTTCTTCTAATATAGCAGCCATATGAAAAATATAAACTTTTTCTACTTGATTTTCCCACATGTGCTTTAAATGTAAGAATCCATGCCGTGTTTGGTTCGTATAAGCTATTCAGTCTTTCCTTCTTGTCTTTTATGCAATCAATCTTTTGGTGGAATTAAGTTCTTAATTTCAGCAGCTATATATCTGTAAGGGCTGCCTCCGCCATAGTCAGCAAAGGTTAAACATGAGGTTAAGTAATAAAAAAGTAAAACTTTCATGAATTGAACTGCTAGAAAATTAATAAATAGTAATGAAAATATATACTGAAAAATAATGTTTTATTACTAATTTCCAATGGAAATATTTGTTGGCAAATTCTGATGAAAATAACAGTGGATTGCGTTTCATCAGTAATTTCTGATAGAATTACTGACGAAGTAAAAAATTTAAAACAAATTAGCAATTCTATCACAAAGTTGACATATCATTATTTATAAATAAGTTGTTATCTATATTTCACTCCTCCCTTCTTCTTTCTTTTCTTTCTTACGCTAAAAAAATATAAAATTAATTATAGTTTGTTTTTTATTAAACTTAAAGAGATGAACAGAGTATTAATAAGTGAAAGCTAAATCAATGGTGTTCTTGAATACAAAAAAGAAAATAAATAAAATAAGAGAAACGTTGAGGATTGAAAATACTTGACATCCCAAGTAAGTTATTTTTACCCTCCAGGAGGCTATACAACAATGAAATATTTTAACAGACTCTTTATTTTTAAACTTGACTGAAAGTAAAACTATATATAAATTGTTACAATAATCAATGAACATGGCATACATAAATTCAAGAATTCCCAAAATTATTTTAAAAAATCTAAAACACTAATATGGAAACACTATATATATATATATATAAGCAAGTTGTTATGCCTGAAGAAGTTAAGCCTGAAGAAGAAGAAGAAGAAGAAGAAGATGATGATGACCTTGGTAGCTTACCACTTAAAAAATTATTCACCAACTCCCCTCCCCTCTTACAGAAATTAACATTAATTTCCTCTTAAATGACCAATAATAAACTGCATGCAACAAAATAATTTCTAACTTTGCTACACATGTAATCAATGCTTATGCTCATCTAATAGAATAATTTCATTTACGTTGCCCAGAAATGGGCAATTGAGTGTTCGTGTTTGTTGTGTCTCTGTGGGAGAGTACTGAGCTGTCAAGAAGTGAATTACAAGGATAAATAATTTGATTAGGCTAATGGTAACATTTAATACACATTGATATTTAGGTAAAAAAAAAAATCAGTGCTTATACATGTACATGTATTTATACATATCCTATCTTGTGTATATAAGAAAAGTGACCTCTCATCTGTAACCCTAAACCCAATTCCCTCCTGTTCTATATCTCTTTCTTCCAATTCAACTTCTTATATTCCTCAAACTTCTGTTCAAGATCTTCCTCGTGTGCCGATTAGTGCCATAAATTTACAGTTTGTTGCTGTGTTGGGATATTTAGGTGAGCTTGGTCAAGCTTTCATGTGATGGAAGATCTTAAAGGTAGCTCAAGCAGTGATGATGGGAAGACTAGTTGTCATAGAGGGCACTGGAGACCAGCTGAAGATGAGAAACTTCGGCAACTTGTCGATCAATATGGTCCCCAGAATTGGAATTTCATCGCGGAACATCTTCAAGGAAGATCAGGTAAGATAGAGCTAAAGAATTCACCTCTCCTTTTCTTTCTCTCATCATTGCTCAAGTTCTAAGAAATGGGATTTTCATATGTGCTTCTTTTTCTTTATCTTGATTTGTAGGGAAAAGTTGTAGATTGAGATGGTACAACCAACTTGATCCAAATATCAACAAAAGGCCTTTTACAGAAGATGAGGAAGAAAGGCTCCTAAAAGCTCATCAGATTCATGGAAACAGATGGGCTTCGATATCTAGGCTCTTTCCTGGTAGAACTGACAACGCTGTCAAGAATCATTACCATGTTGTTATGGCAAGAAGGAAGCGGGAGCGCTGCTTGACTTTCCATGGTAAGAGAAATAATTTCCAAGTCCAATATTCTACTGATCATCATCTTCGGTCCGACAGAAATAGCAGTACTCCTCCTGGTAGCAATTTTGGGTTCTTTAGGCCTCAAGTGTCACTTGATTATGGTTCTAAATTAGGGTTTCAGAATAATATTATTGAAAGAAAGGGTACTAACATACCCATGTCCTCTTCAAACTCATCACCTTCTTGGACTAACGTTAGTGCTTCAACCATCACAAATGACTCATTAAGTTTTGACGTCTTTGATGCAAAAAGAAAGGATTATATTCAATACTCAAGTTCTAATTCTTCATTACATCCTAAAGAGGGACCACTTGCTTTGAATGAATCTCTTCACTGTACTTACCATCCTAGTTCTACCATTTATGGTGGTAACAACTACCAGAATGTTGTTGGACAGCAGATCCCTAATGCTAAGAAAGTTAATCCTAATAATCCTTTTGCATTGACAAGTTATGGTGATGGTTATGGAAGCAATAAAGAGAAGATTATCGAAAGCCAGTTAGTGAGACTCAATAGCAATAATCATGAGCCAGCTGCATTGTGGAAATTGCCAATGGCTTCTCAGCAAGAAGAAAAAGATCATGGAGGTCAATTAAAGAACCAGGATGTTGCCTTTATAGACTTTCTCGGTGTGGGAATCTCTTAATTATCGAAGATATATATTATCCAAGCTTCAGTTTTATCATCATGACGAGCATAATCTTGGGTTTGATAATCTTCCAATTTTCCAATTATAACAATATTGGTCAGACGTCTGGTTCATATATATATTAGGCAGTGCCTGATGAGTTCAGAATAAGCAAAAGGAGGAGGCAGCTACATTTTGCTTTCATCCCTCATTTAGGACTTTCAATGTTTCAGCTGTAATTTTCAGTTAGGTACAATCTGCAAATGATATTTCTTATGTAAGGGCTTTGTTTTCTTTCTGTCATCCATGGATCGATGATGTAGTGGTGGTGGTAGCAGCAGAGCAAGTAATTTATGGAAACCTGAATCTTGATTGATTTATAGATGTTTAATGAGTTCTTTCTTCTGTAACTCCCTATAGACACATTCGAGCTTGAAACCCTGCACCATGAATTAGAAGAAGCGAAGGTATATATATTAATTGTGTTCTAATAATCATTTCTCTAGTTTTTGTGCCATAATTTCGACTACTACTTTGCTGCTTCGAGGCCTTGTGCCATGCTAGATATTTCTGTGCTATTTTGAAGTATATTAATCATCCTTTTATCAGTTAGTTGACATGTTCCTATCTGAATGGATTGATAAGTTATTTGATGACAATTTTGTCTCCCTTAGGGTTGTGATCGCTGAGAGCTATCCTCATATGCGTTCCTGTGTTTTTCTGCAAGGATTCTCTACAATAACCTTACCTTATTCTGAATTGTAAATCAGATACTTAATTCTTGAATGATAATTAATAATTAATTTCTCAATGTTTCTTTCAAATTGATCATTAATTTTCAGTTAAAAAATCATTTCTTTGTAATTTAAATATAAATGTTTAAAGTATTTCATATAGAAATGTTTAGTAACATGGGAAAGTAAGATTAGAAAAATTTATTATGAAATCAAAATTTTAAAATATAAAAAAAAAATTCACGAAATAATCCGAAACAAAACATAGTACGATATTATCAATGATAATCAAATTTTTAATTTTTTTATAATCTTATAAATAAATAGAGATGACATTTAATTTTTAATTATGGGAAAGAGGATGTAATGAAATCAAGAATTAATATTAATCTGTTTTAATTCATCTTAACTGATCTTTCAATCATCCACAATATCTTTTGTTTAATTAATATAAAATTAGCTAGAAACTCTCTCATATGATGTCAATTTTTAATAAAAATATTCATGACGATCCAAATTAAACAATTAAATACTTGGCATTTGAATACCGTTAGTACTCCCTTCATCCAAAATAATTATCAATTCATTTTTTTCAATTTTGAATTTTAAAAATAGGAGAAATAAATGGTACTGCTTTGGTGAAGAAAATGGGTGTCCAATTATGGCAATATATATATATATATAGTAAAATCCATCACTTTATTTTATCAAGATTTTAACCACTTTCCTATTAATTTCTTCCTGGTTGAAAAAATAAAAATAAATGCCGTCAAGAGGTTGATTTAAACGATAAAGAAATTATTTTATCTTAGATTGATATTATGTTAAAGTAAGGGTGGCAATTTCATTTCTACCTCATGAATGACAACACATTCCAATCCGACTTGAATGTATATTAAATTCTATGGATTTTTTAAAAAAAAAAAATATTCTAGAAGGTAGCTAAAAACAAGATATATAAAAAAAAATAAAAAAATAAAAAATAAAAAATCACAAAAATATAAAGCAAACACACAAAAAAAAACCAACAAATACATAATCAAAAAACAAATATTAGAATTGAAAGAGTTGATCACAGAACATACAAAAGACTTGCCAAAAACAAAATTCTATGAATAACTTGGGTTAAATATCAAATTCAAGAAAGACTTTAAAGGTAAAAAACCGAGTTTTAAATTGTGTATAAATATTGTTTTACTACCTGAAAATCCATAAAAATTTTAAAGGTTGATGAAATTATATTTATATGAAACTATATATGTTTGATAATAATAATAATAATAATAATAATAATAATAAGCTATTTCTGTACCGGGTTCTAGTCAGGAAGATTAACAGGCAACAAGGGATCGACTCTGCTGTATCGTGCCCGACTGCCATGATCGAGGTGAGTGCTGTGTTTTTGAGTTTGCTGTGGTGATGGAGATAGTGACAGACTCTGCAGGTCGTTGAATGTTTATTAATTATATGTTCCTTAATTTGTTTTCAATGCTTTTTAGTGACCGACGACTATGGTGTTTTTGTGTTCATATTTTATGTGAAGTGTGAGGATGTTAATTAAATTCATTCATGAACAAACACCCCCATGCGTCTGTGGAGAGATTACTGATTTTTTTTATTTTTTTTTTTATATTATTTTAATGTATTGATATTAAAAATAATTTTTAAAAAATAAAAAAATATTATTTTAATATATTTTTAATAAAAAAACATTTTAAAAAATAACTACAACCATACTTTTAAATAAAAATACCCTTTTCTACAGCTGAATTAAATTATAATATGCTTCATATTTTTATTTTTTTGCAGTCTATATAATGTAATCTTGTGCCTATAAATTTTAATTCTTCCTGTAATTAAGCTCTGAACCTTATGAATTCATCTGCAGTGGATGCTCGATTGTTTGATTTTTTTATGTTGAGAAGAGTAATAAATGTTTATTTAGAGATTGTGTTTCAAACACTCATTAAAATAAATTTTTTATTTATTTATTTTTTATATTAATATATTAAAATAAATTAAAAATACAAAAAAAAAATTAAACTTTGAGCTATCAGCATTTGGCTGTTATGTCAAACACTTCCTAGAAAAAAGGACCCAAATTTGAATACAATAAAACAGCGCCGTTTTAAATTGCCGCTAAGGTAAAGGCAAGAACCCACCCATTGGGCTGCTTCATCATCAGATACAATCTATCTAGGTAAAACCAAAACCCATTATCACTCTCTGCTTCCCTCCCTCCCTCCTTCTAAACTTCCAACCCCCTCCAACGACGCCGTCTCTCTCTCTCTCCTCTACTTCCTCCCTCAAGGTATCTCTCTCGTCCATACTCTGTCTTTCTCTTAATTCATTACTACAAGTAAATCTGTTTAATTTGCAAGTTTATTTTGCTGCAATTGCCACTTGATATTCTTACTTCACTTTTAACTATGTTGGCGGTAAATACAAGAGCATCAGAAGCAGTTGTTGATGCAAGAGAGATGGATATAGTTGAATCTGTACTCAATCTTGCTGTCCAAAATCCTGCCGAGGAGGATTTTTCGGCTGCCGAGTTGACCTGGACTAAGTTTGGTACTGCTGAGCATCACGATGAGGTTGCCCTCATTCCTTACGATCGTGTTGATGCCTTTATAATTGGAGAATGCTCTAACCCCGAGTGCCCTACCCGCTTCCATATCGAAAGGGGAAGAAAACGAGCCAGAGGCACTTTGAAGGACTACAAGACTGATGAATATTTGGAATACAAGTTGTAAGTTTCTAGTCCTCTTCAAATTCCATTTTGCTTTGTTGTATCATTTTCCTTCGATAAAGAATCTGTTCTCCATGTTGTTATAGAATTTATTATTCCTTTTTCTCTTTGCCTAATGCACTCTTCATGTCTTGCCATCATTTTTTCTAGCTTTTGATGGGGCACCCTATGGGCTTTCTCCAAGTTGTTTGAATATATCTTATCGTTTCATCGCATATTATGTGGGAAAAGGAAAGAAGGGGAGATTTGTATAGAATGAGTGTCAAATTATAACAGGGGAGAATAAGGCATCCTCCAAGATGAAAAGAATCGAAACAAAAGAGCTTTCTAACTCCTCTAAATATCAACAATGGAAAAGGCCCCTTGAAAATCCTGGAAGGATATCACCACAAAGAGGATCAAAAAAGTTTCCTTTCCCACAATTGCTGTTTTTGTAGGAACTGATTCTTGAATTTGTAAATCATCTCCACCAATCCGCTTCATCTTTGGTAGCAAGATGAAAAATCTCATCTTTCATGAATGTATCCAGTACATCACTAAGGTTCATTTTGGAGTTGCGTAATTTCACTTCTCTAAATGCTTTTAGAAGCATTTTTTCAGCTTGATCTTTTTGCTACTGGATGGGTTTGGAAGTGCTGCTTAAGACCAAAACCACTTCTTAAAACAATACTAAACAGGCATTATGTGAATATGTTTGGTTTTTTTATATGCATTTTTAACTCAGGTGTATAATTTACTGTGTGACGTGTGAGTAATAAAGGTAAAATGGCTGGCACCTTCATCATATTCATCAACTTCATTGTCAATGTTGGTTTTGTTGCTTCATTGTCAAGTTTGATTTGTGGCTTTTGTTGCTTAAACTATGTATATAAGTTCTCATGTTGGTTTTCATTTATGTTTGGAAGGTACTGGTGCTCATTTGGTCCTGAAAATTATGGTGAAGGTGGAGGAGTATTACCTAGTCGAAAATATCGTCTTAATACCCGAAATCGTGCTGCAAGGCCCCAATCCATGCGTGGCTGTACATGCCACTTTGTAGTGAAGCGCTTGTATGCCCGACCGTCACTGGCACTAATTATATACAATGAAAGACGTCATGTAAACAAATCTGGTTTTGTCTGCCACGGACCACTTGACAGAGATGCCATTGGTCCTGGAGCCAAAAAAATTCCATATATTTGTAATGAAATTCAGCAGCAAACAATGTCTATGATTTATCTTGGAATTCCTGAGGAGAATGTGTTGGAGAAACACATTGAGGGGATTCAACGATACTGTGGTTCAAATTCAAAAGTCAACAGCCTTGCTTCACAATATGTCCATAAACTTGGAATGATCATCAAACGGTCTACTCACGAGTTGGATCTAGATGATCAAGCTAGCATCAGGATGTGGGTTGAACGCAATAAGAAATCCATTTTCTTTTATCAAGATTCTTCGGAATCAGATGCTTTCATTCTGGGAATTCAAACAGAATGGCAATTGCAGCAAATGATCCGTTTTGGTCACCGCAGTCTCATTGCAGCAGATTCAACATTTGGCATTAAGAGACTCAAGGTATTCTATGCATGCCCTTTTTTTTTATGTAACCTTGAAAAAACATTATTAGGTGGTTGTTGATGGCATTGTGTATTTGAATGTTAGTATCCGTTGTGCACACTTCTTGTTTTTGATTCGAGACAACATGCACTTCCTGTTGCATGGATCATCACGCGTAGCTCTGCAAAGCCAGATGTTGCTAAGTGGATGAAGGCTCTACTTGGTCGAGCATCAAGTGTGGAGCCTGGATGGAAGATCAGTGGATTCTTGATTGATGATGCTGCTGCAGAAATTGATCCCATAAGGCAGGATATTTTTGCTATACAGTTTGTTTTCATCTGTGGTTGCAGAATATAGACTGTACAGTAGTCTTATCATACCTTGTATTATCTGGATTTTCAGGGATATATTTGGCTGTCCTGTTTTGTTTTCCCTCTGGCGAGTTCGTAGATCATGGCTGAGAAATATTGTCAAAAAGTGTGGTAACATTGAAGTTCAGCGTGAGATTTTCAAACGTCTGGGAGAGATAGTTTACAGCATTTGGGGTGGAGTCGATACTTTGTCTGCCTTGGAAGAGTTGACTCATGATCTTGTTGATCAGACTGCATTCATACAATATTTCAAAGCCTCTTGGGTCCCTAAGATTGGTTAGTTCTCTCCCTTGCAGGCACTAGATAATATGCTTTGGTTTTGTGCATGCTTGTTTTAGTCATGTGGAATGACATTGGCTTCTTATGTCATGATTTTGTTGTCTGCTTCTTTGACAGAAATGTGGTTATCGACTATGAGAGCTCTTCCCCTAGCAAGTCAAGAGGCTTCAGGTGCCATAGAAGCTTATCATGTAAAGCTGAAAGCTAAATTGTTTGATGATTCACATCTTGGTGCACTCCAAAGGGTGGATTGGTTAGTGCACAAGCTGACAACTGAGTTGCATTCAAGTTACTGGCTGGATAGGTACGCTGATGAAAGTGATTCTTTTCAAAATGTCAAGGAGGAATATATTGCATCTACATCATGGCACAGGGCTCTGCAAATTCCCAATTCTTCTGTTACTGTGGATGATCAGGATCATCTCTTTGCGAGGGTATCAAGTCAAAAGGACAACAACATAACACGTATAGTGTGGAATCCCGGATCAGAATTTGCTTTTTGTGATTGTGCATGGTCATTGCAGGGAAACCTTTGCAAGCATGTTATCAAGGTCAATATGATTTGTGAAAACCGTGAAGGTTATCAACCCTCAATGTCGTTTCAGTCTTTCAAGGAGCTATTGACAAGCCTCTGGAAAAAACCAATGGATGACTCGGTTGGTCTAGATTTGTCTATTGCCTGGGCGCACCAGATGCTGGATCAAATTAAACAGCTTGTTGAACTGGATAGTTCAAAAACTATTGGTACTGTGGTAAATAACATGCCATTGAAATGGGTTTCAAAGAAGGGAAGAACATCTATTGGCATTCCATCATCAGTTCTGGCTCTTCCATCCAGTTCCAAGAGTGGTTCAAACAATGCTGTTGCACGTAAGAAAAGTCAAAAACGTAAAAGATTGTCAAGATTGAGGTAGCATCAACTAGTAGATAAAAGATGTCTTCGTGGATATCTCTGACCCGTGCTGCCAATTGAAAATGTGCTCATGCTCGCTTTGTTTCTAAGCTTGTCGAGCACTGTCATCCTAACTCCACTGTAGGGGAAGTCTCCTGAATCTTGATCTGTATTCAATCGACCAAGATCAGTATACTCGCAGCCACCATAATTTTGTTTTGATGCTATGCATGGTATATCTTTGCTGCAATTGCAAATATAAATGTGCCTTGAGGTACATCAAATCGTGTCTGAACACTTACGCTTCTGCACATTCCTCAGCAGGTTCCAGGAGGTGGCTGCCATCATTTGCTTCAAATGTTGGAAGGATTCTTGAGCATGTGACTGGATTATTTCGTTCTCTCATTCGATAGAGCTGCAGACATGGAGGTCTCTTAGGTTTCTTTTTGTTCAGAAAGGAAATATTGGTGAAAATTACGCCATTGAATTTATATTTATCAATTTTTGTAGTTTTGATTGCATGAAATTTGTGTAGATTCTATACAACTATTGACCTGTTTTCACTTGTTTTTAATTACTTACAAAAATTGCTAGGTCATGCAGAGTTAGAATGGATCAATTGCTATCAAGAAGATCAGTATAACCCTGAAATGTTATTTCTTTTTTTCTTTTTTATTTCACTGTCATTACGATTCTGTCATCCTGGTAATTTGAGACTGATGGAAACAGATTACAGTCAGTAACTGATTAGATACCAACTCTGTAGACTCTTGAGCATCCAAGGATTGCCATAGAGGATAATATGTCCATGTTCCATAGTGGTTAATTTCCACATGGTGGATTGCTGGTCTTTTTAGCCTGTTAAAGAAACGACATAGAGCACACTTTTTGATTTCAAAGTGGGCCCAAAATCCAAGCCCACCATACACTTCGACAAGCACTAAACAAGCATGAGAAGCAAAATTGCCAATAGGAGTGAGGCGATCTCACCTTATCCACACCCCAACCACAACCGTAATCACATTCATCACCCCCTCCTTCCACATCACTCCTTGTCAAATATCCACAACCTCAAAAATAAGCAATAGCCCTCTCATCACCATTAGTCTCATCTTTCTTAAGAAAGTAGAATCTCAGTTTTGTAATAACACATTTTGCAAGCAATGGCAGCCATGAATTCTAGTGTTTTGGCATGCAACTATGCCATCTCAGGCACTGGATCATCTGAGCTTAATGCCAAGATTGTTTCCATGCCTGCAGTTGCATCCCTTGTTGTGTGTGGCCCCAAGTTGCCTGTGATCAGAGCCCAACAGACTAGAGCTGATTCTAGAGAAATGAAAGCAAGTGAAGGAAGGAGAGCTGCAATGGTTTATCTTGCAGCTACCCTTTTCACCTCAGCTGCTGCTGCTTCTTCTGCCAATGCTGGAGTCATCGAAGAGTACCTTGAAAAGAGCAAAGCTAACAAGGTTTGTTTGCAAAACCCTGCCTTTCTCAGAACTTTTTATTTATCAGATCATCTGTTTCTATTATGATGTTGATTGTGAAGTGATAATGTTATAGGAATTGAATGAC
Source organism: Populus nigra (assembly GCF_951802175.1). Lineage (NCBI taxonomy): Eukaryota > Viridiplantae > Streptophyta > Magnoliopsida > Malpighiales > Salicaceae > Populus > Populus nigra. The sequence continues at coordinate 2,753,514 of NC_084865.1, forward strand.
AAGAAGAGATTGGCCACTAGTGGAGCAAATTTTGCAAGAGCATTCACAGTTCAATTTGGCACATGCAAGTTCCCCGAGAACTTCACAGGCTGCCAAGATCTTGCCAAGCAAAAGGTGCAACTCATGTAGTTTTATGAGTAATATTTCTTATTGATTGGACCGTATGATTATTTCATTTAATTGGTTTTCTTTGGCTGTTGCAGAAAGTGCCATTTATCTCTGATGATTTGGCTTTGGAGTGCGAAGGAAAGGACAAATACAAGTGTGGTTCCAATGTTTTCTGGAAATGGTGAAGAGGGTGAGCTTTGTCTTTGAATCTCCATTTTCCAACATGTATCTAGTTTTCCATGTAACAAAATTTACAATCCATTTATCTCTAGTTTCTCTGTGTGATTCTCTCCTATATTTTCCTGTGTCCTTGCTGGAAATTGCTCCATCCATGGAGAATATATGGAGATTGGACAAAAATTTCCATGACTAATTTTACCTAATTGTGGGTGGGGCAAATTACGACCCTGAAGCCTTTGAAAATGAAATATTTAACCCATTAAAAAGTAGATCATACGGTTTAAAGGAAAAGTTATTTCCCATGCGCAGAAAACATTACAGAAAGCAGATGAAACTCAGAGAACCTGCCTTGGCTGAAAGTAACATGGAAAGAAAGTATATTCAGCCAACCATGTTCCATCCAAGGTAGCTCAAAGTAACATGGATGACTTGATCCATCACATGAATTCAGACCACATATTCTTGATAGAACTAGCTCACGATGTTCCTAAGATGAACATGAGGAATTGTAATAGGAATATAGCCAGTAAGTTCATCAGTGTCAGAGCTATTCATTTCACAAGCAAGACAAATCTAGTGGTTGCCCTATTTATGCTAAGTTATCCAATACCTCCGTTTATTCTACCTTTACAAATAAATGCTTATAGGAACTTTCAGCATTATAACCTGTTAAAAGAGAACCTGGTTTGCCAGGGTGGTCAGTAAATAACATTAAACAAAACAAGGACTACACAAGTTAATAAGATCTCATCCATCTCTTTCATTACAAGAACAGAAACCAAGAAAGAGTTGAGTTGGAGAGGGGACTCCAAATCTTGTTTGGACAAGAAATTATGGTGTAAAAAATAAATGGAGCTAAGCTGGAATATAGGATCTATTAAATTCCTACAAAGAATTTCCTAGCATTCCTATAGCACAAGTAATCGATCCAGGAATGCTGGAAAATGTACCTTCTATTAAATTTTCCTGTATTCTTTTGGTATAAGTAATCGATCCTTTGTTCTCTCTGTGGTTGGGGCTCAGTTGAATCCCCAGGTGTGCATTCTGTTATATTCAATAATCCATACACAGAAAATCAGTGACCAATGACAGAATCAGTGAAATCCAAGGTCAGAAAATCACCAAGGCAAGTCAAAACTGAAAAAGGCAACCACAAATTTGCCAAAATTGGTGTTTGGTACCGAGAGTGTTATCTGAGAGCTCATCCATGCAGCAGCTTCATATCACGCTGAAGCAAATATGACTTAAGAAATGCTCAGTTCAGACCCTTAATGTGGTTCCTCTAGTGATCAACCCAACCACTTCCATAATATTGTTTTTCAATCATAATTTGCTCAACGCAAACTGGCCTCTGAAAACAACCAGTGCAAACTGAATCCCTAAACTTCAATTGAGATTGACCGAAGAAGCCCAAGAGTATGAGCACCAAGATGAAGAGATATTACTCTGCAGCTGCGGGCATGGTGTTGGAAATACCTCATCTGCAAAACCTGAGACAAATTCACAATGCCATGACAAAGATGATACCACTCCAAGCAAGCTAACATTCTTCATGCATATCCCACCAAATGGTGCGTCCTCAATTCCCTCCAATACAGGGGCTTTTGTTGAATTGAAACTGACCACATTACGGATAGAAATGCCCTTCACAACTGGAACTGCCTTAGGATCCCATCCTTCATCAGGATGGTCATTTGAACCTCTACTGAACCTTATCGGAACCTTAACTCTCTCCATTGTTACATTACTTATTGTAATATTTGCTATATATCCTCCTCTGCCATTGTCAGTTTTTATTCTCACACCAGCAGCAGAATCCCAGACATGCAAATCTTCAATAGTTATGTTAAAAATCCCTCCAGACATCTCACTACCTATTCCAACCCCAGAGCAAGTAGGGGTGGTGCCAGATACTCTCCTAACTACAATGTTTGAGCTTGGACGAGCCATTTTAATACCGTACTGGTCCCAGCCACTCTTCACTGCTACAAGATCATCCCCACTCTCAATGTAACAATCCTCAATACACACATTTGTGCTTGAGTCTGCACAAAGAAAGAAAAACCAGTTTAGTTTCATGAGTCAGCTTCAATGCAATTAAAACTAGGGAGGAAAAAAGAAAAGGGAGGATAAGAATCATACCAGGGTCTATACCATCAGTATTTGGGGCTTTGAGAGGAGCCAAGATTGTCATGTCTTTAACAACAACATTGCTGAAACAAATGCAGAGCTAATAGTATTAGTTCCCAGCTACAATTTCCAGTAGGAAAATAACTATGACGAGATAAAAAGAAGTGAACATTCGATTTATGCTTGTTATTACATTTCTATCCCAAGTATCCGTAGCAAAGCAAAGAAAACAAAACCCAATTGGATAATAGTAAGGTAACTCTCTGGTTCTAACTTTCAAGGGCAAGGACCTGGCATGGGAAACCACTCCTAAACTCAAAAACAGTAGAAAATTTGGTGGAAGGGAAAAGCATCTTGCTTTACGGTTAAGTTTTTTCCAAGTTTTATCATCCAGTAGGATAGATTTATTCAGCTCATTTACAAAATTAAATCAGCAATATTATACATGTGATCTTATACCATTACATTTTTTTTAAAGGCCAAAAACTCTTACCTTATTGAAATATTTTAAGTCAATACATTACAGTGGAAGTATTTTAAGTTAATGCAATACAGTATAAAAGAAAACAGAAACCAAGCAATGGATAAAAGGGTGAGAGTGGCAACCTGCAGTAAACTGGATGAATGGTCCAAAATGGAGCGTTGCAAAACGTAAGGTTGGCGATGAGAATATTGTTAGAGTTCATTAGTTCCACAAGGTGACCTCTAGTGTGCTCCAATGTTCTGTTCCACCATAATTCCCACCACATCTTCCCTTGTCCATCAATTGTCCCATTGTTTCCTGCAAACAGATCAAAATTTTGATCAAGCTGTTTGATAAACAAGACAACAATTTTCTGCATAGCATGTTCTGAAACTGGATTTTGAATTATGCATTTATCACCAAGGCATTTGATATGTTTTGGAATAAATAGAAGAATGGATGGCTACTAATTCTCACTGTGCTGAAAGGATTTTCTATTTTAGCAGATGGCATGCAATGTAGACTGAAGAATCAGAACCTAATCACTGTTAAAAATTATTAATCACCCATAGGTTTTTCCTCTTCCATAATTTCTCATGTATACAATGACTAACCACAGCAGCTTATTTTTATGCCACCTGCTATAAGAAGATAGCCAGATAGCTACAAGTTAGTTGTTTAGCTCTATAAGTTTCCTGAAGGAGAAACAAAACTTGTAAAAAAATTACTAAGAGTTATCTTTTCCCCTTTGAATTTATCAAACTTCATTAATTGCTCGAATAGAGATTTCACCCACCCAACACAAACATCAGCAAGAGAATCATAACTCAAAATACTTTGTTCTTGTTAGATATGTTAAAACTTCCTGTCCAATCTATGTGAAATGTGGTAGCACAACGTTATCTTGGGAATACACATGAAAAGTTTCCAACAAACTGACATGACACCACCATAAGAATATAATCTCTTTAATGACCAACTATACGAACTATAGAGGACGCCAACACTCACTGATAAATTGTGCCAAATGATCCAGGCAACTTGAAATGAATCAAGCAGTATAGTAAAATCATGTTTGTGAATCCAGAAGTTTATTTCTGTCTTTCAATGCAAGCTAGCTTTCGTAAAAAGGAACAGGCAGAATACCTGTGATGACAACATTTGTGAGGCCATCTCCATGAACAAGGCTAATATGTCTTCCCCCTAATCTCTCCCTCCCTCTTCCATAAGAAGGCAATGGTTCTATAATAGGCCATTCCTTCGGGTCCTATCAATCAAAAACATAAAATTGAAGCAGCTCTTTGTACATCGAAAGATCATTCGATGGAATTGATGCTGGCAAAAGATATTACTACTATAATAATGATCAAAACGAAGCAGGAAAAAAAGCTGATAACTACATAATGCATGCTGACTCGATTACATGCTGACGTATCAAGCACAAGAGGATAAATTTTGAATCACATATGCATTGACTATTTTATTTTTTTGCAGTAAAGAAAAGTAACTGCGCACTTGTAAAAGTAACCAAAAATACACATCAGAGAATCTAGACAAAGTGGCATGCAGTTTGATGGATGCTCAAATGCGGGTCCTTTAGCACATCAGCATCTGCCTAACAATGTTTTCTCTTTTTGTAAGAAAAAGGCTAAAAGAGCAGCCGCAAGCATGATAACCATGGCCTAACTACACAGATATTCAAACATGCCAAAGTTCATTTCTTCCTTTGCAATCCAAAAAAAAAATCAACTAAAGGGGCATTCTTTCTCTTCACGTCTGCAAAGCTTCTTGTGTTTCCATTAAGACCTCCCAATGTCCCACTTTGACTATATACCAACGTTTTGTAAAAAAATAAATAACTAAATAAATAAACATCATTTTGCAGAGAATAAAAAAAAAAAAAGGGTTGTCATCAAATTATTGGAGATCCATTGACATAAGCTTCATGTTAGAAATCTATGAAGAACTCATTTATCAATGGATACAATCAAAACCAACAAAAAATAAAAAATAAAAATAAAAAAATACCTGAGAACCCAAAATAACAGCACCTTCTTCAAGAAACAAAGTGAAATTACTTGTCAAATTAAAACTCCCTGTAACCCATCTTCCCTTCGGCACATTCAACTGGGCACCACCACTCTCCCCGAAACGTTGCAAGTACCGTATCGCTTTCCGAAACGTTTCGGTATTAGACGTTTTCCCGTCACCGACCCCACCGAATTCTCTTATCGACATCACAGCTTTTCTCTCCGGCAACTCTCCAAAGAACCCCACACAGCTGGTTCTTGTATCGGTTGAAACACCGGTCTTCGACGTAGAACTAAATGCAATCTTTATAGGGTAGATGGTCTTGGTTGTGATTTGAAAAGATAAAAAAGCTATAAGTGTGATCAAGAAAAGAAATGGTGACCAAGAAAATCTTGAAACCTTAGCTATCATTGCATTACCACCAAAACCAAAACTTTGTTTCTCATCAAAATCCATCTTCTTTAACATGCATGCAAATTATTGCATTCAAACCCCCATAAAAGAAAAAAAGATCAAAGGTTTCAAGGAACTATTATTTCTTTTCTTGGTTGATTTCTTGAAAAAAAAAACGTATATTTGGCAAATAAGAGTGTTTCTAAGAATATCAAAAAAAAAAAAACAAAGAAATTTATTTTTGGCAAATAAAGAAAGAATCCTAGTGTTCTTACACCGTGCGCTGGAGAAGCGGCAGCTGTATAACGAATGAAACACGGAATGTGGGACTGAGAACGAGGAGGAGGAAATCTATGTGCGCGCGAGCGCAGGAAGAAGAGGTGGTGGCGTGTTTTTCAGAGTACTAGAACCAGCAAGTCTGCGTTGTGATGTAAGGTACTTACAGCTTCTGGGTCCAGTTCAAAAAAATTCTTTTATTTTCATAATTAAATATTAATCATCCACTACAATGTTGCCACGCAATGTGTGGTGGGGTTTCCTTGAGAGAGAAAATAATTTAGGGACTGAAACGGCTTTCTGGCTTCTCACTGGTCTCCCTTTTATGGAAGGTGGTTTGACAGGAAGCCGCTATTCACGGGAGTTGATTACATTTTTCTTCCTAAGAAGATGATTTGTTGTCATGTGTGTGAGGCGCAATGAGAGGTTGTATGCATGGGACACGTGGAGAGTCATGATTTAGAATGTGGGACCCTGTGATTGATGAAAATCACAAGGTGAGCTGTGATGTGCTGGTAACATGTTTATTTTGCGATGGATGTTGAGGTTGAAATTTCATATAATTTAATTAATAAAAACTCCATTCATCTAGTAAAAACTATTCATTGGTTCACCTATGATATAAACTAGTTTAAATTGAATATAAAAAAAAATTGGTTGAAAAATAAAAATCTGGATTAATTTATTAATATGACTATAGTAAAATTTAGAGTTAGTTTTCAGTCTATTTATAATATAAATGAGTTTAAATTAAATAAAAAAATAAAATAAAAACTGATTAACCTAGTAAAAATCTAGATTAACTTATTGATATGATTAATCCGGTTTAACCCAATTAAAATCTAATTCTAATTTTTTAAAAAAAATTAAAAGACAAAATTGTTTTGATTCTTTCAGGAAAAAATGCTTGAAGTTAACTCTTCACGTACCTTACTCTGAATCCACTTAGGATTGGATTTTACTATTAGTCTTCACATGTAAATATAACAATGATGACACCACTATCTGCCAAGATGCGTGAGGATATCCACTTTGCCTACCAAGACAAGGCAAGCCAAGAAAGGAAGTTTTTTATATATATATAAGCCGGGGTATTCAGGTTAATTTACACGCATCACGACTAATTCTTGAACCTACTAAACACTTTACAAGCCTAATAAACAAGTAAGATACCACAAAGATTACAGGCGTGCACACTAAAGCTTGAACTTAGAATGCAGAGATAAGAGATAAGAAAACCATGTTAAAATCGTTGGACCACAAGTCTCAATGAAAGAAAGTTTTGTTTTTTATTTGATTCATGCTTTGAATATTGTTTACGTGAAAAGGAAAATAAAAAAGATATATTAGTTTGGTAAGCTTAATATTTAAATTGAAAGCTTGTTGCGTTTTGTTTTTTTATTCGATAATTCAGAATATTTTTTATAAGAATTTAGGGGGTTTTTTTTATAGAAAGGGTTATTTTTGGAATAATTTGTATAGTAATCATGACTAAATTCTGTTTTCAAACGATTTTGATAATGCACCTCTCATATCATAATGATATATTTAAATAAATAAAATTTGAATTTTAAAAGAAAATAATAGAAGAAGGAAACCTATTTAATCACAGCACATATCTTTCGGATTTAGTTTAATAAAGTTTAAATGCAAGAAATTTAATTAATTGAGGATTAAATTTAATTATTTATTTTATTTAGCTTGATATTGACTACTCGCAATGTCAAAAAAGAAAATTGACTCTCAATGTTTGATTTGAAAAAATTAAATTGAGTTAAAACAATTAAAATGATGGGAACTGAATTTGAACATTGGATAAGTATTGAGCTCCTATTTCCTGCAAGCATCGAGGACTACATTACACAAGCAAGGGAGATATTCAACCCCCTTTTTCTTTTTCTTTTTGCCTCTTGATTTTTTTCTTTAATCTGATCTTCTCACATTGAGGTTTTTTTTAATCATACTTAAATAGTTTTTTCCGGTTGCGTATACATGGGGGACCCAGAATCTGATGAAAAAATTCTAACACTCATTTTATCTCTGGTTTTGCAAAATAAAATTTTATTTTATTAATATAAAGCAATTGAGACTTGAGGGACCTAATTTGACACCAAACAATTCTAGTGACTTAAAAAAATAAAAAGGATATATTTGTCGGTGTTGCAACGCGCTCGTCAGCGTGTAGGGTGAAGTCATCGTCAACTATTGATTTTGGAGAAGCGCACTAAGATCTTTTTAAAGGTCCAACATGTCTCGGTGACGGAGCGATGAATAATTAGCTTCAACAATTTTTTTTTTTCAAGATTCGCGTCAACCTACCAAAATTAAAAGGTGTCAAGTCATTTTATTTTTTTATCAGATTTGGTTCTTATTTTTTATATTGTTATTTTTTTTATTTTGAATCCTTTTCTTAATTGATTTTATTTTATGTTTATGTCAAATTAAGTCCTCATTCTTTTATATCTAAGGTTGCAAGCTTGATTCGTGTTGGGAAAAATGTTTGTTTACTTTTATAGATACACACTATATGTCAAATCAACTCGTTGAATTACCTAGGTTTGATCATGAAGACATGTTTTTTATGTAAATATTTTTCAAAAAAAAAAGGTGTGATAAATTGATTTTTTTATTTTTTTATCATATAACAAGATAAAAAAAAATAATTCAATCTAGTAGAGTCGATAACTAGGACCGCGAGTTTAATTGGTTAACTAAGTTAGCGTGACTTATTTCTTTGTTTTTCTTTTGAGCCTATGTAATTGATAATGTTATCTCTAGAATCTTCTTTGATTTAATTTAAAATCTAAATTAAAAAAAAATCAAGGTGAAAGATTGTAAGTGTAAACAGTTGTACAAATGTAACACAAAGTGAAAAGGTTTCATGTTTCTTCACGTTCCAAACAATTTGGATGCAAGCCACACAAGAGTTACAAACGATAAAATTAACTAAGGAGACACAATTCAGACTCTAAATTACTAGTTTTCCGAATCATCCAAGTTTGTCGAGTTAAGCAATAAAGTCAGGCCAGGTTTATAGCAATGCATTCTCTTACATGTGGTTTGTATATACTCTTTGTACATAAGATAAATTTGCATGCAAAACCCAGCTAGCTCGGTGGCTAGGATTTGTGCAATGGATCGGCAGCCCACATATCCAAGAAGGTTCGTGTCTGAACTTTGAAGTAGGAACCGGTCCAAGTTGTGGAAAATGGGACAAACAAAAGTTCAGTTCAAAGGCTTTTTCGGGGTGTCTTTCTCTGGATTTGTAATAGAAGTTGCCTTTAACTTAATTTTATGGGTTTTTTTTTGTGAGATTTCAGGCATATAGCTTGGCTTTAACTCGAGTTTAAGAGCAGAAAATTGTCCCGTCTGCCAAGGTGGGGGAGGCCGAAAAGTATGTCCATATTCAAGATGTAAAACACCCAGTCAACATTATTAAAACTTCGAAGACTTGGAAGTCGACGCTCACTGGGTTGCTTGGAAACTTTACTTCATTCATTAGTACTCTCTGCGAAGACTAAAAAGCTAGCCATGTCCCCACAGCAGAGAAAGATTGCAGAGAAAGTTTCTACCTTTCGAGTTAGGAGATAGAAATTCACCCCCAAGTCCTTCATTATCATGAAATAGAAAATGTTTCCAAGACGCGTTATTCCCATTTATAAAGTTTCTTTTTAGCTTGAAGATAACGCGGTGAAGCGTTTCTTTTTGGGACCTAAGGACAACAAAATAGATATACAAATAAAGTATTTATAAATCAAGCAAAATAATATTAGATATTTCACAATACATATCTCGATGAATTTCATTTGATATTTATTTAGTGGTGTTTAGAAGTATAAATAACTTTTTTAAAAAAAAAAAAATTTATTTTAAAATAGGTTAAAATAATATTTTTAATATGATTTTTATGCGTTGGAGTAATATGAATATGTCATCGTTGTCATGTTATGTCATGTCACCATACCTAATAAATCGTATCTCACAATTCTCTCAATGCCCTCCAAAAGTTTTTCTCGACTATAATGGTTTATGAGTAATTCATATGAAGACGAGGGGCAATCTATCAAATTAAAACTCAGTTCTGCCTGCCATCTACCCTTATCAATGCCAGCATCTCAATTCCTCCTCCATCACTCGTTTCTTTGTGAAGAAGGGGGGGAAAATCATGGACAGAGAACAAGAAGAGCTCCAGTTTCTTGGGTTCTTTGGCATCTTCAAAGAATCCTTCAAGATCATCTTGACATGGAGAAAAATCTTCAGCCAGATTACCCTAGCTCTCATCCTTCCACTATCCTTCATCTTCCTAGCTCATATGCAAATATCCCAAATGATTTTCTTCAATATCCTCAACAATGAAGATGCCTTAGACTTCACCCAATCTGGCACGCCAAAACACGATAAACTCTCTGATAACATCTCCGCGGAATGGACTGCCTTTTGGCTCTTCAAATTTGCCTACTTTACTTTCCTTCTAATCTTTTCCCTTCTCTCCACATCTGCAGTTGTCTATACCATAGCTTGCATATACACTGCCAAGCCAATCACCTTCAAGAAGATCATGAGTGTTGTGCCAAAGGTTTGGAAGAGACTCATGGTCACCTTTATATGGAGTTTTCTTGTTGTTGTGCTCTACAACATCATTGCAGCTGTGGTGTTTTTAACCTTGTGGACTCAAGTTGTTTTCCATGTAAATGCAGTCGGATTTAGAATTGCGGTTCTTGTTGCTCTTATCATCATATATTCCGTGGGGATGTTGTATATCACCATAGTTTGGCATCTGGCTAGTGTGGTCTCTGTTTTAGAAGATTTTTACGGGATTAAAGCCATGATCAAGAGCAAAAACCTAATCAAGGGCCAGATGGGAGTTACAGTAGCTGTTTTTATTGTGATTGGAGTTTGTTTTGTGGGAATTCAGCTGCTATACGAGATTTTTGTGGTTTTGCACAAGCCATTGGGAGTCAGAATTGGAGTGGGAATAGTTTGCTTCTTCTTGCTGTGTAAGGTGATGCTCTTCAACCTTGTCATCCAAACTGTTCTCTACTTTGTGTGCAAATCCTATCACCATGAGAATATCAACAAGTCCTCCTTGTCAGATCATCTTGAGGTTTATCTTGGGGAGTATGTTGCTCTGAAGTCCAGGGATGTCCAAATGGAGCAAATTCAAGTCTAGATCTTCCTTTCTATTTTATCTAGAGGTCTTAAAACCATATGTAGTCATGCCAGCCAAGCATCCCAGAGTGTGTTGCGGGATGGACCATTGTTGATTATTTAGGTATTATTGTAAATAAACAAATAAACTATCAATGAGATCATCTCGATTCTCCTTGTGTTTCTATATTATATTATTGTATCATATCTGAGCCCATCCCCGGTGCGGTTTAATTTTAAGATATATTTTTTAAAAATATATTAAAATGATAATATACTAGGTAAATCCAGATCAACCTACTCTTAATCTAAGTCATAAACTATTGAATTTAATAAATTTATTTGTTTTTTATAAAAATATTTTTATTTAATTATATGATAAAGTAATAGATATTTGCAAAAATAAGCATTAACTCAATATTAAAATATTTTTCAAAGACTATGATAATCCTATAAAAATAAATTAAAATAAATTGTGAAGCCTAATTTCTAATAATTATGTTTTTCTGAAATTATCTTTTATTTAATAATATGATAAAAAATAAATAAATGCTAAAAAAACTGAGAACCAACCCAATGCCGATAAGTTTTTCTAAGATTGCGACAACCTTATAAAAAATAAATCGAAATAAATCATGAAGCCCGGATCATAATAATTAATTTTTTTAATCATTTTTTATTTAACAATATGATAAACAATTTTTATTTAATAATATGGTAAGAAAATAGATGATAGTAAACCTAATGTCAGGATATTTTTTTCGAGACCTCGATAAGCCCGTGTAAAGGAAACCAAAATAAACAGCAACAAACAAACAAATAAAACATAATATTGGGCTGAGTCAAGATGGGTTACATGAAACTCGTAACCGGCATATGAGATCAGGATAACCTCATAGAATGATGGAATAAAAAAAATCAATTGTAAAAAAGGACTTTGAAAAAAGATCTAAGCCAACCCGGTCCAATTATTCAAACCCTCGGGTTAACAAAATTCCGATCAAAAAAATATTGAGGGGTGAAATAAAAAAAGAAAGTCCCAATAAAAAAGGATTAAAAAGAAACCATATGGTAATAAAAAGAATAAGGATCAAATCTGACATAAAATAAAATGAACTAAAATAATGAGGGATGCAATTGAAAAAATAATTCAATTAAGAAAATGAACTAAAATATTGAGAAATACAATTGAAAAGATAATTTAATTAAGATAGTGATTAAAAGAATAACAATAAAAAGAATAAGTACTAAATTTGAAAGGTAAAAAAATCAAAGAAGGGTTAAATCAAAAGAAAATCTCAAATCTATGGATTATTTAAAATAAAAAAATAAAAACTAAATCTGAAATAAAAAAAATCAAAGGCTGCTTTGAAAATATGTAAGGGAAGTCTCTGAAATAAAAGAGAGAGAAAATAAAGAAGGAAAAGAAGAAATAGTCACAAGTGCAAAACCCAATATTTTTTAGCCACACGTGCTACCTAGTAATGGAGTTGACGCTGTGAGGATTAAAATATCATCGTAAAAGCTGGATTTTGGCCATCGAATAATTTTATATGCATCGTTCGAAGAGAACGGGAGCACCTATACACCCACATCCACGTGAATAACACGTGCAACCGACTTTTTTAAATTAAATAACATTTTATACATGTCTAAATACTAAATTACCCCTAATTAAACATGATAATTATATTAAAAAAAAACAACTGAAAAAGATAGAAAAACCCACTTGATCCAGGGCAAAGATAATTTTAACTCAAGGATATTATGATCATTTTATGGTGTATTTAAAATGAGAAGTAGTAAATCCTAAGAGATGTAACTCAATTGGTCAAACCCTAATTTTGCTTCTTAGAAGTCACCAGTTCGAGTCTCACAAACCTCAGGGCCACTAGAGACTTATATGGTTGTTAACTTAAGGGCCCGTGAGATTAGTCGAGGTGCGTGTAAGCTGGCCCAGACATCCATATTAATAAAAAAAAAAAGTAGTAAAAATGACTCTACCTTCCAATGCATTTTTTTTTTTTCCGCTAAAGATATATCAATCATTTTACAATACAAATAATGATAAAAAAAAATATTATACCATCACCCCCGAGGCTAATTTTGTTGTGTTTGTAAGGTTAAAATCATTATTTTACTATTTTAATCCATAATTTCAATAAATCTATGTGTACAGTAATTGAACTAATTAATGTTATTAGTTCACTTATGAGCTTAGGAGAGATCACTTCCTTCCATTTTTCCATGGGAAGGGTGCTTCTTGTTCATGGTACTCCAGCTTGAGAAAGAATTGTAGGATACAAATTAAGGAACTTTGGACTTCAATTAAATAGCTTTAACCAAATCGAATTGGGCTCCTCTCATGTTCAAAAGACATATGATCTATCATCTTTATGTAATCTAAACCTTCTAGACATATTTATTTAAGAAAACACAGAAATTTTACAAACTATTTTCTTCTAATACATGTGGCTATTTTGAATTAATTACTTTCCTTTCATATATAATTTTGACTTCACTATGGATAATTAAAAAAAAATGAGAAATTAGAACAAACATTAACTAATTTCAAACTCAAAGCAAAATGGGAAGAATAGGTTATAAATTATACTTCAATTCCCTTCTCCTTCCCCAAATTATAAACCATTCATTTCTCAGGTATATAAGAATAGAAAATTGCCCTATCAACCAAGATGGGAGAGGCTCAAAAAGTAAGTCCGAATTCAACATCATCCCACCACATAGCCAATCCAAAACACGTTAGGTTAGGGTACGTGAAATAATTATAAAGATTGTTTTTTAAATTTTTTTTATTTATAAATATATTGAAATAATGTTTAAAAAAATTATTTTTAATGTTAGTATATCAAACAATTTAAAAATAAAAAAAATAATTTTAAAAATAAAAAAATAACAAAATAGTGACCAATTGATCTGGTATGCATCAACTCTAAATCTTTAAATTCTGCACTTCTTTTTATTAATATAAATATTCAGGATAATTTGTGAATATCTCAACTAATTTTACATGTTTAAAAATTAACAATCATCTTTTTTTTTTAATGCTTGTTATAAAACCCCTTTCTTACCATTGCAAAAGGTTGTTTTTTTAATGGAATCCACCTTTGAAAGATGGTGAATTATCATTAATTTTATAAATTCTGAAATTAAGGAATATTTCTTTTTTATTTTTTTAAAGCTTGTTATAAAACCCCTTTCTTACAATTGTAAAAGGTTGTTTTCTTAATGGAATCAACCTTCGAAAGACGTACGGTGGATTATTGTTCGCAAGAAAATTGGAATTCAGATTGGATTGGAATCTTCCTCGTCTGGTTTTTCATTTGTAAGTCCACGCCAGGTGGACTAATAAGTTATAAATGTCCTGCTTTTGAGTCTTGAATAATTAATTTATCGATGAAGTAGGGGTGAATTGCTAATATTATTAATTTGTTGTAATTCGACATGGACACATATATAGTGATGTTTCATCTTTTTCTCCCTTTTAACCATTTCTATTAATTATAACTAGACTTAATTAATTTCAAATAATTAAGAAAGATATCAAATGATTCTATTGGTTAACACACAGCAAATGATGCGTTTAAGCTTAAGCAAAAATGATAATTAACTGCTAATTTATTTTTCATACAAAATTCCCACCTTAATTATAGATGCCCACCATTTTCATTGGATGGTGACTGGCTAGCTTAAAATTAACACCATGTGTCTGCCATTGCAACGTAGCCAATCACCCGATAATATAATTCTCATAATCCCTTCAGTGCCCTCCAAAAATTTATCAATATTATAATGTTTTACGAGTAATTCATAAGAAGACCATGGGCAATTTGTCAAATGAAAGTCCACTCTTGTTTTCTGAAATCCACCTTTTAATGCCAACTAGGCAACAACTCAATGCCTCCCTCCATCACCCATTTCTTTGTGAAGAAGGAGAGGAAAAAAATCATGGACAGAGAACAAGAGGAGCTCCAGTTTCTTGGGTTCTTCGGCATCTTCAAAGAATCCTTCAAGATCATCTTGACATGGAGAAAAATCTTCAGCAAGATAACCCTAGCTCTCATCCTTCCACTATCCTTCATCTTCCTAGCTCATATGCAAATATCCCAAATGATTTTCTTCAAGATCCTTGACAATCAAGATACCTTAGACTTCACCCAATCTGGCACGCCAAAACATGATAAACTCTCTGATATCATCTCCGCGGAATGGACTGCCTTCTGGCTCTTCAAGTTTGCATACTTCACTTTCCTTCTAATCTTTTCCCTTCTTTCCACATCTGCAGTTGTCTATACCATAGCTTGCATATACACTGCCAAGCCAATCACCTTCAAGAAGATCATGAGTGTTGTGCCAAAGGTCTGGAAGAGACTCATGGTCACCTTTATATGGAGTTTTGCTGTTGTTGTGCTCTATAACATTGTTTCCATAGTGGTTTTGATCATCTTGTCTTTTACACTTATCAACCATGTACCTGCAGCTGGCTTCAGGATCTTGTTTCTCGTTGTTCTTGTTATCTTATATTCTGTGGGGTTACTGTATATCACCATAGTTTGGCATCTGGCGAGTGTGATTTCTGTTTTAGAAGACTTTTATGGGATTAAAGCCATGATGAAGAGCAAGGAATTGATAAAAGGCAAGATGGGAATTGCAGCTGCTATTTTTATTGTGGTTGGACTATGTTTTGTGGGAATTCAATTCCTGTTCGAGACTTTTGTGGTTCTTGAGTGGACAATGGAAATCAGAATTGGAATGGGATTACTTTGCTTGTTATTGCTGTTTAAGGTGATTCTCTTCGGCCTTGTCATCCAAACAGTTCTCTACTTTGTCTGCAAATCCTATCACCATGAGAATATTGACAAGTCCTCCTTGTCAGACCACCTTGAAGTTTATCTTGGGGAATATATCCCTCTCAAGTCCAAGGATGTCCAGATGGAGCAGTTTGAAGCCTAGATCTTAATTCTTACAGTTTTCTGTTTTTTTTTTTTTCCATAAAATACTCCTGCCTTAATTTGGAGGTCTTGAAATTTACTATGCTTCACATTGGTGCTTCTTGTTTACGTTGCAAGTGATATGCTTTTAGTTTCATAAAGAACTGTAAAAATAATTTGTGCTTTAATTAATAAAGGGGATTATATATATCTTATTTGCATTTTATAGATACCAGCCGAAATTTTTCTTCAGTAAAATGGGTTTGATTTTAATTTTTTCAGAAGTAATTTAATATAGAAAGACATGCTAGCTATGCTTTGTATATAGCTATAAGATCATTGAATCTTCCGATAATTAAAAAAGATATTATATTATGAAGAATTTATTACTATTTGTATTTGAGCTCAATTCCAAATTAAGATAATAAATGGATGATTTCTAGGGATGCCTTTGGATTTTTTGAAAAGAAAATAACAGCCATAGCCGTTTATGTACCTAAATGTGCTAGTGAAACAAAAACTGTTTCCATGGAAACTTAGGAAAAACTATCATCCAGCCTTTGACTCTACAATTAAACTACACATCACATTACATTCCAAAATATACTAAAATAATATGGTAACTTTCTGTAGCAATCCTCTATATCCATTTTTTTCATCCTCCAACTTTTTTTGTTTTACAATTACAATATTCTTTTATGTCCAAATTAATGATCAATTCGTTAAAATTTGTTAAGAAAAAAAATTATCAAAGTTAACAAAGGAGAGATCTCATTGTGAATCTCGAATTTACTAGAAAAGAATATGTTTAATTCATCTATTTTTCTTTTTTTTACTATCCAATTTTTATATTTTTTCAATTTCAATTTTAATCTAAAAGTTAATTTTCTTAATATTAAGATCTCGAGTCTAAGAAAAAAAAGAGAAAGTTATCTAAAAACATCAAAGAAGAGAGAAAGTTATTAATTTTCATTAACGAAACTTGATGTGCTAGGTGTTAATGGGTTGTATTCGGCAAGTGAAGTTCAATGGTGATAGCTTATATATATATATATATATATATATATATATATATATATATATATATATATATATATATATATATATATATATATATATATTGATTTTAAGGAGTTTTAGGGATAGTAAGGTTTATGAAGGTTTTTGTAGTGTTGTTAGGTGAATATGACTTGAAAAAATAGATTTTTAGGCAAAAAAAAAAAACCTATCAACCTGATTTCTCGCCCACCACAATAGTGGCCAAATTTTAAGTCATTGTCCGCTAAAAAGAAATATAGGAGTGGGTGATGCCTCTGATGAAAAAAAAAAATTTTTAAAAACCTAGAAGTGTGCTCCTGAGGCAAAAAAAAAATATATTATGCACGAGTCTGAGCTTCCAGGCCCAAACACACCTGACCTAGCTTTTGTCCTTTGTTTTCTTTTATTTTTTTTAATTTTATTATTTAATATTGGATTTTTTTTTTTGTTTGCTTTCTCTAGGTTTATCATTGTATCAAGCAAATGTTCTAGCATTTGGTAGTTGCTTAATTTTATAAGTGTCTATTTTTGTTATCTTATAATTAAATAAAAAAATAGTTATTGAACCTAGTAGATTTCATGACTCGGGTCGCGAGTTTGGCAAATTAAGTCATGAAATCCAAGTCGATCTAAAGGGTCTCTATGTTAATATTAAAAAAAAATATCATCTTAAATTTTTTTTTTTACATAAATCCAAATCACATTTTTACCTATCATCCGGGTTTTTTTAGACACGTCAAATCGAATGGTCATCTTGAGAAAACTCCTAAACATTTTAATTTAAAGCTTAAACTAGACAAAAAGTCAGATTTAAAAGTTTCAAGGTTGACACGTTAGGCCGAGTTTAATGACATTGTCAAAGAACTTCTTATGGCCTGAACATTATAGTTAGAGAGCCAACCAGTATACTAACTTGGAAATAGTATGGGTCATTGAATCATTGACCCAATCAATTATTTTTTTTTATTAAAATGATATCGTTTTATTTTTTTATTAATATTGATCCATTCAAGTTTGGCTAGGTTAAGCAAATAAAAACTGGTGAACTCAACAGATTTTATCCTTGTTTGGGATTGCAGCCCAAACAGAGGTTTGCTAAAAAAAAAATTTATTTCGCTTAAGATTAATTTTTTTAATGTTTTTGAATTGTTTTACTGTGATGATATTAAAAATAAATTTTAAAAAATTAAAAAATATTATTTTAATATATTTATAATCAAAAAATATTTTTAAAATCAACCACAACCATACTTTTTAAATATTTTATTCAATTTAACCTGTTTTTAGTCGGGCTACGAGGCCCAAATGTTTTGAGATAATTCACCTAATCGAGCTGGTATTAACAACTGTTACATGATAGTGAATAACCAATTCGATCTCGAAGGAATTAATTAGTAACAGTCCCTTTTGATTTTCTCCAGCAAATCTAATGTCCTCGAGGTTCTATCCTCCTTGTGCCCTTCTTTAATTTGATGCTCTAATTTGATTGCCTGGACCTGTAGATCTCACCTGTTGATTTTGATCAACCCTTTCCAACCACTCATTTCATCAAGCGATCAGGGCCGCCAATATTATTGACCTTTTTATTCGCTAGTTTGATATGAAGAGATCTCAGTGATAATTATTTTTGGTTCGGTTTGGTTTAGTTATTTTAGAACAAAAACTGGTTTAAACTAACCGGTTTCGGTTTAATTTATTTTTTTGGTTTGGCTCGGTTTGATTTTTTTTATTTCACACTTATAAAACCGAACCAAACCAAACCGGTCGGTTTTTAAAAAAATTCTAATTAGTTTTTTTTCATAATTTAGTTTTTTCAGTTATTTTTTTTAATTTTTCCAATTTAATTAATTTTTTAATTTTTTTACTTATATCCTAGATGGTAGATAAAGAGAAGAGGAGGAATCCGAGAGACTTAATGTGCTACTTATCATTTCAAGTGAAAATAAAAATTATTAAGTTCAATTCAACCTAAATCTTAATATAATATTTATTATTATATTTTTGCAATGATATAATATTTATTATCATCATTCAATTTCTCGATTAATCTAATAAAAATATAATTTGAATTTTTTAAAAAATAATTAAAAATATAGTTTTAATTCTTTTTTAATTAAAATAAAATTATTTTAAATTTTCTTGAATTAATCTAAATTAGCATACCCTACCCTTGATGTAAAACCAATTAAAAACTTTGATATATATAGGAAGTTGGTATTTTATATGTAAAGAGAAGTTTCAACGACATGCAAATGATTTGACACCTTTGAGATTTCATAAAGAAGCTCGATCATATAGTCATATTAATTTAATGGGGGTGGTTCAAGGGAGTAGATGCATTATTTTTTAATTAATATTGTTGACTGCGGCTATTTACTGTTCTAACATAGACTCGAGAAGCTGTAGAATGATATAGGTGACGTTTGGGAACGCGGTAGCGGTTATGTTTCTAAAAAATTTTAAAAAAAAAAATTATTAAAATTTAATATGATTTGTATGTTTTGGATCATTTTGATGTGCTAATATCAAAAATAATTTTTAAAAAATAAAGAAATATCATTAACATATATTTTGACATGAAAAATTATTTAAAAAGCACTCACAATCACATTGCCAACCACGCTCATAATGTCTGGCATTTTTGGCTTGCTTAGAGGGTAGTTTCATCTTTTTACGGGGATTCATTGAGCATTGCCGTTGGTTTTTTGGTAATAATTGACCTGATGGAAGGGTCAATACATCTTTTAACAAATATATATATTATTTAAATGATTAATTGGGAGGTGCACAGGAGCTCTAGGATACTTGGAGGGTACATGATAATTTAATAGTGATTATTTTTTAAATAATTTTTTATGTTGAAATGTATATTAATGATTTTTTTTATTTTAAAAAAATTATTTTTAATTTTAATACATTAAAACAATTCAAAATATATAAATTATATTAAATTTTAATAAATAATTTAAATTTTTTAAAAATATAGTTTATATCGCGTTTCCAACCATGTTGTCATGGTGGTGCACGCCAAGGTATTACGTGGACAAACGATGATTTTCGAGGCGGCAATAGAATCCACTCAATGGCCTCTATTTACCCAAACAATGCGACAGGCTTTTAATCGCCCCTGCTGCACAGACAATGACTTCTTTTTTCTTTTTTCTTTTTCTCTCTCATCATCAGAAACTATGCCGACCTCAATTTTTCAATTAGTTTTTTTCTTTAGATTTTACTATTTACTATCTATTGATTAGTATTTATTTTATTTAAAATATTTTATAAAATTATATTTTTTTTCAGTTTTATTAGAATTTTTTATCTTTAATTTTTTTAAAACCAATTTTAATCATTAAATTAGACAGATATTGAGCTTTTTAGTTAAATCCAAGTAAAAAACTCTATGAATTACATATTTGAGAAATTAACTTTACCTTAGGCTTTTTTGTTTTTGTTAAATTTATTTTTTAAAAATAAATTCTTGTTTTAAAATTAAATTAATTAAATATAAAAATAAAATACTTACTTTATAGTATTTTTTTTGTTTGCTTTTCTAGTCATCATTCCAATTATGTGTGTGATCTCTTTTAATTACTCAAATTTTAAATTTTTTATTTCTTAATGAGATGATATTCATGAATAGAGAAAAACACTATTTCCTCGCAACTTAGAAATCTCAGAGTAAGAACAAAAATGGGAAAATTATCCCAAACCAAGAGATAAAACAGTGATGGCTGAAATTGATTGAATTTTTTTTATCTTCTTGACCAGCTGAAATGTATGCGGTGAGATATTTTTCTTCCCTGGTGAAATTCCCAGACTTCCGATAAGGCTCCAAAATGCCATGATTCAAGAATGTTGTCATGTCACACGATGACTCATTGAATTCAATTGGAGAGTGTGGTTCCCTTGTGCTGGCACAGTTTTCAGAGTGTTTTGGTAAGTCGTCACATTTTAAAAAAAATATTTTGTAAAATAATATAAATACAAAAATATTTAGAAAATTAGTATAATCCAAAGTGTGTATCTGCATATAAAAAGAGATTTGCAAGTTTATGGTGTTTTGGTTCGGATCCAAATGTTCTCTTAGATACATGATTGATCATGTTAAAAATTTAATCGTTGATTTTAAATCCAATGATTTGTATTGAACGAGAAAAATGGAATAATAAAGGGTTAAGTTGCTCTTATTTTTATTAATAACAAAATTATGTTGATTTAATTTGAATTTAATGATCTAGATTTAATGGAAATAATATTTATATTTCTTAACAAAAAAATATAATATGAGGGAGTCTCAGTCTAATCCACATTTATGATATGTCCCATGAAAAATACTAACTTTCTATGCATGGATAAAGCATAATATAGCGATAATATTTACTGATAATAAAATAAAAAAATTCTAAGTGGTTATGAACACAAAAAGATTTGTGTTTTTTTGTCGTATATATGATTTTATATTCTCTGTAAGGCTTACATTGTAGTTTTTACTTAGATTTTTTTTTTATTCACGTGAAATGTTCGGACCAGCTTATATATATATATAAACTAATTTTTACAGGTCTTGAAATTAACGATTAAATAAGCTTTTAGTGGCCATTAATATTAACAATCATAAAACTCGAATCTGAAACCACAAGAATAAAGTTTTTACTTGAATTTTGTACTCACATATGTGGACAAATTTTAATTAAAGCTATGATTTTATTGTTATTAAAATAAATACAAGAAAGAGTTTTAAATTCTAGAGAAAAAAATGTATTTGGTAGGTCGAAAGAAAATACAATCTCTAATTACTCTCAAGATAGAAAAACAAGTCTAATTTAAAAAATAAAAATATCTTTATGAATCTCAATTTACTTTTGACAGCATAATTAAAAAGAAAATCATCGTTATTAAAATGTAAAATATTTAGAGAATGAAATGTAAAAAAAAATAAAGTTTTGAATAAAAATATAAAAACCTTAAACTATAATGACCAATTAATATAAAATGAAAACTTTATGTGAGTAATAGTAGATTTCACTATATATATATATATATATATATATATATATATATATATATATATATATATATATATATATTTAAATTATTAGTTTTTAATTTTTTACTTGAAATTAATATTTCTTATTACCTTCATATTATTTTGTCAAGCTGATATGAGAAATAATTTTTAAAAAATAAAAAATATTATTTTGATATATTTTTAAATAAAAATTATTTTAAAAAATAACAACAATTACACTCTCGGATATTTTTTAATTTTTTTATAAGGATATTATTACCATTGTCTAAATATATACTATGCTGGACTACAAAGTTATCAATAGAAAACGAGTGAATTATTCATCTTGATGAAGTGAGAAAACTTTAAGAATGATGTAATTCGTTTTGACAGCTAGTGGATGGCAAATAGTGGCTATCAAGTGTTCGGATGCTTGTAATGCCTATAAAACAAGTCTTCTTGATTGATTGAGGTGACTCTTTAATGATTAACAGTTTATTTGATATTATAGATACAGTTTTTTTAAATTTAATTTAGAGTACAAAATTAAAATAAATTTTAAATTTTTTAAAATTTAAAAACAAACAGCTTCAAGTATACAAAAATATAATAATTAAAAAAAAAAAGCTAATAAGACAATGCAAACACTAAAATAAGATAAACTACTGAGTGGAAGGTAAAATAAAAAAGTATTTACCCTAAACCCGAGCCTCAATCTTGTTTATAAAGCTGCACATCTTGACTTGTTATATTAGTCATTTAACTTGTGCTAAGCCATTGTTTTTTTTTAAAAAACAAATATTGAATATGCAAGTTGTTTTAATGTGTTTTTTAAAATAAAAAAATAAAATATAAATTAAAAAATCAATGCAAGTATCTAATTAAAAATAAAAATAAAAATGAATGAATCTAACTAAAAATAAAAATAAACATGAATGAATAAACTCGTGTCCTATAAAAATTATGCAAGGCTAAATAAATCAACAATGTTATTGAAAAATAAATATTTTTCTATTTTAAAAAACAAACTTTGTTTATATAAATAAAAAATATATATGTAAATGATTTAGAAAAATATCTTGAAAAATAAAATATAAACAAAACAATTCTAAAAAAACCTTATATTCAAAAGCAATATGAAAAACTCATGACTTGGACCATGAGATTGGAATAAACCTATAAAAAAAATTAAAGACAATCACCAAACCACTTTTTTAGAAAAAAAACTACAGAACGATAAGATCGTACAAAGTCAAATTCTCAACAAATCAAATTTTTATTTTTATGTCAGATTTGATCTTTATTCTCTTAATTGCTTTTTTTTCTTTGGTTTCTTTTTTTGAAATTGGTTTTTTTATATCTGATTTCATCCTTCAACATCGAATTGATTATGAATTAGATTTCTTGATTTTTCTGGTGCAGTTATTCTAGTTTTATGACCTGTGTCATGAGTATAAAATGTTAACTTGGCTCGACTTCAGTTTTTTTTTTTATCTTTTTTTACATCAATTTTTTTTTTAATTTTATCTTTCAATATTAAGTTTATTAAAAAATAAGATTCTTTTATTTTTTTTATTTACTTTCTATGAGGATGGTCTAACCTCACAACTTGGGTCTTAGGTTTTTCATGCTAAATTGGATTGGCTCAAAGGTTTTTTTTTTAATTATTTTTTTTATTTCATCCTTTAACAATAAGTTATCTTGAAATTCAACTTTCTTTTGACATGTGTTTTTTTTTCTATAAGTCATCATTGTCATAACTCACTCCTAAGTTCTTCCCTAAAATTTACTAGTTTTTCTCGTATAAAAATAAAAAATAAAAAGACTGGCGACATGACAAAAATAAGTTGGGAGGGTTTAAGATATGTGTGCGAGAGAGAATGAAGCTGGAGTTTTCAACAAAATTATAAGCCTAATCATAGCAAAACTAGAAAGACAATGCAGATTCAAGATCAAATTAATTGATTATTCAACGAATTTGCATAAAAATTAAGTTCGGGGGCATAATTAGATTTTAAATAGGCCAATTTGATTTAATCGTGGGCCAAATTAAAAGTTTAATTATTTTTAAGAATTAATTTGGGTCAAATTAAAAGATTTAATTAGGTGCAAGGACTTAATTATACATTTAATAGGTCAAATTAATTTTATTAAAAACTTAATTGGTGAAAATTAAGTTTGTGAGCCCAATTTAATCTTAATTGAGAATATTAAAATTTTAGAGAACCAAACTTAATTTTTACAAAGTTAATTGATTAAAATCAGAGGTAAAATGTATGAAAATCAAAGTTTATAGTCAATTAATGGTTAAATTAAAAAAAATTCATAGGCAATGATCTTTTTGAAAAAGAAGTTAAACTTTAGGGACTTAATTCATTTGAAAATACGGGTGAAATTGAAGAAAATTGAAAGTTTAATGATTAATTTGCATAAATCCAACATCAAGGACCAAAATGAAAAGGACATTAAAATTCAGAGTGGGTATTGAAGTTCGGTAAAGACAAAATTGAATAAAATAAAAGTTTGAAGTCAATTAAAAAATATAATCAAAAGAATTAAAAAATGTAATCAAAAGAAATAAAAAAACTGAAAGACTAAATTGAATTCTAGTCAAATCCCTAACTAAAACCCTAAAAAGTCAAAATAACGTTTAAAACAGTGCGATTTGGCAAAAAACATCGTCGTTTTGACCAGCAAAAACAAAAAAAAAAACCCAAACAACTTGTCGTTTGGTTATTGTTCACCATCCCTTATTTTTTTATTCAAAAAGTCTGCTACACTGTTTACTTTTTCAGAACATTTAATATTTTATCTCTTAATCAAACCGGACAACCATACACCACTATGATAATCATTATACCATACTAACTCATAATACAATGAGTTTGCATCTACAATGATTTATTGATCCCTTTTAATTTTTGTTTTAAAATTTAATTTAATAAGAGCAAGCTTAATCTTATTTTAATGTAAAATATCTAACAAATAAGAAAAACAATGTTGTTTTAGAATTCTATCTACCAATCTCGACTAATGGTTCAATTTTTTTTTTTTATATCAAATGGTATAAACAAGATTGTAGAAAGACCTTGTTGACATGAACAAAAACATGAAAATCAATAATATAAAATTAAATATAGATTGCATAATATATTTGTCAAATATAGGATGTTATTATTATCACCATGATCAAAATATAGTTAATATCCATAATTGATATTAAAAAAATTAAAGGAGGTGATGAATTTATTGTTTATCTATATTTATTACACTGTAGACGAGAATAGTAAATTCACCATCTTACCTTTAGAAAAGAGTGTGTAGGTTAATGGTTGAGGGTATAATTGTCTTTTCAAAGCGATTATTTTTATCATTTTTTCATTTTAATATTTTTTTTGATTTTATCTTTCAATATTTATTTAATTAGAGATTGAGCTCTATTTTTTTTCATGCTTTCTGTAACCTTGGTTTTATTATTATTTTTATTTAATTGTGTTACTTCATATCTTTTTTTTGTTGTTTTTTAATTAAATTTATTTTTTAAATAAATTTTATTTTTTTAATGAAATAGAATTAATTAATTGAATATAAACGATTTCTCTTTTCATTTTATTTTGTTTAGTTTGGTTTTTCGAGAGATTGCTTTAAAGACCCATACAACTTCTTCTTATGTTTTTGTTTAGACTCTTACCGTTGGGTTTGAATTGATTTAATAAGTTGTTTTTGAGATGTGCAATATTCACAATAAAGTTATAATAAGTTTCTAATAATTTGTTTTTCATTGTTTTCTAGGTATAATATCGATGAATTGTTGCTAAATATATTTTCTACTGTTTATCTATTATCATTACCTATAATTTAAATCGATACATTAAACTATCCAACTAGTTGGCTCCAATTAAATTATTAAGTATCAATTTTTTCTTGTTTATTTAAAAATATTGTCATTGTTTAATTTTTTTTTGTGCTAAATTTTTTAAAACCGGCCTGCAATGTAACACGTGATCGAGTACATTGATCCTATAGCCAAATAACCCTTGTCACTATGCATTTTACTTGTAGCATTATTATAATGGTAAAAAAGAAAGGAAAAACTAAAATAATTAATTTTCTTAGTAAAAGAAAAATTCTTTAAGGTCGTTGTATGGCAAAATTTGATTCGCAGAAATTATTTTATTTCTACAGTCGTGTTTAGCTTTAAAAAAATATCTACATTATATTTTGGTTCTCCATCATCTTTTAACTGTGGATTCCCCTTCCCTTTCACATTCATTTTCATATTTCTCAGAGCACTCTCTCTCTCTCTATTCCTCTCTGCAAACCCACCGCCAGAATTTTAACAATTTTTTCAGAAGCCATTACCTTTCGGGCACATTCAAATCTCCTTTTCTGTTGATGCGTAACGCGCACACACAAAAATCTTGATTTGTGCTTTTGGGTACTGATGCCTTTGTTTTGTTTAATCTAATGATTTGGAAATTCTTAGCTTTGAATTGGGATTTCTATTTTTGGTATCAAATATCTTCTTTTCTGAATTTCTGCATCTGCTGTTTTTTTGGTTTTTTATTTTATGTGTTGTATTGTGAAAAAGATTCCAGCTTTGATCATACTTTTCAATTCTACAATAATGTGCTTTTATTTCCTTTTTTGAAATTATTTGGTTTCCGTTAGGTATTGTTTGAATTCCGTGATTTGGTTTGTGTTTTGATAGGGTGACCTAGGGCACATTGTGGTGCTGGAGGAGCTGAGATTTTATTGGTTTTAGTTGAGATAATATTTTAATGGATTCCAGTTCGAGTTCTCCGGAGTTTGATTACTTGTTCAAGTTGTTAATGATCGGAGATTCTGGTGTTGGGAAAAGTAGTCTCCTTTTGAGTTTCACATCTGATACCTTTGAAGATCTCTCCCCCACCATTGGTAAGTGGCACGGGCACTGCAAATATTCATCCGCGTATGTGTTCTGGTTGATTTTAAGGTTGCTGTAATCTACTTTTAGTATTATGGAATTGAAAAATATAGCTAGTGTACTAGGATTTCATGCTTTGATTTTACTTCCAAGCTATGGTTATTTGCCGATTAGCATTCTTTTACAAATTGGTGTTTCTTTTAGACTTCTTTCTGTGGATTGAAAATGAAGATCCAGGACCTCAAATTGTTTGCTTGTGCTATAACTATTTGCAAGAAATCAAATTTGTGCTTTCTTTCTATTGACGATGGAAGTTGATTTTGCTACTTAACGGTTAATTAGGAAGGTGTTTGAGTTCAGATTTATAAATTTCTCATCTTTCGGTGAAAATTTGCTAATCAGTCATGCATACAATGCTTAATGGATCTAATATTTGAATAATTGTTTATGTCATGTTGTTCATCAATCCTTAAGAATATAATTTGTTTGCTTTGGGGGGCAAGATTATAGCATTTTGCTCTCGTGACCATCAAAATTGAATTTTGAAGCCATGATTTTGCAAGTCCCTGTTTCTTGAGATTTTAGCTTATGTTCTGTTTGCTTCGCTGCACAGGTGTTGATTTTAAAGTAAAATTTGTGAATATTGGAGGGAAAAAGCTGAAACTTGCGATATGGGATACAGGTAACTTCAACTGTGTTCCCATGTTTGTTGTTTGTCACTTAGTCTGCGATTTCATTTTTTCTTAATTGCCTGCTTTATGTTTATGCTTTACCTGCATGTTATGCCTCATGCAATCCACTTCAATTTAAAAGTAATGCTTATGCTATAAACATTTAGTCTTTATAAGTATTATCTTATTGTTCTGTGGCTTATTGGTTATAATTCAGATGCTGGCATTAATGTTCTCATAAATTATGTAGCATAGTATTATGAAATAACATTTCCAGTCTCATTGCTAGCAATAGCAGGATGAAATTTGTTAATTGCTTATGTAGGTGCAGGCAATGTTACTTGTAACTTGACAGTTTTGTTACCTGTTTATTTTGTTTTACCAAGTCTTGACAGTTTTGGCTTACCTCTTTCTCCTTAGAGAAAGCTTTAGTTGGCCAAACGATGCCTTCTGATGCTCAATGTTTGTTCATGCAGCTGGTCAGGAAAGATTTAGAACATTGACGAGTTCATACTACAGAGGGGCCCAAGGGATCGTTATGGGTATTTCCCCTATCTTTCATGACATTTACAATCGCATAGTTAATAGTTGTTATAATGCAAAACCTCACTTCAAAGTTTTAAAGATGGTGTTCCTTGAATTTAGAAGTTCAATTGTGCTGGGCCATTTGCTTTGCCTGAACTGCATATGATGGCTTACATGCAAAATGTACTATCTACTTCTTTTTAGTCACATAGATTTATGAAACAGATGATATTCTTTTGAACTTAATTTGTTCACCATGTATTTGGATTTCTTGGATAAATAGGCACTAAACTTCTGGCAAGAAAAACTGGAAAACAAATGTGGCTTCATGGTTTCCGTTTCACCAACCATCCAATTGATTGCTACCATTTTTCTTTCTAATCCATTGATACTACGATTTTATTTGAGTCTTTCTCTCATAACTTTAATTCAAACTTTACAAAATGGAGCGAAAACATCATCAGATAGTTAGACTTTATTTTAACTGATTAAAGTCTCCATCTTTTTGATGAATTATTGTTTTTATTATTTCTGCTAGCTTCGAAACTTTCTGGTATTTCCATTTTAAAAAACAATGAAATTCTGAGATTGTAGGTTGTATTTCTGCGGTGTTATTGTCAAGTTTTTAATCAATCAACTTGTTAAACATTTTTTATTTTATTTTAATTGCAACAGTCTATGATGTAACTCGACGAGACACATTTACCAATCTTTCTGAAATATGGGCCAAGGAAATCGATCTATATTCAACAAATCAAGATTGCATCAAGCTGCTTGTTGGAAACAAGGTTGACAAGGTAATTTGATGGAGGCTTACCACTTGTCTTGCCAGATACAGTTTAAATTTGGCTTTAATTTTGTTGTTGAAAAGGGACAGTTCTAAATTTTGTGTTATAGCCCCCCCCTCCTCTCTATATTACATATCGTTTGCTGTTTTGTTTTTAACTAAATGTTCTTGTTTATGGGTTCCATACAAGCAATAATGCTTTGAGGAATAGAGAAGGGCTGAATTGTCTATGCCCCCCCTCTCCCTTCTCTCCTTATAATTTAAGGGTGTAAATTTCTAAAACTAATATAGATAGTTAGAAGCTTCTACAGGGAAAAGGACACTTTACAAGGTATTAAATAAAAACACTTGATTTTTTTTTTAAATTTTATTGTTACAGGTTCATTCTCCAATATTTCTCCGAATTGTTCAGAACACAATACTTTTAGAAACTTGTAAGACTAGATGTTAGAAGTTGGATCTAGGTAGCTGTAAATTGTGGTTTGCTTGTATGCTGAATTGGAATTTCGACCAAATATCACTTTTAAGGAAAAAATAACCTTTTGCCCTAGAGGAAAATAACCATTTCCCCTCATTTGTTCTGTGAAACAAGCACTCTGAATTGCCATAGTTCTGAGGCTAGTATGACATTCTTATGGCATATAATTGAATTGGACATAAGAATGTGGATGATTTGGACATCCTTTGTCACTTATTGCATGGTAGACGCTTAGATGATACTCGACACTTTATAGTGGTAGTGCTTCTTTTTATTTGTTGGGCATGGAAATTTGAGATAATATCATCTTTTATGGAAGTTTCATGCATGCTTGGATTTCCTCTATTCAGGAAAGTGATCGGGTGGTAACAAAAAAGGAGGGCATAAACTTTGCTAGGGAATATGGATGCCTCTTTATTGAATGCAGTGCTAAAACTCGCGTCAATGTACAGCAATGTTTCGAAGAGCTTGTTCTAAAGGTACAGAACAGAAGATGCTGAATACTTGTTTACTTTGTTATTTATATATTGTTACTGATGTTATTGCTGCCTATGTTTTGATATCGAGAACAAAATTTCCTGTCCAATCAGCCTTTTTTTTTTGTCCCTTGTTAAATTGTTTCTACAATGCAGTGACTAATAGCTTGCATGATGATGGGTATGGTTATCCTTTGCAGGTTTTAGATACACCCAGTCTACTGGCTGAGGGCTCCAAAGGTGTGAAAAAGAACATCTTTAATGAGAAGCGTCCACAACCTGATGCGTCCACTAGCAGTTGTTGCTGATTTGGTCTAGTTTATCTTTGCATCATTTCCAGATCTCTAACAAAAGTGGTGATGGTGATCCCTCTCCAAATCCTGAAGAAATAGTTTTTATTCAACTATTGTTTTTGTCTACATGAACTGAAAGTCACATGTAATATAGTAGACTTGTGAATGCTTTTATTTGATTTCCACACTCTTTTTGGTACATTGAACTACTTCTGATAAGTGATGACAAATTGAAGTTTGGAAACAGATTGCTGTTATGTTCTTACTGTGGGTTTCTGGATATAGATGTACATAAAGGAAGAAGTAATGCTTTTATTCTTCCCCTTGCATCCATGTGGTAATATTTTTAAGGTAACCAATAATCTACTTTTTTGTGACAGTATTTGTATGGATCTATTATTTGTTCATTTGTTCAAAAAGAAATCAATGATGCCTAAAAGTAAAATATAATTTCAAAACAATAATTTTCAATAATATGGATTTGGAATTCAATAATAATTTAAATTATAGATTCTACTAATCTGCTTGATAAAGTTAAAGATTTCTAATTAACTAAACATAATTTCAAAGGATTGAAAAATCAACCAAGTTGAAGGGCCAAAATAAACAGAAGAAAGTAAACTAACAAAAACCAGAAACTCAGTTAGAGAACACCAAAATTTTGCCATAAAAAAAACTAACACCAACAAATGGGTGCAGGTAAGGCGCCCATTTCCAATCTACTCCTCCCTTCACAACCACCACCACCACCACCAACTCCAAACCCAAGAGCAACCAGTAGGCGCCTTCTCCTATTCTCCCTTCCTTTATTTGCCATAGCAACTACTGCTAATCTTCTTCCTTTTAGGACTACAGGTGCTAAATTTGCGAGTGCTTCAACTATACAACTGAACTTAAACTCTTGTTTGGCACTAGCAGAAAACTTTGACCCAGTAAGCCAAGCTGAGAAAGAAGCCAGTGATGCCATATCCAGGAGAGTAACAGAAGCTGTAGAGTTGTTGGAGAAAGGGAGGGAATTGCATTCTCAAGGCGACTTCAATGAAGCACTGCTCTACTTCACTAAGGTTTGTTACATCTTCCCTTTATTTTTTGGGCCTTTACTTTTAGTTGGTCCTTGTCTTTTGATTTTACATATATTGGTCAATTGAAATATAATAGTTATTTGCTGCAAATGTTAGTCTTGGAGAAAGTTTTTTGGAGAATGTTGATGGTTTAGGATTTTTTTTGGAGATGTAATGCTAAGGGATATGGGAGTCAAGAAAATTGTATACTTATGTTTATTATTTCGGTTCTTATGGTGGCAATGATGAAACTCGAACTTGAGACCAATCTCATCCCCTTTACTTTGCAGGGGAAAGTACCTCTAGGCTTATTGCTCGTTGGCATGACTAATTATTAGGTTAAGGAATGATCTCTAAGTTTGAAAAATACTAAGAATAGAGCTCTGGAAGCAGGAGATGTGCGTTTTGAATGGGCGAGTTAAACTTGGTAAGGTATGATGGTCAAAAAAGAAATGGTATGTTATGTAGTGTGTTTGGCCTTTGACAAGGAGAGCTAGGGGAGGTTCTTGTGACTGATGATGAACTTACAGCCGAGAGTAAATGTTGGGAGAAGTTGCTTGGATGGATAAATTTTTGGTGCAAAACTTTGTCTAGGGGAAATTTTGGGTTTTTTTTTTATATGATTAGATAGAAGATTATGTCAGTGGCCTTCTGAAACAATTTCTTTGAACTGTGGATGAAGAAGGATTGAATTCTACCTGTATAATTGAGTTACAAGCTTGGAGTTCTGATTTTGGTTTGTTAAAGCATGGAGCAAAATCTTTTCCAGTAGGTTATAGATGATATAGAAAGAATTTGAGATGCATTGATCTGTAGGAAAGTTCAAGTCGATAGTCCGAGCTTCCAAACATAATCCCATTGAAGAATTTTTTTTATTTGATTGTATCTGTGGAATTTAGTCTAGTAAAAGGTTGAGTATTAGAGGAAGCCACCTAAGTTGCAGTTAGTGCGAGGATTTGGGGCAGAGCGAAACTAATTGCTTTAAAACTCCCATTTAAAGTAACTATAGGTTCTGGGAGATGATGGGAGTCTGGAAGAATGTATAGCTGGTAAACTAGCGAACATCCAATATTTAGACAGATCGTGAATGATAAGTTGGTGTCTACCCAAAAGAAAATGGTGTCTCTCATTCTGAGGTGGTTAGCACATGGGGTGAAGTGAGAGGAAAGTATTGAGGTTAAGGCGAGAACTTAGAAAGCCCTAGTACAGCTGACACTTTTGTGGAAATGTAGCGAGATGAAGAAGGGATCTTTTTTTTTTTGTTGAAGTTGCAGATTGAATGTCAAAATTGAAAGCTTGTTATTTGCTAGGGTTTATATTTTAAATTTTCACGCTGTGGGGTTAGCAAGTTGTAGTTTGCTTGTTCGTTGAGGGTTATTTAAGTTTTTTCCTCGTTAGAGCTCCTTATAAGGGCATGGAGATTGAGTTTTTTTTTTTAGTTTGTTTTTAGCAATGCTATACTCATCTTATTGAAAAACTGAAACTTGCCAAAAAATGATAAAGAAAAGAAATAAAGGAAGTAATATTGTTTAAAAGTTTTTATGAAACCCTCATTAGGATTTGGCTCTCTATTTAAGTGTGAAATTCCTGTGACAGCACATTTCTTTTGCAGAGGTTACTGTCAACTGATTTGAGATAATTCTGCATTTCCAGAGCTAAAATACTTTAGCATTTGTTTGTCTAACAGAATTTAATCAATCAATTGATAACTGTAATACCTCAGGGCTTACCAGAAGGCAACATTTTGGCATGGTTATGATAGACAAAGACCTTTAATTGTATCATATAGATTGAAGACACTAGAATGTACATTCTAGATTTAATCTGTCCAAGACCTCAAGATTTATAGTGGTAATTGATAAATTTTGAAAAACTTCAAAGGGACGTGCACTAGGGATATGTAGTTTCCTTTTTTCCATGTTGGACAGACCCTTGCAGTTGCCTGTGCTCTTGTTAGAGAGCCACATAGACTAGACTATTGTTTTCCTTTGAAGTTTCATGTCAACTACTAGGTGCTATCCGCTAGAGTGCATCTGTTTATTTGCCCTCTGTTTGTATCTGAACATTGTAAATCATACAGTGTTCTGCATCCGTGAAGTTTTCCTTATCTTCAGATTCTAGACATTAATGTGCTCTCTCAGATGTTTGTGCTTTAAAGCATGCAATCTGCCTCTTCTCCAATTAAATTGCTAGCGCCTACGTGACATAATTTTTTTTGGTTGTGCCAAGAATTGACTATGATCTTAAGCTCTTTCCTTTTCATTTGCCAAAAGAAAGGAACTGAAGTGATGTGCTTCTGCTCTATCACGCCCCCCCTCAAAAAAGATAAAATTAAAAGAAGAAAAAACAAAGGAAATGCTTCCGCCTTGTTGCAATTTGGGTGAACAACTTGCTAGAACATTTGCATCCCAGATAGCTAAGTATTAGAAATAAATGATTGAATTGGTTCTACATAGTACAATGAACTTATTTTAGTCACTCCATTAGACAAGAAACTCCAGAATACGTGTTTCTAACATAGTACAAGATATCAGTGGCTCCATTTCAAGATTGAAGTTGTCTTCATGTTGTAATGCATGCTTCATGAACAATCTGATTGTGATGTTACTTGCAATGTCACTTCCATATTTTCTTGCAGATGGTTGAAAATTACAAAGATTTTGCGTTCTCAGAATATGGAAGGTTTGGGAGAGCATTGTCTCTTTACGAGGTTGGGGACAGAGAAGAAGCAATTGCAGAAATGGAAGATATCTCAATATCTTTGAAGGGATATCCAGGTATTTTCTCAAGATTTTTCATTTCTTGGCTATATGAAAGTAGAAAGTCTTAGCTTGAATGTTCCCCCTTCGAAAATTTTGTTTCCTTTTACTCCTTTTTAAATCTAACATTCTTTCATGTTGACCAATTGTTGGGGTATTTGACAGAAATACATGCAGCTCTTGCAGCAGCCTTATATGCGGACAAGCATGCCAAAGAAACTAAGCATGGGCCTCCAAGTTTGGTCAGTTCTTTGCAGCAGTTCATCACACTTTCATAAATATCAAAGTTATATACAAATATGATATCATCGCATCACTCTTCGTTACTGTTTGGTATTGCATTTCAAACAGGGGTTGGATAAAATTTGAATTTTTTTTGTTAATTTTTTTTTATGTTTTTGAATTTTATTTTGAAGTATTTCCGAGTAAACAACACTTTGAAAAACAATTGTTAGTACACTTCCAAACACCATCTTCATCCATGATCCATCCATGAATTTGCTAGTTCATAATTAAATATGTAATGCTAAGACAACTATTGTTTTGGCTCTCAAAGTAGCAAAAGGAGGACTCAAATCCGAGTTCTATCCCCCTATCTTTGCATAATACAGTACCGTAAAAAACAAGTAGTTGTTCTACTTCTGTTGATATGTAAATTATTCAATACCTTGTTTAAACACAAAGTCATTAACTTCGTGTCAAAGCCAAAAAACTTAATGATAACCAGTTCAACTTGGACCAGACCACTGTTGCTTGAACCGGATGTCGCATTCATCCGTTCCAAGTTGATATGGTTGGCACTGAGTCTTTAAATACATGGTTGAACACAAAGTCAAGTCAATGTCTTTGGTTTTGAACCTAAGACACTAAAGACGCACCCTTTCAATACGTCCAGTTTGCAAAGTCATTAAGCAACCTATGTTGGGGGCCATGTTCACCGAAGACCAAGTTTTTGTGAAAAAGCTGTGTTACGCAACTCAAACACTGGGAAAAAGCTGTGTTACGCAACTCAAAAATTGCACAACGCAGATTAACCAAAGGGAGGAGATTTTTGGTTGCGTCCAATGGTGGCAATTCCAAAACATGTAGTATGACTATGAGTTCTTGATTTGGATAGCTTCATGAAGAATTCCATGTGCTATAGTCTCCTCGTGAGGTATAGAAAACAGACTCCAAGGACAATATTCAACTGTGCTTATACAGAATGTGAGGTCTTTCTTGCTTTTGTCTCTTTAATTTAATTGCCACACGAAATTGTTTACCAAACTCACACGTTCCAGGAATTTTCTTTGATGCATACTTAAACCAACCTGCTGCCATTGAACTTAAATTTTGAAGAAAACCTTTTATAGATGCTGCTTTACTTGGTAAACGTAGTCATTAATGGCACTCCTTAAGCACATGGTTATCAGAAAAGTGAGACCTTTCATGTTCTTGTCTTTTTAGTTAGGTTATAAGACCAACCTGCTGCCATTGAACTAAGGAAGAAGAAAAAAAAAATCCCCTCCACACGTTATAACAAACCTCGGAGGAAACCCTTATATGGTTTCTGCCATTACTTGATAAGTATTTAGTTCTAGTTGGAACTTGCTGTTTGCTTGAATATACATGATGCTGCTGTGGTTGACTTCATGAAAGGCACCAACTTTTTGACGTTCAACCAAAATTTTGGACGGTTGTCTGGCATTGGAGCATAGCTATAGGTATAGTGTGCAGGCCTGTGCAATATCCCTTCCTTTTCACCTTGTAGAATCTTGGTAAAAAGAAGTGCTCCATCTCTTGCATGCTTACTTCCTCGCCGAAAATTTAGACCGAATGGTATATTTCTTTTGGAACATTTTCAACGCTCATTAAAAGTGTTTGCTTTCAGCTTTAACCATCATAAGGGTAAAATAAATATTCTTTCTATGGTGGGTCAGTCCTCTAGATCAAGGCAAGAAGATTACTCTTTTCAGTTCATTTCGCATGCCATAGGAGTAAGGCCGATGCTAGGCGTGACTGTAGTGTCTGTGAGACCACTAATAGCAGTGATTAGACGAGGGCAAATTATTCATTGACTTTGCGTTCAACCGCAGGGTACAACATGCGGCCAACTTCGATCGACTTTTTTTGTTTATATGAATTGGAGATTACAAACATTGGTCAATTTCCCCCAAGATGTTTGTAATATGTGAATCATCTGATGGACTCTTACTAAATTTTGAAACATGCCGTAGTTGAATAAGAAAGGGAAGGCTACATCTTAGTTTAGCCAGTAAAGCCACCGACTGTTTACGATTTATATTTCGGTTCCATTTACCTTTGGAATGCCCAGGATTGTAAAGAGGAGAAAGCTAGTCCTGTTGTGTAGTTTAAGGTCTAATGAACCTTGAAATGAGCTAGGAAAAAAAAAGGGGAAAAGTTTTGATATATGGGCCAGAAATGTGATCCCAGCGGAGCAGTATTCTATGAAACAATATGCAGACAATTCAACAACTTTCGGCGACCTATTGTAACCTAAGCTATGCAAATTGCAAATCATCCTATCCCACCACACAAAAATATCAAATAAAATGAAAGGAATATCCACAGACAGAAACTTCCAGTCCCATCAACTTCAGTTTCCAAATTTCAACAGTAATGATAAAAGGATGCTGTCCGTTGTCATAATGGTATATTGGGGACAATGCCAGCTTTCTCTCTGGCAATTTGAACCACTGGAATCAATGCTGCTTTGTTTTTTTTTGGATGAACCATGTGGATCTCGCGCATGAACTCTATCATTTGACAGTTGGGCTGTAATTTCACTGCTTGGACATTGCTTTAATGGGGAGCAATTTTCATTTTCTGAATTGATGCTTCAGAGAATGGTATCTCAACAACACAACATAAAATAGACAGAAATTACCAGGTGAAGAAGGGTTTGGGATTTGGCACAGGACAACCATCCATCTAATCAAATTTGGTTTAGGCATAACATAAATCCACTCAGCTTGGTGGGGGTTTATTCAGTAATTAACGAATGTTTAATGACAGATAAGATACAAACATGGACACTTCTGTAATCTTTACAAAGATACTATGTCACAGGGAAGCCAATACACCAACAAGACCCCGCATAGGCATAAAAACATCCCATACTTTTTTGTAGTTTACAAATGTTTTGGTTCTTCATCCCACTTGGACCCAAGCAGCTTGAGTAGCATTCTTGCTTTTGTTTTAGTCCTTCCACTACACTGGCTCTGCAACAGCAGAAGCAATTGAGTCAAAACTCCAGCACCAATTGCTTCTTCTCGTGCCTGTAAAGAATCTGTGCATATAATCATTAATGATCGAATAGCGCTTTCGCTTCCTTGGTGATCAGAAACCCTAAAAACCATCTTAATGAGGGCTTTAATACCATTAGGATCATTGATCAAAGCCTCTTTTGCACTCTCTAGTCCTAGAAGCAGCTCAATTGTTGCCATTGCTTTAGGTGCCAAATTTCTTTCATGTCTTTGAGCGTCATAAATATAGGTCAAGAGTCCATTTATCCCACCTTCTTGAACCATATTCTCTCTATTTGATTCCAAGCAGCATAGTGCCGATATAGCTTTGATTCCAGCCTCAGATGCCTCATATGTTTGGTGAACGAGAAGAATCAGCCCTTTCAAGAGTTTTCTGTTTTTGCCAAGCTTAGCACAGAGTTCTCTTGTCTCCAAAGATGATGATATTGCTTCTATTATTTGGCACAAACTCCTCTTGATCTTGCTAGTACCTTGATCAAACAAAAACTGAAAGGATTCCAATTTAGACTCTTCTCTTAGCATATTTAAACACTCATATTCGCCAAGAGACAGCAATCTTAGGACACAAGAAAGTGCTTGTTCTGCAAACTTAGCACTTCCTTCAGACAGTCTGGATTCCACTTTTCCAAAAAGCAGTTCCAACAATAAAGTAAAGAAGCCTAACTGGAACAAACAAGAATTTCCAGATTGTGATTCTTCAGTTAGAGCTTGGATGTTTTGGAGTGTTTGACACTTGTACTCCAAGGAAGCGTCACCTGATTCAAGAATTTTCTTCAATGAAGCTAGAGAATCAATTGTTGACAAATAAACAGGATCAAACTGAGGGCCTATTTGCAGCCACTGATCAATCAAATGACGAAGAGTGTTATTAGGAACCATGGATGGATCCTGAAGCTTCTGCATTGTGACAGGGCAAGTTAGATTACCAGCAGCAAGCCATTTTTCTATGCTTGATCTGTCATAAGTTTGGCCGGTACATAGCGTCACTGGATCTTTGATCAAGTCTAGACTAATTGGACACATGAAAAAGTGGGGTACAGTCATTTCTGCTTCTTTCATGGAGAAGAGAAAAAAACCAAAGATTCAAGAACAAAAAACAAAAGAAAGTATTGGTGGTGAATAGAGGGCGCTGCTATTGGTTAACCATTTCAGCATCTAACAAATGGACGGTAGCTGAAGTTCTTGATTAATAGGAACTGGTGGGATGGAGTAAGAAGACATTGCTATATAATATACAATGCAAAAAACTAGATGTTAAAAAGACGAACCTTAAACAGCACTCATGAAATAAAAAACTACAAGAAACATAGTGGGAGTGGGGTTTCTCTTTCCTTTTCCTTTTCAGTACAGAAATGACAGTTGATAGAGAAGTGGGACAAAGTTACCAATGGCACAAGAGAGAAACACAAAGGAAGAAGAACATAAATGATGGGAAAGATGAGAGAAAACAAGCTACCACCTCTAGTCCACAGTGCCAGCAGCTGAGATTTACAAGAGGGCGAAGGGAAGTGTCTTTTTTCTTTTTTATAGGGAGAAGGAAGGGAGACGGATAGGCAAAAGTGCAATCTTAGCTGGAGGAATAAGATGATAACACCAGCATACAAACACCAAGGTAGGCCAAACAATATTATGGGCCTTATCTTAGTGAAAGAGTAAGCGATCGCAACCAATAATATGGATTAATTATACGGAATGGTCCCCAGTCCTTTCTTTATATCTATCAGTTCAGTCAAAACTGACCCACCCAGAGAAAAAAATAATAACAATACTGTTCATCTTTGAAGTTTGAATCCACCCCCACAATAGTTGAAAATGAAACTGTGTTCTTGTAAGAGAGAGGGAGAGGTGTGTAATGTTGGCCACAGGATTCATGAGAGTGGCAATAATATGGGAAAGCACTAGCAAATGGAATAAAAATATTATCCAAAAATATTGATAAACAGAACTGCCTTGCATAGCTTGTTTTTCTCTGCTGAGTTATTTTAATCAAGGTTGGAAAGAATAGGGCTAATGGGACCTTCATGATTTCCAGCTTCTGAAGAGGCTGGTAAGACATTAATTGCCGCCTTATTATTAGGCACCCAAAGCAGATAGCTTAAAAACATTATAAACTACTTTAAAGATCTTTTCCTTTTGATTTTAAGATCAAAACCAACAATATTCATTTGAAACAACATTGTCATAAATATATGCCTTGAAACCTGTAATGAATCACCCCATCTCTCAACATTTTTAGTGTCTATAAATCAAACAAATATTCTAAGTGTGAGTGTGAAGTGTCCTAAAATCATAAATGGCTTAAGTTTGGAATGAAAGATTAGACTGCATCTATCTCGTGTTATCATCTTAAATTTGAATTAAAGAAGAAGAAGCTACATAAAATAAATATATTTATCGGAGCTAGTGTGAATGGTTCAGCTAGAACCAATTGAAAAGGGAAAAAAAAAACTATCTGGGAGAAAATTATAGAAAAAACTATACCCTAAATGTTAAAAGCAAAGAAATTAACAAAAAAAAACAAAAACTAGTCAAATACCCCCAACATCTTACCAGGTTTTAAGCAAAACAGGAGCTGAAGAATTCTCCCTTACTTTAATTATTCCAAAATTTGGCTGGATTCTCTGAAATTTACATCATTTCAAACACCATAATTGATGATGAAAGACTAAAAAGTATGCACATATATATTATATTACTAAGGATTCTCTAATCTTTTTCTTAAATCATGTCGATGCTCCATCTTGAGTCCAATTTTCCCAAGTACTTGCATCAGGTTTCAAGAAATGTGAGTCAAATTTCTAATTAAGATAGCCAACTTGCATTCAAACACACACACACACACATACACCAAATTCACTTGATGATTTGTCTCAAGGAATCTGATTTTCCAATTTGAAATAGGTGGGCACAAAGATATATGTTGGTGAATATAAAAAAGATTTCTGGGGGGGACAAAATTCTTACAGGAAAAATAGAATCAATCCATTTTTATTTGCAGTGGTTCTTGGCTAAGACCTTTTGACCTGCCAACATTTCATATGCCACCACTTGATTTGTTTTGTCAATTTATAGCAGCTGGTGGGATCCAGATTTCCTCTCCCGTCTGATCACGATCTAATGGTCAATGCAGCTTAATTTGAAGTGATGAATAATTTAATCTGTTTAGACATTCTAAGAATTAATAAATATTTATACAAAGTTAAGAGAAATATTAAAAGAAAGCTAGGTAAATTATGAGTAATCGTAACTATCTCTTCCTTTCCCTTGTTTTAGTGATTAAGCTCATAATGAATTATCCCTTCTCTCTCTCTCCCTCTCTCTCTCAAGTGATCATAAATACCAGGCAAGAAAATAAAATAAAAATGAATGTTGCCCTCAAAATAGGGTATGAAAAAGAAAGGGTGCGTGCCTGTAGCCCTGTACTGTGGGTTAGAGCGAGAGCAAGAAAGAGACAAAGGGCAATAAGACAAAGAAAAGTCTTAGAAGAAACTTAAAAACTAAAGATTAATGCGAAGAAAATCTGGCCTTTGAACACTAGCTTGTCTGCCATCTTGACAATCCAACCTCCACTACTTGCCTGAAATAAATGATTGTTTAGTGTAGTAGGAAGAGGCTGGCTCGTTCAGTCCCAATAGGTTAGAGTCTCCCTCACCACAAAATCTCGTATTCGAGCCTTTCTTTTATAATAAAAAAAGGCCGGTCAAATATAATTAACTTCTTCAAAATCATACATGAAATTATTACATGTTAAAGAGGACGTGGAACCAAGTGTTCATAGGTAGATAAGAACCACATGTAAACCATTTTCTCCCTCTTGTTAATCATAATATTATTCCTATTTTAAGATTAAGATTTTGTTTTTGACATCTATAATGCAAGAATAATATTTTAAAATTCTTAGAGCTTGTTTTCAATGTAATCGATCATGCAATACTAGAAAACTTACACAGAAAAACCATAAAAAATTAAATTTAAGAAGAAAACCGAGAAAAATAACTTTATAAAACTACTATCAATTAATATTAAAAGCATTTTGTTTTAATATACATTGAAATTTCTTATTTCATATCTTCAAAAAAAGAGGCCATGTGCTGGCCACCAACTCACATGCGTGTGTGTCTCTCTCTATATATTGATTGTTAAAGGATTTCAACTATGTATGTGTGTGTGTGTGTGTGTATATAGAAATGATTCTCCCAACATTATTTAAGAACCATTGAAGGAGGTGGCTAGATTGGTAGGCATTAATTTCAATTAATCAATTTGAGGCCTGAAAGTTCTGTATCTCCGTGCAAACCTACCTATTTAGATTATTACAATATTACAGGACCTCAATATGGTCGTGTGATTTTTATTTTTGTAAGAAAATATATAATTAAAAAGATATAGAAGTTCATATTAATTTGTATTCCAAAAAAAAATTAACTAGATTTATTTTTAATTGAAAAATATTTTACAAGGGAAGATGTCAAACTCCAAAGTATTGTGTTATCCATCATTTTGGATTGAAAAAAAATAAGAATAAAAATCAAGGACAACAATATTAGTTAATCATGATATATAGTGAATTTTAACCTAGAGATATATATTGAAAATAACGAGATGTACCCTTTTCCATTACTAAGAAACAATCTATTAATACCATCCCATTTGTGGTTTTAGAGCTGCAATAAATAAACTACATGACGCTTGATATTATGCCACTACGTGAGAATTAATTATTCATTTCATTAATCATTATTTAGTGATAAATTAATGTTGATAGGTAAATTCGTTACAAAAGTCACCATAAATCACTTAAGGCTAGCTATGGTGCTATAGTGGAGGTAGGGGGTGTTAGACGATGACTCAATGCCAATTACGTGAAAGGTCATTGTCAATCCATCAGATAAAAAGAAAGATCAGTGTTGCTTTGTAGTTTAGTAAATAATATTTCATGTATTTATCATTCTTTTTAAGCCATTGGATACCTTATAAGAGCATCATAGACGGATGAAACACTCATATTCTTAAGTTAATAAAGTGTTGGAGGAGAAAAAAATACAATAAATGAAAGAAAAAAAAATAGAAGGGGAATGTAAGAGAAATTATATGTTCTAGAAATTGATGAATGGTTTTTTATGGTTCTAGAAATTGCTGGGTAGTTGTTTGTGGTTCAAGGAGACGTTGAATGGTACTTGGTGATTCATAGCATTGTTGCATGTTTGTTTGTGATTCTAGAAATTATTGAATGATACTTAGTGATTTATGGAATTGTTGGATGATTAATGATTGTTATTGAAATTGTTGAGTGGTTGATGGTCATGTATGAGATTACAAGCCTGACTGTTAATGGGTTGAGTATGGAATTCAAGACTTAGGATTTTTTGCTAGGACTTATGTGTTCCCCCTCGTACCTAATGACCGAGTGCATTTACACTCCCAATTTTTGAGCTTATTTCATGGAGAAGAAAAATATTTTCATAAGAATTTGGGTCATCAGGTACTGTGTCATGCTTGCTAGTAGTCATCGGTGGTGATAAGAAGCGCCATTGACATAGAAAAAGTGTCTTTTCTGCATATAAAAAGTTTAGGTGCATAGAAAAAATTATATGCATGAAAAGTTTATGTGTGTGACTAATGAGAAACCTATAAAAAATGCATAGAGGTATTTGTCGAAATAATATTGGATGATTTGTGACTTAAAATATCAGGATTCTAGCTGTTCTAGGCCAAACACCCATGATTTTTAGTTGTTTGGCAAACCCAAATGATTAGAAGGCCAACCATTTGGACTTTGGCCCAAATGACTGTTTAGGCTGGGCTAAGCCTAAATAGTTAGCATGGCTAGCATATGTCATGCATGACAAACTATTTTTTTTTTTAAATTGCAATTCATCATTTGCCTCCTAGAATTTGAATTTGCGGGCAAATTGAAAGACTTTTATCATGTTATCGTTGCAACCATGGCAAAATATTATGAATGAAGATATTTGCATGAGGTTTTTACCATAGACATGAAGATC
The DNA here is from genome assembly GCF_951802175.1 of Populus nigra. NCBI lineage: Eukaryota > Viridiplantae > Streptophyta > Magnoliopsida > Malpighiales > Salicaceae > Populus > Populus nigra. The sequence goes on from NC_084865.1 coordinate 2,796,468, forward strand.
CTCATTGGAGATTTTTATGAAGAATTTCCATTAGAGACATAAAAATTTTCATAAAAATTTTTTGTTTAAAGATATAAAGATTTTTATATAGACTATTTGTTTTTGTTTTATTAGAGATATTGAGATGAGATTTTTGTTTAAAGGCAACAAAGACAAACTATTTTTTTTAAAAAAATATTCAAAATAATTTTCAATGCAACTTTAGATACAATTCATGAAGATTATATGATTTCAAGTAGCTCATCAAATGTGCAATTTTCCTTTATTTTTTTGCTCTAGTTTTGTTCATCTTTTCACAAATTGCTAGAGGTAACTTTTGACAATCAATCTTTCTATCTTATTCTTCAAGGCGTGATATTTTTTAGTGTCATGCCTAAGGTTACAGTGAAAAAAATGAAACTTATCAGGGTTCCTTGTGTTCGTATTGTTTTTCATGGGAGAAGAATATTGTACAAATTCTTTTCCTTTGATAGTAGTTAACACCCCTCTATATGTGGTAGACAAAAGTATGGTTAAAAGTTTAAGGAATGTCAAGAGATCATGAATATGTCCATTAGTGGATGTCTTAGTAGGAGAATAATGACGTTGGAGAGATTCTGCTTTTTGTGGTTGAACATGAGGATTCCTTTGTCTAATCATGCTTGTTTTTTCCATTTTGATATATTTTTTCATTGCATATTTCACACAAATGAGATTTTTATCAGGAAAAATATATTATATTTCTCATAAATAATAGTTGTAGACTCCATTAATCAGGACTTTTACAGCAATGAGTTCAAGTAGTCTTTCTATATTGAGTATTTTCTCATTAAACTTTTAAAGATATGTCATGGTGCTCTTATCTTCTCGATGCATGATGACGAAGAGTTCAACAATATCACTTAGATCATGAAAGTAGATGACAAAGCTAGACTTTGTTATGGTACCATACACAAACAGATCCATGAAGCATTGTTGAAATAACTTTCCACATAGCATAATTGTCTTGTGTGATAAGCTCTAGTATATTTCTCATATTTTGTATATCTTTTCTAAGGTTTGTGACTTCATCCTACTTGCCTAGGTTAGTTTTAAATGAGATGCAATCTTTAAAGAGACTAGTGTGCAGTATTCTATGATAAAGTGGAGACTCTCTTACTTGATGGGGGATTGTGCTTATTATTAGAAAATCCTAAAGTTGTTAATTAGTCTCACATTTAGGTCTTTTTCTAGAAGAAGTGCATGAGTTAAGTTCAGATAAAGATAACTAGATTCTTGTTCAGAGCATTCAATTTAGAAATGCTTTTCATGATGGGTGTAGCTTCTTTTGAGTGTAGAAAAGCAAGTATTTTTGTGCCTACTTGCATGCATACCATTCTACCTTGACTATTCAAGGAATTGGAGTTGTTTTTATACACTTAGTATTGCATGCAAGGAAACTTGTTATGTAGAAGGAAAAGTGTGGAGATGTAATTTTATAGTTGTAACAATATCATTGTGTATCTGCACTTGATATGAGAGTTGTTGGAGATCTAAAGGAGTTGGTGTACTGGTTGTGGGGACATAAGTTACTTTTTTATCTTGGAGTTTCGTTAGTCATTGAAAGAGTTTTAGTGAAGAGTTAAAGGGAATGAATTCGTTTTTTTAAGTGTTTCACATACAACGCCACTAATAAGGTCGTGAGAAAACCTAAGATAGTATTTAGATTTTCCAAGGCTAGGTTCTTGGGCTACTCATGATATTTCTTCCAAACTAGTTCTTACGAGCACAAAGGACACTTTACTATTTAAGTTAGTAAAATATAGGAGAAAAATAATATACAATAAATGAAAAAAAATTAAAAGGGGAATGTAAGAGAAGTTATGGAAGTATCCCCCCCCCCCCCCCGTTTTTTTTAAAATAAACACAAGCAACATATAGTTTTTGTTATGAAGATAGCATGCTCAATAAGAATTGAACTCATGATCTTTTGCCACCAACTTGTGCACTAACCAGCTAAGCTACAAAACCAATACATTATCAAATGAATAAAAAATTCATATGAAGTGTTAAACAAAACTTATATATTTTAGTTTTGTAGTTAATAGTCATTATCATTAAGAAGGTTTTACTTTTTTTCTCTATATTTTTATTTATTTATGTAAATATCATATTAAATGGGGGGATATGTTTATAAAATTGTTAAAAATCATGTTTAATTTTAGTTAATATCTAAATTAGTTTAAAAATATTTTTAACTCTAAAACTAATAAAAGAAAAAAATAACGTTAACCACATCCAAAGGCCACTAGTGCACAAAAGAATTCACAAGCCAATCACTTCCGAGCCAAGCCGCTATCCGTGATCCATCAACTAATATTATATTTTCCTAGCAAAAAAGGGTCCAGTGAATTCAGCCCATCACAGGCCTATATTCTTAGAGTCCTTCAAAAGAACCAAAATTCTTTATTTCTTGTCCGGAGACACTAATGATTAAACTACTAACAAAATCTCAAATGGTAATTCTGTTTCTGGGTTCTTGACATTATTGCGGACAACATGTTTGATAATATTTATCTGAAGAATGCATTTGCTTGTCTTTTGATCTTCTATTCCCTATCATCTCAATTCAGTGCCCGTTGAGATATTGAAAACAATGGAGAATTGTTGGCTGAAGGCAACAACTGTACTGCTGTGGTAAAGAAGCTGTAGATTATACTCCAGTCCAACAAAAGAGCAATTCTTAGCATGGAAGAAGCTTTAGATTACATTTTAGAGAGATTCTTGTCTTTCCTTTAGCTGTTTATTTTCTATGTTGTTTCTTGATGGAATAAATTATCCTAGCCAAGCTATTTTAGTGTAAAAGTTTGGTTAACCAGCTTGATACTAAAAGCTAGATGATTATTAGCCTGTAATCAATGATTTGGAATGTAACTGAACATCTTGCATTCACCAGTCCTTCACTAAGATTTCGAATAGATGTCCCAAATTCAAGTTGATTATTTTTCGCGGCTTCCTAGATGATCAAACAATTCTCAATCATGGTCCTCACACAACCATTCTGTTTGAGATGTTAACAAAGGATTTAAAATAGGGAACGATTTTCCATCAACAGCTGTTCTTCAAGAGATGATATCCATGTGGGGCTATGTGAAACTTGTAATTGTGAGATGAAATCTACCTCAAACATTCACACTTTGTAGGTGCAATTCTGAGATGTTTTCCGGAACAGTCTCTCTGAAGAATTTTGTGCTGCAAACAACTTCTTTGTAAGGTCTTTATCAAACTCTGTGCTAATAATTTCATGAGTGCCAACATGACTACTATAGTGTAAAGTCAATGGATGCGATCATATAAATTTCAAATATTAGACCTAACCGCGGTGCTGCACTTATTTTATGCTTTTGTTTGTTTTCCTGCTTCCGCATTCTGTATAATGATTTGCTCTTAATGTGTTTCTTTAAGATTAATTTAGAATCAGTTCATATGGATTTGGAAATCGCAATTGAAAACTTCTGATGTGATGAGAGGAAAAAATCCTGTTGTAAGGAGTAAATACTTCCTAAAAGTTGAATTCAAGGCTAAGTAAGAGACTTTCAAACTATACCTGGCAGAGTTTTCACAAACTGTAATCCAGATTATATTTTCTGACTCTATTTCATTTAGAGAAACCCGTGATGCATTGCTAAGAATGGTGGTGTTTGGGGTTATGCGCTAAAAACAGGGAGCCTCGTTGACCTATTTGCCATCTGTACACTGCTGTACGGTTCCTCTAGTTGAGCAGGGCTATCAGGTGTTCCTAACTCCTCCCCATCTGGCTCTAACCCCACATACTGTTGTAACACCAGAACTGAAACTGTTGCTGCAAAATCTGATGATGCTAGCAAATCGCCAATCGCACCAAGCTCTGGGCATTCACTCCAATCAGTAAGACCTGCCGTAAGTGGTGATATCATCCCTTGTCCTCTACCCACTATGAACAAGTCGTGATGATTGTCCATTGACCTTATTGCTGCCACTGTTTCCTCACCATTGCTGACCACTATTTCATTGTAAAATATAGAACCATTATGAGCAGTCTGGGTCCTGAATTCGTTAACATGGTCTTCATCAAGCTGCTTCTCTTTTAGATTTTCTGTTTCCACACTGAGCATCCCAGGGTTGTCAAGTGCTTTTGCATCCTCTCCTGGAACGAACCTCATCACGGTGAGGTTAATTGTTGGATGCTCAGACATCCTCCATGCATATGATAGCGCCTCTCTGTCATCTGGGCCCCCAAAGTATAGTACAGCTACATGGTGAGCTGCCTGGTTCGAGGCTAAACGAGTAGACCCACTTAGCCCTCTGTCTACGAGAATCCCAACTGAGCAGGGTGCATTGGCTAATACATTTTGGTTCACCATTCGGATAGCTGGGTTGGTGGCCTCCATTCCACCATCAACTGTTTGCTGTTTGTGGAAAGGGAGGATAATTAAAGCAACCCGTTTGTCCTCAGCCAAGTTACATATGTCTACATGCATGGTGGAATAAGGGGAAATGGCAGTCAGGGGTTGCACAGAGACACAGACTGCATTTTGTTCATAGTTGTCGAATGCGTTGATGATGTGATCAGATTGAGCTTGGGTGCGGTTGAGGGCTGGGTGGCCAGATTTTCTAGTATTATGAACTATAAGCATGGCCGAGGCGCGACCAGTGAGTTCAACTAGGTGGACCACGTAGACACACATGGGGGACCTTTTATTTGGGTGGGAGGCTTCCAAGAGGTTAATGATTGTTGGGACGTTGCGAGGAGTGTGTACGCATGCTAATGCCCTAAACTCTGCATCTCGTTTTGACCTCTGAATTGTTCTTCGTGTGTAAGGTAGGAACCTCTTCTCTGGCCTGTATATGGCTGTTACAGAGGGGATGATGATTGCGGTCATAATCACTGCTACAATCACCATCATTGCAAAGGACTCATCATCCAAGACCTGCAAGTCATCTGTGTTTTATCAATATCACTTCCAATGTGCCATATTCACGTGAATGTGCCTGTGTTCACACAGAAGAGAGATTACTGTGGTAATGTGCCTGTGTGAACACAGAAGAGAGATTGGTACGGTGCTTCCCTCTTTCACATTCATGTGAATCCCATCACGTGTAGATTCTACATGAACATTAGAGGAGGAAACACTTGAAGAACGAATGGAAAAAACATTCTTGAAAGTTGTTACCTTCTGTTCCCTGCCAACATTGAGGACAATCATTTCAACAAGGCCTTTGGAGTTCATGAGAAAACCAAGAGTAATCCCTTCAAGGAGAGGCATTTGGTAGAGCATTGAAGCGAGCACAGTACCGACAACTTTACCAGCAAATCCAATAATTATGACTAGTATTAGAATTAACCATGTTGTGACTCCATTAATAGCCCCTATATCAGTCTTGAGCCCACTCATAGCAAAAAAGATAGGAAGCAGAAGCCCTGAAACAAAGTCTTCAAGCTTCTCTATCAGAGTAACTCCAAGAGGTCCATTTGGAATAATCAGCCCAAATACAAAAGCTCCAAAGACAGAATGTGTTCCAATGGCATCTGTAATGAATCCTGAGATCATTACTCCAGTGAGAATGAGACAAATGTAGAACTCACTGATGGTTTCTCCCTCCGGAGTTGAACTAATCATCCATGAGATGACTGGTCGAATAACATAGATACAGATAAGAACAAATGTAAAACTAGAAAGTATCACCCACAGGGTAGCCAAGGGAGTACTTTTATTCTCAGCCAAGGTGATAGCTAAAGCCAACAGAATCCAAGCACAAATGTCATTGATAAGAGCTGCAGACATGGCAATCCTACCAATCTCCGTGTTGATAAGTTTGATCTCTGCCAGAACTCTTGCAAGTACAGGGAATGCAGTGACAGAGAGGGCAACACCAAGGAAAAGTACGAAAGTTCCTTGGTTCAAGCTTTGTGAATCCTTGTGCAGAGCAAAAGAGAACGCTAGGCCGATAAAGAAGGGAAAGATCATTCCCCCAATGGCTATGGCTATGGCTTTTTTCCCAGTTCTTTTGATTACTGAAATGTCCATCTCTACTCCAACCAGGAAGAGGAAGTAGAGGAGACCCATATTTGCCATTGTTTCTAGCACCATCACACTTCGTAGAGGGAATATAGTGTTGGCAAATGCTTTGCTGCGCCCAAGTACCGATGGGCCCAATATCACTCCTCCCTGTGAACATTATACAGGACATCAATATTATTAGTAGATACGTAGACAAAACATCGATCAACAATAAAGGAAATTTGTAACAGAATTCATGAGCTTTTAGCTATCATGCTCCCACTTGGTCCAAACTCGTACCCACATGAAACACGGTTACCTTCTATTTTCTCTACACTTTTCCTTACATTTGAAGGATCATACCAAGTGTCTTGGGTCTCTTCGAGAAATATGATATGCCAGATGCATGATATGAACGTGAGGGTACAATACAGAGCGGGTGCAAAAGAGGCTTTGACATCAAAAGAATGGCCCTTTTCATGCCTCTTATACTATCTTTTCTAGTGAATTCAGGTTTGAAGATGAGATTATTGTTTTTTCCCAACTGTCCAGCTTAGACCCTTTTTTCACAAACAATGACGGCAAGTATGATTCCGCAAAAGATTTCCATTTGTGAACTACAAATCCTAAACTGTGGCTTGATGGCTTGCGTCCTTTGTTATTATGTCATGCATTCTACAAATCGTTGCATAAGATAGAACCAGATACAGAAACTCTCTAGAATGAAGTTTGTTGCTGTAACTGTACTGCCACTGTTATTAGAATCGGAGGCAAGAAATTTCCTACGTATTAAAATGTTCTTGCTATAACTTCCTCTACAAAACTAAGCAAATTGCATGGTGTTTGGAACATGATATAAACGATGAAACTGTAATCTCATGATCTTGTTATAACTAATGCTTGATAGGTGACGGCATAAACACATTGACTGAAACCATATTCCCTGTTATATATGTTCATTGCATTGCAGGTTTTCGGAAGCAGGTGGAATTTCTCGTCATTGAAGCAAACAAGTTAATTACCCTTTTATACGAATCATAGAAGATAAAACTCACCAAGATCTCCGAGATAACACGAGGTTGTCGAAGTGGTTTGAGGATGTAAACAAGCAAGCGAGTGGTGACAACGACCAAAGTTAACTGCAAGATGAAAAGAGGGAGAGAGTAATCTAAAGGATTATCACCCTGCCATATACCATTCGTAGTTATCATGGTTGGTGCATAGCAGACTATTGTTTCCACCGTCTTGTTGGCTGTGGTCATTAGCTGGTTGTCCATTTTGCCTGTTCCAACTTCCTCCAAAGCTTCCTGTTCTAGTCAAGTCCACTGCCACTACCTTTCTTTGATAGATATGAATATTTAAACCACCACTACCACTATGACATGAGATTTGAGATGAAAAGTGAGGTTTTTGGTTCTGATAGAGATGCAAGTGAAAAGAAGAAGAACGAACGAACGCCTGTTGCTTCGGTTATGTCTGTGAAAATGAGGAAAGAGTGGAAGATGGGGTGGAGGGAAAGGGCTGAAGGAGAAGGTAATTCGGTTAACTTTGGTGGCTGCCCGCCCCAGTTGGAAGCTCTTTTATGTGGTGCTAAACCAAGTAGAAGAGAAGTCTATTTTAGGCAAGTAAATCCCATGTCGCAATTAGCTAACTAGACAAGTCAAATTCCTCCCTTGAATTATGAATAGATGGCATGGATGCGTTAAAGATGTTTCCACTAGTTGAAGTTTTTCCAACGTCTTTGTTGAATCTCAAAGATATACAAATACTTGGTTGTTTTCTTCCCTTGAATTAGTCTCAAACGTATTACCCTTTTCTCGATTAATTGGTCCCTGATCTATTGGTTTATATATGGTTTATATATATATATATATATATATATATATATATATATATATATATATATATCAATTGGGTTACCATCCTATCAAAAATCTTAAATTGAGTCTTTACTTCTTAATTGTAAATTTTGCTTACAAGAAACGTTAAATTCTCTTCATAAAAGACATTGTTGCATTGCATACTTCACAAGGAAATTATTAACAAGAAAAGGTTTTATAGGTTTTGTTAATTTTTAAAGAATTTTATTTCTTTGGAATGTTTTAAATCGAGATAGAGATACATACATAAGATTATCTATAACTTTTCTTTTTATTGATGTATAAATTATTGTGTTGAATAACCAATTGAATAAGAAATAAGTAAATAAATTTTTTTTAAGCCATATCATTAATAATACGATGATCACTGAAAATTTATATAATTGTTAATTCAGAAATTGTGAGATTAGTTAATGTGTGTGTAAATTAATCCGAACACCTATAATAATAATAATAATAAAAAATTTCATACTCTATTTTTCTAAGTTTTGTGTTATTGGAATTTACATTTTAACTCTTCTTTGTAATCCATTTATATGTTAGAAATTATGCTCTCCAACGTAATAAAAAGGAAAAGCATGTTCTAAGAGATTAGTTTTTGGTGGTTAAAAAAATATTCATATAATCTGAAATCTCATGTCTGAGTCTCGTTTTAGTTTCATGCTCCATTAACGAGTCCTAAACTTCAATCCGTCATGATTCATGCTCTAATTATATGGGTGAAGATTTATTTCAGTGTTTGGAAATGTTTTAAGAATATATTTGATTTAAAAAAATCAAAATAATATTTTTTAATGATTTTAATATGTTAATATTAAAAATATATATTAATATATTTTTAAATAAAAAATATTTTTAAAAATACACGGAAAAAAAAAGAGATTAAAAAAAAAAGGAAGAAGAAGGGCAGAAGGACGTCCATAAATCTTGTTAGCATTATTGCAAAACCCGAAATCACAATCACGAAAAACCCTTTTCTTGTTTCCTCTCCCCTTTTATTTTTCTCTAACAAAACCAAAAGCAAAACCTCAATTCCAAGAGTATTATTCTCTTCAATGTCTTACAATAAAGAACTTGCTGCTGCCAAGAAAGCTGTCTCTCTTGCTGCCCGCCTCTGCCAGGTGAAGTCCCTTTCTTTGCCTCTCCCTGTATTTCCTTTTCTTTTCTTGTACTTTTTTCGGAAGTTGGGTCTGTTTGGATTTTAGATATTGTGTTTTTAGTTGTTGAAGGATTTTAGTGGCTGGTTTTAGAGTGTGAAATCTTTATTTCAGCATGACCCATATGTTATTACTGTGTGGTGGGTTTTGGAGTGTGAAGCTTTTACTTTATTTGGTTTTTCATTTTCTGATTAAAGTTTGTTTCTTGAGACTTTATTGAATTTTGTTTGGAAGAGGGTTTGGATGGATGATTGAAATGGAAAAAAGAGAGGAAGAAATGGAAATGGTTGAATGGAAATAATGCTGGCATCAGGGGGAGTTAGCTATTGTGATGCTTTTTAGTATAGCTTTTGCGGGGAAACTGATTCTCATGTTTTTTATTTGCATATTTACGCTCTGTTTCTGGTGTGCGTTCTATATAATTTCTTCCCCTTTCAGACCAATGAAGCTGATTTTCATGGCTTGTGTTGGTCCCCTTGTGATTAACTGTTTCATTATATATCCTATATCTGATTAACATGACGTTATCCTTTTTTAGAACAGGTGATTTGACATTTTGCATCCTGGCACAAATGTTTTAGATAGTTTGCATGCGTGTACCTTTTCTTGTTATCTTAAGCGGATTTCATGTATTTTTGTTTTTCCTCAGAAGATGCAAAAAGCTATCTTGCAATCAGATGTCCAATCAAAATCAGATAAAAGTCCCGTCACTGTTGCTGATTATGGTTTGTTGCTAAACATTCCTATGTATTCTTGTTGATTATGTGCAAAGCACTTTATTTTTCCTTTTCGCTGATAGACTGTTAAATTTTGTTCAGATGATTTGAAGTTACTGTTTAGTCAATAGCCTGATGATTTGATACTTTTGGCTATGTTTTATCATAGGATGTTGTTTTCTTAAAATTATGTATATAATTTCAAAAAGCACCTGACAAGCTGTGATCAAGTTTATTTTCTATTTTCATGTGCAAGTTTAGGAGCTGGGATGTATCCGTTTGTTTAAACCCACTTGAGTATTATGGGTGGTAGTGCTGCCCTATCTATACGAGCATATGAGTGGTTTGTCATCTTGGCATATGCTAGTTCTTATCTGCTTAAAAATTGTATTATAAATGAGAGCCACATTAACTGTAATGATTCTTCTTGTGAACATGTGAATGTCTTGCTTCTGCAGTCCCAAAGCTGTTGGGTTTTAGTTGAATTCTTCATTGTTTCAGTGCTTGGAACAAAGCCTTTTTCTAGGCTTTAGACTATTTATTTTCTGAATATACTTCTTTCAGCTTTTAGGGTTGGTACAAAAGCAACTTAGCTAATAACCCTTTTTGGCACTTTCGTTTGATTCTAGGCTCTCAAGCACTAGTTAGTTATGCTCTGCAGCGGGAGCTTCCTTCTGAACAATTCTCCTTAGTGGCCGAGGAGGTAGATGGGTGAAAATTCAGAATTATTCTGAGATGCGCAAGCCTTTTCCTTTTCATTGTTGATATATCAAATTCACCAACATATCCTTTGGGGAATATTTCTAGGATTCAGAAGATCTCCTCAAGGATGGTGGCCAGGAAACACTAGAGCGAATCACAAAACTTGTTAACGATATTCTAGCTAGCGATGGATCATATAGTGATTCTACTTTATCCACTGAAGATATTGTCAAGGCCATTGACTGTGGAAAATCTGAAGGTGGTTCTCGAGGCAGACACTGGGTTCTGGACCCAATAGATGGCACTAAAGGGTGAGTTTTGAAACTTGGGTTTTGGCATGAATAGTTGTGCTATGAAGCTGTTTCGTACCATGATTTTGGCAATGTGAGAAGTTGCATCTTGGACACTGTAATAGGATGGAGTTCTTCTTAACTACAACATGCATGCTTTTGGTTGAATGTGCAACTTATTTTGAGTAAGACATGAGCTCGAGATTTTTTTTTCTTTTAATTTTGAATTCCATTGCAAGAGCTAAGCTTAGCTCGGCTTGTTTATCCTGATAAACAAGTAGAGCCCAGACTTAGTTCACATTTAAGTGAAACAAGTCAAATTCATGCTGAGAGCCAGAGAAAGATGAAAATGAGTTGAACTTGAGCTACATGTCTCTGGCTTGAAACGAGGTCTAGCTCCTCCAGAATTGGCTGAGTTGGGCAATCAAATAGCAGCTGATGTTAGAAAAGTGGTTTTCTGCAAGGGTATTCTTTTCCTTTTTATTTGCATGAACTGACTGGAAAGTTAAATCTTGCTAATGGGATTTAATATAGGTTTTTAAGAGGAGATCAATATGCAATAGCTTTAGCATTGCTAGATGAAGGGACAGTAGTGTTGGGCGTCTTGGCTTGTCCCAATCTTCCGTTAACTTCCATTGCTGGTGGCTCTCAGCCTTCTTTGCCTGGCGAAGTTGGTTGCCTTTTCTTTTCTGTAGTTGGCGGTGGAACTTACATGCAGCCACTGGATAGCTCTTCAGCAGTGAAGGTCAGCGCACCTAATGGATTATTTCCAGATGACATGCATTCTCCTGGTTGTCTGTGATTTGTATCAAATGTCTTCTTGTTACTGTACAGGTGCAAGTCAGCGCTACTGACAATCCTGAAGAAGCATCGCTCTTTGAATCATATGAAGCAGCACACTCCATGCATGATCTATCTAGTTCAATTGTCACAGTATGATCACTCCCCCCACCCCACTCCCTTAAAAAAACAAAGATTTTAGTTGCAATACTCTAAACATTTAATTTTTGGACAGAAACTTGGTGTCAAAGCACCACCAGTTAGAATTGATAGCCAAGCAAAGTATGGCGCTCTGTCTAGAGGAGATGGGGTCATATACTTGCGATTTCCACATAAAGGTTACCGTGAAAAAATATGGGATCATGCTGCTGGATGCATAGTTGTATCAGGTATAGAAAATATTCGTTTTGCCTATATGTCTTGGGCTCACATACACTAAAGTCAGGTTAAGGACTGATGTAGCCTGTAACTCGTAGAGCTTTAGAATAATTGCTTTCCTCAATTCTATATGCTCTAATATTTGCAGACACTTAACATTATTATAGGCCTTTAGTGCTGGAATTTTTGAATGAACATCTTGTTAACATAATGTGTTGTTAAATTACTCTGCCAGAAGCTGGGGGTCTGGTCATAGATGTTGCAGGGAACCCCTTAGATTTTTCAAGAGGAAGATACCTGGATCTTGACACAGGCATCATTGTTACGAATCAGAAACTGATGCCATCACTTTTGAAGGCAGTTAGAGAATCCATAGAGGAGAAAGCTTCATCATTGTGATTCTACTGATGAATGAAGTCATTTCCTTTGCTAAGTTTGTTAGCAACTCAAATCAGTTTTACGTGACTTGAATTTTCCACTCTATGTTTGCTCAATGTATGTTGAGCATGAAACTCTTGCAACTTGTGAATTCAAATGTATTATCCGATGCATAATAGTAATGTCATTCTGCTAATCTGCAAAAATCCATGGTTTTGGTTCCTTTATATATGTCAATGATCTTTAGGCCTTGACAAAATGATCCCCCTTCTGTAGAATTGACTAGCATTATAATAGTTCTAATAAAATTTCAAATATATCAAGATCAAGTTTGAAAAATATTTATAGTATCAATAAATTGTATATTGAATTGATAAATCATGCATTAGAAAATCTTTAGTATGAAGTGTTAATTTTTAATTATTTAATTTGTTATACGTGTTTTTAGAAAAATGAGAAATTGACATAAACCTTTATTTTTTCACTCAGAACATATAATCACGCAAGTCAAATTTGATTGAAACTTTTTTTTCTTCATTCAAAGAATATAATCAAATAAATCTTTTAATTTTTTTTTATGGACAAATCCTGTTGTCTCGCCCATCAATTTGTTTAATTAATATCTTGTATTATTTATACACAATGACTATATTGAATGGGCTTAGAGTTTGTAATCTAAAATGAATATCACAAATAAACTTAATATGTGGGGAGTATGTTGAATAAATTAGAAGTTAATGGACTGAAATAAAAATAACTATAAACTTGTTATTTTATATGAAGGGTTCAAATTAAATAAATAAAACATTTAAGGACTAAATTGAATATAATTACAATTTTTTTGTTGGAAAATTACGTGTTTTGTTAACCTAAAAGGTTGAAACATTTAATACACATGGGCCAAATTACATAAATTAAAACTTCAAGGATTGTGATGAGTTAAATTACAAAACTCACTTATTATTTTTTTTTATCAAAATAATGTTATTTTTAAATGTCCATCCAAGCTTAGAAAATTATAGATTAATTATAAGAAAAACTAAGGTTACTCAATGATTAATTGTGCAGGCAGATTCAGATTCATTATTTGTGGATTATTATAATGTAATGATTTATCCTTTATAGTATAAGCCAATAATAATTAAAATAAGAGGTAAAATAGTCTTTTCATGAGGATGATTTAGTATTATCAAATTGATCAGAGTTAAATCAATTATCAGCCTTTTTAGCATCATAAAAAGATTAAATTATCTTTAAAAAACAAAAAGAAAAGAAAAGAATTGTTTGATATCCAGGACATGTTTAGTTTTTTTTTTTAAAAAAAATAGTAAAATGATTCAATTGATCCTAATAACAAAAAATTCTAAACTTATTATTAGGATCTTTTTGTCTTTTTATTATGATTTTTTTATAATTATCACATGGGCTAATATCAAATTTAAATATCATTAAAAAAGTTAATGATGCATGTAATGCATGTGTCAGCACATGAGTTTATCATTAGATTTTGAACTACGTGTACAACGTTGCCCTTTGATCTAACACCAAATTCTAGGGTAGAGTTGGAATATGCTCGGCATCCCCTTCATGAGTGGTGTGTGTAAACAACAAACAACTGGTTTATTGCCGACAACCTTTTTTTTTTTCTTTTTTTCCCTCACCACCTCAATTTCTACATAAAACCCTTTGATCTTTCAGACCAGCTCTTCAACTTGGTGTTTCTTCAAATTTAATCTATATTCTTTTAATTTTTTTTTATTTCAATTAATTTATAGAATTGAAATGTTTTTTTAGTTTCATCCTTATTTGATTTTTCCATATATCAAATTTGGTTATCATTTTTGTAATTGCTATTTTTTTTAGTTTTTTTTTTCAATTTAATCCCTCATTATTTTATTTCATTTGGTATTAATAACAAATTTGGTCCTCATTATTTTATTTGCTATTTTTTTGTCCTTTTCTTGATTTTATTTATTTTTCAATTTCCTCCCTTATTGTTTTATTTCATTTTATTTTTGAATCATATTTGATCTTCATTATTTTGATTACTATTTATTTTGTTTATTTTTAATTTTTTTATATATTTGGGAATTTTGCATCGTGATTTTTACAGGTCTGCCTTCTATAAGGTAATCCGATCTCATGATACAGGACACGAGATTAGAAGATTAAATAGACTTGGATTTTTTTTAGATTTTTTTAATTTTATCATTTGATATTATATTGTTGGGCCTTCAACTTCATGAGTTTTTCTTCTTCCCTTTCTATGTAGTTATTATGATCTCATATCCTGAGTCATTAGTTAGTTAAGTTAACTCGGGTTGATTCAATATTTTTTTTGTTTCGCCTTTAATTATTTTGTTTGTCTAGGAGTTGCCTCCATGTTTTATTTATTTTTTTGTATGGGATTATGACGCTCTTAAAAATTGACCGCGTGTTTGACATGTTAACTCGACTTAGTTTTTTTATCCTTTTCTAAAGTGATTTTTAATAATATTTATAGAGTATCTTTTCATGGTATTGACAAGCCCTTTTTTCTATTAATCATTGTCCTTTTCTTTTTAATTGTTGTTGCCCTTTTATTTTATAATTATATTAATAAATTATTCAAGCTTATTAAATCTATTCAAAACAATAACCTTAGTCTCAAATATTTTGTTTACTTTTTAAAAAGCCCTATCATCATCCTATCTAGTTATAGCTAAACTTAGACGACTCGTTGCAACTAAATTTACATTTTGTTTTATTATATTTACCATTTCATGTCCTGGGGGTATATATTGCAAAGGATCTAATCAAATAATTATATAAGTTTTTTTTAATAGTGAAATAAATCAAAATCAAAATCATATAAATATTAATATGTTAAATTGAAACAAATCAATTAATATTGTATATTAGAAAAATCAATATCTTTTATATTTTTTAATTTGTTACATGTAGTTAGAAGAGTTGAAAAATCAACAAAAGTTCTTCCTTAATTCAAAATATGTTTTCTAAATTAAAAATATAAAAATAAACTAAATAATTGAAATTAAAATTCAAAGTGGTTTCATATTTTTTCATCAAAATATTTTATCATAAATTATCATGGTATTAAACTCATGTATAACCCTATAAAATTTATTAACACATACCTTTTCTTATACAAACTTTCTCATGGATATTATGCTTATGTTAGTTCTTTTTGTTTTTTAAATTCATAACCTTTAAATTATCAGATTAACTGTGGGTTCAGATATGAAAAGTTCAGCATAAGGCCGGAAGGCGGGTCAGATGGCTGAGAAGGATTTGAAAGATAATATAATCAACCAATCGTCCAGTTACAAGGAAACATGAGATGGGTGGATCGAAAAGCCAGAATGACAGAAAAAACCTGATCAATTCCTGCTAAGAAAACTGAAGCCCTGCCGAAAACCTCAAACCAGGGCAATGATCCTACAACCAAGAACACCGCCAGCTGAACACAAGCAGAAAGGAAGGGAAACCAAAACAAGCCACCAGAATTAAACCTTAAGATGATTGATCAGCCCAGATAGCTAGGTTATTTTGGACAAGTGACACTATTATAATTAACCGTTTTACGATGAAATTTTTTATTGATATTTACTCGGTAAAAATTTATCTAATTTATTGGATGGATGAAATCTTTACCCCAAAAATCTTAAAGAATTGTATTTTCATTTTGCTGCCATATTCTACTATTAATTTTTACGCAAGCAATTCGACTCTCGTCCTTTGCTGGGGTTTTGAGACATGGTTTTATGGCTAGGTTCAGTTGATATTAGTGTGACCTGGCCCCTTATTAGAGATGAATCCCGAACTGACGGACCATTCCTATTTATTCTGATACAAGAAATACTGGATTTCTCTAAGTTGATTCTCAGAAATCAAATCATGAATCTGACCATTTATACTTATGAACCTGTTCCAATTCAACGCTAAACAAGTACTAATTATTAATTAAATACTTGTGTTAGAAGATTTACAACATGGCCGCAAGTTCTTGATAGTTTTTTCTTCTTCTTAATCATATCGTTGTTGTCGTTATCCAATATAATCTGTGCTACTGTTATTTATGCCTCTCAGCTGATGCTTGTTCTTTGAGCTATACTTCGAAGCTGAATCTGCCTACATCCCTCTCTATTCTGAATCTTGATTACTTCGTTTGAAGTTGCCACTATAAACGCTGTTCGCTAGTTTTTGGAATCTAGTCATCTGGACAAACTTCCATGCTCTTCCTTAGAATCAATGTTGAAACCAACACTAATTAAGATGTAAAAAGTATTAGAGATTAATCAAATCCTTTTTGGAATTTATAGTCCAATCCAATTTCTATTTCCACGGTCTAAGCAAAGCCAAAAAGCTATATGTACAACAGATAAAAAGAGTAAGTGTAAAATAGCTATTTGTTTTACGCTGCCCAGATGAAAAATATGGCTGGCCGTAATGTACCAGAAGATGTCATCCTAAATATCTTGTCAAGACTAGCTGTAAGAAGTGAAACTCTATGCAGGTTCAGGTGTGTGTCTAAACAAGGGTGCATCTTGATCTCCGATTCTTTACTTTATAAGCTTACACCATAACTGGTCCGAACAAGTACAAAGCTCTCGGTGTTCCAACAGGATTTAACTAGTTTTTGTGCTGTATTATGCAAAGAACCTGAGGAGAAAACGAGTTCCATTCATTCTGACAACTCTCACAAGTGCTAGTGCCTTTATATGAAGCGCGACTCTATTCTGTTCAATTTCCAGCAGGACCCTAGCTAGTTTGTGCCGAGAAAAGAAAGTAAAGTTCATGTTTCCTTGTTGGATGCGAAGTTATCACACCCGGCTCAAGACAGGATGGTAAGTTTGCAAGGTCAATTTACAATCGTAGACCAACCAGGTTTAATATTAAAACAAGCATTTAAAAAAAAAGTAAAAGAATTTGAAACAAGGTTATTTTAAACACAAATTAAAAAAAAATTCTTAAAATTGACACAACCAAGTTAATGGAATGATGAAATTGCATGTCAAATCACTTGAATTTGATCACGTCAATGGTCATTTTGGTTTGAAAAGGACCACCAAACAGGCTAGATTCCAAGTTAATAGATCATTGGTTCAATCTGACTAAGCCAAAATGGATCTAACAACTCTGATTGGATGTAAGGGTGTTGTGGAGATCTTCATTGGGGAGTCGCTTTGACCTGTACCTAGACCTGCGTACATGAGGGCTAAAAAACATCACTTTTATCCAGCAACCTAGACTACAGGATTATAGTTCCATCTTATGTAATAAACACTTCACTTTACTCATTCCCTTTTCCATGTGGGATAATTATTACTCTCGCATGGGAGCGAGACTCATTCCATCACAACTTCTCTTCTAGCAGAAGTATTTAACAATTCCAAGTGCGATAATTGTTATCAGAGTATTATAAACATAAAAAACTCACCACTCTTTGAAGAACTTGCTCATCTAGCTAGGAGTTCGCGCACCATTCGCTCCTAATCTATAAGCCGCATCTTACTACTCCACAAGTCATCTGCTCTTTGTTCAAGATTCCAACTAGATCTTACCATGAAGGCATCAATCTTGAAATTTAATCCACACTTTTCTTTATACTCGTCCTAGCCAATACTACATTATTGGCTATGCAAACACCTATATCCACTTGTACCTAGTCAAATCATTGGATCCGTGACTGTTTGTTGAGGAATTATGCATTGAAGGGTCATTTGGACCTGCACACATGAGGGCTTACATATGAGATTGAACAATACTTTAACCTAAAAATTTAGACTATTAGGTTAGGAGTCCATTTTATAAATAATCACCTTATTGTTTTCATTCCCTTTTAATGTGGAATAATTATTACTCGTATGTGCGCACCTATCAAATGGAATGGCAGTGCATGATTGGCTGGCTTTCTTTGTACGTACAACATTCCTTCGCAATGTATCCTTCAGGACATGATTTGGTTTGTCTTCACGGGAAAATGATTTCTACATACGTAATACAATCCAAGCACACACCAACTTCGGCATTACTGAAGGAAACTTTTTGTTGAGCATGGGAGTACTGGTGCCAGTTTCGGATACAATCCGTCAAAGGATGAGCACATACTAGCCATTTCTTTCTAAACTCTCGTCAGAAAAGTATGCTCGGGTGCGAAATATTTACCATACGGGAAGGTGGATCAGCTGCCTTGGGTTCGTGGAAGGTCTTGACAGAAACTCCATCCAAGATACTGGTAGGGTCTGGTCTGGTGAGATGATCAATGATGTGTTTCACTGGATAGGCACCACAGATTTGTTCAGTCTATAGTTTATGATTCTGAAGCTGAAATTTGTGAAGCTTGATGTTGAAATGGAGCGATTCAGCACCCTACATTTCCCCAAAGATCGATGATGCTTTAGATTTTGATCCATCGATGTCCATGACCGGTAGGAGAGGGTCCTTATACCTTATTGACAAGGTGAAAGATGTCAGCTCTCAACGGTTGAAAATATGGATGCTAAAGTTGTATACAAAAAGTAAAGAGTGCATAATCAATAATATTACAGATGCTAAAGGACTGATTTATTTCAAAGTGGCAATTGTTTTGTCCCCTTTTAGACCCGACAGTGTATTAATTCATCTCTAATTATTATCTGAATCCAAACATACAGAAACAAACAATTTAGTTTAGTTTTTGTGACCCAATATTCATCATAGATTTCCAATCAATAAGTAATGTGCATCAGATCGCCTTTTCATTTGTTGAATCATTAACAAAATGGGTTTTGTATTCTTAGCGGTGGTGATTACTTGGACATATGCATCATAATTAGCTTAGCTATTTCCTCAATTTAAAGTAATTGGCCACGACGAACTATGATAGCGAATGAACTGAGATTTATTTCTTATTTGTTCTTTAAATCAGAATTGTATAAAAATATGTCTTTTGTATTTGTTTCTAGTTGTAATTCCTTATATTTGAGCATAAAAATACGTCCTTCTCTCGTTTAGAAATAAACTGGAAATCAGTTATTTAATTACATTTAGGATTTAATTTCTTGTGCCTGCTTATTATGGGCCGGATTGAGGAAGTATGTAAGTTGTATATTTGTTATTTAATAAGATTTTATATGATTCATACTAATTTTATTATTATCATTATTATGATGAATTTATGGGTGTTCATGGGGGATGTATAGCTGGATTGGATTTATATCCATAATCTAATCTAACTTATAATATTTTATAAATTATAAACTCAATTTACTTATTTAATTTTTTTATCTGATCAGATTGGATATAAGGTCAATTTTTATATGAATATGAATGGTATCTTTTTTATTTTTATTTTTTATGAATGAGCTTAATTAGAATTAAAATATCAATTGAATAAATTAGCCCCAAAATTGCTAATATAAAATAAGTCACAGATGACATAAGTAATTATATGTTACATCAATGGTAGATTTAATATTGGATACTATGATTAATGGATTTAAATTCACAGATATTAGACTTAAATTTTCTGAATTAAGTTTACTAAACTACTTTTCTTTAACTTGTGTTTATTCTATTAATATAATATAATTTGATGGATGAAGTCAGTTGAGGGTTAAACTATACTAGTTGAGTTAGGTTATCTAAATTTTAAAATTTTTGACTTATCATCTAATCTATAATATTTATTTTTTAGATTTTTTAACCTATTATTATCTGTAATATTTATATTATTTGATTTTAATTTGTATATATTAAGCCAGATCAAATAATACAAACATTGCACATGAATTATTTTTTTGAACAACCCTAATAATGATCATTCATAGTATCTTTGAAATAGCAATATAAATATTTCTCTCTTTTAGTATTATCGAATTCTAAACATGAAAACTTGAAACACATTTGTAAATTGATATTGCTTGAAATTCAATAGGCTTTTGAGTGATGTGGGCTTCGAAAATGATGTAGAATCGAATTAGCATCTAAAAAGCTATCTTTCTTTAATCTACACCCCTCCCCCTTTTTTTTTAATTGAGCCCTTATTAAATTAAAAGAGAAGGGGTAAAAACATTATTTTTTACTATAATTCTCCTCTCATGATATAAAAATTTGGTCTAACTGATGGGGTGGTTAGTACTTTTTATTATTTTTTGAACAATAAAAACACAAATATACTCTTAGAATAAAAACAATTTAGACCCGACATATAAAGAGGCATTTTTGCTATCTCAACTTTAAATGCACAATTAAGTAACTGGAATGCCCTGAGGTCAAGAAAAAAGCTTTTATCAAGGGTCATTTTCATTATCTTCGCCTTGATTATTTTTTTTTGGGTTATTTTTAGGTGGGACTGGGGGTAAATTTGAACTTTAATATTTAATAAATATTCAAACAAAATTGATATATGGATTGAATGTATCAACATTACATGAATGATTGTCATAGTTTTTGGGTTGCACGTGTGACATAACCTGGTAACCAAAAGATAACTTTTAGGGTGTTGTTTGATTCCTCTCGACATCTCCTCCATGGCTAGTCGGCTCATGTCCTGAATAAACATTTAGTTTGGTACTGACAATCTTTTTTTTCTTCTTTCTCACCCCTCGGTTTTCATGCCCAACCCTTCAAATTTTCAGAGCTGCCTCTCAATTTATTTTGCCTTTGGATTTGATTCCTATTCTTTTGGTTTTTATTCTTTTGTCTTTGGTTCTTTAGAAAGTTTTTTTTTTTTTTATTAATTTCATCATTCAATCATATTTGCCATGTGTTGTTTTTTTCACTTTGGTCCTCTACGAAACATGCTTGCGTCGCTTAAACATATTTTTTCTTATGAAAAAATACAAATTTGTAATATAGCACGGACCCAGTCTAGTTTAAAACTATAAATTAATAACTTATCTAAGATAGTAAAGTACGATATAGTTGTAAAACCTAACTTGAGGTTAACATGAGAGAACACTTGGGGCAACATCAATTTTTCCCTTTTGAAAAGAAAAAAAGAGATGAAAATAATGTTATTTTGACCCTTGTTTCATATATAAAAAAAGTTAATGGGTTGAGTGCTGAGTTTTGACAGGATCAATTTCAAGTTAATTGGATCAGCAAGTTAACCTGAATTTTTTATCAAGTCAGTCAAGTTTTTTTATTTTTTTTATTTCTTATTCTATCTGATTGATTCAGTCTTGAATAGACCAGGTCTTATATTAATCTAGATTTTTAACCAAATCAATCAAGTTTTTTTTTTTTAATTTTTATTCTATCTGACCGATTCAATCTTAAATAAATCAGGTCTTAGATTAACCAGTCATGTCGGTACGGGTTTTAATGGCGTGAGGATAATGTATGCAAAGCTTCCTTATGCTATCCCACTCATTCCGTTTCCTTTAATAGTGTGGAACTCTAACATAAATATCGTATGCATACAAATAGTTTAAAAGATGATAAAGCAATTTCCACTTGAGCTAAAATCAAAAGTTGATTACAACTTTTACATCCTTCAAAGTATATATACAGACACCCACATCATGCATGACAAAATGCTAGACTAAGCAAAACTCAGGCAAAGACGTTCGGACAACAAATACTAAAAGCAGAAAATGGTGGGGCAAAGTAAGCCATGCAAGACAATAAATATTGTGGTAGCAGCTGGGCACCTCCCCTTTTCAACTTTTATCCTTCCGTTTCTCGCAAAGACATGACACTCGGGCAACATGCAAGAAATTTCTCATGATCAATTCAATTTTTTTTTTTTTTTTATGTAGCTAAGGATTTGCTCCTAAGTTGATATCCTGGACTCAAATCCATTCGGAGCTGGCTGTAAGAATGAAATTCTCGTCAATGTTCTTGTTTGGGTATGCATAAGACCTTATCAAGGATAAATTTAATTTCAATTAGTATGATCATAATAACTTGTTCTATTTTAATACTGATCGGAAATGCTGAATTTTTATAGTGAAAATAAACTAGAATGCCACGAACCGAAGCACTCCATCATATATATAGTTCTCTCTAAGTAAAGATAATAATATTGTTTTATCTAAATTAAAAACATACAAAGATTCACTTGTTTACACATGATTCATTAACATAAGTTGAAACAATATACTGAAACTAATTTGGAAAACTTATATCATCAAGATCATCATCCATTGATAAGAACATCTCATCTAGACATGAAAGTTCAGTCCCGTCATCATCATCAGTGGTATTGCCGACGTTTTGGATGCAACTTCCCTCCCTTTCATAGACTCGACACAGGATCCATTGATGGCAATCCTATAGATATCATACAATTAAAGAGATATTAGTCGGAGATTACTATTTTATTTCATCAATCTGGCATTTATATTGTATCTTAATTAAAAGAAATTAAGGGTTTTGCTTACTAGTATTTTCTTTCTCTTGTAAGATGTGCTGCTCAATTTGCTGTTGCAAAGATGATATTCCTGCATCATCCAGCTTGTTTCTACACCTTCAGCACCAATGCAATACACAAGGTATTTCTTTAATCCAACCTTCTTACCAGCACTACTAAATATAGGTTCTTCAGTATCTAATGACTTCCAAAACCCATTTTCTGTGACTTGGTTCTCCATCACTTGGCTAAAGTAGTACCACTGGTTTCCACTTGACAAAGCCTTGCCTGTTCACTCAAAAAGATAACAGGAACTTAGCTTTTTCTTTGAACCAACATAGCAACTTTCTTGCCCCCCTCTCCCCATTTTTCTAGGCAATGGGAAATAACTTTCATTTGATTTCCCATCTTATTAAAAAAAAATAAAAAATCCAAGTTGGTTTAAAAAAGAAAAAACCAAGATCAAGATATATAGAGATAAAGGGAATTACCTTCAAGTTGCCAGGGATCATGGGGATAGAGACCAAGATCAGGAATGATGTCAGGGTTGCAAGGTAAGAGTGAGGCCTTGCGATGAAGAAAGTGAAGGACAAGTTCTTCATCGGTGGGGCTGAAAACAAATCCCGGAGGAAGGTTACCACTGCAGCCATGATCTCCCATGCCTAAACAAACACAAGCCAAATAAGTTTGGTGTTTTTTTGGTGAAGTTAGAACCTGGGACAGTGCATGTGGCTAGATATCCCAAGGGCTATAGACCTAGCTAGCTATATAATAGTGTTGAGTGAGAAGAGAGACACTGATTGCTGCACTGTGACTCAAGAATTAGTTATGGGCCAAGGGTGGAAAGGCGGCTACAAATGGATTATTTCAAGTCCTTTACATTAAATAATCAATTTCAAGGGCAACCAAAGTGAGTTCGGTATGTTTGGTCATTTTCATCATCAAATGTAGGCATTTAAGTGATGAAATTAATGGATTAGGCACTGCACGTTGTACTCGATCACTTCAGGGGATATTTATTAATTATTAATTGTTCATCTCCAAATGTTTGAGCATCCAAAAATATGAGCAACATGTGACGAAAATGTGATGTAATCGCAGAGATTAACTCGGGAGTTTTTTTAATGACAAATTAAAGATAGATGAACCACACCCGGACGTCATGTATATATCTGTCTCGGAAGAAGATTATTTTCCATGATAAAAACCTCAAATTAAGAAACAGAAAGAATGATCAGGGCCAGTTCAAACAAAATTACATATACCAAAATTTCCCCTCTTTTTTGTGTGAATAAAATCGGATCAAAAAGAAATTCATGTCTTAATACAGTACTAAGCCAAAAAAAATTTATTCTTACTGTTATAAATTGAGAAATATATGATGTTTTCTGTCACCCTTTAAGTTGAATATTCTGAAACAAAGAAATAATCATGCTTTGCCATGTTTCATACAAAATTTAACTCGAGACTCAGGATCCTTTTGGCTGGATATTGGTTTTTTAAGACCAATTAGCCACTGTAAAAAGCTTCCCAGTGGTAAAAGACGTGTTCTAATACACGATGATGTGTAGGATGAGGTAAGCATGCAGTTGAGGTCTGATTCGTTTGGTATATCTTTGTCGTATAAAAGCTAGAGATGAGAATGATTAATTATGTTCGAGCAATAATCATGATGGGATACTGCTATGCTTGTGTGGCTTTCATCACCGGAAAAAATAGTAGAAAATAGTAGCTTTAATTCGGTAGTAGACCAATGCTTCCTTGACCAATTACAGGGGAGTGACATGACCTTGCTCCGGGGATGCGTTATCCCAACTCATATATGTATATTGTTAAGATATGAAATTTAATCTCGATTGTTGGCATCGTTTTAAAAAAAATAAATTTTATTTTTTATATTTTTAAATCAGGTTAATATATTAATATCAAAAATAAATTTTTAAAAATAAAAAATATTATCTTAATATATTTTTTTAATAAAAAAAATACTTCAAATAACAATAGCTAACACAGCAGAAATTACGCTATCAGCTGCTCTCGCTAGTCATCTCAAAGTTTCTTTCATGTGGACATTTGTTCACGATTTCTTTTATCGTGCCAAGACTTGACATGTGAAAACGATTTCTGCTTTTTTCAGTCTTGTACGTGTGTTTTTCTCCCGTTGTTGGAAGAATGATTTGGAAACTGTGACTTCTCGAATAACATAATTTGGAACTAAGTTCAACTTGTTCGAAATGCATGCTGGTGTAATAAAAAAGTTGATGTAAAAAAAAACCAAAGCAGTATTCCAGAGCTTTGTCCACAAAGGTGAACGATGAATTCATAACCTCTCTCAATTTTTGTTAATCACAGCAAATATCAAGGGCTCCATGGCCTCGTAAAACTACTTAAAATGAGTAATCTTATCGTTGACGCAAGATGAGTAATCTTATCATAATCAACATAAACAATCCAAAACAAATTTTTATTGATTAAGGGTTTGATGTCAAGTGGCAACGGTAGAACGTCGGTGGATAAAGTAGGATAATATGGCTCCAAATATCGGAGCTTGATAACGCCATTCATGTTGCTGATCGAAGACATATAGCTAACTTCGTACGGCGGTGTGTTGTCCCGGTCACTTCACAGCAAAAGTAACGACCCATTGCTAGATTTCCTTTCTTTATGAAAGTAATTATTAACGTTAGGTTTTTTTTTTTTTTTTTGAGTTTACCATGTTCATGGGGTGGAAAGGGGAGGAGAGAAGAAGGAATGCTTTTGCTTGGATGGTTTTAAATCATGGGCAAGAAACCATTCACCTTTCTATTCTGTCCAGAAAAAGAAACAAATGAGAAGGGAAAAATCATTCATCTAAATATGAACTAGAATCTTCTTTTGCAGGATATAACTTTACTAGCTAACGCGTGTTACTTGTACTTGTTAAACGATACTATACAGGAAAATTACTATCCTTTCAAGACATCTAAAGAACCACCTTGGAGATTGCAGCATTCAACCAAGGAAAGCTCCGCTGGTGTTTTAGGTGCCCAACAAGCATGCTGGCAAAGCTACTTCTAGACAGACATGTAATTAATGCCTACGCATCTTCAAAGAGAATGCACATGTTTAATTCTCTGAATCGCTTGCTTCATCTTAGTTGATGGCAGGGTTATCAAACTCAGATGCCAAACTCTTCTCCCCAATGAAAGCATGAAAGGAGCCCGCCACTGAATATGAAACAGAATCAAGGTTGTATCCTCCCTCCAAGAAAAACACACAACGGCCACCACAGATCTTTCGCCAGTTGTTTAATATTAGAGGCAAGCGTGCAGCATGTTCCTGTTGTAAATCAAAGACTTCCTAGTGGATCCAGACCATCATACCTGGAAAAAAAATATTCGCAATGCATGCATGCTTTGTTCAGTCTATTCGTTTTAATAGCACAATAACACAGTTTCAAACCTCAGTATGAGAAGTTAAAACTTTGTCGAAACTATTTAGTTCAACCAAACTTGCTATTTAGAGTTCAAAAAGGCTGTTGAAAGGCTTCACAAACAGTCACTAAGAACTGATGCAGGTGCAAGCAATGCATAACATTTAAATTGCAGTAAAACACCAAGATGATTTTATCTTGGATATCATAGAAAGGAAAAATGAGCAAAATATTCCCATAAGATTTCTACCTCACATCATTTTGGGAAACAAATTGTTTTCAGTAAAAGAGGGAAACGTGTTGCAAAATTATTTCCTTTCGAGGATGTATTGAATTCCATGGGAAGGGTGGCAACTCACCCAGCAGAAGCAAGAAAAATATCTGGCTTGAACCTTTGAGCACTTGGTACAATGACTTCATCAAATACGGTCCTAATGGCAATATCAGATTTAAAGGTGTACCTTCACCATCTCCATGACCTAGCTCGTCAATTTTACAAGTACCTGGATAGCTTCCATCCTGTGCTCATTAAGAGAAAAATAGGATTTAAGTGGTTAGTGGGCACATTATGCATTTATACTTAGATACGTGTGTATCCAGCAGCAGAAATCCTACTTGAATAATGGCATTTGGCACACAAACTGCAAGAACAAGCCACAAGTACACATATCATGCTGCTGGCTAAGTATAACATAGGTCAGTTCATCACATATTTTCCGCTTTTTAGAATGTGTTTTGACATGCATATTACTCCCTTGACCTAGAATTATTTGCGTGCCTTACCAATTTGAGATTGAACAAAATGTTTCTCCTGATTTTCTCTCACTTTTAACAATAAATAGCTGTGAATTAGCAAAACTGTTCTTATGATAAAACACAGAAGAATGCATGAAATGTGTGATCCCAAAGTAGTATGAGAATGGACAGATAGGAAGTCACGACATAGGGAGTAAAAGAACATTAGTTGGTAAACAGAGCAGTACTAAAACGATCTCCTGCACAGACAAGATGGCTGGCTTTTATTACTTTTAAGTCTTTAATTTTCCACCTCAAACACAAAGCTAATTACCCAAAGTGAAAAGAAAAACACACACAAATGAGAGAAGAGAAAAGGGAGAACAAAGGAAAAGAAGATGCTTTTTATATCACATCAGTTTTCCTAGTGGCAAATAAAGTCAAACCTCAATTTTTTCCAAGGGAAGAGGAAATTCAAACCTGAACGATCTCTAACAACCAACAAAGAATGACATTTCATACTTGGTAAGTTGAGATTTTAGGGCACCTTTTATCTTGAAAAAAAGGCTGTGCTGAACATTTGGGGAAATAACACATGCATTCATCACTATTCAAAATTCCTACTGAGGTAACTATACATAACCAATATGACAGTTTGGATTTTTGTTGAAGAAACTGGCACACAGTTCATTTTCATAATTGTTTGATTATCTACAGTTCTTCAACAAGGAAACAAAAACTTATTCTGATCATATATTTGCTTGAGATATCCAGTTGACTCGATTTTTTTCTTTGCAACATCTGACCATCTGTATCTGTGTTTAACTATAAAATTCATGCTCCAAATGAGGCATTATAATTGGTAAGATAGGAAGAAGACATTGAGATAATTTAGCAAGATGCCAAAATTGCATGTGAATAGCAAGAGAAAAATGTATCAAGTGCAAAGAAATTATAGCTTACTTGAATATATTTGGATTCATCATAAAATGCATCATTCGTCCCATTCCCATGGTGAATATCAAAATAAATGATTGAGACTCGTTTTAATCAATGCACACGATTGGGCATGACGAGCTGCAATGGTCACATTGCCAAAAACACAAAAGCTCACGGGCCCTTTTTGTTGGGTTGTTGCCATTGCATGTGCAGCAAATGGTTGGCACCAACCATTGACTATTGGCAGCCACCATTGTTGAATGAGCTGGAGTTTGGCAGCCACCAATGTTGACAACAAAGTAAGAAGAGCTGCCATGAAATGCCTATAAATAGAGGCATTATGTGAGAGCAAAATGTGAGAGTTGTGATAACGTGAAGAGAAGAGAAGAAGAGAGAAAGAGGGGCTGCAATGGCAGCAGCCTTGCTGCCATTGCAGCAGCTGCAAGTGCAGCAAGAGAGTTGAGAGAGTTGAGTAGAGTGGATGTAATCCTCCTCCTCTACATGTATTTATTGTATCCTTTCTTTATCTCTAATAAAATGAACCTCTCCCGTGGATGTAGGCGGTTTTGCCGAACCACGTTAAATATTGTGTCAGTGAGCTTAAGCCTCCAATGGGCAAATATCAGTACATCACCGGTCGGAATCCCCAACAATTGGTATCAGAGCACATGGTTTAAAGTGGTGTTTGATTTTTGCTCAAAAATGAAAGTTGTCAAAATTGTGTTTTGACCATACCACTGTGTAGAGGAGGCCGAGACGAAACCACTGGTGAAAACGGCGTCAAAATCAGACGTCGGAAAACGGCCGCACGGGCCGGCGAAGAGACTGCCCAGTCAGCGTGCCACGTCAGCGCAAGTCAACAGACACGTCAGCGCCAGTCAACAGACACGTCAGCGGAAAGTCAGCAGACACTTCAGCGACGGTCAACAGACACATCATCGACCAGTCAGCAGACACGTCAGCAAAGTGGGACCCACCTGCCACATCATCAGTCCCGAGCCGAGTGAGCCGAGCCGAATGGGAGCCGAGCCGAGGGACAGGATTCAGTGTAGCTGATCCTATGTGCAACCGGATCTGAGATTGAATCTGAGCCGTTGATCAGGCCAGAATTGTTTTGATCAAATCTTAGCCGTCTGAAGTGCGATTTGGACGATTTCAGACTTGTTTCCAGCTAATTTGATCGTTCCGGATGCAATGGTATGGTCCGATCATTGAGATTTGAAACTGAAAGTGGTGGTGGTGAATTAACAAAAGAGATTGCTCGATCAGGAGGCATCTGAAGGTCATCATGGTGGTCGATGGAGATGAACAAGAAAAATGTGCACATGTTTACCCAATTACATGTGTTGAACTGTTAAGTGGCGAGAATTTTAATTGCCTTGAGGGAAGGCAAAATTGGGACACTCTAGACACCCGATCATGTGGATAATTTGAGGTGAAGAGTGGAATTTGACCAAGACCAATCTTGACGAATCTAAGCACTGGTAGTCTCGTCAGATGTTGAGAAATCATGTATTAAACCAGTATATTCCAGATCACTTGTAAAGAAAAGCCGCAACAAAGCTAGCAAATGGTTGTATATACGGAAAGACAGTACGATGGATAAATATGGCCTAAGAAGTTCTGTCTAGGAGATTGGGTTTTAAGCGGGACCAGTGTGACCCCTCCAATCTTTCCTGGGAACTTGCTTGGTGGAAGGATTATCCATACGGTACTATTTTCGTATATATAGCAGTTTGTAATGAAACAGTTGAAGACTAGCAGGATAACGGCACAAGGGAATAGTTGGGTTCCGAAGGTTCAAGGATCTGATGAAGTGGTGATTTCTCCAAAGAAGTTAGATTCGGTGACTGTGATTTCTCGAGGGGAGAATTGAAGACCCTGATAATGGAAGAGGAATACAGCAAGGGGATAAAGATTGGCACCCTATTTTGACTTGGACAGGTGTTGTGACAGGATGAGCTGCTGTCAAACATAAGCAAGGAATAGGGGAAAATCTGGAGAACAGAAATTGCACGAGGGCACACGGAGATTGTGCAGGAGTACCCGTAGGATCCAACGGGGTATTGTAATGAGACAACAGGTGCAAGGAGAAGAAGAGTTCCCAGATGAAGCTCAGAGCAGAGACTGTTAAAGTTTGTACAACAGGAAGTCTCTTATGCTCTTGATGAAGACAACAGGCGAAGACCTTTCCAATGCATGCAAGGATGGAAAGAGAGCTGTTGCAGAGGCACCTAATTGAGGGGGTGCAAACGCCTGTGATAAAAGGCGACCGCCTATGACGAAAGGCGAAGACACTAGAGAGAGTTGGTGTAGGTGGAGTTGTCAAGCAGAAAGGCATAGAAGCTCCAAACATAGAAATCGAGGTGGAGGATTGCGAGGAGTATACCGCAAGTTTCTCTTTCTATGTGATTAGTGGCAGCTATCTCTCCCATAGTGCACATGGTGGTAGAGAATTCTGGAGCCACTTTGAAGCATCTCAGCTGAAGGAGGATGCGACCACCTATGAAAGGTGAAGACACCTTAGATGGAAGGTGTGTGAGGGCCGTGATAGAAGCCCCAGTTTAGACCGCCGCATGATGACAAGCGGAGACACCTAAGGAGAAGGTGGGTGGGCCACGATATGAGCCCAGTTCAGAACAACCCCAGAGCCAATGTGATGGCTAGATATGAGTGGACAGGTGTATAGCCAATGAAGTGGCTATGATGAGTATGGAGACAAATGCAGAATTGACTTTCATGGATATTGCCCCCATGCTAAAGATCAATGAGCTAAAAGACATTTGCCTTGGACAATAAGTGTGTGACTTGTGGAGCATTAAGACGCGGCTGCTATGAAGAAGCAGAAGGGCATGCGCAGGTTCCGGGAACGAGTTGACTCTTGTCAAGGTGGTGAGCTCGGTAATGGCATTGTAATACTCAGAGTATGAAGATATATATGGATCAACCTTTAATGGGCTGCCCCCATAGGTGAAGGTGGAGAGCTACCTGGACTCTTACGACTAAGAGCGAGAGACTCACAGAGAAGTAAGGCGTGGTTCCTAGGGTGGAACAGAGGGCAGGCACAACTCCTGGATGAGTAGACTCTTGGAAGAGTGGTGAGCTCGTGATCATATTGAGATACTCAGATAATGACTGTCGCACTTGGAAAAAGAAATTTCTGTTTGAGGGGGTGTTGTAAGCCTTGGTGTAAGGCTTGATGAATCATTCCGGACCGAGCATGGTTGATACGCTCGAAGGGGAATGTTGTGTTCCAGAGACAAGCGTTAACACTCTTCAGATGTGATGTGGGAGACTATCTGGTTGTAGTGATCCTTTTGTGTGAGAAAAGGTGTGCTTTGGTAACTCTGATGATTGAAAGGTTTGGCGAGTACCTGTAAACTCAGCCTCAGACGCTCTCAGAATGGTAAGCTTGGAAGAGCTGCAAGATGCAATCCTGTGCTGAAGAAGCAAGAGGACAGTTGCCCCACATGAATGGCAAAGGGGGTGATTGTTGGGTTGTTGCCATTGCATGTGCAGCAAATGGTTGGCACCAACCATTGACTATTGGCAGCCACCATTGTTGAATGAGCTGGAGTTTGGCAGCCACCAATGTTGACAACAAAGTAAGAAGAGCTGCCATGAAATGCCTATAAATAGAGGCATTATGTGAGAGCAAAATGTGAGAGTTGTGATAACGTGAAGAGAAGAGAAGAAGAGAGAAAGAGGGGCTGCAATGGCAGCAGCCTTGCTGCCATTGCAGCAGCTGCAAGTGCAGCAAGAGAGTTGAGAGAGTTGAGTAGAGTGGATGTAATCCTCCTCCTCTACATGTATTTATTGTATCCTTTCTTTATCTCTAATAAAATGAACCTCTCCCGTGGATGTAGGCGGTTTTGCCGAACCACGTTAAATATTGTGTCAGTGTGCTTAAGCCTCCAATGGGCAAATATCAGTACATCACCGGTCGGAATCCCCAACACTTTTGGTATAGCATGATGCCCTGGAGGCTTGATCAAAGCAAATCCTGTAAGTGGATTCTGGCTGTTCTTAGATGCTGAAGTTAAAAATTAATATTGTTAACCAGTAAAGATTGATAGAAGTTTTAATGCTGGGAAAAAAAGGAAGAAAAACGATCTGAAAATAGAATATAGAATCTGCGAGGAAAAAGCTTACATACTATAGGTGGGTATAGCTCCTCCCCATCAAATTCTTATTATGCAAGGGAATTTTATATATAATTTAGATAAAATGACATTTTCTTAATAAATTAAGGAGAATGTAGGCATATTCATAGGCTGATTCCTTCCATCAATTTTGTAGACAAGCAATTTTGGAAGTAACCTTAATTATATTCACAGTAAACCAATGATTTTGAAGAAGAATATAAATTTTTTTTCAACATAGCATAGCTATTATAGCAATTTTGTTAACTTTTGGGGATGATGATAATGGCAATTTTTATAGCTCTATTACGGGAAAAAAAGATACAAATAACAATATAAGAAGACTATTGATTGAAAATCATGAAAGGGACATTGCATAATAATTATATACAACATGGAAAAAATGTAATAGTAAGAATATCCAACTGCTACCTTCGAAGTGAGCTCTTTCTTTTCCGGGAAGGGGGGGGGGGGGGACACACACACCTACAAAGATAACCAATAGTAAATCAAGAAGTTACTCCCTCAGCTGCAAATTGTTAGTCCCTATACAGTACTCCCAACTTTTCAAGGGGGCATGCAGTTGACATTTCTTCCAATGTCATAAATTGTACGAATTCAAGATCTTCCAATCCTATCCTGATTAGGTATGCTCTTATATAATTGAAGACAAAAATTGAATTTGTAATTGGAAACAACATACTGAGAAACAATCAAATGTTCCTCAATAGGTAGCCAAAACATGTATAATCAACCTCTAAAAAGTCCAGCATTTAGTCAACTGGCACATACATATGGAAATACACTGAGCTCAATCGAGCCAGTTTGAGTTTCAGAGCCCAAGTATGCTAAAGGAGCACAATAAAAGGATGGAGAAAAGCCCCTCAAGTCAGCTTCGGTTTTCTCACTTTGTGATAGAATAAAGAAAAGATTCTAAAGAATGACATGATCAGAACACAAGCCATAGCAAGACTTCATGTAACCGATCTCCACCACAAAAACAAGACAAGCATGCCACAGAAATGAATACTTCACAGGAGCAAAGACCACATAACACATTAGAACATCCATCTATGAAAGCAGAGTTCAGCTGAAGATTCCTGGTTATGACCCATGGCAGGAACTACACTCTATATTACTCATGCATCCTTTAACCTTTCAATAGGTGGATTTGGATCCTTATCCAAACTATACGAGCAAGAAATAGAAACGCCTCTGAAAACGTTGGCATCCTGCAGATTGAGCACCAAAACCAAGTGTCTATAGCTCTTCTGCTTGCATAGATGATGCCGTACCAAAAATAAAATGTTCCTTTATAAAAACAGCAAGTTTTTTCTTTCTTGTTGAAAAATAGCATGCATGAAAACATCAAGTGTCACAATAACTTCACCTGAATAGCAAAAGTACTTCCAAGACTATAGCCTATAAGAGATCAAATGATAGCTTATAGAGATTTTTATCTTGAAATAATCTTACTAATGAATTATACAACATGATAATAAGTCATCAATCTTACCATTCTTTCAACAAAAACATTTACTTTGATCAACCATTAAAAAATAAAAAACTCCAGGAATTGAACAAACCAACAAGCAAAACCCGGTTACAGTAGATAATCGTATATTCCAACTTCCATAATTCAATCACAACAAAGTTCGCAAATGCCCCAGAATTTAATATAACAAGTTGAAACAAACATACAAAGGCAGTACCACAAAACCCAGATTGAAAAAAAAAAACAAAAATTATAGAAATAATATTTGATTTTTTAATTTGAATATTATAAATTCCAAATTCAGCTAATGGTTTACAGCCTACCAGCTATAAAATCAGTAAACTTTCTTTTTCTTGTAAAGACAATTGCTTTCATTGAATAGCCACTAAATTGTAACTATCTCTATATAAATAGGAGAGAGAGGAGAAAAGGGTTACCTTCAAAAGATGGTAGGCGGAAAGTTTGAAGCGGAAGTGTGAGCTTGTGGCGTTCGAACCTGTTATGTCTTTTTGTATTTTGCTTTTTATTTGCTTCTTTTTTATGGGCCTGAGGCGTGGAATATATATATATATATATATATATATATATATAAAATTTATTTATTTTTGGGTGCAAAAGGGCCAGACAACATTCTCTTTAAGGAGGATAAGAGAAAGCAGAAGGGCAATGGGCCAGTGGCCATTAATGGCACCATAGCGTTCCATGTTCTTGAAATTTCCAGGATGCTACGATAATTTATCAAGCAACACAGTTTGCTTCCCCAAATAATTCCTAGCTACTTTAAGGAGGTTTGCTATTGTTAGAATTAAAACCTTAGACCAAGCCAATATGAGTTAAATTATAATCAACCCTCTAGTTTTGATGTGTGTGACATTTTACTAACAATACATGAGAGATAAATTTAATTATGATGTACAAACCTAATCTAAAATTACCACGTCATAGAATAAAAAAAAATTATTTACTCTCTAAAGATCACTAGTTCGAGTCCCACAAACTTCAGGATCACTTGAGTCTTATATGATTGTTAACTTCAGGACTCGTGAAATTAGTTAAGATACACACAAATTAGCCCGAACACTCACATTAATAAAAAAAAAATTATATATATATTTTATAGCATACTTGTTGTTGTTCATGTACCTCTAAATCAAATTTTTGTTGGATTCTACTTGAAGTAGAAAACTAGCACAGAATTATCTCATTAACTCTAATATTTACAGAGTGTATGTTATACTTTTAAAATGTTTTTTAAATTAAAAATGTATTAAAATAATATTTTTATATTTATCTTTTTTAATTTTTAACACCAGCATATTAAAACAATAAAAAATCACATAAAAATATCAATCTAAATCTTTTAATTAAAAAATATTTTGAAAAAGAGATGAAATCACATCTCCCTGAGTATGAGATACAATAGTAACATTTTAATTAAATGAGTCACTTCACTATTCCATTTGATCATGAATTTAAAACAATTTCAGCATAACTCACTTCTGAAATCAAGCAACCGAATCATGAGATGCTTCACTCAGTGCATCTCTAGAGAGTTTGGTGTTTAGATTTTTAGATATCTTGCAAAAATGTAATTGTTAGAAATGTGATATATAATTCTATTTAATTGAAAATGAAATTTCCCAAAATTTTGTGATTATTATGTTCGGCTTATCATTGAAAATTCTCCAGAAATGCAAGTAAATTTGCTATGTTATCTTTATAATTAAATTGAAGTATCTAATTTGGACATAAGATATATATATTTTTAATATTAACACATGTATTACTTATGTTTAAACCTATGAAAATGAAATGAATTCAATGAATAAATTTAAAATCATAAAATTATAACAACCATATAAAATAATATATCTAATAATAAATTGAGTAACATACACATTATATTAATTGTTTTGGAATCAAGTTAAAATTGTCGGTACACAGATATACACATATTAAGTATTCAAAATCATTTTTTTAACAAATACATTTGAATTAATTGCCTAAAATATATGAGATGTCTTGAAATCTCAATTTCCCATCTTTGTAATTATCAATTTATTGCTTTCCCAGAATAATCTTGAACGTTCTCATCTCAAACACCCCTTAATATTGTTTGATGCTTATTAATCTTCCATGTTAATCTCCTCTCTTCCATGTTAATATCCTATAGGATTCAATCCCATATATGCCTCCTTAAAAATCATTATGTAATTACCAAATAATCTAGCAGACATTTGATGTTAAAGAACTCAATAGTTTAAGTTGTTAAGTGAGATTTTAAAATATAATTTATATTATTTTCTAACATACATTTTCAAATGAAAGTTTTTTGAGTTTGAAATTTACACATGTTTATATTACTTTGTATTTAATTTTTATCAAATAAATAAAATAGTAAGATTCGAATTCATGACCGTTTGATCATTAAAACTCTGATATCATGATAAAGAATCATCTTAACTCAATAATTTTAGTTGTTATATAAAATCTTAAAATATAATTTATATTATTTTTTAAGATGCGAGGATAAACTCTTAACTTTACTAAAATATAATAATTTAAAATATTAATGGAAGTAACATTACAAGATATATATTTTCGTGATCCAATAGTTGATCTCATGAACTTCATTTGTTTTATTCGTTCAGTTCTCGAAAATTGAACCAATTAAGATATTGCTTGTAATATAAAAGACAGCAGAGTACTGTGTTTCTTGTTTCCTTGGAATGCGAAGTTCGGAGACAGACAACGTTCATGTTGATATTTTCTTCTTCTTTTTTATACTTTTGTTTTCTGTCCTTCAAGAACATATCTGTTTTCGATAATGGTACATAGCAGGAGCAGTGCAGAAAGAAAATGCCGACAGCCTCTTGGCACAGTAGTTAAGAAGTTCATTTTCCTCTCTAAGCTTGAATTCGAGCCCTATCATCAATTAACTAGATTCATACTGAATCTATAATTGATCCTCTGTTAATTGTATTTCAACATGGTAAAATAAAACCATAGAAAGTAATTTTTTTAATATAATATCATGGTTTTAATAATTAAATAATCACATCACTATTTATATTAACAAAAGCTAAAATTTCATGAAAAAACATTGTTTATATAAACTATTTAGTGTAATAGTGTAATGATGTTTTGTTTTTCTTCAAAAAAAATCATTAAATTATCTGTAAAGGATA
Source organism: Populus nigra (assembly GCF_951802175.1). NCBI lineage: Eukaryota > Viridiplantae > Streptophyta > Magnoliopsida > Malpighiales > Salicaceae > Populus > Populus nigra. The sequence continues at coordinate 2,832,998 of NC_084865.1, forward strand.
TTAAAATCTAGATCTATTAGTTATTATTAAATTTAAATTGATCGATGACAAATAAATCTTTTATGGACAACATTCACATCACAAGAAGATTTTATTTTATTTTTTATCTTTATTTTTTAATTACTTTTTTTATTGGATTTTTTGTATAATAGAAATTGTTTTTTTTCAATTTCAGTCTTCAATATTTAATTTGGTGCTAGAATTTAACTTTATAATTTTTTTAAATATGATATTTTCAGTATAACAATCCGGTTCACGAGCTTGAAAAGTTAATGCATGTAATATTATTTTTTACGTATCTTTTTTCCGGTTTTCATTAATATTCAATATTGATTTTTCTATTAAAAAAATAATTTATTTGATCTAGTCGGGTCTATGACTCAAGTCATAAATTTTTATTTTTTATTAAAAAAAATGTTTACAACACATAAATATCATTTTTAAAAATAAATAAATAAATAAATTAAACCTCACAGCGTAGCATTCACATCTAGTTATATATATCTTATTACATGATGCTCACCTGACAATTTAAGTTTGATAGATCACTATAATTAAGAATGTAGTTAAATAGCTTGACCTTATCTTCTTCTTCTTACCAAAAAAATATAAAAATGAAAAGAAAGTATTGTTTTCTCATACAAAAAAGAATCACGGATATGCATACCGAATAGAGATGCAAAATGCTGGAATAGGGTGCTCACTACTTAAAATAGATTAATTTCTTCCCATGAAAAACAGCTAGCTAGGGTTTTGATGTATATCATCTACACAAGTCACAAGAATAGAGAAAAAGCACAAGCAATATATTATTATTATTATATACCACTATTATATATTAATTATCTTGTGAAATGTTCTGTAAAAAAAAAAAAAAAAGTTGATTATCTTGTGCATGGAACAGAACTCCTTTAAGATAGACTTGACTCAAATCCCTCCCCGTTCATCGTGATCGATAGATGCTGGTGTGCTCTTCAGGGTACTTGAAGTCAGGATTCCAAGTAATTCCAACCATGATAATATTTATTATATATTTACCATATAATATATATTTCATGCCATATATCTTACAACTAATCAATTTGGTCTTATATGACTGATCTGACATAAAGACAAGGGGATTAATTAGTCCTCGAGAGTAGTTTTTTCACTAGAAAATAAAACATGCCTGTCATTAGCTAATAACAACAGTACTCTAGCTAATTACTTGACAAAACCAGGGCTGTAATGGTTCAAAATAGAGGATTGGATCTTATTTTAGTCGTAGCCCATATTATAGTTTTCAGGAATCCTTCGAAACAACAAACATGAGATGTATTATAAATGAAGATTCCATCTATATTTTGTTTTCATATGATAAGGAGCTAAGCAAAACTGGAAGCACAAAAAAGTCAAACTAAGAACATGTTTGGGAGTGGAGTGTGTTATGAGAGGTATTTTAAAAGTTCATTTGTTTTTTTTAAATATTAAATTAATGTTTTTTGTGATTTTGATGTTAAAAATAATAAAATATATATAAAAAAATTATTTTAATATATTTTTTAAATAAAATAATTTTTTTAAAAAAATATCATACATCATAATACTAAATACAAACTAAATTATCGACTTGATTTTGATAACTAGGTGATAATTTACCTGACCTAGTACAAAATTGGGTTAATTTTTTTTTTCTTGTTATATAATGAATATAAATTATTTTTAACATTTCACTTAACAATTTATTTTAAAAAAAATTAAAATGATTTTTTTTTGTATTTGAGTTTTACTCTTATATATACATTACCTTAAGCAAAACGCAAGCAATTAATCTATTTGACGCAATAAGCTTGTTATAAGTATTATCGATGGCCAAAAGGGTTGAAGAATTATTAAAAAAAAATGATGAATAAATAATTGAAAGGTGGTAGAAAAGGAAAGGATTCACGGGCTGGGCTGGCTGCAATTTCTTTAACCAAAGTGGACGGAGGAGATGGCGATGAACGGTGGGGCAAAGAGGTGGAGACCACCAGAGTGCCTGATTGACCACAGAAATGGCCAGGTCAGGAAGGGGATCGGTTCACGGGTGCTTACTGCTACATTTGTATAAACATTAACAAATATCTGGAAAACATCCACACCACAAGAACATTTTTTTATTTCAATCTCAAGGAGGGCTAGCAAGATTACAAGTTTGAAAAAAGTGACAAAAGTAAGACTACAAATCATTTTGGCCCACACCCTCCCTCCTTGAAGATCATTGGTCTCTTGATCATCTCAGGTTCTCAGCCACATAAAATGATTTGTTCTCCTGTCATCTTAATTTCTTTTTTTTTTAATAATATAATTCATAACTTCATACTCACCACAACTTAAATTTAAATGATTTTTTTAATATAATATTAGAGTTTTAATTATGAAACGATTTTGAGTTACAATCCCAACATTATAGTTCTATTTTTTTTAGTTGAAATCTAATTAATAGCATAAAATAGTATAGGTCTTTACAAGTTTCAAATCCAAAAATTTTTCACTTAAAAAAATATATTAAAAAATAATATAAATTATATATTAGAGCAGCTAGTAACAACAATACTTCTCGTCATAATTTTTGTGAATATTTTTCATTAATTACATATTTTTATATTCTTATGTTTAATGAATCCTTTTAGTATTTTTCTTATTAAAAATCCAACTATCTCATAAATAATCTTATTTATCTAACTTATATAAAACATTAAAGTTTTAGCTTTGCTTGCTAAATTTTTTGCTCTGCAATTGTAATCAACAAATTATACTACTAGAAAATTAATAAATACAAATAAAAATATCGATGAAATTTTTTTATCGGTATATTACAGTGATATTTACCAATCAAATTTTTCCATCACTAAATTCATCTGTAAACACCGATGAAAATATTTTCACGATATATATCAAAGGAATCGTAGTGAAAATATTCATAATAAGTCCATCGATATATATATTACAGAGAGTTAAAAATAAATTAATGTAAATTTTATTGCAACTCACCAATAAAATTAGATACGATTATCCTGTAAGTGATATGCTAGTACCAAAACAATTATTAACAAATTAAAGTGAGTATTTTTTTTTTCAATACACATGATCCATCTATAAAAATTCATTAACCACAAATTTACCGACAAATTTAACAATTTCCTTTCCCTATAATTTCACAGCCATTTTCAACAACGCACTATATATATAAATAGTGCTCTATCCTATTAATAAAAGAGATTTCATAGGTTAATAGCCATTATGATTTAATGTGATTTCAGCCACAAATTCGAGGACCCATTGGGACCATGGTTTTCCGTCCTCACCCCTATGTTTGGTGGCTTGCTGCCTGCATATGCTTCCAAAATGGTTAATTATTAATTTATGTTTTTTTTCCATTCGGGGCCGACTCCAGGCACTCATATTACATGTACAAGAAACCTAGCCAATTGTTTTCTGCAGTTCCAAAACCTACAAGAAAAAATGCATATAGTTTTCAATTAATACTATTAGATATAGTTTACTAAGGCTCCCTAGCTGATTATTCTTGAAATAAAACTCGTGATTCGTAAGCAAAACAAATATATCTTATTTTCTTTTCTAGTTTAACAATTTTAATTTATCCTCGTATAATAGAGCAATTTTTTAATATATTGTTATATATTAAACTAAGCTAATTTTATCTCTAAATATACATTAAATTCCTAACCTATCATTCTGTCAAGATTTTCTATTTAAACTGTTAAAATTAGTTGTGTGATTTTTTGCACATGAATGCTTTCTATTTGTCTAGTTAATTAGTTTGTAAGGGTATAATTAATTTGTACATAAATTATGTAATTAATTATGATAGTTTGGCCTAATATAATGTTTCTAGAAAGATAGATTAAGAACTTAATTTATATTTAAAGATAAAAGATAATTAACTTGTGATATGAGCTCTTAATTAACCCTTGTTTTCATTAGTGAAAAGTTGATCAACCCGTTGATCATTTTACTGAAAGACTGAACTCTTTTAATTTCTTTTTTAATTAATAACCCAAATAAAAATACAAATTATCAGAGTGCAAATTAAAGACCAAAACTATACAACGAGAAACTATAAGATTACAAGTAGCAGAACACGTGAGCTATCCAATTAATCTTCCATAAGAAAATATATAAATACAAAGAAATATCAAGAACAATTTCACGTGAAGCGTTTAACAAATTCTAGGTTGCAATTGTCACTGCACCCTTCCATTGTTCTACGGGAAAAAAGAATAAAGAAAAAAAGAATAGCCGTACGTACTTATTAGCTGGTGCGGTCTTGAGAAACCAAACCAGAATAATGGAGCAAAAGAGTGCAATGAAGAAACAAGGCTGGGAGATTGAAGCAATAGGGATCACCTACAAAATCTCCACCAAAAAAAGAGAGCACCCTTTTAAAATCTTCACCAAAAAGCAAGAAATAAATCAAGAACCGAAACAACAAGTGACAAATCTTGAAGAAGCAAGCCTTGGAGCCAGGCATGTCTTGAAAGATGTTTATTGCAAAGCAAAGCCATGGGAAATCCTTGCTATTGTTGGTCCAAGTGGAGCAGGTAAATCATCCTTACTTGAAGTCCTAGCTGGGAAACTCACCCCACAAAGTGGTTCCATTTTTGTCAACCAAAACCCTATTAACAAAGCTCAGTTCAAGAAGGCTTCAGGCTATGTCACCCAAAAAGACACCCTCTTTCCTCTCCTTACAGTTGAAGAAACACTCATGTTTAGCGCCAAGCTACGTCTAAGGCTTCCTCAAGATCAACTGAGCTCTGAGGTTAAGTTCTTAATGCATGAGTTAGGCTTGGATCACGTAGCCATGACTCGAGTTGGTGACGACCGGGTTCGTGGGATATCCGGCGGAGAAAGGCGTCGTGTGTCGATAGGAGTTGATGTCATTCATGATCCTGAAGTGCTAATTCTTGATGAACCAACTTCAGGTCTTGATAGCACTTCTGCTTTGCAGATTATTGATATGCTCAAGCTCATGGCAGAGACAAGGGGCCGAACTATAATACTAAGCATTCATCAACCCGGGTTTCGGATTGTGAAGTTGTTCAATTCAGTACTTCTGATGGCTAATGGATCAGTCTTGCATCATGGCACGGTGGATCAGCTTGGTGTTAATTTGAGGACAATGGGAATGCAGCTTCCTCTTCATGCCAATGTTGTTGAATTTGCTTTAGAGTCAATTGACACCGTTCAACAACAAAGGAAAGTTTTGCAGCAAGAAACTCAACCACAACTGCTATCATCATCTACAACAAAATCTCGGCAGAAGAAAGTAGAAGCTGGCGAGAGTAGAAGTGGCAAGTTCACTCTTCAACAACTCTTTCAGCAATCTAAAGTGGTAGATGAGGAAAGTATCGATTTTGGGTTTGATTTTCCTCTTGGTTTTGCTAACTCAAGGTTGCAAGAAACTTTGATTCTCACTCATAGGTTCTCCAAGAACATTTTCAGAACCAAGGAGCTTTTTGCATGCCGAACGATTCAAATGCTGATTTCTGGACTTGTTTTGGGTTCTATCTTCTACAACCTTAAAGATGATTTGACTGGAGCAGAAGAAAGGGTAGGACTATTTGCTTTTATACTGACTTTCTTGTTATCTTGCACAACAGAAGCTCTACCGATCTTCTTGCAAGAAAGGGAGATTCTTATGAAGGAGACATCTTGTGGGAGCTATAGAGTCTCATCGTATGCCATTGCCAATGGACTAGTTTACTTGCCATTTCTACTCATCCTTGCCATACTATTCACAATTCCACTATATTGGCTAGTGGGACTGAACCCAAATTTCATGGCATTCATGCATTTCTTGTTGTTAATCTGGTTAATTCTCTACACAGCGAACTCGGTTGTGGTATGCTTCAGTGCTCTAGTACCTAACTTCATCGTTGGAAATTCGGTGATTTCAGGGGTGATGGGATCATTCTTCTTGTTCTCTGGCTACTTCATATCGAAGCATGGAATGCCAAATTATTGGATTTTTATGCACTATATATCGCTGTTTAAGTATCCATTTGAAGGGTTTTTGATAAATGAGTTCTCAAATTCAGGGAAGTGCTTGGAGTACATGTTTGGGAAATGCATGGTTAGTGCAGAAGATTTGCTTAGAGAAGAAGGATATGGAGAGGATGGTAAGTGGAGGAATGTGGTGATCATGGTATGTTTCATCTTGGTTTACAGGTTTATTTCTTATGTTATTCTTAGGTTAAGATACTGTCCTAGCATCAGCAGTTTCAAGGGTTCATTTGTTTGATGATTCTGCTGAATCTCTTTCTCTCTCTATCTCCCTCTCCCTCTCACGAGTGTTAACAAGACATTTCACATGTTTTTGGAATTTACTAAAGATAGCAGCCAAAGAAATTAATATCAAAATAATAAAGAACAAATTGTATCATCATCATGAGTCGTCTCTGTCTTATTCTGCCATTATTTCCTGTTCTTTTACTTTCTTTGAGCACAGTGATAGCTAAAAACAAAATACAAAAAAAAAATGATGTCATTGAATAGTTCACATCGTATTGAACCCAGGCGTGTAATGGAATAATTGCAAACTTAAGGAGAAGCCGTTGCTTGTGTGAGAGTGTTGTCTGTCTGCTGTCATAGTTCCATAGTCTTTCTTCTGTTTAGTGGATTGATAAATTTTCCCAACGTATTAGACCCTTGTGTCCATTGGAATAACCATGAAGGTTATGTAAATCGAAATGTTTGTCGATCGGGTTGGCCCATTTCCATTGCCATTTTCCTTACGGATTAGACCCTTTTGCCAATTGGAATTGTTTTGTTCATAGACTGGTTGCTATTTTACAATATGTAAGAGGAAAGTTAGCTAGAGTGCCAGACCTGCACGAGGTATTGGCATGAAGGTTGATAAGTGATAACAATATAGACAGATTCGATGTGGAGAAGCTCGTGAGAGATTGATGGAGGGAGATGAAAGGCAGACATGATACAGATAAGAAAGCAGACGAGTAGACATGCTTGTTGAATTAACCAATTTTCTTTCGGTTCCAGCTTTTGTGTTGGTTTTGTGACGGAATAAAGTTTTGATTAGGTTTTTTAAAAAATATTTTTTTGTTTAAAAATATATTAGAATAATATTTTTTTTATTTTAAAAAAATTATTTTTTAATTATATTACTGCATCAAAATAATCTAAAAAATAAAATAAAATAAAGATATAAAAATAATTTTATTTGAAAAATAATTTTAAAAAAAATTCCTTTCTATTTCGAAACAATATATAAAGGAAACAATATATAAAGGTGGTGTATGCTAGCTTTTTTGTAAATTTGTGTGCTCCCTTAGAATCTTATTCTTTCATCATTGTTATCCACTAGTTGCTGGGAATATAGGATATTTGAGATAATGATAAATATTATTTTTTTAAATAATTTTTAATTTATTTTTAATATCAACATATTTACAATTTAAATTAAATAATTTTTATTCATTATTCTGATTCATGTTCCACTTCTCAAGATGTCAGTATAACACTTGGATGCTTTTCTCCCTAGCTACATGTTTCTACACTTCATTTTGCTTTAAAGTTTCCATGTGGGGTATTGAATGCTCAACCGTGGACATCTTCCATCGTTGCATTGGAAAGTTTTGAATTGCTGCAAAAGATAAAATTAAAAGAGTAGGGATTAAATTTGATATTGGCAATAAGAGGCAATCTTTTATTCCATTTTTATTGTTTAATGGGCACGTAAATCTACACTTCATTCCCTCAAGTCTACAATTTCTGAGGAGACAGTTTTGTATTGTCGAGACTTGTGTTTTTTTTCCGATCAACACAAAAAAAAAATCATTTAGTTAGCTAAATAATTTTTATTTTTTATCATGAATTTTATATATAATTTTATTTTAAATATTGATTTGTAAAAATTAAAATAGACTAGTTTTTATTTATGAAGATTTATCTTTTATTTATTTTACAGATAAAAATCTATTTCACAATAGTTTTAAGTATATATATCTTTTAAAATATATATTTTAAAATCTACATCAACTAAAAGTATTGTTTTTTTTTTCTAACTGTAACCATGAAAACTACCTTGAAACCAAACCCAATCTTTTGATGGAACTAGTTCAACTTGTATGTTGGTAACAGGTTTTAAATCCCTGCATGTGTTCTGAATTTCACCAAACTATTTTGGTCACTGGTTTCCAAGTGGGGATATCAAATGGGCTTCATCAAACTAAAAGAATCTTCAAGGAGATCAAAATGAGTTTAAATATGTTTCCTTGTCTATCAAAATATAAGACCTAGATAGTTGGTTTGACCTGTCATGAAATGGTTTTGTTTGTGCTGGCAAGTAGTTCTCCTTGAGCTGCGGGTAGTTTTTCATTAAGAACTCGCTTGATAAAACATTGGCACTGCTTCCAATCCAGAGGGATCCGATCTTTTGAAAGATGCATGCCATATAGATCATTTGTATAGCAAAAAAGAAAAGAAATGAAAAGAAACCTACCCTTGTAGAAGTTTGCGGGCTTGTATTAAGAATATCATTTTCAAGGACAACATAATAGAGAAATTTTATTCGTGCTACTGAACCATAAAATCGATCATGCTTTGGTAACAGAATGAGTGTTTAAATATAATATTCCGAAAAAATTACATGACAGCAGCCTCTGCTTGCATTTCGATATGGAAACAAGAGCTTGATTCTAATTCGCTTGGTTCCTCGTAAGCCTCATGATCACTGGCATCAGGGACATATCCAGCTTGCCTCATGTGCTTTGTAAGAAGTTTCAAGATTGAATAGATTTCCTTCTTCTGAGGATGCCTTTTGTCTTTCACCATAAAAACATGCACATTGCTCTGTATGTCAATCCAGCTACAACCAGGCTGTTTAACTACTCCACGACGCCTCATCAGTTTTCTTACACTTACAGCATCACCCCATCTGCCAAGCTCAGAATACATATTTGCAAGAAGAACATAAGGTCCAGAGCTTGTAGGGTCAATTTCAAAAATCTTCTCTGCCACGTACTTCCCTAGAGTAATGTTGCGATGAACTTTACAAGCACTAAGCAAAGAGCTCCAGACAACAGCATCAGGCTGCTTGGGCATTGACTCTATCAAATCCTTTGCTTCCTCAAGGCAACCAGCTCGGCCTAGTAAATCAACCATACATGTATAATGGTCCTTCACTGGTAGCAAACCATGTTCCTTAGTCATTGAGAAAAAGTAACGCCGTCCCTCTTCAACAAGCCCTGCGTGGCTACAAGCACATAGAGTACCAATCATTGTAACGTGGTCTGGTTTCTCTCCAGATTCCAGCATTTTCTGAAATAGTTCAAGGGCCTCCATTCCGTAGCCATTTTGTGCATACCCTATTATCATGGTGTTCCATGATACATGATCCTTTTCCACCATGTTTTCAAAAACCCGAAGTCCCTCTTCAACAGATCCACATTTCATATACATGTCTATGAGAGAATTTCCCACAAAAATATCAGGCTCTTCACCAAACTGGAACCTAAATCCATGCTTAACAACATGACTGTGTGCCTGCCTGCCAAGCTCCAGATCAGCAAGATTTGCACAGGCATTCAGCAGGTTCCCAAAGGTGTAGTGGGTCGGACAAACAGATTCCCTCTTTAGCATTCGAAAGAGTCCCAGTGCCTCTTCATTCTCCCCATTCTGTGTGTATCCCGCAATAAGTGCATTCCAAGAAACTATATCCTTCTGCTTTATTGTAGCAAACATTGATCTTGCGGCTTTCACACTTGCTGACTTTGCATACCCACTGACCATGGTGGTTTCAGACACCGCATTCCTAACAGGCATCCTATCAAAAACACATCTTGCTTCATTAACTCTACCACACTTTGCATACATATCAACCAATGCATTGCCCAAGATAAGATCATTCCTAAATTTATCAGATTTCACCACACGGGCATGAATTTGCACACCCTCTTTGAATGCCGCCAAAGTTGCACAAGCACTGACGACACTAGCCAGCGTAACCTCATCTGGTTTGAACCCATGCTCTGTCATCCTTCCAAAAGCTTCCAGAGCTTCATTTGCAGGACCGTTTTGTTCATAACAAGTAATCAAGCAGTTCCAGGAAACAACATTCTTCTCCTCCATCCCGTCAAAAACCGTTCGGGCACAACCCACTAACCCACATTTTGAATAAAAATCAATAAGACCAGACCCCATAAAAACATCCAAGGAGTACTTCGATTTTGATATCAAACCATGAATTTGAGCACCCAATTTCAAGTCCTTTAACCTCGAACATGCACTAAGACCACTACCAAAGGAATAATCATTCAGCACAAAATCATCCCTATGCATCCGAACAAACCAATCCAAAGCTTCTTCAAACCGATCATGCTGCGCAAACCCAGCAATCATTGAATTCCACGAGCACTGATCCTTCTCAGGCATTAATGAAAACAACCATGCACTCTCATCAACAAAACCCCATCTCATTAAAGTACTAATAATGGAATTATAACTAAAAACATTTCTTTCAGACATTCTATCAAACACTTTGCGTGCATAATCCAAATAACCACATTTTCCATAAACATCAATAAGCCTATTCTGTATAAAAACTTCTTCGCAAAATGGGGTTTGGATAAGACGTCCATGTACGCTACGAGCATCCCTAGAGGACCTGAGTTTGACGCATAAATCCAAGAGTTTTGCAAATGGTGAAGAGTCAGTGAAAAAGATGCCGCCACCACCAGCACTGCCAATGATTTGCTTGACCAACCCATGTCTTGCCATTCCATTATCACCATAGATGAAGTCGATTCATGGGTTATTGATTTCTCAATTGGCTGTTGTGTTTTTTATGACAGATTTTTGAATTTCTGTTGGGTTTCAAATTTCGGCTCCACTCCTGGGTTTTCAAGATGGTTACCTTACAACTTACAGGGTCAAAGAAGTAGTGACATTGGACCAAACAGAAGACTTGGGCCCATAGCATCTCAATTTGAACCTGAGTACTGGCCAGCCCAAATAAATAGTTTCAGTAAGATTTAAGTTGGGTTTACAAGTTGAATGAGTCATTATTGTAGCAGGTAAAATCTCAGTAATATTATTAGGAAAGTTTTGAAATATTTTTTATATATTTTTTTGAGGAATGGAAATATTTGATATTATAATTGTAATTGAATTTTTCTTTCATATATATATATTTATATTATCGTTGACCTTTAATGTCACACATTCATGTTTTTATATATTTTAATGATAAAAATAAAATGAAAAATAAATTAATAATATGATTGGTCAAGAATAAACTTTAAAACTTCTTAGACTTCCTAATTTATCTATCAAGTGTGTAAAATCAATTAGGAAGTCTAAGAAGGAAGCAAAGTGAAGATTTGGAATAAATATTTATTTTAGTGTTTAAATATAAATTTTTATATCTTACTTGATAGCACAATTAAAATGATCTTACACACTTTACTCTGCATACATTAAAAGACTTATAATAAAATTTAAAATAGATGGTTCTAAGATTTTATCTAAGTTAATATGATAAATCAAGAATAATGCATGAACCGGTCGATCGTTTAGTGTTACTAAATGAATTGGTTGATTACTTATTCATCAGTGATGAATACCTAAGAATTTTATAAGAACAAGTCGACAAATTGCTTGACCAATCTAAACCGGTCTACTATTTTAGCTGTCAGAGCAATAATATCAACTATAAACAACTAGTTTTTGTTATAAATATATGTGTAGCTTGTATAATTGCAGAGTTAGGTACAAAATCCGAACATGTATCATATACAAGTTATTCTAAGAGCAAAACAACTTTAAAATCATTAATCATTAATCATACTCTAATTTTGCTATTAAATCTTTATATTTTAATATAAAAATATTCAATCACATTTTCACTATACTTAAACACCTTTAAATCCTATAAATGTTACCTAGTGAGTTATGGAAATATTATAACTTCAATTATATTATCCACTTTAGTAAGAGAGTTTTTTTAAAAACAAAATCATTCTTGTAAACTTTTGAAAGTTAGATATAAACTTTTAGTATTGGTAAAGAAATTTCACCACACGAAAAATCTTGAAGATGACATATTTTCAAGCGGAAAAGGTCTTAAAAGAGTTTCTTCAAGCAGTGTAAAAACTTAGTATGGATTTATCAAATAAATATTGTACTCTTAAACTTAAACTGATGAAAGAAATATTCAAGTATGGTTTGGTACTTGAGATGTAGATATAGGTTTATTAAACTATGTTGAAAATGAGTTTGCAAATTCTTTCTATTATCTCTTTACTTTAAGTACTTTAATTATATTGTTGGTTATTGTATTTATTAAGAGAAATTTGCATTAATTGTTAAAATTAGCAATACACTTAATTCACCTGTTTTAGGTGTTAAGTTACCTTATTCCTTGAACAACATTAATGTATAACTATTTGTATATATCATGCCAATTATAAGCCTAAATCCTTCTAAAAAAATGAATTCTTATTAAGAATTAATATAGAATATAGCTATCATTATGATTTTTAAATTAGAGAAAATCTCATAAAATCTTAACAATTGCTATTAATAAAAATAATTGCATAAAAAATTATGCGATACATGTAATTGTTAATACGAAGTAATCAGAAGATGATGATCGATCTTTATTGGGTATTCAAATTGGATGAGTCCTAGTAGGTAAAATCTCTTGTAATATATAGTATTAGGAAAATTTCGATATGCTTGCTCTATATTTTTGTGTGAGAAATGGAAATAATTGATATTATAACTGTAATTAAATTTTCTTTCCATATATCTTTGTATTGGTGTTTTCCTGTTTGTGTATACATACATACATACACATATATATATACACATATATATATATATATATACACATATATATATATATATGGACCATAAATTAAACAATATACTGTTCTTTTCCACTCCTGAGTAACAAACAAGATGAATGGCAATCATCGCCACCATAGCTACACTGTTGAGCCTAACATTTCAACAATGCTATATTGCTCGAGCAAGGGACCAGTCACCTACATTGTTGGAGATAATTTGGGCTGGACTCTGGATGGTTACCCGGAATCGTGGACTGGAGGGAAGAAATTTTATGCTGGAGACATGGATGTGATAGTGTTTATAATTTAAAATATTTTTTATTTAAAAATTTATTAAAATAATATTTTTTTATTTTTAATATTGGCAAATAAAAACGATATGAAAATATAAAAATATAATTAAATTTAGTAAAAAAAATTAAATTTTAAAGGAATGTGATTCACACGTGTTTCCAAATTCAATCTTAAGCATAATTGTATCCATGTCTGTTTTTACATAAAAAACTAATTTAGTGCAGACTTTGAGACTTTTTGATGCTCTTAACGCTTTTTCATACACCAATATATTTGTTATTTATTTTTGTGGCTATATATATATATAGCAGAATTCAAGTATGATACTGAAGACGCCACCGTCGTTGCGGTGGAGAAAAAAGATGATGATGATTGCTCAGTCTCAGACTCGTCAGTGTTTTATAGGTCAGGAGATGATAAAATCCAACTTCAGTTTGGAGCTAATTACTTCATATGCAGTTGGCCACTTAACCAATGTCAAATGGGAATGAAGGTGGCCATTAATGCCACTGCACGACCACCCTCACTGCTAGTTCACTGAAGAATATGCTTTCATGGAGTATTCATTTAAATAAATTAGATTCTTCGCTTGTGTTACGCCGCTTGTTAGATTACTTTTTTATTTTTTTTAATTTAAAACAAGTTTAAGATTTGCCAATGAAAGAAAAACATATGGAAACTAATTTGATGTGACTTGGTTTTTTTAACGGGTCTAAAAACAACCCCAATAACAGATAAAAATATAATTTGACTCAAAATAAATATTTCAAACGAGATTTTTTTGTGAATATTGAGATGACAACATATTAGATCGATTTTGTTCAATCCGGATTAACCTGCTAATCTGCATACTGAATCATGAGATTATGATAACCCTATAAAAATAAAATTAAAATAAATTACGAAGCTCAATTTCCAATAAACCCAATATTAAAAATGAAATTGAAGAAAAAAATCAATAAAAAAAGGCCCTACAAAAATAACCCGAGTCATTCTAGATTAACCTACCAAACTCACAACTTAGGTCATATGATAGAAATAACACAATAAAAAGTAAACTAAAACAAATTACAAAGCCAAATTCTCAATCAACCTAGTGTTGAAAGATGAAATTAAAAAAAAAATCGATTAAAAAAGAACACAAAAAATGACTTGAGCCAACCAAGATTAACCGGTCAAACTTGTGACTAAAGTCATTAGACGGGGATAACCTTATAGAAAGCAAATCAAGACAAAATCATAAAATCTGATTCTTAATCAACCCAATATTAAATGATGAAAATGAAAAAAAAAACTCAAATCAACTAAGTTAACTCGTCAAACTTGTGATTCGAGTCATGAGCCTCAAATAACTTCATTAAAAATAAATAAATAAAAAATCATGAAAGCTCAATCTCCAATAAACTTAATGTTAAAAGATGAAATTGAAGCTAGAAAAGTATTTTGTAAATTAAAATTTACTAAATTCCCTTTCTCTTTCAATTTTTTTTTTTTGTTAATGTTAATGAAATTGTAATTATTGGTTTGTAAATTAAAATTGTCCAGTACCGTTATTTATAAAGAGATTTTACAGGCCAGCCTACTCACCACTATTTTTCATGAACCAAGTCATTCAATGAGCTAAATATAAATATTTTTCATGAACCAAGTCATTCAATGAGCTAAATAATTTTATATGTTCCATTTAAAAAAATTATTATTCTCTTTATTTCAAAAATATTCTCTTGCATTTTATTTTTAATTGTCTCTTATTCAAAATATTAAGTTATTATATCATTGGCTCACGTTATACTATGGGTCAAATTATTTTTTTTAATGTAAAAATATATCTAAGAGTTCTAATGTTTTTTCTAGTAGAAAAAAATTTAAATTGTACGAGGATTAATCTATTATGAATTAGTCTCTTTGACAAGTCCAAAAACAACTCGGATAACCGATTGCATATTGAATCGATTTTAGTTTGACTCAGAATAAATATTTAAGATGAGATTTTTTATGTACACATTGAGACGATAACATATTGAATCAATTTAAGACAACTCAAGTTACTTTGTCAATCCGCATATCGAGTCATGAGACCATGATAACACCATAGAAAACAAATTAAAACAAATTATGAAACTCAATTTTAAAAAATATACAATGTTGAAAGATGAAATAGAAAAAAAATCAATTAAAAAATGAACTAAAGAATAATTTGAGTCAACGTGTCAAATCCACAATTCAGGTCATGAGATTAGGATAACCCAATAAGAAGAAATTTAAAACAAATTATAAAACTTAATTCTTAATTAACTTAGTGTTGAAAGATGAAATTGAAAAAAAAATATTGATTAAAAAATGACACAAAAAAATGACTCGAGTTAATTAGAGTTAACTTGTCAAACCTGTGAACCAAGTTATGAGACGGAGATAACTTTATCGAAAGTAAACTAATACAAATCATGAAGCCTAATTTCTAATCAATACAATGTTAAAGGGTGAAATTGAAAAAAAAATCAATTTGAAAAAAAAAACTTGAGTTAATCGAGTTAACCTATCAAATTCACGACTCAAATCATGGGCTTGGAATAATCTCATTAAAATTAAATTGAAAAAAATTATAAAAGTTCAATTTCCAATAAACCTAGCTTTGAATGATGAAATTGAAATTGAAAATAAAAAAAAACAACGTAGTTTAGAAATAAATAGAAAAAATACTATTATAGTGAATAATATTTTATGATGAGAGATATAGAAACTTTTCCTTCTCTTTTAGTTTTTTATTAATAAAAAATCAACTCCATCATTAATTATTGCATGTTACAAAAATAATTTAAGATGCAATAACATATCTTTTTGAATTATTCAATCAATGGAATTTTAGAAGTTGTTTATTCTTTTGATGATGAAAATCTATATTTATAAAAATAAAAATACAAAAATATAAATGGTCATATGATGAGCAGTAATTTTAATTCGGTGTTTTGAATGCTTTATAAAAAAAACCTAAATCTATAACAACATAATATCCTAAGTGAACGTAAATCTAGCAAGCTGGTATTAAGAGTTGAAAACTTTAATATTATAATTAATTTAATTTTGTTATGTTCGTATATATTATATAAATACATGAACCTTAGATAGTTTATTTACACACAGTATACTTTTTCTTTCTTGTCTTTTCGTAGAGGTCAGGTCGCCTATTTCTTTTAACCTAATTAACAAAGACGATGGATTCAATGATGGCCACCATAGCAGTACTGTTAGTCTAATATTTCAACAGTGCTATATATATTGCTCAAGCAAGCCAACCAGGCAGCTACGTTGTTGGTGATGATGAATTAGGGTTGGACTGTGGAAGCTAACCCGGAAACTTGGTTTGACTTGATTAGATCGATCGAGATTCATAGACTCTTGCAAAGAACATGTAATATATGTTATGATTATATATTGCTCGAAGGCATGCTTTATGTAATTAAATTCCCATTCAAAGTCAAGTTTTATGTATATATATATAGTTTTAGAAACTTTAAATAGTTAATCTGATCGAAAGTACTTTTTTGTTTTTTGAACTTTAAATTTTAAAAACAATACTCATGGAGATTTAGTAAATGCCTTTAAATATTTTAAATTATAATTAATCTCCATGCATGATAACTTAAAAAAAATACTCCTCACCATCCAATAAAAGATCGTGTATATCTTCTTTTCTTTTTTCTTTTTCTTTTTCTTTTTCTTTTTTTGAATGAAATCAATGATTCATCTTTGACGGTGTCCAATCATGTATTTATGTTCACTGCATTATCTACTCACATTTCATTTGATTGAAATAATATTTTTCGAAATTAGAAAAATGGGTATTTTAATAATTTTCTAAACAAGAACTCTATATATATATATATATATATATATATATATATATATATATATAGCATGGTTCGTCTTACAACCCCAAGTAATGCCATGAGTCATTTCATAGTATAAGGATCCATTAATTCGGGCCTAAATAAATAAATATTCCATGGGTTCTTTTTTATTTTATTTTTGAAAAATAGAAGTGTAAGATTTATGTGGAGATATTATTGTTATCAGTATTTATGTGGGCCTGAATAAATGGCTTATTCGTTATCGAAAATAGTTTTAAACTTCTTCTCTGTTTCCTGGAAACATGTGGCATTGAATTCAAATGATATATTTCTCTTTTTTTAAAAAAATATTTCTTTGTTAAGAAATTAAGTAATTCATTATCGGCCCTAGTTGTTTCTTTCTTCGAAGTCATTAGGGTAATCTTCCTTTGGATTCATGAATAAGAACAAGGACAGCCACAAAAATAAAAGTCAATAAATGAGCTCTAATCAAGCCATGTTAACAAAGATTTTGGACACCTTCGAGAAAGATAACGTGGATCATGCAAATGTTAATGTCTTCATGTCTTCCATTCCAGGATCGTGATGTGTTGTTGATCACCTGCCCTTAGCTCCTTACCGCACGCACCAAGTTGAATATCTATCTAGAAAAGCAACACATCCAACAGGGCCCCTAAAACTTGGAAAATGGAATTTTATCTTACCAAAAAACAAAAACATAACTTTTATACATTTTCTATCCGTTAGCTCTCCAAGTCACTCAAGATTCCGCAAGTCAATACTACATTATTTTCCTGCCTTAAAACCCAAACCCGACTCTATCTGTGGGAAAACAAACAAAGGCACGAGAGCCTGATTATCATCCAAACCGTAGACTCTTGTGTTATTTTGTTAGGGAGGTTTTTGTGTTTGGACAGATGCATGAATCTCCCTCCATGTCCGTATTAGACCTACGCACACGATAGTTTTACATGCAAGGATGGACATCACTTTTATCTCAAATTAAATATAGATGGTTGGGTCATGGATTTATTTTATATATAAATATCACTTTTTTTTCATTCTCTTTCAATATAAAATAATTATCATTCACGTATTCACCTAATAAATTACAACTTGAAATTAGAAAATGACAAAACCAAGATAGGTGTTTACTCGTTGTAAGAAAATCTTGAACAGGACATGTGTAGAAAAATAGGAAGCTTAGACCAGTCACATCTCATCCCATTTGAGACGGCAAGACTTTTAGCCCCTATGTAGACAGTGTCTAGAAAATAAGACCATTATCCTTCCCATAAAATCTCTTTATTTTCTCTTAATTCAGCATCACTTGTTCTTCTCTCAACACTCCTCCTGATCAAGGCCATATATGCTTGATCACTGCAACCATCTCCCTTCTTTGAATCCTGAGTACAAAATGCACGGCAATGACAACGGAGATGAAGACTTTGTTTTCTGGGGTGCAAGTGAAACACATTATCATGGTGATAGAGGATGTAGTGACGTAGGGTTTCAAGCACAGTTTGAAGAAGACTTTGTTGATTACTCATCACCCTTGAGAGAAACTGATGTGTCAATAAATGTTAGAAATGAATCCTCTCCTTTATCCCCCCGTAGCCATCATTACAATACTATTTCGCCAAGGTCACGGTTACAAGTGATGGCAGAAGGTAGGAAGAAGCTCATGGAGATGGTTCATAGCATGCCAGAGTGTAGTTATGAACTCTCGCTGAAGGATATTGTTGATGAGCAGCAGATTTCAGAAGAGGCACGGGAGAAGATGGCGATACAAAGAACAAGTTCTGATTTAAAGAATGAGGCTCAAATCATCACAAAACAAAAGACGAAGAAGACGAGTAGTTTTAGCAAGACAGGTGATATTACAAGAAACGGCAGTATGGAAAAGGAAACTTTCTTGATCAAGATGTTCATTCCAACTTCTCTCAGTTTCAAGATCAGATCAGACAACACGAGAAATGACACAAAAGTTCCTCCAAGGTCATCGATGGAACTAACTGATAACCGCGCATACAAGGAGTGGTGGGTCAAAAGGATTTTGTTTACAAAAGAGGGTAGGAAAAGCGGGAGCAGCAGCCGGAGCAGCAGCACAAGCACTAGCAGCAGGAACAGCAGCACAAGCAGGTATTTCTTGGGTTCTGTTAAATTTTAACATTTGAATGATCTGCAATGGGAAATTCATCTTTGCAGGATCTATTTCCATGTATTGAGAATTCTGTCATCTGATTTTCTTTCTTGATTACTGAAGTTCGTCAGACTGTTAAATTGGAGTACTACAATCAGATTTTGAATTTCTTACTGGGATCGTGCAGGTATGATGACAACATGGATGCCTTGCCACGCTGCTGGCCTATCTTCTGCACTAAGAAAAGCAAAAGTCCTAAACTCAATGGACGCGTCTGAAGATTTTCGCAATGGTATCAGTATGAGCCGTAGAATAAGAAATGACACAAGCAAGAGAAATTATTCTGGGATGGTTCTTCAGGGAATATATTTAAAACAGAGTCTTGCCTTTTGCAGATATCAATGTATCTCTTACAACTTACTTTATAGTCTTGTAGATAGGAGCCACTCTTTCGTGTAAAATCACTCCTATTATAGATTATACTCAAGAAGGTTGGCCTTCTACGTTCTAGTTCTTTAGATGCTTTTTGATATTTCATCTGATTTCAAAAGTTTTGTTTCTTAACCTAAAGGATAATAGCACATGCTTGGAAACAGAATAGGCCATATTGACGATGCGTAAGGTCACATCAACCCATAGCAGCATTTGTATAAACAAGAGGTTAAAAGAATACACACACACACCTCCCAAATAGAAAGTTACAAATCTGATGGAGGCATTACACTTTCTAATGAGAAATACAAAACTGACATCCATTTGTTGCCTGTTCAGTAACCCTAAGACATTACTCCTTGTACTTAAACTGACTTTTTTGCTTGGTATATTATATATAAATCATAATTCTAATCTGAAATCTTTAATTCCAAAACATATTGAAACAAACTGTCAAATTGACTTCTAGTTATTTTCGTCATCTTCTGTATCCTGGAGTAAGGCACCCCTCACTTTTGCCCTGCTCAAACACTGTAAGTTTAGATATTGGAAACACAGGCTCATATGGTGAATGACACTAATGATGCTGAAGTACCTGTGAAATGCTGACACGACACGATTAGTAACTTTCGTTGAGGGAGGATCTCGTCCTTCTAGTTTGTCTGTTGTAAAGCAGGGGAGGGCAGTCTTAAGGGAGTAAGCAAACCACACAAAGAAGAAGAAGAAGATGCCCTGCAGCATGTAAGAAATGCTTGGCTGAAAAATCACTTCACTTCACCATATATCGTCATTTAGTATTTAGAAATTAGAATTAAAATGCATTAAAGTTCAACAACATGAATCACCATCCGAATCCGAAAGTTTCTCAAGAACAAGCTTTACATCGACAGATTTAAAAGAAGCAGCAAGTTACTCGACAAGCTCAGTCCAAGACCCTCCAATTCCAATGCAATCCCTCTGCATTGCCCCCATTAAAAAAAAAAAGTTACAAACTTTAAAACCCAAATTTCATAAAATCAAAAACCCATGATTATAATAATAATAATAATAATTTAAAAAAAAAAACACTAACCAAGTCATCAAGCTGCATAACCGATTTAGCATCCTCAAAAGTATTGGAATGGTAATCAGTTACTTGAATTTTGAGGTGGTTGTAGTCAGGAGCAAATATACGCATCAAGAACTGGCCCATCAAACCCGAACTCGGATTAGAATTCTTTGACCATTCTATTCTGGGTTCATCAAAAATGGGTTCAAATTCTTCAAAACCCCCCCATCATTTACTTCTGCGTAAAACAGAGAGAGAGCTCAAAGTAAGATTTTTTTTTTTCTTGGAAACTAAACAAGTTTCTCAAATTTTTGAATTTAAGAAGGAATGAAGGAAAATTTACCTTAGGGAGCTCACTAAAGAGACTTTTATTTCCTGGGAATACTTGATTTTCTCGGTAACCAAACAAGCTAGTACTAGTAGAGTTGAATTTTCGTGTTGTGTCGTGTTGTGTCTAGGGAGCTCCCTACTTGAGCGAACCTAACCATTTTTTTACAGTAAATCGAAATTTATATCGAACACGAAATATTTCGATTTTGAATAATTTAATATTCGGTTAGAAATACTTGTAAGGCCCAATTTAATTTTATCGGTCCTCACGGCCCAAATATATATTTTTTAATCCCACAGCAAAGAGTCCGTCATAAATGTGTCCATTTAATTAATTCAATTCTATGCCCCGTCCTAAAAACTTTGTACACTTCTCCGGGTACCAAAACTAAGTGTATTGTGGATTCTAACAGTATGATTTTGTCTATCTTTTTAATATTTTTTTATTTACTGATTTTTTTTAAAAAATTCATTTTTGATATTATATTAGTTTGAAATTTGATTTCATAATTTATTTTTATTTGTTTTTTATGAAATTATTATTGTGTTAAAAAAACTGTTTTAACTTGATTTTGTAAAAACAATTTGTTTTATTGCTTGCAAAAACAAAAGATTGATAAATTTGACCAAAATGAAAGAATATAGGGTTTTTCTTTTGTGGCTGCTATTTGAAATGCGCCTTAATAGCATTTTCAGCCTAAAGAATTTGGCAAAAATCCTTTTTGATTTTTTTAGTTTGAAGGTTTAATAATTTGATCCATAACTTTATTTTTTTTTACTTTTCAATTATTGATTTGAGAGATAAAAAAAGATTCATCCAAAAACTATGAAGAAAAAAGAAAATTGTTGGTTAGCTATATTCTCTTCACCTAAAGAATTTGGCAAAAAAATTATTTACCCATAAAAAGATCATACTTGATGTCAACAAATTTTATTCATTAAGAGAAGTTTCATTAAAGTTTTTTTTTTAATTTATCTTGCTGAAAAAAATAAATCAAAGTTGAGAGGAACCCCTAATATAATGTGTCTTTAGATAAATTAAGGGGTGTTTTGAGTTGATGTGAATCTAACCTTGTAAATGTGCTGGCTCACCGAGTCTAAGCACATGTTTTTTTTTATTTTATTTTATATAAAAAAAATTTATAAATGTGCCCGCCAGGGGGATGGGGGTTGCGAAAAATATAAAGTTTATTGTTTAATTTTATTTTTATTTTTTTTATAAGATTATAACTCTTTTTTCCTTTTCCAATGACAGCAGTCATTTTTTTCCCATCCTACATGATATTTGTTTCTTTTAACTTTATTCAATCATTTTGTATGTGTTTATTTTTATTATTATTTAATTAAATATAAAATTAATTTTAAAAAATAAAATTATTAAACACAATTGATCTATAACTCATGTTGCAAGATAAGATAACTTGATTTGCATCTATTTCTCAACTTTTTAACTTAGTTTTTAATTAGTATTAACAAATTTTTTTGTTATCTATTAGTATATATGATTCTCGATTTATTTAATTAAATATATGCATTATCCTTTCAATTTACAATTATATTTTTCATTTTAAAAAACATGTTGTTGGGAACACTTGCACATTTATTTTGTTATGTTAAAAAAAATAGTTTGACCTATAGCAAATCACAAGACAACTAACTAGTTTCATTCCAAATATTGTTTTGCATGTTATTTCTAAGACAAGACTACATAATATGGACACGATCTTACCATGTCAACCATCCATTTTAAGAATTAGTTTGAAAAATAATTTGAGTTATTGAATTAATTTGGAGGTCATCGAGTCAATTTAGAACAATTATTTTAATTAAAATGATAGAGTTTTATTTTTTTTTTCCTCTTAACTATTGACTTTATCATGTTGAACTGGTTTGATAAGATCAATGTTTGACTCAATTGAATTAAAAACTCAGTCCTGCCAAGGTTTTAAATCCTGAATTTCCTAAACTAACACATCAAACCTAACCTAATTTAATAACTATGATACCTAATAAGAATGTTAATAGGTCTATTAAATCAATATACCATGTTAATAAATATGTTAATTTATCACTTAGTGAATCAATATATTTAAATATCATGTTGATATTTACGTAACAATCAAGGTGTAGGTGTTGCAATGCGTTTACACACTAACCGACGTGGATCGATATGATACCGTGTGTAGCT
Organism: Populus nigra; assembly: GCF_951802175.1. NCBI lineage: Eukaryota > Viridiplantae > Streptophyta > Magnoliopsida > Malpighiales > Salicaceae > Populus > Populus nigra. Next base: position 2,856,132 of record NC_084865.1, read on the forward strand.
TCTTGATAGCCTTTCATTCTATGAGCCTCGGAAGCTCAATACAGAAAAACTAATGCCCAAATCACATCCAAACTTATTCTCATAAGCACTTATGTGTCCAGTCTAGTGCCTCAGATCCTAGAAGAATTCCATAGTTAATTAATCATGTTTAGGCACTTAAAGTCATACACAAGTGTGTAATCGCTAATAAAACCTCAAATTGATGAGTTTTCTTTCGTGATTTGGTTTTTGAAAATAGCTGTTTATTTGTTTTTTTTTTAATTAACGTAGATATACAGGGTATTTTGTTACTTTTATGATTGAATCTGCAAAGTTCATCATATTAATTAGTTTTAATACTTTGACTACGACTGAAAACTGATCAAATTATGGAAGTTGTGGTGCAGGTGGGTGCAGGTGCTAGCAATGGCGGAGGGAAAGGGGGGCTGGCAGGGGCCCGGCCCAGCAAAGAAATACCCTTTTTTTATAAATATTTAATAAAAATAAAAATAAAATTTGATCTTTTAATTTATAATTTGACCCCCCTAATTTTTTTTATCTTGCTCCGCCCTGCTAGGGCGTATCATTAATATTTCTTCTCAACATAGTGAATAAAATGTCGAACAAATCTACTTAAATGATGAACATAAAGTCTTACTCGTGCTCGGCTAGTGAGACAAACAAGTCTCCCTCTATGTATTGGGAAAAGTCATTGAATGCCTGCCTCTTTAATTAATCTTCTTGTAATTTAATGATGCCCCACACGCCTAATCATGCAACTTCAACGCGTTCATTTCATTCAAACCTTACTTTAATTTTATTAGGGAGGTGTAACATTGTTGGATTATCTTCTTATAATTTCATTCTAGTAATTAATCTAATAATCTAAACGTTATAAATCATATATCGTAATCTTGTATAATAGATTAAATTCTTGGATTGGAATAACTTTTTAACTTTATATTAGAATCATAAATTTAAATCTCATCATATTTATTTTTTCTTTTAATTAAAATTAAATAATAGTACAAATTAGTATTATGTGTAAATTCTAAGTTTAAATCACTAAGAAGATTGTTTTGACAATATGGTTCATTTAAATCTTTGCCAAATCTATAAAAGGTAGGTGAATATTTTGTATTTTAAAAATGTTAATCCTTTTTTTCTCATCCCTTACTGTCTTCCCAGCTAGGCCTTAATTAGCCATAGGTTGGATGAAACTTGGGATTAAATTGAAGAGAAGGGCTAAAAAAAAAAAAAACAAAGGGTTAAATATGTGAATAAATTGAAATGACATAAAAGAATTTGGGGGAATCAAAAAACTAACTTGCATGTGTGTTTCAAGAACCAACATGTGAGGTGACCACCAAGGTTGAGACGATATATACGGCCTCCTCCGTGACTAGGTGGTGGTTTTTTTTTGTGCTGACAAAATTATCTCATCGAGCTTTTTTTTTTAAGGCAGTATTTGTCGGCGTCAAACTCCCAATATGGCTTCGATAATCTTTTCTTTTCTTTCTTTTTCCACCCTTGTTTCGAGATTCATGCAACAACAAGAAAAACAAATTGTCGTTCACAATAATTTGTGTGTATGTGCACAATGCTTTCTATTGTAGAAAAGATCATTTAATTTTAGTCTTTTACAGGACATACACATGGAACTAAGATAGTAAAATTAGGCACAATATTTTAATTTAAATGATAACATATAGTGAAATTGTATTTTTTTTTATTTTAAGTTAAATATAAAAAGATAGATCATTGCTAACAAAGTCTTAAAATGAGGAGAAATATTAAAGTTTTTATTTTAGTCTTATAACCACTATCAAACGTTTTTCATCAAATAAATTTCATAGATACCAAGATCAATTTTTTTTTGTGATTAGAATTGATAAAAATAGTGTCTTTCTCTCTCTACACAACAATTCGGCAATGCTCTCTTTACTCTCACAAACCAAAGACCAAAGAATAATAAAAACAAAGCTTTGTACGAAATTTGGATTTGAAAAATATTTTTAGAGACCAAAAAAGTATAATTTTAGAAATTTGAGGACTATATTGAACTTTTCACATCACCTTCAACCCTCCACCTATTTTAGGTGCTTTTTTTTACATTGGTCCTCCTTCTTTTAAATTTACCCCTGGTCAACAAATAAGAAGAAATTACTTAGTCGATGAAAAAAAAAATTTGAGGACTAAAAAAAAACCCGCTCCATTCCCTTTTGTGCTAGTTGTCTGAATATGTCCATCCAATTACAGCTTTGAGGTGTTAACTTTTAGATGGTCGGTGAGGTTTTCTTTGAAAGTTAGTACTTAAATAAGTTTTGAAAAGGTTACAAGAGAAATGTCTGATTCATGAACCAAAAAAAAAACCCTAAATGGACCCCAATGTCCGAGAAATAAAGAATGATCACCATTTACATCATTCACTGGCGAGATGGAAGTATTCCTAAGGTAAAATTATAGTTTTCAAACTCGATCCGGTAGGTTGATCCATGATCCGATCAATTTATAGTTGGAATTGGATTGAATTGAAGAAAAAATATGATAAGAAAAAATCTGGTATGACCCGGTTGACCTAGTTAAAAACTCGGTTGCAATCCTTAAACCTTTTCTTTTACTAAAATAATAATGTTTTGATTAAAAAACAAACTAATCCAATTAATCCGGTGAAAATTTAAAACCAAGATGTTGAATTAAGTCGGGTCTTAAAACTGCACGTAAGACACTATAATTAGCTCATTATTATGAGATGCTTTCGCAGAAAGACCAAGTCTTCCTCTCTCTCTTTCCTCAAGATGCAAAAGGTGCTCTTATAGTATGGATATAAGCTTAAGAAATTAATTTAAAAAAATGCCTTTACTTTGAACTGATGTGATAGAAAATATAATAAAATCGTTCCTCAGACATCGAAAAGTCTTAAGAATAACGGAGATTTGTATACATCAGACCAAGGTTGTCAATTCTGTTTCAATAGGTGTTTTGTTTTTTCAATTGAAACGAAATGTTTCAATTTCAGAGTATTTCGGCGTGCCATTTCGGGGTTGTACTGTTCATATATATATATATATATATATATATATATATATATATATATATATCAACAAATATAATTCAAATTCAAGATAAATTAATTATAAATTATGCAATACAAACACAATGCCAAACAAATATAATTTTAAAATTTAAAATATTTCTAAATAGTCAAGATTAAATAGATCTTTAACTTAAAGTAATTCAACTTAAACAAAATATCAAAATATTATGAAAGTAAAATGTTTTAACACAAATATTTTAAATATAAAGTCAGGTCAATGTTATTAAGACTAATGAAATCTAAAGCATCCCTTGTTTTGCTCAAATTCCTACAAAGTATAAACATGAAAAAAACAATATGAATATAAACCATATATATTAGTGATAAATCTAATTTTAAAAAATTAATATCATTGTTAATGAAAATAGTAATAATAATTTTCAATGTTATTATTAATATCATTGTTATAGAAAATAATAATAAAAAAGAGCTTTTTATAATTGGGTGGTTTAATTAATTAAATTGAATAAGGTTCAATTTGATTCAATGGCTTTTCAAGAGCGGAACGGAACATGTGGAATGGAACTGGAACGTTTCGGGCGGAATTTAGCCGAAAAATCCGGAACGGACCGAGATTTAAAATGAGATGAAATTTGTTCCGTTTTGTTCCTTTTTTTGAATTGATATGGAATGTTTCGGTCATTCCAGGCAGAACGGAACAGAATTGACAACCTTGCATCAAACAAATTAAATGATATATTCAAGTCAAATAATAATAAAATTTATCAATCTTTTATTTTATATAGGAATTACAAAAGCAGACGGCATGAGGTCCTACACGGCGACTCCTGCAAGATCACTGACGTTGATTTGCACATTAATAAATATGCATTTAATTCCATGTATCTAGTCTACTTGATTGTTTTTTTTTTGGTTAAATAGAAATGTTTCGGTACCTTTCTCTTTTTATAGGGTTGTATTATCCATTTTCAAGTATTTTTTCCCCTTCCGTTACAAAGCCGTCGCATATGCTAGTGTAGGCTAGCCATGATGCAAGTGCACGGGTTGCTCCCTGCATTCTTCGAACGGACACGGCAAGAAAACTTTCGATAAACTCATGAAAAAAAGATTATTTGACTTACATATATCGTAAAGTTGAAGAGGAACACCAGCGGCTAGCTCTGGGGACACCAAATAGGATGGATAAAACATAAAAGGAAAGCTAAGGAGACCTTAATTACCACTAGCAAACATAAGAGCATTGCAGATTCAATATTTCTTACATGATTCGGTACGTATACTGGGGGGGGAGGGAGGGAGACACAGAAAGACCAAGATAAAGAAGGTACTGGCAACTAAGAGGGATCATTGGTATTGCAGGAGAGATTCTGTGTCCAAAGTTTCATCTTTTTCATGAAACAAGCAAAAATATGCCGCTTGATTTGCCCTCTAATCGGTGGAATCGGTTTCTTATTTTTGCTTCCTCTTCTGGGCTCCACCATTTCAAGTACTTGGCTTGATCCTGGAGCCGGCACAACCACCTTCTTATATATTATCGGTCAGTCGTCACTCACTCGAGCTCAGAAAACGGCAAGAAATTAATGCCGGCTATGATGAACAAAACAAGAAGAGCCAAAGAGGGAGGAGGGCTTAATTAGCTACCAAAGGCAAGTGTAAGTTTTCTTCTTGTTTGAGATGTTTCATGCATTAGAGTTTACTTTCTTATATACAGAAGCGCTGTTGCCGTGACTAAAAATTTCTACCAATGAGATGGCAAACGCTAGCGTTGTGGAAGAATTTTCCAAAAGAGAAACAATCAAAAGAGAGAAATTGCATGGAAAGTGTAGGTGGATCTGAATGCTTTGACAATTTTTGAAGGTCTTCTGGTGTTCACACCACAAGTATCTGAGCAGAAAGATTTCCCAAATTAAACAATGTTTTTACTATTTAAATGTCTTCTAGACAATAAAGATAAAATTATATATATATATATACACCTTTTTTAAAAAAAAAAGATAATGGATATCTTATAACGAGTTTAATTATATTTTGTTTAATATTAAATTTTCTTTAATTGCCCATCTCATACTTTAATTAAGTACATTCAGAAAATTTAATAAATAATATACTTTAAATGGATATATATCAATTATAACAAAATATTGATTAAGATTAAATCATTCATTCAAAGAATATATTTAATTTATGAGACTAGGAACTGATCGTGACTAATCTAGCTTTATTTTATTTTATTTTATTTTATAGGTCAAAGATATATACAAAGTACAATTTTATGAGAATATTTTCAAATTAATCTCCATGCTTCAGATGGCCCATCCATGCTAAATGGAAGGATTAAACATGGGCCATCTATCTGTCAAACAAATATCCATCACATTAAGTCCTCCCTTCTGTGTTAGGCCCATTAGTATTAAAGGCCCATTAGTATTAAAGGCCCATTAGTATGGCAAAGCCCATTAGAGACTCTAAGACTAAGCCTTTTCTCCCTTTAATACTTTCCTGGTTTCCTAGACTTTGATTTGTCCATATGATTACAATAGCAATATTATCAAAATTTAAATTTTCTTTTTATTGACATAAATCACTCGTGTAAAGAAGAATAATGTAGTGTTTGATTACTATATTAAATGTTTTTTAAAAAAAAGATAACTAAGATAGAGGGACATTCCCCTCATCTTTTATATTTTGAAAAGATATAAATTTATTTAAAAATTATTCTAGAGATAAATTTATTTTATGTCTCTATCTTAATCCCTTTAATCAAACATGTTTAAGATAGAGGAGACATGTTTTCAATTTTTTAAATTATTTCAAATAAAATAAATAGCAATTAAAAAAATAAGAACCAAATAATATGAAGAAAAAACAAATTAAAAAGTTACTTTGAAAATTTAGAGGGTCATGCACTAAAATCTCGGAGGTAAAAGAAAATAAAGAGGAAAAAAAACCAATGCATACAATGTATGTGATAGCCACTTTTGATTTTTTAAATAATATTTTATATTTATTAAAATATTAAATCGCCCCTTAACCAACTTGTTTATAACTAAAAAATTAAGATAAAAATACAAAAAAATCCTTGCATTTAGGTTAATTTTTTTTTGCTTTTAAGGATAACTTAGTCATTTTATTATATTTTAAAAAGTGAAAATTCAAAAAAGCTCTTAGAAGCTGGTTAAATAAATTTTGCTTTTAAGGATAATTTAGTTATTTTATTGTATTTCAAAAATATAAAAAAAACCGAATAATCCCTGATCAATTTAATAATAGCTAATTAACCTTATAAAAAATATCATATTATACCCAATAACCATTCATTGATTTTTTCTTGAGAAGAATAAAATAATCATTACATTATTCCAATAAATAATAAATCCTCTTACAACGACGGACAATGTTTTTCTCTCCCGAATTAGCTTTTGTTAATATTGCTGTGAATGTTATTAATCCTGGATATGTTACTGCAAACTGCAACAACCACAACTTGTGACAGAAATCTTGTGAGGCAATAGAATTTCATCTACATATATGTTAACAAAAGAAATACCGAAGATTAAGAACACTAATTATTTAGAAAAAATGCTTAACGCTTTCAAACGTCAAAACAAAACTTTCTTCTCATAACTTCCGAGCTCTATCACTGATCATTTAAAAATAATTCTACTTGTTCATCAGCTGCACTAACTTGTCATCTCTCAATCTGCAACAAAACTTTGCACACGAGAATAACAAGTTTGCATCATGATGAAACTGTGTGTTCGTGTGTGTGATGCGGGAACAAGTGTAAGCAACTGCAAACCATCTAGCTAGCTTAGCTTGGATGGATGACCACACTTCCCCAAAAGAAACGTCAGGGAATTTTGGCTCCCAAGCTTGATGTTCCTCATGAAGCAAGCAAGTATTCGGCGCTTTATTTGTCCTCTAACGGGAGGAAGCAACCTCTGGTTCCTACGATTTTTCTTGCCTGCAGCTTCAAGCTTATTTGATCCTAGAGCCATTGTTGCACCCATACACCTTCTTGTTCACCAGATAATAAACTTCTGGAAACTAAAGCAAGGAATCAAAGAGGGGAGTGGGGGGAAACTGCGAGGTACCAGAGGCAACGATGGAGATACCTTCAAGTTTGTTTAATTTTTAAAATTGTCAGCATGGGGTTGCTTTATATAAGTAGCGTGGAGTTACTATTTCCACGCGTCTTCATTCAATTTCTCGTTTCCGAAGGGAGTCCCTTTCTTTCTTTCTGGATCCAGTAGATATAGTTTCCCAGCATTTCAAGCGAAGTTCATTGAACAATGTTACTGTTCAAATTTCTATTCTCTCATCGAAACTTACCAGGAGTGTATTTTCGTGTTTGTTTAGCTGCACAAAATTGAAGTATTAATAAGTTCGGGTTCACACGAGAAAGAGAAGGTTGAAAAAAAGAGAGAAGAATAGTAGATGAGTGTTAGGGTTGTTCGTTTTGTAAAAAATATTTATTAATAAAAAATATTTAACATATAATAAACTATTTGATTCACCCTCCATTTTTTTCATTAAAAAAATTGAATATGCAAATTTTTTAGACATGAATTTTTGCATAAAAAATTTTAAATGTAAACTAAAAAAACCTTTACATGCATCTAATTAAATAAATTAATCGTTATGTGTAAATAAATAAATAAAATATAAATAATAACTAAAAATAAAACTTGAAAAATCTAGAAACAAGTGTTGATTAAGATATTTGATCTCACAACACAAATTATTTATCTAATTGTATTTGATGCATAGTTTTAAAACCTGACTCAACAAGTCAACTCAGAAATTAAAACTCATCTGAGTTTATAAACAAATAAGAGTAATTAAAAACTCAGTTGACCCGATAAAACCATTAAGGTTAAATCAACAAGCGCTTGAACCTAATATATTTTTTAAATAATTAAATAACATGTTGTTTGTTTGCTTAAATTATAGCTTTTATATAGTGGCTAGAAAATCGGGGTAAAAAAATTTTACTCTAAAAATTTATTATTAACTCATTTTAACTCCTAAAAAAACACCTTAAGAATATTTAGAAACTAATTTATCAACTTAAAAAACCCAAAAAATATTCTAAAAATATAAAATCAAACTGGGTTATAAGATTTTTCTTCTTTGACTTGGATCACTTTTTACACAATATTAAAGTTTCTAGCAACTACCATCTTTTCATCAAATGAATTTTATGGATATTAAAATCAACTTTATTTTAGTGATTAGAATGGGTGAAAATAGTAACTTTCTCTCTCCACACCCAAATTTCAGCGATGCTCTTTCTCTACTCTTACATACAAATTAAAGACCGAAGAATAATAGAAACAAAGCTTTAATGGGTTATAAATATATAACCACACTAGGCCTGACTTGAAGCTGTCTCCTTGTGTGCTGGTTGTCTGAATAAGTCCATCCAATTACAGCTCTGGGGTGTTAACTTAGATGGCCGGTGAGGTTTTTTTTTGAAAGTTGGTACTTGTACGAGTTTTGAAAAGGTTGCAAGAGAAAAGTCTGATTCATGAACTAAAAAAACACTGTTTAAATATCGGCAGGGCGTGAGGCATGACGGATGATCAACATTTACGTACATTATTCACTGGCGAGATTGAAGTATTGCTAATGTATATAATAATTAGCTCATGAATTACAAGTTGCTTTCTCAGAAAGACCAGCTCTTCCTCTCTCTTTCCAGAGGTGCTCTTATAGTCAATGACAAATAAATATTTTTTTTTTTTTTGTTTACATGGGATGTCCGGGCCAGCGTGCGCGCACTATAACTATTTCTCACGGTCCACTGGACATCCTGCAAGCCCAGGAGCAGGTAAGGCACCGCGGGAGTGACAGGCGTGCACATAGAGGGTCGAACCCAGAACAGAAATAAAACAAATCACACGATTAACCATAACAACTGTACCCTCAAGTGCAACAAATAAATATTCTTAATTGTTAAAACACAGTGATTACTGCAAGGGAGGTGTTTATGTAATGTAAGAAAGCAACTTTTACCGCTTTCCTTCAAGTTAGAAAATCGGCTTTCCTTCAAGTTAGACTTCACACTTTAAAATCTTTTATAAAATAAACTATGAATATTCAGAGTAGCCCGTTTCTTATTATTTATTTTCATCCTCCTACATTTTTTCCTTTTCAATTACAGCTTTCTATGCCTAATTTAATGATTAATTTACTAAACTTTATTAAGAAAAAAATTCAACAAAAAAAGAGTAAAATCTAAAACAAATAGAATCTCAATTTCGTTATAAAAAGTTCTATTTAGTCCACCTGCTTTCTTTCTTCCTACTCTATAGTCCTTTTAGTTTTTACAATTTTAATTTTGATTTAAAAATTTATTTATTAATATTTTAGTCCCAAAATCTTAGAAAAGAGAGAGTAGCCTAAAAAAATGAAGAAGAGAGAAAGTTGGTGTATGACTATTTTTTAGCGACGAAACTCGTCGAGTTTGGTGTTAACAAGTTTTATTGAACGAGGAGAGTTTGAAGTTGGTGTTTTTTTCTTATGAGTATGCCTAAAAAATAAATTGGTTCCGTTTAGATTTTTTGAATTGGTTAGGTTTTTTTTTGTGATTTTGGAGTGTGTTAGGGTTGATAAGTGGTTTATATATGTTTTTATGGTGTTTATTAAATATTTTTGGATGAAAATGGGTTTGAAATTGATATTTAGACAAAAAAAACTCATCCTCTAATTTTTCTACCAACACAATATTAACTAGATTATAGGTAGTAGCCCAATTAACAAGAGGTCACATGTTACTGTAGGTGACATGTCATCTGCTTAATAATAATAATAAAAAAAAAAGTGGTCATCATATTCACTCATGAGGCAACAAAAAAAAAACTTGTTTTTTTTTTCTCTTTCATTATTTGTTTTTATTGAACTAGTTTTGTTTTCTAAACAATGATTGATTTGTTTTGGTTACATGATATTTGGAAGAGATTTGTTTAATTTGCCTTCAATTTTTTTTTAATATTATATTTTATACAACATAGTTGTATTTGTATAGATTCTTTATAAAAATGGAAAAAAAATTGTTATTATCAACAATAATGAGCTGGTAAGATAAAATGAGTTAAAATATTTAAAATAAAAAGGATTATCGGTGTAAAATATTTGCATGTGTGTATATTTTTTATTTCTACCATGAAGATTAACTTTTCATTTTAATATTTAAATAGAATTAACAACTCCTTTTGATTTATCAATTCATATATTTCTTAATTTATTTTATAAGAAATAAATAGCATCTTTTAATTTCTCAAACGAAAAAAATATTATTAAGAATTGAGTTTCATAATTTATTTTTGTGTTTTTTTATAAGATCATCACGGTTTCCGATATTAAGTTGGTGTTTAATTTTTTAAGAATCTATTTTTATCATATAATTAAATAAAAATTAGTTGTGTAAAAAATACAAAGTTATTAAACCTAATGAAATCATGACTAGGGTTATGAGTTTGATCTGTTAATTTAATATATCATTGTCTCAATGATTTTGAAAAAAAAAGATATTATTTTGATTTTTTAAAGTCAATCTCTGTTTTTATCAGTTATTTAAGTTGTTTTTTTATTGTTCAAATCAAATAAATCACTTCATATCAATTCCAAGATGGTTTAATTTAAAGTTTGGAGTAGATAAGAAATTGTATAAGGAGGTTTGAAAAAAAAAGATTCATAAAAAAAAAAGTGAAATGGTAGGGTGTGATCTTGGGGGTTTTTGCAAAAATAAAAACGTGTGTGACGATGTATCAACAGTTGTAATTTTGAAATGAGTTTGGTAGCAAACCTTGAATCTTTCCTGTTTACTTAGTGGGGAGGAGAATATTTGTGGTCTTCCAAGTACATTGAATTCGGATTTCATTTTTGTTTCCACAATGAGCATAGATATTTTACAGTTAAAGAAATTACCAAATGTAAATTGTAATGTTTTTAAAATAAAATAAAGTAAAAAAAAAACTACACTCTAAAACAGTTAGGGTAATTTTTCATTTAATAAATATCAATTATTTATTATTTATAAAACCCATATTTTACTGCTAATTATTGACATATCAATTTGTATAAAATTCTAGTATGAAAAATATATTTATATATTATTTTCCTTATCAAAAATAAAAAAAAAAACAAAAAAAATTACACAATTCATCCATCGGAATATGTAATGTGTGAGAGAATGAACAATGCAATTTTTCACATGAAAAAAATCCAAGCCTTTTAGTTTTCTATGTAATTATATACAAAGTTGGGCTAGGTTTTAATAAAAAAAAAATAGAAGGATAATTGACCTTGAGTAACTCAGTCAGAAACTCAAGTTAACTCGTGACTCGTGACTCGATCAACCCGGAAAAAACTTAATAAAAACTCATTAATTTTTTTAAAATGATGTTATTTTTACTTTTTTATAAAATAAAAAAATATGAATTAATTGGAGATCACTCGAGTTAACCCATCTAACCTGAAACCTAGAAACTATATCGGGTTGATTTTTAAATTGAGTTTAAAAACTACGGTTATATGCCCGGTAGATGATGTTTTAAATTGTGAAATAAAATTTCTTATTACAATATATTAGAAATTAATTAGCTAGTTGAGGCCCATAAAGTCACTTAATAAGGTGGGAAGACCATAATAATAATAATAATAATAATGAGGAGGAGGAGGAGGAGGAGGAGGAGATGGTAGTAAGACCCCAGGGGACTATATATAGTCTAACTGATAAGTAAGTTTAGACTCCATAATTTCCAAATTGAAGAGGAGGCCGCAAGAAAACAAGTTATTGTAAATGCAGTGGTTCATGTATTGATGACATGCTTAGAATTTAGATGGAAAACAAATGATTTGACTACGAAAAAACTAGTATAAAGTCATCCTTAACATTAGGGGAATAAAAAAAGGACATCATACGAAAAAAGTATAAATTCTAGAATTAATATAATTTCCTTAAAATGATGAACTGCGGTCGGGCATTCAGGAACATAAACACAAGGAGAAGAGTAATAAAAATCAGCAGAGCGCAAGTGGGGTGACAAATCATATAGATGTTTCTTGTTCAATGCGTTGCTCCTGTCTTGACTTTGGCTGCCAAACTCGGTCTCCAGCTCTTTTATTGACAGAAGACCTGGAGATTCTCTCGAAAAAAAATGGAAAATGATATGGTGGGGGCGTTGTACAAACTCCTCCCTTTTGTATTGACCGAGTTCGTCTATTTTTTTATTTTTATTTTTTATTTTGTTCTGTGAACATCTCTTCGTTGTGTGAATCCTCAAGAAATTAAATGGATTGAAAATCTGGGAATGGAGCAAGTTCATCTTCATTGTCTAGTCCTCTCATGCTTTCTGAGCCTCTCATGAATCTCGCATCCAAGAAATCATGCTCTCTTAACCAAAACCAAGTTTCATCAAAGCATGAAATCGATCGAGCTTCGAAAGGTCAAGTACGTGGGAAGGTCTATACGTGCTTCTGCTAAATTATATGCCTTTCCCATTACGCGCTTGGTAGGCTAGCATTAGTACTCTATTTGCATGCAGATTATCTAGCCATCTTCTTTCACTTCAAATTAATTAACAAGTTTGACGAATATAGCATGGCTTTGCAAAATCACAAGAGTCGTTAGTGTAGGAAAAGAGAAAATGGAGTGAAGGATGATGAGAAGAAGGGTTTCGAGTTCAATGAACCAGTCATTTTCCGTTGACTTTAATTACTTATAGCCTTTGAAGCATCTAGCAAGCAAGTTCAATGTACAAATGTTGCTTTCTATAGCTATTAAAATGAGTCATTTTTTCATCCCATCTGTCAACATTTTCCAGGTTCATAACCCTTCAACGCTAAAATCTATAAAAGAATCCAAGGAAAACACGCCTGATGCTAGCTAGGTCCAAGAGAATTGGTCCATGCGTCTGGACCAAAACAAGAGCCCAAACATGCTTGGCCCTTTTTTTAAAAAAAAAAGAAATAGGTGAGCTCAATTTTTTAATTAATCGGACGACGCAGCGTCCTCCTAGTTCAAATTCCGGCTGGAAAGTCGAGTTTTGGGGTCCATTGGGAGAAAAATATATACACTGTTCATCGATTGATAATCTTTCTTCTCCCACAATGGGCAGAAAAATGAAGCTTCGGCTTGTAAGTTTGACCAAGGGCAGCGTTCGATCGCTTCGCTATCTTCCTTTATGATATAATAAAACGTGAGACATTGTAAGAAGACAAGAAAGTTGGTCTGTTTGTTTGTTCGTTGTTTTGTTTTTATTAAATGTATTTAATTTTAAATTATTTATTGAATTTATTTGTTTTTTATTAATATTTAATTTTTATATTAGATTTGGTATTTATTCTTTTAATTATGATATATTTGGTCTTGAATATTTTATTGAATTAATTTATCTTTGAATTTTATCCCTTAACATTTTATTTTCATATCAAATGTAATTTTCATTGTTTATATTGTTATTTATAGTTATTCTTATTTTTTTTAATTGAAATTATTTTTTAATTTCATCTTTTATGATATAGTTTTAACAACTTCACTTGATTTTTCTAGTACTTTGTTTTTAGTCTATTTTATTTTTATTTTTTTCAATTTCATTTTGTATTTTGATTCATGAGAATTGACTATTATTATTTTTTATTATTTTTAAAAATACAATAACAGCACTTGAATATTATTTTTTTACATCCATCCATTACTAAAACATGTATTATTACTAATTTAATTGCTCTGAATTCAAAACAATAACCACAACTAAAATCTTCAATTTTTTTATAATACAATTTCTCACTACTTTTCAAATGAAGAACATGAGCAATACAATGAGATAAAAATAATATTCTATAATGAAATTATCACAAAAACAAAATATTAAAATCACTTGCAAATTATTATTTTGATTTTTTATGAAAAATATTTGTTTTTTTAAAGTGAAAAAATACTTTTAGGTTTTCCACAAATGAAAAGGAACATGTTAAGAATTATTCTCTGTTACTTGACACATCTAATTCAGATTTAAAAATTGTTGAACAGAATTCAATAAACATGTTTAATATAAGTATACCTGCGATACCAATTGCTATAAATGGTGAAAGGAAGAAGGAATTCAATTTACACAAAAAGACTCGCAGGTCCGTATGATAACTTGCATAACTACTACAGCTACATGGTTGACGCACAAATTGGGAGGCTGAATAAATCTTTTCCTGTATTGACAATCGTGAATTTACATGCAACATCCGTCGGAACATTATTAAGCTCCAGAACTTAGGGTTGAAAACTATTTCTTCGAGCTTTGCCAGGCTTATCTAGCAACTGCTGTGTTCATTCACCTGTCCTCTTCTAATCAATAAGATAGCTGTCACAAAATCGCCGTGTCAAAAAAAATGTATTAGATCATAAAAAGTCTCTTATTGTTCTCTGCATTTGTCCATCTGTCTCAATTGGAGTGGCTGTGTCTATATCTGTGCAACAAGAAGTTCATTCCATGTGTCTGGAATGCCAGGCAAGCACCAATGCAAGCAATCATTTACACCTGCTGTTGCCTTAACACTATACCTTGAGATGTGACCCTCGTCTCTTAGATCAGAGAGAGCAGTGATATCCAGAAGAGTGATGTTTGTACCTTTAACAGCAGCCGCAATAACTGGATCACTTGATTCATCCTGTGAGACTTCGCTCCCTCCGGTAAAGGGAGTGGTGTTGTCACAATTACCCCCAGTGTTCCAGTCTCCGTTGCGGAAATGCCTTGGCGAGATGGTCCTGAAGAATGCCCTAAGTCGGGGATGAGAAGGGAGTTGTGAATCAAGCCACCTGGCAACACTATGCACTGTAAGATTCTTGGCATTCCCAACTGCCATGAGTCGTCTATCTTTAAGGGGTTTCCCGTTTACATACATCACCCAATGGTTCGCTGTAATCTTCCCTCTGTTCCAATGATGTCCTGTATTAAGAACTAACACATCAAACTGATGGAGGAATTGCCTCATGAAGGCTGGCACGCGATCCAAATGCATAGCAACATCTGTGGCTTTGTCAGTGATGTTCAAAGGTTCCAAGTCAGCAAGGGTTGATGACCAGTAATACAAAATGGTGGTATTGGTGTTTGAAAACCGATAAGCCCAGCCATTAGGACGAATGGCTCCACGAGGTTTAAAAAGACCATATTCTTTGCCCACATCTTCAACATCTGCCCTCCATTCTCCACCAGTGGCCATGCACATCAAAGATTGGAATTGTTGCCTACCTAATGAATCTCCTATAAATGCAATTGTTTTGTCCTGCATCCTGGAATGCAATAATAATCAGGGAACTGAACAAAAGACGTCTTTGTTTGATGGTTTGGAGAACAAGAGCATATGTTGTCCTTTCAGAATCAAAACAAGAAAAAATGAAACTGACCTTCTCAAGAAAGCAGATTTCTCAAACTGCAGGATTTTGCAGTTATCTGGCTGCCAACGATATCCTTCAAAGGAAAAATCTGTTCGCTGGGTTAGTCTACACGCCCACATTTCAGATAACCACTGTTTACATTCAAACCCAGAATACAAAGGCCGCCTGCTTTCTGCAACCCATCTACCCTTGGAATAATTGCAGTCTGCAAAGATGACAGCATCCTTAAAATTCAACCAGACATAAGACTTTGGTGCATGCATAACTTGTAACTGGTGCACAAAGATTAGCAACAGATTTATAGTTTTCATAAACAAATAGGAGACTTAAAACTTCGTGTTAAGTTACCTAGTCAACAGGTGTTGTTTTAAGCTTTCAAATTTTTGTTGCCATTGATTTTTCTATTATCTTTAGCAGGACAAGGTAACTAAATAATGCAGGCCACACATTCAGACTCCTCAAGTAATTACCATTACCCAAACTGTAACGTTCTCAATTTTCAAGTTTACCCTGCCCTGCAATGCTTTTGATTTCTATAATTATTGCTGTAATATAAGGATCTTCCTTGCACTTCAGCAGAACAAGGAAAAGTCTCCTAGTTTAACCCTCATACTAAATTACCCTACTTAGTTATGTGGTAAGCCATGGTGTCCATCATAGTACAAATCTATAACCCATTGACAAGGAAGATAAGTTTGGTTGATCCATATTTCCATTCTTTCCTGTTTTTATTTCAATTTCCTGCCATCATATCTTGGCCTGGCACAATACTAAAGAGGAAAACATGTAATTGTCACTCTAACAACAACAAAAAGCAAAATGAGAGGCGTGAAAAGTATTAAACTCAGGGTGCTGCTTGGATCCCAATGTCCTTCTATCTTAAGCATACTGTGAAACCCAAGTTTGGCTTTGGCTAATTAATGATTATGGCAGCCAAACCCCGGATACATGTGTTTGTGACCCTATAGGTCACTCTGTCTTGGTATCCTCATTTGCTTCTTTGTAATGTAATATTCTTCTGTCAGCAAAAAGAAAAGATTCCACTGTCACAGATTATTGTTCCCATGTTGAATACAATTTTTGTCGTAGGTTGATTATAGCTTATAACTTGACTATAACCAACAAAGTACAAATGCAAACCATAGTTGTAGCTGGCAAGTGATCATTACAAGAAACCCTGATAGCGAGGACATTGAGGACACAGTAAGTTCATGCATTTTCATGTAATGTTCTAGGTCATGAAAACTGAACTAAATATTTGATACATTGAACATGAAAAAATGCCACACGCTGTAGACAAGTAGTGTTAATGAAAAGCAAGGTAGTTGAGCCAATGAATTTTGACAAAAGGCATCTCTAAGGTTGGTACAACAAAATTCAGAGGAAAGTACAGCCAATAATATAATGAGTTAGCTGTGGAACAAAAACAAAGAGCACCACCCTCGTACTATTTAAGAAAGCACCCAAAACGATAAGGAAATGGTCCCCAAAAAGTTAGGTATATTTCTCATTCTAACTGAGCCAAATCAACAAGTTAAAAAAGCATTTCAATCATCTGTTTAAGTTCCAAAGAACACAAGTACACTCTGATTAGAGAATGGAAAGCCCAGAGTTCCTAGAGTTATTATAAATAATGTTCTGTGGTTGTAAATGAAAAGGATTCTACCTTCTATCTTAGAAGACGGTGTCCTATCTGCATCCCTATCTTCCAATTGAGGAGCAAATGAGTTGGTAAAATTTGAGGCGTCAAATTCTTTTTCTGGTATTTGTGATTCTCCTGAGCTTGTAGAATCAGAATCTGTTTCCTCAACATGCTTCTTTGGGGTCAAAGAATCAGAAGAGGAGTCTTTGAGGGTATCAACAACAAACTCTGAGCCAAATCAAGAGAAAAGAAAGTAAGTAAGCTGACAACCATGAAATAAAGTTAAGCGACATCATGATTTATTTGGTGTACACAAGAATTTGATGAGCACTCATCACAGCAAAAATAAAAATTAACTCAACCAGCAAAATATATAATATAAATAAACTACACTTGGTTTAGAAACAATTCTTCTTATGCCCCAAAACAAAGCTTATCATCTGATCACTTATCTATTCCAATCCCAGCACCAAAGGTAAATACAATAGAATAGGCCTAATACTATTCCAGTCACTTATTTATTCTACTTGGCACCATCCAGTCCAAGGATCTTAATTATTTTGGAGAAAGAAAGAGATAAAGACAAAGCAAATGGTTAAAAAGGAAGGCAATAAGGCATCCACCTAGATACAGCAATAAAGAAAGAAAAATTTAAGGCAACAGATCTTACAACCCACTGAATATTAGATAAGGAGACAACCCCTTTAAGCATTACCCCATAAGAACTAGAAAAATGTTATCCCATAACAATTGCCTCAATAGAATGATCCTTCAAAAGATCTGGAGCTCTGTTCCATACAGCTGTAAACACAACACACCTCCACAAGGTCTTTCCATCCTTCCTTTCTGAAACAAGGATGATTCCAACAAAAACATTGCACTCTGAAAGCAATAAACATTCTAGAGGCACTTCACTGTTTCAGGAAGTTCTAGGGCAAACATCTTCCAGATTCCAAAAGGCATTGAAAGAGTTTGCCTGACATTAAAATTTTCCGTGGCTAAATTTCACCTCATTTAACTAACTACATCCTCATCCTACCACATAAGTATATCTAGGCCAAAATCCTCCTTGATGCCTGCTTATAAATAATCAAGAAAAGATACTGCAAAAGGGCACTTTCAGGAGTTTTATGGTAATGAACCTTATCCGTAGGTATGGTATGCCACAGTTAACTTGAGTCGTGTCCATATAAATGTAGATGAAATGCGATCTCTGTGAGTTTAAATCATACAGAATGTAAGTGTTCTTACAAATTTGATTAAGGGTTTTGGCAATTTTCTAGCAAGTAAGAAAATGCAGAATGAACCTTCCAAGGTTGATTCAGAGAAGAACTTCTCTGGGATGTTAAAGCAAAAACTTTCTATCAAAATCTTTACTCTGTTATATTCTGTTATGTGGTATTTTCAGTTCTATAAGCACTTCAGAAAAATGAGAAAAACTAGACAGGGACCAAACACAACTAAAGCAATAAGGTCCAAAGTAAACATCCTAGCTACCAACCGTGTACCCTTCAAGATTTTTAGCAGAAAGGAGAGA
Source organism: Populus nigra (assembly GCF_951802175.1). Taxonomy (NCBI): domain Eukaryota; kingdom Viridiplantae; phylum Streptophyta; class Magnoliopsida; order Malpighiales; family Salicaceae; genus Populus; species Populus nigra. The sequence goes on from NC_084865.1 coordinate 2,874,745, forward strand.
CCAAGTCTACACGCATCTAGAAGTTCTCTGATACCTCATCTTCATTATAGAGTTCCTATCTTCAGAAAAATTCAAAATATAAAGTAATCAAGCAATTACGTTGCAAGGTCATACAATCAGGAATTTAAGCTCTCTCTTTACACATCCTCGCCTACACCACACACCCAAAAACAAGTACGTGTATATATATTGAACAGTGAAATGGGAAGCGAACCTGAAGTATGAAAATTAAACTGCTCTTGCGCTGACCACAAAGTAGTAGCAAAAGGATTCTTTTCCCACGTCCAGAAAAAAAAGGTTGTAAAAGTAAGGAAGAGCAGAGTAGCAGAAAAGTGTCTTCCCCTCAATCTATAAAAAATTGCTCCTTTCATCTCTATTACACAACAAAGGGCAGATTTCAATGCATTACAAGCATTCCATGTGGCAGGTTAAAAATCAGCAACAGCGAATAAGTTCAGGAAAAATCCACCTTAGGATACCCTTACACAGTATATTCGTCCTTCAAGAGGCTTCAGCTGCAAGGCAAGAAAAAATAAATAAATAAATAAAGGATGGTTATGGTCATTCGTTCTCCTATGTTGTGTGTTTTAGACAGGCCACCTCAAGAGCTATGCCATCGCACACAGTTTTTAGCTATATGACTTTCCAGCCGGGTCTTATGAATCAAAAACAAGTTGAGCAAGTACATTTCATTATCTCTTTGCTAAATATCAATTACTTGCTCTAAGATTTGACTATAAATTTTCATAGATCGCCCACTGAAAGACTGCTCATTTACTATCACCAGAAATTTTCAAAATAAAAAAAAAAACCATTTGAGTCCAAATAATTACACTTTGATTACCACGTTAATTCCCAAAAAAGAAGTCATGAATCAAGGTCCACAACTCCATTCAACAGGCATTATTAAAAAAACAAAAAAACAAAAACTGAAACTTTACGTGTCTATGTTCTGAAAAACGAACGACCCAGAATTCTAATTGTCAAAACAAGAAAACCCAAGAACCGTTGAAGGTAAGATTTGCATTACAGCAAGCAATTGAAGGACAGAAAGCAAATAAAAAAGAAAAAACAAGAACGAACCTGATGATATAATGACACACGCAGAGAGAGTACAATATTAAAGCCTCCTTCTCCTCTCTTCACTTCTCGTCCTTTCTCTTCTGCAATTGTATTCCTTCTTCCTATAAAAATGGCAAAACTTTTGGCATTCACAGATCTGCCAAACAAAACCTCAAATGCAGAGGGAGAGAAGCCCACAACCAGACACACAGAAGAGAGAGATTATGGTTTTGGCCTAATTATGTTGCGTTAGAAAATTAGGGAGTTTTATGTCATTTTGTGAAACGCGGCGATCTCAGTGACTGTGTGCGCGTGAGTTTTTCTTTAATATAATAAATAATAGGCGGTGAGAGGGAGAGGAGAGGACATGAACGGACTCCGAGTTTTTTCCCACGTTAACATGGTAATAAGAAAATATTTTTCAAACTAATATTGTTAAAAAATAATAATAATCTAGTATAACTAAAGAAGGCATGCATGGATTACATGAGCAACAAATCAATCATGCACAACAACTTCACCGCATGTACTCTATGCACGACCAACGTGATTATCTAATATATATCTAGTGGTGGTAAACTATAGCTTTCACATGTATTTTATATTTAATTAAAAGTAAATATGTTATAAATATTACACCTTTAAAAAATGTGTTTTTTCCTTGGTAAAAATGGGGTTGATCTTCACAATGAAAGAATAATGAGAATGGTCAGGTGGATTGATTTGAAATCCATCTGATTTGAATCCCAGATCATTATTGATAAAATATAAAATTAAAAAAAAATTCTAGCAGACCAAGTCAAAAACACTCTATCAAAAACTCAAATAACCTAGTTGCTTTCATTTTGTAAAGATTCGGGTTGAGCTCAGGTTAAACAGGTTAATCATATGTTAAATCAATTATCAGGTCAATTTTAAGTCAACCCGTCAAGTTAATTCCTGATTTGATTTTTATTTTTTTGTTCCAAAGATTAAATTCTACTTTTGTTTTTTTCTATAAAAAAACACATTTTAGAAAAAGTGTAATATTTTTCACATATTTACTTTTAATAAAATACAAAATACATGTGAAAGCTACATTTTACAACCACTAAATACATTTGCCGATTTATTGGTTGTACATGGAAGATTGACTTGTTGTGCATGTCCCATATTTTTTTTTTGTTAAGATATGTTTGGAAGTGTGGTTATAATTGTTTTTTAAAATGTTTTTCATGTTAAAATACATTAAAATGATATTTTTTTTATTTTTTAAAAAATTATTTTTAAAATCAGCGCATTAAAACGATGCAAAACATGAAAAAATTTAAATTTTAACCAAAAAAATTAATTTTTTTGAAAATACAGGTTGGCCCGCGTTTCTAAATGCCGCCTAATTTGTTATGACTTAACTTCTTTGACTTTTCTAAATTAAAAAATATTTTTTTAATTATACTAAAAAAAAATTTAATATCATGCTAATATTAAAAAATAAAAGGAAGACTACTTATAGAGTATCCTCCTACCATAATGGTCCTTTATTTGACATAACGTTTTTTTAATAAATTTCAAGATTAAATAAAGTTTTTGAAAATAATAAAAATTAGTTTTTATATTTTAAACTTTTTTATTTATAAATTATCAAGTTATCAATATTATCAACACCATATTATTATATTTTCACCAGGATTATCATTATTATGACTAATGTTATAGTTATACTACAACATTATTATAACTATTGCAACCATTATTTTAGTTGTTATTTTTTCATTATCATCTTTTAAATATTATTATCATCGTAGTTAACTCCATCATATTAATTACAACCAACATCTTCATCACATTTATTGTAAATCTCGTGTTAAGTACCTAGAGTAATTCCTTACTAGAAATAATAAATTATGAGAAAAGATTTTATGATTATGGTGAGAATTTTCAGTTTATTAGTGTAATAATTCGGATAAAATAAAAAAATTAAATTGGTACATAAAAAGTGTCAACTGTCAGGTGTCCGATAGAAATAACGTACGGAACAATTTAAGAGTGGCATTGTTGTAATTTAAAAAATCTCCTCTCCCTTTTAACAAGCTAGCCGACACCATTGAGAGGGAGAAAGAGCCTAAAATTTTTCTATCTCATAATTGATTTTCTTCATATCCTCTCAAATTGGATTGAATGGAGAGTATAGACTAGCTAATTCCAACCAAAGAAACTAAACTAAATTAGTCCTTTTAATTGAGGCTAGCATGGAAAACATGAAACAATCGCCACCCCGCTTAACTAAATAGTTTATAAGGTTGGTTTGTTTTTATATTTTAAAAATTTTTTGTTTTAAATTATTAGTTTTTAATGTTTTTTTTATTTTAATGTGTTGATATTAAAAATAATTTTTTAAAATTTAAAAAATAACTACAACCTGTAACTCCACCATCCTTAATTGCAGCAATATTCTTGTAATTGATGATACACAAAGTGAGATTTGGGCAAGTGATCCAACATAAGGTTTTCATTTAACAAGGTTTTGCATATAGTTTCCTTCTCTTGCCACTTTGTTCAGGGGGTTAACTTACTGTGCAAAAGGGTTTTTTTTCTTTTTTAATTTTTAGAGTTCAAAGCTTAAAATTAATTAACACCTTGAAATATATATGATTATTTTTTTTTTTGTAAATGCCCAAAATGATATTGGAATATTGTGTCTTTAAAATTATTTTTTTTTAAAAAAAAAGGATAGTCTCGCCCAAGTTAATTCAAGAATATCCTCATTATATAAAAAAAATGTATTTGCAATCAGAAGATTCAGTCCATTCATTAGTCTATCACCAAAAAAACAACGTGAGGTAGAAGGCTTAATTAATTTTGAACCAGTGAATAACACTTGGCTCCTTGTTAGTGCAATAAGCTATTTTCCACCTCATATATTTATTTGTTTGTTTAAATATTATATATCATTTAGCTTTTTATCCTTGTTGTACTGGTACAATTTGGCAACTTCCAAGTTGGATTTTTGTTTTATAATAAAAGAAGAAGAAGAAGAAGAAGAAGAAGAAGAAGAAGAATCATTTTTAATACATAGAACTAGTTTCAGTATACCATTGTCGTCGAACTAGGTTTCGGGCTACTGCTTTGTTTTTGTATATTAACGATGATGACATTCCATTTGCAATGAAACAAAAATATTTTAAAAATATGAAAAACTGTTATAAATTAACGAAGAGTTATTGTCAATGGCGGCAACACACACTAGAACGTGAAGTTTGAACAGCAAGAATAAAGAAAAAGGTTTCAATTGTGGCAATCCCACCTGCTACCATTCTTTCAGCTTTCAATTGAGAAGCTGTATGATTACATTAATTCTCCCAACATAAAATTATAGCTGGAACTCCCAACTCCTAGAACACAGAATCTACATAAATTAATGATTTTGTTATCTTGCAACTAAGAGATAGGATTTAGGATGTATTTAAGATTGCATTAAAACTAGATTTGTTCAACAAGAAGTTCGTTCCATGTGTATCTGGGATTCCAGGAAAACACCAATGCATGCAAGCAGTCCTTTCTTTGCCTTCATATTGTAACGGGCTATGTGGCCTTCGTCTCTCAATTTCGAGAGAGCAGTTATGTCCAAGATTTGCACTCTCGTACCATTAACAGCACTTTCAACTTCTCCATCACTTGACCCTTCTCACAGTTTCCTCCAGTATTCCATTCTCCATTACTGAAATGTCGCGGAGAAATAGTCCTGGAGAAAACTTTAAGTCGAGGGTGCATGGAAGTTTGTGAATCAAGCCACTGAACAATGCTATGAACTGTAAAGTTCTTGGCAACTGGGATTCTTGCTAGATTTTCTATCTTCATTAACCTTTCCATTTATGTAAATCAGCCACCGATTTTTCTTGAACTTTCCTTTGCTTCAGTGATTTCCTGTATTGATAACTAAAACATCCAACTGATGGAGGAATTGTCTCATGAAAGCTGGCGGACGGTCCAAACGCATTGCAATCTTGGAGTCTGGATTCGCCTTATTTAAGGGCTCTAAATCTGAAAGGCTTGATGACCAGTAATATAGAATGGTGGTGTTGGTGTTGGTGTTTGTGAACCTGTAAGCAAAGTTATTAGGCCGAGTTGCTTCAGGAAGTTTGATAAGTCCATACGCTTCACCAACATTTTCAACTTCAGAACTGTCTTCTCCTCCAGTGGCCATGCACATCAAAGATTGGAATTGCTGCCTTCCTATTGAATCTCCTATGAAAGCAGTTGTTTTGTGCTGCATTCTGAAAGGTAACAGACATATTTAGAGAACTGAACATTAGAAGTCGTTTCTAAACAGCCGGCTATTGAAGGGTATAAGTGGATAAATTCAATTGTAAGTATCTGATATCAATGACAAATATTTCAGCAAGTACTCGCTCGAAAACTATGGTTAGGAACTTGTACAAATACAAAACCGCATATGAACTTGTCCGAGGAAACTGATGGAGAATTTATATCTGATTAAAATAGCCAGACAAGCCTACCTTCTCAAGAAAGCAGTCCGCTCAAACTCTGGCATGGTACAATTTTCTGGCTGCCACCGATATCCCTCATAAGAAATATCCGTTCGGGTTGTCAGTCTACAAGCCCACATTCCTGACAACCAACGTCTGCACTTCTTACCGGAATACAAAGGCCACCTGCTGTCCACAACCCATCTACCCCTGGCAAAGTTACAAACTGTGTAAAGGAGAAGCATATAAAAAAGATTTCATGGATGGAGCAAACAGGAGAAGCACTTTTGATATGCTTGCAAATTGCAACTGTATCAGGGGAACTTTTGATTACCTTCTGCATTGGAAGGAGCCCATTTAGCCCCAGTGTTTTCATTTATTTGTGGAGGGAAAGAAGTTGAAAATTTAGTTACTTCATGACCAAAACTTTCAAGCTCTTCTTTACTGTTTATGGTATCTGCAAGAAATCCAAGAAAAAAAGCTCCTTACATGTGAAAATAGAATGGCTTGTTTTTCTCCCGTCCGAAGGACAATATATGTAATAATGAGAGATTGAGAGTGATTAAGGAGAGGAAAAGATGTCTTCCCCTAAACCTACAATAATATCCTCCTTTCCTCATCTTTGCATATAAGCTTTGATCAGCATAGATACTCTGCACACAAATAGAACTCCTTCAAGCCTTAAAACAAAGATGATGAACACCTTCAGCAATAATCCATTATAAGCTTTAGCGGTATTGTTCTAGCCTTTGTTTCAGCTATTTGTGCAAAAAAAATTCAGAGAGCTTAAACCATTCTCCTGTATGCTTAAAGAGAGGAAATTAAAGAGGAGGAGGAGGATAATTCTCCTATTTTTAATTAATATAACATGTATGTAAAAAAAAAAAAGTGGTGTTTGTATCTTAGTTTTAAGTACGCCATTCCATACGAATGAAGAAACATCCAACCACTCAGCCATGCTCAAAATTTGGTAAAAAAAAAGGAGCAAATGGAAAGGATTGTATGATCAAACGAATACCGAAATGTTATATTTTGATGATTTTTTTTTTTGTTGGTGAAATATTTTGATTAGTAATCGACAACAATTGGCCATTAAATGTTCGAACCATAGGATTAGACAGCGTTATTAGGGCTGGGCTGCTTCAACTTCGAGAGTAGAAGGTTTTTCAAGAACAACCCTCATTTCTAGACATGTAAAGCTTATATGGGCTGGATCCCCTCTGGACTAAAAGCATAAACAAGAGAGAATCAATGGGCTTTTCCTTTTCTTCGAACAACTCTCATTTCTAGATATCTCCTACTATCAAGCATTACCTTACAGGAAAATTAAAACTTAAAACTGCAGGAGGAATTACTGTACATCTCCTCGGTAAACACTGTGACTACAGTAATATTCTGCAGTAATTTTTTTTATCCTTTAATTTTTTATATATTTGGTGCTTCAATTTCTTTTTTTTTTTAATTTAGCTCTTTGACATTGCAATTATATGAATATGGGCTTTACGGGTTGTTTTGTCTATCTACCGATAAGGACCTCGAGGTGTCAGGAAAATATTTCAAGGCTGGGTTGGATGGTTAAGGAAACTATTTTTGTCTTTTTTAATTTTTTTGGTGCCTATTCTTCTTTTTTTTTAATTTGATTCTCCTAATTTTTTTTTTTTGGAACCGAATTAATTATTTATTTTGATTGCCTAGATACAACGGTTTTCAATGTCAAGGGAAAGGTTTGATACTCGATTGATACTTAATTTATGAAAATATGTTTGAATTTTATTGATTTAGAACAATTAAGAATTCAAGAACTAAATTGGATTTACAAAAAATATATGAGGGTTGTAGTTGACATGCAAGTGCGCAACGCTTTGGCGGCATTTGATGCCTCCATCAGTGCCCAAATTCAGCTTCCACGGTGTCTTTAAATATGGCGCGTCGTTCTTTTCCACGTGGGGCATTCACAATGGTCTATCGTCGACCATCCTTTCTTTTTTATTTTCATCTTTTTTTTTTCCCTGAAATTCGCACTAGCTATTTCAATATCGAGAGTTGTCCCCTAATTATATTTTTATTTAGAATCTGATTCTTATTTTTTTGATTATTAATTTTTTTTATTAATCCTTTTCTAAAATTAAAATTATTTTCAATTTCATCATTCAATTAAAAAATAGTAAATTATCCTTTTATTTTTTTTCAAATTTGATTCTCACTCTTTTAATTAGTTTTTTATCCTTTTGTGAATATTTTTTTTCAATTCCATCCTTCAATTCAAAGATGTAAAATATCATCTCATTTATTTTAGTATCTTTGATCTTCATTCTTTTTATTACTATTTTTTATTTTATATTCTTTTGTAATTTTTTTTTCAGTTTCATCAATCAGCATGGATGTTGTTGGAATTTGACCTTCATGTTTTTTCTCAATGGGGGTGATTGTAGTTTCATGAACCAAGTTGCGGATTCAAAAACTTAACCTGCGTTAACATTGTTCTTTTTTTTTAGATTTTTTTCACTGATTTTCTTTTTTAATTTCATCCTTCCACACTGTATATTTTTAAATCGGTATTTTGTTTTTAATAGGGTTTCATGATTTTCTTCAATTTCATTTCTTTTCGGTTATCCTGACCATCATCTATGTTGCAGGTCTAATACGTTAGCTTGGATTGATTCGAGTTTTTTTTTGTCATTTAAAAAAAAAATTATTTCACCCTTCAACATTTGATATTTGTGTTTTTTCTTGGTTTTCCTTCTATCAGACTATCTCATTCGCATGATTCAAGTCGTGGAGTTTGGCGGGCTTGCTGATTTGGTGGTGTTTCTTTTCTTGTTCTTTTGTTAGTTGATTTTTTTTCTTTTCGATTCCATTCTTCGTCATTGGAATTATTAAAAATTTAGCTTTATTATTTTTTTATTTGTTTTTTATTGTTTTTCCCCAATATCATGATCCGAGCTGCAGATTTGACATGCTCGCTCAAGTTTGCTCGCTCAGATTTTTATATATATATATGCACAAAATAAAAAATATTCTTATAACCAAAGAACAATAACAAAAAAATCCCTTATGAAATTATAATCAAGCCCTTGATAGTGCTCCCTCAAAACAAATCAAAAATAACAAATTAGTTGTGTGTAAAGATATCTTTCTCAAGTGAAACTTTAAAAATTAAAGAATGAATGGTAAAAGGAAAATTTTATTATAGCTCTAGACATTTTTGACCGTGGATAGACTACAATAAAAAAACCTATTGGATCTAGTATTTTACTTAATAATGAATATAATAAATTAGTTGTATCAAATTGTATATATAGCATATACAAAGATTTGTAAGGGTTTTAATCTACTGATTCCCACGCACACCCTTTTCCAATTTGTCAATATTTGGAGGATTTTAATATTATGTAAGCTATTATTTTTTAAAATATTTTTTATTTAGAAATATATTGAAATAATAATTTTTTAAAAAAATTATCTTTATATCAGCATATTAAAAAAATTTAAAAAATAAAAAAATAATTTGAAACAAATAAAAAATAATTAAAAAAAAACATTTTTAAAGCAAAAAAACACAGTCATTCACGTGGTATCTACTTACGCTACGCCACAGCATGATCGGTCCCAAGATATCCATGTGAAGACGTGATTGGGCTCTGGATCTCCTAATTAAAAAAAAGTTAAAAACCACCGCTACTGCAAGGACGCAAGGCAGAGAGTGAGAGAGATCCAGTGACCTCCACGTTTGGGTTCTTCTTCTGTACAAATTCAGAGTATTCTAGTTCTCATGTGCACGGTCTAGTGGGACCGGATATGGATCGTGGGTCCCTGTGCCGTCATTTGTCGGCGATGGATCTAAACTATATGTTCATTTTTACTTTCTCCCATAGGACAACGCCCACGGAATGCATAAATTTTCTATGCTATTAGAGTGATTAATAAAATAGACATGAATGGGTGAAGCTGTTTTTTTTTTTAAATAAAATTATCCACAATTTTTTTTATTTAAAATTTTTATAATCCAGTTTCATAAAATAAAATTTTAAATTGTAGTAGAAAAATAAAATTAAAAAACAAATGACTACAATGTAAAACACATAAAAATAATGGCTAATTTCAAACTTTTTATGATTTTTATTTTAATTTAAAAATTTATTTTCTTTATTTTTCTGTCACTAAGTTTGAGAAATAAAGAAAAAACTCATTGTAAAATTACAAATAAAAAAAGTTAGTGATACTGACTATAAAGAAATTATTAAAAAAAAACAATATTTAGATAATGATGTATTAGATCAATTTTGATCAACCTGAATTAGTTTGTCAAACTCATGATTTGGGTTATGAAATTCAATGAGTTCAATAATATTTTTTAATTTAATTAAATAATAAAAAAATAAAGATTAATTTAAAATCAACTCAATATTAAATAATAAAATTAAAAAAATAATAAAAAACTCATAAAAAATCCAATTTTAAAGTGTTTTTTTTAAATTAAGCTAGGCACGGGGATCCGAGTGTTCTAGCATGTGAGGGCTTTAATCATTTTTGTTATTGGTATCACAACAACCAACCATCTTTTTTATCTTTTATCGTTTTGTAACAATTTTCTTTATCTTCTCTCTAACTCATGAAATAAAAAATGAATAAAATAAATTTTTAAATCAAAATAAAAATTATTATAAATTTGAGACGAACCATGTATTTTCTCCGTGTTTTAATTTAGATATTAATTTTATATAATTAGACCATAAAATGATGCAATTAAAAAAATAAAAAATTTTAAAAAAAGGAAATGGGCTGAGAGGTTCACTGTACATAGGCCGACCTTCAATTTTTTAGTTTTGGTTACAATGATAATTATTCAATGTATGATACAAAAACTTTCATATATTATCCAAAACGGGTGTTAAATATATGATATCGATTTTATTACGTGATTCAATATATAATAACAGTCCATAATTGATATGTGACTGTATCTTCATGAGAATAATGGTATTGATTCAGTATAACCATATAGTAGATGGTCTAATGGTAAAAATTTAGGATTAAAAAGTTTACATCCTATATAGTTTTAGGTTTGATCCCTGTGGTTGCTAATATGATAGCTACTGGAGGCTTACATGGTCGTTAATTTCAGGATCCGTGAGATTAGTCGAGATGCACGCAAACTGAACCGAACACCATGTTAATAAAAAAAATTACTGATCGAGTAGTATATTTTATAAATCTTGTTACATTAATTCAGTTGTTTTATATCCTCTCATGTTATTTATTAATTTAGTTTTGAATTCAAAAGAATATGCTAAAAAAGTGTATAAATTTGAATTTAATAAAAAATAACTAATTTTCTTGTTACGAAAACTGGTGGGAAAATCTCATGATCGTTAAGATGAAGAAAAAAGCAATGATTTTTGTTTGATCTTTTGAGATTATTACTTTTGTTCTGACGAGCGAGATTTGTGTCTGGGCACATGCCACATGGCGCATATCCGGCGGTCTTATGCAGGAAGGAATATTTAAAAGAGAGAAAATGGGTGTTTCTTAGCTGTACGCGGTGACACCGACATTCATTTCGGGTATTTGACAGCGACAGAATGATTTTTTTAAAATATTTCTTTGTTTTAAGATATATTAAAATTATTTATTTTTGAAAATTTATTTTTATATTAATATATCAAAACAATTTAAAAATATATATATATAAAATTAATTTTAAACAAAAAAAAATCCAAAATTTTTAAAAACTCCATTTTTCTAAATGGCCCCTGTCCTTGTGATGGATTTTATGTGAGCTTTTTCAAATAAGGTGTTGGGGTAAGTGGCTTAGATTTGGTTATCTTATTTTAATTTTATTTGTCGCGAGGTTTCTTTTTAGTTTTTAAAAATTGAAATTCCATAGTTTCAGCACAATTAGGTGGCTCTGAATTGTATTTATGATAAACATCCTTAAAAAGGTGGAATTTTATCCTAGAAAGATATATATTCTAAGGAATTGGCTGTGGAATTTGATCCTAGAAAGATATCTTCTAGATCTCCGAGATTTAATTTTAAAATAAATGTTTAGAGAATAATTTACTTCTTCTAAACACATTTAATTCACATGAAAAATACATTCTTAAAAAAGAAAAAGAAAAAAAGGTGGTGCTGGCTATGGGGTTCGAACCCATGCGTACTTATGTACAGAAGATCTTAAGTCTTCCCCCTTAACCTCTCGGGCAAACCAGCTGATGCGAATGCAAGCTCATATTCAATATATTTCTATACTGTTTTCGAGCCATATAAGAGATGCTAACATGTTCCTAATAGTTACTCTACTCGAACTAATATGGCATTTGTTATGCAGAGAAAGTTGTTAAAGTTATGGCAGAATGATTATTAACTCATCTAATCAAATATCATTGTTAATTAATTAATTAATTTAATATTTTAGTATAAACACAAGTTAGTTGTAATTTATTAGTTAGTAAATGTTTTGTATATCTTGTATTATTTGATTTCTTTAAGTGGAACCTTCGGATTCAACTCTAGACTACGTACGTGGGCTGTAAAATAAAGAATTATAATTAAGAATAATGAATGATATTAGCTAGTAATTTAAATTTAAATATCTGAAATATTGTCACTAGTTTCAGGGAAAAAGATAATCAGGTCATGTTATATTACAATACTATATATTATACGACAAAAATCATGTTATATTCCAAATCTTAATCAATCATTGTTCTTATGGCGTCATGCGATTCATACAGTGTCTCATAAAGATCGTCGTTGGGAAATTAATATCATGTTTAAAGCATAAAAAAAAGATGAAAAGGGATTTAGGAGGGAAGATCTAGTCTCATTATAACTTAGATTTGGCTCTTTTTTAAGTTGGTGCTAATCTCAGTCATTAAAATTAAATGATGGGCTAAGTTTTTATTAGGAATGTTTCTCCAGATTCATAATAAGTTATATTTGAAGGGAATCTTTTTCATGTTATTAAATCAGTTAATTTAATTATTTTTAATGTGAATATATATATTAAATAGTACTAGCCATCTTCTTATAATTTAAAAGGCAGAATTTTCTTCTTCTATATCATATTAAAATTAAGACTGTTGTTTGTTTTTCAGTAAATATCACATTAGTGAATTAGACTCAAGTTTGGTTTTTAAAAGAAATGAGTTTTATACCGTGAGACCCATTAAAAAATTAAATTCAAAACATAGTTATTATAAAGCAGTTTCTACATGTTTTTTTAATCGAGTTTCGTAAATATTCCTAATATGTTTGTCTAAAATTACCAAAAAGTCCTTACTGGTCTTCCTTTTACTGTTTGTAAGAAAGTAAAAAAAGTTTTATCTAAATACTTTACACATGTTTTTTATTACATATAAACTTCAACTATAATTTTTACCAAATACTTATTTAAATTCCACTAACTACAATTAAAAATATCTTTTCTAAACTTATTTTTTTCAAATCACAACCATAAAAAAAATCTAAAAAATAAACACACCCTAACTTGAAAGGAGCCAAATAAGCTCAAACTATGTTAAATATTTTGTTAAAGAAAAAGGCATTGAATATTTTGTTGAAGAGAAGCGTTATTCGGGATGAATATCGATGCTTGGTTTACGATGTATTTGAAAGTGTAGTAGTGGTTGTTTTTTAAAGTATTTTTAATTTAAAAATACATTAAAATTATTTTTAATGTTAATAAATAAAAATGTTTTTAAAACATAAAAAAACCTAGGTAGCTATTATTTATGTTGAGACAATAAAACATGGATGTGTTACCTCACATCAAATGACTTGGAACAGGCGATGTAATCTCATCAACTGGGAAGATGTTCCCGAAGCCTCGGCCCCTACAGCCTCCTCTTTTTATCAATGGTTTTGCCGAACACAGAAACAGTCAGTGCCATTGTCACGAATCTTTTCTTTGGTAAATCTCCACGGCTCTGTCGACAGGTAACAAGGCATTATTTTGTAAGGTGGAAAAGCAAAATATGGCCACGATCAATTCCATTCAAAGTAGCTAGATATCTCAACTCTCTAATAATACAAATATTCTTGAAATTAAGTTGTGTTCTATGCTTTTTTTACAGATCTTTTCATGACTTGTTAGCAATTGTAGGAGTAATTTATGTTTTTTACTGAACGTTCTAGGGGATTGATATTAAAAAAAAAAACATGTTTTGTTGAAGAGATTTTCTATTTTCAAAACAAAAATTACAGAGAAACATATTATTTTTACCTTTATTATCATGTTATTTTATTTATTTATTTCAAGACACTAGAACTAAACCCTAACTAATGGATGTGAAATGGTATACCCTTATGTTATTATTCAAGATTTGAATACTCTAACCTACTCCTTAGAGGTTACCAATTCGAGTTTTTTAAATTTCAGAGTCACTGGAGACTTAAAGTCGTTAACTTTATAGTTCGTGGGATTAGTCGAGGTGTGCACAAGCTGACCCGGACACCCACATTAATAATAATAATAAAAAAATTTAAATACTAAAAAAACCCTCATAAAACGGCAAAGTTTAAGATCCGATCAAAGAAAAATAGTTTAGTAGATAAAATTAAATTAATTAAAAATATCATTTTATTGTTAAAAGAAAAATAAAATGGTAGTTTTAATAAATTTAATGTAACGTTGATTGTATCGTTGATGGGAACAAATTAAGAAATCACCCAAAATAATTAAGATCTAGAAAGCGTTGAAAACCACCCAACAATCTTCCATTGAGTAAGTCCTAAGACAATTTCAAGCCTCCATCCATCGTGAAAACCAAACAAATCTAAATATAATAAAGATGGCCTTTGCTTCAACTTTAAGCATTAAACCATAATTGTAATTATATTTTATTTTATTAGGGAAAAGGACAAAAAGGACAATCTAGGCAATTTGCCAAACGCTCGTACAAGTGGCTGAGACTTGAGATAATAATAATAAATGATAAATAATATTATTGTTAGTCGTTCGTCAATGAAATGCCAATTTTAATAAGAGTATGTTTGGACATATTTCTAAGAAAGTTTTTAAATTTTTTGATTTAATTTAATTTTTTTATTTTTTATTTTAATATGTTAATATTAAAAAAAAAATTTTAAAAATAAAAACTTATTTTAATACATTTTCAAATAAATTTTTTTTTTAAAAATAACTGGAATTATTATTTCAAACACCCCTAACTAGAGTGGAGGGAATTATTAAAGTGTTTGGAGTCATGGTAGAACTTTTTTTTTAAATTAATTTTTGTTTGAAAATATATTAAAATAATATTTTTATTTAAAATAATGATTTTTTTATTTTCAATTAATTTTTTTAAAATATTTTGATATATTAATATTAAATTAATTTTTTTAAAATATTTCTCAACAATAAATACTTTTATAATATATTTATATTAAAAATAAAAAATAATATTTTAAAATATTTATCAACAATAAATATTTTTAAAAATAACAAACAACAAGTAATTAGATCACAGGAACCCCTGACTGCCTCATATTTATTTGTGTGGATGTCAATTTTGTAAATGACAAAAATGATAACAATAGAGACAGTAATTAAAGATGGAATTGAATAATGTACACAAGTTCAGGCACCAAAATGATCATTGCACCTGCAAACATTGCAAAATAAAATTGGTCCTCTTCTCCACTCTACTATAAGCGGTAGTCTTCTATCAAGAAAGTCTCTCTCAAGAGCAGCTGATTTCACGGCAATTCTTGTGGCTTTCACTCTCCGTGTCTTGTTCGACCGTCCCTTTTCCTCTTCCTTCTCACGTAGATTATAGGAGTTCTGTACTAACAAAACCAAAGTGAACACTGATCCTTCTTATTTAACCCCTCTCTTCGTATTCTTCTCCTACTTCTATTTCTTTATCCTTGTCTTTCCCTTTTCTTGTCAATTAGTAGCTTTGGATCAATCTCTCTCTCCCTCTCTCTTTGCCAACTTAGAAATATGAACAAATAAGGCTATAAAAGCTTGCATCTTTCACACCCTAGATCTGCTTCTCTTCATATTATCAATACAAGGTATGCCAGAATGTTATTTTTCAGTGCCTGTAATCTTCAGCTCATTCATCATTGTATCTTGGATTTGTTTTACATCATCTGGGCTTCTTAACTTTTTGCAAATCATGTGAGACATGACTAAGTCTTAATGGATCTTATGTGATCTTGATGTGATCCCTTTATAATACCTGGTTTTAGCAAAAGGTTGTCATTATAAGGCTCAATTATATAGATCTGCATTGTTTTCTTGTTACATCTTTATTATTTTTGCTTGTAATGTTGTGTTTTGTGGTTATTTGTAATGGGATTTTTACGACAACCTTTTATCAAGTTTGAATCTCTGGCTTTTTTGTGGTAGTAGTTTTTATCTTTTTGTTTAAGTTTGTCATTATGTATGCTAAAAGTCTGTTACTTTTTCTTGAAGGTTAGTTGATTTGATCGGTTCTCGATCTAAGCATTAATATTTGTTTTGTGCTACCTGTGTTCGATGCCAATTCAATTTCATAAGATAAAAAGATTTTATGTTTTCCTATTACGCTTACAACCTTACGAATGTGGATATATTGCTGTTTTAAGGTTGGACTTGACAAATCGGGATGAATCTTGTATATTTTGGGAGCTATGCTACTTTATGTGTGTAAAATATATGATGAAATGCAATCTGAAAATTTTGACCGATGTGTCAAAATGTATGCTTTGTAGGCTGTGTCGCTGTGAGATTTGTCATGGTTTCAACTTTGATATGCAGGTGTTCAAAATTTTGAGAATTGATTGGCTCTAGGAGAACATGGCGTTAGGAAAATATAGCAGGGTAGACAATAGAAGACAAAATTCGAGTTACTGCTCGACAGTGACAATCACGGTGTTTGTGGGTCTCTGCTTGGTTGGGGTATGGATGATGACATCGTCTTCTGTGGTTCCTGGACAAAGTGTTGATGCTCCTGCTCAGGAAAACAAGAATGAGGTGAAGCAACAAGTTCCTGATAGCAATGAAATCAATCCTAAGCAACCTGAGGACAGCCCGGGTGATTTGCCTGGGGATGCAACACAAGGAGACAGCAGTACACCTGAAGAGAAGCCCGAAGAGAAGCCCAATGAGATTCCTGAAGAGAAGCCTGATGAGAAGCCAGAAGAGAAGCCGGAGGAGAAACCAGAAGAGAAGCCGGAGGAGAAGCAAGAAGAGCAGCCTGAGGAGAAGCCAGAAGAGAAGCCTGAGGAAAAATCTAATGAAGATACCAAGTCCGAAGATGGGTCAACTACTGAGACACAAAATGGAGGAACTAATGCAGAGGATGGTGACACTAAAATCAACAATGGAGAAACAAACACAAAAGATGGAGGGACAAAGCCAGATGATGGTGAAAGTAATGCAGCTGGACAAGGAGATTCTGAGGAGAATTCAACGGAGAAGAAACCCGGTACTGATGAGACTGAAACAAAATTGGTCGAGAATACTGGTGAAGGTGAGGATGGGGAAACAGGGAATGATAAGATAGATGAGAAGGTGGATCAGAAAGATAGTAAGGAGGCGGATAAAAGTTCTGATGGGCAGACCAACAACCAGAGTTCAGGTGAGTTACTTCCTTCAGGGGCTCAGTCAGAGCTTTTGAATGAAACGACCACTCAGAGCGGTTCGTGGTCAACTCAGGCAGCAGAGTCAAAGAATGAGAAGGAAACTCAAAAGTCTTCTAATCAACAAGGGGGGTACAATTGGAAACTGTGCAATGTCACTGCTGGGCCTGATTACATCCCATGTCTTGACAATTGGCAAAAAATTAGGAGTCTTCATTCTACAAAGCACTATGAACATCGAGAGAGGCACTGTCCTGAAGAACCCCCAACCTGTCTTGTTCCTCTTCCTGAAGGATATAAACGCCCAATTGAGTGGCCTACAAGCAGGGAAAAGGTACGTTCAATAAGTTTATGCAAGCTCATCGACTGTGCCATTTTCTTGCAATGTTGGATTAATACTATGTGTTGTTGCAGATATGGTACCATAATGTTCCCCACACCAAGCTTGCACAAATTAAGGGGCATCAAAACTGGGTGAAAGTTACTGGTGAATTCCTCACTTTCCCTGGTGGTGGAACCCAGTTTAAGCATGGCGCTCTTCATTACATTGACTTCATAAATGAGGTGAACCGCGTTATATGTTATTGTAATGCCCTCTTTTAATGTGTTTTCTGAATGTATGGTTGCTACTTGGCTACTCTCCTCCATTTGGGTTGCAAGCATTCTGGAGTTACTAATGTGATTGTGCATACCTGGCCGTGTGTTATCATTACAAATATTGTTGTCTTTTGTTTTCTGAAAGTAAACTTAAGATTGTGGTTGAGTGGTAAGCTGTCTTAAGATCTTTGCCTCATGAATAATTTTGACCCCCCCTATTGGTGGTTATTCTAATCAATAAAGTTCTAGTTTGGCTGGATCTAGGTTACCCCTGCACTTGATGGCCTGCATCTTGGATATAAAATTGGATGCATGGTATATCCAAATTCTTAAGTCATCACTAAATAAGCATGGCATTGGAGGCTTTAGGATGTGGTTTGAAAAACTTGAAAGATTGGAAAAATAATTCAAAGGGAGGTGCAGAAGTTATTTTTAGGTTGGCAGAAAGATAGAGCTGCAGTGTGGGAGTTGATTTGGAAAATGCTGAGAAACTGAGTGGGGTAGCATAGACTCGTGAATGGGGAAATTATTCAGTCAGCTTTTCATTTATTGTCATGTGTGTTGAATGATTATTTGTACTTAGATACACTGTTCCAATTCTCCTGTGTACATTAAATCTGAAAATATTTGATAATACAGCATCCCAACTGTTCCAAAATCCAGCAAAATTGCCTTTTCATGTTGAAAAGCTTATTTATCAATCCCTTACATGTTTACTGTTTTTTTTTTAATATATGTAACAAGATGCATAAGCTTTCAATTGCTTTTACTTGAATTTTGTGTTCCATTTTCCTGTGAGATTCTGAATGTTGAGACTTGTATGGTGCAGTCTGTGCCTGACATTGCATGGGGAAAACAAACCCGTGTGATATTGGATGTTGGATGTGGAGTTGCTAGCTTTGGAGGATATCTCTTTGACAGAGATGTTCTAACAATGTCATTTGCCCCTAAAGATGAGCATGAAGCTCAAGTACAATTTGCTCTTGAAAGAGGAATCCCAGCTATATCAGCTGTGATGGGAACAAAGAGGCTTCCCTACCCTGGCAGAGTTTTTGATGCTGTTCATTGTGCGCGCTGTAGAGTACCGTGGCATATTGAAGGTGGGCACTTAATTTGCATTTCCTCAGATAGGTTTAAGCTCATCCAAACTTATATTATAGACCTTTTTGGGCTGTGTTCTTTGATTTGCTCCATGTGCTGATCTCTTCTGATCGATACTATATAAAATGGGATTTCTTAGTTTTATTTAACAAAATATAGAGAGGAATATAAAATTTAATTTTTGTTTTATCTTAATTGAGCAATTGACATATGCAGGTGGTAAACTTCTTCTGGAGCTGAATCGTGTGTTGCGACCTGGTGGTTTCTTTGTGTGGTCTGCTACTCCTGTTTATCAGAAGCTAGCTGAAGATGCTGAAATTTGGCAAGGTTGGTGATTTCTTAACCAAACATGAACTGATTTTTGAGAGAGTTGATGGATTCTAACATGTGCTTTTCATGGGAATTGCTTGCAGCCATGACCAAACTAACAAAAGCTATGTGCTGGGAACTTGTGTCTATTAACAAGGACACAATTAATGGAGTGGGTGTAGCTACATACAGGAAGCCTACTTCCAATGACTGCTATGAGCAAAGATCAAAACAAGAGCCTCCACTTTGTGAAGCATCTGATGATCCAAACGCAGCCTGGTAATTTTACTGTTAAGGCGAGGAATATAGTAATAATCAATGTTTTACTGCTAAAATTCTCTGTGGATATGTGTCTTTCAACCATTGCTCCATGCATGTGTATCTCATGAAATCTTTCTGCACTTTTACATTTCTATTCACACACATACACACAAAGAAAAGTTGCATGTGAATCTAGAGAACATGCATTGAATTTGAAGGAGGTGCCATAATTTTTCTTAGAACAAATTTCCATGCTTAGGAATAGCTAGCATGCATCACAAGGTGCGTAACTTCTATAATTTAATTTCATTCTTGTGCTTAGGAATGTGCCACTGCAAGCATGTATGCATAAGGTGCCTGTAGATTCACTGGAACGTGGGTCTCAATGGCCAGAGCAATGGCCGGCAAGGTTGGGTAAAACACCTTATTGGATGTTGAGTTCCCAAGTTGGAGTTTATGGTAAACCAGCACCAGAAGATTTCACTGCAGATTATGAGCACTGGAAGCGGGTGGTCTCCAATTCATATCTAAATGGAATTGGAATAAACTGGTCATCTGTGAGAAATGCCATGGACATGAGATCTGTTTATGGAGGGTAAGCACAATTTTTGTTGTTACTTGTTGAAAGTGTTAAATGATTAATGCTCCTGTTTATTTCTCTGGCAAAATACCACACTTAACAACTTTTTATCTTTCTTGCCATGATTCCTTATAATGTAAAAATTTGTTATGCTGGCATGGAGAATAATCTACTTCCCCACCTTCCCTTTTAGCAGGGTTTGGTGCTTTTGCAAAGCTACATAATAAAATGTAAATATTGCCTTTTTTCTTTGGTCTGATATTCTTGTTGTGTTGGCAGTTTCGCTGCAGCTCTGAAGGAGTTGAACGTGTGGGTCATGAATGTGATCACAGTGGACTCTCCAGATACTCTACCTATAATTTATGAACGTGGGCTGTTTGGAATTTATCATGATTGGTGCGAATCATTTAGCACTTATCCTAGATCTTATGATCTTCTCCATGCGGACCATCTATTCTCCAAGGTTAAAAAGAGGTATAATAATCTAAAATGCATTTCTTACTGCTGAAAGTTTCACTTGATAAACCCCACTGTTTCTCTGCTTTCTGTGTCTAACCTTGCAATGGTTTGTGAGTCTTACAGGTGCAGTATGGTGGCTGTATTTGCGGAAGTTGATAGAATTCTGAGGCCGGAAGGGAAGCTCATTGTCCGGGACAATGTTGAGACCATGAATGAGCTGGAGAACATGGCAAGGTCTATGCAGTGGGAGGTTCGTATGACCTACTCTAAGGACAAGGAAGGATTGCTGTGTGTCCAGAAATCCATGTGGCGACCCAGAGAGTCAGAGACACTCACTTATGCTATTGCTTAAGCATGATTCCAGCCCAGTCATTGGCACGTCCATTCTCGGTGCTCTATTGCAAGTGAGATTAGGTATTCTTTTTGCTCTGGTTGCTAATTACAATTCATGTAACAGTATCTCCATGTTAGCTTATCTACCATGATAATTAGGATTGTCATTGTCAGATGTTTTTCGTATCTTTTAGTTTTATGATTTCTTCATCCCAAGATTTGTGTCACAGTTTCAGTTAATATTATTGTTAAAAAGAGGACAATGCATTCTTTAAGTGTAAAGTCCAATTGTTATAGGTTTGGACGAACATCAAATTTTTTGAATATCATATTGAAATGTGTAATGCTGAATTTGTCTCCATTGCATCTCAATGAAAGAAAAGTTGATGGTGGACAGCTACATTTTGTACGGCACTTGAAAAGAACATGATGACCCTTTTTTACTTGCTCCTATTGGAGATTCAATTTTTGTTTCCTCACTGTCGTAACAATGGTTTTGGAGTTCTGTAATTGATTTTTGCAGACTGTCTATTTTACTCCATTTGCCCTTGTCCTGAAATATATTTGTCAAAAACCGAACCTCATGTATGTTCTCTACGAAGGAAAATGATGCGCAAATGGCACATTGTTTCTATCTAGGTTGGATCTCATCTGATAAATGATACCAGTTTGCAATTTGCATGAACAAACATTCGCCATTGTTCATAAAACCCTAATTTATTTTAGCTTAATATGTATAGCTTTACTAGAGTGACGAGCATTAAACCCAAGATGAGATTCTTTCAATCACTACGTAAGCTACAACAAAATTGTCTGCTTGTCAAGTTTCCCAGATTCAATGAAAGAGGTTCAGAAGAAACTATGTGAAACCATCTTCTTATCTTAACCCCAACAATTAAACCAAAGCTTATCACCATGGAGGTATATATCGAAGCCAAAACCGATCAGTACTTTGAACACTAGTTAGATTAGGTCATGACAGTAATCTACTTATCCACAAAAGCAGCTTATCTATTAAAAAATCAGCCAAGTCTTTTATTTTCCCTCTTCACATGCATATTTTCTTGTTCTTCTTTCCAGTTATTTCAGTCCACAAAACAAGCCTTAACATTATTATCATAAGTTAAAACCAATCTGTTACACTTTGGAGAGGGCGCGTGTGTGCATGGGAGAGAAATGGAAGATGAAAACCGTGGAAATAGAACGGATGGCCACGGTGGAGGAAGCCCAGAAAACCCATGTTTAAAGAGTTGCAGCAGCAACAATCACAACAGTAAAGAGCAAGAACACTTCCTTCCTATAGCAAATGTTGGCAGAGTTATGAATAAAGCGATTCCAGGCAATGGGAAAATATCGAAAGAGTTAGTTCAAGAGTGCGTCATCAGCTTTGTTACCGGAGAAGCATCTGATAAATGCCAAAGACAGAAGAGAGACTATTAACGGTGATGATATTATTTGGGCCATCACAACCCTAGGGTTTGAAGACTTTATCGCTCCACTTAAATTTTATCTCAGCAAATATAGAGAGATTGAAGGAGAGAAGCTTAATGTTCCAAAGCAACAAAGAATGGAACAATAAAGGTTAGAACAGCATCATCATCAAGAAGAACAAGAACAAAATATGATATTACCTTACACTAATGTATATTCTTCCTCAGATCTTATGTCTCAGCCGCCATCTTTTATGACAGCTGATCATCAACCATTTCCTTGGCCTTTCTCTCCTAATTCCATCCAAAAACATTTAAAACTCCAAAATCGATATATGCAAAGTGATCTCTAGTTTCACATGGTTTCTTTATTTTCGTTTTCACCACCCTACAAAGAAAATGATCTCTAGTTTCACTTTCCAATTAATTTAGCAGCTGATTTATTTTAAAATAAGATTTTGAACTTCAAAGAAAGTAACGCTGTTCTTAGATCACTTGAATGTTGGAGGACACTGAAATCATTATTTAATTGGTAAAGGAATTTATAGAAATGAGATAACATGAAAGACTGATGTCAATAATAGAAAACAAGCAAATAGTTACAGAATTTTCTGCACAAAATCTATTAATTTCATCGCAATATCTGTAACAAAATCTTTCTTTCGTTCCTGAATGGTTTACGATGATGAAATTATTTTGTGACGGAATATTTTGTTATTAATTTTTATTATAAAAATAAATAAAATAATTATTATTTTCAATTGCAAAAAATAAACCAAATAATAATTTATTTTTAGCTAAAAATAATTAAAATAATAATTTATTATTGTATTTCCGTCGCCACTATCACAATCCCCTCCACCGTTATTATCACTGCTCTCATAGCCAAAAGCAACAAAGAAGCAATCCCATTATATATTATGAGATTTTTTCTTATTATTTTTTTAATTTTATTTTTTTTCAACCTTTTTATATGTCAGATTTAATTATCATTATTTTAATTGTTATTTGTTTTATTCAAAATATTTAATGGAATTGGTATTATATTCCAATTTTATTCTCCTTCAACCTTTTTATCTGTTAGATTTGGATCTTATTATTTTGACTGCTATTTATTTTATTTAAAATAATTTATGAAATTGAGATTTAAAAAAAAATCAAAAAAATATTCAATAAAAAAAATAAAATAAAAAATGTAATATCTTTGTTTTTTAAAGTTGTAGCTCCTTCATTGTTCATGTGAACAAGTGAAGGAGCTGGGGTTTTACCTAAATTCTATCAATAAAAAAGATAATTACCTAATAAAACTAAAAGACTTGGAAAACATCATCAAGCTTTATTGTTCATAATAATTAAGCTTTTTTTTTTTTAATTCAACCCTTTTTTTTCCTTTTTTTTTCTGTTCAGCTTCATACTTTTTTTTTTCTCAATTTATCTAGATTATCTTTAAACTTATCAAGTCAACCAGTTCAGATTGTGACAACCTCCATAAATTTTAATTTTAAACCTGAGCTAGATAAAGAGTTGCATCGAGATTTTTTTTTTTCTATCAATTTTTTCTTTTTTCTCTTTCTTAATTTTGTCCTTAGATTTTTTTTTTATCAATTGGCCAAGTTGCCTTTAGATTGACCAAATTGATCTGAAATTGTAATCCAAGATAGAGTGACGTGTTAGAAGGTTGCTCGTAAAATTTCAGTCTGATCCATTGGTCGAGTTAGGATTTATGCTTGATAGCATAAAATTGGCCAGCAGGTAAATTTTTATGTCAAAATTCAATTTTTTGTACTGTTTTATCTACTTAAATCATTCATTTTTTAAATTAATTTATTGAGAATTCCCATCCCTATTAATAATACAAATTTTCCTCAAATGTCATTTCCTTATAAGTTAAAAACTACGTGAGTACACACATGCTTTTACTGGTAGTCAAAATCATTCATGAGTATAACCATGCATTAATTCATTTGAAAATTCTAAATTACTTTTCTAAATATTTCCATCCCAAACTTATAAAACTTTTCCCATATTTATCACTAATTTATAAATTTTCGAGTTACGGGTCTACATTGTATCCTTTACATTCACAAAACCATATTTCCCATATTTAGATGCGTTTTTAATATCAAATTTAAGCAGACTACATCAAATTTCATTAAATTATATCCCGGAACATCACATTTTTTCATTAATTTAATTGATTTTATCTAGGGGTTTACAATATTCTTCAATGACGGTGGTGGAGGAGAAAATGGTGGTAATGAAGGAGGAGGAGGAGGTGGTGGTTGTGATGTGATCGTGGTGATGGTAGAGGAAGTGGTGGTGGTGAGATGGAGATGATGGTTGAAATAGTTGGATGATATTGTAAGTAAATTACTATTTGTAAGTGAGTTAATACTTGTAAAATATTTAACACGTTAAAATATTTTTCAATAACCAATTTTCCTGTAAAATATTTTACGAAAAACAAATACAAAATAAAAGTTTTTGGAAAAAATTTTCCGAAAACAAATACAGAAAAATCTATAAAATATTTTATGCAAAACAAATATACCCTCAACAAATCTGAATCTTAGTTGCCAACATGAAACCATAACAATTTATTATTTGACATTCAAATTAAGCCAAAACCACGATAAAATTTTTTTAAATAGATCATTTCTTTACAAAAATATCAAATATTAAGAAAAAACTTTATGAAAATTATAAACCATATTGATGTAGAAATTCAGTGATGGATCTCACTAATCTAATATATAATTGATATCTATTTTCATAGTTTTTTCCTTAATGTCTGGTATTGCTTTTACCATTTCTAAAGTAGTTGTCAAATTAACCATAAATTCTATTGTGGTGTTATTTGGCCTTTATTTTAGATAAAATGATAGATTTGAGCTTTTAAAGTTTTATCCGGTTGTTTTTTGTTTTTTCAAATTATTTTGGACTATTTGATGCTATAAATGAGTTTATGCAGGCCTTTAGAGTATTTTTTTAGGTGTTTTTAACTAAAAATAATGGTTGAAAAAAAGGTTTTTGGGTTCAAAAATCATCTTCATGATTTTGTAGATAGATTTTAAGAAAAAGATGATAGATAGTCTATCATAGCAGACAATCTATCGTCTATATATTTTTTTAAATAAAACAAGACCCAAGCTCTTATGCATGGACTAAGAGGCCCAACACCTTAACATTTACTTTACATTAAAAAAATTTAGGATCAACCTGTATCGTAACTTTGAGAAATAAACTAGGCATAGTCTAAATTTGATTGTTAAACCTAATGTCATCAAATTTAATCATGATTCAAGTTTGGTTTATGCTTTGTATGCATGATAGGCCTAAGACATAAGGTTTAAGGTGTGTTGGTTTTATAGAAATATATTTTCTTTATTTTTCAATATAAATAAACATTGAAAAACAAATAAGTAAAAAATATTTTCTGATCAACCCGAATCAATCCTTAGATGGTATAATCCTTAAGAGAATTTTGTTCACGACAAGTTGAAACTTTGATAGTTTCTTTAGAAAATATAAATAAATTTTTTTTCTTTTTTTATTGAAGAATCAACCCGTGGATGATATAATTCTTAAAATGGTTATGTTCATGAAGAATTACTTCATGGTTTTTTAAAAAATATAAAGTTCTATTTTTTTTAATTGAAGAATTTACCCGAGTATGGTAAAATCTTTTAAAAGGATCTGTACTTATGGAATTAAAACTTTGCTATTTTCAAAAAAGAATATATAAACACTATTGTAAATATACTTGGTATTTTTCTAGGTTTCAATATACTTCTCCATCTTGTTGTGAGTAGATTTGGGTTGGGTCAATATGATCCCACTAAGTAGAGGTCTTTAGGTTCATTTTGGATATAATCAAGGAAAATAGGTGCAAAACCTAATTTATCATTTACAATCTCGAGTCTAATGCTTGTATTTTAAAAATGAGGATTGAATTTTATTGTCAGACCTAAATTTCAAATAACTATCTTATAATTATTACTAATTTAGACAAACTTTATAATAGCACAACAAGTATTTTTATCATTAAAAATAAACATAATATAACTTATCTCAGGTAAGATGTATATAGTGATAGTTATCTTTACTATTACATAACTAACCCCTCACCCATTTCTCCAAAAATCATTTAAGATTTTTAGTTGCCATCCAAAGATCATTTAAGATTTCTAGTTACTATAAAACAAGATGATAATTCTTATTTTTTATTTTTATGTTTAGTTTGCCGAGATGTCCCATGTGACAACAATTATTATTCTATGACCATAGCTACTATTATCAACATTATTATAATCACTAACATAAAGACTACCACCATAACCATTAATGAAAAACATCATTAATACCTCCATAATTGACCTCATAATTTTCTCATCTTATGATTCAAAAATCATCCATGAAAAATAATTTATTTTATAGAAAAAATATTCTTCTTAATGCATTTAATAATAAAAAAATAATTAATGAGGTAAATATTTTTCAAGAATTCTCATTTTAAGGAAAACATTTTCTGCAAAACGAATTTTGCAAATGGACGCTTAAGCTCAACTCTTCTTCTTCTGTTTTTTTCAGGCGATTGATATATGTTTGTTTACAAACTTCTCATGAGTGGTTCCTAAAGTTTTAGCATTTGGTCGAATTAGAAAATTTGCTTCCTATAGTTTTTATTGTTTCTCATGAGTGGTTCCTTAATTTTGTTTACATATTGTTTTTTTATTTTTGATATAGTTCAAAGCATCTTAAAACATTAAAAAAAATTAATTTAATATTTTTTTTTATTATAAACATATTTTTAAAAGGCAACTAAATGCCAGGGATAAACACAATTCCAAACAACTTCTCACGGGCAGTTGGATGGAGCGATTGATCATTCCATTGTAGGGTAGGAAATAAAAAGCACAAAAACTAAAAAGGAAAGTAAATCGATTAATTTAACGAGATATTGAATCTTGATGGAACATGCATGCTTTTCATCCATTAATTTGAAAACGACTATAAAAGGGTCCAGAAAAGTACACATAATAGTGGAGCCCATTAAATGTCAATCAAAATGATAAATTATATGCGTTGGTGTGATTTAATTATCAGGTGTAATTAAGCTTGAGTTTTTATGACTTGATTTATTTTATTGTAAATGGAATAAAAATGACTTGTATAGTCTAAATTAAATCATTTCAATGAACAAAAATTTAAAAACACAAAAAATGGAATATGGGTTTGAGAAAGAAGGGTGAAGTTTCAAATTCAAAACAGGATTAGAGGAGATCAATAGCTAACTTTGATAGTTAATCCCGTTTCTAACATAATTAAATATATATAAAAAAAAACAGAAAGAAGGGTGAAGTTTCAGATTCAAAACCCTATAGACCAGAAAAAGAAACAAAGCCAAGTAATATTTGAAATAGATTTGTTTTGCATGCCACTTGGTACGTTTGTCTCGATGGGAAAACCATAGTTGGTTGTATGATCATATCATCACATCACTGTCCAAAAATATGTGAAAGCAAATGTTGCACTAGGGGGTGTCGTTTCAAAGACACATATACCACTGTGGAAATGGGCTCAAGACTAAGGGACAAACATATATAGATTCGAAGGGATTCTATATAGATTCGAAGGGATAAAATAATAACTTAAATTGTTAAATAATATTATAAAATATAATTAATATTTTTCTCTAATGTTATTAGGTATA
This sequence comes from Populus nigra, assembly GCF_951802175.1. Lineage (NCBI taxonomy): Eukaryota > Viridiplantae > Streptophyta > Magnoliopsida > Malpighiales > Salicaceae > Populus > Populus nigra. Next base: position 2,902,630 of record NC_084865.1, read on the forward strand.
TTGCCATAGCAAGTTGGGCAACATTTCTTTGCCATGAAGAAGAATTTATAAAATAGTGGATCACTTGCCCCGGTGAATATGAATTTGAAAGATTCAATTTGTTGCAGTATAATTTTTCCCTGCCAGATATATTTTAGTGTGATATTTGAATATTTATGAAGGTTATAATGTTAAAGAACCATCTCAATTTAAAAGTTTAAACTGTTAGGTAAAGTCTCAAGAAATGATTTATATTATTCTCTAACACACTTACTAAAATGAAAGCTCTTTGAGCTTGAAATTTGCACAGACTCACATTACCTTGTGCTTAATTTTTTATTAAATAAATGGGAATAATAATATTCAAACTCGTGACCGCTTGGTCATTAAAGCTCTGATACCATGTTAAAGAACTATCTCAAGCTAAAAGTTTAAGCCGTTAGGTTGAGATGGTTCTTTAACATTTAATGCTGTTGATCGAAATGGTTTCTAGTACCGCTAAGACTCCAAAACCACCCATTATTATAAAAATAAATTTGTAGAGATAAGTAGGATTTTAAGGTGGTATTTATTTATCATCTTGAGGTATGAGAGATGGAGGAGATATTAGGATAAGGATTATATTTTTCTTTATATTTTTTTGTTTTAAAAATATATATTTATTTTATATTGGTAGAAAATAATATAAATTATATTGTGGGACCTCACCTAGTTGCGTATGTTATTGAGTTGAAATGATTCTTTGATATTGTATCAGAGCCTTGATGACCACGCGGTCACGAGTTCGAATCTCACCTTTCTTATTTATTTAATAAAAATTAAGCACAAGGTAATATGAGTCTGTGCAAGTTTCAAGTTTAAAGGACTTTAACTTGAGATAGTATGTTAAAAAATAATATAAATTATATATTAGAATCTCACCTAACAGATGATTCTTTAACATATATTTATGTCTCTATCTCTTTAATTAAATAAATTTCAATCTCTTTTGTATCTTTTCTTTCCAAACATAATCTGAAAGCACACTTATATCCTATGCTTGAATAACAAAATTTCACCACATGTTAAAAAAATCCGCCACGCTTATATCAATCCCTTTAATTAGATAAATTTCAGTCTCATTTCCATCATCTACCAACAGGTGAAGGAAAAAAAAGGATCAATATAGAAAAAATCTAAAATTATTGTTGTTGTTGTTATAATTATTATTTTAAAACAGCATGTAGATAATATGTTAACAAATCAACAAGGGCCCTAAAAAATAAATAAATAAATAAAACAAATGGCTTTCGTTCATTATATGGTTTCAGCTTTTATATATAGCATTAGTATTTAGCTAAACAATAAGAATTATCAAATTGACACCAGTGAATTATCATGGCAGGACATGTCGAGTTCACTTTTTTCGTCGCAACTTGTTTTATTCCTTCTCGAGAAGGCAACAAAAACATGTTCTTACTATGTGCCTCAACTTGCCAAGGAACAAGGCAGGACACACCAAGATCAATGATTAGGGTTTTGTCTCCAAACTCAAGATGCAATGCAAGTAACTAGCTGGTGATGTCATTTCTGTTTGATGATGGACAGGTCTCGTTGGGCATGTCAGCCAAATGGTGAACATGCCACTCAAGAGAGTATTGGCAATTAATTGTTAGAATAAAAAATTAATTATCAACAGGGGCCAAGTTTGCTGCTTGTTTGTTCTGTTCAGATGATCAACAACCTGAAAATTGTTGTCCTCGATCGTTAGGCAGTCTATGGAATGAAGAAGAAACAGGGACAAGTATTTTGAGCTGCGCCGCCGCTGATAAATTTTGTTATTTTTTCAAGGAACTAGTGGTCGCTCTATGGCCTTGTTTGCCATTCTCACAACTGCTTTTGGGCCAATCTCTTTGTGAACGGAGAAGAATCCTGGATTAAAGGCTTGGCCAGGGCCAACACACACAGAAAGGAAGGAAGGAAGGAAGGAAGGATGCATTGCATATACATGTAAAACTAAGATCTTTATATAAATTTTCTTCCTTTAATTTCCATTAGATATAATGGTTTCTTCGTTAATGTCCCATATTATCTCACATGATTTCTTCTTTAATTATGTCTCCTTTTCTATTTGTTTTAATTACGAGGAAGAAGTTATTTCTCTTCTCAACGGTGGACTACTAGTTTTTTTTTTTCCAACTTGACTTTTAAATATTATTCAAGATAGTTCCAAAATGCAAGATATTTAGAAATAAAATTAATGTTTTGAATAATTAATTAATCCTTTAATTCAAATAATTTAATCTATTATTCCTAACTAAAGTATTTGATTTATATGGAAAGTACAAGTGGTTGAAAGTTGATAATAAATAGAGCATGTAAGCTAAGATGATTAGTAGCTGACATCTGCATAAAGTTCTTAAATGTGAGGAGTTTTTAATGTTTAAGTTGGTAAATTTATAGAAAAAGAAGTAAAATAATATTTTGAAGAAATATACTATATATATATATATATGCTGAAAATATATATATGGGGCTCTTTTTCCATGGTGAGATCATGTAGTCGGATTCCTCCTCTAGGGGGAGAAACCATAGAATCGGGCTTTTTCTATCGGAGAAACCCATGGAGTCGTCGTGGTCAAGAACATTAAACATGGTCATTTTTGGGATGGTTCTTTTAGGCTTATTAAATTTGAGTTTATGAATTCATATTTGTTTTTTTCCAAGTTCTTCATTCTAACTTCTAAAACGATCAAGAAAAGAAAGAGAAGAAACACCTTATTTTTTATATTGTCATATAGATAAAAGCATATTCTCTCACTGATTAATGTTTTAAAATACTATAAGCATACTCAAAACCTTTCATTTATTGAAATTTAAGTTGATATAAATATTAATTATCTTGGTTTTTGAGTATGCTCTCAAATTAACATCTGTGCTTCATTGAAAGACAGTTTTATGACTATGAATCTGAAGGTTAATTAATGATATATATTTTTTTTAATTTGAGAGTAAGGGTATTTTTGAGCAAGCTTGCATCCAATGGTCTTTCGAAGAAGGAAACTGGAAGTTACAATCTTCTCTTCCAATGGCAGTGCTCAGTAGACTGTGGAAGAACGAGAGGAGGAATTATCACATTCACTGGGTTTTGGGATTAGACAAGGAAATCCCTGTTACTTTCAAACCTATAACGCAAATACACCAGCAGAATGTGACAAAGAAGATGAGATACAAGGGATGTTGAATGTGGGGGAGACTCTGGGTTTTGGAAATGAGGTAGCATTTAATAATTTAATAGCGATTACCTTATAAAGTATTTTTTCACTTATAAATACTTTAAAATAATATTTTTTTTAAATTTAATTTTAGTTTTAATATATCAAAACAATCTAAAAATGTAAAAATAAATTAATTTTAATCAAAAAAATAATTTAAATTTTTATAAAACGATGTTTGGGTTGCATTCTCAAATGCTACCAAAATGTGACAGTTATGGCAGCAGATATTCAAAGACAAATTGATAGGGAGATTGACGATTGGACTGCAACACAATAATTGCAGTTTGAAGACCGATCTGGTAAGGATTTAATTTATTAAAATCATGAAGATTTTCTTCTGGAATAGTTATGTGTAGGGTACGTTTATCTCGAGGAGTCCAGTTAGGAATATGTTAATGAATAATGATATTGAAGTTTGCTTCTTGCTTGAAACTAAGAGAAAAACATGTTCTAATATAGATTTGTCAAATGGTTCTCAGTGGATTCTGAAAACAATGCGAGTGGGATCTTAGTACCTGGAATGAAGCAAGATTACTGATATACAAGATTCAGTGGTAAATTGATGAGCGGTATGGATAGAGCCTTTGCAACAAGCCATAACTGGGGCCGAAAGCCATTTTGGTTTCTTAATTGTTGGGTTTCTCAACCCATGTTTGTGAAAAATCTTGAATCTTTTCAGGTTGATTATTGTATGAAACACACTGGCAGATTTAGATTGGTCCGAAAGATTAGTTATCTGGCTACTAAATTCAGAAGGTGGAATAGTTCTGAATCTGGTAATCAAGATATGAAGCTGTAGAGATATAAAGTAGCATTCAGAAACTGGAAAAGGAAGGGGAGGATTGATAACTCACAGGGGCAGAGACTAGTGAATGTGTTGGGAGATAAGAATACTAAGTTCTTCCACTTGGAAGCAAGTATTAGGAAGAAAAGAAACAACATTACACATATTAATTGTTGTTACCCATTTTAGGATCCTATATAAATATACAAAATACAAAATATAAAAAAAATCAAAAAAATTCAAAAATACCTAAGTGAGAAGAACATATGGAATGTACAGATAATCGTCAAAGATTGTTGAGGAGGATCAAAATATCAAAAATTTAAAAATTGACAATTCAATTTTGACTGATGAAGGCCCTATTAACAAGAAAAATTCAATTTAAAAAGAAAAATTCAAAATTGGATTTTTAATAAATCAATTGGGATTTTTCAGGATTTAATTGAATTTATTGAAGGTTTAATTGCAAGAAAAAATGGTTTTTAAATTCAAATCAGGGGCTTAATTGCATAAATATTAAAGTTTGATAGGCAATTAGAGATTTAATTGGAGAAATTCAAAACCAAGGACCAAACCATAAAAGACGCAAGACTTCAAGGACTTAAATGAGCAAACCAGGGGCTAAATTGAAGACAATTGAAAGTTTGATAGTCAATTAAGGATCAATTTGCATAAATCAGGAATCAAGTATCTAATTGGAAAATGCACTAAACTTTAGGGCTGACAATTGAGTTTAACAGAGATGAAATTATATGAAATTAAAAGTTGGGAGACAATTAGGAGTGCAATTAAAAGAAATTAGAATGAAAAGGACTAAAGTAAAATTTATCAAATTCCAAATTAAAAACCCTAATTTTTAGGATTTAACTTAGATGACACGTCATTTGACTACTGCTTATCTTCTTCTTAAGCTACTCTTGTCGCGGGTGCGCGGCGTCGCGACGATCGTCCACCCTCCAATGTATGGATATATATCTGGTAAATATGGGGAGACAAGGAATTCTTTGTCTCTTGTCGGTGGAAAATGGAATGGGAGTCGCCACCTACTATTTTGGTCACTAGGAACCCTAACTGGTCTCAGAGATGGGGCACGGGGACTGGTTGCGTAAAGGGAAGGTATTAGCACCCCAAATACGCCTTACCTAAGGTAAGCTGCATTGTTTGATTGTCTGATAAAAAGCTAAGGTGTTATTGTATTTCTAGTTGTTGGTCCGTCTATGATTCAAGAAAAGTCCTCCTCAATAAGGACGTCCTTATCTTATCGGGTAAAACCTAACCATTCTAACGTCTATGTAAAAAAACCATATTTTTAATATTATGAATATGTTTTACGTATAAATTCGTAATCCCAGATACTAAAAGAAGACAAAAAGATTTTTTTAGAATTTTTGAAATATTGGCCTAGTTCTCATGGCTTGAATAAACTGGTTATTAAAGCCAAAATGCATGCTAATACATAAATTGTTTTTGAAATTTTCTTTTGTTGTGTGAAAATATGATGTTATAATATTTATATATATATATTGGAGAGACTAGGCCGTATGCATGAAAACAAAACATTTTTTGAAAACTTGACAAAAACCGGTTATTTTAATATCGGATTTGTATCTTTACAGTAATAAAATTACAGAAAATCACATATTTTTTGAAATAATTTTTGAAGAATTTTTGTTTGAACGGGCCAGACCCGGCCCAAAAGGAAACTGGGCCGAAACCAGCCCAAAATAAATTGGGCCTACTTTCTACAGGGCTGGACTCAGCCCAGCCCAAAACCACATGACTGGTTACTGTTCACTGTACAGGTGAACAGTAACCCGTTAATTAATTAGCCGGTTACTGTGCACATGCACAGTAACCGGGTAATTAAATTTGCAAAAGTGGAAAGAATGCAGAAGCTTACCTGATAGCTGACGGGCGAAGATGATGATGCTGCAGTCCTCCCGCACAAACGGTTATCACTGATTCTGGAGACGACGGCGAACGCTAGTAACACTGATGTTGGTCTCTGTCTTTCTCTTCTTGCCGATGCTCTCTCTGGTGACGACGAAGACAATGATACAGGTGTGATGTGCTGGTGTACTGGACGTTCTTCCCTTTGTATTCTCTTGCTCCTTCTCTGTTTTCCTGTGGGCTGCTGCTTCGCCTAATACCCTCTCCTGGTCTGCTGGCGAAACCGGTTTCTTCAGTCCTCACTGTCTATGCTTGCTTTCTGCTCTCTTGCGTCTCTGTTCTTTGCGGTTGGTTTTGCTTCCGTTTCTCTTCTCTCCCTCTCATCCGTTCTGTTTTCCTTTCTTACAGTAACGAAAAGGATGAAGGAAAGAAACTCCCTCTGTTCTCGTGTTGCTGGAAAGGAAGGATGGCTTCTGCTGATTCTACTACTACGACTGAGGAAAGGTGCAGCTTCTGCTGGTTCCCTCACTGTGGCTGAGGAAGGATATGGCTGCGGAGGAGGCTACAGCTGGGCGAGTGGCTTGGCTCGTTCCTGGTTGCTGTTGGTGCTGGCCATGGTTCAGCAGAGGTGGTGTTGCTAGCTGCTCTTCCTCCTGGCGTTGCTGCGGCTGCTCTTCCTCCTGGTGTGGCTGCGGGATGAAGGAGATGATGAGCTGACGATGGCGCTGTGGCTGCTCTTCCTCCCCTCTGCCGTTTCAGCGTTGCTTGGCCTCTTTGTTTCCTTTGTTTCTTTCCTGTTCCCCTCTCTTTCGTTCAAAAAAAACTTTCCCCCTCTTTTAGTTTTCCAGCCCTCTCTCTAGTTCTAAAAACTCTACCTCTCGTCCTTCCCCATCCAAAAAAAACTCCTCCTGTTGCAGCTGCTAAGGGAAGTATTTATAGGCGAAGGGGGAGCGGGCTGCTGTTGTGTATGGGAGCAGGGCAAACGGCGGTTGGTCGGCCAGACAAGGGGCGTGGGGCTTTAGGTTCGGCCACTGTTCCATGTTTTAAGGGGTGTGGGGCTTTAGGCAGTGTGTGGAGAGAGAGAGAGAGATGAACAATGTTCCCTTTTTTTATTTTATTTTATTTTATTTTAATTTTATTTGTGGGGACCCAAAAATGGGTTACAACAGATGCCCCCTCTTTATAATGCTTACGGAGCAGCATGGGTTTTGCGTAGTAAGTTTTATAAAGATAAACAAAACTGAACTTCCGAAACTGATATTGTCGAAGCTTGATCTATCTGAAACTGTCTTTACAGCAGCTCCCCTTCAACCCGAAACAATGATCAAAACTTAGTCATCTTGAGATCCCAATCCGGCGATCACCTGACCTCTAACTTGGATTAGATTAACCTGGCATTCCATCTGAGATCCCTTTTGGCGATCTCTTTTAACTAAAAATCCATATTTGTAGTTTGGCCAAACTGAAATCCCATCTGGCGATTTCCCTTAGCTAATATCGATGTTACGGTTGGGCTAACCTGAGATCCCTTCCGACGATCCCCTTTAACCAGAACCATTATTCTGTGTGTGGTTGGGCTAACCTGAGATCCCATCTGGCGATCCCCTTTAACCAGAACCAATATCTTGTGTGTGGTTGAGCTAACCTGAGATCCCATCTGGCGATCCCCTTTAACCAGAACCATTATTCTGTGTGTGGTTGGGCTAACCTGAGATCCCATCTGGCGATCCCCTTTAACCAGAACCAAAATCCTGTGTGTGGTTGGGCTAACCTGAGATCCCATCTGGCGATCCCCTTTAACCAGAACCATTATTCTGTGTGTGGTTGGGCTAACCTGAGATCCCATCTGGCGATCCCCTTTAACCAGAACCAAAAAGTCTATGTGTGGTTGGGCTAACCTGAGATCCCATCTGGCGATCCCCTTTAACTAGAACCATTATCCTGTGTGTGGTTGGGCTAACCTGAGATCCCATCTGGCGATCCCCTTTAACCAGAACCAAAAAATCTGTGTGGTTGGTCTGGCGATCCCCTTTAACCAGAACCATTATTCTGTGTGTGTGGTTGGGCTAACCTGAGATCCCATCTGGCGATCCCCTTTAACCAGAACCAAAATCCTGTGTGTGGTTGGGCTAACCTGAGATTTCATCTGGCGATCCCCTTTAACCAGAACCAAAAAAATCTATGTTTGTAGCCCGGTCAACCTGGAATCCCATTTGGCGATTCCCTTTAACTAAAGCTGAAATATGAGATCCCTTCTGGCGACCTCCTTTAATCAAATCCGAAATATGAGATCCCTTCTGGCAACCTCCTTTAAGCAAAACCAAAAACTATTTTTGTAGCTCGGTCAACCTGGAATCCCATCTGGCGATTCCCTTTAACCAAAGCTGAAATATGAGATCCCTTCTGACGACCTCCTTAGACCAAAAATGAAATATGAGATCCCTTCTGGCGACCTCTTTTAACTAAAAACAAAAACTATATTTGTAGCTCGGTCAACCTGGAATCCCATCTGGCGATTCCCTTTAACCAAAGGTGAAATCTGAGATCCCTTCTGGCGACCTCCTTAAACCAAAGCTGAAATATGAGATCCCTTCTGGCGACCTCAAGCTGATATCGGTGTCGTTCTTCCTAATGGCATGATTTGAACCTTTCATTTTCTTTTGGAGATTGCCTAATAGGTTCTTCTCATTTTTTTGTTGTTCCAAAATCAAAACCGTGATTCTTTGCTATCATCAACTCAATGATCCTTTCTTCATCCACAATCTTGTTGGATTACATTAAGGATTCCTCCTGCAACGTTTCCAAAAAACTGGTTTTGAAACATAGGTCCCATCATCTTCTTCTATTTCATGAAACTCTCTCTTGACATGAGCTTGCTTTTGAAGTCGTATGCTGGATTCATTTCTCGTGCTGCCCTATCATATCTTTGAGAAGAAGTCTTTGACTTTTTACAAGTAGCCCCCTTTTTTTTTTAATGTATGACTTGTCATTGCCTTCTTTGTCATGCTTTTGTCAAATGCTTTAACTTATCTTTTTCAAATCTACGGGCTCTCATCCCGTTTTCATGAAATGTCTTTTATTGCCCCCAGTGTGGGGATGTGATCCTGATCCGGGCTTTTATGAAGAAGAAATTCATTTCGCCTATTTCTCCTTCAAATGAGCTGGGTCATTTCTAATGTCAATGCGTATAGGTTGTACCTTATACTTGAGATCAATGGTAGTCATAACCGTTAGTGTGGCCAAAGCATCCGCAACATGGTTCCCTTCTCTTCCTAGATGGGTGATTTTTTTAATCTCTTCAAATTCTTTAGATAGGTATTCCTGGTATGAACTCAGCTTTTATTTCTTGGTTTTCCATTCCCCTTTTACCTGACAGATAATCAACATCGAATCCCCATATACATCTATCTTATCTTTAGCTCTAATGCAGCTTTTAAATCGAGGATACAAGCTTTATGCTTAGCTATATTGTTGGTGCACTCGAAACGCAGTTTAACCGAAACTGGATATTGCTTCTTATTAGGAGAGATTATTACCGCACTGGCCCTGTTACCATATACATTCACTGCCCCATAAAAAACATAGTCCACCAATCTGTCCTCCATTCTGCTTTCTTTATTGACAATATATCTTAATAGGGGAAATCTCAAATCCCAAAGGTTTGTAATCTTCAACAGCATTATCAGCCAAATGGTCCGTAATTGCACTTCCTTTTAGGGCTTTCATTGTCATATACTTTATGTCATATTCTGCAAATAAAACTCGTCACGTTGCAATCCGACTTGAGAAAAAAGGGTTTGTTCCACTTTTGAAATCCATCAAGTGGTGTAACATATAATGTCATAATCTCTTTGCCGCCCTCACCAGCGCACAATAGAGCCTTTCTATCTCAATGTATCTATACTCACATTCGGTGAGTTTTTTAAATATGATGTTGTAAGAGATCCGCTTTCAGGATTCATTTTAAAAACTACTAGAACTTCTTGGGTCACCCAGTTCTGAAACTTCTCACCCTGAGCCAACTTGCGCCCAAAGGTCTTGGCGGAGACTTCTTCTAGTGTGTGGACAATTAGTTGTGGCAGTGCTTCATCTTCCTTCCCCACCTGTGTTTTCTTATCATCTCCTTCGATCTCACCTTCTTCATCATTGACAATTCTTGACCGGGGTTTTCCAATCCTTCATCCATTATTACTTGCTTCACGACCAGGCAATGACTTTGAATTGATGTTGGATGTGTCTTCAAATGACACCCATCCTATCATGATGAGCTCCGACAACCTTTTCTTGAAAGCGTAGCACGTTTCAAAACCATGCCCGGGAATACCAGCATAGTACTCGCAAGTCAACTCGGGCTTGTACCAGATGGGGAATGGTGGTTGTAGTGGTAATGTGGGGATATGAGCTATTTGTTTAATGCTTAATAGTTTGGCATACATGTCCTTCAAATGCATGGGTAATGGCGGTAGTTGTTCTGAAATGTATCTTGTGTTTGATCTTTGGTAGTTTGACTGGTTATTTGCTCGTTTAGAGGAAAAAGGTTTGTTAAAGTTTATGTGGGCAACATGAGAGGTAGGTATTTGTGGGTTATGTGAATCCACTATCTTGCCCTTGGACCCACCTTCGAAGTTGTTAACGTGACCTTCCATTTTTCTTCCAATAAAACCCTTCGTCTGCGATGGCTCAGCTATGCGTCTAGCTTTAATCCCTTGCTCTACCACATCGTAGAAATGCTGAGATGAGCTACCCAATAGATGCTCATAATATGGTGCCTTGCGTATTGGCAAACAAGGTCACCATTTCTGTTTCTATCAGAGGGGGTTGGACATGCATTGCCTCATCCCTCCACCTTTGTGCATAGGCCCTTACTGACTCTTGGCTCCTCTTCTCCATTGACATTAGACTTGTCCGATCTGGAGTAATTTCCATGTTAAACTTGTATTGTTTAAGGAAAGCCTCCACCAAATCTCTCCAGCTCTTGATCTTGATGCTGTCTAACCTCATGTACCAGCTTAAAACGGATCCTACTAGGCTATCTTAAAGAAAATAGATTAGCAATTTATCATCACGGATTACTTCCGCCATTTTGTTGCAGTAGGATCGAAGGTAAGTGTTAGGGCATTTCAAACCGGTATACTTAATGAATTCTGGTATTCGAAAATCTTTTGGCACCACGATGTTTGGTACCAAACATACTTCGGCTGCTCGCATTGGGTCAAACCAGTCATTACCCTCAACTGCCCTTAATCTTTCTTCCAGAGCAAATAACTTGTCTTGGTCCATCAAACTAGGAGACCTATTATCCGGGATTCCCTCCGCTGTTAAGTCCACAGTGATTGGAGCATGATTTGGCTGGATAGGGGTGATAGGCACAAAATGTTGTTTATGTATTGGCCGAGTTTGCCCCCTGGTTTTGAGATGCTTATGGGATGTGAGCCGCTGGCGCACCTTCAGGCGGTTGTGCAGATGTTCCTTCCCCATTCTTAGCTCTTAGAAGTTGCTTGAGTAGGTCGGTCAGCTGAGCAACTTTATTTTTCACGGATTCTAACTCGGTCTGGTAATGTGACTCTAAATGAGCTTTTTTTTTTGTTCTCCATCCTTGTTCTGGAACGGGTGAAGTAGACTTTGGACGTGGGACTATGTTTCATGATCGGGTATGCATATGATAAATTAAAAACAAATGCATGATGAAAGAAACAATGCATGAATGCATATGTAATATGAGCTTGTTTTTTTTTCAACAAAAACGATCGATGGCCAACATTCCTCTTGTGTAATGGGCATGGACTCTTTTTGTCACATTCCTTATCAGGAGTATTTCTGCTCAAGCTGCTGCTTTGGTAGGCTTATATTTTTTACAAAAGATGGGTCAAAGCCCCTTTTCCTTAATATTGGCTAATACATCTCTTGAAAAGAGGGTACAAAATAATAAAAAGAAAAATACATCAATCTTCCTCTTCATCCATATCTCTACGCAATTCAGGTCTTTGACTACTGGAAGCTTCCTTGCATCATATCTAGAGCAATCTCCCTCTGATAGTTGTGACAATTCAGAATTCTGCCCATATTCCACAGTAGTAAATTAGGTAATGATGGTCATCTTATCGTTTTAAAAGACCTGAAAACCAAATGCTTTATGGTTTAGGTTGTTTTATGCAAAATGTACTTTGTGGAGCATACACCCTATGACCGGTTCTAAATCTTTTATGCTTGACGAGGGTAGGTTGGCTATTCAGTCTCTAAAAAGGGTCTCTTGCTGTCCCAGTGATTGCCCTCGTGGAGGCAATATGGGGGCTTGTAGGCAATGAGGTGGCACATGTACCAACTATTGCCAGTCTAAACACTCAGCGAAGAGTTGGGGTTTACACAAACTTAAACCTTGACTAACAGTCGTAAGGTAAGCTGCTAGTCCCCCACTTAACTTAAAGTTTGTGTGTGCTCTCAATAATCAAAGTATGTGGTGCATGAGACAGTTCTATATAATGCATGAACAATGTGTAAAATATGTGTAAAAGATTTAAAGCATATACGCATGAGACAATTCTATATTTAACAATAAACACACGAAAACAAAAAACAAATCAGACAAAAACAAAGCTTAGTCCACAAGGTCCCCAGTGGAGTCGCCATTCTGTCGCGGGTGAGCGGCGTCGCGGCGATCGTCCACCCTCCAATGTATGGATATATATCTGGTAAATATGGGGAGACAAGGAATTCTTTGTCTCTTGTCGGTGGAAAATGGAATGGGAGTCGCCACCTAGTATTTTGGTCACTAGGAACCCTAACTGGTCTCAGAGATCGGGCACGGGGACTGGTTGCGTAAAGGAAAGGTATTAGCACCCCAAATACGCCTTACCTAAGGTAAGCTGCATTGTTTGATTGTCTGATAAAAAGCTAAGGTGTTATTGTATTTCTAGTTGTTGGTCCGTTTATGGTTCAAGAAAAGTCCTCCTCAATAAGGAGGTCCTTATCTTATCGGGTAAAACCTAACCGTTCTAATGTCTATGTAAAAAAACCATATTTTTAATATTATGAATATGTTTTACGTATAAATTCGTAATCCCAGATACTAAAAGAAGACAAAAAGATTTTTTTAGAATTTTTAAAATATTGGCCTAGTTCTCATGGCTTGAATAAACTGGTTATTAAAGCCAAAATGCATGCTAATACATATATTGTTTTTGAAATTTTCTTTCGTTGTGTGAAAATATGATGTTATAATATTTATATATATATATTGGAGAGACTAGGCCGTATGCATGAAAACAAAATATTTTTTGAAAACTTGACAAAAACCGGTTATTTTAATATCGGATTTGTATCTTTACAGTAATAAAATTACAGAAAATCACATATTTTTTGAAATAATTTTTGAAGAATTTTTGTTTGAACGGGCCAGACCCGGCCCAAAAGGAAACTGGGCCGAAATCAGCCCAAAATAAATTGGGCTTACTTTCTACAGGGCTGGACTCAGCCCAACCCAAAACCACATGACTGGTTACTGTTCACTGTACAGGTGAACAGTAACCCGTTAATTAATTAGCCGGTTACTGTGCACATGCACAGTAACCGGGTAATTAAATTTGCAAAAGTGGAAAGAATGCAGAAGCTTACCTGATAGCTAACGGGCGAAGATGATGATGCTGCAGTCCTCCCGCACAAACGGTTATCACTGATTCTGGAGATGACGGCGAACGCTAGTAACACTGGTGTTGGTCTCTGTCTTTCTCTTCTTGCCGATGCTCTTTCTGGGGACGACGAAGATGATGATACAGGTGTGATGTGCTGGTGTACTGGACGTTCTTCCCTCTGTATTCTCTTGCTCCTTCTCTGTTTTCCTGTGGGCTGCTGCTTCGCCTAATACCCTCTCCTGGTCTGCTGGCGAAACCGGTTTCTTCAGTCCTCACTGTCTATGCTTGCCTTCTGCTCTCTTGCGTCTCTGTTCTTTCCGGTTGTTTTGCTTCCGTTTCTCTTCTCTCCCTATTCTCCGTTCTGTTTTCCTTTCTTACAGTAACGAAAAGGATGAAGGAAAGAAACTCCCTCTGTTCTCGTGTTGCTGGAAAGGAAGGATGGCTTCTGCTGATTCTACTACTGCGACCGAGGAAAGGTGCAGCTTCTGCTGGTTCCCTCATTGTAGCTGAGGAAGGATATGGCTGCGGAGGAGGCTACAGCTGGGCGAGTGGCTTGGCTCGTTCCTGGTTGCTGTTGGTGCTGGCCATGGTTCAGCAGAGGTGGTGCTGCTAGCTGCTCTTCCTCCTGGCGTTGTTGCGGCTGCTCTTCCTCCTGGTGTGGCTGCGGGATGAAGGAGATGATGAGCTGACGATGGCGCTGCGGCTGCTTTTCCTCCCCTCAGCCGTTTCAGCGTTGCTTGGCCTCTTTGTTTCCTTTGTTTCTTTCATGTTCCCCTCTTTTTCGTTCAAAAAAAACTTTCCCCCTCTTTTAGTTTTCCAGCCCTCTCTCTAGTTCTAAAAACTCTATCTCTCGTCCTTCCCCATCCAAAAAAAACCTCCTCCTGTTGCAGCTGCTAAGGGAAGTATTTATAGGCGAAGGGGGAGCGGGCTACTGTTGTGTATGGGAGCAGGGCAAGCGGCGGTTGGTCGGCCAGACAAGGGGCGTGGGGCTTTAGGTTCGGCCACTGTTCCATGTTTTAAGGGGCGTGGGGCTTTAGGCAGTGTGTGGAGAGAGAGAGAGATGAACAGTGTTCCCTTTTTTTTTTTTATTTATTTTATTTATGGGGACCCAAAAATGGGTTACAACAACTCTTATCAAACATTTACATTCTATTTTCTTTAATGAACTCAACAACATCTTATCTCTGATTAGCTATCATTGCATTGACAAATTCTAAGCTGACACCTTCAAATGAATTAATGGAAAACTACAGACTTCTAAATTGAGTAAGGTTGGATCTAAATGAAAGATGTGCACCCTCTATTAACTTCATATGGTAGTTAATGATGATGACATAAAAATTGTTCTAGCGAAGTATCAAAAGTGGTCAGCTTAACCAGCCTTGATTTTGATACTCATTTTGCAAAACCATTGATTATTTTTTTTGTGTTCACACTTTAAGCCTTCTCAATGTGTTCTTATCAAAGGTTGACCATGTTTCTCTCAAGATCAAAATGCCAGAAACAACTTTTTGATCTCAAAGTTTAGCAAAACCACCAAAATGTTCAAAACCAAGTTTGTTACAAAACTACCAATATAAAACCAGTAAGGTACACAACTTACAATTGTAAAAACATACCCAAAACCCTCCAATTGGTATTAGAGGGTGAATAATTGATTAATTATGATCAATATTTGATTGAATCCATTAAAAAGACCCTAGCAAAACCTTATAAATACCTTTGAAAAATAAGGACTAGAGAGGGGCAAGAGGGGGAAAGAAAGCTTATTCTTAGAGTTCATTAATGTAAATGTTATTTTGTTGGCTTAGATTAGTGAAGATCTTTTTACGGTTGGTAAAAAGATAATTTGGCTAAGATATAAGTTTATCAAGATTAGTTAGCATTATCTTCTCTGTAATTATTTAATTAGTTTAAATTATTTAAGAGATAAGTTCAGAAAAACTAGAAAAAGTTATTCAAAGATAACTTTATCAGTGTTTTTGTAAAACACGTTAGCAGTCTGTTACCAACGCTATCCTTATCCTTATCACATGAGACATGTATATAAAAAAAGGTTAAAATTGTAGAAAGCAATGGGTAATGTGCTTTAGAGGAAAGTTTCAGAACATAAAAGCATCAATATAAGAAAGGTTAAGTTTGACTCGTCATTGTCTTCTTGATTGAGTATTACCACCAAGTAGATGGCTTGCGCGTTACTGTGGGCTGATTTGTAAACAATATAAATGGTTATTGTAATGATAGTTTGAAGTTAGATTTGTAAACGTTTTAATATTTAAGTTAGATTCAGTAGCCCGCAAGGTCTAAGCGTTTTGGGTTTGGCAAACATAAAAGACCCACGTTAATGTGGACTTGGCTAATCGCCAAGTCCAGGTGCCTTGGATATGAGAAACACGCCAGACCCAAGCGCCTGGGTCTGGCAACCCTATATGATATTTACAATAAAACCATACGGAAACGATGAAAACACTCCTATATGCAGCCTTGTTTCTTTTAAAACCCAAGGGTAATTTCGTATTTGAATTGTATTAATAAAAAAAAGACGGAGAAGCCCCTCAACGCATTCATATTTTTATCCCCTCAAGGGCGTGGTTGTATCTTCACTGTTGATTTAAAAAAAAAGAGAGACAAAAGAAGCTCCCAACCCAAAAGTTAAAATTTTGTATTCATTAATTTGTTGTCCAAACTTTTTATTATCCATCTCTAATCCTTTTATTTGGGTATGACATTGTTTCTAGACCCAAGCTACTTGGGTTTGGTGTGGTTCCTATATCCATGTCACTTGGGTCTCGTATACGTTTAGATCCATGACGCTTAGGTCTGATATATTTGTCAGATCAAATGAATGAGAAGAAAAAAAAAGCTAAAAATACGTTTATCCGCTCATGAAAAGATAAAAAATTAAAAACAAAATTATTAATATAATCTATAATAAAAAATCTCTTGATCTACAATTATTTTCTTACACCATTTAGCTTTCGTTATCATAAAGGTATCCGTGGTATCCGTGGTATAGATTATAGACTTACCATGGATAATGGAGTCTATTTCTATAATCATGACACAATAATTATCTCCATTCAAACGTAAATTAACTATAGTTCTTCCACAGACGTGGTGCCAATAAGAAGGCGCAAAGTATACAGTGAAGAAAACTTTAAGTTGATTTTGTCATAACCAATAATCCTTCTAAAACCTTGTGAGATTTTTGAAAGGCAATCAACATTCCAGCCAATATTTGGCAATTTCGTTAGAGACACCTATGCTAGTCTATCAACTACACAATCAGATTTTATCCATAGCCTAGCCTCGTCATGGAACTTATTCCAATGATAAATGTCATTAGCCAAAGCTTCCATCATCGAATCAGAATCATCAAATAAAATTAGTACTTGTAATGCCCAAAGAAAGTGGATACCAGAAAATACCAAACCAGTTTGCAGCAACCCCTTCTATGTTATCAAGTAATCCACCCCCTTTAAAATCCAACCAACCAAGTTATTACGATGACATAGAACATCTTGGTCTTGTGAATTACGAATCACCAGTTTCTCATCAGAATGATATGTAGCAAGATCATTAATTTTTGAATTATGAACATCATTTCTCATCAGAGTTGAATTCTATTATCATTAATTTGTTCGGGTGGAATAGTAACTTTATTCATAGACAACCTGTTCGAATTCAAACCATAGATCATGAAACCTATCAAGAAGCACACCATCAGAGTTATTTGACTTCATAGTTAAAATACCAAGTCTCCTTCCAGTCGGTTGTTTTTCCTTGAGATGAAAAGAGCAACAACTTCGCCAGTTTTCATGAAAGCAGTCCTTAACGAGCGATCAGCCAACCAGCTAAGGAACCGTTCAAAATAGATCTTCAATTCTCCTTGAGCAGAGTTTGTTAGAACTTTGTGGACGGGTTAACAATTGGTGATTTTGAAAAGGGTTAGGGAAAGGGTCTTGTATCTAGGAAGAGTGTGATTGATAGGCTAGGTTTTGGATGGGAAATTTCCATTTTTTGTATTTCTGGGAGAAAAGGCATGTTTTTTTTTTAAAAAAATATATATTATATTACCAGTACATGGTCTTTTAGTTTATTGACCAGTGTTGATCATGCATGCTTAATTTAGTAATATTTTATTTATAAAAATATCATCTTTCTTCTTCAATCTTTCCATATTATCTATATATTTTTTTCATTTTTATAATTCTTAAAAAAAAAACAAAATAAATTGAAAAAGAGAATTGAAATGGATGAAGAATATTAAGTTATAAGTAAATTTAAAAACAAATAAATTAAACATATAATTTCTGATTATGATAACTATTTAGTTTAGTACTTTGGTAAATTAAAGAGTAAATTATAATAACTTTAGTAAAAAGGGATGGATACTAGAATAGTTTTTTTGTTCTTTGAATGCGCTATAGGCAGAACACCGGCGCTCAATTTTCTTGCAAGTGAATTCAGAAAGCTACATAGAAGGTGGTGGCGACCCAGGCACCCACATGAGAAAATATACAAAGGAGATAGCTGCTAGCCTAGCTAAATTAGATGATACACAGAGGCAAACAATCATCAAAAGTATCCAAAGCAACTAAAAGGTAGATGGTTTAGAAGATGAAAGCCATTGAATGAAGCTTTGGAGTGTAGCGACATCAGCTCTGTAGTGCTTTTGCGTGAACTCCAACAAATCCGACCATGTGAAATCCGGGTAAATCCTTTGCCCTTCTCTGGAAACAAGATCTTGTGGGGGTCTCACTACTTTTTCCTCTTTTGGACTCACAAAGAAAACCAGTGATCTTCTCTCGCTGTCCCTGTTCACCACTGCTCTATGAAGGCAACTTTTATATCTCCCATTGGATAATGCCTAAGTATCGAACAAGCAAATGACATCAAATGATTTCAGCTGGTACAAAGCCATTGAATCACACATGTCAACATGTATATATTACATGGGTTAAAAAATGTTCTTGATGTACACGTTAAGACTTGAACATTTGAGACTCCTCAAGTGTTGTCTAATCAGAATATATATATAATCTTAAAACTTTACTAAGCATCTTAACATTTTACTCGTAGAAACTTTTTACTTCTTTCAAGCGATGATAGCCATTCAATATGTGTGATCTGGACGATTTTGAGTTGACAAGCTTGTAGAAACAGCTGCAGTCCAAACGCTAGTTCGAGGCCCTGAAGGTTTTTGACATGGACAAACATTTAATGGTCTGTTTTGGTTGTGCATATTTTTTCTTCCTTTTCTTTTTGACTTGGCTTGTATTCATTTAACATCATTCTCTTCTTGGCACTGGCCATTCAATAAGACATCAATCAGTCAATATATATATATATATATATATATATATATATATATATATATATATATATATGTCGTTTCAATTTTATTTTTTTTCAAAATTTGTGGTGATGCCAATATTTGTCTAAAGTCAAATGTCTTAATCTAAACTAGAAATAATTCATCATGACATGAACCTTTCCAACGCGACATTTTCTTTTGTACCTACCTGGACTAGTCGTAATCATGATCTATTGCTATTTGAAAAAAAGCATCTCAATTTATGATAAAAATATAATTTTATAAATTATATTTTTCTCGGTTATGTCTTTTTTAAAATTATTTTTTTTATTAAATTATTTTAATAATTGAGAAGAATAAAGATAATAGAATTCAACTCTTAAGAACTTGGCTAATAACGTTTTAATATCATATTCCTTTCGTACCAATTTGTTTGTCCCCTTTATTTTTTTTAAAGTATTAAAAAAACAGAATATATATATATATATATATATATATATATATATATATATATATATAATGTCATACCATTCAAAATTGCTTCAACCTTTCAATAATGTCCTTTAATTTTTTTCCTTCTTACCTTTTACAAAAACTTATTTTATAATACACCCTCTCATCTCAAGAAAACTCTTTAAGTTTAAAACCTACACAATTGTAAAATAACAGTGAAGATAAAATAGATGCTGTAGAAAAGTTAAAGAGAAATTAACTTACCATGAAGGTATCACCAATGTTTACAACTAGGGCATCTGGACGAGGTCGGATTGCTAGCCATTTGTTGTTTGAAAAGACTTGAAGACCACCAACTTGGTCTTGGTGAAGTATTGTTAAGGAAGTTGGGTCACAGTGAGGACCAGTGCCAAGAGTGAGGGTAGAATTATTGCAAGGTGGATAATAGTTACACCTCATTATTGAGCTTCCATCTTCAAAGAATTTGCGATAGTGTAAACGATCAACTCCTAGGCTGATGGCCAACAGCTCAAATATCACTAGGGATACTTTCTTCATTGCTTCACAGTAACTTTGGTAAACCCACCTTCATAGAGCAATGTTCATGTTTGATATTGCGTCCTCGTGATTTTAAAAAGAAGAAAACTACAATAAATTTTAACTTATCTGGTATTTATGTCATTTTTTAAAATAAATCTCAAGTTTAAATCTTTGTTTTGTAATAAAAAAAAGGAAAAAAAAAATATTTGCACCGTAGGGCTATCAAACTCGAGACATGTATACTTCATTCATACGGTTAGAAAACTTTGGTTTACTTTGTATAAATTAGTAAAATCCAGTTTCTTTTTCTTGGTAAAAAAAATTGTAAATAATAAAAGAAACTTGGAAATTTCTAGAATTACAATATTGGGATATTGAGAAGACTACTTCAGGCATAGTGTGCCGGAAAGACTTCTCAAAAAATCAACAAAACGTGAAGAAAAAGTCACTTCTAGATTATTACCATTAAAGAGACAAGATAGTACGGTAACTTAGGACGCAGCTATCTTACCCAGTGTGTTCAAAATCTTTTCCTAAGACGGACTTGAAGTAGTCAACAACAAGTGGCACAGAATCATCATCCCCGTGGTAGCCAAAAGAAAATGTCTCCTTCCATGGCAACTTGGATGAATATCGATGTGCATGGGCACCAGAATATCCACTCACATCACCTGGCTTTCTACGGACACTGAGTTTCTTGTCAAGAGGCAGTTTGAAAATCTTGCCAATCTCTTCATGAGCACTATGAATGAGACTTACATCAACACCATGGTTGGTGACTTGAAAGAAGCCATGGTTCAAGCAAGCAGTCCTAACAAGCTCAGCAGCTTGAGCAGTTGCAACCTCATCACCTTTAAGGAATCCTTCCAAGTCTATCATTGGCTCTTTAAGCTCATCTTCGTTGTGAACTAAGTCTCCATGTGGCCACATGAACTCTGTGGGCAAGTTGGCTTGTTTTTGCAAGAAAGATGAGTCAAAAACAAGAGCCCCAGTTTCATCTTTTGTAAGATACGGAGGAGGACACAAGAGAAGACTTGAAGAAGTTGAGTCCATTAGGAGAGACATTGATGAGGAGCTGGTTTTTTAGACGAGCTATTTATAGAATTGATTTCAGTAGAAAACGAATACGGAGGGTTAGAGAAGGATAAATTTTATATGGACATGATCTCTTGAACGAAATCAGTTATAAGGTGTGTTTTTTGGGGTTTCAGAAAAAATCAAAAGACATCTCAGTTTTCACAATTCGAATCATACTGCACAATTCATTTATTAAGCTGGCTACATATGGAATTCAAAGACACCCATTAATGAACAATAGCTATTAATTTGATAAGTCCTGAAAACTTCAAGCATGATTGGTATTTTCACAATTATACTTTAGGTTCATAGAGTGATTGGACATGATCTAGTTGATGAGTTGGTGGGATAATAGACTTGGACACAACTTGGAGTGATTGGACCTGACCATTAGTCTAGTGGGTTGACAAGGTGATTTTTATGCTCATCTACAAAAACAAGTTTTGTCATAACAATAAATCATCCAATATCTAAGTCAATAAATGTAAAAAAAAAAGACTGTGTGAGAGAAAAAAGATGCAAGATAGAGCACATGGTACGAAAAGGTGATCATGATATGAGATGATCATGGTGTGCGGAAGTGGTGCTAATGACCAAGAGGTGATGAGCAGAAGGTAGTAACTAAGAAGTGGTAGTGGTTAAAAGTAGTGACCAGGAGGTGTTAACTAGGAATTGATTTTTTTTTAGAATAAATCGATATATTAAAAAGGCTAACCAGAAGATAGCCAAAAACAAGATATACAAAAGAAAAAGAAAAAAGAAAAGAAAAGAGAGTCACAAAAACAAAAAGCAAATACAAAAGGAAAGGAAAAGAGAGGCAACAAATACATAACCGAAAAAGAACATCAAGATTGGAGAAGCTGATACACCATGCTTAAAGCCTTGATTTGGTGTTTGACCAATCTATAATACCTTCAGGTCCCATAATTAAAGTAGTGCCAGTAGCCATGAAGAACTTATTAATAGACTTGAGCCAATTTGAGAGGCGATAAAGAATTAAGGAGAAACTGTCTTCGAAGGTCGCAGCTCCATCATTGAAGATTACTTTGTTCCTCATAAGCCATATACTCCAGTTAACACAATAAGAAAGCATAGACCAAGCCTTATGCTGGAATTTTCCAAATACTAGGTTGGGCCACTAATGTAAAAGATCATCCACACAGCAGGGAAGGCAACCACTAATACCCCACCAATCCAAGAATTTCATCCATAATTTCCACACTGGTCTACAATGAAGGAGAAGATGATTTGAAGTTTCAATCTCATTTTCACAAAAGATACAAAAGGCTTGATCAACTGGGTTTATATTGCAGCAAAGTAAGAAATCCTTAGTGCATAATCTATTCTGAACAGCTAGCCAAAGAAAAGATTGAACCTTAGGAGGGACCCCTTTAACTGTAAAGAAAGCCTTAAAAGTTCTAAGCCTTAGAAAGCCTTAAAAGTTCTAAGCCCTAGATTCACAATTCTGTCAACAAGTAAAGAACAACTTTTAACTGTATAACTCCCATCTGTTGAAAATGACCAAATTTTCTTATCTGAAGTTGTTGCCTTTAGCCAAAAGCTTTCTAGAGATGAGAGAAGGTAGACAACCTGCTCAGTTTCAAAGAGAAACAATTGTCTCCTCCAAGATAACTCCTACTTCCATTCCTTTTGCTCCCAATTTCCCATATCAGCAATTGTGGCATTCGGTTTACTGGAAAGAATATAGAGTCGTGGGTAAATGACTTTCAATGAAGAGTTGTTAAACCAAATATCAGACCAGAACCGAGTTAGATAGCCATTTCCCACTACAAATATGCAATTATTGGCTAAAGCTGAAGAGACAGAGTCTGTTGAAGTCATAAGGGATGAGATGTCCCTCCAGATACAAGACAATCTTCTATTAAAAATAGGAAAACCATTTTCAAATACTGGCTTGAATTTGGTGAATACCATCTTTTTCCATAGCTCATTACCAGGAAGAGATAGCCTCAAAATCCCATTGAAAAGCCTTGCTTTATTCTTGGCTATCAATGACCCAATCCCAAGGCCACCCCTATCCTTATCTCTAACAACCACACTCCATTGGACTTTGCAGATTTTTCTCATTTTGACAGTTCCGGACCATAAGAATTTGCGTTGGATGGAAGTAAGTAAGCGACACACACCTTTTGGCATAAGGAAGATGAACATGAAGTACAAAGGAAGGGAGTTCAACACACTTTTGATAAGGCAAATGTGACCGGCCATGCTCAACATTCTCCCTTTCCACGAGGTGAGTTTCTTTCAAAACTTATCAATGATGGGTTTCCATGTTGAAATCCTTCTAGGATTAGACCCCAAAGGCATACCCAGGTAGTTACATGGAAGAGAATCATGCCTGCAGAAAACTAATTTTGCAAACTCATCCAAGCAAGAGTCATCAACATTGATTCCTATAAGAGAACTCTTAAAAAAATTAATGTGCAAGCCTGAGCATAGAGCAAACCACCTTAAGACTCTTTTAACTGACTGGAGGGCATGTAAACTAGCTGGCATAAAGACAAGAGTGTTATCTACATA
Source organism: Populus nigra (assembly GCF_951802175.1). NCBI lineage: Eukaryota > Viridiplantae > Streptophyta > Magnoliopsida > Malpighiales > Salicaceae > Populus > Populus nigra. Next base: position 2,926,096 of record NC_084865.1, read on the forward strand.
TTATAGGTGACTTAAAAAGTTATTATAGCCAAAATCAATACCCCGAAAGATGTTTGAGGTTGCCGCATGTTGAAAGAGAATAGATAGACCTTCAGCAGCAATATTAAAAAGAAAGGGAGATAGGGGATCACCTTGCCTAATACCTCGCCCCATTTTGAATTCTGGGGAAGGAGAGCTATTAACTAAGACTGAAACCTGACCAGTAGACAAGCAGGAGGAAATCCACCCTCTCCATTTAATACTAAAACCCATGTAAGTCATCACCTCATCAATGTAATCCCATAGAACTGAATCAAAAGCTTTTTGGGAATCAACCTTGAATATGAGACCTGATCTTCGACTGCTTTTTAGATCATAAACCACTTCATTAGCTACCATAAAACCATCAACAATTTGTCTGTCTGCTATAAAAGCAGTCTAATTGTCACTAATCAAGCTGCTTATTACTTTAGTCTGCTGGACAAAATCTTCGCAATAATCTTGTAAATACCATGGATCAAACTAATTGGGCGATACTCTTTGAATTCTGAGGTAACTTTTTTTTTCGGCACCAATGTGATATAGGAGAGGTTAACCTCTTTTGGCATAGACCCTGTTCGAAAAAATTCAGTGATAAGGTCAAATAAGTCTTCAGCAATAAAATCTCAAGCGAGCTTATAGAATTTAAAATTGAAGCCGTCTGCACCAGGACTCTTAGAACCATCACAATCCCACACACATATTTTAATTTCATCAGAAGTCACCTCTCGCTCTAGCCAAATAGACAACTCTGAATTTAACCTTTTAAAACCTACAGGACCCATCTCTGCCTTATTCCCAATTGGAGCTTTATACAGATTGTAAAAATAATCAACAACAGCGGATTTGATTTCTGGTAGAGACCGAAGTTCAACCCCCTTATGATTGATCATCATAATTTGAGATTTGGCTCTCTTGAAGTTAGCTATCAAATGGAAAAACCTGGTATTACGGTCCCCTAGCTTGCACCATAACTGTCTAGATCTCTGCCTTCACTTACATTCAACTCTATTACTGTAGGTCCATTTATCCCTTATAAGAGATTCAAGCTTCAGTTGATCTGAGGGACATAAAGAATCAGCCTCCTGTTTTCTCTCTAGATCATCAATTTGGGAAATCACAACCTGAAGCTTGTGCTCCTAATCACCAAAAGCATCTTTGTTCCATTGCCGAAGTTGAGCTGCTACAAAGCTAAGCTTCTTAATAAATCTGAAGCGTCCTGGAAGTGCAGTACACCCATCAAACCAGAAGCCTCTAATAATGTTTTTGAAGTTAGGGAATTGAAGCCAACAATCCAAAAATTTAAAAGGATGATAACCATTCTCTAGGAGGCAATCAGACACAAGCAAGGGACAATGATCTGACATTTCTCTAGGTAGACGATGGAGCATTACATTGGAGAACTGAAGAAGAAAGGATTCATCTGAGAAAGCACGGTCTAGTTTGCTCATCAAGCAATTCCTGAACCAAGTGAAGTAACCTCCAACCAGTTGATACTCAATAAGGTGACAAGAATCCAGAAAATTCCTAAAAGTTGAAGAGCCCCGGATATGAAGATAACCACTGCTTCTATCAGTCTGTTTTAAAGTCTTATTGAAATCTCCCACCATCAACCACGGAATAGGGAAGGCATGTCTGAGGATACATAAGTTATTCCAAAGATCCCATTTTTCTAACAAAGAACAAGGGGCATAAACACCAACAACAACACAAACAAAACCACTTTGCATATGCTGGCCGTACAGACCAATCCACCCGTAACCATATTCAACAGAAGAAACCTGAAATTTTGTATCATCCCAAAGAGCAATAATACCCCCTCTACTTCCTTCAGCCTCATTACAAGCCCAGTTAACATTGCTATTGTTCCAAACATGAAAAATAAAAGAGTCTGTGCAAGTCTTAATTTTTGTTTCTAGAAGAAAGCACACATCAATATTATGAGTATCAATAAGCCTACCCACAGCCCGTAATTTTCCAGCCCTACCCGGCCCACATAAGTTCCAAGAGAGAACTTTTATAAAGAAAACAGAAAAAATCCTAACCAAAATAGAGGAAACAAAGGGCTTACTAGACAACCCTCCAGTCAGCCTCCTCTTGTTGAAGTTGTTTCCGAATATCTCCTTCAAAAGCATATAAGTTGGAATTGTCCCCAATAAGCAGAGCTTCCCTAATCTGGACCATACCCTGAACTTCTCGATCTTCTGAACTCACAGTAGCTTCTTCATATCCTGATTGTACAGATCCTGTTATACAAAGATGTTTATGAGAATCCCCACCATTTTGAAAATGGCGTCTATTCCCCATGTGAACATCTGAGTCATTTGTGGATTCTTCTATGTCATCCGCATGACTCTGTAAAGTCCCATGAATAGTTAAAAGTTTTGTCTTTCTTCGTCTTGAGCAAAATTTCACTTGACTGTTGTCCTGTTGAGCAAGATCTCTAGAGTTGGTATGCATAGTAGAACCCAACTTTAAAGGTTGGGGCCATGTATCTTGAATTGGCTCCTAGGCCAAATTATAATTGGAGTAAGAAGAAGAGGAGGTACTGTCAAGGGAGTCAGAGCAGTAAGTAACCAAACTAAGCTGGGCTTCTAACATAAAGGGGTGGCTCGAAGTAACTTGACCAAGGTCCACCAAATGATGAGCTTAAACATTAGAGTCTTGCACCTTGCTAACATCTGTATTATTGTTGTTAGTGGTGCTGACGTGATGATTTAAGTGTTGAGTATATCCTAAAATTTCAGGGAAAAGATCTGTAGACATTGTTGGGAAGTGGACTTGCCCCCCTAGTTGTTGCAGTGCATTTATGATGACAAGAGAGCTGTGGTCTTGGAGACTAGTGGGAGCCGAATAGGTAGCCTCCCTATAAGCTGGATCACCAGCTAGATGTGGTTTAGTAGTTGCCGCCTTTTCACAATTTGAAAAAGATTTCATTTTCTCCCTCGTATCAAGCCTCACGTCATGAGTAGTTTCAACTGGAAAATGTGCTATAGTTCCATCCGAGCTAGATTCATATCCATAGGTTGTGTACCCATCTTCCAAAACTAAGCTACTATGGAAGGTGTCCATGGAGTAGCAAATTGAGTCAGCCATGGGATAGTGAAGATTGTCGATTTCATCAATACGAATGGTATGATCTTCCTCATCAATGTGCAAGATGATTGTCTTCCTTATATCTTCATCACTTTTTGTACCAAGTAATAAGCGTAAAGATACAAGAGCTGAGCGTCTAAGGCCTAAACGATCAAAACCAATAATATCTCCTGTAGAACTGAGAAGAGTTGCTAGATAGTTTCTGTTCCATCCAACTATTAGCAATCCTTGTATGGAGATCCATGCTAACCTATCAATGGCACAATCCATAGAAAGCCATGGCCTTATATCATCAAAGTATTTGTCCCAGTAAGGCAAGTCAGCCTGAAAAGCATACATCATGGAGGGATGATCTTTAAATAGGAGCAGAACCTGTGAAGCACCAAGAAACCTCATTTCTGTTGATTGAATATCACAACTAATAAGGTCATCTTGAATCTTTCTATAGTTCGCACCTGCAGATATGGATGCAAGCAAACAGTTGTTCTGCCATGATATGTCTTGTGGTTTTAGAGAGTAAATGACAGTTTCGTTCGTCAAAACAAGTTTAGGTGGCTTTTGAGGAAGACAAGCTTCTTGCGCAGACATTTGATGGTGCGGGGTATCCATTGTTTGCAGAACTGTTGCATAGGTTCGGTGATCTCTTGTTCTAAAAGGTGGGCTTTTCAGTCTAGCTACAGGTTTAAGGGGATTTTATGGGATTTTGCCTTGGGTGTGTCTTGTTTCAAATCTTGCTAAGTTAACCCACAACTTGTAAGAGTCAAACCAAATATTATTTAAGCTGCAAAATAGATCATCAGTTGAGTCTTTAGAGGAAGGGGTACAGAACCCAAATCATCTTCCAGCTTTGTTTGGTTTTCTTGCCATAAAAAGGCTTTGGACAGATCCAATTTAGAGAAGACAAGCTCGAAGATCATGGTAGGAAAGGTAGCTTGGATATCTCTCCAAGTAGAACTTGTATGGTTGAGGGTGGTGTGTGTGGGACAGGGGACATGAAGGTGGAAGGATTTGGATGTTTTGTTTGTTTGAGGGATGTTCATGTTGATGTTGGTTTGCCATAGCTTTTTAGAGAGGTTTTTTAAGGACCCTGAAGGAATATGATATACCCAATAGCTTCTAAACAGGATAGAAGTCGTGTCAGTCTACAAAAGAACAACAAATCACAACAGGATAGGAGGTGGAAGTGGTGGTGGGTCGGCTGAGTTAGCGGGAAGTGATGGGTTGAAGGTTTGTTTGGTTTGAGAGAGGAACAGAGGAAGAGAGGGGGAAAATCTTATGGGAAGCGGCTGGTTTTGTTTCTCTAGTTTTGGTCAGGGAATGAAAAGTGAGATCTGTCGGTTGAGGGAGGGGAAAACTTTGGCTGATGAGAGGGGAGAGTGGTGCTGAGAAGGGGAGGCTTCTGTGTTAGTGGGTGGCGGCTCTTTTCAAAATGTGAATCTAATTACCCTAAAGCAAAACCAAGAGCAAAAACTGACGAAGATCTTCAAGCTAAAACAAGTTAGATTCCAAGCCAAAACCAAAGCAGTTGCTGGTGGTGGTGCTGCAGCTCGAGATGCTCCTCACTGCTGCTAAGACAAGTGGTCACGCTTTTGGATCCAAATGATCAGTTGTTGGAGCCACCGCCGGTGCTGGAACCGCCACTGCTAGAGCCGCTGGAGCCATCCCTACCACTGCTTGACCAGTTGGAGATGCTGGATCCGCTGCTGGTGGAGGTGGATCTGGATCTGCTGCTGCTGCTGCTGCGTTACTAGAGCTCCTTTGCCGCTGGATCTTTATTGGTTCAACTTGTAATGATCAAGATCCTATAATTGTAACGAAGGGAATCTGACCCATAACAAGTCAGTCAAACTCGGTTATCCTCAATTTGTAACTAGGAATTGGTAGTGTGTGGTCTCGTGTCTTTATGTGATCTATTATTCTTTGTGTAGGATCCTCTTGTAAGCACTTGTTCTTGTGTTATGTAGTTGCTCATGTTAACTTATATGGTGACTTGAGGTATTTATAAATCTTGGTCAAGTCAACTTATTTCTTAAAGAGTGGGGAAATGATGGAGAGCTACTTCGTTGTGAGTGAAAAAAATATGAGTTTTTGATCATTATATCATTTATAAAGAGGTTGATGCACGTCATTGGTCATAGTGCTTTATTGTGCTATTGGTAAAGAGTTTGGGATTGATAGATACCCTTTGAGATGACATGTGTGTAAGAAATAATCATTGGTGAGAAAGAATAAGTCTCTACTTTGTATAAAGAATTTGGTGTGCTTTAATAGGTGATGTGCGACGCCATTCTGACTTTATGGAATTAAAAAATTTATTGAGGTATGCACCCAATAAGAATATTTGGTTGAGGCCCAAGAAACATGGAGGACAACCTATTTAGGCTTTGTAAAGTTGTTTGGGTCAGGCTCAAACGACTTGGTTGACCTTTCTCTCCCTCTTTCTATTTTTTGTTTTATTTTTTGACATCGTTATTATTATAAAATTTATTTAATTGTTCTGAAAAATATATAAAACTATTATAAAATTTGGTTGAACAAAGACAACACCTTAATTTAATTTTCTCATAAATGAACACTTGAGAAAACACGAAACTTTAAATGGATGGTGTATTAGATTCTAATATTTTATAACCATTAGAGAAATTATCTCGTCTAAAATAAATAAACAAAAAAACCATTAATATTATATATAGTTGGAAAAAAAACCAATTTTAACACTTAATTCTTTAGAGAGAAACGTAAACTCAACTATCAAATCTAGTACTACTAAAACCATGAATCATCAAAATAATAAAATCTAATACTAACTAACACAATGAATAACAAAAATAATATTTTTTATGAAAATATGCCAAGAATCTTAACAAAATTGACAAGTAGAGAAATATAAAACAATAATCACAATCAATCACACAAAAACATACAAGGAATTTACATGGTTCGATACTTAGGATTGCTCTATAGCTAAGATGATCAAATAAATTCATTATGTGAAAGTTAAAGATTACTGGATGTCATTCAAAATTGTTTTCTCATCCCAAGTCTCAAGATTTTTTTCTTATCCTATGCGTTCTAGCTTGAAACAACAAATAATCAAGAAAAAATAATTAAGAATTCTCTATTTCTCTTTCTCTAGAAAGCTACCTCACAAAAAAAAAAAAACCACTCTAAAACTTTCTCTTTTCTCTAGCCATTAAAATATAAAGATTGAGTACTAAAAAATAAGCATTACCCTACAATATAACAACCTTATGCTTTTATATGACCTAATTCTCTTAGCTTCTCTAATAGGCTATGTTTGTGAGTTTATTTCTTTCTTATATAGGCCCATAATCTAACATAAATCTAATAAATCACCTTAGCTTAAATTGAGCTTAACTTTACAAAACTTAAATTTCCCTCAAATCACTTTTTTTAAGATCCTCTCATATATTACTATTGTAATCCAATTTTGGCCCATTGACTTTTAATTTAATTTTTACAGGGTTTAAAATGAAAAATTAAAAGATCAAAGATTTATTTGGATAAAAAGTATGATTTGTCAACTTGCATGAAAATTAAGGACTACAACGTAATTTTGTCATTCTATCCTTATCTTTGAGATAATCCTTACCTTCCAGATAATTCTTACCTTTGAGATAATCCTTACCTTCGAAATAATTCATACCTTCAAGATAATCATTATCTTTGAGATAATGATAGTTATCCGCGTTCAAATTTGATTCTTAATCAAATTCAAACTTCAAAGAAGAGAAGGAGTTTGATTGAAACTTGGTTTCTCACATGTGAAGGGACTCTGGTACTATAAATACAGATCTCAGGGTATGAAAAAAAAAGGGGCGAGAGATGATGAGAGAGAAACCCTAAAAGAAGAGACCCCAAGAGGTGGCCATTACCAGAAACCCTAAAGGAAAGAAACAAAAAAAAAAAGAGGGGGGCGACGAACCCTATACTAGCCATCGCCCCCTCAACCCTTTTTTTAGCCCAGTCTCCCTCGACTTCGCCTCTAGCAGCCGCACGCCTAGGTAAATTTCCTTACTTCCTTGCTAAAATAATTAACAGGTTACTGTTGCATGCATACGTGAACCTTTCACGCATGGCTAGGCTAGATCCAACCCAAAAAAAAAATTAGACAAAATTCCAAAAATATTTGAGGCCTTCGTTGAATTATTTGTGGGCCCCTCACACTTTGTTTAATTTTTTTCTTTGTGTTTGTATTTTTTTATAGATGTGCTCAATCTGTGGACTATTACTGTTAAATGCAAATATGTTGTGCAATGTTTTTTTTTACTTCCATCTAAAAAGGGAAAAAAATAATAAAGGATAAACAAGAAAAAAATAACATAGAAAATTTCTTCTTTAAATTCATTTTTTCCAAAAATATTCACTGACGTCAGAGTCAAGAGTATCATATTTTTTGGATTTGTGCGATATTTACCAACGCCAGAGTTGGAAATATTCGTAGGAATTGTTCACTGACGCCAGAGTCAGGAACATGAAAGGAAGAATAAAAAAAGAGAAAAAGGAGAACAAATTCTTAGCAATTTTAGACAACACCAGTAATGCAGCTTGCCTTAGGTAGGACGCTTAAGGGGTGATAGCATCTTCCTTTTTGCGTAATCAGTCTCGTACCATAGAATCTCTGTTGACTAGTTAGGGTTCCTAGTGACTATAATACTAGGTGGCGACTCTTTGAACAAGACCTTTTCCCCTAAAAGAACAAGATACCAGATATATGTTCTTTTTCCATTATCTAGATAATTTTTAATTGGTCGCCGCGATGTCCGAGTCTGACTATTACACAAACTAACATAATACAAAAAAAATACTTAAACTTGACCATGTGGATGATTCAACATATTTGCAGGGTTCTTAGCTATATAAATCTTTTTTATTTATACATCCTGAGATATAATATTTAGATAAAGTAATACCTAACATTGGTATATATTTGGTTCTTTCATGGTATAAATGATTCTTCGCTAAATGAATAACACTTTAGCTATCAAAATGCATGACACTCAACTTTTGTGCCAAACCAAGATTATCAACCAAACCTCTAATTCTTAGAGCTTTCTTCATTACCTCTGTCAAAGCAATATACTCAACCTTTGTTTTAGACAAAGCAATATTGGATTACAAAAATTATTTTTCCAACTATTAGCACACCTCGAGAGAGTGAAAACATCACATGTTAAAGACCTCCTCTGATCTAAATCACCAGTTAATTTGAATTCACATAACCCACAACACTACCACTAGTGTTCCTAGTCTATCATATACTAAGCCAACATATGAATTACATTTGAGATAATGAAGTATTCGTTTCATAACCCATCAATAAATTTTATCATGATTTTGTTTTATAAAACTACTAGCCAAACAAATCATGTAATAGGGTTGGATGTGTGTATGCATGCTCATATAATGCTCCTAGCAACACTTATATATGAAACACAAGATATGTGTTTTTTGTCTTGATAATAAAGTTGTAGTTAATCTAAATTAGCATAACCATACTTAATTAGTGCTTTTATCTATAATATTTGCCTTCATATAACAATACTTTATGATTATTCTTTAGGTGTATTTTCTTGAATATTATCTTGTACCTTTTCCTTAACAGGTTAGATTAAAGTGTTTTTTATATCATCTCTAAAGCTCTAACCTCAAACTCCACATGTTTTCCAATATCTTTAGTCCCTCTTAACATTAACAACTCAACTCCTTTTCTTTACAAAATATACCAGACTTATCAAATATCATATCCCTATTCGTTATAAACTTATGTGACTTGGAATTGACACATCATAATTAATATCCCTTCATTATAGATGCATAATTTAGAAATATGAATGTCTTTGTTCTTAACCAAGCTTATCTTTTTTTAATATGAGCATAAATAGGAAAACTAAATACTCTCAATGTAGAAATAATTAGTAGTAAAACTAGATTGTACTTTAAATGGACTCTTCAACTTTAAAACTATTAATAGAGACTTGTTAACTAAATAAAAGACATATGGACTACTTCTTCCTAAAAGTCTTTTGATAATCCATCTTGTGAAAGCATACAAGGTGTTTTTTCTAAAAATATTATATTTATATATTCCACAACCATATTTCAGTGTGGTGTACTTATGATAATATGATGTTTAGCAATACATGTGTTCTTGTAAAACTAATCAAACTCACTCGAATATGAGTCTAAACCTTTATTAGTTGTTAAGAGTTTGGTTCCCTTACTAATATACATTCCAGTCAAGGCTTTTTATTTTTTGAACACAACACTTTTTTTTTCAAGAAATATACCCAAACTTTTCTAAAATAATCATTAATAAAGTATAGCATATATTGTGCTATACCTTTTAATATAACAACAGAATGAGCCCTAAAGATTAGAATGAACATAATTCATGGGTACCCTAGATATAATGAATAACTATATTGAAAATCACTCTACACATACTTATCATAAATGCAATACTCATAGAAATTCAGTCATATAACAAATCTTATTAGCTTAACTTCATCATCTTTCTCTCACTTATATGTCCTAGTTACATATACCATAATTGAGAAAAAAACACTATCTAAATCAACAAAGATGATATCCCAACTAAATCCACAACTATTTAACCTTGAGGATGGTAAAACCTAGTAACTAGTGATCATTTTATTATGATAAGAACACCTTTATAAAGTCTTAAAACTTCATCTTTAGTAGAATAACCATAATCTTAGCACTCAAGAAGACTCTAAGAAATCAAATGCTTTTTTTATTTATTTATAAAACAAGCTAGCTTCTATTAGGACAAATATAAATATGCAATTCGAATAAGAATTCACTCATCATTATAACTATCAATAGATACGACAAGAGCACTTTCAACATTATTAACGTTTTTGTTTTTACTAGTAACATTGTACAACATCAAATGTTTCCTTCTTTTTTCATCATTTATCTTTCTATTTAGGAATATTATTTTTAATATAACCTATTTTGTGACACATCAAAGAATTTAATTTTCATAACTTCAACTTTGAGCTACACATGTCTTTACTACTCAAGCCTTTATTGTTTTTCTACCCCTCACAAAAAAAACCCTTTGCATGCGCTGATGCATGAACTCCAGAACTCGCTTACCTCATTACCAATCTTCGATACTTATTTTTTCAACTACCTAGAGTTTAAGAAATTTTTAACATGTTATGAACCAAGATATACCTTATATATAGTAAAGTGTGAAAAAAATTATCAAAAAATAAAGGTAAACAAAACAAAATCAAGGCTTAGTGCTCATCTTCATTTTTAATACCAATATTTTGTAAATCTAAAATTATCTTATTGAATTTATCAAGATGGTCTTTGATAGACAAATCTTCTTCCATTTGGAGAAAGTGTACAGTTAATGCTTAAAATTCAATCTATTTTTCAAGTTTTTGGCTATGTAAAGAGCTCTTGATTTTTTTTCCCCATAACCTAGCAATAGTAGTCTCATCGACGACCTCTCTTAAAACCTTATCGAACAAACAAAACTAACATTATATGCTTGTTTTATGATATCTTTTTTCTCCTTGTCTTCCATCTCAGGTAAACTGTCTACACCTTTTAGGGACTGTTTGGATGTGTGTTAGTGGTTGCCTTTTTAAAGTGTTTTTCGCTCGGAAATGCATCCAAATAATGTTTTTTTAAATAATTTTTAATATTAGCACATCAAAATGATTTGAAAACACAAAAAAATAAATTAATTTGAAGTAAAGAAAAACAATTCAATTTATTTCAAAAGCACTTTTGAATTGCAAAAATAAATGGGGTCTTAGTGCCTTAAATTAGCCATGTTGAAGTAACAATATGTGCATCTTAATACTTCAAAGATTAAATCTTTTTACTGCCATTAAATTTCTCTACATCAAACTCCAGTACCATCGATATCATTCTTACCACCTTCACGAGAGTCAATTGATAATATGAGATGCTTTGATACCATTTTGTTTTTATGGAAATAACCCAACAATCTCAAAACAATTGGCAAATATAAAAATATAAAACAACAACCACAATCAAAATCACAGCATGACACATAAGTAATTTATATGATTCAACAACTTAGATCTATTTCATAGGAGTGTTGGGAATTCAAGCAATCCAAACACATCAAATTTACGTGGTTCCGCAACTTGCCTACTCCACGGAGCTACTGGTTTGTATTAATCAAGCTTAGAAACAATACAAACAACAAAACAAGGAGGAGGAGAAAATTCTTCTCTACTCAACTCAACTCTCCCTAGCTCTCTCTCTCTCTGTGTTTCTCTCTTGTTCTCTCTACACTTCGTCTCTCTCTCAGCATCTCTATTTATAGGTGAGACACTCTCCTTTAGTCAAATATGGCAGCCACCATTTTCAATGGTTAGGTAACCTACCATGCCTAACCTTGCAGCCATGTTTGACAGCAGCCATGCTTGACATGGCTGCCACCACCACCATCTTGTGTCCACACATAACAATCTCCCACTTGGACACAAATGGTGCTAGATCTGTCTTTTAATCTCTGAGACCAACTGAAGCTTTACACAGCTTCAGTTTATCAAGAGTAACTCCTTTGGTTAACATGTCAGCTGGATTCTTGCTTCCGTAGATCTTTTCTAGCATCAGTTGCTCCTCGTCTAGCAATTGTCGGATGAAGTGATATTTGATCTGAATATGCTTCGTCCTGGAGTGAAATGCTGGATTCTTGGCAAGGAAGATTGCACTCTGACTGTCGCTATACAAAGTACCCTTTTCATTCATCTTGCCTAATTATTTCAGGAAACTCTGTAGCCATACTATCTCTTTTGCAGATTCTAAAACTGCAACATATTCAGCTTCGGTTGTTGAAAGAGCGACGATCTTTTGTAAGGTCGAACTCCAGGAAACAGCAGTCCCTCCTAGAGTATATACATATCCTGTAGTGCTCTTTCTACTATCAACATCTCCTGTTAGATCAGCGTCTACAAAACCTTCAAGTTTCAAACCACCAGCTGTGAAGGTAAGACATGTCTTTGATGAACCTTTTAAGTATCTCATGATCCATTTCACCGCCTCCCAATGTTGCTTTCCAGGATTGCTCATATATCGGCTTACAACTCCCACTGCATGGGCAATATCTGGTCTAGCACAGACCATAGCATACATCAAAGAGCCGATAGCTGAGGCGTATGGAAGCTTATCCATGTATCCACTTTCTAGCTTAGTTTTTGGTGACTGGTCTTTGCTGAGCTTGAAATGATTCCCCAGAGGTGTACTTACTGGTTTAGCATTATCCATACTAAACCTGCTGAGAACCTTCTTGACATACTCTGTTTGTGAAAGCTTTAGTATGCCTTTGTCTTGATCTATGATGATTCTCATGCCAAGTATTTGTTTAGCAGCTCCCAGATCCTTCATTTCAAACTGTTTTGACAATTGTTGTTTCAGCTTGTCAATCTCCTCAATGTTGGATCCTACAATCAACATATCATCCACATATAATAGTAGAATGATGTAGGAGTTGTCAAAATGTTTGACATAGCAACAGTGATCAGCCTGGCATCTTGTGTATCCCGAACTACACATGAAGTTGTCAAACTTCTTGTACCACTGTCTTGGAGCTTGCTTCAAACCGTATAGGCTTTTCTTTAGCTTGCAGACTTGGTTCTCCTTTCCTTGTATTTCAAACCCCTCTGGTTGTTGCATGTAAATGTCTTCCTCCAATTCCCCATGAAGAAAGGCTGTTTTTACATCTAATTGTTCAAGATGTAAATTCTCTGCTGCTACTATCCCTAGAACAACTTTGATTGATGTAAGCTTCACAACTGGAGAAAATATCTCAGAGTAGTCAATCCCTTTCTTTTGTTGAAACCCTTTTACAACAAGTCTTGCCTTGAACCGTTTGCTTCCGTCATGCTCAGTCTTTACTCTGTAAACCCACTTGTTTTGCAAAGCCTTCTTTCCTTCAGGTAGTGTGGTCAGCTCTCAGGTCTTGTTCTTCAGTAACGAACTCATCTCATCCTTCATGGTTAACTCCCACTTGCTTGAGTTTCCATCTTGTAAGGATTCTTCATAACTTAGCGGCTCACCACCATCTGTCAGCAAAATATAATTTAGTAGAAGTGTGAACCGTTGTGGGGGCTTTACAGTCCTTGAAGACCTGCGAACATAAACAATTGGTTCACTTGGCTCTACATCTTCTTGTGTAGTAGTGGGTACAAATATGCTTGAATCTTCTTGTAAAGACTCTTGAGTTTTGTTCTGCTCGGTAACATCGGGAAGCCCTTCTAATCTGATGAATTCAGATTTTTGTGGACTTGTATCTGAATCAGTCATATCTGTTTCTGTACTTGATCTGTCTTTGTACAAAACTTTCTCATTGAAGATCACGTTCCTGCTTCTGATAATCTTTCTGTTCTGATCATCCCAGAACCGAAATCCAAATACTTCATCTCCATAGCCAATGAAGAAACATTTCTTGGATTTGGCATCTAGCTTGTTGCAAGCATCAGAATCTATATGCACATAGGAAACACACCCAAAGACCTTTAAATGAGAGAGTTCTACCTCTTTTCCTCTCCATACTTTCTCGGGCAATCTGAACTCCAAAGGAATTGATGGTCCACGGTTGATCAAGTAAACTACAGTATGAACTGCATCGGCCCAAAATGTTTGAGATAACCCAGAATGCAACCTCATGCTTCTAGCTCGTTCATTGATGATCCTATTCATCCGTTCAGCAGTGTCATTCTGTTGCGGTGTGCTTGGAACGGTCTTTTCCATTTTGATACCATTAACAGCACAATACTCTTTGAAACCTCCATCAATGTATTCTCCTCCATTATCAGATCTTAAGCATTTCAACTTCAAACCTGAATCATTCTCAACCATAGCCTTCCACTTCTTGAATGTTTCAAACACATCAGATTTATTTTTCAGAAAGTAGACCCATACCTTTCTACTGAAATCATCAATGAAAGTCACGTAATACCGAGAACCTCCAAAAGATGCTACTGGAGACGGTCACAATAAATCTGTGTGCACCAGTTCTAGCTTTCTTGGTCTTAAGGTCCTGCCAACCTTTAAGAAACTGAGCTTCTTCTATTTTCCAAGAACACAGCTTTCACAAATGTCTAGATCAACATTTTTAAGCTCTGGCAGTTTTCCCTTCGACTGAAGTATCTTCATCCCCTTTTGACTCATATGGCCGAGTCTACAGTGCCATAGCTGTGCTTGATTTTCTGCTTTAGTAGAGGCAATAATGTCTGCAAATCTTGTGGTCATATACAGGGTGCCAGTTTTCTTTCCACGAGCCAAAACCATTGCTCCCTTTGCTACCTTCCACATACCTCCAGAAAAAAGGATTGAATGACCACTCTCATCAAGTTGTCCGACTGAGATCAACTTCTTCTTTAGTCCAGGAACATGCCTTACATTTTGCAAGTTCCATGTAGATCCATTCATTGTCTTGATCTGCACTTCTCCTATACCCATAATCTCCATTGGTTGTCCATCGGCCAGATAGACTACACCGTGATCTCCAGCAATATAGTTTTGCATCATCTCATGGTGTGGTGTACAGTGGAATAAAGCACCAGAATCAAGAATACAATCATCAATTGGACTTTGTACAGCAAGAATCAAAGCGTTTTGCACCTCATCTGTGGTAGCATTTGCAGAGTCAGCTTCAGGTTTTTTCGGTGTTGTGCAATTCTTCATGAAATGACCAGGTTTGCCACAATTCCAACATTCAACCTGCTTTCTGGGTCCGAACTTGCTTTTACTTCTGTATCTTGATTTGGATCTGCCTTTGGATAAGCCTCTATCCTGTCTCCTCCCTCGAGTGTTAATGTTGAGAGCTGATCCTGAACTTGAACTTTCACCTGAGTCTTTCCTTCGCACTTCTTCAGCTAAAATCAAGTCTCGGATGTCATCATATTTCAGTTTGGATTTTCCAGCTGAGTTGCTCACGGCTGTCCTCATACCTTCCCAACTGCTTGGAAGTGAAGCTAGCAAAATGAGTGCACGGATCTCATCATCAAACTCAATCTCTACAGATGACAATTGATTTGTGATGGTATTAAAGTTGTTGAGATGTTGTGTGACGGAGGTGCCTTCTGTCATTTTCAAGTTGAACAACTTCTTCATCAAGTGCACTTTATTATTTGCCGAGGGCTTCTCATACATCCCAGACAAGGCTTCCATTAGTCTTGCAGTGGATCTTTCTTTTGTAACATTGTGAGCAACTCTTCTTGATAAGGATAACCGGATAATACCCAAAACTTATCTATCAAGAAGCAGCCAATCTTCTTCTGGCAAATTTTCTGGTTTGCTCCCCATCATAGGAAGATGAAGTTTCTTCCCATATAAATAGTCTTCAATTTGCATTTTCCAATATCCAAAATTTGTTCCATCAAATTTGTATCTGACGGATAATACGTCTCGGATTCGAATCTGTCAAATCTGACCTTACAGATGTGTTCGGAACGGCCAAAACTATTGGAAACGACACTGAGATCACCCAAATCGAACTTCGGATGGCTCAGATTTTAACAGTCAAAGTTTTAGATCAACAGACGGTGCAGATGAAGCCGCGTGTCAGGCCAAAATAGTGTCTGCGAAGCACTGAATCAAAACCCAAAGTGATGACGTGGCTAGATGACGTGTCATCCACGTAAGCAATCTTGGGCCCACCGTGCTGACATGGCAAATACACGAGTAATTATCACTGACGTGGCAGATGACTGTGCAGAATAGCTGGCGTGGCTGCTGACTGGCTGATGACGTGGCGGGTCAACCCGGTTCAGTTGCAGGAATTCGAGCGAGGAAGACGCGTGTGGAGCGTGAGGTGCGTTGGTGCGCGTGGGCAGGCCTGACGTCGGCGCGTGCGGGCGTGTGCGGGCATGCAGGACGTCGGTTCTTCTCCAGGTTTTCAACAGTGAATTCTTCTTGGCTTCCCATACACGATGGTAATGTCAAAAACACGTTTTGAGAACTTTGATTTTTAAGTTTGGATCAAACACTCTCTTTTTCAAGAACAAGCTCTGATACTAGTTGTTGGGTCATTCAAGCAATCAAAACACATCAAATTTACGTGGTTCGGCAACTTGCCTACTCCACGGAGCTACTGGTTTGTATTAATCAAGCTTAGAAACAATACAAACAACAAAACAAGAAGGAGGAGAAAATTCTTCTCTACTCAACTCAACTCTCCCTAGCTCTCTCTCTGTGTTTCTCTCTTGTTCTCTCTACACTTCGTCTCTCTCTCTCAGCATCTCTATTTATAGCTGAGACACTCTCCTTTAGTCAAATATGGCAGCCACCATTTTCAATAGTTAGGTAACCTACCATGCCTAACCTTGCAGCCATGTTTGACAGCAGCCATGCTTGGACCATCTTGTGTCCACACATAACAATGAGAGACTATTGAAAAAATCTATTATTGAAAGCTGAAGATTATAAGATATCACCCAAAATTACTTTCTCACCTAAAGTTTCAAATAACTCAAAACTTACTCTTTAACTCAATGTGAAACAAGAAAGAAAAAAAAAATCCCCATTCTTTTCTCTCTACAAAGCTACCACACACGGACAAAAGAAATCACTGTCAAACTTTGTCTTTCCTATAGCCATACAGAATACACACTCACAAATAAATCTTGCCTTAAAATATTACAACCTTATATGACTTAGAGTTCTTGACTTCTCCAATTGGCTAATAGCAAGCTATATAAGTTTACAAATACATGAGTTTAATGTTTCTTACTTGTGTCTGTAATTTATGACAAGCCCAACAATAATTTCTTAAAGAAGACAAGATACATAAAATACATAGAGTACGTAAAAAGAAAGAAAAGAAGGCCCACGGAACTTTGCTGCTCTATCTAAATTTAACTCACCCTATCTTGGTCTATTGATAAACTCTTTTTTTTTTTTTCCTAACTCAAAATTCTGACCTCTTGTTGCAAGAGCGATAACCCTAAATAGTTTCAAATATTAATAGATTCGCTCCAGCTAAGAATAAAATGGAAAAAAAACGAAAAATAGAGAGGGTGAAGGGAAAGGCCAAAATGCCGTCGATCACTGGAAAGATCGATATTTAAAGATTTGGAGGGTTGCTAACGAGCCAACAGCTGAGACGAGTGGCCGCCCTCTCATCCGCTCCGGTCACTCTCAATTTCAAGATTGGTACAGTACATACTTTAATTTTTAGACGCTGAAAGCAAAACTAAAATCACCATGCACCACTACTATATATCCTTTGTTTTTGCCTTTGGTTTCTCTTCTACTGCTTGAAATTGCTGGTTCCCAGGGACCAACTACGTCGACATTTTTTTTATCTTCTTCAATAAGACAATATCGTACGAAAAATTATTTAAAAATCTGTTCAACTTAGTTCTTTTTACATTTTTTTTTTCGTAAACAGATCAGCACCCCATTGCGGCTAGCAGTGTCACCATAACCACCACTTTGCCACCACTATCTTCGTTATAACCACCATAATCACCACCTTGTTCCTTTATTATTCCACCAGCGCCCATGACTTAATCTTCACCATTCCATCAATATTGCATATTATGATCATAATTTTAATATTATTATCTATCAAATAATACTGAAAGTATTATATAACACATTTATATAAAAAAATAAAAAACAAATACAATTAAAAAATATTTATCGAAATCATTTTTTATAGAAAGAGTAAAAGTTAGCATGTCACTTAAATATTTGATTACTATTTCTCTACCAGAAAATTAACAAGTATAAACAGAAATAATCATTTTTTGTTGGTAGATTGCAGTGAATTTTACTGGTAGACTTGTTTATTGTTATATCGGCCGGTTAACACTAAGGAAAACATTTCATTGGTATATACTAAGAGAATTGTAGTGGAAAAAAAAATTAAAAAGGCAAAAAAATACAATAACGTGTAATTTTTACCAATAAAATTAATTCGAGGGTAAAGTTCATCCGTAAATATACCAGCAGAAATAATCTTTCAGTATATACCGATAAAATTACGAACGGTATTACAGTGTGATTCAAAAATGCAAATTATACGGTGACGTGATATTTTTTACCGATAAAATGCCCGACGGAATAATTATGTCGGTAAATCCATCAATAATATTTAATTTATAACATGAGGATCGACTCTCCTTTCCCCCTTCCTCATTTATTCTTCTTCATGTATCTTTTTCTACAACAAAGAGTTAACCCCCTTCTCACCTCAATCTCAATACAATTCAATCTTTCACAGCAAATCCGACCACTGCAATACTGATTTGTCATAATTTTATTGAATATCTTCAACCTCAAGTAAGCAAACATATATGTTTTTCAGGTACTAAAATCTTTGTTGTCATTTTCCTCTGCGGCTTTCTTATCCTTCAACTGTCGTCATCCTGATTATTTGGGTTGATTTGTGGCTTTGAAGGGACAAACACTAGTGGTATTCAAAATTTTATCCAAATCCTGATCAACAATGATGACACGAATATAGTTTCATCATATGCCCTTACAAAGATCACTTCGTGTGCATATATTAATTAATTCTCAAAATCTTTTCATTCACGTAGCTACTCCCGTATATAATTATATAATATGTTAGTTTTAGAAGGACGTGAAAAGAGAAGCATTCCGAGAGTTTTAATCTAAACTTTTGACGACATAAAATTGCATTTTTACTCAAAAAAGAATTAATAAAATATTATTATAGTCTTGACTAGAATACTAAAGCAAGGCATCGGTCAAATATGCATGATTTCCAATGTCTTCGTGGGAAGGGAAGCCCAATCTTGCTTGGAATCAATTTCCAAATTCCAACACCATGTTCGTCTTGTAGTAGGCATGTGGCCGCCCTTTCCCATGCAGGAGGCCAAAATTGCAAGGGCAATTAATAGAAACAATTTTGTGTGGGGAAATTATCCAGATTATAATAATAAATTAATATTTTTTATTTTCACTAAAAAAAACTAATGAACTAACTTGAAAGGTATAAGAGTCTTTTCACAAAAATTATTTATTATTTTTAAATTATTTGGAGATAACTTGGTATTTTTATAATTTTTTACATAGTTAAATTACTTGGTTACTTTTAAAAGCAAAAGAAAATTAACTTTGACCTAGGAGCTTTTTTGACAATTCCTTTTGCCATGAGTAGTGTAGTTACTTCATTGCCCCTGAAACCAAAAAAATCTTAGGCTTGACTTTGTGGGCATTTTCATCATTACACATTGGTATTTTTTTTGCAATAATAATATGATCCTAGTGATGATTCGGTATTTTAATTAAAAAAATAATTGCTAGAGCATTCGTGAACAAGTAAGCCATCTCGCTATCTTCGGGCGGCGTGTGTTATGGATCACGAAGGTGAAAAAAGGGCTTTCTTGGCATGTGTGACTAAATTGCCCCTGATTTGGTGATGATTTGCTTTTTTCTATTTTTTTCCCTCTCCCTTCCTTTGTTTCCATGTCTAGCCTTGCAACTTTTCAGTTTGTTTTTCCTCAGGATTTGATCTATATTCTTTCAATTGCTATTTTATTTATTTAAATTAATTTATAAAATTGAGTGTTTTTTCAATTTTATCGTCCATTATTTTTTTAATTTCAAATTTGATCTTCATTTTTTTTTTATTTAGGGTAATTTTTAAAATTGGTTTTTTATATGATTTCATCCTCCTTTATTATATTTACATAAAAAAATTTATCTTCATTCTTTTGATTATTGTTTTTTTACCTTGGAAAGTTATATATATATATATATATATATATATATATATATATATATATATATATATTATCATTTAATATTAAATCGAGTTTCTTGATTAACTTTGAGCTAGGATTTATGAAGTTGCAAATTTGAGAGCTTAACCTATGTTTAGAAAATTTATCCAGGGTTATTTTTTTCTTTTTCAAAACTTGTTTTTTTTCAATTTTATCATATAGAATTTGATTTGATTAAACGTTGGGCTCCATGATTTATTTATTTATTTTCCTTACATAGGATTTTTCATTGATTTAAAAAATTAT
The DNA here is from genome assembly GCF_951802175.1 of Populus nigra. Taxonomy (NCBI): domain Eukaryota; kingdom Viridiplantae; phylum Streptophyta; class Magnoliopsida; order Malpighiales; family Salicaceae; genus Populus; species Populus nigra. Next base: position 2,946,255 of record NC_084865.1, read on the forward strand.
GTAAATTATCTTCGGTCCTTTTATTTGTCCTTCTTTGTTAGATTTAGCTTTTTTTAAAAGAAAATTTTTAATTAAATTATATTAATTTCTCAATATTTGTTTGAGAAAAAAAGTATCGTTTATTATGTCACCATCTCTTTTTTTTTACATTTTTTTAAAGAATATACAAAAATATTCAGCCCGTGGCGTAGAACGAAGCAAAAAATCATTTATTATTTTTCTAAACTTGTGTTTTTTCAGTTTTATCCTTTAAAATTTTATTTATTTAGAGATTAGGTTTTGTAATTATTATTTTTTAGCTTTCTATAGGATTTTTTTACTAATTTTAAAAACTACTCGTGGTTATCTCTAGTCTTTTTATTTTTTATTTTTTACTAATTTTTTAATCATTTTATTAAATTAACTTCTCTTATTGAATTCAGTCATGTTAACAACTCGAGTCTTGAATTTTTCTTTCTTCTTTAAAAATACTAGCAATGCCTGAGCATCCTTTTTTAATGTTAGAAACAATTTGATCTAGGTACGTCGCAACATAGCATGGGCCGCCAATCTAGGTTTGCTGGTGTTATTTATTTTTCACTTTTTTTAATTGAATATATTTTTTTATTTTAGGCCTTCAATATTTGATTAATTATAATTTGACTTCCTAATTTTTTTATTTGAATTCCATGGGATTATAACGGGTTCATACCCCAGGTCGTAGGTTTTATGGGTTAAATGTGGTTGGTCAAGTCGATCTAAAGTATCGTCGTCTTAATTTATTTATTTTTGAAAAATTTTTCATCCAGAATGTCATCACCTCAATATTTTAAAAGTGTTTCATCCATTATATATCAAATCCTTGATTCTTAACATCTTTACATTTCTTTAAACGTTATGATCTAACCTGCGACGTAACGTGGATAAAAAAACTAGTAATATATATTTAGTGTGTATTTGGTATTGTGGTGCATGATACTTTTTAAAAATACATTGTTACTTAAAAATACATCAAAATAATTTTTTTCAGTAAAATAATGTTTACTCATTGACGGAATAATAAACAGTTTGTTTGAAGTTTATATGTCAAATTCATCAAAGAAAATACTGATGGACAAAAAAAATCATTGATAGAATGACATGTGGTTTTTCTATTGATATGTTATATTTATAGATAGAAATACTGATAAAATGAAGTGGATAATTTTTTGACGTACTTTTTTCATCAGTAAAATTATTATCTATAGACTAAAAATCACCGATAAAAGTTTTTCTGGCAGATTAATTTTGTTCATAAGCCTATTAATAAAATTTGTGCCAACAGACTATGATTATAAATACTAACAAAAAATTTCATCGATGAATATAAAAATTTCTAGCGGTGAAAAGGGATTAATTGGGACAAATATATTTACTCAAGAATCTGCATGACCCCGGTGGGTTATGCACGAAAGAACCGATAGTCTAATAGATAACACATAATGACAGAAACCACTTTCAATTCAAAAGTTTAAACTCTTGATTTTCCATATCTTGTATTATGGGTCCATAACCTCATACATATACAAGTATATATCTCTTTAATTTCCACTCATACGCATACCTCAACACAGCCAAAAAGACATGTTGATAGATTGATGAATCTCTCATTTTCCCGAGTTATAGGCTAAATCAAAACGCTAGAGAATTAATAATGCAAACTGAAGAGAAATAATTGGAGGGAATGGAATATGCTAGTCCACGAGCTAGAAAGACCACAGCGTCCCAAATCTTAGGAAATGACATCATAAAACACTTAGAATCCCATCTTTCGTTTGCCTGACGTTAGTAAACTTGGCTTATACATTTCTAGTTCCTCAAGAAAGCCAGCCCAAGGGGGCCATGAAACCAAGAAAATCCAAAGGGGTTCACGTGGGCTGACAATCTTTTTTTTCTTACAAAGTGGACAAACTTAGCTTGTATAACTTTTCTCACATATATTTGGTTTGCATGTCTCCTTCAACTTCAAGCTCTTTTAACCCTATCTACATATACATTTATATTGTCCCCACAAGTTAATGCTATGTTCTTCTTAAGTTGTGGAAGAACATAAGCCATGCACGTGAATAAGATTCTATTAATCCTGGGCCATGTCTTGTTGTTGGCGGATTCGCAGGAAAAATTTTTCTACCATGACAAGATCAAAATAAATGACATTATCATTAATTATTGAACTAATGGACATGTGATCGATGATCGTGATATTTGAGAATCCTAAGAGGATTCTGGGGCTTTTTCTTGGATATAAAGGGAGGATGTGATCCATGTACTAGTGGCCAAACCACATAATTGCGCATTCAGACAAAACCGATCAAATTATTTCAAAAATTCTGAAACAAGTTTGTATGCGTGTGGAAAATCTTTAGCTAGTTTCTAAACATTAAATCTATCAACTGGCGATCCTAATGAATATCCAGCTTTCCCAGTAAAATCTAATCTGTAATCTCTTCCTTTTAAATCTTTCCCAGCTCATTAATTATCTACGCGCAATATTCATTTCTCTCAACTTTGGCTAACGCAAGCTTAATCAAGACAATATCATAAAGTTCAATATCAGATTAACAGGAGTAAACATGCATTGACACAAATCATTTTTGTCAGTTCTGATGGACGACGGAAACTGATCTCTAGAGAGCCGTCAACAGATTTACCATATGATACATGTTAAATAATATTTATGTGGTCTTATTTATTAAGGGTAGAATAGTACTTTCAGTTTGACCTATATATACTCTATTTGTATTTAGGTTAAGACTAAGCATTTATAATATACAGATTATTCAGAATTCTAACCTCCTTTCTCTATTTGATCTCAATTAATTTAACAAAGGCAAGTTTAGTACTGTAGCTAGGAGGTTTACTTCTTAGCAAATTAAAGATCACTAAGTCCTCCTACGGAATGAACATAATCTTTGGATATAGAGACGGATGTGGTGATAAAACTAGATATTCTATGTCAAAGCAGTGAATAATATACTGAATGAATTGGGCTATACTGAAATGAAAAGGTTATATATATATAAATGTTTGTATTTAGAATTTTGGTATTTAATTATGTAAAATGAGGGAATTTTCCAACAAGTTTTTGCACATCGGACTAATTAAATTCTTTTCCATTCATGTTTTAAGGTCATTAATTACATTTAAATTGATTTATTCATAAAAAATTGTTTGCTCATAATAATTTTTATAAGATTCAAATTCAAAAAGATTATGAAGAGATTAAAAATCCACTTCTCAACCAGACAAGATCTGTACAGATGTTTTCTAATTATTATTATTTTTAAAGATTAAACATCTATTTCTCCTTTTCTTTTGCATCTAAAACAGTCAGGGTATATGAATAGTGAAGGAGATGACCTCTATTTTTTTATATATATATTTCCCTCTCTTTTTTCATTTATTTTTTTTTTTTTTTTCAATTTCATTCTTCACTATTTGCTTGATTTTGAATTTATCTTTATAAATTATTTCAATTTTTTTATATAAAGTTATCGTATTTTCAAATAAACATCTTGATATTTGGATTGTGCTTAATTTTACAGGCATTGTTATTTTATGATTAAGTAAAAATAGTTAGAAAAAACAAAATTCTTAAACTCAATGGAGTCCCCCACCTGGATCGGGAATTTAGCAAGTTAAATCATGAAGTTCAGGTTGATCCAATATGTCGACCTCACAATATTTTTTTTAAGCCATCTTCAATTTTTTTAAGGTGAACCATGCTTTTTACCATTTATTTGTGTTGTCTTTAGATTCGACTAGGTTATGTCGTAACAACTTCTACATTGTTTAATTTTAAATTCAGGCCAGGTAAGGAATTGGATCGAGAGGTGAGGAAAATGTTAAAAGATAAAATTAGAAAAAAAAAACATAATGATTTTGTTTTTTTAAAAAAATACTATTTCAATGGATAATATTTTATAAGGTGGTGCACAGTAAGAACATCACCTCTTTTAGTTTTTTTGTTAACAAGGACACAATAAAACGATGAGAGTCTACCCGGGTTAACTCGCAAAACATGTGACCCGAATTATAAGACTAGAATAACTTCATAGAAAACAAACCAAAACAAATAATAAAGCTTAATTTTTTATCAACCAAATATTGAATGATGAATTTTTTAAAAAATACAAATTAAAAAAAAACTTGAGTCAACCGAATTAACTCACCAAACCGTAATATAAATCATGAGATTGAGAAAACAACATAAAAAGTAAATCATAACAAATCATGAAACTCAAATCCTAATAAGTCAAATATTAAGGGAAGAAATTAGAGAGAAAACATAATGTTTTTATAAAAAAAAAATTATTACAATGAATAGTATTTTGTGTTGTGATGCATAGTAAAAGCATCTTTCTTTTTAGTTTTTGTCAAATCTCTAATAAGGCAAATATTAAAAAACTAAGAAAAAAACATAAATTTTATAATAAATAATATTATTATAATAAATAATATTTTGTGAGAAGATGTAATTTTAAAGTACAATTTTCTTTCATTTATGTTAATTAATAATTAAATAAGTGCACGCCTTCCAAATTGCTTTAATCTAAATAATAACAATCATGTCGTTACGATATTTATTTAATAGTAGCTGATCGACATTAAAGATTATGATATTTATTTAATAATATTTAATGGTATCTCATCAACATTAAAGACATCGAAACTACCATTATGATATTTATTTAATAATATTTAATAGTATCTCATGACGAGCCCCTGAGTCTATCAGTTGCGAATAAAAGGATGAAATATTTAAATATCTTATTCATATCTTAAAAAATTTAAATTTTTTTAATACAATATAATATATACATATCTTAATACTGAAATAAAACACACACATATATAAATAATATTTATCATTTTATTATTTAATATACGCATACATACTTCAAATTATTAAAGTTCAGTTAACGTTATATCTCCTTTTTTTAAAATTTAACTGGGATTCTTTAATATTGAATTAGTTTGTTTAATTAAATTTGAGGATGATTATTATTATTCTTAGTTAAGCAAATTCGATATTTATACCTCAAGAACAATTGTAAAAAATAGAGGGTAATATATATATATATATATATATATATATATATATATATATATATATATATATATATATATATTGTCCTTCTTTCAAGCTGGGCCAATCCCAAGCCCGATGAACCATATTGGCACAAGGCCTGAGTTTCGACAAGCAAAGACATTTTAAAGCCCAACAAAGTAAACCCAGCTCAACAAACAGCCCATATTAGTACACTTACATGCATTCAAGATTTAGGCAGCATTTGGGAATTTGGGAACGCGAAGAAAGGCCAGCCACCACGTGGAATATGTAAGGTTTTTTATATTTTGTTTATCTGATAATGACAGATTAGTATTTATATTTTATTAAAAATAAAATATTTAAGTTTTTTTAGTTGATAATATCAAGATTATACAAATTATTATTAGTATTTTATTTGAAATTAAATTATTTGTTCAATTCATCAATATATTTCTTAAACAAAGCTTTGAATATTAAAATAATTATTTTATTATACAAATTGGTTACTATAAAATATATAAAAATTAGCAAAGTTGATTTTTTAATTTTTCTTAAAGATTTTAAAAAAAAACTAGCATCAACGCATTGGTGATCATCGTTTAGAAAAAAAAATATAACAACAATGATATATATTAAAAAAATTAAAATAAACTTCAGTAATATATTAGTAATTACGCAGTGATAATAATTAAAAAGAAGCAGTAAATCTTGATAATGTTGAACGTTTTAGCATTAAATTTTTTTGCAATGCTCATTCTTTTTAATTAATTGTTCCACCTTATGATCAACTAGAAATTGTTTAAACTATATCATTGGGCACGCTACACCTCCGGTAGCATTATTATTTTATTTTAATGTGAAAACAAATTCATGCTTTGCTAATATATTTTTCAGAAGAAAAAAATGATTATAAATTAAAAATCTAATATATAATAAAAAAATATCTATTTTAAAAATTGAGATAGTGATATAGTGAAATAAAGGCTTAATTTCTTTAGAAATGTTTTAGAATTTGTTTTTTTCTTAAGAACAAAAAGGACAAGATGAGATTAAAGGTCTATTTTTTTTAATTTAAATAACAAAAAAGGTTTTATATATATATATATATATATATAAAAGGTGGTATAACAAAAAGAGACAATAAAATATAAAGGGATGAAGGCTTGTGATTGCCGACACGCTAAACCTTTTTTAAAAGAAAATTAGAGGTAGACGTCAAATCATTCCCTATAGGCTAGGCCTTCTTTTTTTAAAAAAAAAAAAAACATATTAAAGGTGGAAGTTGCGTCGTTCCCCTTCTAATTGTTTTTAAAAAACATTGTCATTTGGCCTGTAGACCTCGAAGTCAATGACTGGAGGCATAGTTATCAATCTGGTTTGGAGTGACTCGTAATCGAGTTTTTTGTTTTATGAATCAACCTTCATTAATTTGAATTAATTTAAAAAATTTTTAAAAAAAAATTCATGTTAATATAAATTATACATGTTGTAAATAATAAAGTTTAAAAAAACTTTTATTTCATATTAAAAAAACATAATTTTTTTCTTAAGAATATAGAGAATATATACTAAAAGGCTTCAAATCCAATATTGAAAAGATATTATGTTATCCTTTTAAATTGAAATATTTAAACCAAAAGGTTTTTTATCCCACATTGAAAAAACATAACTTTTTTCTTGTGAATATAGAATATATATACGAAATGATTTCAAATCTCACATTGAAAAAATATTTTTTTCTTGGGAACATAAAAGTATATATACTAATGGGTTTCACACCGACATTGAAAAAACATAACTTTTTTCCTTGTGAACATAGAGTATAAATACTAAAGGGCTTCAAATCTCATATTAAAAAGATATTATGTTATCTTTTTAAATTGAAGTGTTTAAATTAAAAATTTTTTATCCTACATTAAAAAAACATAAATTTTTTTTAATGAACATATAGTATATATACAAAAGGGTTTCAAATCCCACATTGAAAAAATAATTTTTTTTCCTATGAACATAAAATATATATACTAAAGGGTTTTAAATTCCAAATTAAAAATATATAACTTTTTTCTTGTGAATATAAAGTATATATATGAAAGGGTTTCAAATCCCACATTGAAAAATAACTTTTTTAAAAAAAAATATAAAGTATATATACTAAAGGGTTTTAAATCCCACATTGAAAAATAAAATATTTTTCTAATATTTATATAGTGAACTTTAAAAAGTGTTAATAATCAACTAAAAAAATATGAAAAAAAGGGTATAGGAGAAAAATCACATTTGAAAAAAGAAAATCGAGTCTCGCCTGCGTCATAGGTTGACCGGGTTTAGCTGGGTCTTTGCACTGATCGGTTCTGTGACAAACCCGAACTAGTTCAGCCACCAGGTCAACCCGTCAGGCTGGTCCGGGTTTAATAACTATGATGGGAGGGTTGTTGAAAATTCGGTGCTAGGGTATTTCATATAAAAAATACTATAAAAATCTAAATAAACTCATTAATAGATTGAAATAATCTAAAAATCAGACAAAACCCCAAAAATCAATTAGAATTTTAAAAAACTTCTCAGACTCAAATTTACCTTCTTAGTTAATGGAAATGTCAAAAAAAACCTAGACAAAACTTCTTTCATTGAATGAAATCCGTCGACACCAAGAACAATATTTTTTATGACGTGTCAATAGACAATTTGTTTTTCTTTACAACCATAACCTGGTGATTTTCTCTGTCCTTTCTTTCAACGAGTTAAATATAAAAAAAATTAAGTTTTAAATCAAAATTTATTTGTAAAATCTAAAGGGACCACCAATGAACCATTTAAAAAGTAGAAGGATCAAAACAAACTTTGCATATCAACTTTAGAATGAACACATATTTTTTTATTTTTTTCATGTTGATCCCTTATCTTTGAATTTTATTTTTTCTTAACAAATTAGAAGTAATTGGGCATTAATTTGACCACCCTAAGAATAAAATTACAAAGAAAAAAAGTTTAGGGAGGGAAAAAAAAAGTAGCTCATCGTCGCAATTCATAGTGTTCTATGTAAGGGTCTACAGTGGCATGGTATACAATACTTTTACCATACTTTTCAGTGTTTATTATTAAAAAGAATCTTCTACTGGCCGTTCGGCTGCTTTTATAATATAATATTGCTTCCTTTTTCCATTTCAATCGAGTCGATAATTCTTTTTCTTCGTTGGGGACACTTTAAAGTATAATAATAATTGTTGATTCTGGATGACGTTAATTATGGTGATAAAGTAAAATAATAATTAACATATCAAAACTATTTAAAAATATAAAAAATTTAATTTAATTTTTTTAAATTTTTTATAAAACACCGTTTATAATACAATTTCAAACTAAATCTAGTTAAAGCTTAGTTTTATTTTAAATTAATTTTTTATTAATAAAAAATCATTTTAATTAAAAAAATTGAGATGATTCTTCTGTCCACAAATTAAACTGCTTAATTCACGAATTAATCTTAAACTAAATTAAATTTCAAAATCAGTCTCATAAGTATGTAATAAATAACTCATGAATATTCTGTTAAGTTTCAAATTTTAAGTGAATACATCAGTTAAGTTTAAGACGTGGAAGGTGTTGTGCACGCAAGAGGGAAAGCCAGCAAGGAAGCAAGATGGTCAGACAGATAAAAAGTGACTTCAACTGAACAGGAATACTTCGTGTCATGGTTCCTTCTTTGGTCTTGAGCTTTTTAAAAGATCGGTAAAAGCAGAACCAGAATTATTTGGAACTACATATAATTCTCTCTCATTGAATCTCAGCTTTTCCTATCTCTGTCTCTCTTTCTCACTCTCTGTGGACATCTGGTGATTCTCTCTTTCTAAAAGTCTTCATCTTTCTTTGTGGGTGCTATCATGGTTCTGTTTTTTTTTTTTGGATTCTGATGTGTTTTTGTTGATGGATTTTGATGATTTAGTGTTTTGATTTATTTATTTTTGTTTGGTGGGGTTTTTGTGGATGATTGAGAAGCAGCAGACTGTTTGAGTTTTAGCTTAATCTGTATGATTGTTTGATATACTTGACTAGTTGGTATATGAAAAGTTTTTCCTTTTTTGGTTAGGCAATGTGGAGATAGAGATTTTGGGTGAGTTTTTATGGGAAAATCTGGGTTTAAAATTAAGAAAAACTGAGCTATGATTATGACGGGATTATGTGTGTGGTGCTCTTTAAGGTTGCTAGAAGCTTATAGAAAAAGAGAACTCGCACTGGTTAATTTAACTTCATATCCATTTCTGAAGTTTTCTAGCAACCAAATTTACTTCGAAGCAAGTACAGGGAAGTAGATTGGATAATTACAGTACAATACTGTTTCCAACAATCAAATTTCGGATTGGCAACGAATATTTTGTTACATTTAAGGGCTTTTTTTATTTTATTTTTTTCTGGGCAGTTTTCTTGCTTTGAATGGTTCCCCAGAGTTGAAATTATCAGATAGGTATTTTTGTAGAGCCAGATAGAGCGGAAGCTTTGTGCTCTTGGCTAATCTGGCTTGAATCTGGTATATTTTTTTTTGTGATAATTGGTTTAGTGAAATCAGATATTGACTTAATGTTAATTTTGTCAACATTTTATTTTTTACTTTCGAATGTGGTCACCCTCTCACCATTGGGTTGTCAAGATGGTGGTACATAAAATAAATTATGTTGTATTAACCAAAGTTGATGCAAAACCAACAGGAGTATGCTGTTGTCTTAATTTTCTCTGTTCTGTTGAAAGGATTCATTGTTGCAGCTTCAGAACACCGAAGTCTCTGTGGAATAACTAGAATTAACCTATCTGCAAGTTATTATTTTTTTTAAATTAAAATAAAGATAATAGAAGTTGTCAGGTATGGGGAATGGGGCATCCACTTTTGCTGATCATTGGTATGATTTACTTCTTATGCAGAAAGCTCAATGAATCATAACTATCAACGCAGGCAGCATCCGACTTACATAGCTGACAATTTCAACTCATTGGATCAGGTATCATTTATGGTTCCTTTATTGAATTGTAGAAGATGATATGAACTACTGTGTAGTGGTACTTAATTCTTTATCAACATAATGTTTCTCTTTTCCTTTATCTTCCAAGAAAATGAAAAGGTGCATGACTGTTTGATGGCAAGGAGTGTCCGAAGATTATATAATAGACAGCAAAATATGACTGCGTTGTTGACAATGCGTAATAGTTAGTATTCAAAATATAACTGGCTGGATAGAGAATCAAAGGAAGGACAACTCTATCCTTCTTGACTTGTAATTTGCTACCTGTCCAATGTCAGCAGATTGGCTTCTGTCCTCTCCCTCCCTCTTAAGTCAAACAACTAGATGGATGGGTTAATATCCCTCCTTTTTCCTCTCTTTCCTCGCTCCTCGCCGTCCTTCCTACTTAACAGAAGGATGGTGATGATCCAAGATTGTGATAAGGCAGGGAAAGGCAACAGAGGATTTAGGATGATGGAGGTTCTTGGCACTGGATTGCAAACCTGTATGGCAGAAGTATCAGATCAATTCATAGTGCTTGATTTATGAAGTTCATACTAGAAAGTTATAACAAAATTCAATGATCATAAGCATAATATGATTGGAAAAACTTCTTGAAAAATTATATAAACAACAAATCAGTAAAAAATTAAGGATAACAGATACTGAAATATGTTGCAATTCGTGGGGAAATTGTCAGAGGTTCACAGTCATCACAAGAAAAACATCGTCAAAAATTGCACATGGTTACGAGAATAAATCTCAAGAAAAAAAGTAGATTCTGAGTAGCATACCATTCTGCTTAATTATTACCTCTCTTGGTGAAACAAACTTAATTAAAACGACTTTGGTGTATTCTCAGGTTATTTCTGCCCTGAGAGAGGCTGGTCTTGAATCATCTAATTTAATACTTGGTATTGATTTTACCAAGAGTAATGAATGGACAGGTGATTCTTCCTTTCCATTGAAAACTATTGAACATCCATTTTTATTTATTCTGATTAGTGGGAGAAAACTTTATTTTCCCCAATGATTTTAGGCAGGCATTCATTTCATCGAAAAAGCCTCCATGCAATTGGTAGCACACTGAATCCCTATGAACAAGCAATCTCTATTATTGGCCGTACTCTGTCTCCTTTTGATGAAGATAATTTGATACCTTGTTTTGGATTTGGTGATGGTTAGTCTCTCTCTCTTTATGGCTTCACTTCCTGTACACCGATGTACTACAGTTTTCTTGGATTGGTTATTGATTTCTTTCCTGTTTTCTTTTGGTAGCATCAACACATGATAAGTATGTATTCAGCTTTTATCCTGATAATCGACCTTGTAATGATCTTGAGGAAGCTCTTGCACGATACAGAGAGATTGTTCCACACTTAAAGTTGTCAGGTTCAACACAGCCCTCTTTCCTTCTTGCTTATTTCAAAGCACGATTTTCATCTTTTTTTCTGTCCTATTGAACATGATATCCATTCCTTTTCTAATATTATTTTTAATTCCTCACTAAGCTGCTAAGAGGAGATGAATTCTTGTGAATGAATAATAAAAGATGAATAATTCCATATTCATGAGAAGTTCATGTGTTAAATTCTCAAAAGACAAGGACTGATAATAGTAATTTTGACCTACTTCTGCAGGCCCAACTTCATTTGCTGCAATTATTGATGCGGCAATTGACATTGTGGAGAAAAGTGGTCAGTACCATGTTCTTGTTATTATTGCAGATGGACAGGTTAACTCTTGCTTTATATCGATCCCTTTCTCATCAGCTATCATAAAATGTGAACACATTTTGACTATGTTTTCTTGTTAATTGCTGCTGGTACTGTTTTATTTTTTCTTTCATTGTTTAGGTTACCAGGACTCCTGATACTCCTCCTGGACGGTTGAGTCCTCAAGAACAAGCAACGGTAAACTCCATAGTTGCTGCTAGGTAAATTAATGGTGTATGTAATATTTTTTAATGTTAGTGTTTTCTATCACTGTATTGACGCTTGTTAATTTTATAAACAGCAAGCATCCTCTCTCAATTATTTTTGTTGGAGTTGGGGATGGACCATGGGATGCAATGCAACAATTCGATGATAACATTCCTCAGCGTGAATTTGACAACTTTCAGGTATATTTGATGTGTGCGCGTGCAGCTCTAGATGACACAAGGTCAGAAGAGATTAAGATTTGAAACCTCATCTTTTCACAAACTAATCTCAGGGTATCTTTAGGATTGACTTTTCAAAACAAGTGTCATGGAATTTCAAAACCATGGTTTAAAAAAGATACATGACACCTACTTTGAATTCCAAACATGCTTTTCTCTTGAAACCTGCTTTGTTTCAAGCCCCCAAACACTCATGTTCATGTGACTGAAATGAGATTTTTATTTCAGTTATATCACTTGCACAAATGCATGTAGGCTTTGGTGATCCAATTTAATTATTGTCATATTGACTGGTATAATGCCAACAAAGAATTCGGACCAGCTGAGTTAAACACGTGTTCTGATACCTTTTCTTTTATCCTCATGCAGTTCGTGAACTTCACTAAAATAATGTTAGACAACACCGGAGCATCAAAGAAGGAAACAGCCTTTGCACTTGCTGCCCTCATGGAAATTCCACTTCAGTACAGAGCCACTCAAAGACTTCAGCATACAGAGTAAGACAGCAGGTTCATTTTCTAGTTAATATATATCTGATATCAGACCAGGGAGTTCAAGTCTTCAAACAGTTTTACTCGTGCAGTCATGATTTAGTAGGTGGTCCACGCACAAGGCCACTCCCACCTCCTCGTGAAGTGATTGATCATGATAATGCTGCCAAATCAATTCCACACATTACAAACTTTGAAACAGTTCAACCATCTACTTCAGTCGAACCGGTATTTCCCCCCTCAATTTCTCCTCCTTTGGATTCCTCTTTGTATCAGGATTTTGTTTTAACATGCATGTTATGTTGTTCAAGGTCTGCCCTATTTGCCTGACTAACCCAAAAGACATGGCTTTTGGATGCGGTCATCTGGTTAGTGCATTTCCCCTGACAATTACACAACATTAGCTTCAGACTTTTTTTTTTTGTGTGTGTGTGTGTTTATGTTTCTCCTTTTTTCTGCAATGAAGACTTGCAGGGATTGTGGAGCAAGCCTTTCAACTTGCCCTATATGTCGACAGCCCATAACAACACGCCTGAGATTGTTTACCTGAACCAAATAATACCTCCTGCACGTTGTTTGCTTGCTTTGGAGAGAACTGCGAAGCTCGATCCACAGGGAGGAACTATTAGTGAAACGGCATTTTGTGTGTAAATTTTTATTCAAAATGGCCCTTGACATAAAAACTGGTGCTAAGTTATACGCTAGTGGGATCTTTTTTATTGTTTTTTTTTTAACAGCATTTCTCTTGATCAATTCGTTATGATACATGTGTAGCATCTCCTCAAATTTCATCAATTTTTATCATCATGGGTAGCCTGTTCTTTCAGCAGTGGCTTTGGATTGGACTTGAATTGAAAAGGCTAAAAATGCTAGAGGCCTTCTAGATAATGCGTCTATGCCAATAAAATAAGTCCACTGCATGTCCTTCCCTCGTGAACCAATAATTATTATCATAACTATATAGTATTCCTGATGTAATTGCAACAGCTGTATGCTTTTTAAAGATTGGCTTCGGTGCAAGTTAACAAAATATGAATCTGATATCCCGCTGTACAGTTCTTCAGAGACAGATTTGAACCTGGAGAGAATCTTGACAGGATATTGAGGATGAGATTTCATGAAAGACTAGTATACTGGCCGTGTTCTCATATTTTTTTTTTATAAAAAATATTAAGAATATATAAAATATTTTAAGTCTTTTGAATTTGATAACCATGTTAGATTCAAGCGAATTGAATCAAGCAATCATATAGGATTTAAGTGAAATGGGTCTGATGGTCATATGAGGTTCTACTAGACCCTAATTCGAAGTTTAATTCGAAGATTAAGTTTAGCTGTTCCACATCCAAATTCCTAGGTTCTGGCCAAGTTAAATTCAATTTTTAAAGGTATAACATCACTTTCTATATCCAAGTAACTTCAATTTAATATTTTTGTCAAACCTAAATTTCTTGGTTCTAGGTTTTTTTGCTCTCATTTTTATTTAGCAAGTAACAAGTTACCTGCAATAACAAACAATTTAACACTTGCTAGGTTGCTACTCAAAATTTAATAACCACTCTAGCAGTTGAAAAATTATGAGGGGGTTGCCTAAAAACCCATTTTGCTACTAATTTTCACCCAAAAACTCGTAAAAAACACCATGAAAATTGATATAAACCATATCACCTTAAAATCATTCAAAAATATAAAAATCAACAAAATCATAAAAATCAAAATCAAATCAAATCTACTTTTTTCATTATTTTTAAAAGAAAAAACAAACTTCATTAAACTTCTCTCGAGAGAAACTTATTAATGCAAAGATTGTTTTATTTTATGGTTGAAATATGACTAACCGATAATTTTATTGTTTTTTAGTGAGTTTCTGTTTTCTCTCTCACTTAAAAATTAAAAAATAAACAAAATAAACTTTTGAATCAAAATAAAAATTCTAAGAACTTGAGATTGACTAGCATTTTTTCATTGTTTTACATTGTTGTTCTTTTACTTTAAACTTTGTCTTTCTAATTTAATTGAAAACTTTATCTCTTGAAATTAAGCCTATAAAGAAAATTAAAAAAAAAACATGAAAATTAAAAAGGGAGGTGCATTACTATAGAGAAACATGATATATCAAATATTTCTATTTCTTTTAATAATTACATGTTTAAATATTATCAATTCATACTCAACCCATTAGAGATTGTTCCTGATTAATTGAGATCATTATCATTCATGATCAAGTAACAGATGTTGGTTGGTAAAAGCTATTCAATCACCGATTAATCGTTAGACTACCAATTTCTTTCAAATCCCATCCCCAAATAATTCTGTAGCACAAATTTGAGAGACTAAAATCTTGGGGTATCAAAATGCTTCCCTAGAAACGTAAAGAAAATAATCAACTCACTGTCAAAGAATTCTAAGACCTCATCTAAAAGCTTAAGCTATTGGATTAAGATAATTCTTTGGCATGGTATCAAAGCCATGTTAACCAAGTGGTCTCGAGTTCGAATCTCATCATCCCTATTTATTTGATAAAAATTAAACACAAAGTAATGTAGGCCTGTGCAAATTTCAAGCCCAAAGAGTTTTCACTTGAGGGGGTGTGTTAGAGAATAATATAAATCATATTCTTGGATTTCATCTAAAAGCTTAAACTGTTGAGTTGAGATGATTCTTTAACACTTATAAACAATACAAAGCAAAGCAATCAATAAATAGCAGTAAAAATTCAAAGTGGATCATAATCAAGTAGGAAATATTTACAAAACCATCCATATAGCATATCAGATATCTACATAGTACAATATAAGAGTAATCACATGAGAGAGGGAAAAAAAAAGAACAATAAACAACCCCTTTTCTTCCCATCATTAAAAAGCCTAAACCTTTTTCTCCGATGACGAGGAGCTTGATGAATAGAATTGGAGTGCTTCCACTATAATCTTCCTCTTGATTGGCCACCGTGGCGGTGGAAGGCCAGCAAAGGATGTGGAGGGGCAGCCATGGCCCTTGTTGGATGCTTGCTTGTTTGGATCACTCATTTCCTTGGTCTCTAAGTTGTGTTCTTCTGCAAGAAGGAATAGGTCTTGATATATACAATCGCGAAGTTAAGAGGGATTTATAAATATTAAAGAAATGGTTGGCTATCTGTAAACTGGGGAAGAGTTCTGCTTAAGAAAAATAAAAAAGACATGCAAGTTGTCATCATGCTTCCAGATAGAATACAGCTTGTGCCTTGCAGCCTTAAAGAACAAGGCGGCACGGCATCGGCATCGGCATCCTTCAGCATTTTTTACTTTCATAGAAGTCAATGATAGTCAACTGTCACAGAAAGTCTATCTTTTTGCTTGGAGCATGGAATACATCCAATTATTGCCCTCACCTTTTGTTTCCCTAGTTTTTTTCTATGAAAGAAATATTAATGATTTTAGAATTAAAACCATATCTAATTGGATATAGTACTACTGAATCATATCATTAATTACATATTTATGAATTTCAGCATGAGGAATTCATTTACAATTATACAGAATAAAATAATTTGCACTACGCGTGCATGTTTTTCTAAGAACAAGGCGGCACGGCATCGGCATCCTTCAGCATTTTTTCCTTTCATAGAAGTCAATGATAGTCAACTGTCACACAAAGTCTATCTTTTTGCTTGGAGCATGGAATACATCCAATTACTATCCTGAGTCCTTACCTTTTGTTTCCTCAGTTTAAGAAGATTTAAATTTTAGGGTGGGCCTGCAACACAAATTTTGTTCAAATTTGTATTATTTGAAGTCGAGAATAATCTTAATTTTTAATTTAATTGTTGGAATGGATAAAACGAGTTTTTTTATATAAAATAATTTTAATTTTTAATTCAATTGTTGGATTGGATAAAAATTTTATCTTGTATTATTTGAAGTCGAGATTATACTCAAATTAGATCTAGAAGATACTATTTTTTTTATTTTTCTTTATTTTCAAGTTTTTATAATTTTTTTACTTAGGTTTTATAATTTGATTTGGTGTAAGTTTTATTAACATTTTTTAATGTTATTTCTTATTAGATTAAAAATTTAGGATTATTAACTTTTATAATTATTCAAATCATAGTTTTCTCTACCATTTTGAACAGAACAGAGTTGCAAAAACCTGGTTTTTTTTTTTATCAAGATCTTTCTGTTAACAGAGCAAAACATAAAAAAAAGGCAACCCATTGTTTTACAAAATCAAATTTAAGAGCTGTTGGATGGTGGAAAATTGCTTGACGAGAGAGATGTACTATTTAAAAACCGATAAAAGAAAACTTTATAAATAATGCATAAAAGATGGTATGGGAATATTCTTATGCACAAAACCGAAAAAATTAGCAACATTTATGATTGAGTTGCTAATGATATCACTATAACTAGTTTGATTACCCGCGCTATGTTATGAGATGAAGCAATTCTTTTTCTCAACACAGAAAAGTGCAGGCATTGTTAATATTGTATTTACCATCAAGAAAATTTTTAATTAGAAACTAAAAAGTTTATATGTGTTAAATAAGATAAATTAAAAATTATATCTTTCAATAAATAATAATAAATATGTTGATTTAAATCAAATATCAAGTTAGGAAGTTGAGATAAAGATGTATATTAAACTATTTGATCTCATGTGATTGTGATGAGGAGCTATTGAAATCTTTTTAATTTAATTATACAACAATTAAACTTGTTTTTTTGTTTGAAAAAAAAAGTTAATTCGATAACTTAGAAATTTTTTTATATATATGTATTCCTTTTAACATGTACGATAATCTTTTAAAATTATTAAGACACCGTTTGGGAACGCGGTGCAAACCGCATTCCTAAAAAAATCAAAATATTTTTTTTTGCTAAAATTTAATATGTTTTGTATGTTCTAAATTATTTTGATGTGTTGATGTCAAAAATAATTTTTTAAAAATAAAAAAACATCATTGGCATGTATTTCGGTATGAGAAGTTATTTGAAAAGCAACCATAACTACATTACCAAATAAGCTATAAGTACTCTACTATAATTTTTATTAAATTCTAACAGAGTTTCTTCTGAAATATAACATCCAAAGTTATCGAATTAACCTATTTTACTTCCACACACTAACACGATTTCTTGATCCAGTCATCTTGGATCATGATCCACATTAACCATATTCTAGTAATTTCAACTCACATAATTAATTATATAATGCATTAATTATAAAGTATGAGAGTTTATATAAAATTCAGCATACATGAATAAAAAACAGATAAATATGAAGAGACATATAAATTCATATATCTACAATAAAAATTAAGTATTGATGTTTTAATGTTTACATGTTTAAAAACAAAATACATTACAATCTAAAATGAACTTATTATACCTCGTCTATATAAACAAAAGTGATAAGACAAATCTACTACATGTCGTAAGTGATGGCCCAAAAAAAAAAAAATACAATAATCAAACATAAGTAAATGCAATAATATAACTATCAACTTTACATAATTTAACATATAACTAAGTTTTTTTTTTCTTTATTCTATGCTGATAAGTAAAACCTTCTTATCCTTGTTGTAACCCATTTTTGGGTCCCCCACAGAATATATATATAAAAAATATATATATAGCCAAAGGAGGGTAAGAAAAAATAACATGAGGCAAAAGCGCTCAGAAAATGGTCGGAAAATACAAAGATTGGATTTTTGACAGTATATTCTTGAAGGAGGAGAGCCCTGTTAAGAAGGAAAATTTGAAATTGGAGGAGAAAAGCCCAAATTTGGATGTTTTTGGATTTAATTGGATTTTTAAATGATTTTATAGGGGATTTGATTGCAAGAAAAATTGATTTTTAAGTCAATTTGGGCTTTAATTAGAAGAAATTTAAGTTCTGGGGCCAAAATATATTTTTTAGGAATTTATTAGGTCAAATCAGGGGCTTAATTGCATAAATATTGAAGTTTAAGGGCCAATTAGGGACTTAATTGAAGAAATCCGAAACCAGGGACCAAATTGGAGAAGGCGCGCAAGTAGGGGGGTTGGAATTAATTGATTCAGGGGCCTAATTGAAGAAATTGGAAGTTTATTGATCAATTAAGGGCCCAATTGCATAATTCAGAGGCCAAGGACCAAAGTGAAAAACGCGGCCAAATATAGGGACGAGGTTCGAATTCGGCAGGGATGCAATTGAAGGGACAAAAGATAATTGAGGGCTGCTTTGTAAATTGGCGCGTTTTGGTGTTTTGCAGGTTTTAAATGAAACGGCGCGTTTTCTCCAAAACGACGCCGTTTCATCCATTCAAAAAAAAAAAAAAAAGAGGAAAAGGGCAGAACGGTGTCGTTTTGAACGACACTGTTCATCTTTCTTCTTCCCCCCCGAACATGCAGCGGGGAAGAAAAGGAAAAAGGGATGCCTTTTGTTTGAATTTTGCCGGCCACTCTCTCGCCTGGAGCCCACCGACCGGGCACAATGGCCGACCACCCACCGCACACCACCCGCCGAACCTCGGCAGCCGCGCCCAATGGCCGACCGGCCGACTGCTACCCATGAGAGCCGAAAAAAGCCACTCACTTGGCTCTATAAATAACACCAACACAGCAGCAACCAAGGGGAGGAAAAACGGGTGGAAAAAAAAAACACCAAGAACCGAAAAGGGGGAAGAGACCTAAAAGAGTGAGAAAGAAAAAACAGAGGGGAAGAAGAACGAAAAAAAACAGAGGAAAGAAAAAACAGAAGAGAAGAAAAAAAGGCAGAAAAAAAGAAGCAGGAGAAGGAGAGACCGAAAGGGAAGAGAAAAAGGGGAAGGGAAGAGAGAAGAAGAAGGAGAGAGAAGGAAGAGAGGGGCGAACTAAAAAAAAAGAGAAGTGGAAACGGAGAGAACGGACCGAACCATTGGAAACAGCCGCAGCGCCGCCTGGAGCCGCCGTCCGTGAGCCACGACACAGCCACCGGCCTCCGCCACAGCACCGCCAGAAACGCAGCAAGCCGCTGCCTCCTCCTCCAGGTAACCCTTCTTCTCTCATTCCCTGCATTTCATTTTTTTCTTTCTCTGCATGCAGAACGAATAGCGTTCTGCATGCAGGGGCGGGGGAAAATAATTCCCCCGCTCGTTTTGGTTGCTGGGCCAGGTGGATCCTGGCCCAGCCCTGCCTTCTGGGCCGGGCCTGGCCCAGAAAGCAGCATTAGTTTTTTGGGCCGAGATCGGCCCAACGCCTTTGAGGCTGAGTCCGGCCCAGCCCAGTTGGTTGGGCCGGCCCAGCCCGATTTAATATTATATATTATATATATTTTTGTTTTTTATATATATATATATATATATATATTCAAGAAAATTCTGTAAAATTTATTAAAAAAAATATGTGATTTTTCTGTAATTTTATTTTGATCAATATTGGTTTGTATTTTTATGTTATAGAGATACAAAATTTGGTTTTAAAATACCCGGTTTTCATCAAAGCGTCAAAGATTTTCAAAAAAAAATGTCTTTTGCTTTCCAAAAATTTCCTAAATATCTTAAAAATATTGTTGATTTTTCTGCATATTTTTATCAAAGTGGATTAATATTTGGTTGTATTTTTATACCGTAAGAATACCAACTCAGTATTAAAATACCCGATTTTGCGTCAAAACATAAAAAAAATACATAATTAAAAAATGTTTTGTTTTAAAATACGGCCTAGTCTCTCCAATATATATATATAAATATTATAACATCATATTTTCATACAACAAAAGAAAATTTCAAAAACAATATATGTATTATGCATGCATTTTGGCTTTAATAACCGGTTTATTCAAGCCATGAGAACTAGGCCAATATTTCAAAAATTCTAAAAAATCTTTTTGTTTTATTTTCAGATTTGGGATTATGAATTTATATATAAAATGTTTTTTTTCTGATATTAAAATATGGTTTTTTGTCATAGACATTAGAACGGTTAAGTTTTACCCGATAAGATAAGGACCTCCTTATTGAGGAGGACTTTTCTTGAACCATAGAAGGGCCAATAACTAGAAAACACAACGAGACCTTGAATTTTATCAGACAAAATAAACAATGCAGTTTACCTTAGGTAGGGCGTATTTGGGGTGCTAATACCTTCCCTTTACGCAACCAGTCCCCGTGCCCAAGCTCTGAGACCAGTTAGGGTTCCTAGTGACCAAAATACTAGGTGGCGACTCCCACACCTTTTTTTCATTGATAAGAGACAACGAATTCCTTGTCTCCCTATATTTGCTTGATATATATATCCCCCACTACACACACCCCTGAGGGTGGACGATCGCCGCGACGTCGCGCACCCAGCGACAGAATGGCGACTCCACTGGGGACCTTGTGGACTAAGCTTTGTTTTTTGTCTAATTTATTTGTGTTTTCATGCGTTATTGTTAATTTACCTTTCCTTTGGTTATTTGCTTATATGCTTTAAATATTTTTACGCAATATTGTTCATGCATTTGTATGGAACTGTTTCATGCATTTGTATAGAATTGTCACATGCATCACATATTTTGATTATTGAGAGCACACACAAACTTTAAGTTAAGTGGGGGACTAGCAGCTTACCTTACGACTTTTAGTCAAGGTTTAAGTTTGTGTAAACCCCAACTCTTCGCTGAGTGCTTAGACTAGGAATGGTTGGTACATGTGCCATCTCATTGCCTACAAGTCCCCATATTGCCTCCACGAGGGCAATCACTGGGACAGCAAGAGACCCTTTTTAGAGACTGAATAGCCAAACTACCCTCGTCAAGCACAAAAGATTTAGAACCGGCTATAGGGTGTATGCTCCACAAAGTACATTTTGCATAAAACAATCTAAACCATAAAGCATTTGGTTTTCAGGTATTTTGAAACGATAAGATGGCCATCATTACCAAATTTTCTACTGTGGAATATGGGCAGAATTCTGAATTGTCACAACTATCAGAAGGAAACTGCTCTAGATATGATGCAAGGAAGCTTCCAGTAGTCAAAGATCTGAATTGCATAGCATATGAGATGAAGAAAATATTGGGCCATAGTCAGAACATTGATGAGGCAGCATTTTTTGGGAAGTATGGGCGATTGTTAGAAATTGCAAGGGTAGAAGTATTGAACCCAGCAATCAAAGCCTTGATTAATTTTTGGGATCCCGATTACAGATGCTTTTCCTTTGGAAATGTGGATTTGTGTCCCACTATAGAGGAGTATGGAATGTTGATGGAGTTTCCCAAACACCTACACCGGGTTTACTTTCCTTTGAGAAATGACAAGGTGATTCCTGAGTTGTCGAAATTATTAAAGATTCCACATCTGAGCAGATTTTTAGAGAAGAATGGCAGCGGTTTAAAGTGGAAATTTTTGGAAGTTGAATTAGAAAGGAAAAAAGAACAATACGACTCAGTACTGGAAAGAGACAGGTTAATCGCTCTGGGGATCTATGGTCTTGTGTTGTTTCCAAGCTTAAAAGGGGTTATAAGTCTAGAAGCTGCTGCTGCATTCGTGGAATATGAAAATACTCATGTCAACCCTACAACTGCCATATTAGCTGAGACCTTGCTGACTCTCAACCATTTTAGAAAGACGGGGAAAGGCGCAGTGAGATGTTGTACTCAGTTATTATACATCTGGATGGTAAGCCATGTTGAAACCAAGAAGCCGATCTTTAATAATTTTTGGTGGTTTAACCAAAAACCCTTGAAGATAGTGGAGGAAGAAGAATGAGGAATCCTGGGTGATCAGGGTTGGATGAAAAAACTGCAAGAGTTACCCAGTAGCAGCTTCAGTTGGAAGGCCCCTTGGGTTAAATCAGTTGATGTCATAGTAAGTTGTGGACAAAAATGCTGGGTACCTTTAATTGGGATCACAGGTTATGTTAGCTATGCTCCGGCTCTGGTGATAAGACAATTAGGTGGCATACAACACATCCCAAGAACTGTGGGACTTGCTGAATTTTTTGGGTTTTTCAAGGATCAATCCGCAAGAGAAGTTCTTGAAACCATCAAACAAGATTGGTGTCATTTGACTGTAATTCAAAAGGAGTCAGAAAGTTTGAGAGACCCAAGCTCAAGTGAAGGATATGAAAAATGGAGGAATTTGACCCCGATTGCCGCTCTGAAAAAAACCATGTCCTGAAGATGGGCCTTCACGAATTGAAGAAGGGTCATTGAAAAGAAAAAAGATCAGTAATGAGGAAGACCTTATGGAGCAATTAGAAAGGCTCCAAATAGAATTGGGAAAGAGCAAAGGAGATAAAGCAGCATTAGAAAGGATGATGATGGAAGGAGATAAAAGCAGAGTGTTTCTAAACGAACAGCTCGAATCCAGAGATGTGAAAATAGGGGTGTTGGAGTTGCAATTGAGCAAAAGAAAGGCTGTAATAGAAGAATCTGAGAAAGAAAAAGGAAAACTGATTTTAGATTGGATGCAAAGCAGCTCTGAATTGGAAGCATTGAAAGCCGATTTCAATGGATATCAAGAGAATGTCGAGGACAAATTCTTACATGTTCAAGCGGAGTTATTGGACCGAATTGAGAAGTATGATGAGTTAAACAAGAAATACGTGATGAGAGAAAGTCGCCTAACTGAATTACAAGAGTTCGAAAGAAAGGGGAATGAAGAGGAGGTTTTGAAGGCAGATTTGGCAGCTAAGAAAATTGAAATTAGAACGCTGAAGGTGAAGTTTGACAAAGAACGAGAAAAGGTGAAACAGTTGACCAAAAGGTTGGAAGTTTCAGAAAAACATAAAGAACAGATCGACACCAATAACCATACCTTGAATCGTAACAACATGTTGCTTATAGAGAAGATGGCCAAAGTAGATGAGCAAATGGATGAAGCTGCCATTCACGCACGGATTATTAGAGCCAATGCTCGAAGGGTAGGAAGGGACATTTTTCGTTATCGACGAAGCTTGGCTGAGACGGATGCCTTCTTAGAGAAAATTGAGAATCGAGGCCTCGCTTTCCTACCAGTGGCTAGAGACATGAATGAAGAGGAAGATTGATGTATTTTTCTTTTTATTATTTTGTACCATCTTTTTAAGAGATGTATTAGCCAATATTAATGAAAAGGGGCTTTGACCCATCTTTTGTAAAAAATATATAAGCCTACCAAAGCAGCAGCTTGAGCAGAAACTACTCCTGATAAGGAATGCGACAAAAAGAGTCCATGCCCATTACACAAGAGGAATGTTGGCCATCGATCGTTTTTTTTGAAAAAAACTCATATGCATTCATACATTGTTTCTTTATCATACATTCATTTACATTTCTTCATGCATCCCAGACCGTGAAACATAGGTCCCACATCCAAAATCCAGAACACTCGGTCTCGAGCAAGAATGGAGAACGAAGAGAGAGCTCACTTAGAATCACATTATCAGACCGAGTTGGAGTCCGTAAAGAATGAAGTTTCTCGGCTAACCGACTTACTGGAGCAGCTTCTAAGAGCTAAGAATGGGGAGGGAACATCAGCACAACAGCTTGAAGGAGCACCAGCAGTTCACATTCCTCAAATATCTCAAAACCAGGGGGCAAACTCGGCTAATGGGCAGCAGTTTGTGCCTATTACTCCTATTCTACCAACTCATGCTCCAGTTACTGTTGACTTAACAGCAGAAGGAACCCCAGATAATAGGTCTCCCAGTCTGATGGACCAGAACAAGTTGTTTGCTTTGGAAGAAAGATTAAGGGCAGTTGAGGGTAATGATTGGTTTGACCCTATGCGAGCAGCTGAAGTGTGTCTGGTACCAAACATCGTGGTACCAAAAGATTTAAGGATACCAGAGTTCATTAAGTACACTGGTTTGGAATGCCCAAACACTCACCTTCGTTCCTACTGCAATAAAATGGCAGAAGTGATCCGCGATGATAAGCTGCTAATCTATTTCTTTCAGGATAGCCTCTCAGGGTCCGCTTTAAGTTGGTACGTGAGGTTAGATAGTGTCAAGATCAGAAGCTGGAGAGACTTGGTGGAGGCTTTCCTCAAACAGTACAAGTTCAACATGGAAATCGCTCCTGATCGAACAAGTCTAATGGCAATGGAGAAAAGGAGCCAGGAGTCGGTAAGGGCTTATGCGCAAAGATGGAGGGATGAGGCCATGCATGTCCAACCCCCTTTGATAGAAACATAAATGGTGAGCTTGTTTGCCAATACCTTCAAGGCACCTTATTATGAGCACCTAATGGGTAGCTCCTCTCAACATTTCTATGATGCGGTACGCATAGCTGAGAGGATAGAACAAGGGATTAAAGCTGGGCGAATAGCAATGCCAGTAGAAAAGAAGGGTTTTATTGGAAGAAAGAGAGAAGGAGATATTAACAACTTGGAAGGCGGGTATAAGGGCAAAAAAGTAGATTCCCACAATCCACAAGTACCTACCTCTCAATTCTCACACATGAACTTTAACCAACCTTTTTCCCCTAATCGAACAAATAACCAGTCAAACCACCAAAATCACTACCAAAGACCCTATATAAGATACCCTTCAGAACAACTACCGCCACTACCCATGCCTTTGAAGGACATGTACGCCAAACTATTGAGCATTGGGCACATCGCTCCTATCCCTACACTACCATTACAACCACCATTCCCAATTTGGTACAAGCCCGAGTTGACTTGTGAGTATCATGCGGGTAATCCCGGGCATGGGATTGAAACCTGTTACGCTTTCAAGAAAAGATTGTTGGAGCTTATTAAGATAGGATGGGTATCCTTTGAAGACAAGCCCAACATTAATTCAAACCCGTTGCCTAAACATGCCTCAAGCAGTAGTGGAATAAGCATGATAGAAGGTGGAAATCAATGCAAGATATTGAAGGTGTCTAGGAAAAAGATGTACGACATGCTAGTACGATCAGGATTTCTAGAGGCGAATGTGGGAAGCCATCCGGCGGGAGGTGATTATTGTGAGTTCCATGGAAGAAATGGACACCATATTGAAGATTGCATCGAGTTTCGTGAAAAGATTGCAAAAATGTTAAGAATGGGGCAATTGAGAATTGAACCCATTGAGAGCAGGGGTGAGGTGAGCATGATGGAAGGTCAAGATGAGATGATAGGAGTATGCAGGATCCAACAAACGGCTAATGGGCCCCCAAGGTTAATCTTGGTCAAACCATCCTACACCAAAGGGAATCACAATGCCATGCCTTATAATTATGGTTATACCTCCAACGTTCGAGCTCCTTTGTTCCAGACTGAGATAAGTGGCTTAACCAGGAGTGGTCGTTGCTTTACGCCTGAGGAATTGAGGAAGGCAAAGGGCAAAGAAGTGGTAGATCTGGACAAAGCACTAGAAGTTAATAAGCCGGTAACGGAAGAGGAGTCGAATGAATTCTTAAAGTTGATCAAGCATAGTGAATATTGCATAGTAGATCAACTAAAGAAGACTCCAGCTAGGATTTCCCTGATGTCCTTGATACTCAGCTCTGAGCTGCATCGAAACGCCTTGCAGAAGGTACTGAATGAGGCATACGTACCCCAAGACATTGAACACAAAACCATGGAGTATCTAGTGGGGAGGATCCATGCAACTAATTACCTATACTTCACGGCTGATGAACTTGATGCTGAAGGTACCGGACATAACAAGCCCTTATACATTACGGTTAGGTGCAAGGACTGCCTCATAGGAAAAGTACTCATTGATAATGGCTCGGCCCTTAACGTGTTGCCAAAACACATGCTGGAAGAAATGCCGATCGATGAATCCCATATAAAGTCGAGTACTATGATGGCCAGAGCGTATGATGGCTCACCTAGGCCAATAATTGGGACTTTGGAAGTGGAGTTGTATGTGGGACCACAAATGTTCCTAGTAACACTTCAGGTTATGGATATCCACCCTTCCTATAGTATGTTGTTAGGAAGACCTTGGATTCATGCAGCAGGGGCAGTAGCTTCGTCATTGCACCAATGCCTGAAGTATATCATGAACGGGATGTTGGTAACTGTCAAGGCCGAGGAGACAATATCCATGATAAAGAATGTGGCTGTGCCTTTTATCGAAGCAGGTGATTGCAAGGATAACAATATCCATGCCTTTGAGATTGTGAACGCTGATTGGGTGCCGGAGAACACAGTGTTAAGAAGGCCAAGGATCTCAGAAGCAGCAAGGATGGCGAGTCTATGCTTCTTGAACCGCGGGATCCCATTTCAGTATAACCTTATTATCGGGATACCAGAAGGGGTTAGTCCGACAATGATGAAAAATGCTACTCAAAGATTTGGGTTAGGGTATCAACCCAACCAGGAGGATTACCGGTGGGCTGCTGGTCGAAGAAGGGCAAGAAGGATGGCTAGAATTAAAGGAAGAGAGCCTGAAGAAGAAAAGCTAGAAATCCCTCCCCTTAGCATGTCATTCCCAAAAGCTGCATACATAATGCAACATGATAAAGAAGCCGAAAGCCTTGATCAAGAGCTATCAAACATGAGCATAAATACCTTGGGAGAAAACAAGGTGGAAGAAGATGACATGAAGACGGTAGCAAGAAAGGGAGATGAAGCACTCCCACAACTGACGGTCTACACCATAGAAGAAGTCTCTGCCAAGACCTTTGTGCGCAAGTTGGCTCCGGACGAGAAGTTTCAGAACTGGGTGATCCAAGAAGCTCCAGTAGTTTTTAAAATGTAAACCCACTTTGGTCGTCTTAACATGCTTTTGTCATTGCTTTGTTTGGTTTTTATTTTCTCTCTAGTCGACAATCAAGGCTCAATTGTCGGCTAGATTTTATGTTTGTCATGGAGCCCACCTTTTCTTCAAATAAATTATGAGATCATGCACTTTTCACAAATTGCCTTCTTTTCTTATGCATTTACACCAAACACTTCCCGCTTTCAGGAATCCTGAAAGCGGATCTCCTACAACATCACATACATTTAGCATCAAGAATAAATGGCCAAACTTGAACGAACATGTGATAGCTATGGAAGAAGAAGAGTTGGATGAAAGCAATATCAGTGAATTCACCAGGCTAGTAGAACAATAGGAACAGACTTGGAAACCTGCTGCAGAGGAACTCGAAACCATCAATGTAGGCAGTGATCAGGTCAAGAAGGAGTTGAAAATGGGTACCCTAATTACTTCTGAACAAAGGATAAAAATGATCGCCCTATTACAAGAATATTCAGATGTCTTTGCTTGGTCCTATGAAGATATGCCTGGTTTGGATACAAATATTGTAGTACACAAGATACCGTTGGAGGAAGGTTATAAGCCAGTCAAACAGAAGCTGAGGAGGGCCCACCCAGATGTCTGGATGAAGGTCAAGACAGAACTCTAGAAGCAATGGGATGCTGGCTTTCTAGAAGTAGTTAGGTATCCCCAATGGGTATCTAACATTGTTGTGGTGCCTAAAAAAGAGGGGAAGATTAGAGTGTGCGTGGATTTTCGGAATTTGAATAAAGCTAGTCCCAAGGATGATTTTCCTCTACCACACATAGATGTTTTAGTAGACAACGCTGCCCGGAGTTCTACATATTCTTTTATGGATGGTTTTTCAGGATACAACCAGATAAAAATGGCTCCGGAGGATAAGGTGAAAACAACTTTTGTCACACCTTAGGGGACATTCTGCTACAAGGTCATGCCATTTGGATTGAAGAATGCAGGAGCGACCTATCAAAGAGCAATGGTGACTTTGTTCCACGACATGATGCACAAGGAAATTGAGGTGTATGTAGACGACATGATTGCCAAGTCTAAAAGGGGAGAAGATCATGTTGAGGTTTTGAGGAAGTTGTTTGAGAGGTTGAGGAAATATGAACTAAGGCTTAATCCTGCAAAATGTTCATTCGGAGTTAAATCGGGCAAGCTGTTAGGATTTGTGGTAAGTGATAGAGGTATAGAGGTGGATCCAGATAAAGTAAGGGCCATCCAAGCCATGTCATCCCCCAAGACGGAGAAAGAAGTAAGAGGATTCTTGGGAAGGTTAAACTACATTGCTCGGTTCATAGCTCAGCTAACAACAACGTGTGAACCTATATTCCGACTACTAAGGAAAAAGAATCCCGGAACCTGGAATGAGGAGTGTGAGGAGGCATTCAATAAAATCAAGGATTATTTACAAAATCCACCTTTACTGGTTCCTCCGGTATCAGGAAAGCCTCTAGTATTATATCTCACAGTAACTGAAGCAGCCATGGGATGTGTATTAGGACAACATGACGAAACCGGAAGGAAGGAAAGAGCCATTTATTACTTAAGCAAGAAATTCACTGAATGTGAGTCTAGATACACGGAGATAGAAAGGCTTTGTTGTGCATTGGTGTGGGCGGCAAAGAGGTTGCGACATTATATGTTATACTATACCACTTGGTTAATTTCAAAAGTGGATCCTCTGAGGTATATTTGTAACAAGCCCTTTCTCTCAAGTCGAATTGCAAGGTGGCAAGTTTTATTAGCAGAATATGACATAGTATATATGACAAGGAAAGCCGTGAAAGGAAGTGCAATCGCGGACCATCTGGCCGATAATGCTGTTGAAGACTACGAACCTTTGGATTTTGACTTTCCTGATGAAGATATATTGTCAATAGAGAAAGAAGAAGAGAAGACAGATTGGTGGACGATGTTTTTTTGACAGTGCAGTGAATGTATATGGTAATGGGGCCGGTGCGGTAATAATCTCTCCCGATAAGAAACAGTATCCAGTTTCGGTTAAACTGCATTTCGAGTGCACCAACAATACAGCTGAGTATGAAGCTTGTATCCTCGGTTTAGAAGCAGCATTAGAGTTGAAGATAAAGAAGATAGATGTATATGGAGATTCAATGTTGATTATTTGTCAGGTTAAAGGGGAATGACAAACCAAGGAGGAAAAGTTGAGGCCGTACCAGGAATGCCTATCCACGTTAGCAAAGGAATTTGAAGAAATTAGATTCACCCATCTGGGAAGGGAAGGGAACCATTTTGCGGATGCTTTGGCCACATTAGCTGCTATGACTACCATTGATCCCAAGTGCAAGGTACAACCGGTACACATTGACATTAGAAACGACCCAGCTCACTGTTGCTTAGTTGAAGGAGAGATGGACGGACAACCTTGGTATTATGATATCAAGAACCTTGTGCAAAATCATGAATATCCGATGGGAGCTTCCAAAACGGATAAGAAAACCTTGAGAAGGTTGGCTATAGACTTCTATTTAGATGGAGAGATTTTGTACAAAAGATCATTTGATGGAACCCTGCTAAGGTGTTTGAATGAGGCAGATGCTAGAAAGGCATTACGGGAGGTCCATGAGGGGATTTGCTCAACCCATGCTAGCGGGCATATGATAGCGAGGAAAATCCAAAGGGCTGGTTATTTTTGGATGACACTAGAGAAAGACTGTATCGACTATGTCAGGAAATGTCATAAATGTCAAGTTTACAGTGACAAGGTCAACATGCCGCCAGCTCCGCTATTTAATCTGATATCTCCTTGGCCGTTTGCAATGTGGGGAATCGACGTGATCGGTCCTGTTAACCCAAAAGCTAGCAATGGTCATAGATTCATCCTCGTAGCTATTGACTACTTCACAAAGTGGGTGGAAGCCAGTTCATATGCCCACGTAACACAGAACGTAGTGAAGCGGTTTATAGAGAAGGATTTGATTTGTCGATATGGTCCTCCAGAAAAGATAGTGACAGATAATGCGCAGAATTTCAATGGCAAAATGATAGCAGAGTTGTGTACTAAATGGAAAATCAAGCATTCGAATTCTTCACCATACCGACCAAAAATGAATGGAGCAGTAGAAGCCGCCAACAAGAACATCAAGAAGATTATTCAGAAAATGGTAGTCACATATAGAGATTGGCATGAGATGTTGTCATTCGCCCTTCATGCATACCGCACTACAGTCAGGACCTCGACGGGGACTACCCCATATTCTCTGGTGTACGGTATGGAGGCAGTGATGCCTTTGGAAGTGGAGATCCCGTCGTTAAGAGTGTTGATAGATTCAGAATTAGAGGAGGCTGAGTGGGCCAAAGTGAGATATGAGCAACTGAACTTGATCAGCGAAAAGAGGATAGCTGCAATGTGTCATCACCAACTTTACCAGAAACGAATGGCCAAGGCATATGATAAAAAGGTTAGACCGCGGTTGTTTCAAGAAGGGGATCTAGTATTGAAGAAAATATTGTCGTTACCTGGAGACGATCAAAGCAAATGGGCACCGAATTACGAGGGTCCTTACGTAGTAAAGAAGGCATTCTCAGGAGGAGCGCTGAAGTTGGCTAGAATGGATGGAGAAGACCTAGCTCGACCTGTGAATTCTGACTCTGTAAAAAGATATTATGCTTGATGTAGGCTCCTAAATCAATAAAGCAAAGTTTGGCCATTGACTTCTTTCTCTTTTGCATTGATCTCACAACAATCATTTTTGCATTTATCCCAACAGTGCATGTCTTGTTGTTATCACACCTAAAAAGTTTAGCATCGGCTGAACGAATTTCTTCTCCATACAAAAGCCTAGGCTAGAATCACACCCCTACACTGGGGGCAATAAGAGATGTTTTCATGAAAAGTTTTCCGTGTTTAAAATGTACGGAAGCCTATAGATTTGAAAACCAAGCTAAAGCATTTGACAAAAGCATGACAAAGAGGCAATGACAAGTCATACATTTTAAGAAAAGGACTACTTGAAGAAAGTCAGAGACAACACTAGAGATGAATCCAGCATACGACGTCAAAAGCAAGCGGCCAAGGAGAACAAGAAGAAGAGGATGGGGCCTATGTTTCAAAACCAGGTACGAATGCATGCATGACATCTAAATCATAAATCATTGCATATATGCTTTCTGGATCATTACAGGAGGAGTTCTTAATACATTCCAGCAAGATTGGAGACGAAGAAAGAATCATAGTGGGCGATAGCAAAGAATCACGGTTTCGAACCATAGTGGATTCTGGGACAACAAGAAGAACAAGACAGAGAGAAAATGAAAAGTTTTGAACCCTACCATCAGGAAGAACGACATCGACATCAGCTTTGGTAATAAGGAATCGCCAGACGGGATTCCAAGTTGTTTGAGATCGCCAGAAGGGATCTCGTATTTCGATATTTGTCAAAGGAGGTCGCCAGAAGGGACCTCGTATGTCAGCTTTGAATAAAAGGAATCGCCAGATGGGATTCCAAGATTGAAGGAGATCGCCAGAAGGGATCTTATGTTTTGCTATTTGGAGGTCGCCAGATGGGACCTCGTATTTCGTTTGAATAAAAGGAATCGCCAGATGGGATTCCAAGTTAAAAGAGATCGCCAGAAGGGATCACGTGTTTCGCTATTCGGAGGTCGCCAGATGGGACCCCGTATTACATGTTGAATAAAAAGGAATCGCCAGATGGGATTCCAAGTTGAAGGAGATCGCCAGATGGGATTCCAAGTTGAAGGAGATCGCCAGAAGGGATCTCGTGTTTCACTATTTGGAGGTCGCCAGATGGGACCTCGAAAAAAGAAAAAAGGAAAAAAAAAAGAAAGAAAAAAGGGGAATCGCCAGATGGGATTCCAAGTTAAGGGAGATCGCCAGAAGGGATCTCGTGTTTCGCTGTTTGGAGGTCGCCAGATGGGACCTCGTACTTCGTTTGAATAAAAGGGATCGCCAGATGGGATTCCAAGTTAAAAGAGATCGCCAGAAGGGATCTCGTGTTTCACCATTTTAAAGGTCGCCAGATGGGACCTCGTTTTTTTTTAATAAAAGGAATCGCCAGATGGGATTCCAAGTTAAAGGAGATCGCCAGAAGGGATCTCGTGTTTCGCTATTTGAGGTCGCCAGATGGGACCTCGTATTACATGTTGGTTAAAAGGAATCGCCAGATGGGATTCCAAGTTGAATAAAGGAGATCGCCAGAAGGGATCTCGCATTTCACTATTTGGAGGTCGCCAGATGGGACCCCATTTTTCGTTTGAATAAAAAGGAATCGCCAGATGGGATTCCAAGTTGAAAGAGATCGCCAGAAGGGATCTCGTGTTTCATTATTTGGAGGTCGCCAGATGGGACCTCGTAAAAAAAAAAAGAGAGAGAAAAAAAGAAAAAAGGGGAATCGCTAGATGGGATTCCAAGTTGATTAAAGGAGATCGCCAGAAGGGGTCTCATATTTCGATACTCATCCAAGGAGGTCGCTAGAAGGGACCTCATTTTTCAACATTGGTTACAAGGAATCGCTAGATGGGATTCTAAGATTTTTTTTTAAAGGAGATCGCCAGAAGGGATCTCGTATTTTGATATTAGTTAAAGGAGGTTGCCAGATGGGACCTCATATTTCATGTTGGTTAAATAGAATCGCCAGATGGGATTCCAAGTTGAGATTGCTATAAAAGACAAGCATCAGATCAATCAAGCTTCAACCAGATCAGTTCCGCGAGTTCTGTTTTGGGATTTATCTTTATAAAACTTACTGCGCAAAATCTCTGCTCCGTAAGCATTATAAAGAGGGGGCATCTGTTGTAACCCATTTTTGGGTCCCCCACAGAATATATATATATAAAAATATATATATAGCCAAAGGAGGGTAAGAAAAAATAACATGAGGCAAAAGCGCTCAGAAAATGGTCGGAAAATACAAAGATTGGATTTTTGACAGTATATTCTTGAAGGAGGAGAGCCCTGTTAAGAAGGAAAATTTGAAATTGGAGGAGAAAAGCCCAAATTTGGATGTTTTTGGATTTAATTGGATTTTTAAATGATTTTATAGGGGATTTGATTGCAAGAAAAATTGATTTTTAAGTCAATTTGGGCTTTAATTAGAAGAAATTTAAGTTCTGGGGCCAAAATATATTTTTTAGGAATTTATTAGGTCAAATCAGGGGCTTAATTGCATAAATATTGAAGTTTAAGGGCCAATTAGGGACTTAATTGAAGAAATCCGAAACCAGGGACCAAATTGGAGAAGACGCGCAAGTAGGGGGGTTGGAATTAATTGATTCAGGGGCCTAATTGAAGAAATTGGAAGTTTATTGATCAATTAAGGGCCCAATTGCATAATTCAGAGGCCAAGGACCAAAGTGAAAAACGCGGCCAAATATAGGGACGAGGTTCAAATTCGGCAGGGATGCAATTGAAGGGACAAAAGATAATTGAGGGCTGCTTTGTAAATTAGCGTGTTTTGGCGTTTTGCAGGTTTTAAATGAAACGACGCGTTTTCTCCAAAACGACCCCGTTTCATCCATTCAAAAAAAAAAAAAAGAGGAAAAGGGCAGAACGGTGTCGTTTTGAACGACACTGTTCATCTTTCTTCTTCCCCCCCGAACATGCAGCGGGGAAGAAAAGGAAAAAGGGATGCCTTTTGTTTGAATTTTGCCGGCCACTCTCTCGCCTGGAGCCCACCGACCGGGCACAATGGCCGACCACCCACCGCACACCACCCGCCGAACCTCGGCAGCCGCGCCCAATGGCCGACCGGCCGACTGCTACCCATGAGAGCCGAAAAAAGCCACTCACTTGGCTCTATAAATAACACCAACACAGCAGCAACCAAGGGGAGGAAAAACGGGTGGAAAAAAAAACACCAAGAACCGAAAAGGGGGAAGAGACCCGAAAGAGTGAGAAAGAAAAAACAGAGGGGAAGAAGAACGAAAAAAAACAGAGGAAAGAAAAAACAGAAGAGAAGAAAAAAAGGCAGAAAAAAAGAAGCAGGAGAAGGAGAGACCGAAAGGGAAGAGAAAAAGGGGAAGGGAAGAGAGAAGAAGAAGGAGAGAGAAGGAAGAGAGGGGCGAACTAAAAAAAAGAGAAGAGGAAACGGAGAGAACGGACCGAACCATTGGAAATAGCCGCAGCGCCGCCTGGAGCCGCCGTCCGTGAGCCACGACACAGCCACCGGCCTCCGCCACAGCACCGCCAGAAACGCAGCAAGTCGCCGCCTCCTCCTCCAGGTAACCCTTCTTCTCTCATTCCCTGCATTTCATTTTTTTCTTTCTCTACATGCAGAACGAATAACGTTCTGCATGCAGGGGCGGGGGAAAATAATTCCCCCGCCCGTTTTGGTTGCTGGGCCAGGTGGATCCTGGCCCAGCCCTGCCTTCTAGGCGGGGCCTGGCCCAGAAGGCAGCATTAGTTTTTTGGGCCGAGATCGGCCCAATCCATTTGGGCCGAAATCGGCCCAACGCCTTTGAGGCTGAGTCCGGCCCAGCCCAGTTGGTTGGGCCGGCCCAGCCCGATTTAATATTATATATTATATATATTTTTGTTATATATATATATATATATATATATATATATATATATATATATATATATATATAAATTCAAGAAAATTCTGTAAAATTTATTAAAAAAAATATGTGATTTTTCTGTAATTTTATTTTGATCAATATTGGTTTGTATTTTTATGTTATAGAGATACAAAATTTGGTTTTAAAATACCCGGTTTTCATCAAAGCGTCAAAGATTTTCAAAAAAAAATGTCTTTTGCTTTCCAAAAATTTCCTAAATATCTTAAAAATATTGTTGATTTTTCTGCATATTTTTATCAAAGTGGATTAATATTTGGTTGTATTTTTATACCGTAAGAATACCAACTCAGTATTAAAATACCCGATTTTGCGTCAAAACATAAAAAAAATACATAA
Organism: Populus nigra; assembly: GCF_951802175.1. Lineage (NCBI taxonomy): Eukaryota > Viridiplantae > Streptophyta > Magnoliopsida > Malpighiales > Salicaceae > Populus > Populus nigra. Next base: position 2,981,501 of record NC_084865.1, read on the forward strand.
TTAAAAAATGTTTTGTTTTAAAATACGGCCTAGTCTCTCCAATATATATATATATAAATATTATAACATCATATTTTCATACAACAAAAGAAAATTTCAAAAACAATATATGTATTATGCATGCATTTTGGCTTTAATAACCGGTTTATTCAAGCCATGAGAACTAGGCCAATATTTCAAAAATTCTAAAAAATCCTTTTGTTTTATTTTCAGATTTGGGATTATGAATTTATATATAAAATGTTTTTTTCTGATATTAAAATATGGTTTTTTGTCATAGACATTAGAACGGTTAAGTTTTACCCGATAAGATAAGGACCTCCTTATTGAGGAGGACTTTTCTTGAACCATAGAAGGGCCAATAACTAGAAAACACAACGAGACCTTGAATTTTATCAGACAAAATAAACAATGCAGTTTACCTTAGGTAGGGCGTATTTGGGGTGCTAATACCTTCCCTTTACGCAACCAGTCCCCGTGCCCGAGCTCTGAGACCAGTTAGGGTTCCTAGTGACCAAAATACTAGGTGGCGACTCCCACACCTTTTTTTCATTGATAAGAGACAACGAATTCCTTGTCTCCCTATATTTGCTTGATATATATATCCCCCACTACACACACCCCTGAGGGTGGACGATCGCCGCGACGTCGCGCACCCAGCGACAATCCTATTTGCTGATATCACTAGCCATTATCTTTAGTATGGCTAATTCAAGGGTATGCCAATATTGTATCATTAGCTTTTATTTTATTGGATAACTAATCAAAATTTTTAATACATAATTCAATGTCAAATCAACATAATTAAATTCAAAACATATTTTCATAATAATTTCATACGTGTTTTTGTCAATTTATCTTCCCTCTGTAATGGCTAATTTGGTCGAACCTTACTTATATGAAACCAAGGGTTTCTTTCAATTCCTACACATATTATGTATCATAATCATTCATCATACACCTATTTAGACAATCTAACTAAAATGTCATAATATTTTTCTATGTCACTTTTCTACATCCAATGGTTATTTCTGAGCACTATCAATGGCTACCTTCTCCACCAGCGATGAGCATTGCATATAAACCAACTGATGACTCAACTTTTTTGGAAACATTATCATTAACATTTTCACCAATAACAAGCATGATATAGCAATCAATGACTTAACTTTCTAATACACACACACACACACACACACTCAGTTATCATGTAAGAAGGGTAGTCGTGTCCATAACCATTTAAGTTCCAAGGTATAAGTTCTAGGAACTAGACTTCATAGGCATGCACAAACTAAAAAAATCTTTTACCATGTTATTTGTTTTCTTCATACATAATTCACCCTTCCTATATTTATTAACTTAAACATAAGAGAGGGCTCTTGTTTTGATAAAAAACTTGTTTTTTTCTAACTTGACTCGTCACTGTTGTTAGTAAGTTGGATAACAATTCACTAGTAGTTACGAGGATATCACCATTTGTGAATATGCTAGCCTGTTATAGTGAAGATAAATGGTAGCTTGTCTTTCAAAATAGAAAAGCTTTGCCACACATATGAAAAGGTTTGCAAATAGCGACTCACTGTAGGGTGAGATTAACAATTCGTTGTGGAATTTCTGGAGTTATCCACAGAGTACATATGAAAAGGTTTGCAAATAGCGACTCACTGTAGGGTGAGATTAACAATTCATTGTGGAATTTCTGGAGTTATCCACATATTAAGTACATATCAATACATCGATGGGTAGTTCATAGACATCAACGTGATATCTAGATTATTAACGAGGGCAACAAATACAGTAGCATAGTAGAAATTAGGCAAATCCAACTGACGGACCCGATGGAGGCAGATAATCAGAAGAAGTTTACACTGTTTCCCTTGATTCAGTTGTTGTGGCATCCTTTTGGATATTCTTCTCCAATATTTGAATGTGGAAACCATTTGGAAACATAACAGCTGGAATTCTGATGATATCTCCTCCCTTGATCACTCTCCACCTAAAATTAGTAGATAATTTGACCATGTCAATTAGCTGATTTAGAAAAAAAAAATATTTTTTAAATGAAAAGGAAGTAAAAAAAAAAAGAACTTTAAATATATAAAGAATATAATAAACTAGAAACACTTTTTTTTTGTTTATTTACTATTTACCTGTATTTTGTGACCAAATGGTGAAGAAAAATGGCCATTTGCAACTTAGAAAATTCGGCTCCAGCACAAAGTCTTGAACCGCCTCCGAAACCCATAAATTTTTGCGATCCTGCATTTAGTTCTTGCCCCTATCGTATCATGGGCAAATACTTTCAAATTCAGAAACACATACATGATGACATGAAATTAGTTCATAATTCTGTAACATACCATTGATGACATGACATGACATGAGTACCCATACGAGGTTGTTAACATACTTAAATATTTTCTTTTTATCATCCATTTAATGAGAACAAATAACATAAAGAAAAAGGGCTAGCATGCCCCAGATTGGCAAGCTGTTAGCCCATGTTTTGGACATGGGCTTGTGCCGGGTGCTGGGGCAAAGAAGCAAGAAAGTATAACCAGGTTCAGCACAACAAATAAAGAGTCCAGCGGGAAACGGCTCACTTTACACCCCTTTTCTTATTTTAATTTATTTTTTATGGGATTTAGTAATTAGTGGATTAATAGGGTCATATTATCACAAGAAATTGAATTGGTGATTTCTGTAAAGTTGAGAACTATTCTGAACAATTTCTGATTTATAAAACTTTCATGGAAAGACTTACCTGCCATCGCCATGGATTGAAGGTGAAAGGATCATCGTATTGCTTCGGATTCATATGCACAGCCGGTGGACAGACCATAACAATCCAACCTGCTGGAATAGTATATCCTGAATATAACGAGAGAGAGAAAAATTATTAGTTAATTTCCAAGGCTAGGAATAAAGATAAGTAAAATCTAAAACATGAATTTAGTTCGTGGAACTAGAAACATGCCTTTTATGTCAACATCTTTGAGCACCTTCCTAAAAATTCCTGGGACAATATTTGCTAGCCTTACTGTTTCATGGATAACCTTCAACAAAAACGCGCAATTAATTGAAGCCACTAGCTAGAAAAGCATCAAGCAAGATGAGATGTTCTCTTTGTTATCTGCTAGTATTGTTGGTCTTACCGTATGTGTGAAAGTCATTGATTTGTATTCTTGCCAAGTGATTCCAGAATCAATATTTTTTCTGTTCCTCAGAATCGCTTCATGTTCTTTCTGATAGCAAAAGCATGTGTCTGGAGTATAAGTTAACAGAAAAATAATGAATACAATTAACAGGGCATGAAAATGTTTAATTACTTACAGTCAATTCTTCCAGCACTTTGGGATGTTCACAAACATTTTTAACAGCTAATGTCAGAGCAATTGAAGTAGTTTCAAAGGCAGCAAAAACAAGTATAAATAGCAAATCCAAAGCAATTGCCTCTGTCATCAAACTCCCATTTTTCTTAATTTCCTCTATCACAAGATCAAGGAAGTCTTTCTCCTGCCTCTTCCTTGGGGTTGCGCGCCTTTCCTCCAAAATACTTTTTATTATCTCTACCGCTTTCTTGCGTCCCTAAATGATTTTTTTCAAAAATGATTAAGCAATATTGTCTACGGAATCATCATCATTATTGTTAGCCTAAAAATAGATATTGCAGACTAGACCTGTAAACATTTCCAATAAGCAGTTCCAGGAATGTTCAAGGGAAATGAAATTAAGCCATGTTGGAAATCGGCATAAGCTTGTTTCAGGTTCTTTGATGACTTTGATTCGCTGTAACTAAGCAGAATTTTGGCACCAAAGCTAAACTCCATCTGTGAAGACAAACCGTATAACTGTTAAGATCAAGAAGCTATAGAGTTCAATAAATTAGTATTTGTACTGTTCTAAAGGGAGCTGCTATTGCACAACAGAATTTTTCATAAATAGATCAGCTCTTTGTCAGAAATGTGGATAAAATCAGAAAATTAGATTTTATTAATGATCTCTGAGTTAACCAATGAGAGCCTCAACGATCCAGACCCTAAGCTAAATGGAGTTACTATTTTGAATTTAAATGTCTTTGTCCAGGTACAGTAGTGTAAACTAACTTTTTTTATTTAATTTTTACGGGAAAAAAATTATTTTCCTATAAAACAAAAAACAAAACTAGGAAACTTCTCTTCTTCGACTTATATCAACCCTAGAAAATGTTATATGTATATACCTTCTAACAAGAACTTATACCAATCACATTCCTTCTGTTATTTATGAGTGAATGGATGCATATTTTAGTTATATATTAGAGAAAAAAAGGAACTTCTTTAATTTCTTATTGAAAGAAGCTGATTTTATAAAAATGGCCTAAATTAGTGAAAGATAAAATAACAAAATAAAATTTGTTGGAAAAGAAAGTCAATGTATGAAAAAGATATCCAGTAAATGGTGAAATAGTTGAAAAGGTAACAAAATTAAAGAAATTGTGAGGTAGTAATAACATCTTTTCTAAGGATTTTCCTCTCTTTTTGTTCTGTTTTTCCTTTTTGTTCAGCGGGAGAGGTCTTGGGTCTTAAGTTATTAAAATTGATCAATGAGTTCGGGTTTCTTAAAAAAAGAAGCCTTTTTAGAATCTTTATGTGTTTTTTATTGTTATATTTAGTAAATACACTACTAGAATTTTTAGATTTAATTTTATGTCAGATATTTATATTATCATTATGTCGGTAATAAATTTACGGATGAGCTCACGAAAGGAAAAACTCTGGTGGTAAAACTCTCGTTGGTAATTTTTTGTTTGTCCGTGAGTCTGTCGATAATAAAAATACCGATGGATTTACTGACAGGAAAGGCACACTAAAAGTATTTTTTACCCACTTTATTGTGTCAGTATTTTCCTCGAAACGTTTGTCATATAACTGACAGAAATATCGTATGCAATTCCATCAGTGATTAAATAGTGGCACAATGATATTTGCATTAATGTTTTGTCAAGTCTCTAGAATATACAGACAGACTCAATCTGTTGATAATACTGTTAATAATTATTTAAAAATATTTTTAAAAAATCTATTTAACAGAAATAGAAAAATAGTAATACTCAATAATACTAAAAAAAAAACAACAGCAACAAATAAATAAATCAACTAAAAAATATTTGCACCTAACCCATAATCCAGCAACAAATAAATTAATTTAAATGAAATTGAACAACAAAATTGATCTCATATGAAAAAAAAACCCTATAACAACATTTATATGATTATTAAGTAGAAAAGATTTTAAAAAAACAAATATAATGCAAAAAAAACACAAAAAAATTAAAAGAGAAGAAAAAAGAAAAATCTTACTTTAGTTTAATTACGAGTGAGTTTGAGAAGAGAAAAGAAAATTTTTTTTATAAAGTATGTTAAATAAAAAAACAGAGAAGAGAAAAGAAGAGGAGAGGAGATGACATACTTGTGCATAGAAGAGAAGAGAAGAAGATGAGGAGGAGGAGGAGGCATGTCTGTTATGAAATGAGGGATTCTAGTCTTTTTATTGGGGTATTTTATCAAATATTTAACCAACAGATAATTAAATATTAATATTTTTAATCATTTCGCTAGTTATTCTAATAGTATTATTTAATTTAAATTTTCAATTTAATTGAAAATTTTCAGAAACCCTTTAAATATCACTGGCAACTTTTAAATCCATCGGTGATTTCGTTTGTTATGCTTAATTTAAATTTTTAATTTAATCAAAAATCTACATAAACCCCTCAAATATCATCGATAACTTTTCAATTTGTCGTTGATCTCATATGAAAACCTAGAAAACCTATTTCAGAACCTATAATCCAGCAACAAATAAATTAATTTAAATGAAATTGAATAACAAAATTGATCTCATATGAAAAAAAACCCTACAACAACATTCATATAATTATTAAGTAGAAAAGATTTAAAAAAAAACAAATATAATGCAAAAAGAAACACAAAAAAATTTAAAGAAAAGAAAAAAAAATCTTACTTTAGTTTAATTACGAGTGAGTTTGAGAAGAGAAAAGAAAATTTTAATTTAAAGAACAAAACAACTTGGAATTGCATATGCTTTACTATTATATATTGATTCATCGATATTGTATTTTAATAAAAGAAAATATCGTTTTAAGAAATTAAATGATATAATTTGTGGTATAGAAGAAAGAAAAGAATGAAATATAGTTGAATTCGAAGAAAAAGGAGTGATGGACAGAAACCCAAATTAATTGTTCATTGCCCCTTTTTTTTATGGATAAAAGTCGATATATATATCGTCATGGAAGCTTCTCCTTCTCCCAGGCTGGGACCAAGCTCAAAGGGGGATAGAACAGAGACCGCAGGCCCTAAATCTTTGAGGATGACTAAAAGAGAACAAATCTGAAATTAACATGTTTTACCTTAGCAACAGCTTCTCTCAACTCAATACTTGCCTGTCCGCACCAACTCTGTAGATGTTCGCATACCATTTTTTCAACTTTAGGGATAAGTTTTTGTTTCATACTTTCATTACCAACAAGGTTCATAACTAAGTTTCTTAGATACTTGTGCAGAAAACCTTCAGCAGAAACCATATTTTCTCTCCCTGCAATCTCGTTGAAGCTCTTTGGGTAACAACACTGAAATAACTTCCCTTCTTGTTGAAAAATGAAACTATTGAATCCCGCGTCGGTGGAAACGATCAGTCGATGACCAACCAAGTTGGTTTTAAATATAGAACCATACCTGAAAGACAATTACATTACATTATTTGATTTGTTTCTAATTACTTTAATCTCAACATGCATGCACGGCTAAAAAACCAAGAAAAGGGTGAAAGAGGGGGCTGACACGACCGTGCTCCCCAAAGTTGAAGGAAGTTTTTGATATTTTTAGGGCTAATACAAAAAACACGATCAGTTTTTTACATAATAACTACTACTGCTAGAGATCAGTCAGGATCATCATATTCCTTTTTTTTATTTGATATCAGAGTTTCGTATTCTTAAGCCTCTTGTCAGGAGAATTTAGATTTTAGTCATCCTATAAAATACTTTTTATCAGCAAAAACTACTATTTTCTCTAATTTTTAAATTTTCATTATATATGTTGTCATTTAACTAAAAACTTACAGAAAATATATACCCTGACAAGGAGTTTTTTTTTTTTTTTTGGTTAGGTTGCTAGCTAGTTTCTAGTACAAGTAATTTCATAAAACATCATGATGTTATGGTGACCAACAACGGGGGGGGAAGTTGTATAGCTATAGCATATTTACCTCTCCATTTTCTTCGTGATAAAAGGAGAAATGTTATTTGCCCTATAGGGAGCGAAGAATTGAATGGTCTCTCCAAGAAGAGGGAAGCCCATGGAGCCTGGTGGGAGCTTTCCTTTGCATTTTGGGTTCCTCCACTTGTAAATCCAATGTGTGATGCATAAGATCACTACGCTTACAACTACGCTCAATAAAGCAAACATCAAGCTGTTTGATTTCATTTCCAGAGGGAGGGAGGGAGGGAGGGAGCTTTGAGGGGTGGTGGCTGAGTCAATCAAGAGAATTACAAAGGTTTCACAAAGAATAAAGCATCACCCGAATTGACTCAGTTTCAATTTCTCCACTGCTTGTACTCCTTTAAAGGCCAGCCCAAACATCAAAATCCTTTCTTTTATTATTAAATAAATAAAAGAAAACGAAATATCCCTTTCCAAAGAATACAAGTAGGCCCTGCTGGCATTGCGTCCAACCACGTTGTTAACATTTCTTTTTAATTTTAATTTTAATTTTAATTTTTTTTTTAACTTTTCATATTGTGTTGATATAAAGATAAATTTTATAATGAAACGATATTTTTAATTTATTTTCAGAGTCAACTTATTGTGATGCCATTTAAGATTTCTAATGAAATGAAATGTTCTTGCTGCTACGACAGTGTACAACGCAATAGGAGGGTTGATAATGAGCTGAACTACATTTATTTGGAGTTATTCCCTTTTTTTTTCTGGAGGTGCAGTAAAGATGTGTTTTAAATTGTTTTTTATTTGAAAAAATATTAAAAAAAATATTTTTTTTATTTTTAAAAATTTATTCTAGATATTATCATATCAAAACAATTTAAAAACACTAAAAATATTGATTTAAATCGAAATTTTTTTAAAAAATATTGAAATAATAATTCATCCAAAATGCTAAACATGCCAAAGCAAATCTAATTTTTTAAGCCAAATACCAAAAGATATTTTTATTTTAAGTTAAATAAAAAAATATATCATTAATAACACCGGATAACAAAGGGTAAAATTATATAAAAATACAAAAAAGCTAGAGGGTAAAATGGGAGAGGAAAAGAAAAAAAACAAGTAAAGCATGCGTTGAGTCATAAATAAGAGGTCAAGCTCATGTGCTAGGTTTTTATTTTAATTTAAAACGGTAAACAAGCATAGTGAAAAAAACATTTCAAGTATAGAATTACCATTTCATGTGATATAGATGGCGAAAAACACTTTAATAGAACTTTTCTCATATAATAAAATATTTTAACACCAAATTCAATCAATTTGGTAGTCTAAATAGGTGTTAACTAAAATTTTCTCTCCTTGCCATCTAAGTTTGATGACTCTCTCATTCTTCTCTTAAACTATGGGTTGATAAAAATAAAATGAAGTTTTGTATTAAAATTAAATTTAAAAAAATCTAAAGGACTCAAAAGATGTCTATTGAAAAATTGAACGATCAAATTCAAGTTTTCATGTCATTTTTCAATGCACCACCTATTTTCTGCATATTTTCCATCTTAGTTTTCCTTCTTTTAATTTTTTCTCAATAAATATGAAGCAATTTTCCTTTAATTTTGCAATTTAAGAACTCAATCAAAGAAAAAACTTTAAAGAACAAAATGAAAAATTTAGTATAGTGTTTTCACCGGTTCATTTGTTAAATCACTATATCATTAACTCATGTTACGCTTTGGGTCAGGTTAAATTTTTATTAAACGTTAAAAAAATATTCAGATGTTGTTAATGTTTTTTTCTAGCAGAAAAAGTTTTTAATCGTGTGATGGTTGATCTCATGTAACTGGATTAACTTTGTGGGTCCAAAAACAACTTATATAACCTATAAAAACATAGTTTGACTAAAACGATTTCAAGATAACATCTTTTTTTAATATTAAGATAACAACATATTGGATTAACTTGAGTAAACATGGGTTAACATGTTAAATTCTTGACCCAATTAATGAGACTATGATAACCCCATAGAAAAAACATTTATGAAACTCAATGTTGAAAGATGAAATTAGAAAAAAAATCAATTTAAAAAAGAGTGACCCGAGCTAACTTGTCAAACTCGTGACCCGGATCTTAAGACCAAGGTAACCTCATAAAAAGAAAATTCATACAAATTATGATTTTCAATCTCCAATCAATGCAATATTAAATGATAAAATTAAAAAATCAATTAAAAAAACATATAAAATAATAACTCGAGTCAATTCATCAAACTCATAATTTAATAAAAAAAACCCAAAACAATTATAAAAAAATAATTTTTAATTAAATATAATATTAAATAATGGGAAATTATCTTGCGGTGGGGTGGCAGGTAGATGCCGTTTTGGTTTGGCCATACGTCAGAAAATGGGACCCCAGATATTTTGTCATGATGCGAGACATGTATTGAATTCAATCAAGCAGGAAAAATATTTTTGGTCCGTTTTGTCAATTTTGTAATACAATAATTAACTCACTACTTTATTTAAAGTTTTTTTTCAAATGATCACGAGGACATGGCTGATAAATGTCGGCAGTATTTGATAATATCGCCACAATTATTTTTCATAGTATTCTTTATTTATAAATATATAAAAATAATATATTTTTTATTTTTTAAATTTATTTTTGATAGAAATATATTAAAACCATTCATTACTATAAAAAAAATTAAAACAACTTTATTTTTTAATTTTTCAAAAACAGCCTGACATGACAAACAGTTTTCAACGGATGTGATTCACCATCACCACTGGCCCCACGATTGAACGTCTAAACTAGACCAACTTCAATGTGCCGAAAGCTTCTACCTTCTTCAATATTTTCAATCGAATGTATCTGATTTGATGCTTCCCTGTTTTCTGACTTCTCTCCTTCTTTGGCTTTGATTTCTTGTTTTTTTTTTTCTGGAACCACAACAATGATCATTTTCATTTTCTGTTCTGTTTTGAATTACAAATAACAACCCCAAATAAATCTTTTTCATAAGATTTCGAATTATATCAAATAAAAAACCGCTCCAAATCAATTCAGCTCGATTTAATTTGTTTTTGTGCAAAACCAGCAAAATCTATGTTGCTTGGATTGGTTTTTTTTTTATTATTATTATTTTTTCTGGGATTTTTCTGGGGCATTTTTTTTATCGATGTAAATGAACCAGTTCGACTTGTCCATTCTTTTATATATATATATAATATCTTTCTTGGCTTTTTTTTTTAGCCTTTTTATTTGATTTTAAAAAAAAAAAACCCAGTTCCCTCTGCTCATTGAACAGTACACCGATTCACAGACCATGTCATGCGAATTGCCTGTACAGTATACAACTTACAAGTTAAAGAAAATTCATTCAAGGAAAATAAGAAGCAGCCATGAAATCAAGGCCATTTAGGGCATCAGTGGCTCATAAAGCTAGAATTGGACCAAAACATAGATTCCCACCAAATCAAGTTGATCTGGTGACTGACGAGACCATACTCCGCGAAAAACAAAGATAAAGATGTTGCCTTCCTCCAAAAACTTCTCAGAGTTTCTTTCTCCGACTCACGTAAATTAGTCGTGTTCATCAAATCATCAACTCCAACCTTGCTACTTGGGCCTACCTCCTCCATGAAATCCGATGGTGCGGCTATTTAAATCAAGATCTGTAAAGAACAAATGACAAAATCATCAACAACACAACTGTAATTCGGAATTACACGTTATTTATCATCAGGTTTCCCTCTAAAACGCCACTGCAAAAATCCGCGGTGGGATTTGGACCTAGTACGTAAAGGATCAAGATTTGTTGCAGCATCTTCATTGTTTATTTGAGGTAGGGTAGCATTTGCTACATTTGGATTCTCATGGCTTTCCATCTAAAATTAATAGCAACAGGAAGCCAAGCAACAATAAAACCAAGTGTGAAAACTAAAGTGCAGGTCTTTATGGGAAACACAAGCCAGCAAGCAAGTATCAAATCTAATTTATGTTGGTGGGTAAGAGGAGTACAAGTTGCATCGACAAAGATAAAACCAGGAAGTTCAAACATCACATCTAATGTACATTGTTTCTTCCTGGTACAATATCATTGAAGAACGTCAACTAAGCTACATGAAAAACCTTTAAGACATCACATCTCTGCACATGGTTGTAGAGGTCCCAAGTATTTCCTTTCATTGGTAAAAGGTAAAAGCCATGTAACCATGCATATTCGGTCAATCCAGAGTAATCTACTGGAGGAAATACTCTAGCCAATCAAATATATATATATATATAGATTTCGCATGAAAATCCAGAGAATCCAGTAATATTAATTTTTTAATATTATTGTTGAAAGACATAAAAATCCTAATAGAAGGTAAATTAGAGCTTTATAAAAAAATCTAGCACTTTAAAAATAACCCTCAAGTACTCCAAGAACGCTGAAATCCATAAACAACATCAACTACAAATTTAACTATATGGATCTGGCAACAACAATTAACACTACAAGATTTAATAGTTTTACTAACAAAAATTTTTATTGATATTTACACCAGCAGTCCGTTAATATGTATATTACCAACAGACTCACAGACAGAAACTATCCATCAAAAAACCTCTTGTTGGTACTTTATGGTCTGTCGGTGAATCTGCTGGTAATAAATATATCAATAAATTTACAGACGGACAAAGCATGCCAAAAAAATTTTTACTTGCTTTATTCTATCAGTATATCAATCAGTAAATATAACATATTACCAACAGAATATCATCTATAATTTTATCGATACGTTAACAGTAACAGTGACATTTGCAGTAATTTTTTTCCAACTCTCTGGAATATATCGACAGTAAGTCCTGTCAGTAACCCATCAATAATAGTGGTATTTGCAGTAATTCTTTTTCATCTGTCTAGAAGGTCGCACGTCGGAATCCACGCGGCGTTTTCGTCCTGGCGATGGCGGTTTTTCTCTCTGTTGATTGGAATTGATTTTGTTGGGAGTCGCCATCTAGTATTTAATTGAGAGTTACTAGGAAACCCAGGTTGACTGGTCTTGTCAGAGAATCACGGGTAAGGGACTGATTGTGGTTAGGAAAGGTATTAGCACCCCTAACGCACCCTACCTGAGGTAAGCTGCTTCATGGTTGTGTTGTGTTAAAGAAGTTTTAAAAATTTTGTCTTTTCATCGGATTTTAGAAATACAACTTCCGTACAAGTTTGTACTTCTACACCGTGATCCGATCAAAATATTAAATCCTTCTTTGTTCCTTGCAATTTTATCCTAAAAAATATATCCATAAAAAAAAAACATTCAAACACATACACACATTTTTTTACTATATTTTTTTCTTTTCTTTTTCTTTTTCTTTTTTCTTTTTTTTTTACATCCACAATAAAAATTATAACAATTCAAAACTAAATAAAATTTACATCAAGTAATCCAAAATTTACAAAACAATCCCCAAAACTCCAGGAATTGCAAAGGAACACTTCTGGAATTGCAGCAACAGTGGCGGTGCGTCTTCCCACGTGCCACCGTCACTGGCGGCGCGTCCGCCGGGAAAGCAGCCGGCCGAAACTGGCTTCTTCTCCTCTTCTCTTCTGCAACATCGGCGACTTGCAAAACAACAGAAAACACAACACAGGCAGTTGATTTTAGATTTGTCCTTTGTTTTTGTTTTTTAGATCTGTTTCCTTTCCATTTCAGATCTGCGGTTTAGCAGATCTTTGCTTTTGGCTCCTCTCTTCGGGTAACTGACAGCAAGGCGGAGGAGCTGGAGGAGGGTTGGTTCCGATGGAGACTGGTCTGCTTGTTGACCCGGAGGGAAGTGAGGGGGTCGGTTGAGAGAGACCCAGCTGTGGGTTGCTGCTGCCGCTGCCGTTGCCACTACTGAAGGGGAGACTGGATCTGCAGGCGCCACCGGAGGGAGAATGGATGGAGATGGCGCCGCTGTTGGGTTGGTGGAGCACCCGGGTCTGTTGGAGGGAGACGGCGCTGCTACACGGGGAAGCGCCGTCGCTGCTGGAAGAAGAAGAAACTGAAGGCAAGGGGGAGTGGCCGGTCTCTGTTTTTGGAGGAGAAGACGATGGAGAGGAAAAAAAAGGGAGGCTGCGGTGTTGATGGTCTTCCTTCACTGCTGGTGTTCGGCGGATGACAGACTGGGAAGGCTGGTTGTGTTTGGGCGAGAAGGAGCAGGAAAACGGTGCCGGTTTGAGGGAAGAAGAAGATGCTGGAACCGGCTGGAGAGGGAAAACAAAACCGAAAATCCCACAAAGGGGAGGGGGCGGCGGCTTCCCTTGAAAAAATGGGTTTAGGGTTAGGTTTTTTTCTCTTTTTTTTTGTTGTCAAAAATACCCCCCCTTTATTCTGAGTTGTACGTTGCTATTTATAGGCAGAGTATTTTTTTGGGCCTCAAAATTGATCCCTTAATTTTTGTGTGTGCTCCCTAATTTCAATCAATTAACTTGGTAAAAATTAAATTTGGTCTCTTAAGATTTCAATCTTTTCAATTAAGTCCAAATTAAGCTCCCAAACTTAATTTTTCGCCAATTAAGCCTTCAAATTAATTTGACCCGCTTAAAGTATAATTAAGTCCTTGCACTTAATTAAATCCTTCAATTGGACCTAAATTAATTCTTAAACATAATTAAAATTTAATTTGGCCCATGATTAAATCAAATTGGCCCATTAAAAATTTAATTATGTCATTGGACTTAATTTTTATGCAAATTTGTCCAATAATCATTTAATTTGACCTTTGAATTTGCATTTTTTACTTTTGGGCATAATAGGGTGCAATTAGGCCTTGAAATTCCTTCGAAAATTGCAGCTTTATTTTATTTTTTGATTTTTTTTATTTTGAAAAAAAGTGAATTTTGGAGAATTACCCAGAATTGGGTTATGACATAGAATATACCAATGGTCAGTTCTGTCAGTAACCCCATCAGTAATAGTGACATTTGCAATAATTATTTTTTTTAACTCTTTGGAATATATTGTGTTGTCCATAACCCATCAGTAATATTTTAAAAATATTTTTTTAAAAAAGAAAATATAGAATATACTAACGAAAGTAAGTTTTGTCGGTAACCCCATCAGTAATAGTGACATTTGCAGTAATTCTTTTCCAACTCTCTAGAATATACTAACGAAATTGTGTTATTCGTAACCCCGTCAGTAATATTTTAAAAAAATATTGAACAAAAGTATAAAAATATAGTAGTGACATTTGCAATAATTCTTTTCCAACTCTCTGTAATATACTGATGGAGTTGTGTCGTCGGTAATATATATACACACACACAAAATAATTAAAATAAAATAAATTCATATAAAAACCAAATACTTATTATAAATTTAAATATTGTATTTTCAAATACAATAAATCTAAAATAGAGGTGGCGTTGAAGGAAGAGGAGGAGGTTGGTCATCGTCAAAACGATGGGCCAATTAGATGATGCATATGAACCACTCATTTATGATCTGATCTTCGTTACCAATCGACCGAGTTTTTCATAATCAACAGTGAGTTATTCATATTTATCATTAAGATGTGTCGTCTGATCTTGTACCTGCCGATCTAGTATCTTTGCGAACTCTAAAGTTTGACTACTCGAAATCAACTGCGAGCATTCAACAGTCGAACACTATAAATAGTCTGCAAGTTCTCAGTTGTAGTGGTAGAGAGTCTGTACACAGGATTTTTATCAAGTCCACCAGTCAATCCTGCCTCCAACCACAAATCTGGATCAATATATCTGGATCAATATCCAGATGGTTAGAAGGATTGTCTCAGTATCTAAGCAGAATTTTGGCACCAAAGCTAAACTCCATCTGTGAAGACAAACCGTATAACTGTTAAGATCAAGAAGCTATAGAGTTCAATAAATTAGAATTTGTACTGTTCTATAGCGAGCTGCTATTGCACAATTCAATTTTTCATAAATAGCTCAGCCCTTTGTCAGAAATGTGGATAAAATCAGAAGATTAGATTTTATTAATGATCTCTGGGTTAACCAATGAAAACCTCAACGATCCAGGCCCTAAGCTAAATGGAGTTATTATTTTGAATTTAAATGTCTTTGTCCAGGTACAGTAGTGTAGACTAACTGTTTTTTATTTAATTTTTACGGGAAAAAAATTATTTTCCAAGAAAACAAAATACAAAACCAAGAAACTTCTCTTCTTCGACTTATATCAACCCTAGAAAATATTATACGTATATACCTTCTACCAAGAACTTATACCAACCACATTCCTTGTGTTATTTATGAGTGAATTCCTTGTGTTATTTATGAGTGAATGGATGCATGTTTTAGTTATATATTAGAGAAGAAAAAAGAACCTCTTTTATTTCATATTGAAAGAAGCTGATTTTATAAAAATGGCTTATAATTAGTGAAAGATAAAATAACAAATTAAAATTTGTTGGAAAAGAAAGTAAATGTATGAAAAAGATATCCAGTATGGGCTCGGTTTTTGGTTTAGCTCGGTTTTTTCCGATTTGGCTCAGTTTTTTCCTGTTTGGCCCGATTTTTTCGGTTTGACTCGGTTTTTTTTCGGTTTGGGTTTGGTTTAGATTTTTTGATTTCAGGTTTATAAAACCAAAACCGAACTGAACCGGTCAATTTTTTTAAAATTTTAATCAGTTTTTTTTCATGTTTTGATTTTTTTAGTTTTTTTTTGTTTAATCGGTTTTTTAGTTTTTTTTGCTAACCCCTAGTTTGATCATTGAGTTCGGGTTTCTTTATGAAAACCTTTTTAGAATCTTTATGTGTTTTTATTGTTATATATATATTTAGTAAATATGAGATAGTTTTTCTTACATTTTTCTCACTTTCATTCCATCCTTTGCTAATGTCAATTGAATTAGAGTATAGAATCTTTATTAGATACATGAGGCTTTCTAAATTAATGGAGGCTACACAATGAATGGTAGCCTCTCCCTTTCTTAATTCCATCTCACTTGTTCAAGAAATTTAACATGTAACCTCCAAATGGAAATCTTATGTTCTAATCACTATACTTAAAAAAGTATCATATAAATTCAACTTTATAAAATTTGAAAAGACAAGACAAAGGATTAAAAATGATATATTTTAGGAGAAATTAATTTGGTTAAAAAATGTTAAGATGTTATATTGACTATAGTCATGCAATCCAGTCAGGCCTAATTTAATGGATTAATTCAAAAAATTCACGACTCAAAACTTGACTTGTGTCAAGTTTTAATTCAAACTAATTTTAATATTAATTCAAAAAAACTAGAAATGACTGGACATATTTATTTATGATGTAATTAACCCGATTAAATATGATTAAGTCAACACTAAAGATTGTATTTAAAAAAAAAACAAAATTGAAACAACATTATTAATTATAGATAAGAAACAAAATGGTAATCCAATGACCTGAGCTCTAACCGAGTCGAATTCCAAGTCTAGTAAGGCAACTATAATATTATCAATTAGAGTGAAATTCTAACAAAGGAAAGTTATGTAAATAATAGAAGAAAAAGAAACAATTATTTTCTCAATGTATATTGAATTTAAATTCTTAAGTGCTTTCGATTTTTGAAAGAAATATAATACATAATTTAAAAACTATAAATATTTTGAAAAAATTGAAAGACTTTGACGTAAGGTGATCTAGTTTAAGAGATTCATGTTTAAGAGAACAAATCTGAAACATGTTTACGTACCTTAGCAACTGCTTCTCTAGAGAACAAATCTGAAACATGTTTACGTACCTTAGCAACTGCTTCTCTCAACTCAATACTTGCCTGTCCGCACCAACTCTGTAGATGTTCGCATACCGTTTTTTCAACTTTAGGAATAAGTTTTTGTTTCATACTTTCATTACCAACAAGGTTCATAACTAAGTTTCTTAGATACTTGTGCAGAAAACCTTCAGCAGAAACCATACTTTCTCTCCCTGCAATCTCGCTGAATCTCTTTGGGTAACAACACTGAAATGACTTCCCTTCTTGTTGAAAAATGAAACTATTGAATCCCGCATCGGTGGAAAGGATCAGTCGATGACCAACCAAGTGGGTTTTAAATATAGAACCATATCTGAAAGACAATTACATTACATTATTTGATTTGTTTCTAATTACTTTAATCTCAACATGCATGAAGATTAAAAAAAAAAAAAGAGTTGATTAAACTTTACAAACGAGCATGCACGGCCTAAAAAACAAGAAAAGGGTGAAAGAGGGGGCTGGCAGGACCGTGCTCCCCAAGGTTGAAGGAAGTTTTTCATATTTTTAGGGCTAATACATAATAACTACGTACTACTGCTAGAGATCAGTCAGTATCATCATATTTCTTTTTTTTATTTGATATCAGAGTTTCGTATTCTTAAGCCTCTTGTCAGGAGAATTTAGATTTTAGTCATCCTATAAAATACTTTGTATCAGCAAAAACTACTATTTTCTCTAATTTTTAAATTTTAATTATATATGTTGTCATTTAACTAAAAACTTGCAGAAAATATATACCCTGACAAGGAGTTTTTTTTTTTTTTTTGGTTAGGTTGCTAGCTAGTTTCTAGTACAAGTAATTTCATAAAACATCATGATGTTATGGTGACCAACAACGGGGGGGGGGGAAAAGGGAGAGAAGTTGTATAGCTATAGCATATTTACCTCTCCATTTTCTTCGTGATAAAAGGAGAAATGTTATTTGCCCTATAGGGAGCGAAGAATTGAATGGTCTCTCCAAGAAGAGGGAAGCCCATGGAGCCTGGTGGGAGCTTTCCTTTGCATTTTGGGTTCCTCCACTTGTAAATCCAATGTGTGATGCATAAGATCACTACGCTTACTGTTAGAATATGTGATTGGAAGTAATCTTCTCCTATAATAACGGAGTGATTATTAGCTATTATTAGAGATAGAATTCAGATATAGAAATAGAATATATCTTTTATAACAGTAGCGTAAGTTTAACAACTGACTCTTGTATATATATCTGCTGCATTGATGAATAATATATCAGAAAACATTCTATTCACCTTACTATATTAACACTTACAACTACGCTCACTAAAGCAAACATCAAGCTGTTTGATTTCATTTCCAGAGGGAGGGAGGGAGGGAGGGAGCTTTGAGGGGTGGTGGCTGAGGTTTTTGTTAAAAAAACCCAGTCAATCAAGAGAATTACAAAGGTTTGACAAAGAATAAAGCATCACCCGAATTGACTCAGTTTCAATTTCTCTACTGCTTGTACTCCTTTAAAGGCCAGCCCAAACATCAAAATCCTTTCTTTTATTATTAAATAAATAAAAGAAAGCGAAATATCCCTTTCCAAAGAATGTTTTTAAACTGAATACGTGGGTTAAAAGCTAACCCTAGTTGAAAACTGAATACAAGTAGGCCCTGCTGGCGATGCGTATAATCACGTTTTTAACATTTCTTTTTTAATTTTAATTTTAATTTTTTTTTACTTTTCATATTGTGTTGATATAAAGATAAATTTTATAATGAAATGATATTTTTAATTTATTTTCAGAGTCAACTTAATGTGATGCCATTTAAAATTTCTAATGAAAGGAAATGTTCTTGCTGCTGCGACAGTGTACAACGCAAAAGGAGGATTAATAATGAGTTTATCTACATTTATTTGTAGCTATTTATTGTTTTTTTTAGGTGTGGTTGTGGTTGTTTTTAAAATAATTTTTTGTGTCGACATACATGTTAATTATGTTTTTTTATTTTTAAAAAAATTACTTTTAATATCAGCACATTAAAACGATCCAAAACATACAAAATATATTAAATTTTAACAAAAAATAAAATTTGAATTTTTTTAGAACGCGATGCAAAACAGTTTTGTAGTAAATATGTGTTTTAAATTGTTTTTTATTTTAAAATATATTAAAATAGTTTTGTTTTATTTTTTAAAATTGATTTTAGATTTTATCACATCAAAACAGTTCAAAAACACTAAAAATATTAATTTAAATCAGAAATTTTTTCAAAATATTAAAACAACAATTCAACCACAATGCTAAACATGCAAAAACAAACCTAATTTTTTAAGCCAAATAAAAAAAAGATCTTTTCTATTTCAAGTTAAATAAAAAAAATATATCATTAATAACATTGGATAACAAATTGTAAAATTATATAAAAAAATAAACGCAAATTAAATTAAAAAAAAATGAAAAACAAAAGGGGAAGGAGAAGAAAAAAACTAGTCAAGCATGGATCTTGGCCATGAATAAGAGGTCATGCCCATGCTTAGGCCTTTTCTTTTTTTTTTTTTAAATAAAAAAAGTATTAACAACAAGTCATCTATAACCCCAAAATCTAATAATTGTTTTCCTAGAAAATCAAAACATGGCTTTTTTTCCCCCAAAACCTCAATTTTCATCTTTTTTTTACACAAATATTTAGAAAATACTGTAAAGACCTTGATTAACTTATTTATGGCTTTTAAAAGACCTAAAAATCAACGTAAATCAAAAAAACTTTTAAAGCATAGATCTACCACCTCATGTGATATTGATGACGAAAAACATCTCAATAGAGCTCTTCTCATATAATAGAACACTTTGACATCAAAATCAATAATTTTGGTAGTCTAAATCAATGTTAACTAAAAAAAATTTTCTTTACTATCAGAATCTGATGACTCTCTCACTCTTCTCTCAAATTAGGGGTTGAAAAAAATAAAATAAAGTTTTGTACCAAATTGAAATTTTAAAAAACTCAAGGAGCTGAAAAGGTATCATTTGAAAAATTGAAGGATCAAATTCAAGTTTTCACATCGTTTTTTAACACACCACCTATTTTCTCCATATTGTCCATCATAGTTTTCCTTCTTTTAATTTTTCCTCTGGTTAATAAATATAAAGCAATTGTCCATTAATTTTGCAATTTAAAAATTCAATCAAGGAAAAAAAACCTCTAAAGAACAAAATGAAAAAATTAGTATAATGTTTTCACCGGTTCATTTGTTAAATCATTATATCATTAACTCGTGTTACGCTGTAAGTTAGGTCAAATTTTTATTAAACATTAAAAAATATTTAGATGTTTTTAATGTTTTTTCTAGCAGAAAAAAAAATTTTAATCGTATGAGGGTTGACCCCATGAACTCGATTGATTTTGTGGGTCCAAAAGAAGCTCATTTAACCCGTAAAAACATAGTTTGACTAAAAACACTTCAAGATGACATCTTTTTTTAATATTAAAATAACAACATATTGAATTAACTTGGTAAACCAAGGTTAACATGTTAAATTCATAATCCGAGTTATGAGACGATAATAACCTCATAGAAATAAAATTAAAATAAATTATGAAGCCTAATTCTTAATCAACCCAATACTGAAGGATGAAATTAAAAAAAATCTATTTAAAAAGGAGTGACCCGAGCTAACTAGTCAAATCTGCGACTTGGATTATAAGACAAGATAACCTTATAAAAAGAAAATTTAAACAAATTACTAATTACAGTCCCCAATCAACCCAATGTTGAAGGATGAGATTAAAAAATCAATTAAAAAATATAAAAAATAACTTGAGTCAATCTACCAAACTTATGACTCGGGTCATGAAACAGAGATAACCTCATCAAAAAAATTAATCTAATTTAACTCGGGTTAACCTGTCAAATTCATGACTTTGGTCATGAAACTGAGATAACCTTATAAAAAGCAAATCAAAATAATTTATAAAACTCAATTCTTAATAACCTCATGTTGGATTTAATGTTAATCAATAAAATTTATAAAAAAATAATTAAAAAATAATACAAAAATAAGTTAAGCCAACTTAAATTAACCTATTAAAAATTATCCTTAATCATGAAACAAAAATAATAGGCCAATAAAATGCGTTTTGGTTTGCCAAACGTCAGAAAATGGGGCCGCAGATTTTTTGTCATGATGCGAGGCATTGAACTATATTTTTGGTCGGTTTTGTCAATTTTCTAGTCCAATAAGTTTATCTTTCTCAATAATTAAATCACAACTTTATTTTAATCTTTTTGTTCATCTGATCCCAAGGACATGACTGATAAAGCTGTACATATTATTTGATAAAATATGGCCACTATTAGTTTTCATATTATTCTTTATCTATAAATATATAAAAATAATATATTTTTTATTTTTAAAAATTTATTTTCATAGAACTATATTGAGACCATTGAGTAATATAAAGAAATTAAAATATTTTTTTATTTTTTCAAAAAACCACGGCTTGACAAACAGTACTCGACGGATGTAATTCACCATCACCACGCGTCCCGCGCTTATACAGCTGGAAGTGGAAATATTTCCCACGCGGTGACATCATCGTCGAAGGCATTGGAGCCCTTGAAGCCAGACCCATTACTTGAGCATGACGCCCACGTAACTTGGCGAGTGTGTTTGGCATTGGAGCCCTTGAAGGCAGATCCATTACTTGAGCATGACACCCACGTAACTTATCATTATTTTTATCCTATCTAGTTATAACGTGATTCTTTCATACTCTTCTTATAATATTATTGTTAGTTTTTTAATTCAAGATTTCCCTCAAAATAAAAAATCATAAAATTATTTTTTAATAATTTCAATAAAAAATCCAAATTAACAAAAAAAATATTTTTAAATTAATATTAACCTTAAACCTTGAAAACAATAGCCTTGCTGATGGAGTAAAATTATACCACATAATCCATTGGCCATTACAGTAAAACTACTTCATTACCTATAAAAACAAACAAACAAACAAATAAATAAACTAACAGCTAGGAGTTTATTCATTTTTTTTTAAGAATACTGAAATGACAAAATTACTCTTGGAATCGAACATCATTAAACTAGTGTGCAGGGTTTTTGTTGTCTATTTTTTATCCTTTATTGATTTATTTTATTTTTCAATATTTCCCCTCATTATTTTATTTCATTTAATTTTTTATACCAAACTTGCTTCTAATTCTTTTGATTACTTTTTTTTTTAATTTTGAATAATTAAAAATTTTATTTTGTGATTTTTTTGGGTTTGCCTTCTAAGAGGTAACCCAGTCTTATAACCCAGGTCATAGAACTAAAAAATTAGACTAGTTTGACTTCGGTTTTTTTTTTAATTGATTTTTTTTCAGTTTTGTCCTTTCAATGAAGTTTTTTCAATCTCATATCTCAGGTAACAGATTAGCCGAGTTGACCCGAATTAACTTGAGTTTTTTTTTCTATTTTTTTATCAAAAAAAATTTTCTATCTTGTCTTTCATTTTTTTAATTTGCTTAAGAGTTTACCACCATTGTTTTATTTAATTGATTTTGTATGAGGTTATCCTAACCTCACAAATTATTGTAAATTTAACATGCTGACTCGAGTTGATATTTTTGTCCTGTTTTAATCTTTTTTAATTCATTTTTTTTGTCTTATTTTTAAATTATGTTTTCAATTCATCTTTTAACATTTGATTTTTTAGTTGAGCTTTTGATTTTTTAAAATCAATAAGATAATCATTTCCTTCCATCCCTTGCCTTCCAATATCCTGTTACTTTTCCAATTTTACTGTCGCGTGGTCAGTACTGATCAATTTTGAAGCTTATTTTTTATGTGGTTGTAATTATTTTTTAAAATATTTTTTAAAATATATTAAAATGATATTTTTTTAATTTATTTTTAATAAATATATCAAAATAATTAAAAACAACAAATGGCCACGCTGCATGGTCTAATAGGCTTCTTATCACCCTAGTGCATCAATAATTGTTAATCATCGATCGTTAATAGTCAACAACTTATATGCTGTTTGTTGCTTAACAAAGGTTATTGTAGCACATATAATTCACTACGAAGTGATATTTATTTATTTATTTATTTATTTTATAATTAAAATCAATAAATTATTATTAAAGATAAAAATAGATATTTACAAATCACAACAATTTCTTCTGCAAATTGATAAAGAGCACAAGTTGAAGAGATATTCGATTACTGTTTAGATTTTTTTTTTTTCTCTTCAATTTACAGGCGCTCTTCATCACTTCTACTACACAAAACATATACATGTCCATGAACAATTCCCCTACTGAAGAAATCCAAGATATTTTCTCAATCACTAGCAGTCTTTTTCTTCTTCTTTTTTCAAGGAAATGAAATTTAGCATGGTTAATCATGATGAATTCACACCTTTTCTAACAAGGAACATACACGCATACACACCCGCAGCGCACCCATGGCTACTTCAATTATTGAAAGAAGAAAGAGTACACCAAACACACACACGCAGGCAGGCAGCGCTCGGCCCCTTTCTTCCCACACAGCCTTCATTTTTTGCCTGATAAGGAGCTTGATGATGAAAACAATCCTTTGACTAGATTGTTCTTGGTTTTGCCCCTTGGCGGTGGGAGGTTAGCAAAGCTGGAAGAGGAGGAGACGCCATAGCCTTGGCCTGAGCTGGTTGGCTTGTTTGGATCACTCATTTCATCTCTACCTTCCTCCTCTTCTTTAAGAGAGTGAACTACACTAGCCATTTATATGGACATAACATTATGGCTGAAGGAAATGCATATATTTATATGGACCACGTTGGTGCCTAAACTTTATCAAGAAGAACCGGGCTTAGTGGCAACTTGGCCATGAATGTCCAAATTATTGACGTCACGATTCATCATGGCAGAGGAGGAGGATGATGTAATAAGAAGTGCCTAATGGTGGCAAGTAGGGGTGTTCAAAAAAACCGACCAACCGATTAAACCGAAAAAACCGAGAAAAAATTAACCGAAAAAACCGAACCGATAGAAAAAACCGAATAAACCGATTAATAAATAAAAAAAATCAGCCGGTCCGGTTCGGTTCCGGTTTAAAAAAGCTTAAACCGATTGAACCGGACCAAACCGAACCGGTTTAAAAAAAAGTTTAAAAAGAACAATTCCTAACCCTAAATCACTTTCCCCCTTAACAGCCGTCAACCCCCCCTCCCCCTCTAGCCTTTCCCTTTTCCCCTTCCTCTTTCTTTTCCCCTTCCCATAACCCTAAATCACTTTCTTCCTTTCTAGCCGCCAACCCCCCTCCCTCTCCAGCCTTCCCCTTTTCCCCTTTCCCTTCCTCTTCCCAGAACCCTAAATCATTTTCCCCCTTTCCAGCCGCCACCCCGCCTCAAGCCTTCCCTTCCATTTCCCCCTTCCCAGCCTTCCCCTTCCAGTTTAACAATCCAGATGCGAGGGAACCATTGTTCAAGAAATCTTGCCTTTGATGGTGATACAATATAACTTATATTAGTTCCATCCTTGTGCTGGGAGAATGCAAGCTTTGAGATTTATGGTCAATCAGCTCTCTCGGGACCTCCCTTCCCCTTCCCTTCCCCTTCCCAGCCCATCTCTTCTCCTTCTCAGCCCCTACGTGGAAAACTTTGATTGTTGGTTGCTTTTTTCGGTTGCTTTTCTTGAATTTTCAAGTGGTTGCTGTGATTAATAGCTTAGATTAATATTTGATGTCAGATTTTTCCTTTGATTTGTTCAGTGATGAAGATGAGTCCGGTTTTTCTGGTTTTTATGCTAAAAAACCGACCCGAACCAAACAAAACCGGTTCGGTTTGAACCGGTTCTCGGTTCGGTTCGGGTTATATTAATAAGAAATATTATTTTCCGGTTCGGTTGAATTTTTCGGTTAAAACCGGACCGTGAACACCCCTAGTGGCCAGATTCTTGGTACCTGTTTATTTAATTTTTAAGTAAAATTTCAGACCATTCCTTCGTAAACCAAGGCACTTTTTTATAACATTTTAAAAAAATTTATTTAGAATCAAAATAAATATGGAGTTATTTTAGAGATGTGAAAATATTATTTTTAAGGTATTTATTTGTCTTATACAATACTTCAATGATACAAGTAAGTCATCTAAACCTCTAAAAGAATAAGAAAATATAACCAAGAAAATAATAAACTTTTTTTTTTGTAGTTTTCTGTGTAATAACAGAATTTTATAGATTTAAAATATAACGATAAAACAGTATGACGATTAATCAATCAATATTACTATTTGATGAAACAGTATGACCGTTAATCAAATAATATACTGTAAATTAAACTGAATAGTTGTTATTCAGTTTTATTTCAATAGTTATAAATATTAAAATTAATTATGAAATTAATTCAATAATTAATTAATTTCACTGACATATTAATTTTCAAGTGTCATCTTTAATTTGATATTATAAATATCCATATAATAGTATTAAAAAACCCACTAAAAAAGTCCTTGCATTATAGCTTAATTTATTATATAATAAAAACTTTCACTTATAATTTGTAGGAGAGAGTATTTTTTTTCTAATATGAGATATTCATCTTTTTTTTTTTCTTATTCATTTATCGACCAATATTTGTTAAGTTTTTATTTGGTCCGATAGTACAGAGAAATTACTTTATCGTTCGCGTGTCAAACTTTTTTTTTTCAAATAATTTTAAAGATGCATCTTTAATACCAATATTTTTTTTATACTAGATATAGCCAACATTACGCTGCGGGCGGCTAAATTTTTTTCCAGTATTAAAAAAATGGTAAAGTGATATAAGTATTCTTAAAAAAAGAATTTGAAAATTGAGTTATTAACTTTACCGACTTTAATAAATTTGATTAATCTAAATAACAGGAATAATAAAATCCAATAACAATAAATAAATTGAAAACAAATTTGACAACATAAAAACAATTAAGAAGCTATCAAAAGTAAACCAAATAAAATTATAAAACTTAATTATTATAAATCCTAAAGTTCAAGAGCAAAATTAAAAAAAGAATTCATTAAAAAAAGCAAAGAAAAAAAATATATGGATTAACTCAGATTAACCTGTCAACCTTGTAATCCTATATAAAAAATTGAGATAATTCTATAAAAAAAAAGTGAAAAAAAAAACACAAAGATCAAATCACAATAAATCAAATGTTAAAGAAAAAAATTTAAAAAAATAGTTAAAAAAAACCTTAAAAAAGACCAAAGTTAGCTCGTGTTAACATTAGAAACTCGTGATCCTAGTCATGAGCTCTAGATCAACCATATAGAAGTCAAACCTTAAAAAATAACACATCAAAATTTTAAATCAACAAAATGCTAAGTGATCAGCTTTTAAAAATAAAAAAAAAATAGCAATAAAAATAATGAAAACTAAATTTGACATATAATTACTTTAAAATCAAATGCTTGAGGAAAAATTTGAAAATAAAATTCAATTAGGAAAAGAAACAAAAACAGCCTTCAAAATAATGAAGATCAAATTTGATATAAAAATTAAATAAAATCAAATAATTAAATAATTCAAAAGAATAATAGATGAAATTAAAAAGAAAAAAATTACCCTTGACATCCTATAGTTTAATCGAAATTAGACTTACCTATCGAGTTTTGAAAAATAATAGCAAACTTATACATAATTTTTTTTAATTTTTTTTGGGCGCACTAGATACAAGATGTAAGCTGTTACACAAGCACAAAAATTTATGATGTAAACTGTAATTTTTCTTTTTTGCCTCCATACTCATATTTGCTCTCATTCCTTTTCTTTTCTTTCTATTCCTTGTTTTTACATAAATTATAGTTTGTTTGTTTTTTTAAGTTTGACCTAATATAATAATAGCACATTTTATAATTTCAATATGTTTTGTTTAGAAAATAAGAGAAAACAAATGAAAATTTAAAAAATTCTGATTGAACTTTTTTTTTTTCTAATCAAATCACAAACTCCAAAACACTCTATAATCTTTTCCTGTTATTCTGTTTTTATATCATTTTACACATTAATTATTTTATAAAATGCTTAAATGTAATATTTGTTTTGTCTTGTTTTTATATGAAAATTGTAATAGTTTTTACATCGTCTTTAATATATTTATTTTAAATGTCTCATCTAATTCTAACAATTACAACACAATATTTTTTTTTAAATCATCAAAAAAATAAAAGAATCCATAAATATCTGTAATATTCACAAAACTTTTAGCTCAGTCTGATATATCTAATATCTAAAATTAGGTTGAATTCATTATATCCACCAACACTCCTAATTGTTAATGTCAATTATGTTTAGGTAATACTAGTGTATTAGCTCGTGCTCCGCAGCGGGTTAATAATAATTTTTTAAAAATATATAAAAATATATTTTTTAAAAACAACTAGGGTCTGACGGCCAAGCTAGACCCAAGAGCTTTGGGTCTGGTAGCCAACCCAAGAACCTTGTTACTTGGGTCTTGCATCCCTACCTGACCCAAGTTACTTAGGTAGCTTCCTTACCAGACCCATTTCTTCAATAGTAATAATATTTTTTAAAATTTTTTAATAATAATAATAATATTTTTTAATTTTACCTTTCAAATAAAATCCATGATTTTTTTCAATAATAATAATATTTTTCACATTTATTAATAATAATAAAAATAATAATATTTATAATAGTAATAATATTATTAAACATGTCTGACTCAAGTTCATATAGTTTTTAATTTTATTCTTCAAATCAAATCTATGATTTTACTTCAATGACAATAATATTTTTTTAAAAAAAATTAATAATAATAATAATACTCACATTCTGGCCAAGCAAAACTCAAGTTTATTGGGTCTGACATCACCTTCTAGATCCAAGCCACTTGAATCTGGCATGGCCACTAAGCCCAAGCCACTATAACATCAATCAGAGTAGCACTACTTAGGTTTGGCAGCCAAGCTTCGTGACTGGAAATAACTTAAATCTAAAAATGTTAAATGTTAAGGGATGTGATATTCTCAAAATCTTTTAAAAATTTTAAAAGACTTCAATTGGAGTAGTACAACTTGGTTGCAACATCAAATTGTGTTATTTCCTTGATTTTGTTAATTATAATAGTTAATAAATTATTTTTATTAATTATAGATTTATAAGAAAAAAAAACATGATTACTATAGTATATTTGTTATTGCATTTCAAAAATATTTTTGAAAAAAATATTATTTTTTACTTTTTTTCTTTTCTTTAAATTATTTTTTTATATTTAAAATTATTTTAATGTATTAATATTAAAAATAAATTTAAAAAAATAAAAAAATTATTATTTCAATATATTTTTAAATAAAAAATACTTTTGAAAATATATATATATATATATATATATATATATATATATATCAATAACAACTATAAAATAGAATTTTTATTGAAGAAATAACAAATTCATAAACATAAAAAATAAATTATTTCAATGAGATGATATGATTTAAATTTTTAGATCTAAAACGTTAAATTAGATTTTTATGATAGTTTGTTATTTATAAATTATTTATATTTCATTTATAAATAATTTTTTGACTTACGTTACTTGGGTCTAACAAACATGTTTGACCCAAGTTTACTTAAATAATAATAACAATAATAATAACAATAACAATAACAATAACAATAATAATAATACAAACAACAACAACAATAATCATACTAATAATAGAAGATAGAATTTCCATTGAAGAAATAGCAAATTCATAAACATAAAACATAAACTATTTAAATAGATAGATATGATTTGAATTCAGGCGTGTGGGTCTAATCTCAGCGCTTAGGGTCTGACAGGCATGCTTGACCCCAATATCAGGTGTTTAGCAGTCATGTCATTCCCCACCACCAGACGCCATAAATCTTAAACATATCATTTTATCCTCAATCATTCTTTCAATGCTAAATGTATCCCATATAAAAAAAAAAACAACCCCATCTGCATGTCTAGCAAGTTTTTTTATAAGGACAACAATATCATTACACTGCTATAATCTACAATAATCTTTGTCTTGGTGAATAATAAAAGAATAAATAGTAAAATATAGGATATTGTATAATTGATTAAATAAAATATTTTAAATATTTAAGGCTCTATTATTAATAAGATAATATATGGAGTTAAACTAGATTTTCTAAATATGAAACATTTGTAAAATTGAAACAAAATTTTTAAAAGCAATTAACCTAGATATTTTTAGTTATTGTTAGTTTTGTGTTGTTAGCTTTCCTATCTTTGAGCACGTTGTTTATCTTTGAGCACGTTGTTTGACTTTCCAAGTTAGTGGGCTATAAAATATAGCCAATAGGTTATTCTTGATTATGCAGAGAATAATGAATAAAATCCTTCCTACTTTTGTCTCCTTTTCTTTTCTTCCCTGATTCTTTTATAGTTGATCGTAAATTACTCATCACAATCCTTTGACTGGATTGTTCTTGGTTGCCCCATGGCGGCGGGAGGTTAGCAAAGCTGGAAGAGGAGGAGACGCCATAGCCTTGGCCTGAGCTGGTTGGCTTATATGGACATAAAATTATGCCTGAATGCATATATTGACAAAGAAAGGACCACGTTGGTGCCTTAACTTTATCAACAAGAACCGACGGGTTTAGTTGCAACTTGCCCACAGAATGTCCCAATTATTAACATCAATATTCATCATGGCGAAGGAGGAGGATGATGTAGGAAGAAGTGCCGTATGGTGACCAGATTCTTGGTACCTGTTTATTTAATTTTTAAATAAAATTTCAGACCATTCCTTCCTAAATCAAGGCACCTTTTAATAACATTTATTAATTATTATTATTTTTTATGTTTAACGTGAGTGTTCAAGTTAACTTGATAATACAGAAAAATTACTTTATTGTTCCTGTCAAACCTTTTTTCAAATAATTTTAAAAATGTATCTTTAGTATCAATATTTTAAATAACATGAATAATAAAATGCAGTCATAATAAATAAATTAACAACATAAAAACAACTATGACACTTCTCGAAAACATATTAAATAAAATTATAAAGTTCAATTAATATACAATTCAAAGTTCAAGTGCAAAATTGAAAAACAATTCATTGAAAAAAACAATGAAAAAAAAGTATATGTTAACCCAGGTTAACCCACTAACCTTACAATCATAGATACATGATTAATATAACCCTATAAAAGAAAAGTAAAAAAAATACAAAGGTCAAATCCTAATAAATCAAATGTTATAGGAAAAAATTTTAAAAAATTAATTTTAAAAAAAACCTTAAAAAAGATCAAGTTAACTCATATTAACATTTAAAACTCGTGACCTTGGCTATAAGCTCTAGATCAATCCTATAAAAGACAAACCTTAAAAAATAACATAGCAAAATTCTAGATTAACAAAATGCTAGATGATTAGTTTTCATAAAAATTTAAAATAAAATAAATAGGAATTAAAATAATAAAAATTAAATTTGACATAATTAATTTAAAATCAAATATTGGAGAAAAAAATTAGAAAAAAAAAGTATTCAAAATAATAAGGATTGAATTTGATATAAAAATTAAATAAAACTAAAAAATTAGATAATTCAAAAGAATAAAGGATGAAATTGAAAAAAATACAATAAAAAAAATTACTCCTACATCCTAATTCGAATTGCCTTGGAATTGCCTCTTGAGTTTTGAAAAATAATAACAATTCTATAAATAATCAGATAATTTTTATTTTATTTTTTAACACACTAAATACAGGATGTAATATGTTTCACGCACACAAAAATTGAGGAACTAAATTGTAAATTTTTTCCCTCCACACTAATATCTTATTTTTACAAAAATTATAATTGTGTTTTTTTAAAGAACATTTTATAATTTCAATATTTTTTTATTTAATGACAAATAAAAACAAATAAAAAATTTAAAAAATTTGATTGAACTTTTATTTTTCTAGTCAAATTACAAACCCAAAAGTACTTTATGATTTGTTTTTACTAGTTTTTTTAATATCATTTTACACCTTAATTATTTTTTTACTTGTCTTTTTTTATATTATTTTACACCTTAATTATTTGATAAAATACTTAATTGTGATCTTTGTTTTGCTTGTTTTTATATGAAAATTATAATAATTTTTATATTATCTTTAATATATGTATTTTAAAGGTCTAATTTAATTCTAACAATTCCAACATGATATTTTTTTATCATCAAAAAATAAAAATAAAAATTGATATGTTTAACCCATAAATATATATAATATTCACAAAACTTTTAACCCAGCCTCATATTTATCTAACTCAATGGAATTAAAAAAAATGAATAAATCATATTTATATTTTATAAAATATATAAAATTAGATTGGTCCCACTATATCCACTACCACTCCTAATTATTAATGTCAACTATGTTTAGGTAATATTGATTAAATAAAATATTTTAAATAATTAAGGCTCTATTATTAATAAGATAATATATTGAGTTAAACTAGATTTTCTAAATATGAAACATTTGTAAAATTGAAACAAAATTTTTAAAAGCAATTAACCTGTATATTTTTTTTATTGTATTTTATTTTTTTGATGTGTGAGTGTGTTACTTAAAATATTAATTAAAAAATATATTTTTATATTATCACATTAAAATAATTTAAAAAAATAAAAACATAATTTAAAAGAAAACATTTTTAAATATTTTCAAAAATATTTTAAAGCAAAGCAAGAAGGTTTAACACTTTCCCCCCTGATAACTCAGGCCATATTATCAGATACCTTGGACAGCTAATCAGAGCAACCAAGGAGAAAAGCTGAGACAGTAGCAAGAGCAAGAGCAAGGCAAGGGAGACCAAGGCAAAACTCGATGACGAAGGGGTTAACATTTACATAATACAAGGCATCCTAGCTTTCTGAAAAACAAAACCCATGAAGCCCATGGATTTTATTACATAGTGCAACAGAGGGATAAGAGAGCAACCAGGGAGAAAAGCTGAGGCAGTGGCAATAGCAAGAGCAAGGCAAGGGAGACGAAGGCAAAACTAACTCGATGTAATAAACTTGATGACGAAACAATTACATAATACAAGGCATCCTACCTTTCTGAAAAACAAAACTTGAAGCCCATGGATTTTATTACATAGTGCAACAGAGGGATAATAAGAGCAACCAAGGAGAAAAGCTGAGACAGTAGCAATCGCAAGAGCAAGGCAATGGAGACTAAGGCAAAATTAACTCGATGTAATGAACTCGATGACGAAACAATTACATAATACAAGGCATCCTACCTTTCTGAAAAACAAAACCCATGAAGCCCATGGATTTTTATTACATAGTGCTACAGAGGGAAATAATTTCCATCAATTGAAATAAAATGACCTCTCCCATTCTTTCAGTAAAGCCTTCACTTTTTCGAGCTTGATGACGCTGATAAGAATTGGAGTAGCCCGAGTAATATCTTGTTCTTGGTCTGCCCCCGTGGCAGCGGGTGTTTAGCAAAGGAAGTTGAGGCGGGCATGCCATAACCTTTGCCTGCAGATGTTGGCGTGCTGCGTTCACTCATTAATTTCTTCACTCTCTTTACTTCTCTCATACAAGAAAAAAAAGGTTCTGATTCAATGCTACTGGAATAAGAGCTGTGAACTTATATAGCGGCAAAAGAATTGTATTAAAAGAGTTGGAAAAAGAAAATAATTGATAAATAAAGAAAGAAAAGGTACATTTCGGTGACTTTTGGTGTATAATTATCAACATGGGCAAAATGGCAATAAAAAACTCGAATTAATGGAAAGTAACATTGAAACAAATTCTGGCCATTTGATAAATTTTTATACATGTCTCCCATTGAAAAACACATCTTAAAATATCACTGATGAAAATAATAGAATATTAAAAAAAATAAGCAGGTAAAAATCAAGTTGAGAATAAAAGAGAGAGAAACAAAACATAAAAAGATTTCGAAGGGTACATTAAAATTTCAATCATGACACCATTAATATTATCACTAATAATGACTGGAGTGAGCTACACTCTTCGTAAAAGACAAGTGAGTTGTCTGTCATGTGTGACGCACTCCGATCATTGTTAGTGGCATTCCTTAATATCATTAGATTTATCTCGTCGAGATATTTTTTATGCTACTAGTGGTGTCATAATCAAAGTTTCGACGTGCCTTCAAGAGTATCTTTCTTTCTTCTTCTTTTTTTTTTCTCTTCTTATTGTAATTATTCACTTATCTTTGGATGAAGAATGTGGTCCACTTCGATCACCGTTAGTGACCTTCTTAATGTCGTTGAATTCATCTTGACGAGATCTTTTTTATGGTATAGATTGTGCTATAATCAAAGCTTCAGTGTGTCTCTTAAATCTTTCTCCTCTTCTTTCTCTTTCTCTATTTTTCTCTCTCTCTTCTCTTCTCATTGTGATCCGTGCTTATTCATTTAATAATTTATTTGAAATACCATGTTTTTCATTAGTTTCATATTAAAATATCATGTTTTTCAATCATGACATGTATTAAACTGTATTATCTCATCAAAACTTTTTCTATATGTGTTATTTAGCCAATATTGTTTTTTTTTCAAATGGTGTTAATAAACAAAAATATCTCTTAAGATTATTTGTTTATGAATACAAAAAGGATTAGTTAATTTAAAAAAAGTTTGGATTTTTAAGCACCTTCAACCAAAAATTATTTTATTTAATGCATTAAAATAATACAAGTGGTTTTTTCCTTTAAGATTATTCAGAAGAAGAAAAAAAGATTTTGATACAATGTAGTTCTGAAACACCTTTTTAATGTACAATAACATTTTTCTACAATTAATTTTTTTTTAGCAAAAGTGATTAAAAAAAACTCTTCTTTTATTGCAACTTAAACTTCATTACTGTTTATTTATTAAAAAAAAATAGTCTCTAATAATCGAAACCACCTTTGTAAGAGTAGTTGTAATTTTAAGGGAAAAAAAAATTATATTTATTTATTTATTTTCATGAAGGGTCAGTACTTGTATGAAAAAGACATCAAAAGTTCACGGGAAGCTAGAGCACGTTAACCCATATATGAATGGCCACTTGATAAGCATTGATTCAATTTGATTGACTGACTAGTATTGCAGATCACAGAGAAAAGACTAAAATATGTGGAGAACTGTGGATTGTAGTAGCTATCTTTCGCCTATGCTTCTTCTCGACCTGGCCCTAGCTGTTGCTTGGAAGCTGTTCTGTTCGTTATTGGGGCTGTGTGAATGGCCCTGGCTGTTGCTTGGAAGCTGTTCTGTTCGTTATTGGGGCTGTGTGAATGGACCCTCACCCATCAATTCAATCGGTGTCTTTCATCAACGGCTTTCCTCGGGCGTATGGATTCCAGCTTTATTTTCTTCCTGGTGGCTGGCGGCTGGCGGCACTCTAATTCGCTGACGTTGAGCTTCCTCCTGAAATATCCACGTTTTAAAAATATTTTTAAAATTTCTTAATTTTTTTATTTACTTTAATTTAATATTTTTTTATATTTTCAGATTATTTTAATACGCTGAAATTAGAAATAATTTTTAAAAAATAAAAAAAATATTATTTTATTATATTTCTAAATAAAAAACATCTTAAAAATAATTACAAGACTTAACACCTTAAATATAACGAATAAACTATAGAATAATAGTAAGGCTTGAAAAGTATAAACTCTCAGTTTAGAGTGTTCATTTTAACAACTTTTAATAATAAGTCTTTTAAAATATTAATATAATTTCATTGCATTGCGAAGAATGTATTTATTTTTAATGTAAAAAACAAAACAGGAACACATTGTGTTGAGATCTAAATCAACTATCTTTGTTGACGAATGTAATGTTTGATTAATGTTGGGAGACTATGGAACATGTCTCCATATTTTATAAGTATTGTTTGGCTATTATTTCGGAACATAAAAAATAAAGATAATAAAATTATATTTGATGTGATATATAAGATATAATAATAAATAAATAAAATATTTATTTTACTCTCAATATATATTAAACTTCCATCTTTTAAAAGATAATTAGATATTTTTCTTAATTTCTATTAAATGTTGAAATTAATAATAATATAATAACTATAATTATAAAACTTGAATTAGTCCGATTCATCAACTCTGAACCTAGTCGACCACAATGTCTCCACTAGCCCGATTAAGAAAAAATAAAGAAATAACTACATCAAAAACCTAGATCGACGTATAACTTTGTCAAAAACCCTTCACCTTTTTTTTGAAAAATATTTTTTTGGTAAAAAACATCTTTTTTTATTCTTTTAAAACTAATGTTTTAGGTTCAACTGGTTTATATCTGCTAGACCAACCAATAGTAAATGGACATGCATGTACAACCGTGATTAAACTTATCTATGATGATTTTTCTTAATATGTCTAAAGCATAGTTGCCAATCTTGGTGGGTTGATTTGATAATTCCACTAACTTGAAAAATAATTTAATTTGGGTTTAGATTATGAATCATTATAAAAATTAATTCTATCAAACCCAATAGGTATGACCTCATATTTTTTATTTTATTTTTTATAAAAAATAATGTTGTTTTTTTTTCTTTATTTTATAAAAAATAACATCATTTCATAAAAAAAACTAAAACAAACTTGGTTTTTAATGTTGACTTAATAATCCCACAACTCAAACAGGCTAGACCCCAGGTCAAATTTATTAACAATGTTCTAAACGCCTGCGTTTATTGATTGAAATAGAATGATTAAATTCCATAAATAATAATAATAATAGAAAATCGAGAATTATTATTTTATTCAATTGAAAATGAATCTACTCAATAATGAAAGAGGGACATTCTATGCCCGCAGGCCTAGAGACATTGAAAGAAGCCGAATGAAGGGTCTGGAGATTATGGACATGTGCACGAGTCTACATTAGAGGAAAAACACAGCAAGACGCACTAATAAAGGCCTGAGCTAGACTGTAATGGGCACCAAAGGTAAAGCCCATAGATTTCGACACAATTACGTATCACAAGCCCAATTCCAAAACCCGGATATATAAATCAATCATAATATATATTATATTTTAAAATCTTATCTAATAATTTAACTATATCTTAAAACCTTCTCTAAAACATATTATTATTTTCTTAAATAATTTTATTATAACAATAAATAGTTTTTTTTTGTGTCTAATAATTATGCAATGATTTTGCCACGTTTTTCAGAGTTTAGATAATAAAAGATTTTGGTGGTAATAACCCGCTTGAATAGGCTTTGTTGTTTGCGCGGGCAACTGATTTTTGTAGGCGCTGTATATTTTTCTGTTTTAAAAATATTTTTAAAAAAATTAATTTTTTTATTTTTTTTAATTTTAAATTAATGTGTTTTTAGATTATTTTGATGTGTTAATATAAAAAATATTTTTTAAAAAATAAAAAATATTTTTTTAATATATTTCCAAGTTAAAAACACTTTAAAAAACAATTACAACCACCTTCTATGTCTTTTTTACTGTGTAGGAAGCACAGAGTGCTGCTGCAAATAATTCTTAGGCATTGGACGGTGATGATATTTCAGTTGGTAGCAGATGAAGTCCTAAAAACTTTAAAATTAAATTCTACTTTTCACATGGATGTGTCCTTGAATGAAGTGAATGAGCTTGAATGCAGGCATGTCTTTGAATTTGATTGTTCATGTAAAATAATTTTTTTTGTCTGAATACTCTGATGTTTAAATGAATAAATATAGAAAAAGTTATATGCAAGAAAGAAAATAAATGATGTAAAAGAACTAATTGGCGTGAAGCTTCTTAATAAACTTGAATTGCTTGAATTTTTAATATTTAATGAGTTGAGGTATTTATAAATATATATT
Organism: Populus nigra; assembly: GCF_951802175.1. NCBI lineage: Eukaryota > Viridiplantae > Streptophyta > Magnoliopsida > Malpighiales > Salicaceae > Populus > Populus nigra. Next base: position 3,018,289 of record NC_084865.1, read on the forward strand.
AAATACGCCAGTTATTTAGTGAAAAATTAATAGTTTGACGATGGAGAATATTTGAAAAGTTAAGTAGTTATTTTATAATTGATATATAGATAAAATTGGTATTAGTCATTGAAATCATAGTTTTTAAACCCAGTCTAGTCTAAAAGCTAGGTTTTGACCAGGTCATCGAGTCGGTTGGATCAATTTTTATTTTAAAAAAATTTAAAACAGTTTTATTTTAATGAAAAAAAAGAGTTAACAATCTTATTTTATAATTGATATATAGATAAGATTGGTATTAGTCATTGAAATCATCATATGGACTCGAGACTCTTTAGTGAATTCCCCCTGCCGGCACCCATGCTCAGGACTGCTTCTGTTGATTTTTTAACTTAACAATCTTTAATGCGATTCAGTTTTCTCGCCGGCATCCAATAGCTGAAAGTTCGAGAGTGAAGCATGTAAGTTACATTATAAAAGTACTTTTTTAAAAAATTAAATTTTTTTTTTAAATTAAATTTTTTTGATGTTTTTAGATATTTTAATTTATTAATATAAAAAATATTATTTTAATATATTTTCTATAATTTTTAAATTATTTTGATATAACTATATTTATAGACAAGCTGTCTGCCGAGAAAGTATCCCAGTTTTCCTGAATGGATAGTGATAACTACTGTTGCCTATAATTTGGTCAATGGATGATATGAGACGCTGCACCCTGTGAATAAAAATTAAAAATTATATAAAGAATTACAACTAAAGTGTGCTCTTTTGAAGGTCCATGCATGTGGGCTCAATCTTAATTTCAAGCTACTATGACACGATTCTTTAGGCAAATTTAACTTCAATGTCCCAAATATAAAACCATACATGGAACGGAAGCTAGATTTCTTGAGGAGATCTGTGACTGCTAAGTGTTTAAGTTTCATCGGAGAGTTTGCCAATCATGTAGTCCAAGAAAGACGATCGACGAGTTATAATTCAGCTGATATTAACGATTTTTTATATAATAATCATAGGAGCATTCAAGTACTACGGTGAAATTGGCGAGGAACAAATACAGGCGTTGTTAATTTATTCTTGAATGCTAAACAAGCATTAATTGAAGTACAATGGAGCTCAAACCTCTGAAGGGAGAAGAAGCACAGCTGCATCAAGCGTTTTCATCTAGAGCTTGACTTTTCCTGCAAGCATGTATGTCTTATAGATTGCAGTCCTGACCATTTCGGGCTCGCCCCAAGCCCTCTCAAATTCCTTGAGAAGCTCTTCAGGCAATAAATCCACACCTTGTTCCTTAGCTATATGGACCACCGGAAGTGACCTGAGGAACTTCAAGAGTCCCTGAAACGACATCTCCTTTCGCATGTCCAATTCCAGCGGCTGCCCCTCACACCCAACACCTACACTTTCAAAAGGAAATGGAAGCGTCTTGTAACACTGTAATGCAATCTTGAAACTTTGGCTTTGGAAAGGTATACCTAGCTCGAAAAACCTCCTTAAGATACCATCAATTTCTGGGCTAAACTCCATGCTACCATAGCACCAGACCGCAATTATACCTCCTGGCTTTCGTAGAACTCGCTTCACGATCGGGTAGAACCTGTCAAGATCAAACCACTGCACAGCAGTAGCCGCAGTAATCAGATCGACTGAATCTTCACCACCAATCAAGCTCACTAGTTCATCATCAGACATTGCTAACGGGGTGTGCACGTATTGAACTTGGGGGTGTGGTATGGCATGCTTTAGTTGTTCGTCACTGATGTCTGTTGCTATCACTTTCTTGTACTGCTCAGCTACCTGAAAATAAATTTATGGTTATTTTTATCAGACTAATAATCATTCAACACATCCGGATTTCTTCTTGATGATCGCTGCCATATCTAATTAGTTCATAGATATATCAAGAAGACATTCCACGTCCAAATTAGGCATGTCTCTAGAGAAGTAATTAAGTCTATGATCAGAAGTAAATGCATGAAACGAAAGATGCTTATGACTAGTGGGCAGTGGCCAAGATCGATGATATCTCAATATCATTAGCTGTAGTTGAAGAGTGAGAGAGACAGAGATAGAACTAACACCAATAGCCGCTTGACCATTGCCGGTGCCAACATCCCAAGCCACAGAGTGCTGTGGGGTGAGAGCAGCCAACATTGAGAACCATTCGCTCGGATATCTGGGCCTTGCCTCCGAATATATAGCTGCCTGCTTGTTGAACAGATGATCTGCCATACTAAATCTTGTGAATTCTGATGTTATATCTGAAACTGAATGCTCTTAGGAGTGAATGAAGGACTGTAATTTATAGGATTCATGCCAAATTTGACTATTCAATAGAGTGACCTGAAACTTGGAGAATTTAGAGAAAAAACCATAGTATGTCTACATCTTCTACGCAATTAGAAAAGTCGGTCAAAAATGTACGTATGACCCCTCAAAAAAAAAATTTATTTAACTCAAGGCAGCGACTAATAACTAGAACCTTAACATCCCTTGGTTTAGAAAGGAAATTAACCTGCATGAATGGCCAAACCTGCAACCTTTCAAACTTTCAATGGTATCTCTTTAACTAATAAATAAACATAAATTATAATATAAAAATAATAATCATTCAACATCAAACTCCTCATAAGATATAATGAAATGTATTTTTAATATGTTTAGTATTATAGCGTGTAATACTTTCCGCTTGAATGAAGAGAAAGTATGCTTGATTTTTTTAGAGTAATGGAATGATGAATGCTCAAATAACAGTACGTACGTACATGTATAAACTTCAACGAGCACAAATTATTCTGGTATTGACCAAATACAATCAATGTTTTACTCCTCTGATAAGCATGAAAGACTTGCAGCTGCCAGATCAAAGCCCATGCAGTATCGCCGGATTTCTATGGTTGCCGCTTGGGCCATGGTCCCAATGTCAAGCAATTCTTTCTTTGCGTGGACTATGCCAAACGGCAGCCTGGGATAACTTGCTCGCATACTTCAGCCTGATACCTCCAGTCGCAGCTCTGAAAAACCCAGTCCAATCCTGAAATTTTCACTGAATTCATCAGCAATAGAGCAACAAAACATTATTTCTGATTGCAGCTTCACTTTTCTTGTAGCCATGAAAAGCCAAATCCAATCCTGAAGTTTTCACTCAATTCATCAAGAGCAACAAAATATCATTTCCAGTTACGCAGCTTCATTTTTCGTGCAAGCATATATGATTTTTAGTTGACAGTTCTAACCATATCAGTACCATCCCAAGCACCCTCGAGTTCCTTGACAACCTCCTCAGACAACAAATCCACACTTTGCCTCTTTGCTGTATTGACTGGAGAAAATGACCTGACATCTACTGCGGCATGTCCAATTCCTGTGACTGCCCCTCACAGCCTACACCAACACTTTCAAATGGAAATGGAGGTGTCTTGTAACAATCAATTGAATACCTGGGTTTTGGGTTTTGAAAAATAAAAGTTGTTTCAAAAAACTTTGCACAAGTGAGAATCAAATTCTAGGTTGACTTGGATGGTGTTTATATTAAAGCCCCAAACTGCAAGTACAGTCCTGGCTTTTCAAAAATACGCTTGACAATAGGATAAAATCTTTCAAGATCAAACCACTGCAAAGCTGCAGCAACTGTTACTACATCAACAGAATTTCCACCACCAATTATGTCTACTAGTTGATCATCAGACATTTGATAATGGGGTGTGCAAATACTGAACTTGGGCATGTGGCACAGCATGCTTTTGCTGTTCTTCACTTATGTCACTTGCTTGTAGTGCTCAGCAACCTGAAAACAACAGACATTGGATTGTACTGGTAGAAAAAGCATGCTAATAAATGAAGTTTAGTTATTGAGTCTTAAAGAGAGATCAGGGGAAACTAACACCGATAGTAGCTTGAACAATATTTCCAGTGCCGATGTCCCAAGCCAAATAGCGGTGAGGGGTGAGAGCAGCCAGCCTTGAAAACCATTTTCCTGGATATCTTGGCCTTGCAGCCGAAGACATTGCTGCCTGCTTGCCAAACAAACCTGTTTAATCTTTATGATTCACAGAACAAAGCATATTGTGCACATTGGGAATCATGTTCTTGATTCTGATATGATTATTTGGTTGTGTCATTCTGGAACCAAAGCTACTATCTGCAAGTTTACCAACTACAAGCGATGGGAGGGAGGGAAGTGGTAACCATAACAATCAATGTTTCACTGTTGAATGCTGAAACAAAAATCCTTACAGCCTAACTTTTCTCGCTAGCATAAAAGCCTCGTGGAGGACGGATCTAACCAGTCTACAAGCTGCTCCACAGGACCACAGCTGGGTCATTGGCTTGTAATGCCCGCAGACCACGAACTCAACATCATAAGAAAAAAAAAATCCTCAGAAGACCGAGAAAGCACTTCATTTTGGGAAGAAATATTGTTTTTTCACCGTGTGAATTTGGGCAGAAACATCAACATCTATAACTCAATTCAGGAAGACGTCTGTTAATGTTGAAACTAGTTCAAATTAAAATCTAACTATAGCAAGTTTACCAGATCAATCTTAGTTGACAGAGTTTAATTATGCTCTTTTTCGTAACTTCTCTGCCATCTTCCCTTCCTCCTTTTTTTTTATCTCTTGTTCATGGGGATCGATTTCTCAAACACAACAATCATATCTAAGACCTTTCAATTCTCATATTGTGTTTTGACAATACAAAACCATGTTTTCACTGGCTAGAAATTTTTTCAAACTTCAACCCCATCCCATCTTCTTTTTCATCCTTGGAATTTTGCTAAATAATAAAGGCTGCTATTACTTTAAAAAACAATTTATCTTGATAATTTTATAAAAAAAAAATGTTTTTTTAAGCTTCTTCGTGTATATAAATCCACTTATAGTTGTGATAGCTATCTTCGTGTTTTTTCTCTCTCTTTTTTTTCTCCCTACATTAGTCTGTTTGAAGAAGATGCTGAATTTACAAGGAAGAAATGATCCTTATTTTCTACTGATATAATTATTGTTTAAAGGTGGGAAATTTGACCTGCAATGGAGGTCTGCTGCTAAAGTGGCCCCAATTTGTTCTTGGTCCTACAAAAACAGGTAACAACTAGATCAATCGTCTGCGTACGTTGCGGGTCAGTTTTTAGATTAAAAAAAAAATAGACACATTCAATATATTTAAAAAAAAAAAAAAACCAATGACATTGAACAACAAAAATTAAAAAAAAATACCTGAGTTGCCAACTAGAACCCATACATCTAAACTTTGATATTTTTTTTATAAGGTGGGTAACATGCCATCCATCAATAAATAAATAATGATTTTTAATTATTTGTTATTGAGTTTTATTTAATAAGAGAGTTTTGTTACGGTGTTTTTCATCTTTAAATTATCTAAAAAAATAGATATGATCTTGAGTGATTTTTTGGATTCGAGTTTTTTTTTTAAAATTTTGAATAGTTTTTTTGGGTTATTTGAAGGCAAAAATGAGTTTATTCATATCTATATATTGTTTTTTTAGGTGTTTTTATTCAAAGTATTGTTGAAAATGAACTTTTTGGTATAAAACACTTTTGAACCAACTTTTCAATAACCTGTATTGCTGGGATCTAAGTAAAACATGTGATGTGTTGGTTCGGACAAAAATGTATCATGTTAAGATAATTTTAAAATAGTTAGAATGAGAACAATAAATAGACAAGAAGATGGGTTGAGATGTTTTAGTATTTATCCATTGGCCAACAAAAAAAATTCTCATTACCTAATATTCATTTTTTAAGTGTAAAAAAGAAATTTAAGTCTAGTTTTCAGCATAATACGGTATATTCTATTTGTTTTTGTGTTTTAAAAGTGTTTTTAAAAAAATTTAAATTTTATTATTTTATTATTTACTTCAAATTAATATTTTTTTGGTGTTTTTAGATCATTTTGATACATTACTGTAAAAAAAAATTTAAAAAAATATTATTTTGATATATTTTTGAATGAAAAACATTTTAAAAAATAACCGCAACCACACTCTCAAACACACTCATAAGATTCATGCATGAAGCTGTTGCTAAAATTGATGAAAAGTATACAAACATGTTATTGGAAGAGCAAGAAGACAAGTCATATAATAGGAGAAGGCAAATAAGCTGGAATTTCTTTATTTCAATAAACTTTTCTCCTCAATGAAGCTTGAAAAGAAAATCTCACAGCCTGACTTTTCCAGCAAGCATAAAAGCCTTGAAGATGACAGACCTAACCAGTTTAGATCCACCCCAAACAGTCTCCAACTCTTTAACAACAGTCTGCGACAGCAAGTCAACACCTTGGTCCTTGGCTGTAACGACTGCTGACCATGAACTGATCATCTTCAAAAACCCCTCAAATGACATCTCCTTTGGGATTTCAAGTTCTAGTGGTTTCCCTTCAGAACCCAAACCAGTACTCTCAAAAGGAAATGGAAGTCTCTTGTAACCTTCGATTGCGAGAAAGGCATTCGGGTGCCAAAAAGGAAGAGTTGAGTCATGAAATCGCTTAAATGCTGAATCAAATGCAGGACTCACTACAGCATCATTGTAGCACCAAACAGCAAGTAGACCTCCGGGCTTTCTTAGAAGGCGTGCAACGAGGGAATAAAATTTTGGTAGATCAAACCAATGCACAGCCTGTGCTACAGTCACCAAATCAACTGAATCTTCACCCCCAATTAAGCTTATAATCTCATCATCAGACATGGATAATGGGGTGTGGAAGTATCGAACCCGTGGATGTGTCATTGAACGTTTTAATTGAGCTTCACTCACATCAGTTCCAATCACTTGCTCATAGTGCTCAGCAACCTACCAAGAAAAGCTAAACACAATGATCCAGCAATCTTGATAAATCCATGGACTTATGCAGGCTAAACTACTGAATACTGAGGTTGAAAAGGGTTGAATAATTTGCATTTTTTTTTTCACTTGCAGCTATAGAAAGTTGGCTATCACCTTTCAGTTACTTTGTTCTCTCAGAAAAACAAAGTTGGAAGATTCTTGTAACTGTTCCATTTCACTCACCACAATGCATGTAAGATGAAATGGCAGAAAGCAACTAGAGCCCGAACTTCATCTAACTTTAAGAGAGAGTGTTCCACCAATGTAAGCAGAACACTTGTACGCAAAAAAGTCTATGTTGTATGTTACACAAGGCAGCCGTTTAATGAGAAAATCTACAACAGCCTGAGGTTTTGACCAGAAAACAACCGCTTTTCAACCAAACAAAGCCAAGAAAATTCATTCAGTTCTACTATTGGGGTAAGAGGTTTAGATGAATGGTTCATTTTTTTCTTGCAACGTGAATTAGATGAAGTGAAATCTTCCAGTTGCTTATCAAAATTGAAACAATCAAATTGGGAAGCAATACTTTATGTGAGATCAAGTATTAGCAACTAAAACACCATCACAGCAATCAAGTAGCAATGACACACGACTTATCCTTCTAAACCTAGAGATGCAAAGAGAAATCTGCAGGCCCATCTGATCGTTTTCTTATTTAGAAACATATATTCACTCTTTCCCTTTTGTTTTTTGAGAAAGAATACCAATCTAAAGCTAATAATCAAACCTTTTTCCCCAGTTGAGGAAAATATATATCAGTAGAGATACAACATCAAAAGGGAAATAAAATCAAGAATTCGAAATTGAATTCATGTGGATATATAGACACATGAAATCTTTAGCCTAAAACAAGAAACTTAGTTTTCTTGATTGAATGAAATAACCTTATTCTTGGTCAAAATCATAAAGAGCAGGTGCAGAATCAATATAACTGATCTTAGACTAAATCAAGGAGTTCCATCTGATAATAAGATGGCAGTTGACCATGAGAGGATGATTTGGACCCACTGAATAACACAGCACAATCATCTGATCATTATGAGAGAAAAAGAAAGCAAGAAACTTGAGGAATAAATATATTAGTTAGAGAAAAGAAAAGGAAAGAGAGAACTAACACCAAGAGCAGCTTGGCCATTGCCAGTGCCAACATCCCAAGCCAAATAGTGGTGAAGGGTGTGATCGGCTAGCATTGAATACCATTGGGCTGGATAAGTCAGCCTTCCATCCAAGTATAGATCAGCTTGCTTGTCAAACAGTCCTGCCATTTTCTCAATTAAGCTATTATATTTTGGACACAGATTAGTAGACAGAGCACCTTCTTGTGCTGCTAATAAATAGTGGGGAAAGGCGACTTGCATTAAAAAAAGACAAAGCAGTATTAACAAAAAGAGAGAGAGTGACAAGTTACTCTAGCTCCAAAACAAATTATTATTCACTAGATATGAGAGGTAAAGTCGTCTTTTTATTTTCATTGTGATAAATAAAATTATCTTTCATAATTTGTGCAGAGTTGGTTTGGTAATTTCATTTTTTGTGTACAGTAAATTTATTGATCTACCACTGTTCGATAAAATTGCCCCTGATCTCAAAAAAACCTTTACACAAAATATTAGGAGCAAGATGATTTTTCCACCGGTCTTTAACAATTTGTATAAGGTTATGTTAGTGATTGCATTTGTTTGTGCATGGTAAATTTACTTTCGTTCAATAAGGTGAATTACCATGTCAAGAAAATGAATTATGATCTCAGGTCAACATAGGTTATCCATGTCAGAGGGATTTTTGGATTACTTTCGTTCTCTCGTTCAAATTTGGTCAACCAAGACCAAGCAGATGTGGAGATGAAATCTGATTGTGGAACGTAGAAACACACCTTTATTTATTAAATCAGAGGTTATATATACACAGTAGAGATAATGTTGCAGAGTTCTAATCAAACACAATAATTAGAGTTCCATTCTATACAAATCTTATCAGTAGCTTAAATCCTATTATTCAGGAGGTTCAGTTGGAGTTAGTTCCATACTTGGATACTTGCTTACATGCCCCCTCAAGATGGACGGGGTTAATGAGTCCAATCTTGTCTTTAAAAAGCCAGAACTGCAAGCGAAGTAGTGATTTCATCAGTGCATCAGCTAACTGATCATTAGAAGATACATGAGACACTCGTGAAGCACCTGATTGAACCCTTTGTCGAATGAAGTGAAAATCAATAGCAACATGTTTCATTCTTGAGTGAAACACAAGATTAGAGCTCAACTGGGTGGCACCAATATTGTCACAGTAGATGACTGGAGTATGACTCACTGGAAAATGTAGTTCAAACAGTAAAGAGCACACCCAGCTGATTTCAGCTGCTGTGTCTGCAACTGCTCTGTATTCAACTTTAGTGGATGAACGTGTCGTGGTGTGTTGCTTCTCGGAAGACCAGGAGATAGGATTCCGACCAAGATAGATTACATAGGCACTGGTGGATGATAAATCTTCCATGTTTCCCCCCCAGTCTGCATCAGAAAAGGCATGAACTGAACATGGAGAATGACGATGAAGTAGCAGACAATGGTTGACAGTGCCAAGTAAATATCGAAGGAGACGTTTCACCAATTTCCAGTGGACATCTGTGGGTTTGTGCATGAATTGGGAGAGCTTGTTTACAGCGAAACAAACATTAGATTTTTTTTGTAGCGGATAAAACCATATGTATTTAGTGAAGTGATCCACAAAAATAACATAGTACTTAAAACCATCAACAGACAAAATAGGTGATGTCCATACATCAGAAAATATTATTTCAAGCGGTTTATGAGAAGTCAAAGTGGAGACAGAAAATGATAGTTTGTGACTCTTATTACAGTAACATGCATTGCAGACAAAGTCTTTGGATACTAAAGACGAATTCAAATTATGCTTACTTAAAATTGTTTTTAAAACAGAAATAGCTGGATGTCCTAATCGAAGATGCTAATTTATGGGAGCTGTTTTGAGACTGGAAAAGGCATGAGGGGTGACAACGCACGGCCATTCGTACACACCTTCCTTGGTTTTACCCTTTGCGCGAATTTCCCCCGTCAATAAATCCTTCACAAGAAAACACCAGGGTAAGAACTCATCAGATACATTATTATCAACGCAAAATTGATAAATAGAGAGTAAATTGCGTTTAATATCAGGGACACATAATATATTGTTAAGTTTAAAAGAGTGAGCGGATGAATGAAGAGTAGAGGAACCCAAGTGTGTAATACACAGACTTTTACCATCCCCTATCATAACATCATCTGTACCGGTGTAGGCAAGTGGTGAGCCAAATTTTGGAGATCTGTCGTGATGTGGTGAGATGCCCCCCTATCCAGAAGCCATGGAGACTGAGTCTGGGAACTAGTATCTGCAAGGTTGGCCTGCGGTTGCCACGGAGTAGGACTGGAATTTTGGTTGCTGTGGAGGGGAACAAGACGAAATGAGGGACATTTTTTCACTGTATGTCCTTGAATGCCACAAATTTGGCAATACCCCAGATATGGCCTTGGCTGAGATCAGCTGCTGTTGGAGGTGCCGTGAGGGGTTAAAACTTGTCCTGTGTACCGATGTTGTTGTTGGTAGAGGGGCGTCAATTTTCACCTGAGTTATTAGATGTATATCGGCCAACGTTGTTGAAGGGGTACCTGCTTTGGTTTCGACTGGAGAGATGAGCTGTGGGGGAAAAATTAACTCTCTTACTGGCTGCCTGGAGTGAGGCTTCGAACATTAATAATTTTTCATGAAGTTCATCAAAGCTAATGGCATGGTCTCTGGCTTGCACTGCTCTCACCAATTCTTTGTAGTCATCACCTAGTTCTTCTAGGATTTTGTCTGTCAGGTCTTCATTGTCTACAGGGGCCCCTAGGACTGCAAGTTCATCAGCTCTAGCCTTGATTGATTGCAGGAAGTCTGTGATGCTGAGATTGCCTTTGGTTAGCGATTTGAGATTGGCTTTTACCTGTTTAATGCGACCCCGAGATGGAGTGGCATATGTGGCTGCAAGGATATTCCATGTTGCGCGAGCTGTTGTGGCGCGAGCAATAAAAGGAATAATTGTTGGTGTAATTGATCCTATGATGGCGTTCAAAATCAGTTGGTCTTGACGTATCCAGGTATGATATTCTGGATTTAAGGTTTGAGTGGTGGGGTTGTCTGTATTGGTGGGAAGATATTGTGATGGGCATGGTTTTGTGCCGTCTATGTAGCCTTGCAAATCATAGCCAATAAAGAGAGTCTGAAACTGAAGTTGCCATGACAGATAATTGGTGCTGTTGAGTTTCACTGGAGCCTGAGCTGTAACATTAATGGTAACAAGGGTTGTGTTTGAGGAATCACTCATGGTGATTTAGATAGAACAGAAGAAGGGAAGAATGAAGTGAAAAGAAAAAAAAAAAACAATGCAATTTAGTGCAACTGCTCTGATACCATGTGGAGATAAAATCTGATTGTGGAACGTAGAAACACACCTTTATTCATTAAATCAGAGGTTATATATACACAGTAGAGATAATGTTGCAGAGCTCTAATCAAACATAATAATTAGAGTTCCATTCTATACAAATCTTATCAGTAGTTAAATCTTATTCTTCAGGAGGTTCAGTTGGAGTTAGTTCCATACTTGGATACTTGCTTACAGCAGAGACAGAGAGAGGAGACACAGGGTTAAGTTTTGGAACATATGTACAAGGATCCAAGCTGACTACTTTCGTTCTCTTGTTCAAATTTGGTCAACCAAGACCAAGCAGAGACAGAGAGAGGAGACATAGGGTTAAGTTTTGGAACATATGTTCAAGGATCCAAGTTGACTGCTGTTTCCAAATACTTTCAGGAGGAGATTTGGCTGCTGATGTTAGTCGTGTTTCCGGAGAGACTCTTCAACACTGGAGTCTTCAAAAGAAACCACATGTGCAATATGAAGTTTTTGATAAGCTTGGTTTTGGGAATGGACAATTATCCAGAAAGGAGGAGTGTGTAGAGATTGATGTCAGATACGAGGGCTTCATTATGCGCCTGCAAATTTAACTCCAACAGGTAAGAAATCACTGTTCTCCTCTAGGATTAGAAAGGGTTTCGAAATTTTACTCACTTCAAATTATTTAGCTTGTCTATATAGTCTGGTGTCGATTAGTTGATTTATCTCCATAGATTTCTTTATCTTGTCATATAAACTACTTGTAGATAGCCCATCAACAATAAAGACCACTTCCAGGGGATTTGGATTACTATGCAATGACAACTTTGTCCCTTGAAGCACTAGAGAAGCTCTCCAGGTCTTCCTGTGCTTCTGGCAATTTTCTGGATTGAACTCCTTTTTCCTGTTTTCAATGTTATTGTCTGATACAAGTTATGGTGTAGGGAAGTTATTTTTTTTTATCATCTTTCATGCTTGTTTTTACTTTTTTCTGTGCATCTGGTATACTGTACAACTTGCCATTTCAATGCCGAGTTCAAATTAAGAGCAAGTGAGAATTGAGAAGATGATATCCTTCGGGTTGTTTCTGAGCAAGTGAGAATTGAGAAGATGCTCTTGTTTGAAATTTCTCTATATTCCTACCACTGGACATAATTTTTTGAGAAAGCATCACCACGACACCAATTCTTGTTATTTTTCCGAGCCCCCATGCCGTGACTCTGACATCGAGTGTTCTTACAAAATATGATTCTGGTAAATTATACTGTTCAAGGCAGGCCACAAACCATTGGTCAAGCAAGCAGAGAGTGTGGGGTGAGCCCTGCTGACATTACGGCTCTTCTCATTATGCCAACCGCTGTCATAATTTAGAAACTGATCATGAGTCCAGTGTCCCTTCGTCAAAAACATTGAGCTTGTGAAATGTTTCCAATGGGTCAGAGATTCAATGCTTACATCATCTGCTGCTCAGATTTGGAGCTATGTCCATTTATCAGTTTTTCATACTAGTTCACTATCACTTGGCTGAAGAATGGGTCTAACTTTCAACAATTAAAGCCTTACAAAATGATGGGGTGGCAATTTTGATAAATTTGTTTGGTGGCAGAACCTATGAAACTCCTTGCTTCTCCCCTTCGCTGCTGTTGCTAAACCTGGTGATAGTTGCACCGCATCCATTGGCTGCTACAGAATGTGCAGCCTTGTAAAGAAGTATGCTTTTATGATCCACCCTCATAAGCTTTGCATGCAAAATAATTTCAGGCATTTTCTCTACTTTCTAACAGAATATTCGTCATTTAAGTTCCCTTACTCATAGTTTCGTCATCTTAGCAAGCTAGATATATTTTGTTCTGAATTAATCACACCCCTATGTAATTAGTCTGCATTTATTCTTTATTTTATCGAGGTTCCTCTGTATTGGGTGCTCTCTCTCATGAACCTTTTTCCTATGAATTTGGTTACTGAACCATTGACACCGAGGAGAGAAAGCAAGCATCTGAGTGGATTGCAGAGGCCCTTTTGGGTCATTCGGAACACTCGGCAATTTTGAAAAGTGGATTATGTAAATCACAACTAGTCAGTTATACCCGGTATTGCTAGAAATAGAGGTGAAGAGAAGTCCTTAGGTGTTAAATGTTTGTTATTTCAGGGCATTTTTTGAGTCTTTCAGTGCATGATAAGCAGGTTAATGTCTGACGGAGAAATGAATCCCATGGCTAGGCTAGTGGCTATTATCAGTGATGCTTTTCTGTATTTGGTACAGGTCGAAATTTAGATTGCCTTAAACTTGGAAAATGATATACAAACAAATAAATTCTTACAAAATTTCATACAAATTGATGAGGCAATGAACAATGAGCTGTACATGTTAACTGAGGTTATTTTGCAGGAGAGGGAATGCTGGGAATAATAATGAGGTGGTGGAGCATAATGTTGGTGGAAGCAAGTGAACATGGTGGTTGAGATTGAGATTTTGGATTGCCTCCAATGGTTGTTAATCATGCTTCATTTCATGGAACAGGCAAGAGGGATGGAGATCTTAGGTTCAAGCTGTGTCATTACCGCCTCAAAAAATAGTGTATAGCTAAAAATAGATATGCCCTGAGGTATAAAAATTAAGAAACGAGCTATGTAGGGTGCACAAATTTTGGAAATTAATAGCCTGATCTGTTATAACAGCAAATCCTACCCGATTTCCACTCCCTTGTCTCTGTCTTTGGTGTGTCTTGGTTCGAAAACTAACCATGTTTTACGTAAGACAGATTTGAATATGTCCACCCTGTGAAAAATCTGATGAGGCATCCTCATTATGCATGCAATTAACAAGAAGGAACAGCAGCGTTCATCTTCATCGTCATCTCTCATGAATTCTTCCTTATCCCAGAAAAATCAAAGTAATATTCTCTCATTGATCACACATACACCAATTCCTCAATGAACAAAAATGGATGAGGATAAAGAGGAAATAATAATCATCTGATCTTCTTGTCCGTCAAGTCTCAATACACAAATGCCTGTAGAAGACCCCACTTCCGGGCGCTTATTTATATGGCTCGTCTCTTTCTTCTTGTTTATTACTATAGCTGCTGGAGGCAGCTTGCTGCTTATGTACGTTGTCCTCCCTGCAGACCCATCTAGGGCTTGGTTTCCTGTTGCAGGTATAGCCCTGGTTTGCCTGCCTTGGCTATTTTGGGTACTCACATGCTTCTATCGAATTCTTTCTCGAATCTTTGGATTTCGGATTGCTGTTGGTTCTATTAATGGTGGTGGTGATGCAGGAGGTGGCCATCCAAATGTTTTTAACACGACAGGAAATGCAGCAACTGATAACGAATCTGGTAACATCGAAAATCCGGGAGGAGATGGAAGTCAGGATGATTTTGAAGGGCCCATGGTGATGGTAGAGAGAAATGATAGTGGTGGTGGCAATGGAAAAACTGCAATTAAGAGGAATTTATCAGCAAGCAATTCAATCAACATGTCTTTTAGGTCACATGAGAGTGAATTGCCATTGACCTCATCCATGGCATGTTGATTGATTCATTGAGCTAAGGTGGTGATGATTTGAATGAAGGGAGGAGCTTCCTCAATCTAATCCTTGATCTGTTTTCCCCAAGGAAGCCGTTCATGTCCTTGCTACAATCCAATAGCTACACACATACATGTCTGGTCATAACATTACACAAAGTTGCATAAAACTACACTGATCATGGATGGAATGCAGAAAAAAATGATTTATGTATCTGTCATTATAATGATCTTGAGATTGTTTCAAGAATGTTTGTTCTCCTTCCCAGATTTACTAGGCATTATTTTTTTTCTTTTTCCTTTCACAGATTTCTTAGGTATAGGCATTTTTTCTCTTGTTCACTCCATTCATAGATTTCCTGTCAGAAAATTTCGAATACAAGACAGACTTCCTGGTTTCTGTTCTTTTATGTTCTTGTATTTAAATTGTTGATAATTAAGTAATGTTAATGCAATCTTCAATCAATGCATATACAATGTAAAGCTTAATATGTTCTCTTTGTCCTTGTTAATCCTCTGTTTGATTATTCTTTCCAGTAATTTGCTATCTCGAAGTTCCTGACAGTCCTATTTTTGCTCAAGCTAGTTGGTCTTTTATTCAAGATCACCAAACATCTGTTGACTGTACATGTTCAATGACACTTTCTCCTGTTCGGGTCATCGAGGTTGTCGAGTTAACCTCAATGAATATGTTTTTTTTTAATCAAAATAACATTTTTTCATTTAAAAAATCTTGATTTAGCTGAGTTTAAACTGTGTTGAGTCACGTAAACTGGGTCACATTTCAACCGGGTTTGATCATGTTTTTTTTAATTCGAATGAGATTTTCTAGATCAATAATAACCATGCCCAGAAGCATATCTGGTCTAGGCAACTAAACCATGTCCGGATAAAAGCCTCAGAGAGCACAAATCACAATTCTAATAAAGCATAAAAACCAAAGTAACCATTTTTATTACGAGCATAAAGAAATGCTTACAAAGAGAATTAATTAGGCCTTTTATTGGTGATTATAGGACAGGATTCAAGCTCAAGATAGGCTGAAAATTAAAGAAAATAGTTGATTTCAAGGCATATAATCAGTAAATAAAAGACTACATCCCTAACCTTATCGTTGATGACCGTGTGTTTCCTCAGGACACCCTCCTAATGGAACCCAAGTTTCTCCATAACCCTATGGCAGCCATTGTTATCTACATCAGCCATAGCTTCAAGCGTAGCCACTTCAGGAAACAGCTTCCATCCTTCAGTAATAATAGCTCTAGTTGTAATACCTTGGTTCCAATACTCAGGAATCAAAGCAAACCCCAAATTCGCCCTGCATCTACCATCACCACTCCTTGGTTGGATCGATACAAATCCAGCAGAACGATCATCATCATCTAAGCATATAGACCTGAAGTGCAAAGGGATGGTCATTTTAGTTTGATCCGAAGATGATGCCATCTTTAATTATCCAATTATTTATAATAATAATAATTAATAAGCTCTTCTTCTTCTTCTTCTGGATAATAAGGCTAATGAGCTCATCGTTTGTTCATGAAGATATCAAAACTATATATATATAAAATTGTTAGGAGTTCTTAATATTTGATTTTTCTAGAAAATTAAAGTGAAAAAAAGAAAAACTGAAACTTCTTGTTGAAATTTAATATTTCTCCATAGGTAATTTTTAAAATTTATAGTGATTTTGTAAAACACATTCTAGAGGTTCTTCATAATTATCTTTTATAAATTTTCCACTATTTTTTCAAATGAAGAAAAGAAATGAATAATGCAAAAATTTTCTTCCTTTGAACAACGTAAAAGGTATAATTCGTTTTCTTATATTTTTATATTCAATTTATAAATCTAATATAAATTATTATTTTTAGTTAACAAATTTTTCATGATAATTTTTTTAATTTGAATGAAACAAAATTAAAATTAAAATTATACAATTAGATTATTATGAATATAAAATATCAAAATACTACTGTAAATTATAATTTTGATTTTTTTAATAAAAAAATAGTTCTGATCTTATTGCATGTTGTAACTTTTATAATATAAAAAATTGTTTTTGCTCTTATATTTGGTTAACTTTTTTTATTTATTATTGAAATGATAAATTCCAGCTTCTAAGTATTTTATACGTGTGTAATTTAAAATATTAATTAAATATATATTATTTCAATTCAAATATAAAAATAAAATAATTTCAAAACAACATCAATAATGACAATAGGATAGCAAACCACTGGATTAGCATTCTACTGCCGTTCAAAATATCCAAGTGTTTATGTAATGTATGGGCTCTTTTTTATGAGATACATATAAGGCATTGTTTGTTTCTATGGTGTAAGAGTATTTAAAAAAAAATGAGTTTTATTTTTATTTTTATTTTTTTTTGTTTTTAGATTCTTTTCATATACTAATATCAAAAATATATTTTAAAAAATAAAAAATATATATTGTTTTAATATATTTTCATACAAAAATTATTTTAAAAAACAATTATTATGCTAAATGAACTCATAATTGATTATAAAGTCACGCATGCATTACTAATAAAATACTTATCTAGAGCTTATTATAATTAAATTTAAAAGGTGTGGGGATTTGCGATACACAATGCACTATAGATTCTCTTATAAAATATTATGAACACATTGTACATAATATTTTTTATTATTATTATTTATCATTTTTATATTTTAATTTAGTATTTATTGGACTAAATTATAGATCAATTTAGGCTAATTTATTAGGGAAGGATAAAATTAAAAAACAAGGAATCAAAGTAAAAAGGTAGAGGGAATGGGAGACATTTTCAAACTTTGGAGTGAAACACCTATTTTTCCCTTCAAGAAAAAAAAACCATTCTATTAAAGTAATTCAATAATTTTATAATGGTTCATTTGGAATTTTAAAATTTAAAGGGGAAAATAACATCTTTTTATTTTATAATGCACAGTGAAGAGACTCTTATATCCCTGGATTAAAAAATTTATAAAGCTTACATTCAAGGGTGTTTTTGTATTTTTAATTGTCATAACCTAATTTGAACCCATTTATTTTTAATTTAATTTAATTTTTAAAAGGGTTAAATTTTGAAATTAAAAGACCGGTGACTAATTTTTTGATTGAAAAAGTGATTTATCAAGTAGTGAAAAACTATGGACTATAATATATTTTTGTCCATCTCTCCTAATATTTAGTTTGAAAATAGATCATCATGATAATTTTAGTTATTCATTTTCAAATTTGTTTTTAAATTCTAATCAAATTAAACTTTTTTTTTTAAAAAAAAGTGTATTTGGAACTTTGAATCTCATATGCTCTAGTACTCATCTATTATAAATACAATCTAGTGCATAAAAAAATTATTTTGGTATTTTTAAATCTATTTTTGTTCTTTTTGAAATTTTTTATTGAATTTATTTTTTTAATATTTTTAAATTATTTTGGTTGGTTATGAATTTGACATTATTATTTTCTCAGGTTTGCTTTTTTATGGTATGATCTAGCTTCATAATCCTTTCATGGGGTTTGAAGTTTAGGCCGAGTTATTTTTGTCTTTTTACGTTCTTTTTTTGTTTCGTTCCTTAATATTGGGTTAGTTGGAGATTAGTATTTATTATTTTTCTAACTTTCTTTTCTATAAGGTTATCCTGATCTCATGTTATCATGAATTCGGCAGGTTCACTAGGGTTAACTTGGGCATTGTTTGTTGTTTTTTTTTAATTTTATCCTTTAATATTAGATTGGTTTGAGAATTAAACTTCATAATTTTATTTGATTTACTTTTCACGGGGTTATCTCGCTCTCATGACTAAGTTATAGATTTGACATGCTGGCTCATATAGACTCAAGCCAATTTCTTGTTTGTTTTTTAAAATTATTTTCTTTTAAGTTTCTTCCTTCAATATTTTATTTGCTTGAAATTAAAATTTATTTTTTTTCTATGTAATTATCATGTTCTCATTTAATTTTCATTTTGATAACAAATTAGATCATTATGACCTTTTAAGAATATTATAAAAATATATTTTCATAATATTGACAAACATTCATATTTTGTAATGAATTATTGATGATTTTTTTTGCTTCATTTGTTGTCGATATTTTTTTTTTCTAATCATATTATTAAATTAACTAAGTTTATTAAATTCAATAGAGTTAATAACTAAAATCTCAAATTTTGTTTTCCTTTTTAAGAATATTTATATCATGTTGACATTTTTTTTTGTTGGAAAAAATATTATAATGCATAATATTTTTTATTTGAAAATATATTAAATTTTTATTTTATTTTTAACATCATTACTTCATAATCATAAAAATATCAATTTTTTTAAAAAATAAATACACTTTTAAAAAATATAATAAAAAAGAATCAAGCGGGAAAACCCATTCAATTCAAATTCAATTATAATAAACCCAACGGTTCTTTCTTTTTACATTATATTAAAACGCCACATTTCTCCCTTAGCAATCTTTCTCTCTCTCTCTCCAAAAAATAAAAATGGCGGATCTTTCACAAAGCACACACAGAAAACCAGTTAGTCTGAACGATCGCCATTATCGCCTCCTTCAAGACCTCTCTGCTCCTCCCAAACAACCACCGCCGCCGCCGCCAGTAACGTCCTTCGGTCTCTCCCTCGCTCTCCAACTCCTTTTTTTTGTTTTAATTTTATGAGTTATGGTTTCTAGGGTGTTGAAATTTTGAATCGATTTGTTTGGTGTACAGAGGAAGAAGAAGAGAGCGTATTCAACGAGAAGTTCGACGGACGACGTCGTATTTGCAAAGCAGAATCAGAGGATGATAATATCCCTAAATTCTGTGAAATCACTGATTTTGATTCTTCACCTGGTAAAATACCTAATTTGACTGCCATATTCATCCTATTTAAATTGATTAACAAACCCCTAGATGAGACAGCTAAAAAGTTTTGATTTTGTTTTTGGGTTTTGACATGGGGAAATTATTTTTTCAGAAGAAGAAAAGCCTACGAAGGTTAGGATTGAAGGAAGACGGAGACTTTGCAAAGTATCTTCTGGAGATGATGGGGATGATGCAAGTAGAGAGGAAGTGAAAGATGATTCTAGTTTTGATGATATTGCCGATTTTGATTCACCCATTCCGTCTAAAAGTGTTGGTGATAGTGATAATAATAAGGGTGGTAATAAGATAAAAGATATTCTTAGTGATTTGACCTAAAGGCTTGACCTTTTGTCAATTGAGAAAAAGAGAGTTCCTGAAAATAATAATGTGGTCAAGAAAGTTCATGTGGTTGAATATGCAAGTGCTGAGTCTTTGTTTTCTTTGTCGTCTAGTCCATCTGATGCCTCATTGGATGTTATTAAAAACAGTGGAGGTGATGATGAGAGTGCTGTGAATGAGTATGAGGAGGGTGATTTATTGAGTGAGTCATTTGATGATGAGGTTAGTAGAGGGCTAAAGAAGAACAAATATGGAAGGGTGGATGAAAAGTTTGTCCCTGTGGGAAAACCTTTTGTGTCCAATGTTGTAGAAGATGAAAGTGATGTGCAGATTGAGTCTAACCATGATGAATATGTAACTAGGGTGGAGAAAACTAAGAAAGTTACTCAAAGAGTGAAGGAAAATGAACCCGATGGGTTCAATGAGAGATTGAGGTCTGTAGGACGGTCTTCGGTGCTTAGTCTTCGAGATGAATCAGAGGATGATGAAGATGATTTTGTGGTTTTGACCGGAAAAAAGGTGGTCAAGAAAGTTGGGAGACCCGGTGCCATTGCCAAGTATAATGTATTATCTGGTGAATCTGAGACTGCTGTGTTGGAAAATCATGCAGAGTCAGAGGATGATGGTTCCATTATCTTGCCTGGACTAAAATCTACATACAAGTTACCTGGTAAAATTGCAAAAAGGCTGTATCCACATCAGTGTGAAGGTTTAAGGTGGCTCTGGTCTTTGCATTGCAAGGGTAAGGGTGGAATCTTAGGAGATGACATGGGCTTGGGAAAAACGATGCAGGTAAGGAAGTGCCTGCAATAATTTATAATGATAATTACGTTGGACTCCACTGTTATATGGATTAAATTTCATTTGTTTTATTCTGCAGATTTGTAGCTTTCTAGCAGGTCTCTTCCATTCGAAATTGATTAAGAGGGTATTGGTTGTGGCCCCTAAAACACTGCTCACTCATTGGATTAAAGAACTATCTGTTGTGGGGCTTTCTGGGAAGACTAGAGAGTGAGGCAGTTTGACTCAAGTCTTTTGAAAGTTCAAATGTTTCTGTCTTACCATCGAAGGATAGTGGTCTGTTAATAAGTGCTAATTATCCGTTGCACTTCCGTGTAGATACTTTGGGACCTCTTTAAAAGCTCGGGACTATGAGCTGCAATATATACTTCAGGTTTTACATGTGCTCTCATTGTTTATACCTTTTATTCTTCCGTGCGCAGCTCTTAATGTCCAGATAGTTCATATTTGATACCTGCAGCCAAATAAGAGGAGAGAAACACATCTAAGTTTTAAATTTAATCTGACCTAGGGACTTGAAACAAGTTAAATTCTGCCAAGTTTAGTTGAAATAAGTTACTAGTTCAATCGTGGATGTAAGTTCTGTGAAGTTCTAGAGCTGAACTGATTTGTTTAGTTTCTTGGAAGTTTGAATCATATCTTCTTTCTTAATTATTTTTTTATTTGCATATAGCATAACCTTGCTTTTCCATGGAGATGGTAATGGGGTTTTGGCGATCTTTCTCATTATTGTTGATTATCGTGCTAATTCATCTTTTTGTTTCAGGACAAAGGAATTCTTCTCACAACTTATGATATTGTGCGGAACAACTCAAAATCTTTACGAGGGGACCATTACTTTCTGGACGAGGATAGTTATATTTGGGACTATATGATTCTGGATGAGGTAGATTTCGAAGCTCTAAATTTAGTTTGTGTTACAACTTACACCTGCCCTTTTTACATATTGAAATCATGCAGGAATCAATTGTATACTAGAAATCTTTATTTTCTCTGAAGTTTCTGCTTTAAAGTGAGTGTTAAATTTTTGTTATATTTCTCCAGGGACATCTCATAAAAAATCCTAGTACTCAGAGAGCGAAAAGTTTGATTGAGATACCAAGTGCTCATTGTATTGTCATTAGTGGCACTCCGATTCAAAACAATCTTAGGGTATCATCCTTAGAATTCATACTTTTGTTTGCTCTTTTCATAAATTAAAACATGCAGGAAATTCTAGATATTCAGCGCTGTACTCCTGTTACTTGAAACAGGAATTGTGGGCTTTGTTCAACTTCTGTTGTCCTGATCTTCTTGGTGACAACAAGTGGTAATTGTTATTCTAATCCTTCAGCTTGCTTCAATAATAAGTTCATGCTTGCCTATGACATCAAATTTTGCATTTCTTTAGGTTTAAGCAAACATATGAGCATCCCATACTTCGTGGAAATGAAAAAAATGCTTCTGATAGGGAGAAGCGTATTGGTTCAACAGTTGCAATGGTAATGCATTTGCATGTACTGGATTGCGCTTGGTACATCCATTGTTGATTATTTTCTTTCTTTTTTCTTTGAGATCATGGCATTAAATAAAAATAGTTTTGGTTATTCTTCTGTGCAGTTTTTGGCATATTCTTCTTGTACAGCTGAAATTGAAAAATGTAGAAGTTTGGATATATGTTTCTGTCGATCAATCAATAGAAATCAGTGCAGTCAGGCTTTCAAGGAACCATGTTTCCTAGTCTAAACTCTAAAGGTTCTTGTTTTTGTACTGGTGTCTTAGGCATTACCCTCATTCTAGTATTTAGGACGTGTTTATTAACAGGGTAACTTCTCAACTCCTCTATTTATGATTGGTAGCATTTCTTTATTGGCTTTGGATTTTTCTCCTTCCAGCTACACCCTAGCTTGGATTGCATTACAATTTGATGCAATCTACTAATTGTTTGCTTATTTTTTATCGTGGAATAAAATATATGGCAGTGGTAAAATTCACACGAGACTGAAAAGTTAGCTTTGAAAGGTTAGCCATGCTTGCTTATAAATATTCCTTAAGAACCTAAAAATCTCTGAATGCTGCCTTCATCCTATGTTGTCTGATGATAGGTTTTATAAGACTCCAAAAGCAATGCATATGGTATGGCCAAGGTTCATCAATGATGAGACTGCAACCATTTGAATCTTGTTTCTCTAATATTTTTTCATTGATAATTTTTTTAGAATTCTCTTAATCGTGAATTGCTGTAAAGTTCTTTATATGCAGTTGGTGACATAATTTTTAATTGATCAAAATATATCAAGCTAAATAAATTTTTATTAACATTTTATTTATTCTGTTTTTGTTGCAAGGCTGGCTGTTGGACTTCATACTTTGCAACAAACTTTGTTCATTCTAACGTTATTAAAGATTACAGATTATCTAATATTCAGAAATATTCAGCTGACTGTTTTCTGGACCCAGTTTTATATATTCAATTAAACCTTATAATGTCATGCTTTTAAACTTTTTGTATCTGCCTCTTGTTCGTTCTTGTTTCTCATTGAAGTGGTTGAATGTAATTCATAATTATATAAAAGTCAATTAATGATATCCCAGTATTGTTTACTTTACAGGAACTAAGAGAACGCATTCAACCTTACTTTTTGCGCCGTATGAAGAATGAAGTGTTCAAGGAAGATGATGCCACAACTGCTAAACTTTCCCGAAAGAATGAGATCATTGTGTGGCTTAGACTAACTGCTTGCCAGGTGTGGTGTGGTTGCATATCTTTGGTTCAGTTCATATATCATAAATTCAATTAATCAAGCAACTGCGTCCCTTGTTCTGTCAGCGGCAACTTTATGAAGCCTTTTTGCGGAGCGAGATTGTTCTCTCAGCTTTTGATGGCTCGCCATTGGCTGCACTAACGGTGCTTTACTCTTCAACTCTAGTTTTTTTGTTTGATTTGTAGTTGAGTTGAGCTGCTGCTCGACTAATTCTATCCAAAGAGAATTTTGATTTTAAACTGCATTAAAGGGGAATTCTTTAATTATTATTTTCTTAGAAGCTCCAAATTTTACTTCTTAAATACTATTTATTTGATTCATTTGGGTCTTTCTATTAGTTCTCTGTTCTTGGTTCATATTTGGAAGATTTTTGGTAGGGCTTTAATTAATAAGTTTTAATGACCAGTTCAGATATTGTTGAAGAATTATACTGCTCTCTATCACTTTGATATTTAGGTTGCACTTACATAATCAATCACCATTGTCCCTGGAGTAGATATTGAAGAAAATATGTGATCACCCGCTTCTCTTGACAAAAAGAGCGGCTGAAGATTTGTTAGAGGGAATGGAGTCCATGCTAAATCCTGAAGATGTTGCTGTGGCTGAAAAATTGGCCATGCATGTTGCTGATGTTGCTGAAAGAATTGACTTTCAAGAGAAGCATGACAGCATCTCCTGCAAGATCTCTTTTGTGTTGTCGCTACTGGTTAGTGATGTCTCAGAATTACTGTTGATGATTTTGATTTAGTTTTTAATAATTCATGCTGAATGCATATGCTTATTTTTTCCACAGGATAATTTAATTCCAGAGGGACACAATGTTCTTATATTCTCTCAAACTCGTAAGATGCTTAATCTCATCGAGGTTTGTTTAAAACCATGAGCTTTTTGTTGCTTTGAATGCAATGTCATTGGTTAATTTTCTGAATTTTCACAAATGTTGCTGATAGGATTAGAAAACTTAAAGGTTTAAATGCGCAAATAAGTGGGATAAGTCCTTGGCATTGGATAAAATTTAGTAACAACATCATCACAAACATATGTTATTACTTCTAGAAGATCAGCAAATCTCCAAACTTAGGAAGAGCCTTGGCGCTTTGTCTTCTTTTCTGTCTATTGCTCATGTCTTATTGTTTATGTGCCATCACTTGGAAACTATGATGACACTTTCAGTGTGTAATATTACATGTTACCTTTGGATTGTGTTTAATTAAGTATTTTCTACTATGGACAATAAATTCAAGTTGCACATGTTATGTTACATGGAAGCTGACAAAATATTTCAATTCAGTAGGGCAAGCTGATAATTTTTTTTTTGTCTGTTCTATCTAATTAAAGCTGACTATTCAAATTCAAAGTTGAGATATTCTGGCATCATTAGTTATGCATGAAATTTTCTTTTAAAAATATGAACTTATAATTTGTGTTTGCTTTAGTTGTTCACTGATGCTGCTTTTTTTGCATTATGTTTTAGTTAAATCATCTATTTTTTATTTTATTTTATAAAGAACACATACTTTACTGTCCTTATAGCTGATGTTTAAAGTAATCCCTGGCCTACTCAAAACTATGTTTTCTAGAATATTTATGTCGTAAAATTCAAGAATTTGCAAGTTTCTTTTGTAACTTTTCTTTAATGTGTTAGGCTTTTACAGAAGGTGACACATGACCTATCTTTTTGCTGTTATAGGAATCTCTGGTGTCCAATGGTTATGAGTTCTTACGCATAGATGGTACGACGAAAGTTACTGATAGAGCAAAAATTGTTGATGTAAGTTTCCTAAAATGTCAAAACCATTAGATTTTAGTTTTCATAAATGAAATATTTATTCAAACTCTTTGTTTCCCTAAAAAACCATTTCAGGACTTCCAAGAAGGAAATGGTGCTCCTATATTTTTGCTAACATCTCAGGTTGGCGGTCTAGGTCTTACACTTACGAAAGCAGATCGTGTGATTGTGGTTGATCCTGCTTGGAATCCTAGGTTCTTCCCTAAGCTTATTTCTTTCACTCAGATTCAGTGAACAAGAACGGACTACATCATAAGATCTAGGATTGGTAAATTTGCTAAAGACTTCAAATGGATTTGCCTAAAAGATTCAGATATTGCAGGAGTTTATAAATATCAGTAATTGTGTTTATGTTTGACATAAAATGTCTCCTCCATACCTGTGTGAAACTACGTTTATTTATTTTCTTTATCTGTTGTTTTTCTTGGCAGCCTGTGGAGTTTGTGGATATTGCATGTTGAAAAATAAGTGGAAATGTTTGGAACATCCTTAAATGGCAAGGCAGATGCACTTCTACATTCTAAACTTTGGCCACTAAACTATGCAAAGAACTTTTCTGCTTTCAACACATTTTGGATGTTTCACGTACTTTTCTATTATTTCCCATTTAAGGACTGCCACTTTCTTGATGCTTCAGTTTTAGAGTTATGTGCATGACTTCTAAAACACTTTAGTGGTACTTGCGTCTACTTTTCTCTACGGGCCTTAGTTTGGAATTTTCTAGGTGTAATTATGGGGTCAATTGATACATCTCTCTTTCTCATTGCAGCACGGATAACCAAAGTGTTGATCGTGCATATCGAATTGGGCAAAAGAAGGATGTGGTCGTATACAGATTAATGACTTGTGGAACTGTTGAAGAGAAAATTTATAGAAAGCAGGTTCAATGCTTGTCTTACTTCTTCTTTATTGTTTCCATGTGGTATTATTTACTAGATATATGATATCCGATTCTGGTTTGCAAAGTGGAGTGATTGTTGGTAGCTGTTAGTGTTTTCATGTGGTATACTGTATTTCGAGACATGAATAGGTGTTTCTGGGACTCAGTTCACATGGTTTCAATACATTTCTGCAAGTGGTTGAAAAACTATATTGCATGCAAGTGATTTGAATGATCTGTTGTTCCATTGAAGTTCAGATTCCAATTTACTTGTGGAAAAAATCTTTACATGGGATCGTTCTAATTTGTCATCTGAACTGTACAGTCTGTACACATGATAAGAATCTACTTTTGGACATTATTTAGATGCATGGGTTGAATCATGAATGTTTAAAATCGAAACATTAGTACAATAAGTTGACTCCTAAAAATTTCTGGTGTAGATATTCAAGGGGGGGTTATTTAGAACAGCAACTGAAAACAAAGAACAAATTCGATACTTTAGCCAACAGGTATGTAGATATTATGTTTCTATTTGTTGATTTAATGGAATATATTCCTGGCACCTATTTTGAAACATGCAATGTTGCCTTTAAAAGTTCAATTGATTTTTTTTCAGGATCTGCGGGAGCTATTCAGTCTCCCTAAGCAGGGGTTCAATATTTCCCTCACACAGCAACAATTACATGAAGAGCATGACAGCCAGCACAAAATGTACAGAGCCTATTAGTGGCAACTACACTTATGTGTATTTGTTTTTCGCTTTCTAATTAGTGAAGTTGGACTATGTTTATCAATGTTTTGCTTCAGTAGGATCTCCAGTTTTTGAGTTGTTTCATCATTGATTTTCCACCCATCATTGATTAATCATTAACAATCATTAATGAGTTGTTTCATCATTAATTAGTGAAGTTGGACTATGTTTATCAATGTTTTGCTTCAGTAGGATCTCTAGTTTTTAAATTCCTAAAATGTGTATTTGCACTAGGGTTTACTTTATCTTTGGAAGAGTAGAAGTTAGGGAATCCATAGGCCTGTATTAAAGATAATTAGCTGTTTATCACCTTTCATCCATAATGATTGTTCATCCATGTATACAAAAATATTGTAAGTTTTTTGGAATTGTTTGGTTATGAATGTATGCAATTGCAATGACTGTCCATGCAAATTCATTGCCATCTTAACTCTTAATTTATCCTATTTTTGCTGTAGGGATGAGTATCTGGAATCCCACATAAAATTCTTGGAGAGTCAAGGTATAGCAGGAGTCAGTCACCACAGCTTACTCTTCTCAAAGACAGAAACTGTACAGCTTGCACAGGAAGAAGAGGATGAGATAAGGTGAATTCCTTTTTCTTGCTTTTGGGTACAGCACAATTGTAGCTCGTTTATTTGCTCCTTATAAACATGTAGTTCCTCATTTTTCTCTTTTGGCTTCTTGCGTACTGTTCTTGCATATTTTGAGCTGAGATAAAATGAAAATAACATTTCATAAAATTCAAAACCCCTCGTTGTTTGCAGAATTCCCCCTTGATTCTAATCTAAACAATTTGTAGTTCAAATTATGGAGCTACCGGCGAGTTTCTGTATTGTGATTATAGGTCTGCCATTATTTAGCGATACTATTGGTTCCCAGTTCCATTGATTATATAAAAAAATTTCAAATCATTATTTCAAATAAATATAGCAACTGTTCACTCTTTTTTACCCTTGATTGTAATTGTGGATTCAATCCTATGGAGTATAAGCTTATATTTGCATTTGAAAACTTTAGTTATGCAAAGCATATGGATTCACTATCCTCGTTGCTTATTTTTTGAATGTGGTGTGATTTGGTACTCTATTTGTGGGTTTAGGAAGAAAGTATCCACAGTGGTGGGAAATTCATCGTCAAGCTATTCACTTGAACGCAATGTTGACGGGTATGGTCCTTAAGTTCGATTATTTATCTTTAACAAATAATCATAATATTTTTTAGAGGTACTTAGTGCATGTTATTTAGTTTCTGAAGAGTTGACACTTGACAGGGCTGCTCGTGCTTTCAATCCCAAGGATGTAAATCTGAACAAGAAAACCTCTTCTCCAGTTAGTGGGGGCAAACTGACAGAATCTGAAATCTTAGAGAGAATCAATCGGCTGTCACAATTACTTGGAAATAAGGTATGATTTAAATGACAAGTGAGAAGGTAGATAAAACTGCTTGAGTTACAAACATTAAAGGGGTTCAGAGTTGCCATCCAAACCATATTGAAAATTCATAAATAAAATATGAAGACTGGTTTTGACCTTTTGTTGTGCTTTTATTTGCTTAGGCAGCCAGATTTGTTTATGATGCTATGAATAGCCCAAACTATTGAAGGCATTATTTATTCTTGTTAAATGGATTCAACCTGCCATGCTATCTCAATTTTATTTTACTTCGGGCACCATTTCAAGCCGGCTGTGCTATTGCTTCTTGTTTCTCAGTTTTGCTTTGTAATGTATTCTGTTTACAGGTTACCGTTTTAAGGTTACCAGACCAAGGAGCGAAACTACAGAAGCAGATTAGTGAATTAAATTCAGTGCTCATCGAGCTGAGGATGGAGAAAGCAACAGAGAGACAAGGAGTCATCAGTCTGGATGATTTAACTGGGGAATTCGAAAGAGGATTGAATGTATAGATTTTTTTTTCCACTAAATGAAATGGAGGCAACGAAAAGGAGGTTGCAAGAATATTATTTATTGGCTAGACTGAGAAGATATATATATATATATCTTCAACATACAATGATTTCTTGGTTGGGGCAAGTACTCTCTGCCTACTGTATATTTTATCAAAGTGTAATTAATCCAATGTCAAACATCAAGGTATAAGATTTTGTTTGGGGTTTTGTTATTTCAGGACCCGTGAGAATTAGTTGAGGTACGTGCAAGCTGACCCAGACACTTAGATGCTCAATGCCATCACGAGTAGTTGTCTGCTACAATTTAGATGGAAGAGCACCCATTTGAGAAACTTTGATATATGCATAATGGTAGTTTAAGAATCCAATTTTGGACAATATGAATTTCTCTTGCCAATCACATAACAGTCTCAGATTTATAGAGAAATTACCAAAAGTCTTGATAATTTTATGTCTGAACGAAGCTACGATCGAGTCCCATTTTTGTTTTCTGCTTGATACTTTGTGTAAATATGGATGTGTGAAAGTGAGTGTTGAGATTTTTAGTAGGAAGCATAGGTTTATTCCTAATGTGAGAATGCATACCATTTTGATATATGGGCGGTGTAAGATTGTTAGAATTGATATGGCTGAGAGAGTTTTTTCAGGGAAACGGGAGAGAGCGAGGGATCAAGGCTAATGTTAAATAAATGGGATTTGTAGGAGCGCAGGCTCGCATCCGGAGAGTAGGTTTGAGAGAATGACAAGTCTGGCAGAGAATGTGTTTGATGAAATGCGTGAGACAGGGATTGAACCGGATGTCACGGGTTTTTCTACTGTTCTTCATGTGTATAGTCGGGAGAACAAACCTGAATTGACGCTTTATAAGTTGAAGCTGATGAAGGACAAGGGGATTTGTTCGACCGTGGCTAAGTGTGCCTTGGTGGTGAAGTGTCTTTGTTCAAAATGGCTAAGTGCCTTGCTACATAATTTTTTTAATATTAAGGTTCGCCAAGATGATGGAGGTGTCTTCATTTGTTAGAAGAAGTTTGCTGAAAGAATTCTAAAAAAATCCAGAATGTTTGCCTGCAAACCTGTTGAGGTACCTTTAGTGGTGAATGAAAAGTTAATGAAAGATGATAAAGGAAAGAAGGTGGATGTTACTTTTTACAGAAGTTTGGTTGGGAATCTATTGTATTTAACACAAGGCCTGATGTAATGTTTGTAGATTTGACAGAATTTCTTAGATGAAATTGATTGGATTTTGTGATAATGATTAGGGTGGATGTGTTAAAGATAAGAAAAGTATTTCAAGCTATGCTTTTTCTATTGGTTCAGGTGTGTTTGCTTGGTGTTCAAAGAAACAACAATGAGTGGCTCAATCATTTGTTGAAGTTGAATATGTTGCAGCTGGTTTAGCTACTCAACAGCAACAACATTGTTTTGTGGTGATAAATCAGGTATAGCAATGGTAAGGAATCCAATTTTTCATAGCAGAACTAAACATATTGCAATTAAACATCATTTCATTCGTGAAGCAACTGATGAAGGAGAGGTTGATGGATTTCTGCAAATCAGAGAAGCAAGTGGCTGATATCTCTACAAAAGCATAGCCAAAAGATAATGTCAAAAGATGAGAAATGCACTAGGAGTTCAAGTTCAGCATATTAAGATGGAGAATGCTAAGGTTAGTATGTTGTAACTAGTAAAGTTGTCGTGACAGCTATTTAACCTTGATTTTAGTTAGTTAACTTGTGTTAGAAAAAAATATAGCTAGATTAAAAGGTGATTAAGATGAACAAGTGAAAGGTTAAGATGTGTTGTTTTTTTTTTTTTTTTTTTAATATATGTATGGCTGAAAGTTCTGGAGATGTATGAGAGTAAAAAAGAAGAAGAAAAAGAAAGAAAAGTGTGATAAGTTTCTTTACTGTATACCTCCTCTTGTTCATGATATTCCGCAGAAAATTGCAGACTTGTTTTCTCTCTTAAAACCAGCATTTCGTTGTTGTTTTGACCACACACAAGCTAATAGTTTAGCTAAGAAGATCATTAAAAACTCCATAACAGATGGCCTTTACGCTTTAAAAATGTCAAGAATTTTGTTAGCATGGTCATAAAAGGCAACTTCAACAAAACTTCTACTGAATTTATTCAGCTGTGTCTGCAACATAATATTGTTGGATTACAAGAATGGATGCATTTCGTGCAAACTCAGATGTAGATAGTGCCTCTCCCAATACTCCTAGATCTTTACAGTCACTCCACTCTGATAGCCCTGATGTGAAAGGAGATGCCACTCCTTGACCCCTTCCCACTATATACAGATCATAATAATCAAACATTTCCTTTGTGGTCCTTAAAATTTCTTCCCCGTTATTTACCACCTTTTCTAAATAAATTACGGAATCATTGCACTTTGCCTTGAATCTGAGTTCATTCACGTATTTTTCATCAAGCTGTTTATAATTTTCAATCTCTTTTCTCTCTTCCATTATATTTTTTGCCTTTTCTCCGGGACGAAAGTGCACAACTGTTAAACGCACTTCGTGAGAGCCTGCCATTCTCCATGAGTAGGCTAAGGCTTCGCGATCGTCAGGTCCACCGGTGAAGAGCATGGCAACATTAATTTGTTGTTTCCATAGATTGGAACCCATATCACGAATGCTTAATTGAAGCCCTCGGTCAACAAATATACCGACTGAACATGGAGCTTTTGCAAGCAGGTTGTGGTTGACAGTTCTGATAGAAGAATTCTCTTGCACCACGTCAATTCCACATCCTTCCTTGTGAAATGGAACAATAATTAAAGTCACATGTTTGTCCTCAGCAACGCAGCATATCTCTCTGTGCATGGTCGCGTAAGGAGACACGACGGTTACTGGTTGGATGGAAATCGGATGGCCTATTCCTTTCCTTCCATAGCTTCTAAGACTCTGAGATGTGACGTGGTCTGATATAACTCTTTCAAAAATGGGTTGGCTGATGTTAGTGGCGTTATAGGCATCATGAACAATAAGCATTGCCGATGAACGGCCTGTGAGTTCTACTAGATGAAGAGCAAAAACAGTGATTGGTGATAGTTTAGTAGAATTAGACAAGTTCAAGAGGGTGCTCATTCCTGATAGATGATGAGATTCATGAACACACATAATGATTCGAAATTCAGAATCATCTTTGCTTGTTTCCATAGTCCTTTGCTTGTATTGCTTGAGATTCTTTGAAGACTTACTGACCCAATAAGGAAAAGGTTTCACAAGAGCTGTCATCACCAAAAACACAATCACCATTGCAGGAAATGTTGCAAAGTCCAGAGCCTGCATCAATGTCATAAAATGATTTTTCAGAAATAGATCAAGCATATATGTCTCTATAATACTTAGTTAAGTTGATGAAAATATCCAGTGTACCTGTACATCGACACCGATGTTAATAACAACCAGAGCCAAAAGGCCTTTTGTGTTCATAAGAATCCCAAGGGCAATACCATCACGAGCAGAGATACCGTAGGCCTTGCAGACAAGGAAAGAGCTCAAAACCTTGACCGAGAAAGCCAAGACAACAATCACCAGCAGCGTGACTACATTAGTTTTGGACATCAAAAAAACTATGTCAATTTTACCTCCAACAACCATGACGTAGGAAGGAAGCAAAATTCCTGCCACAAAATTATTGACTTGTTCCAAAATTCTTGTCTCAAACTCATTTGATGTGACAAGTCCCAAAACAAATGCCCCAGTCATAGAAGTGGAGCCACAAGCATCTGTGATGAATCCGCAAATGAGCACTCCAGCAAGAATAACATATACATAAAAGTCTCTACCACTGCTTTTGTTCGAGGAACTTTTGATTTTGGTAAGGACTGGACGCACCACAAACCAGCAAAGAATAATGAAGCCAACAGTTGGGAGGACGGAAAGTTTACTGCGTCCATGGAGCCAGGTTATTGTCATAATAAGAATAGTCCAAGATGCTAAATCACTAACAAAAGCTGAAGACAAGGCTATTTGTCCAAGATCTGTGCTGATGAGATTAATGTCGGAAAGAACTTGAGCAAGATCAGGAAAACTTGTGACAGTCAGAGCAACACCCCAAAACAATCCGCCAACAGGACTGGCAGAAGGAAATATGGATTTATCTCGTGTAAATAAGCAATACAGACTGGCACCCATGCCCATAGAAAACAGAATTCCCACCACGGCATTGGTGAAAGCTTTCTTCCCCACTCTCCTTACCATGTTTAGATCAATCTCCAAACCCACAAGAAACATGTAATAAACAAGGCCTAAATTTGCCATGGTCTGCAACACCACATTGCTCTTTAGCGGACGTACGTATCTAAGGAAAAATGAAGACCTAAAGAATATTGGACCAAGCATGCAAGCTGTCTGCATAAATTGGAAAAACACAAAATTAATTCTAATAATCAGAAAGTAACAGAGCAGCCAAGATAACAGAAATGTTAAAAGCCTTCTAAATGTATCATACTTACAATTAACTCTGCGAAAAATCTAGGTTGACGGGTGAAGTTAAAGATGAAGAAGAGCAAGTGAATCATGAATATAGTGATGCTTAACTGGACAGCAAAGTATGGAACATTATTAAGCAGGGGGTTTGAAATCTTCCAAACAGACAAATCAACATTTACAGTCTCGTAGTAGCATACATTCACGCCATTAGAGGGTGTCCTTTCGAGAAGAAAGCCACCAACATAAGCTACTATATCAGTTTCACTATGGTCAAGCATATTGGCAATGACCCTTTTGCTAACAAAATCGAAGGAAATTATGGGAGAAACCAAGGAAATTTTCAAGAAAAGTTTCTCCTGCAGCACAACAAAACCTGGAAGAGGGAAGGTGGAAAAAATAAAATAAAATAAAGGAAATATTATCGACCAAATTTAGGCAGTTGTCCTAGAATAAACCAAATTTACAGGAGGCAGGTAAAATATAGTACATGTATATGGAGGGTACGCAAGTAGAGCTATGACTAAGGATTCAAATTTGAGTTTTGACTTCTTGCTGTCAATTACTAAAACAACTCATTCGTAATCGGGCATATTATAATTATAATTATAGTGTTTATTTTTTTACAGTTTTTTTCTTTTTCTTTTTTTGTTATGATTTTTATTAAAATTATTTTTGTTAATTTTATTTTTTTAATATTAAGATGGTTGAGAATTTAGTTTTATAATTTTTTTTCCTTTTATTTTGTCTTTTTATGAGGTTAGCGTAGTTTGTCAAGGTAAACCAAGTTATCCTAGTTTATGGATTTGGTGGTTTTTTTTTTTAATTAAACTTGATTTTTTTATAGTTTTTTTTTTATATTGTTAAAAAAAATAATTTTAGAGAAAAATCATGTTATTAAAATTTATGAAGTAACACAATTTAAAGGAAGTGAGAGAAACTATTGTTCACCCAACACCTATTACAATAGTAATCCATAATGTTTTATTTTTTTTTTGAATTTTTTTTATCGCTTTCTTTTTTAAAAATTGAGATTGTTAAGAATTTAGCTTCATAATTTGCTTCTTTTTATTTTTCCTTTATTTGAGGTTAGCATGGCTTACGAGTTTGCTAAAATAATCTAGGTTACCCTGGTTTAAGAGTTTAGCGGGTTGTCTTTTTTTTTAATTGAAATTAACTTTTTTTTATAGTCTATTTTTTTCTCATATAATTAAAAAAATAGTTTTAGAGAAAAGTTATGTTATTAAATTTTATAAAATAACAAATATTAAATGGTATGAGGAAACCATTGTTTACCCACACATAGCATTGCGAATGATAATAATAACCCACAATGTTTTGCTTTTTTTTTTATTTATGTTTTTGAATTTTTGTCATGATTTTTTTTTTCAAATTTGTTTTTGTCGATTTCATCTTTTAATATTAGAATGATTGAGAATTTGACTCCATAATTTGTTTCTTTTTATTTTACCTTTCTAAAAGGTTAGCATGTTTGTGGGTTTGCTAGGGTAACCCGGGTTGCCCCGGTTTACGATTTTGGTGGGGTGTATTTTTTTAATTGAACTTGACTTTTTTATCATCTGTTTTTTTCTCATATAGTTAAAAAAAATAGTTTCAGAAAAAAAATTATGTTATTAAACTTTATAAAGTCTATGTACTTATTCAGATGTTTGGTTAGTTGACTTGGTTCGCGAATCTGACAAGTTTAACTTTTAAAATTAGTTTTTTTTTTCATCCTTAGATACTGGGTTAATTGAGAATTCAGTTTTATAATTGGTTTCGTTTTATTTTTTATAAGGTTATCATGATTTAAAAAATCATCTTGGTATTGGGTTGATATTTGATTTCGCAATCATCTATTTTTATTATCATGTAGTTAAATAAAAAATAGATTAAAAAACAAATTATAATCTCAATGGAGTCTATAATCCAGTTTACAGGTTTGGTGTACTAGCTCGACTTACCTGATTCACAGGTTTAACAAGTTTACCCACAGATATGATATGTTTTTTTTTTTGTTTTTTAATTGTCTTTAATTTATTCATTTTTGTTTTTATCATTTAATATTAGGATTGGTTTGAAAATAGACTATATTATTGATTTTTGTTTGCTTTCTATGGATAATTGTGTCAAATAAGTGTTTATTTTTAAATTGATGCTCAATTTTATGAGCATCTGTTTTTTATCATATAAAAAAATAAAAAAATATTAAACCCAATAGAGTCCATGACCCGGGTCATGAAGAGGTAAGGTCGATTCAATCTGTCATTGTCTTAATATTTTTTTAAAAAAACTTTATCATCTCGAAATTTTTTTAAAAGTTAAATCACGTTTTCATTAATCAT
This sequence comes from Populus nigra, assembly GCF_951802175.1. Lineage (NCBI taxonomy): Eukaryota > Viridiplantae > Streptophyta > Magnoliopsida > Malpighiales > Salicaceae > Populus > Populus nigra. The sequence continues at coordinate 3,053,949 of NC_084865.1, forward strand.
TAAGGTGCAGTTAAAACTATAAAATTATTAAATTTAAGTTTAGCTAATTCTTATATAATTTAATTAAAAATTTAAATTAGATTGAAAAGTTTTAAAATTAATCCGAATGATTTAGATGAGATTTATTAATACTATTAAAAAATCCTCCGTCTTCTTAATATTCTTAATATTTGATATTTGTTATAGCTCACCTAAAATTCTCAGTCACAAGTCAAGTCCCCGTGAGAATGAACTGTTCACAAACTCATTCAACTAAAACCAAGCTTTTCAAAACCGAATTGGTGAAGACAAGGGTCACAGGTTTTAGGTTGTACCAGGATTTAATCAAGGTTAAACTGTGATTGATAATAAAAATAATTAATCACTTATTTACAATATAAAAATAAATACAAACTGAATTACATTAAGTATAATAAGGAGTAAATTAACAAAATTATTCAGATTATACCCAAATTAGTAATAATGAAGGTGGACATTTTTTTTCTTCGTTATTACCTGTCCAGATAGTATTGTAATGGAAGTGTTGACTTGCATCTCTTAGCTTCCTATAGTTCATCCGTTCGAACAGCCCATTTTGCAACTCGAAGCCTAGCTGGAACCCATATTTCAGCATGTATCTCGCAACACTCTTCACAACATCAGGTATCTCATGGCTCTCTCTTTATGGAGCTCTCATGAATCAAGGCAGCATTGACAATCTCAAAAGCAGGCAAATTTCCAGGAAGAACGCCTCCTCTGATTCTATGTATGACTGACACAACGTATGGGTTATTGCCTGTCCTGTCCTGGGAGTATTGTAATGGAAGTGTTGATCTGCATCTCCTAGCTTCACATAGAAAGCTATCTTTGTCTAGTTTCCAATGTTTCAAACGGTGCGTGATTTGGAGCTTTCCACCAAGAGTTGTAGCCATTTTACTAACAAGTGTGCATGCTAATGAAACAAGGAAACAGCAGAACCGATATCCTTATTTATATTTTGCAACCTGCAAAAACAGTCCTTTTCTTAAATTTTAATCTAGTTTATTAAATGCCAAAAATAATGGCTCGACTCCTTTTCTTGTCGTTGTGGAGAATTTTGATGGATTTAAGAAATTGTGAAAGCTGGTGAATTTCATTGCCTCTCAGAAGTTGACAAGAATTTTCACGATCATAGTAACAGTCATATTGTATAGTCGAGCCCTGTCATATGAATAAGCAGACCTTGGTCCAGCGGATGGGGAAGGGTATGCCATACTTGATAGCATTTCACCTCAAATCATTCACTCATATGCAGAACATATTGCAATGCAGTTTTCAAGAGCACTAAAAAGCGCATGTTTCTTAGAAAACACCCTGCTTTAAGAAGAAGAAAAACATAAAGTAAATTCCATTTGACATTTATTCCGAAAGAAAAAGTAAATAATAAGAATTGATCATAATTGTTACAATAAACCCCAACGGGAATTGTAAATAGATGATGCATAGATGTTAAACAGAACAACCAAATTTGTATCATTTCATCCAGCTCTATTCAGACTCTGGATTAACACAGTTAAACAAAAATTTGTATAAGCCGGTGGATTTCATTGCTTCTAAGAAATAGACAAGTTTTATTAGAAATTTCATGGGTAATGAATGCACCATTTCTTCGCTCTGTTTATCCAAAAAAACAAATTGCACTATTCTCCATTTGAGATTTTCCTCAACTCTTGCAAATATACGCCAAGCTCATCTGTTTCAAAACTCAAGCAATTTATAGGAAATGATTTGGTGGAAATAGCACATAGCTATCTGGGTGTTTTTTCAGTGGATGATGGAGCCTTTTCAACAGACTTGGTAGAGCTGGCACCCTCTTCAGTTTCAACAAGTTTGCGTAGCCTCTCTTGAAGAACTCGCACTCTGTCCTCGGTCTTACGAAGCTTTCTCCATCTATAGGTAGCCCAGAGGCCTAAACCGCCATATACAACAATATACGAAGCCCACACGTAGGGATAAGTTTCTGCATGCTCTCTGATTTTTTGATATCGATCTACTACCATTTCCCCAAAACCAGCAGCATGAGGACTGGTGCTTGGCAGATCTTCTTTTTGCTGACTAGCCATTTCTTTAGATTGTTATCTACGACACACCAACTTGAAAAACTGAAAACAATGCAAAGTTCACCAAGTGATTGTATATTTTGTTCTATAGAAGAAAATAAAAATAAAATGTGCAAGTAACATCAAAGAAGCAAAGTTATTACCACCAAATCAAATAACAAGCTCAAAGAGATTGAACCATAAACCATAATCATATCCATATCAGTACAGGTCAATGAAATACAGGCAAGAATTTCTAAAAAACCCTCCATCACTTTAAATCTCAATAAGATTATTCTGCACTTTGTTGTCTCTCTTACAAAATTCCCAGTTACTAATTCAGCATATTATCTTTTCGCATTTCCAGATCTTCACTCAACCATGAAGAAAAAGGAAATTTATCTTGAAATCTTCAATTGATTTCAGTTTTCCAGTTTGCTTTTAGGATCACACACACAGGCAATAGCACAAATACTCAAAAGCACACACCTTTCCATTACATGCTGCTCAAGCTAATTCTAAGCTTTGTAAGGCAAGGTCTCATAGCCGTCATTCAGCTTTTCTATAGAAAAGAGGAAGCCAAACCCAAATTTCTAAAATACCAACTAATAGCAACAAACAAGAAAATCATAAAAAAATTTAATTGCTAAAGCAAGAAAACTGCAGGTATCGCTAATCAAGAAGATCCAGGAATAGTCAAACAAGAACCCATTATCCACACCCATCAATCAATAATAAGAGATTTTTCATGCACCCAGTAAAGGATTTCAGCTAAATAACATCACAACTTGACCTGGGCTATAATCATACTAAACAGGGATGGTTGAATTTAAATGAGAAGCAAAGACAGCCCAGAAATTACAGAGACCATTGAAATGTTGTGATGTGTGTGAGAGAGTAAGGGGTAAGAAAAGAAGATGATACCTGGTACTTTCTCTGGATTTGGAAATGATTGATGAAAAGAAGCCTAGTTACTGAGAAATGGGCTCGTGCCTCGTCGTGTTGTGTGTGTGTGTGTGTGTGTGAGAGAGAGAGAGAGAGAGAGAGAGAGAGAGAGAGACTACAGTGCGTTAAACCATAACCAGCTGTGAGGGCTGAAGAGAAGGGTTTAACCTTTTCATTGTTTTGGGCAAACTTTAAGTATATCCTCCAACTACTAGGATAGTATCGATTTTACCCCTGTAGATATTTTGTATCATTTTTATCCCCAAACAATTTAAATTTCTCAATTGGGGTTCTTCTATTTGAATTTCTTAATAAAAAAGATTAAGTTTCCTACAAAATAATGTCGTTTCTTACAAAAACTACAATTTAGATGAGATATGATTAAATACGAAGTTTTTTTTTTTTTATAATTGAGTAAATTATAAATTAGTTCCTCTTGTTTTGTAAAATGAATTGAATAGTTAAACTAATTAAGTAGTCCTTTAGTTAATTATTGATCATGCTTAATTTAATATAATATTACTCTAAAAACTGTTTTTTTTCCCTCATGAATCTTGTCATATTATTTACCTCATCTCCTCCTTTTTCTATTTCCTTAAAAAAACAAAATAATTGAAAAGGGATATAAATTTGAAAAAAAAAACAATTAGTTTTTGAAACTAAATGAAATATTTAATTTGCAAGACAAAAGGAGCCGATTTATAATTTACTCGAGAAATAACACCATTATATTCGAAATTCTTGTGCCCAGGTTCCTTCCCAGTAGTTAATGGAGGCTTGACAGGCCTTGGCCATCTACTTTAAAGCGACAGAAAATCGTTCAACCAGAACTGCAATCAATAGCACGGCCACATTCTCTCTGCCTATCCATTTAGGCTAGTTGCAGACAATTGTCTTTCATCGCCATCTCAATGGAATCAAAACCTAGTGACGGTGAAGTAGCTGTTTTCACAGACACAAACATGGACACTCACATTGCCATGGGCATCTCTCCTGACATCACTGTTGCTGATTTCAAGAGTAACTTTCTTTCTATAATCTTTTTGTTGCCTCTCTTTGTTTATTATTAACATCTTCTCTGGATTTTCAACAATCCCTCTTTTTACTTGCTTTTATTTGTTTCGTCTGTATCATAGTTTCTATTATGGAGCTGATTGTTTGTTTTGACGTTTCACTTGATGTGCTCTTCTGGGTTTTCTTCACTTTTGGATTCTAAAGCACACTGTTTGGGTGTTTATGATTTTGCTGTATTGAATTGGGACTATTCACTTGTTCTATTTTATATTTTTTTTATGCAAAAGGTTGCTGCTTTTTCTTATTGGACATAATGCATTGTCAAAGAAACAGTTTTGTTAGGTGACAGAGTATTGGAGGTTAGATGGGGTTTGATAGAAGTCAATTTCAATAACTTTTTTGTTTCATTAATGCTGAAAGTGAAAAGAGTTATGATGTGCCGACTGAAGAAGTAAGCTTTTGGAGTTTTACATAATTTAGTTGAGGTGAAATGCATACTAGAGGTGGCTGAACATACTAATTCAAGGAAATTTAGGGAATGCCAAGTGAATTTGAGAGTTGGTTGCAGGGAATATAATTTGAGGGATCTATAGCTCTGATGAGTGGTCCCAAAGTGGTGATGTCTGTGTTGGTAAGTAACTCCATGCATTTTGAGAACTCTATGGTGCTATAAAGATCATTTCTTTTGTTAGATATTGATTATTTTATGAGGTCAGCCTAATTGTTGACGACACAATCATGTCGGCAATTCAAAAGAAATTAATTTGTTAGATATTTAGTGCTTGATTACTAGGCAAGAGGTAATCTTTAGGAGGATGAAGTGGAGACACCACACTTTAATCATGAAAGTTTGTACATAAATTGGATGGATTCAGAGTTTTGAAGCTCAATCATTTTGCACCATGAATAGAGGTTTAATGCTTGCATTTATGTCATTGATTTATCCTACCTGATGTTCTCATCAGTATTCAGCATTTGTATACTTAAATGGGGTGTTTTACAAGCAAACGTAAGAAGTTTGAAAATAATTTAATCAGAAAATCCTGTAAGTAATACCTGGCCCCCAAAAAACTGGAGGAGATAGCCTGAAGTCATTCAGTAAAATGTTGGATAAGTTAGCCTTTTGTCCCTCCTCTTTCATTGTTGTTTTGTAGAAGATGTCTCATTGATACTCTTTATTAGTTCTCATTAGAGAAGGGATACAATGGACTCTCAAAGTTCGCATAACCTTAAACAGCTCCCCTGTAAGGTAACAAAGTTTTAATCCCAGAATAGACCAACTGATTCAATGAAGTTTGCAAAGTGGAGAACCTGCTAATCTATTGTATTGAGTTTATTTATCATATAACTAGACTATATACATGCTCCATTTGGTGGTGTTTTCTGCTTTAGGGTTTCATATTTGTCCAAATTTTCCTCCAGCATTCTTGCATGATTAGTTCCTTGCATTGCATTTGATTTTTAAAAAGCTGCCTGTGACCTTTCTTTATGTTTACCCTTTCTCTACTTCATAGAAAAGTAATGCATGCCAATATTTATGCTGTAGGAGAGCTGGAGAAAATGCACTTCAATTGTTTTCCGAAATTGGGAGAGATTAAAGTTTATGAATTAAAGGTATTTTTAAAATGATCCTTTTGCTTTCTTTAATTTCAGATTTTGTTTGGGGATTCCTTCATGTTAATTTTTCTTACACTTCTCTGTCCTTTAGCAGGTAAGGAGAAATAATTGCTTCTACCACCTGACGGAGTCACTGCCTATAAAGTATGCTTTTCAGGGTCTCAAAGGAAATTGGTTTCTTCATGTGGAAATAAGGTCTTCAAATAGCTTTCGTAATCGACACTTACCTCAGTGTCTAGCTGCAAAGGATGACCATATTTCTGATGGTAGCAATGCCATTGGCTCTCTCGTTACAAACACCAGAAAAAATGACACAATAGCAAATGGTAATAACAAGAGGATAAAAGGATTACTTGGCATCAAATCACCTGCAGAACTTCCAAAAACTGTCCCTTGTTTTGATAAAAGAAGTAAGGAAAAGAAGAGACTGGCTGGCATCAGCAAAGAACTTGACAGAAGTAAAAAAGCTCTAAATGTTGCTGCCAAAGTGTCTTCTGGTTTATTGGCACCTAGAAATGAAGTTGAGCATGCAACAATAACAGAAGCGGTTCCAAAAATTGTCGCTTGTTTTAAGAAAAAGAGCAAGGACAAGAAGAGAATGGCTGACCTCAGTAAGGAATTTGATAGAAGAAAAAAGGCTCCAAATCTTGCTGCCAAAGTGTGCTCTGGTTTACCGACACCTATAAATCAAGTTAAGCCTGCAACCTTTTCCTGCACAATGGTGGAAACTCCCACAGAGAGACCACAAGAAGTAATATTTGCTAAAATTAATGATTTCTCAAATATGCAAGTTTCTACCTTACCACAGTTTGACATCAGAACGCCCCCAAGAACACTGGCTTCTCCACTGCCAACAGATCTTCGACCTGGAAGTTCAGGGAATAAGCTAAAAACAACTTCTGCAGTTGGGAAACTCATGATGACAGCTGCAAATAAGCTCAAAATTTCTGCCAATAAACGAAGACCAGCGCTTTCTCTCTATAGATTCAGATCTCCCTCCAGGGCTTCATTTGTGGTCAGGAGATCAATCTTTGATATCAGTGACAGTGATGAATGATGAAATTTAAAGGTACCACCAGTCAGATGGGTTGTCCATGCATTCAAATGCCATGCATGTCAAATGCACGCTGCGTGTTGCTCATGCTTACAAGTTTATGCATTCATTTTCATTGATCGCTCTAGCAACCTGAAATTGCAGGCTTCTTTCTGAACTGTAAATTGGGTCAACCTGAACTCATTCTGAGATGAATGGTTCCCTTGGAAATGATCAGAATCATCAGAATTTAATGCGCTTTCTGGGTTTTTGGGATTACAGCTAATCATCTTTTTTTTTCTGGACTTCTAGACAAAGACTTGGGAAGCAAGTGTTATAGTTAATGTGATGCTACTGATGCTGAACTGCCATCGCTATTTTTGCTTGAATGGGGGTTATTTGTAAAGGTCCAGTCCAAGAGTTTTTCAGCTTCCTATTTTGCAGACTAGAAGGGGTCATTGAATGGACCAATTTTGCTGATAAGAGCCTGCCTGTAACTGCTGTCTTACAAGCTGAGAAGAGGTGCAAGATCGCGCTGCTAAGTAGAGTTCAGTGCTGGTCAGGTTCCTGCACAAATTTTGTATTTGTGTGTTGAGGCCATATGCCATTTGAAAATAACATCACCATATATGTGAAAATTGATGAGCATGTTTATTCTCTTGTTTCGAGTATCCAAGTAGCTGCCTAATGATTCGTTTCCATGAACTCGGTGGATGGTCTTTTCCTGTTGGCAGTCTAGGAGCTTTTGGGAATGCTGGATGGCTGCATTCGAATCATTATCACAATATTAAACGCTCGCCAGTTTTCTAATTTTCACAATGTATGCGATGATTGAGCCAAGCATAATCCTTCCCAATTCTGTCTCAACTTCTAACTCTTGATCTGCACTTAAATTTGGTTATGGTTTGTTCCAAGGTTATCAAATCCAACTAACAGGGAGACCCAGTGATCGTTGACCAGTTGCCTGCCTAGGCTAGGTTTGCTCTTGAGAGCCCCACCTACATCTACAAATCATCCCCCATTACAACAGAGTCATTAATATCCTTCAATTACCGCAACAGACAACCCTCATATACATACAAATGAAACTCCAGCCTTTTGTTGATTGTAATCGTGCATCATGCCAACATCAAGCAACAATTTTTTTTCCGGTGAGTTTGAATGAATTTGAGACCGAATGCCATGAATGATTAGTCCTCTTGTTTTTGTTGATTGTGAAGTTGGATTTGTGCTTACATTTTCATAATTTTTGTGGGTTTTTTTTTCTTCTCTAATCACCGTTGTTTGATTTTAAATGTTAAAAATAAATTTTAAAAAATTAAAAAATATATTATTTTAATATATTTCTAAATAAAAAAAACATTTTAAAACATAATTTTTACCTCTTTTACATTCGAGCTATAAATTGTCATCCCACGTATTCTTCCAAAGTCATTAAATGCGATTTTTTTTTCCAACTGCTAGGATATGACCAACACATTAATTGAAGCGTAATAGGATTTGGCTGGGCCAATATAACCTTCCTTTTTCTTTTTTTTTTAATTTAGCTGATGGCTAAGGCCTCAGGTGTGGTGACATGGTGCAGAATTTTCGTTCATCTTCATTTTTTCGGGGAACAAAGAGAGCCTTCTTTTTCCTTACTTCTTCTCTTAATGTTAAGAGTCTCCATAAGAAAATCATGTCACAAAATCCCGGTTCTAGTTATAGTTACTTTTCAAATGTTTTCACACTTAAAAATACATATTTTTTTCTTAAAAATAGACCATTTTGCTAGCAATTCCAAATGGGTTCTTAGTGTGCAGAACAGTAGGGTCATTTATATCCAACATTTTGTGTTCTGTGGGGGGGATTTGAGGATAGGGAGGCTCCATGAATACAAGAAATCAGACACATGATGTTAGAACACTAGGAAGGTAACATCTTGTACCACAAAGCAAGGAATAAAGGTCTTGGCTTTTCATTGTCAAGTCACAACGCCTGCCAGCTCAAACAAGTGTTTCAGAAAAGAACAGGTAAAGGGATCCTAAATTTATAATTTGATGTATAAAAATAAAGTCTAGTTTATCAAGTTAACATCACCACAATCTGATGCAAGAAAGCAAGCACTGATACTCGTCTTCGAGTACAGCATGTAATTGAGGGGGAAAGCCATTCACCACTAATATTCGGGTGGTGGGAGTTTTGCTACATGTCTCAAATCATTTTCTAAAGCAAATTCACAAATGACCAAAAATCGGAAACAAAACCAGTCCTTGAAACCTCTTTTTTTTTAATACAACTTTTAAGCCTAGGCGGAGGCAAGCCTCTTGCAGAAAACCTCTCTTCCAAGACCATACCAGTGGATTTAACCCAGAAAAGTTTTTGAAAAGATGAACCAATCAAGCCCCCTGTACATTGAAAAGATTGCACAACTTGCACATTGCATTCCACTGGCCTATGGTTAGTCGAAGCTTGATGTGCGGCTCCATCTCCCTTGCAAGTAATCTTCTACTGACACGCCTTGCTCGGTGCTGCTAATAGAAAGAGAATCATCCTCTAGATCAAGTAATGCGAGGTTAAGATGGGATTGAATATTGGTAGGAAACACTTCCCCGTCCACGGAGTCAAGTTCTTCTGATGCACAAACTTGGTGCCTTGCCCAATTTTTTACTTCCCCATCCCCTAGGAGGAGCTTCAAAATCTGCAATCAGCCAAAATATCCATGAGCAAATATTCAATTCATAGAAAAGAGGAAACAAATCATAGTACAATCAAAGCATTCGGTGAAATTTAACTTACGAGGCTCATTTGTGGCCTACATCTAGGAGAACGTCTGATGCAAAGGGTTGCAGCTAATACCATTCTTTCGATGTGATCATCATCATATTCACTACCTAGATGCGGGTCAAGCAATTGGGACACTTTACCACCCTCAAGAATTGGCTTTGCCTGGATGCCAGAATCATACAATAATTAATTGTAAAATATAACATCAAGAAGTAAATATTAACAAACTGTGAAATAGAATTCTTTGAGAAGGACAACGACAGATCCTGAGGTTTCCTCAGAAGAAAAAACAAAAAATCCAAAATCATGCATTCAGTTTATCCAGTCAGAATCAAGTATCTTGTAGGAACAAAATATAAATTCACACCCCAATCAGCTTGAAAATTCCTGACTTATTCAACTGCAAAAGGTCCATATTGAAAACACAATTTTCTTTGCATTTTCTTTGCGCTCACATTGTCCTAACTTGTTGGTATTGCAATAGATTTTTGAGCAGTCCTTTTCTCCTCTTTCATATTATGAAAATAAAAGCATCTCCTTACAAGATACTCTTCAGTCTGAATTAATAAGTATATGAGGAAACCTACCCACATGACAAGGCTCTCCTGGCCTTTCGGATGTTCACTGTTAATAGGCATTCTTCCAGAAAGAAGCTCAAGGAGCACAACTCCGAAAGCAAATACATCCACTTTATCACTTACTTTGCCATGCATGAAATACTCTGGGGCCAGGTAACTGCCACAAAGAAAATATATAGCATATTCAAACTCTGAAACACTAAAGAAAATGGGTAGAAAACATGAATTGCAAAGCAAACTACTCACCCAAAGGTTCCTGCAACATCGGTGCAAGTTGCATTGCCTGAAGTAGAAGCCCAGCTAGCCAATCCAAAATCTGACAACTGAGAAACAAATCAAATTATAATCGACATCAAAAGCTACCAAGAATATAAGATCTTCATATAAATCCACAGAAAGCTTTAGAATACAGCACCTGTGGCTCAAAATCATCTGATAAAAGTATGTTAGAAGATTTTACATCCTTATGGATCACAGGCTGATCACAGCAATTGTGTAAGTAATCAAGTGCCTCCGCTACACCCACAGCCACCTTGTATCTCTCTTGCCAACCAACCGCGTTCCAATCTTTCTTATTACCTAGTCAAGAATTAGCAATTAGGAGTTAAGGATCACTTCAATGCTGAAAATGAAATAATCTCATCCAATCCCAAGCACAGAAAGTATGTACCATGCAGATTCTCTTCTAGGCTTCCTCTTGATAAAAAGTCATAAACTAGGAGTAATTTGTTGTGCTCGAAACAGAAACCAAATAGAGAAATTATGTTCTTGTGATGCAAAGTTGTAATGATCTCGATTTCTGCAACGAACTCTTTTATTACATCCTCAGATGGCTTTAAAATTTTCACTGCCAATTCCTTGCCATCAGGAAGGCACCCTTTGTAAACATGACTACTACCACCCTTGCCTACCATATTCTCTGGAAGTAACAATTCAAGAACAACATTAGGAGGAAAGACCAAAATGTGCACAAGTCAAAACTAGTGATATGAAATTCAGATAAAGAACAAACCAGGAATAAAGTTAGAGGTAGCCATCACAAGTTCCTCATAGCTGAATAATCTACAGGATGATGAATATTTCTCATGCAGGTCTTTCAACTCTTCTGGAATGCCATTCAAGCCATGACATGGTGAAATGGGAGTCCAAACAACCTCAGGCCCCACTGGCACTATTGCATAATTCTTTCTATCTGAGTTCGAGTTTTGATCTTCATCCACGTGCGACGTATTCTGTTTTTGATCTGGATACACCACAGATGAAGAAATACGAGTAGGTAACCTAAACACCCATTTAACCACAGATATCTTTTTAATATGAGCTTTCTCTGTGTGCTGCTGCTTATGGAAAAATACCCGACGGAGAAATGACCATCCCTGTTTTGACTCCACTAATCCTTCACTCACATCGGAATCTGAATTCGATAATGGCTTGTTTGTTTGAATTGGTACCAAAGCCAATGAGTTATCCCCGTTGCCATCCCTACATGACTCCTCCAATTCATGTGCTCCAGATTCATCCAGCAATAGCAAGCGTGGAGTACAATTTATAGAATTCTTATTCTGAGATTTTTGTGAGCAATTTCGACTTTCTTGGTTTAATTTATCTGCCACCACAAAACCAGTTGCATCAGTTATTATTTTCTTTGCTCAAAGAGACACGAACTAAGCAAACAAGAGCCGTAATTATACTAAAGCACAAGAAATAAAAAGCTAAGCACATCAATGAAAACCCATAAAAACCATCCATGCGAGCATTATTCTCATTATCGTATCAAATTAAGAACATGAAACCCAGAAGAGTAAAGAACTAAAACCTTGTAAGGTATCAATATTTGGAACCGATGCTTCTCTCTGGAACACAAGTTTGCCATTCCTAACAGCGTAGACAGAGAAACCTTTCGACAATTTTTTAGCACAATACTTTGCTGTTGAGGTTGAAGAGTAGAGTTTCTGATGTTTCTTGGAAGTTCCCACAATCAGCTTAGCAGCACTATTTGCTTTTGCTTCCCTTACCAGAATTTTCCTCACTGATTCACCTCTACACACCTTTAGCTTCAAATCCACCTGAAAACACAGCTCACCCAATTCAATATTCATCCTCTCAATCTCAACAATAAAAATATATGAAAATCACAATCCATTTCCTTGGTGAAAATACCATTGAAATTTCAATACTTAGACTAATAGTCCTCATTATTTGAAAAAACAAAAATAGTTTTCCTCAATTTTCTCAGAAATCAAGCAGAAAAACACCCCATTCCAAACACTTAAAGATTGAGAGAGAAAATTGCTGATTGGAAAAAGGAGTGAAAAAAAAAAGAGCAACCTGCTTTAAGTTGCAGAAACCTTCATAGACAGCCAACAATGAATCAAATGTCTTCACTAATGACAGAAGTGATCCAGTCCCTGCCATACATTCTGTACACCACATCCACCAAAAACCATACAAAAAGATCAATCTCTGACAAAATTAAAAAGAACCCATTAAAGAGAAACACGACCTTTATTACTGTCATCATTACCAGTTGCAGAATCAAGAACATGAACAGCAATGACATGGTCACCAGGCTGTGCCATTTTCATTAGTGACCATGTCAAAAGTTCTTTACTTGGTCCATCAAATTTCACTCCCACCACCACCACTTCACCTTCACCACCCCGACGACCACCACAAACGTCGTCTCCACAGCCACCGGAGACAGTCCTGTCAGTGCCCATGTCAGGAATCCCCCCCTTTACGCACTGAAGATGATCTGTCGTTTTGGCTTCTCTCTCTCTGGGGGAAAATCAGGAAAAAAGAAAATGATCGTGTGTGGAATGTGATCTTTTTTCTCTTAATAAAAACTTTATTACTTTTAACCGTCTGTAAGGAATGTTGTTCTGTGCTTCTTAGTGTATGATTATAAATTGTGTTTTTGCAATCTCAGCCGTTGGATGGAACAAAGATCATTTCTACCTTCAAAAACCTAAGTTCCTTGACTATTTATTGTATTTTTCTTTATGGAGTTTAGGGAAGATGACAAAAATGGAGCAAAATGAGATTAAAACAATCAACCAACCAATTCAAAAGCTTTGTATTGTGTTTTATTTTTAGTGATTTTTTATTAGTATTAGATGATGTTCTTCACATGTCATGTGAATACAATCCTATGAATACAATTTAGTTATCAATTTTTCATGTAATAAACATAAAAAAAAAAATTATCAATTTATTTTTTATAATACAATTAAATATCAAAAAGTAATTTTTTTATTTTTTTAAAAAAATTCTTTTTCCCCGCAAATAAACAAGATTTTAACTTTAAATATCAAGTATTATTTGAAAAACAAGATCTTGTTATCTTAGAAGAGAAAAGGAGCTCTTTTTATTTTATATAAAATTAATTTGTAATGTCTTGCAAACCCTATACATAACACTACCTACCTTGTAAGATTTTAAAGTACTATAAAGATAATATCTTCAAGTAACCATACTCAAGCATTCATTTATTATTCTTATACTAATTTAAGCTCGAACAAACCCCAAAATGTACTTATTTTACTAATGTGTTTACGTGCATGTTTGAGAGTGTAGTTGTGGTTACTTTTTAAAATGTTTTTTATATTAAAATACATCAAAATAATATTTTTTTATTTTTGTAAAATATCATTTTTAAAATCAACGCATTAAAACGACCCAAAACATACAAAAAATTAATTTTTAACAAAAATAAAAAAATAAATTTTTATAAAACACGGTTTCTACCGCGTTTCCAAACAGTGCTTATGACATTAAAGAAAAGTGGATGATTAAGCTAACTTTAATCAGTGTAGAGTTAGCTCTTAATTTTAACATCTTTTTTCATAATTTGTTTTGCAATTTTCAGGATGATGGAAGGAAGCTCCTCAAGAAGGTGAGTCCATTGGAGAGGGCAAATATCGTACAATAAAAACTGAAATGCTAATGCATGGAAGTTACACCGACAGGGGAAGGCAGGTGGCCATTACTTTTCTCTTGAAATTCATCTTCAAAAGAGAACGAAACGGGATGGGATGGGATGGGATGGAGTAGAGAGCGAACTCAAGGAAAGGATCATAAATTAAAATACATCAGAATCTTCAAAATTGCTTGCTTGTTAAGGCTTCAATATTCGGATTGTTATCGTTTTCTATTTCTTGTTTTGGTATTGTTTGATGAGTAGTGTCTACTCAAGGCAGCTCAGCTCTTGTTTCCATCGGCCAGATCATATTCACAAGAAACACTAATTTGCAATTTATTGGTGTTTTTTTACCCTTTTTATTAATTAATTTTTTTTTATTTTCAAATTAATCCTTCTATATTAAGTTAGTTAGAAATTAAAACTCCCATGTTATTTGGTTTGCTGTCTGATTTATTATCATAATCTTATTAGAGAATAATATAAATCATATCTTAATATCTCATCTTACAGTTTAAGTTATTGGATCAAGATGGTTCTTTGATATAATATCTAAATTTTGATGACAAAATAGTCACGAGTTTGAATCTTGAAAGGATGTGTTGGAGAATAATATAAATCATATTTTAAATTTTCGTTTAAGCTATTGAATCAAAATGGTTATTTAACAATAAACAAAGTGTGAATTTGGTAAAAAGTACAGATTTAGTTGGCGTCTAAGTCAATTTTTTTCCTTTTTTTTATCCTGCCACACTTGATTAAATTAAAATGTATCCTCTTTGTTTTTTTCTTAATACATATTTTTTTTCATGATCACACATGCAACAACCTCTTGACTTTTTTTAACACCAAAGTTTTTTATTTTTTCCTGACCTGCTTCCTAGCACGGGCTATGAGATTAGTTTGAAGATTTGTTGACAAGCCGCATAAGGAACATTGAGCAACGAGCTTGAGACAGAAGGATGAAGAAAATAGTCGCTACCTAAGTATTAATTAGGCTGTATTTGTTTATTGAAAAATGATTTTTGAAATTTTTTTGTGTTTATTTATTATTAAAAAAATTAGTTAACAAAAAACACTTTTCAATAAAAAAAATTTAACTTGATTTCTGTTTTTTTTTTTATTTTGGATGGAAAACACTTTTCGAAAGTTGTGAAAAATTTAGAAATATCATATTATTTTCTGATTATATCAAATTTGATCCTCAAACTTTTAATATATATATATATATATATTTTGTTTTGAATATTTGTTTTTCAATTTCATCCCTTAGAATTTAATTTTTATATTAATTTGATCCACATTTTTATAATTTTTATTTGTTTTTTCCTTATCATTTTTTAATTGAAATTTTTTATCTATCAAATTTGATCCTTGTTCTTTTTATTGTTACTTATTTTATTTGAAATAATTTATGAAATGTTTATTATTATTATTTTAATTTGTTCATCTTTTAATTTTTTAATTTTTTAGATTTGATCTCTATTATTTTAATTATTATTTATTTTATTTGAGAAAATTTTTGAAATTATTTTTTTTTTCAATTTCATCCTCATTCAACTTTTTAATTTGTAAGATTTGTTCCTTATTATTTTAATAAACTTGAAAAAAATAAAATATTAATAAGTTATTTTCCAGCTTATTTTTCATAATATAACCAAATACTAGAAAATATTTTCCAACTTATTTTTTATTACATTACCAAATATCAAAAAATAATTTACTTTCTTAAAATTTATTTTTTTAAAAAAATTATTTTCCAACAAACAAATATAGATTAGTAAAAAACCAAATGACCGTTCTTGCCGAAATTAAAGGCAAAAGGCTAGTTATACAGAGCCATTAAAGCAGGTCAAAAACATTAATATATCCTATCAAACATGTAGGTGTTCAAAGAAAGCGTGTGTGTGTGTATATGATAGCATATAATTTAGGAAATAATAACAAGTATCTTGAATAAAATAATAAGATAAAAAACAATACTTTTACAAATATTTAGTTTTTTTTATCCAATAAAACAAATAAAAATCTACAATTGCTAACTCAACAGACTAAGGATGCAACTTAAGATGGTATGACTAGAGTATCCTTGTATCAACAAATTCAGGCAAACATATCACATCAAAAAAAAAATATTGAAATCAATAACAATAACATACATATATACAGAGCATCATTTGGGTTTTTATTTTTTTTATTTTTACTGATTTTTTTTTAAATTTTCTTCTTTTACATTTAAATTATTAAGAACTAGTCATTATTATATTTTCCAATCACACCTCAACCTCGCGACTCGAATTATAAGTTTGTTATGTTACTTTAAGTTGACCTAAGATGTTTTATTTTTTTTTTAATTTTATCAATTAACTTTGGATTGTCTTGGAGTTTAACTCTGTAATTTTTTTTATAGATGTGTTTTTTCTGATCGTCGTTAACATTTTTTATTTTAAAATTTAGTCTGTTTATTGTTTTTATTTTTTCTATTGTATAATTAAATGAAACTATCTTATTGAATCTAGTATGATTTATGACTCAAATTGTTAATTTTTTTTAAAACACAATAATAATCTTTAAATATTATTTTTTTATATTAAAAAAGTTTGATGAAACTCATGAGGGAAACAAAATATATATAAAATGGGTATGTAGTAAGAATACAAACAAAGTCTTAAGAAGTGCTTTTGTATTAATGTGACAAGTCATCTAGTTAAACTTTTGCAATGGCTATGAACTCACTCAATGGAAAAAAAAAACATATTGTTAATTAATTTTGCATGATGGAGGTAAATTTAAAATTAAAATTACCTTAGGGAATACATATAATTTAAAATTAAAATTTATAAATTTATTATATCATCTATTGATGAAAAGATCATGTGTAAACTTCTGTGATTTGCATGATGGAGGTATTTGATGTGAAGCTATCGATTGAAAGAATTCTAATTGTTCAATGAACCAAAAAAGCCTTAGAAAAATGCTTGTCAAAGTCAAGAGATCGGTGGGGAAAAAGGCAAAAAAAAAAAAAAAATGGACATAAGCAGGTTAAAATATATCAACTATCAGTCCATGTAATTAATTAATTAATTAATATGTATTTCGTCACTAGAAATTATTTATAATTAAAAGAGTACAGGTGGTAATTATCTTGCCCTTGTGAATTAAAAATTGAGGGTTTGTTTTGTCTTTCCCAACAATTTGTCTCTTTGCTTTCATCGTGTTTGTCTCATGATTCCTTCCCTGGCTGTCAATGTGATTCATGCTGGAGTGGAGCCTTGTCACCTTCGAGCCATTTAATTTACGATTTATTTATTATTATTCATTAATTTATCTTTAATTATTTGTATTCTCAACTTTATTTATTATCGTGCGGTGCATTCACTCTTTAATCCATCCTGATTAATCGTTGACTTGCATCAGAGTAAAATAAGTGTAATCAGAGAGTTAATATACTTCCAAAGGAATTTCTTTTTATTTCAATGTGAGTTTCTGGGTCAGTTTGCGTGTATCTCAACTAATCTTATAGATTTTAAAGTTAACGACCATTCAAGCCTTAAATAACTTTAAGATTTATAATATTCAAACTAATAATCTCTAAAAAGCAAACTCAAAATCTAATTAATTAAATTAATTCCTCAAAGTTTTTCAAAGAAACATCTTGTTTTGACCACTGCAAGGTAAAATAACATCCTCAAGTAAAATTTTTTAAAAAACAAAAATCTTACAGTGGTCGAAACAAGAAGGTCGACCCTCTCGAAGCATCAAAGATATTATCTGATTAATTTTGATTCCACTTATTTTACTTTGAGGTCATACTTGTAAATCTAGTTTGATTTCTGTAGGTTAGTCCAAGAAATCCAAAACTCTGAATCTAACATTTGGGCCCCGTTTGTTTGCAAGAAAGTAGTTTTCTTTTAGAAAGTGAATTCCGGGGGAAGTGAATTTCGGGAAAGTAAATTCCTGGAAAGTATTTTCTGATGTTTGGTAGTGTAATGGAAAATAAGTTGGAAAACATTTTCCAGTGTTTGATTATGTTATGGAAAATGAGCTGGAAAATAACTTATTAATGTTTTATTTTTTCAAGTTTATTAAAATAATGAGGAACAAATCTTACAAATTAAAAAGTTGAATGAGAATGAAATTGAAAAAAAATATAATTTCATAAATTATCTCAAATAAAATAAATAATAATCAAAATAATAGAGATCAAATCTAAAAAATTAAAAAAAATAAAAGGTGAAGAAATTAAAATAATAATAATTAACATTTTATAAATTATTTCAAATAAAATAAGTAAAAATCAAAAGAATAAGGACCAAATTTGATAGATAAAAAATTTCAATAAAAAAATGATAAGAAAAAAGCAAATAGCAATTATAAAAATAAGGACCAAATTTAACATAAAAATTAAATTTTAAGAGATGAAATTGAAAAATAAATATTCAAAACAAATTATATATAGCAATCAAAAGTTTGAGGATCAAATTTGATATAATTAGCAAATAATGACATTTCTAAATTTTTCACAGTTTCCGGAAAGTGTTTTCCGCTCAAATTTTTCAGGAAAACACTTTCCTGAAAACCAAGCCAAATTTTCCTTTGACTGGAAAGTGTTTTCCGTTGACCAACTTTTCCAATAGCAAACAAACACAAGAAAGTTTGAAAAGTGGTTTCCCGGAAACCACTTTCCGGAAAACAAACACAGCCTTGATTTGATTGGTTTTTTAGTGATCTAGGCCACGTAAGCTAAACTTTTTTTCTCCTTTATACATATATAAGAACACGGTATGTTCATTTAATATTATCTAAAGGTAAAGTAACTTGTGTTTTTTAATTATACATCGTAGTTGTTTTTATTTGAATATTTAAGAATTCAAGTTTGGTTTATGTTTTGAATATTTAAATTATGCTTGTTAATTTAAAATTTTAAGTCTTCAACTTGTTATTTGGTTTTTTGAATTAATTAAAAATTATGTTGAAATTGATATTATATGTTGCGTTGAAATCTAGATATGTTTAGATTTAACATGCTAAATTATTTTTAATATAGCGTGTCATATTTGATGACTTGGTGATCAACTCGGTAAACCAAATCTTTTTCTGAGTTAGTGTTTAAGGGGATATACATGAGCATACATTAAAAAACATGGGGTGGAAACACTGTTTATAAAAATAGTAAACCACCTCCCTTTTTTCATTCTTTTTTTTTAGGTTCCTTAAATATTTTTTTTATTTATATTTTTTTTTATTATTGGATCATTTTACTTTTTATTTAACAATTATATTTTAATTTTGCAAAATTAACCCTCAAGTATATTATAAAATAGTGTTTGGAATAGTGAATACACAAGTCAATATGAGATGAAAAAAGTATTAAAAAACATGATGAAAACACAACCTAGAAGAAAAACAATTCATTGTGAATTGCCATAACTACCTATGTTGTTTTTTTTTTATTTCTTTAATTTATTTTTTGTCACTTAATTTTTTTTATTTTTAATTTAATCATTTTATATTATGGGATTGAATTTGATGTTTTATTTCGGTTGGGCTCTCGTGATGTTAATAATAAGTTTTGATAAGTTGATGATAAATTTAATAAAATAAAATTTAAATTTATTAATTCAAAACAATTAACCTAATTTTAAATTGAAACAACTCCCCCCATTTTATTGATGATAAACAATAAAAATACATCGAATCACAACAACAAAAGAGCAGTCTCTTTTGCTGTAGAGTTTGAACATAAAATTGAACAGTCTTCTCTAATTTAGAGCATAAAATTAAATCGATGTGCTAAGAGCTAATCCCTAAACAGACAAATCGAGGAATTAAACTGCAGGCATGGTCATACCCTACTGTTCATATAATTCGGTCAAATGGAATATTTATTTTAAGCAAAAGCAGGAAAAAAGCAGTCTCAAAGTCTGATAAAGTAGTGGTAGCTGTGCCAAGCAAAAAGGAAGAAATGTTGTCTCATCACCACGTTTTTGCCTGCATAGACCAACGGATCGCCTACGAGAAGAATGCTTTTTTTTTTTTTTTTTCTTGGATAAAAGCATTCTTCTCGTAGCCGATCCGTTGGTCTATGCTTGAACATGGAAGAAAAGTAAACCTAATGTATTCTCGGATCTTTTATTATTATTATTATTATTATTATTATTATTATTATTATTATTATTATAAAGAATAAGTTTGAACTCCATTTTTTTTTAAAGAAAAAGGAGATACCAACACTATTACAAAGAAAAAAAATTATACCATATACCTAGACACAATGCTTGTAAATGGAAATATTAATATAATTATGTTTTTGCTTTTATATATATATAAAAAAACATTAGACTAGATATTGGAAGTAATTCTGGAATTTTTCTTGGACCACGTTGTCATTATCATATTTATACCGAGACACAATGCATTGGAATTATTTGTGTTTTCTTTCTATTGATTTTTAAAATTTAATCAGCTCATTTCACTCTATTATCATGATTATTTTATCATCTTGATTACAAGTATTTTTATTTATCTAGGGTTTATTCTAGATTTTTTGTTGGATTTATCCTTTTAAAATTGATTTTTTTTGTTTCGTCATTCATCATTTTTCTTTGCATTTAGTTTCATAAATTTAGAAAAATGATGATTTTTAAAAATAAAAAAAATACTTTTATATATATATATGTATATACATTTATATTATTTCTTAAAAAAGTGTTAAAATTAGAATGAAAATTTATAATGTTTCAAATATGTTATTGTTTCATAGCTCATCGAACTAGATATCTGTAATGCCTTAATCACCAACACAGATTAATCTTATAATCCACCAAAATTGCTATGGAATTTCTCTATCACCTCTTGAAATAGGTATTTCAAGACAATTCTTAGAGAGATCACTTGGGAAAGTCGCCACGCAAATCTGAATCACTTTCCAAACGATGTGGTCATGATTTTGATCATGGAACAAGTCAAATCTATGCAGTTCACTGAATTTGAGACCCTTGGCCTTGGCACGACATGGATTGTCTGCATATTAATGGCCTGATAGAAAATAGGAAACTACAGGCACGTGGGGATGTGACAGTAGAGAGCTTGTTAGAGCCGACCCAACACGTGCCGCAGACTTTGACGTTACAAGCATCACTGTCCATGTTACAAGCACATTCTTGATCTGTTAATGGCCACATAAACTTCTGTTAACATTGAAGAACAAAACTGTAAAGCAGTATCAGCATGGCATCATGCACAGTTCACATGCTTATCTCTGAAGATTAAAATAATGATCCATTTTGGAAATGTATTCATGCATCATCCTGGAAGCAGAAAATGATATCTTCTTCGTTAACAAGAGTCTACCCTGATGATGCTATATAGTAATTAGTATAGTAATTAATCACCTTAACCTTGAAGTGAAATCAGCCTCCCTTCTGAGGTCAATGATTCACGGGTACTGTCGCTCGAGGGCCCCAAAGGGTGTTTGTCTCTTTGGTAAAGATTAAAGTAATTATTAAAAACCTTTCTGATCTTCTAAAATCTAACCAGATTCTTCAATGGTTTGAAGTCACCACAAATCCTTTCTCCTCATCACTGAACTTCGAGTGAAGTTACTGAAATAAAGTGAGAAGAAATACTAGCAGGAACCGAACCAGAAGAATTATATAAATTATATTTTTAAATTCTATCTAGAAACTAAAGTTTTAAGTTGGGAGTTTTGTTGATGAAGCAGTTTGAATTTCATTATTTCTAATTTATTTTATAAAATTAAGATAAACTTGTACAAGATTAGAGCTGAAATAACTTTCACTTTAACGTGTTTATTAAAAAAAACGAGAATCACAAAACTTTGTATTCCCTCGTCATACAATTTGGAATGGGACTTTGCTACGGCCACCACCGTCCCACAAGTATAATAATGTGAACAGGCCATGAATTATGACACGGTGGTCTGCAAGTGTATTCTTCTCCTCTTTTGCTTTCCTTTTTCTCGACAAGTAATTGTGGAGTGGGTCTTTGTAGCCAGAAACCAACACTTTCTTTTGGGTGTGTGTATATATATATATATATATATTATACTATACCGCAAGTCTGGGAGACAATCTTCCACTTTATTAGCCATATATTTGTGGGTTCCATATAAATTCAATAAGATCAATGGCAATTAGGATTATGTTTTGTTAATAGATTAAATAAATAATTTGATGCACGTCATTACTTGTCTCTCAATATTAAAATTAACTCGGGTGATTCTGAAATTTAATGATAACTTTAAGGAGTTAATCTAATGGTTAAGAAATCATGCTTTTATCTTTATTTTTTCAGCTAAAAATCTGGAATTACTATTCTAAAAAATCTATTAAATTTCTTTAAATATATCAAATCGATGTATTTTCTTTAGAAATACATAGTTTTAATACTGGACACGCCAAAAAAATAGGGTTTAAATACTATGGTGCACAGCTTTGATAAATGTCGATATCAAAAAGCTTATGCTGTCCACCTTTTCGACAAGCATGATACTCCTTTAATCTTGTTTTCTAAGTAAAACAGGACACCGCAGTTCCATTTATTTTTCCTTTTTGCTCCAAAAGACAACTTACAAAACCCTCCTCTCATCAAAAGAGGAAGTAAAGTTGTGAGAAAAAGAAAAGGGAGAAAACAACAGGAATCCCAATGATAAAGGGCCTAGCTAGCTACACTGTTCCGTTTTAGGTTCTAGTCTTGTATCAGTTGTGAGAAAAAGAAAATGATTTGGTTAATGTATTGCGTACAGCAGAAAAGAGAGGAGAAAAAAATCAATAAAAAAGAGCAAAACATTCAAGAACAGTACTGTGGTGTTATCATTGCACGAACTCGTAATGTAAATTATAATTAGACAGTGAATCCTGGATTAAAGAGAACATGCGCTGGATCCATGAAGAGGAAAGAACAGAAAATACCAATGAAGGCCTTCGTCTAAATAAAATGGACAATACACTGTATGAATCCACAGAGTGTCACAAAGCACACAGTAAACAACTTAGCTGATTTAGTTTTTTTTTTTTTTTTTGTAACTGGGTGATGTTTACGGTAAAATAAATTGGATTTCTTGTTTTTCCTTTGTTTTCACCTCTTTGCTGAGGGGATGGAACGGTGGTGCTGCTCAAGTCATTGTCAAACAAGTGAGACAAGCATTATATGAAATATGTGGTAATGACTAACAATATTCCATTTTGAAGAAGTGACTAACAGCAACACCACATTGACCCTACCCCATGCTGTCTTCTTTATCACATTGGAGTACTGAGAATCAAAACCACTGTCATGTATGCCCTCCTCTGTGCTCAGTGTCTGTGGATCTTCCTAGGGCTCTCAAGCTACGATATTCATTGTGCAATTACGCCATGTTCTTCATGGTCGTGGGCTCCATTCAGTGGCTAAGAGTCCCATCCTTCTCCCTTTTTCGCTGATCTTGCAGGATTTCATCAAGTCTGTGATTGACTTGCCACTAGCCAAAAGCATGTGCATGTGAATATCGTTTCCCAAAGCTTAGTGAATGAAGCCCTGGATTTCGTATACTGTTAGGCACTGCAGAATGAGCCTACAATGGCCCAACCCATCACAAGCCATAAACTCCGCTCTGGTCATCTCAGCCCACAATGGTGAAGAACAAAATCAATAAATTAAGTGTTTCTGTGTGTACATTCTATGCAATTTTTATTCAGACAGAATTTTAGACTTCAGTATTCATGATCAATTATTTTTTTCTTTATTCAAATCTAAGATAATAATAAGAAAAAAAAATTATTTTTTGCCCAAGCCACAACATAGATCATACTAAATCCTTGGGCCACAATGCGATCAAATCATTTTTTTTTAAGTATAAAAAAATATGAAGGTATTATTAATGTATTTTTTAACATAAAAAAATCAATAATAAACTCAAAATTTGATTTATATTAGAGAATATATTTTTAAATATTGAGACGGTAACAAATCAGAGATCAATTCATACCAACCCTAACTAACCTACAAAATAAATTAGGAAGGCTAATTCTTAATAACAAAAAATATTAAAGGATTAAAATAACAAAAAAATATTCAATTTTAAAAAAATGACAAAAAAACAATTCAAGTTAACCTGGGTAAACCCACCACCCGAGTTACGAGAATAAGATTAACCCATATAAAACAAGTTGAAAAAAACATCATGAAGCCCAGTTCTCAATCAACCTATTATTGAATGAAAAAATTATAAAAAAATAAAAGCAAAAATTGAGTTAACCTGGGTTAACCTAGTAAACTCATAATCATTGTCATGAGATCAAGATAACTTAATAGAAAGAGAAAAAAAAATCAAGAAGCTAAATTCTCAATCTACTAAATATTGAAGGCCAAAACTAAAAAGATAAGGAATTTTTTTTAAAAAAAAACAACTTGATTCAACCTGGGTTAACTCTCTAAATCTATAATTTGTATCATGAGATTGAAATAACCATGTATAAAGTAAATTGAAAAGATTTATGAAGTTTAATTTCCAAATCAAACCAAAATTCAAAGATAAAATTAAAAAAAAAATCAATTCTAAAAATTAACTTAAAAACCGGAAATCAACTAGAACAATTTTTTTAAAATAATAATTGAAATAATAGCTTGAAAGAGTATTTCCGTGGGCATCCCTAAATTCTCACCCCTCAAAATTAATATATTTTGAAAATAATATCATGTACGTACCATTCTTGTTTTTCTTTTTGTTTTTTAGGGATAAGACGGCTTAAAAATCATGTCATGCCATCTTTGAATAGATCTTTCAAGTGGGATAGGACCCATTTAAATAAATAGCCAGACAGAATTGAGGCTCATGTGTAAGCATACAAGAACATCCATTAAGGTCCATGAGTAGATCTTTCACTAATTTTTATTAATCAATTTTCTCATAAATTATCTTGATTTTCTAGTTCCCGTTAAAATCATTTAATGAAAACGTTAACTACTTGTAAAATGATGTTATTTTTATAATAGAAAAAAGTACAATTTAGAATTTTTTTTTAAAAAAAACATAGTTGAAAAGCCTTAAAGATGAATGCACGTCATTAACAAAAAAAGACAAGTAGTTTTTAAAGTTTAAGAGTAAAATCAGGATACAAAATAATTTAATGACAAAATTAAGACTATCGAGAGTGTTTTTGAGACCTCGGCTTTTCTTCTTTGAAGCTTCGACGTATGTGCTTTGGAGGGTGAAAGAAATGGACGAGACAAGGGTTGACCCAAAGGGGTTCCATTTTCCACGACAGAGATGAAATCACCTATAAGCCCCTCAATCGTTACAAAATGTTAAAAAAGGCAAGCTAATCGCTGTTCTCTTATTGAGCAAAAAGTAAAGCAAACATGGGCAGGAGGACAGCTTCTTGCTCTCTGTTTCTGTTTTTCACTCTTTTCACAACCTTGCAGAGTCCAATTCTGGCTGCAAAAAAGGCAAGCTAGCATGAATTAATGTTGTCTGATCGTTTAGTCTTTCAAGTTACATTAGCAATCTCTCCTATGTTATAATTCTGCTACTGACAGTGATACCTGTGTCTGTGTACGTACAGTCTTATGTGGTTTACCTTGGGAGACAATCTTATGCTTCTGAACCTTCCACTACTGACCTGGATAGGGTAACCGATGCCCATCATGAACTTTTGGGCTCTTGTATGAAGAGGTGATGCAGTACTGAATATTTCTGCTGTGTGATCAGTGCTGTATTTGGTTGTTCTAATACTGATGATCAAGTTTGAATTCGTTATGACAGCAAGGAGAAGGCGAAACAAGCCATCTTTTACTCCTACACTCGTTATATCAACGGTTTTGCAACAGTACTAGAAGATGAAGAAGCAGCTGAAATTTCAAGTACTTACATAAATAATACTATTATAATTGTTCAGCTTGTACATCGTGCAATCCTTGATAAAATTACAAATATGTTCATGTTAATACGTTTTCAGAGCATCCAGAAGTTGTATCAGTTTCTCGAAACCAAATAAGTCAATTACACACAACAAATTCTTGGGGCTTTCTTGGACTGGAAAGAAATGGAGAAATTCCAGCTGATTCTATGTGGCTAAAGGCAAGATTTGGCGAAGACGTAATTATCGGGACCCTTGATACTGGTAATTATAATTTTACTTTTCTGTGTACATGCATAGAACTGGTCAAGTCTCCTTCATATCATTTCATCTTCTTAATTTAAATGTTTCTTGCATTCAATTATTTTGGACCAGGTACAGCTACCTTGCATCTGAAAGAAAAATCTCCAATGATGGTAAATTTTTGATCTATTTTTCTTGACTGTGCATGACACTAGGTGTTTGGCCGGAATCCGAAAGCTTCAATGATGAAGGGATGGGGCCAGTTCCATCTAAATGGAAGGGATACTGTGATCCAAATGATGGGATTAAATGCAACAGGTAATTTAATTTCTTTCTCAAGGCCAGAGCTCTTTTCTTGACCTGAACTACTCAATTTGCCTCTGATAATGAACCGCAGACAAATTCTTCCGTTTCCTATAATAAGATTAGTAACATAAAAGATATGTTGTTATTAGCAGGAAACTTATAGGAGCAAGGTACTTTAGCAAAGGCCACGAAGCTGCAGAAACACATGATTCTTCATACCACACCGCGCGAGATTATGATGGCCATGGAACCCACACTCTATCCACTGCTGGGGGTCGTTTTGTTTCGGGGGCAAACTTCCTTGGTTCAGCTTATGGAACAGCGAAGGGTGGTTCGCCCAACTCGCGAGTCGCTTCATACAAGGTCTGCTGGCCCCGCTGTAGCGATGCTGATGTGTTGGCTGGGTTTGAAGCTGCTATTCATGATGGGGTCGATATCCTCTCAGTGTCACTTGGATCCGGTCCGGGAGAATAGATTACTGATGGGATTGCCATGGAGAACGGGATACTTGTAGTTGCCGCCGCTGGAAATGAAGGACCTGACCCTGGAATCGTTGGGAATGTAGCTCCCTGGATTCTTACAGTTGCTTGTAGCACTATCAGTAGGGAGTTCACATCTAATGTCTTCCTTGGAAATAACAAACAATACAAGGTTTGTTCTGTAAGCTCATATCTTTAGCAACTCCTTCTAAATTGTTCTACCTATCATGGGGTCCTGAAATTCAATATATTATTTTCTAAATAATCAGGGTGTGAGTTTTAATACCAACACTCAACCAGCTGGGATGTTTTACCCCATGATCAATTCGGTGGATGCTAAAGCTGCCAATGTTTCCAGTAATCAAGCGTAAGCAGCAAACTAATTTTGTTCTCAGCCAAAATTACATTTTCTGTGCTTGTTAGGTTCATATTTCTTATCTTGTTGTCTTTGGCAGAAAATATTGCTCTATCGGATCCCTTGACCCCTTGAAAGTTAAAGGAAAAATTGTATATTGTACTCGCAACGAAGATCCTGATGTAGAAAAGAGTCTGGTTGTTGCTCAGGCTGGTGGTGTTGGGGTGATACTTGCTAACCAATTCATAACCGAACAAATCCTACCTCTGGCACACTTTGTTCCTACTTCTTTTGTCTCTGCAGACGATGGACTTTCCATTTTAACTTATGTCTATGGTACAAAGTAAGGTCTACGTTAATTGGTAATTCAGACAATTAAACTTGGTTGATTTCAGTCGATAATGCCCTGAACAATCTGTCGGAACTTCTCTTTTCACTCAGCTCACCTGTAGCTTACATAAGTGGCGCCACGGAGGTGGGAACAGTGGCTGCACCTGTCATGGCTGATTTTTCATCTCCTGGGCCTAACTTCATCACCCCAGAGATCCTTAAGGTACTCTTAATAGCTTCACATGAGCGTTTTGAAATACATGCTCAATATTAGTTTTATAGTGAGAGTGCATGTGATGATTTCAGCCCGACATCACTGCACCTGGAGTCAATATTCTAGCTGCCCTCACAGGAGCATCAGGGGCAGCTGAGGTGCCAGGAGACCGGCGCCGAGTACACTTCAACTTTATATCTGGAACCTCAATGGCATGCCCCCATGTTTCCGGAATCGCAGGTCTTCTCAAGACTATTCACCCTGATTGGAGTCCTGCTGCAATTAAATCTGCAATCATGACAACAGGTTAGTGCTTTTCTGCTCTTCGCATTAGCCTATCCAAGTTGTTGGTGTACGAGTCATTGACAGCTTGAGTGGTTGCTTATGACATTTCAGCGACAACGATCAGTAATGTGAAGCAGCCTATTGCGAATGCTTCTCTTCTTGAGGCAAACCCATTGAATTATGGTGCCGGGCACATCTGGCCTAGCCGTGCAATGGACCCAGGCCTGGTCTATGACCTAACGACTAAAGATTACGTGAATTTTCTATGCTCCATTGGCTATAATTCAACCCAATTGTCACTTTTTATTGGTAAGCCATACATATGCCAGCGGCACAACAATGGTCTGCTGGATTTCAACTATCCATCCATTACTGTCCCGAATCTCTCAAGCAATAAGACCACATTGTCCCGAACCTTGAAGAACGTGGGGACTCCAAGCTTGTATAGAGTTAATATCAGGGCACCTGGAGGGATATCTGTGAAGGTTGAGCCAAGAAGCTTGAAGTTCGATAAGATAAACGAAGAGAAAATGTTCGAGGTCACTCTAGAGGCTAAGAAAGGGTTTAAGAGTACTAATGACTACGTGTTTGGTGAGATAACTTGGTCTGATGAGAATCACCATGTAAGGAGTCCCGTTGTGGTGAAGAAGATGGCAGTAGCAGCCTAAGGTTGAAGGACAATGAGCAGGCGTCTGGATTTGGAGGTGGAAGGCCATCGTGTAGAGATCTGTCTCCATGGTCACCAAATCGATCTTCAAATTCCATGTCATGATAAGTAACGAATGTAACAAGCATGTGTCAACTTTTTTCTGGCCACTAATCGAGTAATTGAGCTTGCAAGAAAATAAAAATAAAAATAAAAATAAATGGTTTTGTTTATGAATAATTGGTAGTGGTTTTTGGTTTTTATCTACTTTATGTTGATTTTGTTTAGTTTCTTTCGTGTATTTTCTTTAGTATTTTTATTTTTTTATTTTATGTTATTTATGGCTCTGTTTTTTACCATTTGTTGTCTGTCAACTTCGATAGGTGAAGAAGACAACTGATTAGGTTACTGTACATTAAGTATTTTTGAGAGTGTAGGTAATGCTTTGAAGCCTAGCTTACCATCTTTCATTTATTAACAAAATCTTATGATAAAAAAGTCATTCAATTGCCAATTTTTAAGTCCCATTTGATATGTTGATAAAATAGACTGATAATTTGATGATACATGCTAGGGTTGATCATTTTAATTCAATTCGATTTTTATCAAAAAAAATAATCAAACCGAAATTTATTTTTAAAAAACAAAAACCGATTCAAACCGATCGGTTTCGGTTTGGTTTGGTTTTTAGGATAAAAACTAGTTTCGCTTGGTTTTTTCGGTTTGGCTCGGGTTTTTTCGGGTTTGGTTCGGTTTTTTTCTTGGTTTTTTCGGTTCGGTTTGATACGGTTTTTTTAGTTTCAGGTTTAAAAAACCAAAACCGAACCAAACCGGTCGGTTTTTTCAAAATTTTAATCTATTTAATCAGTTTTTTTCACGATTCGGTTTTTTTAGTTTTTTTTCTGGTTTTCTCCTTTTAATTATTTTTTCAGTTTTTTATGCTCACCCCTAATACATACATGCAACCTATTTATAACTTAGTAATGCTAGATAAGTTGTTGAGCAAATTTTACTTCAGAGATATTGAAAGGAATTTATTTGATAATAAAATTTGGATCCATGATAAACGATTAGTCATCAATAAAGACAAAATCTTATTAGTGGTAGAGAAATTTAAGTCTTTTTTGTTTGATGAAAAATTATTTACTTTTGAAAAGTGATTGTTATGGAATATAGATTTAATTTAATTTTTTTTACATTTGGTAGATATGAAAAATGAATTAAAAAAATAATTTACATGTAAAATAAACTGAAAAATAACTTAATAATTTATTTTCAAGTTTATCTAACATATATAGAACAATAAATGTAACTAATATAAAAAAGTGTAATGGTGGGAAAACAAAGAATTCATTCTATCATATATTTATATATAGTTTATTGTAACTATACATATAATATAAGTATTTTAAATATAATATTATAGATATATAACCTTATTAATTTTTTTTAAATAAAATCTAATTGAATATGCTAAAAGTGCAATTATTGAAACAAAGAGACATAACTTGCCTCACACAAACCTCTACAAATTAAAAAAATAAGTTCTAAATATAAATATAGTTACAAGATTAATTTGAGCCATGTCCAAGACTCATAGCACACGCCTTTACATTGTATTATTGCTCTATTACTGCCCAAGGTAGCCTTTTACACTATGGAGAATAAAAGGCTATCCATACATTTTGTAGATATCAAAAAATATAAAAGATCTATTTATGTTATTTACTTATCCTAGTTTTTTTTAGGCTTAATAATTCTATCCAGGAAAATTATTGCTAGTATCAATTCATTAAGTAATACTCTAAAAGGCGTGAAGAAACTACTGTAGCTTTCCCACACCTTTCACTTATTAATATATTATATTATTATAATTATTATAATATTATATTATATTATAGAACTGTTTTTTTTGTTTTTTTTATGATTTTTTTTATTTGATTTAGTTTGTTAATGTTAAATTTTTTTTATTTAGTTATCAAATTTTCATGATACGGTTCCTAAGTTTGATGGGTTAACCTGATTTGACGAGTTAACCCGGATTTTTTTTCTTTTTAATTAATTTTTTTTGTTTAGTTTAGTTTGTTAATGTTAAATTTCTTTTTATTTAATTATCAGATTTTCATAACACGTATCCTGAACTTGACGAGTTAACTTGGTTTGATGGGTTAACCCAGTTAATTCTGGGTAAACCCGTCAATTGTTTTTTCTAAAACTTTCATGATGCGAATCCCAAGTTTTACGGGTTAACCTGATTTGAAGGATTAACTCAATTAATTCAGATTTTTTTCTTTTTCTTCATGTTGGTTTTTTTTTCTTTGTTTTTTTCTTTTTAATTAATTTATTTAATTATCACACTTTTATGATACGACCTTATAGCCAAACCCACATCCAATATTCTTCGGTCCGATGTTGCAGCTAGACTCACTTAAACTTGGGTCATGCAAGTTTAATGTTATTATAAATATTATAAATATTACTTTTATGTCAGTCGTTGCAGCCAAACTCAAGACTCTTGGATATAGCTTTGCAGAAAAACCTAACACTTTTAAATTTTAATTTTTTTATATATTTTTTATGCAAAAAAAAAAAACTCGCGGCATCGCGCGGGTCATGTAACTAGTATCTATATCAAATTAAGTTGTTTTTGTTTCTACAACAACTCTATATTTGAAAAAAAAAACTTAGATGAGTTTCATTGTTCATTCACTTTTTAAAATATCGTTCCATATGTTTTTATTAAATCTTTTTAAGATCTAATTCCATGAAATAAAAATTATAATTATAATTAAAAGGCAAGATTAAAAGAGAAAAGATCAAAATATAAAAAAAAGAGAATGCATGAATAATTTTAAAGTTTTTTGAAATGATCTAAAAATTTATTTTATTTATATTTAATTCACTAGAAATGAGAAAAAAGGTTGCTATAAGATAAAGTTATTAATAGATTTTTTTTTTGAGAAAAGTTCAATTGAGGTGATATCTTTCTTTTAACATGACAAAAAAAGTAGATTGTAATCCTTTTATTTGGGGTTGTGAAGTGTTATTTCTAGGCTTGTATTGTGTTTTGAAGTTATTTAAGGTAAAGAATTAAGAGATAAAGTATTATAAAGACAAATGCATACAATATTAAAATCCATTCCTTTTTACATCTATTAATTGTTTGTAGTTCGATATCAAATATATATTTAATTGAAGACTTCTTTTGTTTTAACTATTAGGCTATGTTTGGACTGGATTTCGCATGTTGTAAATAATTTAACTTGGAATTATTCTTTTTTTTTTCAGACAGAATTTTAGACTTTAGTATTCATGATCAAAATTATTTTTTTCTTTATTCAAATCTAAGATAATAATAAGAAAAAAAAATTATTTTTTATCCAAGCCACAACATAGATCATACTAGATCCTTAGTCACGCTCTGCTGCGCACGGGTTAAATCATTTTGTTAAGTATAAAAAAATATAAAGATGCTGTTAAAGTATTTTTTAACATAAAAAAATCAATAATTAACTTAAAATTTGATTTATATTGGACAATATCTTTTTAAATATTGAGACAACAACATATCATATCAACTTATACCAACCCTAACTGACCTATAAAATAAATTAGGAAGCCTAATTCTCAATAAGAAAAAATGTTGATGAACAAAAATAACAAAAAAAAAATTCAATTTAAAAAAAAAAACAAAAAAAAAACAACTCAAGTTAATTTAAGTAAACCCACCACCATAGTTACGAGAATAAAATTAACCCATAAAAAGCAAATTGAAAAAAAAATTACGAAGCCCAGTTCTCAACTAATCTATCGTTGAATGACAAAATTAAAAAAGAAGCAAGTTATAAAAAAAATAAAAGCAAAAATTAAATTAAACCGGGTTAACCTAGTAAACTTATAATCATTGTCATGAGACCAGGATAACTTAATAGAAAGAGAAAAAAAAATCAAGAAACAAAATTCTCAATCTGCTAAATATTGAAGGCCAAAACTAAAAAAAAAGGAATTTTTTTTTTAAAAATAATCTAATTCAATCTAGGCTAACTTTTCAAACCTGCAACTTGAATCATAAAATTAAAATAACCATATATAAAGTAAATTGAAAAAATTTATAAATTTCGATTTTCAAATCAAATCAATATTAAATGATAAAATTAATAAAAAAATTAATTTTAAAAAATAACCTAACATACTAAAATCAACTTGAATTAATTTTCTAAACTCGTGAATCGATTTATAAGAGTAACATTACCCGTTATAAGGTAAAAAAAAAAAATCATGGAACCTTAATTCTAAATTGTTGGTTAAAGGCAACTAATAACTTAATAATTGAAATAACAGCTTGAAAGAGTATTGCCGTGCGCATCCTATGTACAAATTCTCAAACCTAAAAATTAATATATTTTGAAAATAATATCATGTACGTACTATTCTTGTTTTTTCTTTTTCTTTTTTGGGATAAGACGACTTAAAAATCATGTGTAAGCATACAAGGACATCCATCAAGGCCCATAAGTAGATTTTTCACTCATTTTTATTTATCAATTTTCTCATAAATTATCTTGATTTTACTGTTCTTGTTAAAATTACCAAAAAAATATTAATTTAGTGGATGAAACACTAAGTTTAATTTTTAGAAAGCCTACTTATTAAAAGAAGAAACCATAAGAAAAAACCACAAGGGTATAAGAATACTCAGATAAAAAAACAATTCCCGGTAAAATCATTTAATGAAAAATATTAATTACTTGTAAAATGATGTTATATTTTTAATAAAAATATTACAATTTAGAATATATTAAAAAAATAATAGTTGAAAAGCCTTAAAGATGAATGCAAGTCATTAACAGAAACAAGTAGTTTTTAAAGTTTAAGAGTAAAATCAGTATACAAAACTATTTAATGACAAAATTAAGACTATTGAGAGTATTTTTGAGACTTCGGCTTTTCTTCTTTGAAGCTTCGACGTATGTGCTTTGGAGGGTGAGAGAATTGGACGAGACAAGGGTTGACAAGATGTAAACCAATTATTGACCCAGAGGGGTTCCATTTTGAGATCACCAAATTTCCACGACAGTGATGAAATCACATATAAGCCCCTCAATCGTTACAAAATGTTAAAAAAGGCAAGCTAATCGTTGCTCTCTTATTGAGCAAAAAGTAAAGCGAACATGGGCAGTTCTTCCTCTCTGTTTCTGTTTTTCACTCTTTTCACTACCTTGCAGAGTCCAATTCTGGCTGCAAAAAAGGCAAGCTAACATGCATTAATGTTGTCTGATCGTTTAGCCTTTCAACAAGTTACATTAGCAATCTCTCTTATGTTATAATTCTGCTACTGACAGTGATACCTGTGTCTGTGTAAGTACAGTCTTATGTGGTTTACCTTGGGAGACAATCTTATGCTTCTGAACCTTCCACCACTGACCTGGATAGGGTAACCGATGCCCATCATGAACTTCTGGGCTCTTGTATGAAGAGGTGATGCAGAACTGAATATTTCTGCTGTGTGATCAGTGCTGTATTTGGTTGTTCTAACACTGATGATTAAGTTTGAATTCGTTATGACAGCAAGGAGAAGGCGAAACAAGCCATCTTTTACTCCTACACTCGTTATATCAACGGTTTTGCAGCAGTACTTGAAGATGAAGAAGCAGCTGAAATTTCAAGTACTTATATATATATAATACTATTATAATTGTTCAGCTTGTATATCGTGCAATCCTTGATACTATTACAAATACGGTCTTGTTAATACGTTTTCAGAGCATCCAGAAGTTGTATCAGTTTCTCGAAACCAAATAAGTCAATTACACACAACAAATTCTTGGGGCTTTCTTGGACTGGAAAGAAATGGAGAAATTCTAGCTGATTCTATGTGGCTAAAGGCAAGATTTGGCGAAGACGTAATTATCGGGACCCTTGATACTGGTAATTATAATTTTACTTTTCTGTGTACATGCATAGAACTGGTCAAGTCTCCTTCATATCATTTCATCTTCTTAATTTAAATGTTTCTTGCATTCAATTATTTTGGACCAGGTACAGCTACCTTGCATCTGAAAGAAAAATCTCCAATGATGGTAAATTTTTGATCTATTTTTCTTGACTGTGCATGACGCTAGGTGTTTGGCCGGAATCCGAAAGCTTCAATGATGAGGGGATGGGACCTGTACCATCTAAATGGAAGGGATACTGTGATCCAAATGACGGGATTAAATGCAACAGGTACTTTAATTTCTTTCTCAAGGCCAGAGCTCTTTTCTTGACCTGAACTACTCATTTTGCCTCTGATAATGAACCGCAGACAAATTCTTCCGTTTCCTGTAGTAAGATTAGTAACATAAAAGATATGTTGTTATTAGCAGGAAACTTATAGGAGCAAGGTACTTTAGCAAAGGCTACGAAGCTGCAGAAACACTTGATTCTTCATACCACACCGCGCGAGATTATGATGGCCATGGAACCCACACTCTATCCACTGCTGGAGGTCGTTTTGTTTCGGGGGCAAACTTGCTTGGTTCAGCTTATGGAACAGCGAAGGGTGGTTCGCCCAACTCGCGAGTTGCTTCATACAAGGTCTGCTGGCCCGGCTGTAGCGATGCTGATGTGTTGGCTGGGTTTGAAGCTGCTATTCATGATGGGGTCGATATCCTCTCAGTGTCACTTGGATTCGGTCCGGGAGAATACATTACTGATGGGAATGCAATTGGAGCATTTCTTGCCATGGAGCGCGGGATTCTTGTAGTTGCCTCGGCTGGAAATAAAGGACCTGACCCTGGAATCGTTGAGAATGTAGCTCCCTGGATTCTGACAGTTGCTTGTAGCACTATCAGTAGGGAGTTCACATCTAATGTCATCCTTGGAAATAACACACAATACAAGGTTTGTTCTGTAAGCTCATATCTTTAGCAACTCCTTCTAAATTGTTCTACCTATCATGGGGTTAAGAAATTCGATATATTAATTTCTAAATAATCAGGGTGTGAGTTTTAATACCAACACTCAACCAGCTGGGAAGTCTTACCCCTTGATCAATTCGGTGGATGCTAAAGCTGCCAATGTTTCCAGTAATCAAGCGTAAGCAGCAAAGTAATTTTGTTCTCAGCCAAAATTACATTTTCTGTAGTTGTTAGGTTCATATTTCTTATCTTGTTGTATTTGGCAGAAAATATTGCTCTATCGGATCCCTTGACCCCTTGAAAGTTAAAGGAAAAATTGTATATTGTACTCGCAACGAAGACCCTGATGTAGAAAAGAGTCTGGTTGTTGCTCAGGCTGGTGGTGTTGGGGTGATACTTGCTAACCAATTCATAACCGAACAAATCCTACCTCTGGCACACTTTGTTCCTACTTCTTTTGTCTCTGCAGACGATGGACTTTCCATTTTAACTTATGTCTATGGTACAAAGTAAGGTCTACGTTAATTGGTAATTCAGACAATTAAACTTGGTTGATTTCAGTCGATAATGCCCTGAACAATCTGTCGGAACTTCTCTTTTCACTCAGCTCACCTGTAGCTTACATAAGTGGCGCCACGGAGGTGGGAACAGTGGCTGCACCTGTCATGGCTGATTTTTCATCTCCTGGGCCTAACTTCATCACCCCAGAGATCCTTAAGGTACTCTTAATAGCTTCACATGAGCGTTTTGAAATACATGCTCAATATTAGTTTTATAGTGAGAGTGCATGTGATGATTTCAGCCCGACATCACTGCACCTGGAGTCAATATTCTAGCTGCCTTCACAGGAGCATCAGGGGCAGCTGATGTGCCAGGAGACCGGCGCCGAGTACACTTCAACTTTCTATCTGGAACCTCAATGGCATGCCCCCATGTTTCCGGAATCGCAGGTCTTCTCAAGACTATTCACCCTGATTGGAGTCCTGCTGCAATTAAATCTGCAATCATGACAACAGGTTAGTGCTTTTCTGCTCTTCGCATTAGCATCTCCAAGTTGTTGGTGTACGAGTAAGTGACAGCTTGAGTGGTTGCTTATGACATTTCAGCGACAACGATCAGTAATGTGAAGCAGCCTATTGCGAATGCTTCTCTTCTTGAGGCAAACCCATTGAATTATGGTGCCGGGCACATCTGGCCTAGCCGTGCAATGGACCCAGGCCTGGTCTATGACCTAACGACTAAAGATTACGTGAATTTTCTATGCTCCATTGGCTATAATTCAACCCAATTGTCACTTTTTATTGGTAAGCCATACATATGCCAGCGGCACAACAATGGTCTGCTGGATTTCAACTATCCATCCATTACTGTCCCGAATCTCTCAAGCAATAAGACCACATTGTCCCGAACCTTGAAGAACGTGGGGACTCCAAGCTTGTATAGAGTTAATATCAGGGCACCTGGAGGGATATCTGTGAAGGTTGAGCCAAGAAGCTTGAAGTTCGATAAGATAAACGAAGAGAAAATGTTTAAGGTCACTCTAGAGGCTAAGAAAGGGTTTAAGA
This sequence comes from Populus nigra, assembly GCF_951802175.1. Classification (NCBI taxonomy): domain Eukaryota; kingdom Viridiplantae; phylum Streptophyta; class Magnoliopsida; order Malpighiales; family Salicaceae; genus Populus; species Populus nigra. Next base: position 3,091,058 of record NC_084865.1, read on the forward strand.
GTAATGACCATGTGTTTGGTGAGATAACTTGGTCTGATGAGAATCACCATGTAAGGAGTCCCGTTGTGGTGAAGAAGATGGCAGTAGCAGCCTAAGGTTGAAGGACAATGAGCAGGCGTCTGGATTTGGAGGTGGAAGTCCATCGTGTAGAGATCTGTATCCATGTCATGATAAGTAACGAATGTAACAAGCATGTGTCAACTTTTTTCTTGCCACTAATCGAGAAATTGAGCTTGCAAGAAAATAAAAATAAAAATAAAAATAAAAATAAATGGTTTTGTTTATGAATAACTGGTAATGGTTTTTGGTTTTTATCTAGTTTCTGTTGATTTTGTTTTGTTTCTTTCGTGTATTTTCTTTAGTATTTTTGTTTTCCTATTTTTGTGTTATTTATGGCTCTGTTTCTCACCTTTTGCTGTCTGTCAACTTCGATTGGTGGAGAAGACAACTGCTTAGATTACTGTACATTAAGTTTTTTGAGAGTGGAGGTAATGCTTTGAAGCCTAGCTAGCTTACCATCTTTCATTTATTAACAAAATCTTATGATAAAGACATTCAATTAATGTCATATCCCTCAAGGTCTTATAATATCAAAGATTTGGTAGCCAATTCTTAAATCCCATTTGATAAAATAGACTACGATAATTTGATGATACATGCAACCTACTTATAACTTGATCAAAAATTTTACCATTGATAGAAATTTATTTGATAATAAAATTTGGATCATTGAGAAAATTTCAGGATTAGTCATCAATAAAGACAAAATCTTATTAGTTATAGAAAAGTTTAAGTCTTATTTGTTTGCTGGAAAATAATTTACTTTTAAAAAAATGATTTTTATGGAATATGGATTTTTTAAAAATAATTTTTTTTATATTTGATAAAGCTATGGAAAATGAGTTAAAAAAACAATTTCCATGTAAAATAAACTTGAAAATAACTTAATAATTTTTTTTCAATTTTATCTAACATACATAGAACAATAAATATAACTATTTGATCACTTACAATAAAGAAATGAGATATAAAAAGTGTAATGGTGAGAAAATAAAGAATTCATTATATCATATATTTATATATAGTTTATTTTATAAAATGTAACTATACATATAATATAAATATTTTAAATATAATATTATACATATATAACCTTATTAAATATTTTTTTAAGTAAAATCTAATTGAATATGCTAAAAGGTGCAATTATTGAAACTAAGAGACATAACTTGCCTCACACAAACCTCTACAAATAATAATAATAATAATAATAAATTGTACCAAGAAGATAATATAGTTATAAGACTAATTTGAGCCATGTCCAAGACTCAAGTAGATAGCACATGCCTTTACATTTTATTACCGCTTAAGGCAGCCTTTTACACCATGGAGAACAAAAGGATATCCATACATTTTGTAAGTGTCAAAAAATATGAAAGATCTATTTATGTTATCTACTTGTCCTAGTTTTTTTTTTAGGCTTAATAATTCTATCCAAGAAAATTATTACTAGTTATCAAATCATATATTGCACTACAATTAAGCTAATAATGATTGAATTCCCACAAAAACTTATCTACTATTCGTAACTTTTTTTTTTCTTTAAGCTTCATAATTTTACCCACGAAAATTATTGCTAGTATCAAATCACATATTGCACTACAATTAAGCTAATGATGAATGAATTCCTACAAAAGCCTTTTACCAAAGAATCTAACCATCTTAAGAGGTAGTATAACCTCATAATTTTCCAAAATATCTTAGGTGTTGTTTAGGAACAAGTGTACCCAATTCAAACATAATAGTAATATTATTTGGAAAATTCTACTTTTAATGTATACTAAGAAAAGTTGATAACGAAAAAAATTAAACCTTCTAGTGAATGTACGGTGATTTGAGAAATAGGAACAAGATCCTAAATTAACAAGATTCCAAAACCCACTCCACAATCACAACTAAAAAATCCTATTAAAAGAGGAAAATAGATAATATGTAACAAAAACAAGAGGAAAAGGTGATAAAGAAAGGGATTTAAAGGAGAGGATTACCTGAAATTATGAGGATTCAAGGAAGCTTCAATCTTGATTTTGCAGAAAATAGAAAAAGAAAAGGAAAAGGCGATAAGGAGAGAGAAAGATTTGTGCAAGGTGGATCTGTATGAGGTTTATTTTTTGTTAAAGAAAGGGAAAGTCTTTTTCAGAGATAAGAAGAGGGAAACACTTTTCTTTTAGGAAAAACTTTTTTTTTCTTTTGTTGAAAACTACCTTTCTAGAGTTCACCGAACATGAAAAAATTTGGAAAGTAGTTTATTGGAAAGTAGTTTCCATGAAACAAACAAGGCCTTAATGTTAAGACATACCTAGTGTCCCATAGAACATCTTAGTAAACTATATATATAAAATGTTAAAAATAGAAAAAGTTCTAGGTAAAGAGCTGGTTATATGATAGAGAAGATAAAAATCATCATATATATTCTATCTAAGGTAAGTTGCTTCATGTTTGTTTTTAATGATAAAGGTGTCTAATGTGCTTACACGCTAAGAGTTTGTCTAAACTGGCACATGCTCATTTGTTATTAAAGGTAAAATACTATTATGACTTAAGACAATGATTTAAGACTTGGGTTTAGTAACAAGGAACAATTTCACTTTTGAAAAACGAGCATTAGACCCGCAAGGAAGATGAGAAATTGATAAGTATAAATTTGTTCAAGATTATGTTGATTGAAATGGGTCCAAAGACTATCACTCGCATTCAATAGGCCTATATGAGATCATATCGATCCAACCTAAATTTGTTCGCCGCATCAAAAAAAGGTATTCCAAAAAAACATGAACATGGAAATAAATTTATACACATCTACATGAACATCGAAAATTCAAATAATAGGATTATTTATAAATAATATTAACAATTAAAACTTAAAGTCAAGGTTTTACAAATATTTATATTTATAATTTAGAAACAATATTGTCATTATAGTCTAGACTATGCTGCTTGAAAGCAACTAGTGATTTGATAGTTAGAATAATAAATAGCTTGGAAGGGTATTGTCAGAGCACCCTCAAACCCACTTATCCAAATTCTCACACATAAAAAATTGATATTTTTTAAAATAATATTATATGTGATCACCCAATTTTGGGTGATTCCCCAAAATTCGTTTTTTTTTCCCAAAAAAATCAAAATAAAAAATCAAAAATCAAAATAAAAAAAATAAAATAAAGGCTGCAAAAATAGGTGAAAATCAAGTCGCAATTTTCGGAAGAATTTCAAGGCTCAAGTGCACGCTGTTATGCCCCAAAATAGAAAAATACAAATTCAAAGGTCAAATTAAATGAGTATTGGACGAATTTGCATAAAAATTAAGTCCAATGACATAATTAAATTTTTAATGGGCCAATTTGATTTAATCATGGGCCAAATTGAATTTTAATTATGTTTAAGAATTAATTTAGGTCCAGATGAAGGAATTAATTAAGTGCAAGGACTTAATTATACTTTAAATGGGTCAAATTAATTTTATTTGGGGCTTAATTGGTGAAAAATTAAGTTTGGGAGCCTAATTTGGGCTTAATGGAGAAGATTGGAATTTTAAGAGACCAAATTTAATTTTTACCAAGTTAATTGATTGGAATCAGGGGTCAAATTGCAAGAAAATTGAAGTTTTGGGGCCAATTGGGGGTTAAATTGACAAAATCCAAAGCCAAGGACCACACTGCAAGAGGCGCCAAACTGCAGGGGCCAAATTGACAAAATCTGGGGGGCCAAATTGAAGACATTGAAAGTTTAACAGCCAATTAGGGACTTAATTGAAGCAATCCGAGACCAAGGACCAAAACGCAAAACGCGCGCAAGAGGAAGGATTGATGTGAAATCTGGCGCTTTGGCGCCAGTTTTTCATTTAAATGAAACGGCGCGTTTTGAGAAAAAACGACGCCGTTTCATGCGTTTAAAAAAAAAAGAAAAAAAAAAGAAAAGAGAAAAAGGGGCAGGACCAGGCGATGCGTCGCCTGGTACTGTTCATCTTCTTCTCCACTGAGCTGCCCGAGTGGCCGACTTCAAGCCTTGTTTTCGGCCTCGTTTCTTCCTCCAAATCCGACAACGCGTGCACCAAAATGTCCACCTGAAACCCCTTTATCCTCGAGAATGGTCCGGTCGGGTCGAAAAACTTTGAAACGGCTTCGTTTATTGGCCCAAAGTGGCCACCTCGTTCAGTCTGCAGCCTTGGATTGCCAAAATTTGGCAGTTCGAGGTGCACACTTTGAACCAATGGTTTGGATTCCTCGAGTCGAATCAAGGGCTGAGACTTTTTCCCCGTTTAAGACAAGATTACCCTCTTTCCAGCCCTATAAATAGGAGCCAATTCAACGCTCAGAGGACGGAGAAAATCGAGCTCAAAGTTGGCCGAAAACCAGCCTTCTGTATTCATTTTTCCTGCAAACAATCCTTTTTCTGCTTCCTCTCTCCATCGTGGCCTTCAGCCACCACCACCTTCATCATCTGGCTTCTCACCATCATCCCCACCTCCAGTAGCCATAAAACCATCTCACGTGACAGTTGCACCACTTCTCTCCCTCTCTCCTCTGTGAAAATCTCCTCCTCTGCCACCGTGACTCCAGCAGCGGCGGAGACAGCAGAGGTAACATCCACCACCTTGCCCAGAAGCTCTCTTCCTTCCCAAAGGCAGCTGGGGTAGCAGTTCTCTCCTCAGCCACACCAACAGCTCCAGCCGTGAGCTTTCCTTCTCCTCTGCAGGACTCGTTTCCTTCTTCTTCCAGCCGTGACCAGTGCACGCCGCCGGTCTCACCACCTCCAGTTGCGCCGATCACCACCAGCCAGGTCGCCGACTCTCTCCTCTCCACGCCAGGTAAATTCCTAATCCCCCTCTCCCGATTCTGCATAGCCACTGCATGCAGAATTCATTTCTGCATGTAGTGGCTAATTAATTAGCCATGTAATTGGGCTGGGCCAGACGGGCCGGGTCTGGCCCAGCCCGAAAAAAAAAGAATAGGACCTGTTGGGCCGAGACCGGCCCAACCCAAGGGTCCTGGACCGGACCAAGGGCTTGGCCCGGTCCAGCCCACTTTTTTAATTTTAATTAATAAATAAATTTAATTAATAATTATTATATATTAAAAAATAAAAAAAAATTCAAAAAAATATAAAAAAAATTAAAATCACTTCAAAAAAAAATGTGTTTTTTCTTAAATTTGTTTTTACCAAGGTTGCTTGATATTGGGTTGTATACTTACATGTTAAGATACAAGTCCGGTATTAAAATACCAGGTTTTCTCCAAAAAAAAATTTTTTTAAAAAATATTTTATGCATACGGCCATGTCCTAAATAATTTTCCAAGCATGTTTGTTTCCAAAAACAAAAAATTTGCATCTTTCTCACGTTTTTAAAAAAGGGATGGATATCATAACTAGTTTATGATCATCTGTTAGGATTTGGCCAAAATGTCAACTTTTATTTCAAACTTTTTTCCTAGGATTCAGATGTAGACTTTAATATTTGTGGGGTGTAAAATTACACGATAAAGTACACTCTCGGGTATTAAAGATACAAGGTGTAAATAAAAGCAAATTTTAAAATTCAGACTTTAGAATGGTTAGGATTTAACCAGAGACTCCCTCATGAAGAAAGATCTGCCTTGAACTTTAGAAGAGGCCAACAAATAGAAACTCGACATAGAAAGAAATAATCAAACAACAATGCAGCTTACCTCAGGTAGGGTGCGTTAGGGGTGCTAATACCTTCCCTAACCACAATCAATCCCTTACTCAGACTCTCGCAGACCATAGGTTCCTAGTGACCATAATACTAGGTGGCGACTCCAAAGAACCAAGCAAAACACAAATAACAAAATAATGAAATCGCCAGCCGATGCCGCGCGGGTGACGTGCGACATTATATATGAATAATTTTAATTTTTCTTTCAATTTCTTGGGACATGAAGAAAAACATAGTTGGAAAGTCTTAAAGATGAATGTAAGTTATTAATAAGTGATTTTTAAAAGTTTAAGAATAAAATCAATATATATATATATATACACACACACACACACACACATAATTATTTATTGATAAAATTAAGACCATTGAGGTTATTTTTTAGACTTTTGACTCTTTTTCTTTAAAGCTTTGACGTTTAAGGGTGAGCAAAAAACCGAATAACCAATTAAACTGAGAAAATCAGAAGAAAATTAACCAAAAAAATCAAATCGAGAAAAAAACCGAATTAATTGATTAGAAAATCACAAAAAATTCCGTATTAGTTTGGTTTCTAAAGTCTAAAACCTATTGAATCGAATCGATTCAGCTAGGCCAGCACTTGAGGAAGAAAAAAACAGGTATAAATAAGATATTTTTTTCTAACTCTAAACCTAAATTAATATTCCCAGCTACCCCCTCCCTTTGCTCTGCCTCTCTTTGTCTCTCATCTCTCTCAAATTGTCTCCTTCACCTCCATGCTTTACAACTATTAAACTCTATGCTCCTCTGTCCTCCCAATAAAAGACACACTTGAAATTAGATCATTCTAGAAAAGAAAGACCCCAAGCAAGGAACTGAAATCACTGAAATAAAAAGAAAAGATATACAAGCTGAATAGCATAAGAGTTCTCGAAAAGAGAAATGTTGAGAGGGAACTTAATTAGCTAAAACAAAAGGAGAAGTGACTTCTACCGCTTAAAGAAGATAAAGATGGATGGTGAGGATTTATAGACTTTTTATAATTGCTTTCCTCTCGTTCATATAATAATGATTTGATGGTATTATATTTCAATAACTTTTGATCTCTCCTTTGTTTTTTTTTTCCAGCCAAATTACTTCCTTTTTTTTTCTTTTCATTTCCTTTCGTTTCGTGTATCTTTTTGCCAAGTTTAATTTTTAGGCAAGGATCTAACAAAAAAAAATTGAGGTTGATTTTCTGGATATCACGTATGTCTAACAGGTTTAAGAAAGAGTCATGCTTGTTGAGAAAACCAAGATGTCGTGGAAAAAAATATGGCGCTCAATAAAAAAATCTAGAAAAAACTCAACCGGAATAATTTCGGTTTGAACCAGTTTGAAAGAAAAAAACCCAAATCAAACTGAATCAAAATTGATTGGTTTGAGCCGGTTTTTGGTTTGGTTCAAAAACTTTCTATTTGGTCTGCAAGTTTATTCTTCTCCTCTTTTGCTTTCCTTTTTCTCGACAAGTAATTGTGGAGTGGGTCTTTGTAGCCAGAAACCAACACTCTCTTTCGGGTATATATATATTATACTATACCGCAAGTCTTGGAGACAATCTTCCACTTTATTAGCCATATATTTGTGGATTCCATATAAATTCTACAAGATCAATGGCAATTAGGATTATGTTTTGTTAATAGATTAAATAAATAATTTGATGCACGTCATTATTTGTCTCTTAGTATTAAAATTAACTCGGGTGATTCTGAAATTTAATGACAACTTTAAGAAGTTAATCTAATGGTTAAGAAATCATGCTTTTATCTTTATTTTTTCAGCTAAAAATTTGGAATTAACATTCTAAAAAATCTATTAAATTTCTTTAAATATATCAAATCGATGTATTTTTTTTAGAAATACTTAGTTTTAATACTGGACACGCTAAAAAAATAGGGTTTAAATACTATGGTGCACTGCTTTGATAAAAGTCGTTATCAAAAAGCTTATGCTGTCCACCTTTTCGACAAGCATCATACTCCTGTTGGTAATTAAGTTGCTGAGCTGGATTTACAAATAAGCAAATGCAGAAGATTGAAGGGAAAAGTTGACAGTAATGAAGGAGGAAAAGAAGAAGCTGAAGAAAGTTGTTATGTAATGATTAGTTAGTTGCATTTCAGTTATTTGTAACTAACTAAGAAAAGAAAAAGTAATTAAATGTTTTTCTGTAGGCCTAGCTGTTAAAGGCTGTAAAAGATCACACAATACGTGTGTTCTCCCCAAATCAGTTTATAAGGGGCATTTTGTCAAGCATGTTGTGTGTGGAAAATATATACAAGAATTACCTTTTTCTGCAACTCTCTCCATTCTTCAACCTTCTGTGCAAACCTTTTTCTCCTACTACCCAAATCAACAATCAACCTACAAATCATCAAATAAACACAATCAAACACAAGATTAAAAACTTCAACATGGTATCAGAGCAGTAACTTGATCAACAAGGGACTGAAAACACAAAATTCCAGAAAAGATGGTGTCCAGTGGAGATTTACGAACACCTCAGTTCAACGGTGTGAACTATGACTTTTGGGCAGTAAAGATGGAGACAATCCTCATAGCATTTGATCTATGGGATGTAGTTGAGTTTGGCATGAAATCAGGTTCAAGTGTGAAAGAAGAAGAATCTGAGAAAGAAGATAAGAAGAATGATGAAACCGAGAGCAAAGATGGTGAAACTAAGAGCAGCATAGCTGAAGAAGCTGTTTTCAGAGAAAACAAAATAAGAAATGCCAAGGCATTGAGCCTCATTCAAGGAGCCTTGACTGATGAACTTTTTCCTAGAATAAGGAATGAGAATACTGCACAAGGAGCATGGAATGTACTGAAAAAAGAGTATAGAGGTGATAAGAAAGTGAGGTCTGTGAAATTGCAAGCTGTGAGGGCAGAGTTTGAATACATGAGAATGTCGGAAGGAGAAGGCTTAGAACACTATCTTTCTAAGTTTTTTGAAGCTATAAACAGTCTGAAATCTCTAGGAGAAGATGTACCTGAGATTAGGATTGTGCAGAAGCTCCTAATGAGTTTAAATAGAAGATACAAGTCCATTGTCTCTATCATTGAAGAGACAAGGGACCTTGATGTGCTGAAGGTGGAAGAAGTTATAGCCTCTGTCAAAGTATTTGACAAGAGGGAAGACCTGCATGATGAACAAGATAAGATTACAAGGACTGAAAAGGCATTTAGTAGTCTCAAAATGGGCTATAATCATGCTGCAAACAAGGCTATGCAGGGGAGATCTAGTCCAAGATGGCAGGAACATGATCAAAGGCATGTGGGCTGGTCTCAAGGAAGAAATGTGAATAATCATCACAATTTCAGTCACAACACAAACTGGAATAACAGAACTGGAAGTAGCAGCAGCAGTTCACAGCACAGAGGTGGAGGTAATCAAACAAACACAAAGCCTCAATGTTCTGTATGTCAAAAATTTCATTTCGGAATATGTAGATATAAGGGGAAGCCTAAGTGTGGGAAATGCAGTCGGTTTGGACATTATTCCAAAGACTGTGACAGCAACAAACAGCTAGCTAATAGTGCAAAGGAGGAAGATGTGTGCACAAGCACTATGTTTTATGCATGTCATGCTGCCAACATAAAGAATAAAGATGTGTGGTTCATTGATAATGCATGTAGTAATCATATGACCTCTCAAGAGGAGAATTTAATTGATGTTGATAGAAGTATCACTTGCAAGGTGAAAATGGGTTCAGGAGATTTGGTTCAATCCACTGGAAAAGGAACATTAGTTGTTGAAACCAAAAAGGGCAGAAGATACATAAATGAGGTGCTGCTAGTCCCAGGTTTGGATGAGAATCTACTTAGTGTAGGTCAAATGATGGAACATGGTTACTACATCTTGTTTGGGGGCAACAAGGCAGTAATATTTGATGATGAGAAACTAGAGAATGTGCTTGCAAAAGTAATAATGAAGGGGAATAGATGTTTTCCCCTTGCACTGGAATCTTTAACTCCTGCAGCTATGAAAGCATCAGTTAATGAAGATTCTTGGACATGGCATAGAAGGCTTGGCCATTTAAATTTTGCAAGTATGAAGAAGATGAAACAGGAAGAGATTGTGTATGGCTTACCTGTGATAGCAGATTCAAGGAATGTGTGTGAAGGCTGTGTAAAAGGGAAGCATCACCGAGAGAAATTTGATCAAGGAGAAGCATGGAGAGCCAAACATCCACTGGAACTTGTGCATACTGACCTCTGTGGACCAATGCAGGCAGAATCAATTGGTGGGAATAGGTACTTTCTTACCTTTATTGATGACTACTCTAGAATGTGTTGGGTATATTTCCTCCGAAATAAATCTGACACATTAAGTGTTTTCAAGAAATTTAAAATACTTGTTGAGACACAAAGTGGCTACTCTCTAAAAAAATTGAGAAGTGATAGAGGAGGAGAATATACCTCCTATGAATTTCAGAATTATTGTGCAAGTCTGGGTGTGGAGAGGCAGCTCACAGTAGCCTATTCTCCTCAGCAAAATGGAGTGGCTGAGAGGAGAAATAGGACCATAGGAGAAATGGCAAGATCAATGTTGATTGAGAAAGGAATACCCACTGGATTCTGGGGAGAGGCAGTGAATACTGCTGTGTATCTTCAAAATAGGTGTGTTACATCAGCTGTGGAGGGTAAGACACCATTTGAAGCCTTCACAGGAAGGAAGCCTGGAATTAAACACTTAAGGGTGTTTGGGTGTGTATGTTACACACTCATTCCAGCAGCACTAAGACAGAAACTGGACAGTAAGGCAGAGAAGGGAGTGTTTATGGGTTATGGAAGTTGTGAGAAAGGATATCGGGTGTATATTCTGGATTCAAAGAAGATAGTGCTGTCAAGAAGTGTTGTTTTTGATGAGAGCAGGTTCTGGAATTGGACTGAAAATCACATGGAATCAGTCACACAGCAACTAAGGTTTGAATGCAACAAAGAAGAGAGTGAAGTAGAAGAAACAAATGTAGATGCTGCACAGAATTATGATGGCATTGATCAGTTAAGCTCACCTGCAAATGGTTCAGTGACAGAATCAGTTGAGAATATCAGTCAAGGATCATCACCTAGTTCAACTCCAGTGAAGTTAAGGAGCATTGAAGACATTTATAATAGATGTCACATGAGCTTCATTGAACCAGAAAATTATCAAGAAGCAGCAAAGAGTAAAGACTGGCAGGATGCAATGAGAACTGAATTAGAGATGATAGAGAAGAATCATACCTGGGAGCTGATTGACAGACCTTCTGATGCGCCTGTGATAGGTGTGAAATGGGTCTTCAAGACAAAGCTCAATCTTGATGGGTCCATACACAAGCATAAGGCTAGACTTGTAGCCAAGGGATATGTCAAAAACCAGGGGTGGATTACAATGAGACTTTTGCTCCAGTAGCAAGGTTGGATACTATAAGGACTCTCATTGCGTTGGCAGCTCAAAAGGGTTGGAAATTATTCCAACTAGATGTTAAGTCAGCATTTCTAAATGGAATGCTTGACGAGGAGGTGTATGTGGAGCAACCCGAGGGGTTTGAAGTGAAGGGGTCCAGCCACAAGGTGTATAAACTATACAAGGCTCTATATGGACTTAAACAAGCCCCTAGAGCCTGGTATAGTGAAATCGATGCTTATCTTACAAGTTGCAAATTTGAAAGGAGTGCAAGTGAAGCAACTTTGTACACCAGAAGTGATAGTGAAGGAGGCCAGATCATTATCTCAATATATGTTGATGATATAGTGTATACTGGAAGTAGTGAAAGGATGATGACTGAGTTTAAGAGGGGGATGATGCAGAGGTATGAAATGTCAGACCTAGGGCTTCTTCATCACTTTCTAGGGATTGGTGTATTGCAGACCAATCAAGGAGTTTTTATTCACCAAAGTAAGTATGCTAAGTCTCTACTTACTAAGTTCGGACTTGAGGACTGCAATCCAGTTGCAATTCCTCTAACCGTGGGTGAAAAATTAAAGAAGCAAGATGGCAGTGAACCTGCAGATGAAGGGTTGTATAGAAGGATAGTGGGAAGCTTGCTGTATTTGACAGCAACAAGGCCAGACCTAATGTATTCAGCAAGCTTACTATCAAGATTCATGAGTTGCCCTATAAAGAAACATATGGGGATTGCTAGAAGGGTATTGAGATATGTTCAAGGTACCCTAGACTATGGGATTGAGTACACAAGAGGCAAATCAGCTACTCTAATCGGTTATTGTGATGCTGATTGGGGGGGGGGGGCAGTGAGGATGATAGCAGGAGTACCTCAGGCTATGCTTTTAGCTTTGGAAGTGGTGTGTTCTCTTGGGCTTCTGTAAAACAGAGCACAGTGGCTCTGTCAACAGCAGAAGCTGAGTATGTCTCAGCTTCTGAAGCCACGGCACAAGCCATTTGGCTTAGGTTTGTGCTTGAAGATTTTGGAGAGATGCAGGCTGAGGCAACTCCATTGTATTGTGACAACATGTCAGCAATATCGATGGCCAAAAATCCTGTTTTCCATCAGAAAACAAGACACATAAACAGGAGATATCACTTTATCAGGGAATCTTTGAAAGAAGGGTTGATCAACATGCAATTCTGTAGGGGTGAGGACCAGTTGGCTGATATATTCACCAAGGCTTTACCTAAAGATAGATTCAACTATCTAAGACTGACTCTTGGGGTTAAACCAGTCAGCAACTTAGGAGAGGCTGTTGGTAATTAAGTTGCTGAGCTGGATTTACAAATAAGCAAATGCAGAAGATTGAAGGGAAAAGTTGACAAAGAAGGAGGAAAAGAAGAAGCTGAAGAAAGTTGTTATGTAATGATTAGTTAGTTGCATTTCAGTTATTTGTAATTAACTAAGAAAAGAAAAAGTAATTAAATGTTTTTCTGTAGGCCTAGCTGTTAAAGGCTGTAAAAGATCACACAATACATGTGTTCTCCCCAAATCAGTTTATAAGGGGCATTTTGTCAAGCATGTTGTGTGTGGAAAATATATACAAGAATTACCTTTTTCTGCAACTCTCTCCATTCTTCAACCTTCTGTGCAAACCTTTTTCTCCTACTACTTAAATCAACAATCAACCTACAAATCATTAAATAAACACAATCAAACACAAGATTAAAAACTTCAACAACTCCTTTAATCTTCTTTTCTAAGTAAAACAGGACACCACAGTTCCATTTATTTTTCCTTTTTGCTCCAAAAGACAACTTATAAAACACTCCTCTCATTAAAAGAGGAAGTAAAGTAAGGAGAAAAGGGAGAAAACAAACAGGAATCCCAATGATAAAGGGCCTAGCTAGCTACACTGTTCCAGTCTTGTATCAGTTGTGAGAAAAAGAAAATGATATATTTGGTTAATGTATTGCGTACAGCAGAAAATTAGAGGAGAAAACATCTTTGCTGAGGGGATGGAACAATGTTTTCACTCACAAAGCACAATAAATAACTGGATTTCTTGAGGGATGTTTAGGGTAAAATAAACTGGATTTCTTGTTTTTCCTTTGTTTTCACCTCTTTGCTGAGGGGATGGAACAGTGGTGCTGCTCAAGTCATTGTCAAACAAGTGAGACAAGCATTATATGAAATATGTGGTAATGACTCTACCAATATTCCATTTTGAAGAAGTGACTAACAGTAACACCACATTGACCCTACCCCATGCTGTCTTCTTTATCACATTGGAGTACTGAGAATCAAAACCACTGTCATGTATGCCCTCCTCTGTGCTCAGTGTCTGTGGATCTTCCTAGGGCTCTCAAGCTACGATATTCATTGTGCAATTACGCCATGTTCTTCATGGTCGTGGGCTCCATTCAGTGGCTAAGAGTCCCATCCTTCTCCCTTTTTCGCTGATCTTGCAGGATTTCATCAAGTCTGTGATTGACTTGCCACTAGCCAAAAGCATGTGCATGTGAATATCGTTTCCCGAAGCTTAGTGAATAAAGCCCTGGATTTCGTATACTGTTAGGCACTGCAGAATGAGCCTACAATGGCCCAACCCATCACAAGCCATAAACTCGGTTCTGGTCATCTCAGCCCACAATGATGTAGAACAACATCAATAAATTAAGCATAGTTTTGTAATTCAGAATCCGGTCCTTGAATTGAACCGGGTCTAAAACTATGAAATTAAATATTTATGAGTGTACATTCCATGCAATTTATCTATTAACTTTATAGAATTACAGCACTCGAGAAATAAGAAATCGTAGCAGGCACCAAACCTGTTTTCGACGAGCTAACTTGGTTTAGAAGAACAATGATTGACACTATTCAAAACCCCCTATTTTTCTTTTCTTTTATAATTTTAATATATACTATATCAAATTAAGTTGTTTTTGTTTCTACAATAACTCTATATTTGAGAACAAAAAAACAAATACTGAGATGAGGTTCATTGTTCACTCACCATTTTTTTCATTCTCTTTTTTTAAATATCGTTCCCATATTTCTTTTTATTAAACCCTTTTAAAATCTAATTTTACGAGATAAAAATTGAAATTATAGTAGTAAAACAAGATTAAAAGAGAGAAGATTAAAATGTGAGAGAAAAAGAATGCATAAATAATCTTAAAGTTTTTTTAAATAATATAAAAATTCATTTTGTTTATATTTAGTCCATGTATTTAGAGATGAAAAAGAAAATAGCTAAGTAAAGATAAAGTTGTTGTTGATATCTTCCTATTAATATTATAAAAAGTTGAGTTGAGATCACCTCAATTTAACATTACAAAAATAAATTTATAAAATTTAAGATTGAAATCCTTTTATTTGGGATTGTTAAGTGTTTCTTCTATGTTTATATTATCTTTTGAAGTTATTTAAGCTAAAGAATTGTAAGATAAAGTATTATAAAGACAAATTTATACACTATTAAAATCTATTCCTTTCTACATCCATTAATTATTTGTAGTGAGATATCAAATATATATTTAATTGAAGATTTTTTTTTTACTATTAAACTATGTTAATTTGGACCGGATTTCACTTGGAATTAATCTTACTTTTATTCGTACATAATTTTAGACTTTAATATTCAAGAAAGTCAAATTCTCAATTAATAGTTGGTTGAAGGCACAACTAGTAACTTAATAATTGAAATAATACCTTGAAAAAGCATTGTCGTCGGCATCCTCAAGGCCACATGTACAAATTCTCACACCTAAAAATTAATATTTTTGAAAATAATATCAAATTACATTGAGGACCACTTAAATAAATGTTTCAAGTGGAATAGGACCCTTTTAAATAAATAGCAAGACAAAATTGAGGACATCCATTAATGTCCCTGAGTAGATCTTTCGCTAATTTTTATTTATTAATTTTCTCATAAATTATCTTGATTTTCCAGTTCCTGTTATAATCATTTAATGAAAAATATTAGCTACTTGTAAAATGATGTTATTTTTTTAATAGAAAAAAGTACAATTTAAAATTTTTTTTTAATAAAAACATAGTTGAAAAGCCTTAAAGATGAATGCAAGTCATTAACAAAACAAGACAAGTAGTTTTTAAAGTTTAAGAGTAAAATCAGGATACAAAATTATTTAATGACAAAATTAAGACTATTGAGAGTGTTTTTGAGACATCGGCTTTTCTTCTCTGAAGCTTCGACGTATGTGCTTTGGAGGGTGAGAGAAATGGAGGAGACAAGGGCTGACCAAGATGTAAACCAATTATTGACCCAGAGGGGTTCCATTTTGAGATCACCAAATTTCCACGACAGTGATGAAATCACATATAAGCCCCTCAATCGTTACAAAATGTAAACAAAGGCAAGCTAATCGTTGTTCTCTTATTGAGCAAAAAGTAAAGCAAACATGGGCAGTTCTTCCTCTCTATTTCTGTTATTCACTCTTTTCACTACCTTGCAGAGTCCAATTCTGGCTTCAAAAAAGGCAAGCTAGCATGCATTAATGTTGTCTGATCGTTTAGCCTTTCAACAAGTTACATTAGCAATCTCTCTTATGTTATAATTCTGCTACTGACAGTGATACCTGTGTCTGTGTACGTACAGTCTTATGTGGTTTACCTTGGGAGACAATCTTATGCTTCTGAACCTTCCACCACTGACCTGGATAGGGTAACCGATGCCCATCATGAACTTCTGGGCTCTTGTATGAAGAGGTGATGCAGAACTGAATATTTCTGCTGTGTGATCAGTGCTGTATTTGGTTGTTCTAATACTGATGATCAAGTTTGAATTCGTTATGACAGCAAGGAGAAGGCGAAACAAGCCATCTTTTACTCCTACACTCGTTATATCAACGGTTTTGCAGCAGTACTGGAAGATGAAGAAGCAGCTGAAATTTCAAGTACTTATATATATATAATACTATTATAATTGTTCAGCTTGTATATCGTGCAATCCTTGATACTATTACAAATATGGTCTTGTTAATACGTTTTCAGAGCATCCAGAAGTTGTATCAGTTTCTCGAAACCAAATAAGTCAATTACACACAACAAATTCTTGGGGCTTTCTTGGACTGGAAAGAAATGGAGAAATTCCAGCTGATTCTATGTGGCTAAAGGCAAGATTTGGCGAAGACGTAATTATCGGGACCCTTGATACTGGTAATTATAATTGTACTTTTCTGTGTACATGCATAGACCTGGTCAAGTCTCCTTCATATCATTTCATCTTCTTAATTTAAATGTTTCTTGCATTCAATTATTTTGGACCAGGTACAGCTACCTTGCATCTGAAAGAAAAATCTCCAATGATGGTAAATTTTTGATCTATTTTTCTTGACTGTGCATGACGCTAGGTGTTTGGCCGGAATCCGAAAGCTTCAATGATGACGGGATGGGGCCTGTTCCATCTAAATGGAAGGGATACTGTGATCCAAATGATGGGATTAAATGCAACAGGTACTTTAATTTCTTTCTCAAGGCCAGAGCTCTGTTCTTGACCTGAACTACTCAATTTGCCTCTGATAATGAACCGCAGACAAATTCTTCCGTTTCCTATATTAAGATTAGTAACATAAAAGATATGTTGTTATTAGCAGGAAACTTATAGGAGCAAGGTACTTTAGCAAAGGCCACGAAGCTGCAGAAACACTTGATTCTTCATACCACACCGCGCGAGATTATGATGGCCATGGAACCCACACCCTATCCACTGCTGGAGGTCGTTTTGTTTCGGGGGCAAACTTGCTTGGTTCAGCTTATGGAACAGCGAAGGGAGGTTCGCCCAACTCGCGAGTTGCTTCATACAAGGTCTGCTGGCCCGGCTGTAGCGATGCTGATGTGTTGGCTGGCTATGAAGCTGCTATTCATGATGGGGTCGATATCCTCTCAGTGTCACTTGGATCCGGTCCGAGAGAATACTTTACTCATGGGAATGCAATTGGAGCATTTCTTGCCATGGAGCGCGGGATTCTTGTAGTTGCCTCAGCTGGAAATGAAGGACCTGACCCTGGAATCGTTGGGAATGTAGCTCCTTGGATTCTGACAGTTGCTTGCAGCACTATCAGTAGGGATTTCACATCTAATGTCATCCTTGGAAATAACAAACAATACAAGGTTCGTTCTGTATGCTCATATCTTTAGCAAGTCCTTGTAAATTGTTCTACCTATCATGGGGTCCAGAAATTCGATATATTAATTTCTAAATAATCAGGGTGTGAGTTTTAATACCAACACTCAACCAGCTGGAAAGTTTTACCCCTTGATCAATTCGGTGGATGCTAAAGCTGCCAATGTTTCCAGTAATCAAGCGTAAGCAGCAAACTACTTTTGTTCTCAGCCAAAATTACATTTTATGTAGTTGTTAGGTTCATATTTCTTATCTTGTTGTATTTGGCAGAAAATATTGCTCTATCGGATCCCTTGACCACTTGAAAGTCAAAGGAAAAATTGTATATTGTACTCGCAACGAAGATCCTGATGTAGAAAAGAGTCTGGTTGTTGCTCAGGCTGGTGGTGTTGGGGTGATACTTGCCAACCAATTGATAATTCGACAAATCCGACCTCGGGCACACTTTGTTCCTACTTCCGTTGTCTCTGCAGACGATGGACTTTCCATTTTAACTTATGTCTATAGTACAAAGTAAGGTCTATGTTAATTGGTAATTCAGACAATTAAACTTGGTTGATTTCATTCGACAATGCCCTGAACAATCTATCGTTTGTGATCCTGTGAATCTCTTGGAACTTCTCTTTTCACTCAGGTCACCTGTAGCTTACATAAGTGGCGCCACGGAGGTGGGAACAGTGGCTGCACCTGTCATGGCTGATTTTTCATCTCCTGGGCCTAACTTCATCACCCCAGAGATCCTTAAGGTACTCTTAATAGCTTCACATGAGCGTTTTAAAATACATGCTCAATATTAGTTTTATAGTGAGAGTGCATGTGATGATTTCAGCCCGACATCACTGCACCTGGAGTCAATATTCTAGCTGCCTTCACAGGAGCATCAGGGCCAACTGATGTGCGAGGAGACCGGCGCCGAGTACACTTCAACTTTCTATCTGGAACCTCAATGGCATGCCCCCATGTTTCCGGAATCGCAGGTCTTCTCAAGACTATTCACCCTGATTGGAGTCCTGCTGCAATTAAATCTGCAATCATGACAACCGGTTAGTGCTTTTCTGCTCTTCGCATTAGCCTATCCAAGTTGTTGGTGTACGAGTCATTGACAGCTTGAGTGGTTGCTTATGACATTTCAGCGACAACGATCAGTAATGTGAAGCAGCCTATTGCAAATGCTTCTCTTCTTGAGGCAAACCCATTGAATTATGGTGCCGGGCATGTCTGGCCTAGCCGTGCAATGAACCCAGGCTTGGTCTATGACCTAACGACTAAGGATTACGTGCATTTTCTATGCTCCATTGGCTATAATTCAACCCAGTTGTCACTTTTTATTGGTAAGCCATACATATGCCCGTCGCACAACAATGGTCTGCTGGATTTCAACTATGCATCCATTACTGTCCCGAATCTCTCGAGCAAGACCACATTGTCCCGAAGCTTGAAGAACGTGGGGACTCCAAGCTTGTATAGAGTTAATATCAGGGCACCTGGAGGGATATCTGTGAAGGTTGAGCCAAGAAGCTTGAAGTTCGATAAGATAAACGAAGAGAAAATGTTCAAGGTCACTCTAGAGGCTAAGAAGGGGTTTAAGAGTAATGACTATGTGTTTGGAGAGATAACTTGGTCTGATGGGAAACACCATGTGAGGAGTCCTGTTGTCGTGAAGAAGATGGCAGTAGCAGCCTAAGGTTGAAGGACAATGACCAGGCGTATGGATTTGAAGGTGGAAGGCCAGCGTTTAGAGATCTATATATCTCCATGGTCACCGAATCGATCTTCAAATTCCCGTTCCATGTCATGACAAGTAACGAATGTAACAAGCATGTGTCAACTTTTTTTTTTCTGCCACTAATCGAGTAATTGAACTTGCAAGAAAATAAAAATAAATGGTTTTGTTTATGAATATTTTGTAATGGTTTTTATATACTTTCTATTGACTTTGTTTAGTTTCTTTTGTGTATTTTCTTTAGTATTTTTATTTTTTTATTTTATGTTATTTATGGCTCTGTTTTTTTTTTATCTTTTGCTGCCTGTCAACTTCGATAGATGAAGAAGACAACTGATTAAGTTACTTACTGCACATTAGATTACTCTTATCATCTTTGATTTATAAACAAAATCTTATCATATCAAATAACATAAAAATAGAAAAATAAGTTCACGTCTGTTTTTGTTTGTTGGAAAATAATTTACTTTTAAAAAGTGATTTTTATAAAAAATAATTTATATATATATATATATATTTGATAATATTATAAAAAATAAGTTAAAAAACAATTTTCATATTAAATGAACCGGAAAATAACTTATTAAATTTTTTTCAAGTTTAACTAACATTTCTAGAATGTAACTATTTGATAATAAAAAATGAGATATAAAAAATGTAATGGTGGGAAAACAAAAAATTCATTATATCATATATTTATATATAGTTTATTTTATAAAATGTAACTATACATATAATATAAATATTTTAAATATAATATTATATATAGATATATAACCTTATTAAATATATTTTAAAAGTAAAATTTGTTAATATTTTTTTTTATTTTTAAAACCTCAAAGTAATTTTTTTTTCATATTGAAAAGCTAAATTAGTTAAAGGTATAAAATAAGAGTTAGATATTTGGGTTTTTGTTTATGAAGATTTGTAATGGGGATAAATAGATACAAAAATACTTTGATGGGTTTTTTGGATAAAATATTTTTTTACAAGGGGTTTAGGAAATTATCTCTTTAATATCCCTTTTATATATATATATATATATATATATATATATATATATATATATATATATATATCTTTTAATCATTAGAAAATATATATAAACACTTTACATAAAACATTTATTTTTTAGTTTGGTTATTATTCCTCATTATTTTTTTATAGTTTTGAGATGATTCTCCCGATACTTAGATTATCATTTGTACATTGAGCTTTTTAATATTTTATATAGCCACCTTAATAAGAAATTTTGCTTTGAATATGAAAGAAGACTTGTTTTCTTTAATGCTTCTTCGACTAATATCTCAAATAGCATGTAAGACATAGAATTAGATAATGTAAAGTGCTTCCCTTTTTCTTTTTCATTCTTTGTGATACTCTTTTCTCCAAAATAATTACAGATTTATACAAAATGCAATCATATAATATTTAGATTAACTTTTAAAAGAGAATACATCAAATACACAAGAAGTTATAACAAAGTCATCAACAATTCAAATGCATAACAAAAGCAATAGAAACTCAAGAAATGCATAATAAAAACAAGCACAAATAAATATTAATTATTTATTTTTTAGTTGTCTACTTCCTATTATTTTCTTCCCACTCCTCCATTTGGCTTAAGTTAATCGTTTGTCTAATTAGTTTATTTTCAGAACATATTTCTTTCATAAAAAATTCATAAGAGCCAATTTTCATTATGTGACTATAAACAATGCAACATGTGAACACAACATTCACTTGTGTTTCATAAGACCAAATATGTTTTCCATCAATTGCTATAAAATGATTCTTCAAAATACAAAACTCTCACTCAATAATAATTCTCAATCAAGAGTGTCGAAAATTAAATAGATCATTTTTATTTTATGGTGAATGGTATGTAAACTATTTCAAGTGATATCGAACTCCATGAAAAAAAAATGATTCCTTTTTTAATGTTGTAATTGGCATCATTAAGATAATATTTATCTACAAATAAAAATAAAATATATTGCTAGTTTTATTTAATTAGACATTTTAGATGTTTATTGCATATAATAAATAATAAATATTTTATTTTATACCTTTTAGAACTTTTATACCACTTGGTTTGACAGTGCATCACCTAAAACACGTGAATTGTGTGCACTTTCCTCCTATCCAACTAAAATATATGTAAGCTTTAAATCAAAAGTTATAGTTCATAAAATATTTTTTATTTTCTCTTTTCAACCTTGAAACTTTCTTTGAATTTCAACATGATCATTTGCGAAAACATAGGTACCATCAATTGCTCTCACGTAATCTTGTATAAATG
Source organism: Populus nigra (assembly GCF_951802175.1). Lineage (NCBI taxonomy): Eukaryota > Viridiplantae > Streptophyta > Magnoliopsida > Malpighiales > Salicaceae > Populus > Populus nigra. The sequence continues at coordinate 3,112,343 of NC_084865.1, forward strand.
TAAAACAATAATGATAAACTTTTTCTTCTTGGTGTAATCAATTAATGTACACAAATAATGGTAACATACCTTAAAATAAGGATAAAATCTTTGATTATTCATTATCTTTACAAGAACCATATTCTTTGGGTCTTTAATAAGGTGTTTGTACAATTTAAGATCTGCATTAAATATAATTCTAAAGTAACAATGAATAGTTTTGATAGACTTGTAGTAAATACCATTAATAAAATAAAATCTTTGGTTTCAGCCTATAAATTATAAGAACACAATCACTAACTCTTTAATAGACACATTTTGAGTTGGTTGTAATAGGTCGTGACATGTGTGGCCAACTGAAAGTTTTTTATTAAAAAAAATGGAAAAAATGTTAAATATAGGACTCAAAATGGTACAAACAAATTCATGAAGTGAATTTTTCTAATAAGTTAGACAAGAGACCTAGATTAATCTATGGTTTACAACAACAAATTTATCATCAATGTAGTTTCAAGAAGGTTTGTTTATCAATTATGAATGCTTTACAATGTGTTAAAGAATGCATCATATAAAGAATACTAAAGCTTCCATTAGAATAATTAGAATACAAGGCAATGTATAGTGCATGAATACAGTCCTCACAAGAAATCTTCATATTTATAAACTGTCTTTAGGTATTTTAATATGATTTCTTTTAAAAGTGTCTTAACATAAATGTTTACAAGATAGTATAGACTCCTCCTTGTGTTAGCAAAAACCCCATTGTATATCAACCAAAACCCCATTGTATATCAACCACACAATTAGTAGTAATATTGAAAAGAGTAGGCTATAGAGTATTAAAAATAAACATGTGAATTGCACATTATAATTGATTAATTAGTCTAGTATAAAAATAAGGTTATTATAGAATATTAAGTTAACCTGATCACATTGGTTTCTTTTAATAAGAGATAAAAATAAAGAATTAGAATGTTATTACACATCCAACAAATAACATAAATAAACATGAAAAAGAAACCTTGATATGTCTTTTCAACTAAACAAGCACATCTCCTTTAATGTCTCATTTTAGACATATAAGTCTAAGGTTATTGATGTTATGATTTTTTTTTACAAAATCATAACCAAGAAAACTACAATTCACTTGGTTCCTTTCCTTGAAGTCAATATCTACCAAATATTAGTTAGTAAATCCCCGGTGAATACGTGTATGTTTACACACACACACATCATAATTATTGAGCAAGAGCCTTAATAAAAACCAAACTATAGTATAAACATGTGAACTCTAACACATTGTAAGAAAAGAATGTTGGTAGATAAAATCTTTCCTTATAAGAACAAAAGGTGAAGAATAAGGTTTAAATGATTGTGGTATGTTATGCTTATGTGGTAACTTTAGTATTTAATAAAGTGAAATTTTAGAATGTGTGAAAATCTAATTGAATAAGCTAAAAGGTGCAATTATTGAAACTAAAAGACATAGCTTGCTACACACAAAGCTTTACAAATGAAAAAAAAAAAGTTCTACCAAAAAAATAATATAGTTATAACACTAATTTGAGCCATGTCCTAAACTCAAATAGATAGTATAGGCCTTTACATTTTATTACTGCTTAAGACAACCTTTTATACAATGGAGAACAAAAGGATATCCATACATTTTGTAGGTGTCAAAAAAATATGAAAAATCTATTTATATTATCTACTTATCCTAGTTTTTTTTACTTTTACTTTAGCCTTCATAATTCTACCCAAAAAAATTATTGCTAGTATCAAATTACATATTGCACTACAATTAATCTAACCTAAGAATTTTCCAATATATTTTAGGTGTTGTTTTGGAACAAGTGTACCCATTTCAAACATAGTAGTAATACTACCTAGAAAATTCTACTTTTAATGTATAATTAGAATAGTTGATAACAAAAAAACATTAAACATTGTAGTAAATTTAAGAAGATTCAAGGAATAGTAACAAGATCCTAAATTAACAAGATTCAGCCAAGATCCACTCCACAATCATAACTAAAAATTCCAATTAAAAGAGGAAAATAGATAACATATAACAAAAATAATATGAAAAGGTGATAAAGAAAAGGATTTGAGGAAGAGGATTACCTGAAATTACAGGGATTCAAGGAAGCTTCAATCTTGATTCTACATAAAATAGAAAAGATAAGGAAAAGACAATAAAGAGAGAGAGAGAGATTTGTGAAATGTGGATCTGTATAAGTCTATGAGGTTTTTTTTTATTAGAAATGAAAAGTATTTTTCGGAGCAAAAAAGACAGAAACACTTTTCTTTTAGGAAAAACTTATTTTTTTCTTTTGTTGAAAACTACTTTTCTAGAGTTCACCAAACATGGAAAAGTTTGAAAAGTAGCTTCTTGAAAAGTGGTTTTCATGAAATAAACAAGGTCTTAATGTGATGACATTTGTCCTATAGAAAATCTCAGTAAACTATATGTAAAAAAAGTTAAAAATAGAAAAGGTTTTGGGTAAAAAGTTAATTATATGATAGGAAAGATAATAATCAACCTATACATTCTATTTAAGGTAAGTTGCTTCATGTTTGTTTTTAATGATAAAGGTGTTTAATGTGCTTATATACTAAGAGCTTTTCTAAACTAACATATGATTGTTTGTTATTAAATATAAAATACTATTATGACTTAAAACAAGGATTTGAAACTTGGACCTAGTAACGAGGAACAATTTTCACTTGTAAAAAACGAGCATTAGATACACAAGAAAAGAGAGAAATTGATAAGTTTAAATCTATTCAAGATTATGTTGATTGATATGGGTCTAAAGACCAACACTCACACTTGATAGGCCTATATAAAATCATATCGATCCAACCCAAATTCATTCATTGCATCAAAGAAGGGTATTCCAAAAAAAAAAACATGAATAAGAAAAAAAAATTCATACATATCTACATGAACATAGAATATTCAAATTCAATTATTTATAAATAATAAAATTATTTATAAATAATATTAACAATTAAAAATTAAAGTCAAGGTTTTATAAATGTATATATTTATAATTTAAAAATAATATTGTCATTACAGTTGATTCTGCTTCTTTACTGACTTGATTGTTAGAATAGTAGCTTGGATCGGAAACAGTCAAGCTTCCAAATTCTCACACATAAAAAAAAATGATATATTTTGAAAATAATATTATGTATGGACAATTTTCATTTTTCTTTCAATTTCCTGGGACACGAAGAAAAACACAGTTGGAAAGTCTTAAAGATGAATGTAAGTTATTAATAAGTGATTTTTAAAAGTTTAAGTGTAAAATAAATATACATAATTATTTAATCATTGAGGTAAACCACTTATTTGATCTACAGGGATTCCATTTATGAAATCACCTACAAGCCCCTCAATGGTTACAAAATGTCAAAAAAACCTCACAAAACCAAATATTTAAAGTACAGTAAATAGATAGACACAGAGGAGAAAATAATATTGGACTCATTAAAAACTAAAAAGAATTCTCAAACACGAGCAGTTCTTGCTCTCTGTTTCTGTTTTTCACTCTTTTCACTACCTTGCAGAGTCCAATTCTGGCTTCAAAAAAGGCAAGCTAGCATGCATTAATGTTGTCTGATCGTTTAGTGTTTCAACAAGTTACATTAGCAATCTCTCTTATGTTATAATTCTGCTATTGACAGTGATACCTGTGTCTGTGTAAGTACAGTCTTATGTGGTTTACCTTGGGAGACAATCTTATGCTTCTGAACCTTCCACCACTGACCTGGATAGGGTAACCGATGCCCATCATGAACTTTTGGGTTCTTGTATGAAGAGGTGATGCAGTGCTGAAAATTTCAGATCTGTGATCAGTGCTGTATTTGGTTGTTCTAATACCGATGATAAAGTTTGAATTCGTTATGACAGCAAGGAGATGGCGAAACAAGCCATCTTTTACTCCTACACTCGTTATATCAACGGTTTTGCAGCAATACTTGAAGATGAAGAAGCAGCTGAAATTTCAAGTACTTGTATAATACTATTATAATTGTTCAGCTTGTATATCGTGCAATCCTTGATAATATTACAAATATGGTCTTGTTAATACGTTTTCAGAGCATCCAGAAGTTGTATCAGTTTCTCGAAACCAAATAAGTCAATTACACACCACAAATTCTTGGGGCTTTCTTGGACTGGAAAGAAATGGAGAAATTCCAGCTGATTCTATGTGGCTAAAGGCAAGATTTGGCGAAGACGTAATTATCGGGACCCTTGATACTGGTAATTATATACTTGTCTGTGTACATGCATGGAACTGGTCAAGTCTACTTCATATCATTTCATCTTCTTAATTTAAATGTTTCTTGCATTCAATTATTTTGGACCAGGTACAGCTACCTTGCATCTGAAAGAAAAATCTCCAATGATGGTAAATTTTTAATCTATTTTTCTTGACTGTGCATGACGCTAGGTGTTTGGCCGGAATCCGAAAGCTTCAATGATGACGGGATGGGGCCTGTTCCATCTAAATGGAAGGGAAACTGTGATCCAAATGATGGGATTAAATGCAACAGGTACTTTAATTTCTTTCTCAAGGCCAGAGCTCTGTTCTTTCTCAAGGCCACCAGACAAATTCTTCCGTTTCCTATATTAAGATTAGTAACATAAAAGATATGTTGTTACTAGCAGGAAACTTATAGGAGCAAGGTACTTTAGCAAAGGCCACGAAGCTGCAGAAACACATGATTCTTCATACCACACCGCGCGAGATTATGATGGCCATGGAACCCACACTCTATCCACTGCTGGAGGTCGTTTTGTTTCGGGGGCAAACTTGCTTGGTTCAGCTTATGGAACAGCGAAGGGAGGTTCGCCCAACTCGCGAGTCGCTTCATACAAGGTCTGCTGGCCCGGCTGTAGCGATGCTGATGTGTTGGCTGGCTATGAAGCTGCTATTCATGATGGGGTCGATATCCTCTCAGTGTCACTTGGATCCGGTCCGAGAGAATACTTTACTCATGGGAATGCAATTGGAGCATTTCTTGCCATGGAGAACGGGATTCTTGTAGTTGCCTCCGCCGGAAATGATGGACCTGACCCTGGAATGGTTGGGAATGTAGCTCCCTGGATTCTTACAGTTGCTTGTAGCACTATCAGTAGGGAGTTCACATCTAATGTCATCCTTGGAAACAACAAACAATACAAGGTTCGTTCTGTATGCTCATATCTTTAGCAAGTCCTTGTAAATTGTTCTACCTATCATGGGGCCCAGCAATTCGATATATTAATTTCTAAATAATCAGGGTGTGAGTTTCAATACCAACACTCAACCAGCTGGAAAGTTTTACCCCATGATCAATTCGGTGGATGCTAAAGCTGCCAATGTTTCCAGTAATCAAGCGTAAGAAGTAAACTACTTTTGTTCTCAGCCAAAATTACATTTTCTGTAGTTGTTAGGTTCATATTTCTTATCTTGTTGTATTTGGCAGAAAATATTGCTCTATCGGATCCCTTGACCCCTTGAAAGTTAAAGGAAAAATTGTATATTGTACTCGCAACGAAGATCCTGATGTAGAAAAGAGTCTGGTTGTTGCTCAGGCTGGTGGTGTTGGGGTGATACTTGCCAACCAATTGATAATTCGACAAATCCGACCTCGGGCACACTTTGTTCCTACTTCCGTTGTCTCTGCAGACGATGGACTTTCCATTTTAACTTATGTCTATAGTACAAAGTAAGGTCTCCGTTAATTGGCAATTCAGACAATTAAACTCGGTTGATTTCAGTCGACAATGCCCTGAACAATCTATCGTTTGTGATCCTGTGAATCTCTTGGAACTTCTCTTTTCACTCAGGTCACCTCTCGCTTACATAAGTGGCGCCACGGAGGTGGGAACAGTGGCTGCACCTGTCATGGCTGATTTTTCATCTCCTGGGCCTAACTTTATCACCCCAGAGATCCTTAAGGTACTCTTAATAGCTTCACATGAGCGTTTTAAAATACATGCTCAATATTATTTTTATAGTGAGAGTGCATGTGATGATTTCAGCCCGACATCACTGCACCTGGAGTCAATATTCTAGCTGCCTTCACAGGAGCATCAGGGCCAACTGACGTGCCAGGAGACCGGCGCCGAGTACATTTCAACTTTCTATCTGGAACCTCAATGGCATGCCCCCATGTTTCCGGAATCGCAGGTCTTCTCAAGACTATTCACCCTGATTGGAGTCCTGCTGCAATTAAATCTGCAATCATGACAACCGGTTAGTGCTTTTCTGCTCTTCGCATTAGCATCTCCAAGCTATTGGTGTACGAGGCACTGACAGCTTGAGTGGTTGCTTATGACATTTCAGCGACAACGATCAGTAATGTGAGGCAGCCTATTGCAAATGCTTTTCTTCTTGAGGCAAACCCATTGAATTATGGTGCCGGGCACATCTGGCCTAGCCGTGCAATGGACCCAGGCTTGGTCTATGACCTAACGACTAAAGATTACGTGAATTTTCTATGCTCCATTGGCTATAATTCAACCCAATTGTCACTTTTTATTGGTAAGCCATACACATGCCCGTCGCACAACAATGGTCTGCTGGATTTCAACTATCCATCCATTAGTGTCCCGAATCTCTCGAGCAAGACCACATTGTCCCGAACCTTGAAGAACGTGGGGCCTCCAAGCTTGTATAGAGTTAATATCAGGGCACCTGGAGGAATATCTGTGAAGGTTGAGCCAAGAAGCTTGAAGTTCGATAAGATAAACGAAGAGAAAATGTTCGAGGTCACTCTAGAGGCTAAGAAAGGGTTTAAGAGTGATGACTACGTGTTTGGAGAGATAACTTGGTCTGATGGGAAACACCAGGTAAGGAGTCCTGTTGTGGGGAAGAAGATGGAAGTAGTAGCCTAAGATTGAAGGACAATCACCGGGCGTATGGATTTGTAGGTGGAAGGCCAGCGTGTGGAGATCTATATATCTCCATGGTCACCAAATCGATCTTCAAATTCGCGTTCCATGTCATGACAAAATTGAAAGGCTTTAGGCTTTCATAATCGTAAGAATAAATTGATCAAAATAAAGGGCCAGTGAGAGCAACAAAATCACAAATTCTCTTTGCATGACTTGCTAGTCAAAAGTGGCTCTCAAAAACAACGCTTCCACCTCCATCACAATCCACGACCTGGTCTAAATTATCCCATCTCCAAACCAAACTCATAAGTGTAGCCTTTTATTGTTAAAAACAGCCATCAACGAAATTCTTCAATTAAAGCATGAATGCTCTATTCTTTAACTTCTTTTTTTATTTATAAAGAAGAATTTTGGGTCCAAGACCTCTTATAATATACATAAATGGGACTTGAGGCAAAAAATAAATTTAGTGTCTAGATGGAAAAGCAGATAAAGAAGAAACAAGAAATTCGATTAATGTCTCAATCGAAGGCTCAATCATGCATGCACTATAGGGTGAGGGACCAGAGCCCAGCGAGAGATTCCACATGGAGGAATCGTTGGGCTCATTACAGTGACAATAATGTCAAGTGTTTTTTTTTTTTTTTTGACTTTTGGGACATCTTCTTGGCTTCTAGATTTAGTTTGGTTGGCTAATCCAGACATGGATCTATGTAGTGGAAGTAAAACAAGAAGAGAGAAAGTGTGAGGGACCCCAAGAAAACAATTAATAAAAACCAAGGACGAATCTTGATGAAACCAAAGCTTCTGGGCAATTTCTTCTTTCGTAATCTCCATCATTCTCCTTTGAGAAAGCTTGATAGTAGAAAACAAGCAAAGCAGAGCAAGATAGTGGGGTGTGGACTGTGGTTGTTCAGTGGAGGTGGAGGAGATGACTTGACCTGACAGGCCGACACCCAACACCCAACACTGTTGCTAGGAGGTTTTTTATTCAATTTTTGTTGTAATTTGTAACTCAAAGAAAGGGTATTATTGAGAATTATTAATATAGGTGGTGTTTTAAAGTTTAATAATAATTAATTTTTTGAAGATTTTTTTAAAAAAGTATTATAATAATATTTTTTATTATTTAAAAATTATTTTTAATATTAACATATTAAAATATAAAAAATATAAATTTTAAAAAATCAATTTTTTAAAATATTTTTTAAATATAAAAACAAACATTCCAATAATAAATATCTCTTTTGTAACTCTAAATTGAAAATAAAGCTACTTGTCTCTATTTCCGTAGCCATATTCTCGAAACACGTTAAATCTTATGTTGTTTTCTTGTTTTCTATCGATAATAGCTGCAGGATTCATAGCAAATTTCCATAGTGTTTCTGTCACTGTTCTTTTCTTTTAAAGAACCAATCTTTTTGTTTGAAATTAAGAATTTGCAACAAACCCAGTAGAGTTTTGGAGAATTTGAAACAAACCCTTTTTAGTTTTGGTGAATCTGAGATAAACCCAGTTTTTCCTTTTTGTACCTTTTGATGCCATGCATGTTTATTAAAGGCAAGAACTGGAGAATCTGTGGCAGACCCATGTCACTTTCCAGGCTTGGATCTGCTTACTTTGATTGAATTGATTGGAGAAAGATGGATTCTTTTGGGTTTTCAAGGGTGAGGCAATGTTTCTTTTTAGCTTCTATTGTTAAATCAGCTGGTTGTTGATTTGTTTGGTCCTAATTGTGTTTATAGAATATCTAGTATTCAGTGAATTGTGCTGTTTATGCTAATAGAGGCATAATAAAATTTTGAATTGCTTGACAAAGCCATAAATAATCAGGTGAAGTGGTGTGATGCCTGAATTTTGTGGTTCAAGCCTGCTTCTTGGGCTTCCTGATGATGTGTTTGCCATCATATCACGGTCCCTTTCTCCAAGGGACATGTGTACTTTAAGTCTTTGCTGCCGAAGCTTATATGATCTTGTGGCATCCGAGAAAGTTTGGCGCACCCAATGTGACATGGTAGGAATTATCTCTCATCAGGATGTTATGGAGTGGCGGAAGGGTGTATCATCTTATAGGGCGTTGTGTCGCTTCCTTGTTAGTGTTAAGCCATTAATTGGAATTTGGGTTCACCAAAATCCCGAGCTTGGTAATGTAGTGTATGTCATGCCTGGTTTTGTATCTGTCGTTGGATGCCGGATTTTACCACAGGAGTTGGGCCCGTTAGGAATCGAGGAAGGTCCTATTTTATGGGCACCGGTGTTTGAAATAATAGGTGACCTTGATGGTTCTACCTCATTTTTCCTACATGGGGGAGAGAAAGGGAATGACCATGTTTATCCTGGTTCAGTCAAGTCTGTAGGGAGGAAATGCAATGTCCTGTTGCTTGAGGTTGAGCCTAGGCAACAGAAGGGTAAATTATTCCCTAATAAAAGCTTTGCTTATAACTCAGATAAGGAGCTAGCAAGAAAGCTTTCTAGGTCTCATAATGGACTGTCGTGGTCACAGAGGTTGATTATACAATGTGAGGCCAAGGTGCCCTTTAGCCGCTTGTCTTTTAGTGACAGAAGAAAGTTGATTAAGGTTGTCACAAGCCAAGTTGGTCAAAAGGTACCCGATTTGGAAAACAGGCTGCTATTTCCTCGGTTGAGGAATGATGAAGAGAATTTTCAGAAAGATATTGCACTCTTATTTGAACGGAGATCATTTCTTTTGAAAATTTGTAAGCTTGGTCAAGGCTTTAATTGGAAGGAAGCTCCTGAAGTGCCTTCTGATCCTACGCAACTGCAATGGAGTGAGATTAGAAAGAGTCTTGATCGGTCAAGTGGGTCTCTGAATGAGGATGATAATCAGATGCAATCCAACACAAAGAAAACCCTCGGTGGGTATCTCAGAGCATACATCAGACATATTTTGGGGAAGTCCCCCTCCGTAAATGGTAGCCACGCACATTCAAAGCACAGTTCTTCAAGCAGAGAGAGTAAACATGCACAGCTGCATGAGTTTTTAAGGTCAGGGGACACAATAGGGTTGACTTTACATGCCTCTAAGATGAGATTATCTTCTTATCGAGCATGGCCGAATATCCATGACAGTCAGTTTGCCCTATACAAATTACCCATGCGAGTTCCAAGAGCTGATCAAGAATATGCTGGTTTATGGGGAGGGACTTTTGGTTGGCCTCCCGGGAAGCCCACTGAAGACAAGCCTGGAAAAGCTCTGTTCTTTCTTTTGATCACTTACGAGGAGTCTGAGGGACAAAGAAATCTCATTGCTACCAAGATATTAGAAGGCACCCACTATGTTCTGCATCCAAATGGCTCAGCAATGTTCGTTGTAAATATTGATGAGCCTTCACAGGATCCATTTCCTTGGGATGTTGATGCAAATTCCTTTCCTTTGTCCTTTAAGCATGCATTTGCAGGGGAGGGTATAGCGAATGGGTATGGTTTCAGATATCCAGGCTCAAAGCCTGGTTCCCTCTTTGTAATTCAAAATGGTCTTCTTGCCTTTGTTTGGAAGGAGTCGAGAGCTGTCTTGAACATGCAAAGACTGAACTTACAAGAACTTTTGAAGAAAGGTGAACGGGTGCCTGCTTTACCTCCTAGTGACAACTTTTCATACTTGACCAAGTCCTACTCAAATGTCTTTGCTGGCTTCTCAACTGCCTCAACTTGTTTGCCTTCACCAAGGTAGGTCTTCTTTATTGGATGCTTATTTTCATTTTCTTTATCTTTTGTTTTCTGGTAAATAAATATCAAATTGTTATTTTGCAGTCTTACTTTACTTTATCTAAACTAGATGGTTCGTGTCATTATGTTTTACTGTTCCAGTTGTTCTTGAGCTATCAACCAATTTATTTGTAATTGCTCCTTCTCCGTAAGTCATGTGGATATCTGTAAAAAACGTTTTGGATATTGTGTGAAAGTCACAAAAAAAGTGAGAAGGTATGGACAACTGAGGTGGCTAAAGGAATTAGCTATGAGATGTAATGTGATGGTTTCCACCATGTTCTGTTTCTGAATAAAATGAGAACTTATTGTTTGATGGCTGATTAACCAAAATCAGGTTCTAGGATTTCCTTCAGAGCACAGTGTTCATGTTTCTAACTTTGTCAATGAGGCATGTTTCCTAGCATTTTGATCTTAATTTCCGTGATTCTTGTATGGATGCGATGTGCTGATGAAGCTCTTCAAGTGGGCTAGCCAATTGTTTAGCAACTTTGTAATCACACTTTTTTTATGTATTTCCAAAATCATCATCATGCCATCACAGCAGGGAAGTCTGAAAATTCAGCCAAGCCTTCTCTATGTGACCTTAGTTTGAGTTTGAAAAGAGATAGTTCTTTTTATTATTTTGCTTAATTGAAGATGCTATTCTTTTATTCAAAACTATAATGCCATTATGCATGATTCAGAAAGTAGGCTACTGGGTGAAAGGAGATTTTAGTTCCCTTTTCCGCTCTATTTTGACTGCCACTGTTTCTTCATGCTTTTGGAAGACCAGACAAGATGAAACATACAGTCTTTGACCTGTTACATACTATATTTCATTTCCACAGTTGATTTCTTTTCATAATTTAGTATGGTGCTCAATCACTCCTTGTTCTCTGTTGTAACTTGCGCGAGTCATTCCGTTGGAATCTGGATCATTGTCATATGCTTTTATGCTCGAGCTTGGACTGTACAACTTTTAAGTTCAGAAGCAGCCACATGTTTGATGCTCTTCAGTTTCTTGTGTATGCTGCATCAGTCTTTCTGTGCAAGGCAAGGGATAAAAAATGATTCTAGGAAACTCGCCTCAGGCTTTGCATTCAAGGCAAGGTTTAAGAAATGAGTCTCTGTTGAGTTTTCAGTGGTTAACCTCTTGTACTCTACTTTCCCTACACACTGAATTGATTCCAAAATATTCATTCTGGGAAACTAATCTAGAGTACTGCTTTTGGTAAAGTGTTACGCAAAGTTAAGTCTAAGAATGATGTGCTATCTGACAAGAGAGCATTCAATCAATGCTTCTCAGATGTGTTCCCATGTTTCTCTGACAGGCAAAAAAATTTATAGGCGCTGAAAGCAAAGTCCATAAACCAAAGGGTCACTACAAATTCATAAAAGCTGAAGTGTCCTTGGTTGCTGCAGCTGGCGGTTCGAATTCCTTTTCCACAGGCACCAAGCTGTTGTTCATTGATGATGAAAGTGGTCTTCAATGTTCCATGCTTCCACGATACCCTCCTCTTGGATTATAAAGGTTAAGGTGATTCTTATGTATCCTAAATAAAGACAAGCATTGAATAAGATTAGATTATTTTTATGATAATAAGCATAAGGTATAAGCTTCTATAATTATAAGTAGATAATGGGGTGTATTAAGTTATGATTGGTAGAAGGATGAGAGATTGAACAAACTACTTTGCTAAATGCATTTGGATGGTATAATTGGAAATGGAAATGTCCCCTTTTTAGTGTTTTTTCTTTCTTTTCTTTTTTTTAATTTTATTCAATCTGTGGTGTATGCATTGTAATTGTTTCCATCTCCTCCAAACTGCCTTCTCTGATTCCAGGGACCTGCTGTTGTGTTGTTGTTCTTGCATGAATGTCTTACAGCAAAGTTTTTTAAACAACTGAATATGAGTGAGGGTTTATTTTGGATTGTGATAGTGGTAACGATTCAAAATTCTTTTCGTTTAGAAATACATTAAAATAAATTTTTTTATTTTTTAAAAATTATTTTTGATATTAGCATATCAAAACGATTTGAAAACATAAAAAAAATTATTTTAAAAAAAATTAAAATTTTTAGAAAAATAATTTACACCGCTATCCCAAACATATCCTTAAATCATAATTTTAGACCCTGTGTTTTTATGATTATGGAAGTGAAAGAGTCTTTCTGGTTTTGAAAATTATAAGTTTAATTTTGAATTTTTAAAAAAATTAATTTGATTTTTTTAAAATAAAAACCGAACCAAAAATCATTAGCATGAGTAAAATTCTACTTAAAACCTTATCTTCTTAATTATATTATGTTTAAGAACTTTATTATTAAATACATTGGTTTCAAAACACTTCAATAATTAACAATTAAAATAACCATACTCAAAAATAACTTGCAATAGATTTGAAGGACTAATTTGCACCTCTTACAAATAGAAGTACCCAATATTGAATATGCGGATTCCAGTTGTCGGTTCGCGAATAAAAAATGGAAAATAATATATATAAAAACAACTACAAGGCTGTTGCGTTTTGCGTTTTGTGTTTCTCCTTCTCTCCATCCTTCCACTTTTAAAAACGACACCAACCTCCGCCATGAGCACCACCGCAACAACCGTCAGAACCGCCGCTGCAATGAGACCACCACCGCCTGCCTCTGCAACCACAACCATCCTAGAAAACCCCACCCAACAACAACCACAAACCCTAACTTTGCGATTAAATCGACCGAAAAAGAAAGTTTCGTGGAAAGAAGGCACCGTAGACAACGAGTTTATGCAAAAAAAAAGTTCCAAAATTTGCTGTATATTTCACAAGGAGAAGCCCTTCGATGAGGATGACAGCGATGACGATGATTGCAATCACGATCATCATCATCACGATCATAAATCCGACGGTGCTTGTTCTTCCTCTCAAAAAAACGGCGGTGATTGATTGCAGTTTTTGTTTGTTATTGAAATGTAGAAAAGGAGTTTTTCTTTTTTTAGGCTATTGTTGTGTTGGGTTTAAGAAGAAATTGAGAAATCTTAATTTTTCCTGTCCATGGTGAAGTGGGTGGTGTGTTTGGCTATTCTCAATATGAATTTTCTTATTAATGAATGAGAATCTTAATTTGGCTAATATAATTTCTTTGTTATTTTTGTGGGTTTTTGATAGATCTACCCCGCATTGTTCTTGATGAATGGATTTTGATACATAGAAATAGTGCTCGATGAAAATCTTCACGGAGCAATTGAGGCTCTGTTCGCCGGTAATTTACCAATTTTGTATGAGAGAACTAATAGTTTGGCTTAGCATGAAAGTTAATTATATAGGGCTGAACCCCGTTTTGCTTTGCTTCGGGGGCTTGTTAATGGTCGATTCAACCCTGAGATTTGGTGGTTGCTTCCGGGGAGGCATCTTGTTTTGGTATTGAAATCAAATTGTTATATGTTGTTCATCCTGTTGATTGATTGTTGAAAACTTGCTTTTTTCTGTCGAGATAGAACCGAAACCTTGTTGCTTGCTTGCTTGCTTGCTTTTGATGGAGGTAGCATTTTACAGTTGTCTTTGTGATGTGAATACTGAATAGCATATTGCCCTCAACTCCGAGCACCGTTTACTTGCAGGATATTGATGAATACAGCAGTGCAGTGATGGGGGGTGGGTATGAGTTAATGCTGCATAGATTATTGAAGAGGAACAAATTGGGGGGGTACACTTCCATCTAGAGGTGATGGTGGTTGTGTGGGCAGCTCGCAGGCATTTGAATTACACCTGCCTAAGTAGAAGCCATTTATTGCACAAGCTGTAGATTCATCTGTAGTTTCATGTCATAGTTTGATGTTTTTTAAAATGTTTTTTTATTATTAAAAATTATATTTTTTATTTTTTAAAATTAATTTTTTATATTAACATATTAAAATAATTCAAAGACATAAAAAAATTAATTTAAAACTAAAAAAAGTTAAAAAGTTTTAAAAATACAATTGAGTCTTAGATATTTAAGAATATGGTAATAATTTTTTTTTAAATGTTTTTTAAAAAATATATATTAAAATAATATTAATTTTTTATAAAATTTATTTTTAATATTAGTATATTAAAATGATATACGGTTACTGCAATACTATATATAAAAGATCCTGTCATGTAATACAGCAAAAAAGAACTACAGGTATCCATCGCAACTTGACTATCAGTCTACTTAAAAAAAAAAAAAACACTTGTGACTATTGGACGGAAAAACATCTCGAGTAACCTGATCTTTAGTAGCAGCGATGATTCTTGGAAGAGAGGTCAACTTGGCCATCCTTAAATCACAAGATCTCTGATTAAAGCTAAAATATTTTCTTTGTTTTCGCACATTAGAGGGTTGCTGTCACCTTTTCTTTTCCCTGAATATGATTAATTTATAGGGTACAACAAGAAGTAGACATGCTACTTTTTTTCTAATCACCAAAATTGCGAGTCGCTCTCTTGCACAGATTAATTTGGCCTCCTTGTTCCTTGTTTTTGCACGTTTGAGGGTTGCTGTCACCTTCTCTTTTCCCTGAATATGATTAATCCTGCTTAATACGTAAAGAATCCCGCTTGTTTATAGGGTACAACAAGAAGTAGACATGCTACTCTTGTTATAGTCCTCCAAATTGCAGGTCGCTCTCCTGCATAATTTAATTTGGTCTCCTTGTAAACTCAGAATGCATGGCATGATATATACATCCTTCACTCGGTCTTCGAAACATTAACAGGCACATATTCTATCAGACTTCACAAGATTTAACATGGCAGGTTTGTTTGACAATCAGGCAGCTATATATGTGGATGTAAGGCCAAGATATCCAAGCGAATGGTTCTCAATGTTGGCTGCTCTCACCCCTGACAACTCTTTAGCTTGGGATGTTGGCACTGGCAATGGTCAAGCGGCTGTCGGTGTAAGTTCTCTCTCTGTCTCTCACTCTCTTGAGCTACAGCTAAATAAATTGA
Source organism: Populus nigra (assembly GCF_951802175.1). NCBI lineage: Eukaryota > Viridiplantae > Streptophyta > Magnoliopsida > Malpighiales > Salicaceae > Populus > Populus nigra. The sequence goes on from NC_084865.1 coordinate 3,127,887, forward strand.
GAGATGAACAATCGTAGCCATCACTTTTAAGAATCTTATACTGACATCAGATCGTAGACAAGACCAGACATAGGATACTTTTTAAGACTCTCAAATTCTCTACTCTTGACAGACCTCATTAGACTGATGATTTGGCGTGAATCAGCATGCACTTGTGCTTGACATTACTTTGTATTGTAAGTTTTTCTATTTAATTAGTAAGAGATGGTTTTCATTTTCAGGTTGCTGAACACTACAAGCAAGTGATAGCAACTGACATAAGTGAAGAGCAATTAAAGCATGCCATACCACATCCCCATGTTCATTACTTGCATACCCCGTTAATGATGTCTGATGATGAATTAGTTCATTTACTTGGAGGTGAGAATTCGGTTGATCTCATTACTGTGGCTTCAGCTGTGCATTGGTTTGATCTAGAAAAGTTCTATCCAATCGTCAAGCGCGTTCTTAGAAAGCCAGGAGGCATATTTGCTGTTTGGTGCTACTCGAGAATCAAGTTTAGCCCAGAAATTGATGTTCTCTTAGCGGTCCACTTCGAGAGAACCTTTCCTTTTCAAAACCCTAATTTCAAGCATGCATTAGAGTGTTACAAGACGCTTCCATTTCCTTTTGAAAGTGTAGGTGTTGGATGTGAGGGTCAGCCGCTGGAACTGGACATGGAAAAGAAGATGTCGTTTCAGGGACTCTTGAAGTTTTTCAGGTCATTGTCAGCATTCAATACAGCCAAGGGACAAGGTGTGGATTTATTGTCTGACGAGGTTGTTCAGGAACTTGAGAGTGCATGGGGTGGGCCTGAAGTGGTTAGAACTGTTATCTATACGACATATATGCTTGCAGGGAAAGTAAAGCTCTAATTAATTAGTGAAAATGATGAATACAGTAATGTTACTCCCTTCAGAGGTTTGAAGTTCGAGCTTCATTGTACTTCAATTCTTGTTTAACATAAAATAATTGAATAACAATGTTTGTATTAATTAGTACTTCGCAAATTTCACTGTTTTGGATTGTTCTTTACTTCAAAACTAACGAGTTTTGGATTGTTCTTACAGTTTCACTCCTTCAATAGATATGTATCATCGATCATTCGTAGAAGATAAGAATATACATGTTTGTTTGACAAGCAGGCAGCAATATATTTGGATGCTAGCTAGACCAGATCATCCAAATGAATATTGGGTTGGGTTTGCATTTTTGTTAAACAAACTTTATCTTTACTTTAAATTTGTTAATCAAAATATATTAAATTTATTAATTAAATATAATTAAATATTAAAGATAAAAAAAAGTATTAATAATAAATAATTTTTTTATAAATAAAATCAATATATATTACATATATATTACATGTAATCAACTGATTTGCTCGAGCATATTCACTAAAGATAAATGCATGATAGCTCTCTTGTCTCCCTCTTTGAACTTTTCTTTCTTTATTGTTTTCACTTTAGATGGAGGACACACTCAAGCTCATAAATATCTATAATTTCCATATGTGCAAGGGTGAATATCACCAGATTAAGACTTCATTGATAAAAACCTAAACTCTCATGCATTGTTTGCATCGTGATGGAAGAATTAGAAATAAATCTACGCGAAGCCATTTGATGTTCTTAAAATTTCTATCGTGTCAGCCTATTCAGAAAACCATTTGTCATAAATAAATATTGGTGTGTCCCAAGAGGCTCTTGCACTAATGTATTTCATTCTAAGGTTTGCTTACGCTGAGAAAAATTTGTTAACGCCAGGTCGATGAGCTTTATGAACAAGAGATGGCACCAGTATAAGTGAACAGCATTTAAAACATACTACGCAACATCCTAGAGCCCGACTCTTGATGATGAGCTAGTGAACTTAATTGATAGGTGGTGAAGGTCCTATTGCTTTGATCACAGTAGCTGAAGCTGTGAATTCGTTTGACTTGCCAAAGTTCTACTTAGCTGTTACTCGAGTTGTAGAAGAACAAGGAGGTATAATTGCAGTACTTTCGGGCTGCAATGACGTGAAGGTAAGGCCTACATTTGATGTAGTCATGGTGTGTTTGGTGTTGTGGAATCTTTCATGGTTGTAATTTGAAAATTTAAGCTTAAGAAAAGCTACACTTGTAAAAAAAGTTTAACCAAGATTTCAAGAGATAGTTTGTAGTGAGATTTATACAAAATTATGCTGTGTGTTGATTAACTAAACACTTTCAAATATGTGATTGGGGCAAAACACAGTCCACACCACATTATAAAAACAAACGGATCCTACAAGGTCTACATGCGTGCTGGAAAGTTCAGGCCGTGACTTCTCTTTTCCTTTGTTAGGCCATGAGCTTGTGAACCTGCGTAGAATACAGAGGGAATCCAAGCAAAAGCAGCTTGGAAGAAGCAGGAAATATACAATTACGAAACAAGCAAATGTTTAGGCCATAAAATGTAAAACATCCACAAATTTAGTTAGACCATCAGAATGATTTGCTTCTTCTCATAGAATCTGATCAATATTCTGCAATCCTCAGGTTCCAGGACCGCGCTGCTGCGCTGCTACCAATTGCTGCATGTACGAGAGAGAGATAGAGAAACTTCATTAATAATTATTCCCAAGGATTTCCTTGGACACTCCATAAACTATGACAACCCAAAGCTGTCTTGTGCCTCAGAATTATTCCTAGCAGCACTCTGCCTCTTCCACAGAATGGAAAAGAAAGATTCTGTGCTCTGTTAGACATTGATACGCCTCAGAGCTAAAGAGTTACATGACCACTAACAATTTCTGTAAATTTAATGGTGCATTAATGTTACCAATATGTAACAAAAAAGGGGGGTTGCATTTTCTGAGAATTTTGCATCTGCTAGTAGCATTCAGCACCGTTTAGTCATTGATAGCCTTCCTGGTGTAACACAAGTACCGTTCCCTTGTTTATGTGCTATGAGCATGTTCTTGAAGGTACGTCGCTTCTGATTTGATTTGTGTGTTTGTATTTAAATGATAGCTTCCAGCTTGGGCTGGAAAGTATCATGGGCAATAACTGGCTACATTTGTGGGTGTTGCAGCAAATTAATATGATACCATTGTTAGAAATTAATATCCAACCTCGTAATGTTCATAGCCTGGGTGAAGGAATCATGCCATGGTGATACTGTCTAATTTCCATAGTTTTTAATCTGGAAAAACAGTGCCATTTGTTTCCTTGATGATGGTCAATCTCTTCCCCTTTCTTTTGGTTGCATCTGGTTGAAGGAATTGTATTATCATGGTCAATCATGGTATCGACAAAAGTTCACTAGGAAGGCAGTTGTTGCTTGCTCTCCTGGTCAATATTGCTACTCTCTTCTCTCCCTTTGCCTTCGTTTTTCTTCGTGTCAAGAACACTGGTTTCCCTCGGTGTTTCCATTAAATATTTACTTGTCTAATATTTGACAGATCATAGCGGAAATGGAGGCGCGTTTTGGAATTCCGATCATTGAAGAACTAGTAGAATTGGTTGAAGAGGTGTTGCCACCTCCTCCAGGCGGACCAAAAGCTGAAGGAGGGATAGATGATAACGAAGAAGAAGATGGAGACGGGAAAGAGAATGACGAGGGAAAAAAAGCTGCAGACGAGGAAGAACCAGGAACAAGTTGAGGCCAGATGCCCAGATGTACAGGATTGTCCTAGCAGAAACTAATCAAAATTTAATTTTGTTTTTAAAAAAAATTAATTTTTTTTAATATTTTCAAATTGTTTTAACGGCTACACAAAAACACCAGCAGTACACATGGTATCTTTTATAGCACATAGTTTTGTTGAATCCATTACCCACGGGTTCAACCAGTGGGTAATGGATTCAACAAACCCATTGCCGCACTCCGCATTTCCAGACACGCCCTCGATCAAAAACCCACGGCACACTGGAAGAAGCTGCCAAACCAAAACCAGTGGAAGGACGTGGGCATTGGTTCTATGTTTATTACCATTAGAAGAAGGTACAATCAATCTAGTCAACATTAAGCAGTAACATCCCTTGTTGATAGTGTCTTGATCAAAGCTGGTTGTGACAAGCCAACAAGTAAATATGTTTCTTTTTCCACTGAAAATCTTCTCTTTACTCGCGCTCTTCTCCTTCACTTTCCCACACACCTCCTCCTCCACCGCAGCCGGAGGCGACGGCGCTACCGTATGCATCATCGGCAGCGGAATAGGAGGCGCTTCAGTCGCCCACTTCCTCCGCCGGCACTCCACCAACCACCATCCAAAAATCCTAATATTCGAAAGACACGCCATCGTCGGCGGTCGGATAGCCTCCGTGACAATCGGCGGCGACGCCTTCGAGGCCGGAGCTTCAATTCTCCACCCCAAAAACTACCACGCCTCGAACTATACTAATTTACTAAACTTGACGAGGAAGATACCATCCAGTTCAGAGGGTTCTTTTTCATTGGGGATTTGGGACGGGAATGGGTTTGTTGTTAAAACCCTAAATCTGAAGTCAAAGTGGGGAATTGTGAACAAGATTGTGTCTTTTTTTAATGGGGCTTCTCTGTTTATGAGATATGGGTTTTCACTTGTAAAAATGGAAGGCTTTGTGGACGAGACAGTGAATAAGTTTTTGAAGTATTATGAAGGAGTGGAAACAAGGCCTGTGTTTGAGAGTGTTGAGGAGATGTTGAAGTGGGCTGGTTTGTTTAATCTTACAGGAAAGAGTTTGAAGGAGGAGCTGGTTGATGGTGTTAAATTGGCTCCTTTGTTGATTAAAGAATTGGTCACTGTAAGGATTTCCTTCTTCTTCTACCTCTTTTTCCCCTCACTTTGGCCGATTGGCTTCGAATTCTTTTCGTAGTTTGTTTAGTTTAGTTTAGTTAGTGTGATTAGAAAAGGGATTGGCTTGTGTAGTTGTGTGTGATTTCCTCGTTTGCTTTCTTTTTATGCCAAGACAAAAACACATAACGTAAATGCCAATTCATGCATGAAGGAGATTAAATACAGTGAATTGGACTCCTAGAAATTATTGGAACAGTAGTGATGAGATAAAGTGCTCGTATTTTGATGAACTTTTATCGAGTTTGTTTTTTGAATTGACTCCCTTTTGTGTTCATAGTGACTGCCTTCACTTGTAGTTGTTGTGAACTATGTGCTAAAACATACAGTGTTTTTTTTTCCTGTAGAATCACTATTCACAACCTCACATTTCAATGTTCACTGTTAAAGGTTTCACCATGGAAACACTATTTACACACTCACATTTCACGTTCAAACATCTATTCACTGTCAATTTTTTCCTTTTTTTAGTTCCTGAAGTTTTTTATTATTTGCATTTCGGTCATTAGACTTTATTCCTTTTCAATTTCATTCTTTCAAGTTATGTTTTAGTACATAGTTAATAATTTGTCCTTGTAAGTTTTATGGTAGAAGCACTGCTCACACACTCACGTTTCACTATTCACACTTCTATTCGTTGTCAATTTTTACCTTTTAGGTCCTTGAATTTTTCATTATTTACCTTTTAGTCATTAGACTTTATTCCTTGTATTGGCATGGTGTGCTGGGATCAGTTTATATTTACATACTCTTGCGTATCCAATATGTAATTAAACATTCTAATGTTGAATTAAAAATCAATATTATGAAATAAAAGTTTAGGTTATGATTAAAAAAAACTGGAAAAAAGGACCAAAATTAACATAAAAAAAGGGAGCCTTTTAATTATCATTGTCCAAAAGGAATGAAAAACTTCAAATTGGTCCTTGAAATTTCCAATTATTCATTTGTTGGTCCCTATAATTTTAAGTTCTATCTTTTGCTTCTTATAAGGAAGATTAGCTCCCGCTTTAATCTATGATTAGAATTAACAACTCTTTTTCAATATATGGGTTCATATATTTTTCATTTTATTTTATTAAGTATCTTTTTGTTTCTCAATTAAAAAAAAAATCATGATATCGAAAAACGCATCCATAACATTGTTGCTCTTTTCTCTGGTGCTAAAAATTAACTTGGAATCCTATTTGCAATGTGGTGCAGGTGGGCTGGCTAATTTACCGTATTACCTGTGACATCAAATGCCATTTTGGCTTAGCCGATGTGGTTGCAATGGCAAAACCATAATTGGCAACAGCAATCTCACTAAATGTTACCCCTTCCAATATAAAACCATTACCCAGTTATGATGCAACCAGTGAGTCTTAGGAGTAAGGATTGAGGATTGTACCTATCCTTCAACATTTTTACATGAAGTGACTCGACTCCACTTGAGACTCAAACTTGCCACTCTTGTTGTTAGTAGCCTAAGCTTCCTACTATTGCACAAAAAACTTGCTCCTATTGATTTGTCTTTTCTGCTTATGAATCTTTTGAAGTGAGGTTCAGGCCTTCTATGCTATTGATTTTCCTAATTTTTTTCATGCTATTGGTTCCTTGCTAATATGTTTTATCTATTTTGTGAAAATAAGCGTTATCTAATTTGTAAAAAAAAGGTTGTCCATGCTTTCATTTCATTATTTTTTTTCTTCCTTTAACAACCATTCTCTCCTTTAAAAGTAAAAAATGGAGAGACCAGACAGATTATTTAGAACGGCAGTTTCCTGAACCTCTAGTTTGCTAGTCAGAAGCACCTTAGATGTGCGTGTGGCAAGTAGAATCTCATAATGTGCAAGTGCTATGGAAGATGTGGTGATGTCATTAGATTCTGACATGCCAAGATGTGAAATTGACTCATAATTGGGTAGTTTAACCGAGTTCTGAAGATTTATTGACAACTCAGAATTCTGTTGGGTTTGCATGCAGGTCATTACACGAATTAATTATGGTCAAGGTGTCAACATCAGTGGACTTGCCGGAGCAGTTTCCTTGGCAGGATCTGGTGGTGGTTTATGGGCTGTTGAAGGAGGGAACTGGCAGATGGCTGCTGGACTAATTAATATTTCAGATGTTGAACTGTATCTCCATGAAGAAATTGATTCCATCTCTTATCTTGGAGAATATTATGAGCTCAACTCCACAAAAGGAAATACATACTCATGTGAAGTCACAGTGGTTGCTATACCACTAGATGAATCGAGTATTCAATTTTCACCTCCAGTTTCAGTTCCTATGAGGCAATTACAGCGCACACATGCAACTTTTGTGAGGGGCCTTGTAAATCCTGTAAGTATCATAGCAATTACAAATTTCACGCTCCTTTACGGCTTTCTGCTCATAAGTGTACTCCTCCTCTACGAGTTGTTCTCTTGCCAGCCCTTCTTTCCTTCTATATGATAGTTTATACTTTATTCATTAAATTCTGGTGTTTGTCATGGACAAAGGTATATTTTGGCCTGAAAGCTGTTTCAGAAATTCCAGAACTGGTGGCCACAATAGAGGACCCTCGTCTTCCTTTCACAAGCATTTCAATCCTCAAGTGTTACAATGAGACAGATATGACATACAAAATATTCTCTCGTCAAGCAATGACTGATGCATTACTGGATAGCATCTTTAGGTACTACTTTCAATTGCCCTTAAATGTTTAATCCTTTCATTGGAAAATGAGGATCATAATAATTTCCTTAATGGTTACTGCGAAAGATTTTTATTGTGCTAATAATGTTTGTTGTGCTACTGGCTAACCTATCGCCAGTCATAGTGTATGGTTGTATCTGGTTTCACTTGTGAACTTTTTAAATAATTTTGGTGTGTGATTAAGACCCTTTTTCATGAGAACTGGAAATATTTAACAAAAATTGTGCAGATTTGCTGAATTAATATATACAGTCCATTCAAACTCACCCCCAATTATTAAATTATGTATTTTGATGCAAAAAACTTGATCTGCTCTGTACTGATTGATGTTTATTGCCGCTACTGGTAGTGTGAGGAAGGATACCGTTCGAATAAACTGGGGCGCATACCCTCATTACAAGGCTCCTGAAAAATTCGCACCCTTTATTTTGGATGGTAAGCATTTGTACTATGTGAACGCTTTTGAGAATGTAGCCAGCACCGTGGAGACAAGTGCTGTTGCAGCTGAAAATATAGCGCGACTCATCCTGTCAAGATTTTTTGGCAAGGATTCCTCATGTCCATCAGCCATAAAGAGAACCTCCTGTTCCAGTGCAGAGGCGTTGCATTCAGATACGTGATTCGTATGCATGACACTGAGAATATAAGGGTTTTTTCTTTTTCTTTTTTGTGAATGTAAATCAAGATCAGTAGATATGTGAACTTGTATTATACAACAGAATTTCCTTGAAGCAATCAAAGCAGCTTACTGAATGTATAAATAGACAAAGCAATAATACTGTGTACAAATTAATGATGAGTTATGTTATTTTTAGTAGATATTTTATGTGATTTGCCCTTATTCCGGGAAAATTGCGTTTTGGTATGATTTTTGATAAATGAAGACACCGTGCAGATGGGAAGATGGCAGCCCTCTAGCTCACTAATTTTTATTTTCCCATAGATTTACAGATCTCAGCTCTCGTGATGCCTAGAGACCTTTACCCATCTCAAACTCGCTCTATAAAGAAATGGATTTAGGCTATTCTTAGGGGTTGGGTTAACCTTAGCTACCAAAATATATCAGTCTGGCCCGTCAAGTATCTAAAAATATTATTAAAAAATAATATAAATTATATTTTAAAATTAAAATATTATATAAAAAGTTAAACTATTGGATTGAGATGGTTTTTTATATAGTATCAGAACCTTGATAATCAAGTGATCACGAGTTCGAATCTTACCATCTTTATTTATTTGATAAAAATTAAGCATAGCTACCAAAATCTATCAGTCTGGCCCGTCAAGTATCTAAAAATATTATTAAAAAATAATATAAATTATATTTTAAAATTAAAATGTTATATAAAAGGTTAAACTATTGGATTAAGATGGTTTTTTATATAGTATCAGAACCTTGATAATCAAGTGATCACGAGTTCGAATCTCACCATCTTTATTTATTTAATAAAAATTAAGCATATAATAATATGAGCTTGTGCAAGTTTCAAGTTCAAAGAGTTTTTATTTAAGAGAATGTGTTAAAAAATAATATAACTTATATTATAAAATTAAAATTTTATCTAAAAATTTAAGTTATTGGGTTGAGGTGTTTTTTATAGGCTGAAGATGGAAACCAAGCATGCGGCCTTGAAGCATCAAAATTTCTTTGCTGACACAAACTAGCGCAGCTGAAAGTTGGAAACAATTTTCGATATTTAGCTTGGATCCTGATGTGTTAAACGCTTGAGGCCATATACTACAGGTCCATATGGTATTCATGTTCTCATCTGCGATCATTCCTTTGAAGAGGGGCGGAGCTGAAAATATATAATAAGGAGGGTTAAAACTCAAAATATAATTTATTATTAAAAAATTTATCTATTTAAAATAAAAATATATTATATTATCCTATATTTAAACACTAAAAATACAAAAATTTAAAATATTTTGCAGGACCGGTCCCTGCCCGCCTCCCTCTGGTTCCGCCCCTGCCTTTCAAGAGTTTATGTCGTGCACTAAATCTGTTGCCCCTTGAAAGAACTTCGACTCCAACTGGAAGTCCCAATAATCTGATCAAAGAGAATATTTTACCTGAGAGAGCTATTTGAAATGTCAAATTTCATCTAGCGTGCTGCTTCTGGTTTGCAAGCATTGTAACTTGGTGTTGCGCATGTGAAAGATGCTAGGACTTCAATGGATGAGATCAATGAGCAAACAGAGAACATGAAACAGATTCAAGAAGCATTATCATCCCCCATTGGAGCATCTAAATAGTTGGACAATTTCAGGATGAATTGGAGGCAGAACTTGAAGAACAGGAAAGAAGCTGAATTGGAAGAACAACTTCTTCTTCAGCCAGCAACAACAGCTCTTTCATGTTTTGATTGATTTCAAACACCTTCTTAGCTAAAGATGAGGAGCATGGATATGAATAATATATACTTGAATGTTCATCTAATGTATAAAAATAAGAAAACAAATACTCATGACTCCCTGTTATAGAGAGCATTGATGTGATCATATCTTTTAAACAGCTAGCTAAAATGGCTTTTCAGCTAAATTTAGCTAGAAAATAGATAGCATGAATGTAGATAGTTGATGTATTAGCTGCTTAGAATTGATGGCCACCCATGATTTGTTTTTGACAAATCTTTTATAGCACTATGTTATTTTATCATTGATTAATTTTGAAATCAATTGGTTAACATTCTTCATGGTCAACATTCTCGATCATGGCTCATCAATCAAATGTGCATTTATTTCATTAGTCTTGGCGAAGGGTTTCCTCATATAGCAATTTATGCCGACGGAGTTTTATGATTTCGGTTTATGAAGTTTTCAATTAAGTGCCTTGAAACTTCATCACGTGTGTTGGTGATGGTCTCCTGGATCCAATATGCTGGTTTGATGGTTTGAGTATTTGGATAGGGAATGATAACACGTTTATGTTAGTATTTTGTTCCTAGAAACTGAAAGAGTATAGGATTGATGATTAAGTTAGTAATTTTATAATAAAAATTGTAATAAATAAGAAACTAAACATTAAATTTTAAGATCTCTTGGTTTGTTATGTGATAAACGCTTTGAGAATGTATGATAAGAGAATGAAGATCGTGAATGTTTTATCAAGATGGTTTGAAAGGTATTTATAATTTTTGTACTTTGAACTTTATTGTTTTGCTCAAGGGGTTAAAAATCTTTTCCTCTTGAATATCTTAGTAAAAAAAAATCATTTATATCAATACTTATGATGATGGAAATGTTTTCTTACACAATATTAATATTGATGAGAATTATCCTTTCACATCAATAGTGCTGACGGATAAATAGTTGAACCATGAAAAAGTTTTATTTCTTATTTCGTACACAACATTAATATTAATGAAAATAACTTTTTCATAGCATTAATGTCAATTGAGATATAATCAATTCTTAAATGACTTTTATATATCTATAAGTGTAGAGAAATAATTACCTTAAACTCTTAGTATTTCAGGTTAAGAATCCTAAGGATAACCTCGTGACCCAACATGAGACCATTAAAGACCATTAATTATATGTTTGGATCTAGAATGATTCTAAACTCAATGATGTTGGGTTCAACATCTTTTGAAACCCAAATATACTAGAGATCAATGCATAAGTCGAGTTCAAGGAAATTGGGCATAGTATTTTGTCAAGCCCATAAGCATTTGGGCTCGGTTGAGACCAAAAGAGTTAGTTCAATATCTTATTAGATTTATAGATATTTGAATTCAGTACATAATCAAATCTAAAAAAATTAGATCTGTTATCTTATCAAACCCATGCTTAGACTTAAACATAGCCAAGTTCAGAAAAATTAAATCTAAATGATATCCATAAACATTTAAGCTCAGCAATAGCCGATCACTTCCCAGACTTTGAACCTTCTAATCATGAGCCTTTCAAGCGTGTTTTCAATAAAAATATTTCATGTTGATCCATCAAATGTCTTTCTTCTATATGCGTTGGCTTAAATGTTAACTTCTAAAAAGAAACTAACATCTCTGTCTTGCAACAGGACGATTAATCATCTAACCATGACTCCACGCTTTTGAGCAGCTCTGTCAAGATTGCATTCTTCTTCTTTTTTGGCAGTTCTTCGTGGAGAATGATTATTGTCTCAGTTATTCCAACATTATATCGTCTCCCTTTGCTAATCACATGAATTTTTATTTTTTTTTAGTTTAATATGAATATTCAAGTCAATTTATACATATCTTGATTAATTTTATGAACTTTAAAATTAACTACTATATAAATTTTTAATAGTTATCATGTAAACAATCAGAGCAATCCACGAGAATACATTGGGTTTTTCTCTCTTGTTCCTCGTGGTTTATTTTGTTCCATCAGTCTCAAAAATATATAAATGGTTGACCTGCTAATTTCAGATCAGTCATGCAAAAAATATATAAATATAAGGATTCAATATGAGAATTTTGAAAGCTAGAAGCACTAGGTAATTATTTCTCAAGCATTTAGGGACTAAATAAAAATAGTTCACAAGTCAACAGCAATCAGTAAAATCCTAGCTAGAAACTTTTATACCTTCGCTTCTTCCTCTGAGATTGTCTTGAGCAAAGCTGGTGGTTATAAAAAATAAGAAAAGAAGAAATGGTTATGTTGCCACTATTTTTACTCGCGATCTTCGCCGGCCTCACATTCCCACACACCTTCTCCTCCGCCACCACCTCAGCCGGAGGCGACGATGCTACCGTTTGCATCATCGGCAGCGGAATTGGCGGCGCTTCAGTCGCCCACTTCCTCCGCCAATACTCCACCAGCCACCATCCGAAAATCCTAATCTTCGAAAGACACGCCATCGTCGGCGGCCGGATGGCCACCGTGACAATCGGCGGCGACGCCTTCGAGGCCGGAGCTTCAATTCTCCACCCCAAAAACTACCACGCCTCGAACTATACTAATTTGCTAAATTTGACAGGGAAGAGACCATCCAGTTCAGAGAGTTCAATTTCATTGGGGATTTGGGATGGCAATGGGTTTGTTGTTAAAACCCTAAATGTGAATTCAAATTGGGGGATTGTGAACAAGATTGTGTCTTTTTTTAATGGGATTTATTTGTTTATGAGATATGGGTTTTCACTTGTAAAAATGGAAGGGTTTGTTGATGAGACAGTGAATAAGTTTTTGAAGTATTATGAAGGAGTGGAAACAAGGCCTGTGTTTGAGAGTGTTGAGGAGATGTTGAAGTGGGCTGGTTTGTTTAATCTTACAGGAAAGAGTTTGAAGGAGGAGCTGGTTGATGGTGTTAAATTGGCTCCTTTGTTGATTAAAGAATTGGTCACTGTAAGGATTTCCTTCTTCTTCTACCTCTTTTTTCCCTCACTTTGGCCTATTGGCTTTGAATTCTTTCTGTAGTTTGTTTAGTTTAAGTTTAGTTAGTGTGCTTAGAAAAGGGATTGGCCTGTGTAGTTGTGTGTGATTTCCTCCTTTGCTTTCTTTTTATGCAAAGACGAAAACACATAACGTAAATGCCAATTCATGCATAAAGAAGGAGATTAAAATACAGTGAATTGGACTACTCGAAATTATCGGAACAGTAGCGATGAGATCAAGTGCTCGTATTTTGATGATGTAGTTATCGAGTTTGTTTTTTGAATTGCCTCCCCTTTTTGTGTTTATATTGACTGCTTTCACTTGTTATTATTAATACTAACATTAACATTAACAATTTACTAAACCAGATATGCCTTTTGCTGTGAAAACACTATTCACATACTCACATTTCAATCTTCACATACCTTTTTATTACTATTAACTATTTACCAAACCATGTGATTTGCTGTAGAAGAACTATTCACATACTCACATTTCACTGTTTCACATACCTTTCCATCCAAAACAACAAGATGGAAACCAGGTATGTGTTATCAATTTTGTGAAAACAGTTTTCCATCTTGATTTTTTGGTGGAAAGGTATTTTGTGAGTTATCCAAATCGTAAAAATAAACGTTGCCCTTGCTTTATTAACTATTTACAAAACCAAATATGCGATTTTCTGTAGAAAAAATATTCACATATTCTGTTGGGTTTGCATGCAGGTCATTACACGAATTAATTATGGTCAAAGTGTCAACATCAGTGGACTTGCCGGAGCAGTTTCCTTGGCAGGATCTGGTGGTGGTTTATGGGCTGTTGAAGGAGGGAACTGGCAGATGGCTGCTGGACTAATTAATAGTTCAGATGTTGAACTGTATCTCCATGAAGAAATTGATTCCATCTCTTTTCTTGGAGAATATTATGAGCTCAACTCCACAAAAGGAAATACATACTCATGTGAAGTCGCAGTGGTTGCTACACCACTAGATGAATCAAGTATTCAATTTTCACCTCCAGTTTCAGTTCCTACGAGGCAATTACAGCACACACATGCAACTTTTGTGAGGGGCCTCGTAAATCCTGTAAGTATCATAGCAATTACAAATTTCACGCTCCTTTACGGCTTTCAGCTCCTAAGTATGTTCCTCCTCTATGGGTTGTTCTCTTGCCAGCCCTTCTTTCCTTCTATATGATAGTTTATACTTTATTCATTAAATTCTGGTGTTTGTCATGGACAAAGGTATATTTTGGCCTGAAAGCTGTTTCAGAAATTCCAGAACTGGTGGCCACAATAGAGGACCCTCGTCTTCCTTTCACAAGCATTTCAATCCTCAAGTGTTACAATGAGACAGATATGACATACAAAATATTCTCTCGTCAAGCAATGACTGATGCATTACTGGATAGCATCTTTAGGTACTACTTTCAATTTCCCTCAACTGTTTAATCCTTTCAATGAAAAATGAGGATCATAATAATTTCCTTAATGGTTACTGCAAGGATTTTTATTGTGCTATTATTGTTTGTTATGCACTGACTGACCTATCCCCAGTCATAGTATGGTTGTATCTGGTTTAACGTGTGAACATTTTTTATAATTTTGGTGTGTGATTAGGACCTTTTTTCATGAGAACTGGGAATATTTAATAAAAATTGTGCCAAAAACTTGATCTGCTCTGTACTGATTGATGTTTATTGCCGCAACTGGTAGTGTGAGGAAGGAGACCATTCGAATAAACTGGGGTGCTTACCCTCATTACAAGGCTCCTGAAAAATTCGCACCCTTTATTTTGGATGGTAAGCATTTGTACTATGTGAACGCTTTTGAGAATGCAGCCAGTACCATGGAGACTAGTGCTGTTGCAGCTGAAAATATAGCTCGACTCATCCTGTCAAGATTTTTTGGCAAGGATTCCTCTTGTCCGTCAGATTTAAAGAGAACCTCCTGTTCAAGTGCAGAGGCTTCGCATTCAGATATGTGATTCATATGGATGACACGGAGAATATAAGGGTTTTTTCTTGTCTTTTTTGTGAAATCAAGACCAGGAAATATTTGACTTCTTGTATTATACAACAGAATTTTCTTGAAGCCATCAAAGCAGCTTATTGAATGTATAAATATACTAAGCATTGATACTGTGTACAAGTTATTGATGAGTTATGTTATTTTAGTAGATATTTTGTTTGTTTTTCCTTTATTCGGGAAAATTGCGTTTTGATATGATTTTTTATAAACGATGACACCGTGTAGATAGGAAAATGGCAGCCATCTGGTTCACTAATTTTTATTTTCCCATAGATTTACAATTCTCAGTTCTCTCAAGTAAAAGCGTGTTGCTTCGATATCTTTACCCATCTAAAACTCACGCTATAAAGAAATGGATTCAGGCTTTTCACGCTAGGCATGACGATTTTTTAAAAGGATGGGTACGCCTGTGCAACCAAAATCTTCCCACATTCATCTTCAGCCTGGCCTGCCAAGTCGCGAACCGACCAAACATGCGGAGGGTGGAGGCTGAAAATGGATTTCAAGCATGCGGCCTTGAAGCATCAAAATTTCTTCGCTGACAGGCTGCGCGGCTGAAAGCCTGAAACAATTATCGATATTTAGCTTGAATCCTGAGAATAATTTACCTCGGAGAGCTATCTGAAATGTCAAATTTCCTCTAGCGTGCTGCTTCTGGTTTGCAAGCATTGTAGATTAAAAGTGTTGCAGATGTGAAAGATGCTAGGACTTCAATCGTTTGTTATTTTTATATGCAGCTTTTCGACTCTGTAATTGGGTGACCATCTCCTTGGCAGCTTACCGAATTTTAACCAAACTATTTTGCTTGCCCATAAAAAGAAAAAAAATTACCGGACAAGCACCAATGATACCATCAGTCATGTTCAGTGTGTATTATGGGGATGAGAACATCAGGGAGTAAAGAAATTTCATTATCTAGGAGACTGAATTTATCCAAATACCAAATATGTTATCCACAATATAAATTTACAGTTATGGACACGTCTTATGAGGATGATTGCAATTGCAAAAACAAACCAACATGATTGCAATTGCAAGTATTTATCAAGTTGAAAAGATTCGTAAAGTACACGCTTAGATTAAGGTCACCACGACATGAATCATCTAGGATGGCCAGCAGCTCCACGAGACTGAAATGTTGCTGTAAATGTTTTCCCTGATCATGCTGGCAATGGTTCCTCCAAAACTGCATTTTGAAAATTGTCAGGTTATTGAATTGCTTGGAGACACACATGCACATATAGAGAGAGGGAGTGAGGGAAGGAGACAGAGAGACACTGACCTTTTCTCTTAGTGGGGACCTCAGCTGAAGAAATTTCAGCATCATCCACCAGCACAGGTGGTTTGGTTGGTACATCAGGAAGGTCCAACTTCTGCTCCTGTTCCTCAGACACAACTATAGTGGGCACTTCTGGCAAGTCTTGAACGGCCATCTAAACAAACAAAAGAAAGTTTATTTTTCAAATAAGAAAAATAAAAAGGGAAATCGAGGGACTTTCTCAAGATCGACGGAGTCAAGACCAGGTAAAAGCATATGGTCTACCAACAGAAAGTAGTAATAAAATTTACCAGTGCATATACAACCATAAAATAAGAAATATTATAATACGGCAAAATCCAACATCTAATTGTTCTTCAGCTATAAATCTTCCCCTCAATCTTCTATAAAATCCAAGGCAACAGGCATATGAATCAACATGTGAAATGCAGAACCCATAGCTCCCAGTGCACTATCAGTTGAAATATCTTATGGGGATGGCTAAGCTGTGGTCATGGAAAAAGGGAGGAAAAACTACTGAAGAAAAGCTCATTTACATCCTGGAATGGCTGGATAGGTAAACAGAAAAGGAATAAAAGACCAAAAAATAACGTTTTCCTATATATTTAAGCAAATCTCAAATATTCCAGTACAAAAAGTTTGTGTGTGACTGTCCAATAGTCACCATTTACACAACAACTCAGTCCTAACAAAACCATGAAAGGGATGAACGTACTAAACCCATCACGTCTCATTTCTAGCATTCCTGATATTTTTTTTCTGGAGCAACCAGAAGATATCATAGTGCCACCATATCATAACCTAGCTAAACAACAAGAACTGGCCAGTCTAACAAGTAAAGGCTAAGTACATTGTAAACCATTAACTTTACCACTAAACTGAACAAAACCTCAAATCAAGCCTTAAATTAGAACTAAATGGGTTTTGCAGAATGAATAAAATGAATGGTTTAAACAGACATATAATGCAGGAGGCTGAACAAAACCTCAAATCAAGCCTTAAATTAGAACTAAATGGGTTTTGTAGAATGAATAAAATGAATGGTTTAAACTGACATATAATGCAGGAAGCAGTATTAGAAACATACAACAAATCTCGTAAGACAGTAGTGGTGCAAAAATTAATCATACCTGAGTTTCCAAGTCCTCAAATTCAGCTAAAATCTCCTCTTCATCTTCTGCTGATAGTTTTTCCCCCAGGATAGCATTAATTTCCTTCAGAACCATTAGAATTTTAATACAAACGAAAAGGAAAAGGTATAGGGAAAAGGAAAACTTGAACTGAAGGAGTGACAAGTGGCAAAAGTTCATATTCTTCCCCATTAGAATGGTACAAAATAAAAACTACAAAGTCACTGTAGAAGCACATACAAGCATCAAGTTATGATCATTATAAATGCAGTACTAATGTAAGAACTTCTGCAAAGATGAAAGAGCATTTCTATTTTCTATATGCTATAAACATTATGTGAGATTGCAAAAAGTTTATCTTAAGGAAATATTTTTAGACATACAACTCAATATTGAACTCCATTCCAGTGGTTCTAAATTACTGACAACTTCAGATCCATATACAGCACCTGTATGTTTTTTAAGTGTATGCATCCATATACCATACACATACACAAGATATTTTATGTGTGTGTGTGTCAGGGATTGATAATCCAACAAGATAAAATATCCAAACAGAATGTCAAAGATAGTCCAGAGTTACACGAGGTTCAATGTAAAACTCACATCTTGGTAAGCTTTAGCTTCAGCGGTATCATCCATTAGCTTCTGAACATCATCCAGATTGACCTCACTTTGTATCGCCTTGATTGCATCAGTACCTGACTTCAAACTCTCAAATACAGCTTTCTGCTTGCTGGCCAGCTCAATATCTGCCAACTGAACCAAAACGCATATTGTAGAACATCATATAACATATGAAACCAGACTACATTCTCGTGATTTTTACGCACTTGTTGTTCGACATTAATGAGCCACGTATCCACTTGCTTCAGCAATTCTTCTTGTGTTTTCTTCTTCTTCAACGCTAACAATGCCCTGTCCTTTCTCTTCTCACGAATCAAATCTTTAGCAGCTAGCTTTTCAGCTTCAATCACAGTTTCAAGCTGGAACATTTCAATCACAAAGCAAAGTAACAACCTCAAATAAGCGATCACTTCCTCAAATTCAGCAGAAGAAAAACAACACATTTCATTAACAAGAAAACACCACAATCCTCCAGAACACACTTGTCCATTTCAAAATTTTAAAACTGACCCACTTCTATTAACCTAAAAATACACATTCCCCTAAGCAGCGCATAGCAAAAAATTTAATTTTTTGTAGTTTTTAATATAGCAAACCAACAACAAAAAATGGGTCTTAAAAGAACCAAGAAAAAATCCAAACTTTCCCTTACCCTTTTGTTGTTACATAATTTTACTGAGAAATAAACATTTAAGGCACCAAAAGACAGATATTTTATTTTCAAATTCCAGGGTAATCAAAATTTTGATTATAATTAACAAAAAAAACATGATAACCCCATTAAATATAATATCCCAAAAAGTCATAAAATTGAATTAAAATAGAAAAAAGAAAGGGATCAACCTGTTGTTGATATTGGGCAAGCTTGCGTCTTTGAGTCTTGAGAGAGAGAATGGCTCGATCAACATCTGTTATCTTCGGTTTCTTCACAAATAAATTTCCCATTTATCAATCTGATTAGAGATTTAATCAGCACAACCTTTACAGGCTAATTAATTGAAGGTTTAAGTTGCGGAGAAGCAATTTGTTTTTTGATGCCCAAAAGTCCTGTTTCAGTTAAAGAGTCCAACAATTTTTTAAATTCTAAATTTTTATCTTTCTTGCCTTTTTATTTTTCTTTTGATTCATATATTAGTCCCTAGTTTTTCAATAACGTTTTAAGTTTGTCCCTCTAGCTTCAAAAACTTCATGGGATGTTTGCTAATTTTAATTTGTTATAAACGTTGTGATGTGTGATTGTGTGTGTTGTATTAATTGTGTGTGTTGTATTATATTTCATTACACTTTGTTGTAAAATTAAGGTGTCTAAAATTTAATAATCAACTACTATAATTTGAAAAAACCAATTTATTCTTTTTAAATTTTTAACTCCAGCATCAACTTCTTTATTCTCGTCGATTTTGATGGTTGATTCTATTTCATAAAGAAACTAGAATCATAAATTTTTTTAGTTTTAACATCATATTCATTTTGATAAAGAAATTGTCTCCTCCGCATATATCTCTAAAAAAAATTTTAAAATTATTTGTGGATCCGTGATCACTCTCTTCATGATTCTTTAATTTTGTCTTCTTCATCTATATTGATTGGCAATATAATTCTTCAACTTATCATTACAATTTTTATCATCGCTAATTAATAGATCAATTTTATAATTTGTCTTTACATGTTTTATATAACCAGCTCATGAATATCTTTTTATTGAGGGAGAACCTTTTCATTTCTTTATACATAAGCACGTTCTATTCTGTGATTATTTTTCTCAGTCATGGCTATTCAACAACAAACAACAACTAACAATTAGGGTTTATTGCGCTTTAATACCAACTAATAAAGAAAGAAACAACATAATAAAAACAACAATCACAAAACAATATATAATTACGTTGAATAGGATCACCACACCAAAAAATCATAATTTCAAATTCTATTACTTGATATTTTCTCTAATAAAAACTCAACATTACATCTCTTATAGATTGCTTATATATTAGGAAAAACATCTTGAATAAAGATGAAAATAAATAATAAAATAATTCTAAATCAAATAGAAAAAAATCCTAAATTAGCTTGAAAAATATAACAAATTCTAAACAATAATTTTTAAAACTTATTTGAAGGTATCCTTGACTTCATATGCTTGAAATTTTAAACCTACAGGGAATATGATCTCTAACATCTTTTAGTAAAATTTTAACTTAATTTAATAGTTGGATAAAAAAATATGCTTATTAATATAAGGTTACAAATTAGAAAAGCAATCTCACGCAATAAATAAATACTGGTTATCAATATTCCATTAACTGAAAAGGGTGATCTTAGTGCCGAGTTGGAATTTTTTGAAGGGAATTTAAATGAGGTAGTTTTTCCTTTTACAATACTAGAAAACGTAGATTGAGGTCTTTAAAAGCTTTTTTTATATTCCATTATTCTTTGTTGTTTAAAGAAATTAGAGGTTGTTTTACACTTGCAAACAATTTTTTAAAGGCTTCTAAAGTGTTTTTTTAGGATATTTTAGATAAAAAGAAGTTAAAATTTTAGTTTTTAGGGTTTAAAAACTCAAATCCAAATTTTTCAATCACTAAAGATTATTGGAAAATATTGCATATAGTGATAGATTGTTTGTCAACAAATGACCTGTAGTCTAGTATAAAATACATCAGAGTAGATGACGCGTCTTCTATTTCTTTTAAAAATATCATCATAGGCACCTCTAGGTTCTTGGTTAGCTAGCAAAATACGTGGGTTTGGCCAGCCAAGCTTAGTAGGGCATAACCTTTTTATTTTTTGGTTTTTAATTTTGATTAATACCTTTCTATTTTAAGTATTTTTTTTGCATTAATTCCTTATTTAAATTTAAATTAATACCCTCTCTATATTTTTTAAAATTGTTTAGCTCTTATTTTTTAAATAATAGTTATTTTTTTCATGTTTATAATATTTTAAAGAGATTATTGTAATTTATTTTTATATTTAATATAAAAAAATTGTATTTACACAATGAACTTATCAAAATAAAAATAATTTCTTCTCGGTTAAATATTTGAATACTCGTATGTTTTTCATTTTAATATTTAATTAATATTAATATTTTTTTAATTTATCGATTTATATATATTTTTTAATTTATACATTCACTTGAAGGATAAGTTTTTCAACACCCCCACCTGCTTACTCTTCCTAGTCCCTTAGTTTAGCCAGTAAAAAAGAGATGTTTCTCTTCGCACCTCAGATCAAATCAAGAGGCGCTGTCTCTGTCAAGCTGGCTTTACCTGATTTTGACCAGTTCATCCTCTTCCCTCGTCAGGAGCTAGATCATGTTAGAATCACTGAAAAGAGATAGGCCATGGCATTGCTACAGTTATTAATTTTTTTTTAAAATCATGATAAAATAAACAGTATTTGTACGATTAATATTTATTTTATTATATTTAAAATTAACTTGAAATCATATATTAAATTACGTAACCATTATTCGTGCGAACATCACAATCATTTTTTATTTTAAATTTTATATCATCCATTTTTATGAAGCCAGCATTTTTCTTTCTCATAAAAAAAAAATCCACAATTCATCCCTCTTCAAAGGAAAAAAAACCCGATTTTTGCAGCACCAACTTCCCAAAAAAAAAAAAAAGGGGGCAAATTTGGAGACTTTGAACACACGATCCTCACATAAATGGAAGGTAACTGAATCTAAGAGCCAGGTGTATCCTCTCTTACAATTCCCCAACAGAAACGGCAAATAAAACCAAAAGCAAAACAAAAACCAGCAACAATGCGCTCAATGGTTTTCCAAATTTTGCATTTACACCTTCCAATCTTTCACAACATTTTCACTATCCAACCCACGCCTTTACTGGGTTTCTCTTTTTCTCTCCTCTAATCCACTAATCAGTCAACCCCACCTCCAAAGATCACATCTTTGTTGTTTACACCATTCCCATGACATAAAAAGTCTCAAACTTTGGAATTATCCATTCATTCATGGAGGTTGGTAATACCAAACAGGGTGATACTGGTAGTCCTCCTAGGCAAAGGTTCTACATTGAACTCAATCCTGGAGAGACAACAATAGTGTCTTGGAAGAAGCTTTTGAAAGATGCAGCAGCAAACAAGGCAAGCTCGTCTCAGTCTCAGAATCAAACTACTACTGCTATTGATGCTGTTGTGGAGCCTGCTTCTGTGGATACTGACCGGCAAGAGGCTCAGTTTTCTCTGGTGAGATATTATTGAGAGCCCATTTATGTAAATTGTTTCTTTTGTTGTAATTCTATCTGGGTTTATGTTATAGTTTATGTTTTTATCTGTTTTTTTAATTGAATATCATGTTTTATTAAGTGTTTGCTGTAATATTTGATGCTGTATTTGAGATAATCAAATGCAAGTTCTACATGATAATTTCAACTTGTTTCTGCGTTCAACTTTATGTTGGGAAGATGAATTATTTTATGTAACAAAATGTTTGATGAATGGAAAGAAAGTAAATAACTTGATTATTTGAGAGTGTTTATGTCAATTTTGCTGATTTCCTAGTATCTGCTTTGGATTTAATAGCCTTCGGTTACTTTTAAATTATAATTAGTTTGCTGTTTCTATGCAGTTATATTCATAGGAGATCCATAATGGTTTGTTTCTTATTAACTTTATGAATAACTAAATTTAGGTGCTGTTTTTTCCCCATCATTTTGATTTCATGTATGTATTAAGTACCATGTCAGCTGCCTCCATTTGTTGATATATATTCATCCATGGTAACTATGGTTGGAGTTGTAAATTTCCATTTCTAATGTTGGAATCATTGTTTGAATTCCATATCTATTATCCTCCTTTGTCACAAATCATGTAAATTCCGATATGTGCTTGCCTTTCTGGCATCTAAGAGCTCTATCATATATAAACTCAATAATTAGCTTTAACCTTCCTTTCCAATGTCCTTCCATGGGGACGTCTAAATTAGTTTAAAATATTCCCAAGTGTTTTTCAGTGTAGGATGATAGCTTCCTACTTTCAGGTTTGTCGTGTGGCTTATTCTTCCAACAGTATCACAAGAGGAAAGCTTAATTCCAAGACCTTGTATGATGTCACTATATGACTAACAGATCTATTTAATGCTTCAGGCATTATCTTTTATCATTATTTTTCCATGAAGCACTCAGTTAAATGTTTTATTCTGATTTTTTTTTCATCCCTCAATGGCTATTGGTAATTATCTAGATTGTTTTTTGTCACTTTGACATGATTTCATTTTGGCTCTGTTCGGGCTTAACCAAAATAAAATGAAGGGTTTGATCAAGCAACTCTCATTTTGAAAAATTACATAATAGCAAACACATACTTTTCTCCTATGTTTATAAACTGTGTTCTTTTCTTTGCTTTCTTTTTTCCTGAAACACACTTTTCTGGTTCCTTTTCTCCTACGTTTGTTTTCAACACAAAATGATAATCTAGTATAAGTGAAGTGGCAAGCTTATGACTTCTCTATGAACATATGATTTTTAGGCGGTGAATAATTTTATGCTTTGTAAACTCCAATACGAAATCCTCCCAAAAACAAAGAGGTAAAAGAAACTAAAACAAGAGAGCTCTCAAGTCTATTCAATACTAGAAAAAGACATGAAAATGTTCTTATCTCAGCTAATATCATAAAAGGTAATTCTTTTCCTGAAAGATTTTTAAGATTACAAACACTAATTGTACCAAATCATTTTATCTCAACTTAGTTGAAAGGATAATTGCTTGTCCTGAAAGGTTTTAAGATTACTCGCATCAACTATGCCGAATTTTTGCAAACAATGCTTAGATCTATAAATCATCTTTTCCTTTTCCAAGACCCTCAAACCACATCAAACTGCAACTCCAAAATTACCCCTGCATCTCCTTTTTCAATATTTTGCTTTTGAGTCTACTCCCACAAGTTGTTGAATCGTCTACATCTTGGTTGCCTCGCAAGTAGAAATTAGTAAATAATATGTTTTAGTGAATGTGATACGTTCCCACTTCAATCCTTGACTTACAAACAAATATGTAATTGTCCTCTTTGTTTCCTAATCTTCTCAAAGAGCTTATCTTTTATTGTTGGTCCATGGAATTGTGCAATCAAAATTACACTAGCCATATTAAAGTGGTGTTATGCTTCTCATGTGCTTTTTCTAGCAAAGGTTGTTTTCAGCACAAACTTGTCATTTGGTTTAAAAAAATGCATATAATTTCCAATGGAGTTCAAAAATCTTGAAAAATTTGTTTCCTTTATAGCTCTGCAAGCTCATTTTTAGGATGAAATTATCTACTTCAGCATTAGCACAAAGAATCCATACATGAGACACGATAGAGTTTACATTGGGTGTCAAACTATCATACCCTCCTCTTTTTTCCGGGCTCAGGACCAGCTAAGCTGAGCCAAGATAAAACGAGGGAAGGGTGATCAAAATGGTCCTCCATCCAGTGTAAGTCGACATTGAAAGGAAGAAGCATGGAAGACGAAGATCTAAAATAACTTTTAGGGATGCGGTATTGAAGGATCCAAGTCTCTTGATAATGAGGTGAATTTGGTTAATGATCGAGCTGAATGGCACAAAAGGATATGATCCAAAGTAGTTTGAGATTAAGGCGTAGTTGTTGTGGCATTAGAACAATGAAATCTAGATCTTTTAGCTCAAATTGAGATTACACTAAAATTCATAAGTACGGAGTTTATGAGATAAGAGGTTTGTATACGCTAAAATGTTTCTTAATTTTTTTTATCTAGATAGGTTAAAATACTACATAAAAAAGGGAAGATGTGATTAATGGAGAGGGAAATGGGATTTGTGCTCAACAAGAATACAAGGTGTTCAATACACGCATACATGTGTGCTTACACTTAAACTTGTAATGTGAAGCATATAAATTTATTTGCAAACAATAAAATTATCCATAAATAGCTAAGCAATTCTTCAAGTAAGAATAAACTTTGAATTTATGAAGACCACGACCATGTATAACAAATCCATAACAAAACTATAAAAAAATAAGCAATGTGTATGTTGTAGGCATTAGGAATGTGTCGATGCTAGCACACTCGTCAATGTTGATGTTAGCATATTGCTTGCATTTTGTTGATGGGTCGACTGTCATTTCAACAATATTGCTAACATGGACAATGATTGGTGTGTTGACATATACAAGACACTAAGCTCAGCAGTTGACTCAATATCCTAATGGTATCGTCAAGTCCTAAGCCTTGACATTTATAGTTTCATTTCTTAATTTGCTCACATCTTGAGTAGCTGATTAGGAAACACCATATACCTTTCCTGGTAGTTCCACACTTGAATGGACATGAATGTGGTGTTTGTAAGTGCTAGAAACATTAAGCTTTTAGTTTGATAAGCAATTTCTACTCAACCCTTATAAACCTTAGTTGCAAGTTGAAGTTGAGTTTCTTTTAGTGAATGGAAGTTGTTATAAGAGCCCTGAAGGTTTTTTGACAAGAAGTATGTAGCTTGACTTATTGTCCTTAATGACTTTTTATATTTATTTTGCACACTTGTGCATGTTTTTTTTTTTTTTTTTGTGTGTGTGTGTGGTTGGGGGGGGGGGGTGTGGGGTTGGGGGTTTTCTTTCAATTTGCAATGGATTTTTGTGATTGGTAAATATTTTCTTGTTCATTAAGCGTACAAATAATGACTATCCTCTTTTTAACTTTCAATTATTAAATGGATATGGGATGTTATGCCCTTTGTTCTAATTTTTTCATATCTATTGCATTTCTAAATTTATGAAGTAAGAAACTTAAAAAATAGATGATTTATTTCTGTCAAAAAAGTAAAAGCTTACATAAGATTGAATTACTTATTAAATCATCTTAGATTACCTAAATTCATTGATGCAGCTGGCAAAGTAAGGTTTGAAATCTGCTAGCAGCAAGTCTCCCCAAACTGGCTTGTTCAATGGAGTAATTGTCACTGATGTTATGATTTTTGTTACTCTCCTTTAACGACATCCATAAGCTATCATGAAAATATATGGATATGAAACTATATGACACTGTTGTAGATGAATGGTCTGATGCATATTGCTATCAGAAAAACCCATCATGTATCAAGTACCTTAGTAAAAGAATATCATTTAGGAAAGTCTGGTTACAGATAGGAAATTGTTGGAGATTTCTCATGGTTAACATTGCATTAAATGTGGATTTATATGGCATGCAGAATTCTATGATAGGAAAGAGTGCAATATCTCACTAATGCTGTATGTATGGAGTATTAAAAGAAGATATGGCGGCGTGAAAATATTCTAGGATATTATGCTATGCAGAATGGTAGAATGTGTGCATGCTTGTGCATGTGCACATGGCTAACATAATTATTTGTTCTTTTGTAAAGAGTCAATCCGTATAGACAGGGAAACAATTGGGAAACTGGTGATGATGTAAGTTCATTTCACAAAACTGCACACAGGTCTAATTCTACAAATATTTTTTGCATGTGTTGTGTGAGTTATCTAACATACTTATTTGTTTGTTTATAAAGGGTCATAATTATAGACTGAAACAGTTGTTGAGCTTGATGGTGTAAGTTTAACATAATTTATTACCTGTTCTCATAATGTTCAAAATATTTCGAGGTAGAAATGGCTGTTGTATTAGTTTGCTATTGATAAAACCATTCTCATATTATTGTTATAAACTATTATTGTGCTGACATAATTGTAGAAATGTACAAGCTAGTGTCAGATCTTTCTCATTGGCAGAAACCTGTCATCTCCTCAAAATGTATAAAATGCCAAAATCAAAAGAAGTGACTAACAAAAAACTTCATCTTCATTGTTATAGATTTTAATCCAAAAAACAAAAGTGATTAACCTTAGATTTTATCTGTAGTTGTAGATTTAACTCGCGTCCCGTTTTCAAATTAATTTCATCTTATAGAAGGATAATTATGAAATACTGGAGCAATATGTGCATTTGGATGAGTAGCACTCTCAACTGTGCTCCAAGTATGTTACTGCATGGAAGACTGCTTATTGTAGGAAAATAGTGATGCTTGTTGTTTTAATTCATTAGCTGGGAAGTAAACATCATATCCATATGCACTTTGTTATCCTTCTCCACGAGTTTACTATGTTGCATGTTTGGCTTTATGGATGCGCTATTGTCTGTTATGTCATCTCCTGAATTGCATCTTTCTTTCTTTCTTTTCAATCTACTTCTGCTGAAACTTATTGAAATCACTATTCATGATACCTTTTGTTGTGCTTCAAAATTTCAGGGCCAGCCCACTGAATCTGTATCAAAAAATGCACCTTCTTCAAATCATCTTGGTTCTGTTATTCAGAAAATAGAGGGGCTCTATGTGGTATGTAAAGTTCTTTGCACTTCGTCTCTTTTCTTTGGTGATAATGTAACACAGATTGATGACGAGGTTCTGATATTCATTGCTTTTATTTGGTTGAAACATTTATTAGATGCTCCACTTTAATTTCTGGAGTTTCTTAATTTATGTGCACCAGAAAGATTACATTCCACATATAGCATTCTAATTATTAACAAGCCAACAAAGATCCCTTGAAACTGATTTTTTATCTATACAGCTTTAGGATCGGATATGGCCTAATTTCATCATCTTTTCCTTTTAGTTTGATTGTCCAAGCATTCCAAGCCTGGCTCATCTCCTGTACAAGTGAATAAATTTTTTTCTTTTAGTTTTGAAATTGTTTTCTCTTATTAATTAGTGGAATCAAAACATCTTTAGAGTTATTTCCCTTTCCTTCTATATCTTAAGATTAATTACCGTTCAGACCAGCTGAACAGTTTTGCGTTTATTTGCAGATAGTCTTATTACTATATGGCTAATTAGTCGTGATCATTTTTGCCCACTTGGTCTAGTATTATAGCTCCAACTACTCAACCAAGACTCAAGCTTTGGTAGCAGCACACTGTTAACCCATGATATGACTAATTAATAAAACAGCAAGAATAATATGGCCATATGTATCGAATCTATCCTTTTCCATGTTATTTTCAAGGTCCAAAAATTATAGTTTTAGACAGGTGAATCACAAGTGCAACCTGGACTGTTTATATTCACCGTTCAGATAAATGCAGTTTTCTTTTTTTCTCCGCAACTTATTCTTGGTTACAGAAAAAAATTGAAAAATAAAATAGAATAGAATACTGCTTTGCTAACTTAGCTTGCTATAGCCAGTCCCAAGCATGGATAAAGGAGGGGGGTTTTGGTAGGTTAACAGCCAACGTAGAAGAATTTTCACATCTTATGTATAACTTGTGCTTGGTACTGCCAATGCCTGAGAATCTTATGTGATGCCATGTTTTGACAATTTACTTTTTTAGGGTAATCAGTGAAGCGATGAGGAAGAACTTGATGGTGTTCCTGATAAAGTTCAGTATGACACTGATGATTCTTTCATAGATGATACTGAACTGGTTGGTAACATGGCTATAATAAATTTTTTAATGATGATGGTAACTACAATATGAGTCTAATATTGATAGTGAATGAAATATCACCATCATCAATATTTTGGTGTCATTGTGTTAACTTGGTTATAGAAATGACTGGCAAAGAGCTTCAGTAAAAAACAGTCACTATTATTTCTTTTACTGAGTTGGTTTCCACGTAGATGTAGTGACTTTAGCTGGGTCTTTTGCTTTAAACATTGATATGTTCAGCTCATGACTAAGACCAGTCTTTTGCACAGTAAAATACATGCCACAATGATTCAGATAACCTCTATGATGCAGTTGAGGGAAAAAACACTTTGGTCCCGCTATGTGTTAGTTTGTAATAATCAGTAATTTATAAATTTTGTTCTTATTTACGAAATTTCTTGTTTAGGTTATTTAGTATTTATTGGAATTAGGGTTTTATTATGGCTGTTTTTCTTATTGAAGCTTTTTAATCCCTGTATAAAGCACCTTCTACACCTCGTATTCCAGGGGCAGCTATTTTGGTGATTGACTTGATATTGAAATTTGCAATATTTTAGATATTGCATTTTCCTATTGGATGCTAGGTCTAGTTTGTTCACACTGGATTTCTAACGTTTCTCTTTATATTCCAGAGTTGTTCCATTGTAAACTTGTCCAGCTCCACTAGTCCACAATTTTTTCTCACTGGTGTCATATTATTCCAGTTGCTTTTCCCTTGAAAACATTTCTATCGTGGAAAAAGTTGGTTGTTAATTATTCCTGTGACATTTTAGTCCTTTCTGGTAACTTGTTATAATGTTGTCCATGACATTTCACAGGATGAGTATTTTGAAATTGATGGGTCACCCACCGAACATGATGGATTCTTTATGAATAAGGGAAAATTAGATCACATGTGAGTTCTTGTAAACTCTTCTTGTTCACCTTGTCTTTTGGTAGTTCTGTCTTTTTCATTCCTTTTCTGTCTCAGTGCAATTGGGATCCCATGATGATGCATTGCTAAAGTTTTGATAATTAGTTTGAAAGATTTAAACTAGTATGGTCTATTCAAATATTTGGTTTTTGCTTCAAAATAATTCAGTTCTTTGCCTTGCTTTAAGCCTTTTTTTTTTAAATGATTGATTATTTTGATATTCATTGGCTATGTGTAGTTCCTAGAACATAGATATATAACGGATATGGGCATGCACTTAATTTTATGAAATTTGATTGTGTAAAGGCTACCTACTAAATTTGTTATAGCTTGCTGGATCTTTGTGAATATATGAAATTGTGGAATGTATCACTAAAGAAGCTTTTGTGGTTAAGGAATTAGAGTATCTTCTTAGTTCATGTTGAAGGAATGTGGAGGATTTGTCTACTATATGAGCAAGGTATTTTTGGATTTTTTGAATTACAATTAATTACATATTGAATCATCCATTGATATAAGATGCCAAAATATGGGTTTGGGTTGTCAAAATGGTTTGGATGCCTCTCTCAATGGAGGATCTTTTTTCATTAAATAGTCAAATATTAACATAATTACACCCTACAATCGCTCTTGAATCATAATTATAATCTCTTTAAAAAGGTAACTATATACCTATCAATCAATCTTTTAAATCGAGGCTTCTTAGATCAAGTAATTGCATATCAATCAATCTTTCAAAATCAAGATATTACAACTTCCATCCTCCTTAAATTGATGTCGGTGGATTACGAAGCATCAATTGTCAACCATGAATTAATGTTGATGACAATATAAAGCCTTGGTAAACACATCAGTTGTTTGGAACTTTGGGGAAATGTAAGGGAGATTAATCGCATATTGGTGAAGTGCTTCATGAATAGAATGACATTCTATTTCAATGTGCTTGGTGCGCTCATGAAATACCAGATTGTTAGCAATATGAATAACACTAGTGTTATGAGCATGAAGAGGAGCAGGAGTTAGTTGAGGAATACCGAATTCTCCTAAAAAACCTCAAAGCCAAACAATCTCAGAGCATGATATTCAGACACGGTTAAGGATTTAGAAACTTGATCCTGCATCTTACTCTTTCAATAAATAAGAGCATCACTAAGAAACATGCACCAACAAACAGCTGAATGATGAGTATCAGGATAACCAACCCAATTCGATCACTAAAACCTATCAAGTGTAAAGTCGTCCTAGTAGGAAAGAATAACATGCGACTAGATGTACCCTTGAGATAATGAAGGATACGTTGTACAACAATCAAGTAAGAATGACAAAGGTCATGTATAAATTGACTAACTTGTTGTACAACAAAAAAATATATCAAGTTGAGCAATTGTCGAATATTTCAAATTCCTTGCTAGTTGTTGATACGATGATGGATCATATAATAGCTTACCATTATCTTGTTGTAGCTTTAAGTTGACCTCTATTGGTGCTTGATAGAGGTCAACTTAAAGCTACAACAAGATAATGGTAAGCTATTATATGATCCCTCATCGTATCAACAACTAGCAAGGAATTTGAAATATTCGACCAAGTTATTGAATTGAAGACCGACTAAGGTGAGAAACTCTTAAATATACTTGTGTTGATGCAAAAATAAGATAATTAAATAGTGGTGTACCAAAAGACAAAAAATATTGCAAGGTACTAAGATCTTTCATATGAAATAAATTGTTAAAATGCGCTTGTAGTTGTTCAATCAATTGAGAATTAGACCCTGTAATAACAATATCATCTACATATATAAGAAGTGAAACAATCCTAGTAGGAGTCATTAAGAGAAAGAGATGAGTTAAATTGATTTTGAATAAAATTAAAATCAAGACTAGAGTGAAACTTCTCAAATTAAGCATGTGGAGCCTGCTTCAATCCACCACTTTAAATGACAAACCTCAGGAAAGGAGTGAGTGAACATGCCAGGTAGAGGAGTCATATGTAGATCTCTTCTTTGATGTCTCCATGCAGAAATGCATTCCTCACATCCATCTGTTGGATTAACTACCCTTTCAAGGCACCAATAGCACATACTAGTGTGAGTAGTGGTTATCTTGGCCACAAGTGCAAATGTTTCCTTATAATCAAGCCCATACTCTTGTTGATTTCCAAGAGTCACCAGACGTGAGCTTTATGGTATAAACCCAACCAAGAAGCTTGATGTTATCAAAACAAGGAACAATATCCCAAGTGTGATTGTCCTAGAAAGCTAGAAGCTCTTCTTATATATCTTGCTTTCATCATGCATGAATAGAAGCCTAAGAGTAAGACTTAGGTACAATAGTAGCATTAAAAGTAGCTTGAAGAGCTATTTGAGAGAACCCATACCTGTTTGGAGGATGTAAAATCTGAGATGACTGATAAGTTTAGCTAGGACAAGATCAAGTTTTAGGGCTAGGTCAAGCAATGGGATCGATGCATGACGTCTCGAACACACAAATATTGACTTCAAATATTTAATAGAACTCAACACATCATCAAAATTAGAAAGCAAAATTGAAGAGGAATCCTGAGAAGTAGAAGGCTAAAGAAATATTGATTTTCAAAGAAGAGTACATTTCAAGAAATACAAAGTTTATTAGCAATCGAATCATAACACACAAATCTTTTATGGACATGACTATATCCTAGAAAACCACATCGAATAGATTGAACAACAAGCTTGTGCTGTTTAGTGGATGGTAAGTAAACAAAGTTGACAACTAAATCTATGAAGAGAGTTTTACTCAAGAGCAATATCAATAAGCGAGAATACAAAGAATTAAAATCGAGAACTTGGGATGGTAGATGATAAATAGCAATAGATAATCCTTTTACCCCAAATCTAGGTGGTACAAAAAAGTCAATTAACAAGGTACAAACATTTAAAAGGTGATGGTTTTTATGTTTCACAACCCTATTATGTTAAGGAGTGTACGTGAGGAGAGAATACCCTTCATTTGTAGATAAGAATGAAAGTCATTGGACATATATTCCCCCTTTAATCAAATCTTAGAATTTTAATACAAGTAGAAAATTGATTTTCAACGAAGGCAACAAAATTCTAGAAGACATGAAACATATCAATTTTAGAACGAAAAAAACTACCCCAACAACACGATTATAATTATTAATATACATCACAAAATACTTGTATTGAACATGTGAAATAACGAAAGTGATGCTCCATACATCTCAAAACAAGTAAAGGCTCAATTGCCATTTGAAGGAAAGGGTAAGAACTTGTTTTTACCAAGTTTACACGAACCACAATCAAAAGACATAATAGATGGTGAAAACAAATCTTTATTGCCCAAATAACTATGTTTCATAAGATATGTCAAAACTACAAAATTAGGATGTCCCAATTCCTTATACCTTACATGACTATTATTAACAACCGTAGTACAACTGAAAGAAATAGACCTGGGAGTGAAAAACCAGAGAGGAAAGAGACGTCCCATTTTGGGTCTTTTTGCTATCATTGCCTTCGATGTTTGATCATGCACATGACAACCATCATGACCAAAGTGAATTTTAAAATTATTATTTACCAATTGGCCAACAATAATTAAATTGGCTGATAAATATAGAGACACAAAAACATTATTAAAGGCAGGCCCCAAAGTTTCAACCATAGTTATATAAAGAGCATTGCCTTTGACTATCTGAATATGTTGCTCACCCTCATGCTTAAAGACATTATGTTAAGCATCCATGCTACCATTCATATAATTAGAAGTTGTAGAGTGAACCAACTAAGAAGAATTAAGTAGATTCCCTTACAAAAATAATTATTTGTTGGACCATCTTAGGTGTGAGAGGAGAAGAAGCATTACTTACATATTGCTAATCCGAAGAAGGAACCAAAGAGGCAGCCACAAAATTAGACTCTATAATAGTATGAGGGGCTAGAGTGTTGATTTGGAGATCACACTCACAATCTTTAATGGTGTGCCTTTTTTTTTTGGACTTGGATCTTCCGTTTCCCTGAGCAGCATATACCACATTAACTATCTCAGACGTCATGGTTTCTTAATTAAGGCCAAGCTAAGTGACTAGATGTTGTTCTTCATGTAATAATTCCCCTAAACAAACCTCCAAAGATGAAATAGGATTTCAGTTGATTAAACTAGCATGTGCAGTCTCAAATTATGGTGTTAGTTTTGTGGTAAGGAACATCTTCACGATCTATTAGTTTTGTGGTAAGGAACATCTTGACGATCTATGTTTGGATTGATATCAATTAAAATTGAAAATAAAAGTCGCCACCTAGTTTTATGGTAACTAAAAAAACCTAACTAGTTTTTAGAGTTCTAGGTAAGGAGTTGATTAAATAATAAGGAAGAAAGTATCATCCTATGCATCCTACCTAATGTAAACTGTATTGTGCTTTTTTTAATGATAAAAAAAATTCCTATTATGCTCTTGTAAATTTTTTTGCCCCAATCAATATAAGCATTTATGGTAAAAGACTACTAATTCCAAGACAATGGTTTGGGACTTGGCCTGACAACAAGGACTAATTCTCACTTTTGGAATACTGGTGTTGGAATCAAAAGAATGGTAAACAATAAATGATAATTTGGCTTATTTTTCTTAATTATGTTTGAAATAGGCCCAGAGGTCAACACTCACACTCAATGGGCGTTGTGGATCGTGCTGATCCAGCCTAGATTTACTTATCATGTTGAAAGGGAAAAGAATATGAAAATATATTCTCGTTAATTCTTAATACGACATCTAAGGAAAAATCTAATTAAGATGAGCTGATTTTGAGTTATGAGAAAAATATGAGCTACACCAAATTAAGGAATAGTAGACCACAAAAATCAATATGTATATTTGAACCACCCCAAATTAAAGAATTTTAAAAACACGAAAATCAAAGTTGACTCGTTTACCCTTAATGCGACATCCAAGAAACCTAATTAGGATTTACAATTACCAGGCCAACTTTGAGTTAAGAGAAAAATAACAAGAATATAATCCTTTACTTTTAATGTGATGTTTGATGAGAAACTCAAATAAGATTTATATTTCTGGATCGATTTTGAGTTACGAGAAAAGAAAAATATAAACCAATCGTTATGCAAAATCAAAAAACACTTGAACAAATTCACATAATTGATCAAACCAAACACATATTCAATACAATTCAAAAAAATCAATAACATATTTGAAATTATTGGAGAAATAATCAATTACTTTAAGGGTTTGAAAGTGACCTTCATGAGTTGCTAATGCTGATTGGAAAGTGCTAGAGTTTGGCTGGACACCAGTGGTGCGTGGTTGTCATGTTTTTTTTTTTTGGAGATGAGGTTGGCTGCGTCAACGCGTGTCATATTTGGGTGGATTTCTATTGGGTTTTTGGCAAGAATAAGGGAGTGGTTTTGACTTTTGTGGGGGTTCGATTTTGGCAAGAAGAAGGCAAATTGGGGCTTCGACTTTTAGAGAAGATGGGGACAATTGATTTGGCTAGATGGCAATGAGGAGAGGTTGTCATTTTTGGTAAGGGGGCTATATGGTATGGCTGCGTGTTGACTGGTGTGTTGAAAGGTAATGTAGGTTTCAGGAATGTTTGGTTTACAATGACAAGTGGATGATTAAAGATGTTTCGGTAGCAGGGGGTGTTGGGTTTGATTTGGTTGGGGGCTATGGTCACGAGCTTAAGAGTAAATTGTTTTGTTTGGGTATGGCTAGTTTTTTTTTTTTTGTTTTTCTCGGGTAATCTCTTCTTTTTTCTTTTCTTGGGTATCTTTCCTCTCTATGTAGTTTCTTTGTGATTTCTCTTTCATGATTTTTTCCATGTGTCTGGTGTTGGTCTATTTAGAGGTCATTCCCTATTTATCCTTTTCATCTCTTCTTACCACTTATGCCCTTTATTTTTAACTCACTATCTCTTGATTTCATTTTTTTTTCCTATCATGTAGTTGTGGAAAGAGAATTAAACTTTTTTCTTATTTTGGTCCCTCTTTTCTTTTTTATCTATCGTTTCACTCTTTAATCTTTTCTTTTCTTTTTTAATTTTTTTAAAATATTGGGACAAGTGGTCAAAAACAGGTTATGACAAGTTTATCAAAAACTGATCTTTTTAGCTCTCATGATGAACATCTTCTAGTGCTACTAAGGCCTCATTAGAAATGGTAGAATGAACTAACCCAAAATGATAAATTATGAAATTCAAAATAGAATTGTCCAATAAAAAGATTATCTTAGTGATAGTCGTCAATTTCTAACTCCTATTGAAACTTTTGAACATCGTTATTTTGAGAATAAATGTGCTGAAGATAAGTCTACACCTCCATTGCAATAGAAAATGATCGAACTTTATTCACCACATGTAGTTCAATAGATCCAAGTACCCAACAGATAATACAAGCATTCTTGCTCTTTCAAGAATCAATCTCATTGGGATTGGTGGGAGCATTAGATGATCCTTTTATGTGACCCCATAATTCTGTCATTCACAAACAACTTGAATTGAAACTCTTTAAGTGAAGTAATTCTTTCAATCAAAACAAACAATAAAATTTTCTTCTCCATGATAAACCAGAAGAAGAGAACTAAATTGGTGGAAAAATAGACATTGATGTGAAAAAGAACTTTAAACTGCCAAGAATGGGAACTTCTAAAATACCCAACTATGTTGGTAAGGTCCAGCCAAAACATAATCTCTTTACCCCCAGAAATTGCCTATAGCCCAAAACCATGGAGTCTTAAAGAGAGAAACCTAAGAAAAATATCCCACAACTTGACCCAAAGAGTTCAGCACAACTTATAATTTAGGCTATGATGCCATGTAAAAATAGTACTATTAATTGCATACTAATTAATCTCTCTAGATCAAGCTCCCTAAATCAAGTAATTGCATACCAATCGATCTCTCTAATCAAGCTCTTTAAATCAAGTAATTGCATATCAATCAATCTATCTAAATCAATATATCACAGCTCCACCTTTACATAAACCAACTATAATTTTTTTTTGAGTGGTCATCTGTCACATATAAACGAAATAACAGAACACAACTTCGGTGTCTTCCTTCTGCAATTTTCAGTCAGCGGTAATGTCAAAATATGGTAATGTCAAAATATGCTTTGTCAACTCATCACTCGCGCCAATGTATGTGTAGAAGTTTTCCTTAGGTCTGAACCTCTCCCTTGTAACCATAAAGAAAGGAAAACAAAAAACTCATCACCAGTATTCTCGTAAAAAACTCAACTCTTCCTTTCAGCTATGCATGAGAGATGGACGAGAAACACCAACCTGACTGGTGAACATGTGCACACTTATTTTACTGCTTAGGATATGGAGAAGATGAAGAGCAACATCCTGGTTAAGGCATGAATTGAGTTGAATATTATACTTGTATGTTCTGGATTGTAGAATAATAGTGACACCTTTTCCTGTAATTGGAAGATCTTGAACAAAGATGGCCACAGAAAATTTGGGTGTCTAGGTATAAAGGTAAGGACAATCATCATTAATATAGGTACAAGAGATTACAATGGGTGGTGGAGGAGCATACACTTGCATGTGAAGAATACATTTATAATTCACTAACTGATTTTTATAGTTACTGCCATTCTGTTCTTTCTCGTCTTCGGCCAAACAGCATGTCATGGTACTTCAAGTAGTTTCTTCATTTGAACATTGATCTGATTTTCTTTTATCTGCAATGCCAGGAACAAACCGAACTCATCCACTCACTGCCAGCCAAAGAAAAGAAGGAATAATATACAAAAAGCTAAAG
This sequence comes from Populus nigra, assembly GCF_951802175.1. Lineage (NCBI taxonomy): Eukaryota > Viridiplantae > Streptophyta > Magnoliopsida > Malpighiales > Salicaceae > Populus > Populus nigra. Next base: position 3,164,884 of record NC_084865.1, read on the forward strand.
AAGAGAAGGATGATGATCATGTAAGAAATAAACATGCAAAATTAGGTCATGCAAGTATGGATATTGCTACAAGGAATAAACCTCTGGTTGAACCATTTCCAACCAACTCTCATAGTTTAGATGCTGACGGTGAACATCATCATGATGGGAAACTGCATTCATTGACTTATCCCGTAGGATCTTCTGACAAAAAGCCTGCTGCTCTTGATATAAGATCTGAAAATTCATCTTATTCAGGAATAACAAACAGGGATGAGTCCATCTCCTGCACAAGACTGAATAACACTGAAGAACAGATGAATGGAGTCCACCAGCCTGTGAATTTGGGTAGAAGTGTGAAAGATACAGGTGAATTATCTGTAGTTGCATATGAAAAGTATCAAGAAAACTATGCTCCCAGCCAACTTGGGCTGCAATCGAAAAGATTAGCTAGTAAAACCAGCAATACATCCTCTTCCAAATTTTCTCAAAGAAACAAGAAAGGAAGGCATGAACTACCTGACCTGAATATTCCTCAGTATCCAGTGCACGCTGAAAAGGTAATAAGTTCGGATATTCACCAGAAATCCCAGCACAAAAGCATCCATCAAACTTGTTTTGCTTTCCCTTGCAGCTGACGGGTGATTTCTTTTGAAAACGTTATTTGGTGATTTGTCTGCTGAATACTGGTCACTAGCAGGATATTTCTTGGCTTTTAATCATATAAGAAACAACATTATTAGTTAATTTGTTGCTGTTTAATCTACTATAGTTTGCATAAGAAACCCTTCAAAGTTTAAATTTTTGCTGTGAACACAGTACTCAGAGTGATGTTTTATTTTCAGAAAACATTGATTTATATGATTGATGCCTGCCAATTATCCTCTTTTTGTTGCATTGGAGATTACTAATACAATTATAGCTAGTGAAATAGTAAAATCATTGGTCTTTCTTCTCAGGATGTGTAGTTATCCTTTTCACTACCCAGCTCGGGGGTGTATCTTTAATTGGATCATGCACTATAAGATGGCTTTGTTTTGGTTTGCAGACAGTCTACTTGATAAGAGGGCATGAAACTGAGTATGCATGAGTTCTCAATTGCATAAAAATTATGGATCCTTTCTCCCTCACCGCTTGTGTGTGCACGTGCCCCCCCACCCCTTCTCCTCACACAAACACACACACACAGAGCTAGCTTGTTCTGTTGTAAGTTCTTACGATGGTTTTCAGTTCTTGTGGCATATAATTTGTTGTGTATTTGCATTATATGATATGAATTTCATTGAGATTAAACTCATTTTTATTTTATTTTGGCAGAAAACTGCCATCATACATCCAAAGGATGTTTCTAGCTTGCAGCTTAAGGGTAGTACGCTTGAAAGGGCCATCAGGGATTTAGAGAAAGTGGTTGCAGAATGTGAGTAACCCAATTTGCAAGCAAATTTGGTCTTATACAATGAGAAAATTTGAAGATATCTTTAATAAATGATCATTATTTTCCAGTCCAAAGATATAAAAATCTTTATTTACAGCTAGACCGCGGAATATTGAAGTTCAGGATACTGATGGCTCATCCACAGCTATCAAAAGAAGATTGCCTTCTGAAGTGAAGCAGAAGCTTGCTAAAGTTGCCAAGCTAGCGGTACAGAAATCATTTTCCAATTTTTTTTTATGTGAAACTTTACACTCTCTCTCTCTTTATCTCTCACAGACAGAACATGTGTAAGATCTTGAACTTAATTTTCTCTGGTAACTGCAGCAGTCAAGCCAAGGAAAAATATCAGAGGAATTAATCAATCGCCTTATGAGTATTCTTGGGCATTTAATTCAGCTCAGGACACTGAAGGTATTTGGTTTCATTACAAATGGATTAATAGTTAATCGTAAACACACTAGAGGTTTTCATGATCAATATAGTTCACTGTAAGTACCAGTGTTGATTATCTTGGATCAGCCTAAGATGGAATAGTGATTATTTAATCCTGGAAAATTATACATTGTAATTGACAGATATTCTAATGCTCTTCTTTAATCTGATTCCATGCACATAAACTGATTTCCCCTTCCTCTTCACCCTTCCTCCAAATTGTTTTTGTACAGAAAAATCTGAGAGAGATGGTTGAAATGGGACCAACAGCAAAGCAAGAGAAAGCTGACAGATTCCAGCTTATTAGAAGGGAGGTCATGGAGATGATAGAACTGCAGGTTTCCAATATGCTCAAGTGTTCATTTCCAATTTAAATAAAGCTCATTTTCATTAAAACATTATGTAATTGAGATTTCAATCGATGTGTGTATGTTAGCAATGCATCAAGAAGACTAGTATTTGCTACTTTGTCTCTGTAACAGTTGATGGGCTTCTAATAAATTTGTTTTATTCCTCTCAACATAATCTGGAAAAGTAAACTGAAAACAGTGTCATCTTGTACACTAATTGGCAGTGTAACCGAATGTTGTTTGGTATAGTGGAGAGAGGAAATGATCATCATTTTTTTCTTTATTGGATTATTTTGCATTCCAGTAAGGTGCATCTACGATCACAACACATTTTCATTGTTCCCCTTTTTGCATGAATGACTTGTGTAGAAATTAACAGTTTAGTAGTTTAAACTTTTTGCTAGTGATATTCCAAAGGACACATTATTGCGTGCTTTACTGTTGCTATGTATGATAAAGCAGGCATCTAAAAGAGAGAAAGCAGGTGGTGACTTTCAGAAAGCAATTATTTATGAAGAAAAAGGAGCTATGGATGAGAAGTATGTTATGGACAATAAGATGGAAGATAAGATATGTGATCTTTATGAGCTATTTGTTCAGGTATAACTACGCCATTATTTTACTTTGCTTCTTGTGGCAAAATTTGATAGTTGTACTATGTTCTTGATGTTACCCCTTAATGTTTTCTAGGGGATGGATGAAGACAAAGGTCCACATATCAGAAAGTTGTATGTTGAGGTACTCACTGTAGCCCTTCTTTTTGTTTTTAATCTCACGTAAAAAGTTTATCTTATTATTGCTTTTTATCTGGTTTATGTTAGCCGCGCCTGAGAGTTTATAATTTTATAGTACTGTGCCTGCTCAATTACGGAATACGAATTTCGTCTTTATAAAGACAACTTTTTGTAGAGATTGAGAACCATAATTAAAATATTTTTTGGAAACAGTGACAATCTAAAGGGAATACTATAAATTAAGAAGAAAAATATATTTAGTGCATATGATCAGTCTGTTAACTCTTTATTTTATACCATTCAGCTTTTGGAACTATGGCCAGATGGATCTATGGACAACCATGGGATAAAAAATGCTATTTATAGGGCAAAGGAGCGTAGAAAAACATTCTACAATAATGAAAAGGCAAGAACGCGCGTCTTCTTTCTACTACTACTTCTATTGCTGCTACTATTATTATTATTGATAATTTCTTCTTTCTCTTCTTACAACACTCAATAACGATGATTTATGTTAAAGGCTGTTCATATTTTGAACAATAACTTTCCAAAAATATGGTCACAATTTCACAATTCTTGTCTTAATTTTCTTTCCTTGGAGAAAGTGAAAGAAGATATGGTGAGAAGTGTATTAATTCACAGTTTAAAAACCAGATGAGAAAATGAAGAAATATGTTCTGAATATGAGATCACTGTCATTTAAAACTTGTAGGGTTTCTGCTTTTCCTTGCAGTAGAACCACTTATGAACCAAATCTCTCTGACCAAAGTCACAGCATGTATAGGTTTGAATAGGTAGATACCAAATCTTCTCTCACTAATGGTGACATGAGCTTTATATTATTAAATGGTGGAAAAAGCTTCCCAATTTCTGAAGCCAATTTTCCCAAAGAATTATTTGAGTTTTGCTAAAACATCCACTTGAATTTTTAGACAAGTTTTTTTCAACATCTTTATGTTCACGGTGTTCAGATGTTTGGCTTTTTAGATAATAGTTAATCAGCACCATCACCATCACTGAAATCACAGGCCATTTGGAGTCTTGTTAGCCATTATATGATGTAAACCTCGGTTCCAATTCTATTGTCTCGGGCATTGGATGCAATCCCTGCTGAATTAGCTTGATAACGAACTCTTTACTCAAACATAATTAACGATTATATAGATAATTAAGGTGAAATAACTGTAATGTGTTGTACTTGTCTGGAAGTCCTTGCATAGTACAATGATTGAAGTCTTCAGTTTGAGAGCAGCCGCTTTATGCCAGGTGCATTTATTAGATCACTACACTATTGTGGACCTTCTAAAATATAGGCATTCCTCACTTTATCTTTTCTTCTATTATTTTTTATCCTGATGAAGTGGCTGAATACAAGACTCTATCTCCTATCTCCTATCTCCTTGTATTTGCAAGCCATGAACTTTTACCAGTCAATTAAACAATGACTCTTTCTCTCCCTTTCTCTGTCTCATTAGAATACATTATTTATATTTGGTGATTGCTTTGATTGGGTTCAGGTCCAAGAAAAAGCAAGGTTGGAAGAGGTGTCCAAATGCTGGAAGGATATTAATGTTGGTGGGAAAGCAACTTCAGTTGCTCAAGCAAAACGTGCACAAGAAGGACACAGCACCCCAGCAGCCATCACTCAGTACCTCTCTGGACCTGCAAAACCTCTTCCTCCATTCCTAAAAGGCCGTAATGATGATTCTCCTAAACAAGAGAAGCTTGAGAAAATGACATTTCCTATGTTGAAAGAACAAATGAAGCAGCAAAGGAGGGAGTTTAATCGTGGATTAAAAAAATCTTCTCCAAAAGTGGACAAGGAATCTCACATGTCCCACAAGCAGGAGGTTGAGCAGCAAGATGGTTTGAAACACCATCTGACCACCTCTTCTTCAAGCTTGGGACAGCAGAACTGACCAGTGGATCCAGTTGGAGGTTCACAGCTTGACTGTGCATCGAAGAACATTATCAGTGATCTTTTCTCATAATTTGTGCCTGTCCTCTTCCAGACTAGGCATTTTGCATAGTAATAAGTAGGGAATATAGTTATCTTGCTATTTAGTTAAGTTATGCTAAGATAGAAATAGCAGAAAACTAATACTAACGGCAGATTAGGCAACTAATATTAATACCCAGTTGGTATTTTGAGAACTTTGCAGGAAGAGGAATCTTTGTTTAAGCACCTTTATGAAATAATAATATCAGTCCATAAAACTCTATGTGCTTGTCTGATCTGGGAAGTTTGGCAGCTGTAGGAAATAATAATAATAGTTAATCAATGGTAATTCTTGATGGTTTGTAACAATAGAATGCTTGGCTACATCTTTAAGCAGAATGTGCTCCTATGTACCCTGGATTGTGATCCTAGGATAAGTTTTTGCTCTCTTTTTATGCGTAGCTTGGAAGTGCAGAATGTGAACCTAAAATCCCCTTTTTGGAGGAAGGTGAGGCTATTTGCAGACATTTAACCATTCACTAAAGGTGTTTCGCACAGGCAAGTACGTGAGTAGAGACCGATGATCTTGAGAAAAACTTTTCTTCTGTTTCTGAACATGATTGATTTTGGATTTTCCAAGGAGGTAAAGCAAATATGTGTACTGGTTAGCCAATCAATGTTTCTACTCTACTGTCGGTTTGCTTTTTCTTGATTCCTTTCCAGCAGGAATTCGTGCTTTTTTTTTAGCTTCAAGCTACGACTTCTTCATGTATGGAATGCTTTTTTCTTGCGAGGGACTCATTATTTTGCGTAATAAAGAGTGATGCATGGTGACATTGCCTCTCTTAGGAGGAAACCATAAAAAAATAAAAAATAAAAAGGAGTAAATTACAATGACTTTCCTAAGATATTATAAAATTGCAGTAATTAATTAAAATTTTGAAAATATTAAAAAATATTAAGGTTACTTTGGATATAAAAAGGGATTTTTGTAATGTTCATTTAAATTTGAGGAGAGTTTTTGTAATATCTTCAAAGTTTCAGGTTGTTAAGGTAAATTCATGATATCTCGAGGGTTTTTTATTTTAATTAATCCAAAAATATAGTGGTGTTATTTTAATTATATTATTTTTTATAGTGACTAATGTGACTTTATTTTTTAGCATATTTTTTTGATTAATCAAACTACATAATTTTAAAACCAAATAGCTGCATGAAAATATTTTCTAGTAAAATGATTTAAATGTAAAATCAAGAAGCTCAAAAGCTAAAATCGGGCTAAAATATTTTTTTTCAACACAAAATTAAAAGCTCAACAAATATTCACTAATCCTCTCCAGCCACCCTCACCTAAATACCGATAATAATTGTTTTTAAAATATTTGTTAAAACTATATATTAAAAAAATAATTTTTAATATAGTATATAAAAAGCATTAAAAAAATAATTTTTTTAAAATTTAATTTTTATAAAACATGGGGTTTGGAATTTGGAATCCAGACAGCACCGTGAAAGACCAACCGAACCAAAAGAAAGCCAAGAGACATCAAAACTGTCGTCGTAGAGTGGTGGTCCTGTATTTTTTTTTTCCCTGCTCTGTAAGAGACACGCACACACACAGAGAAGAAATGTCCGGAAGAGGAGGAAAGAGAGCAGCAGCAGCAAGGGAGGAGGAAGGGAGTGGGGCTGATGACAACTATGCTCAGCAACCACCGGCCAAGAAACCCACCAAGGCTGACAACTCATCCTCTGATAACTCTGATGAAATTGTTGTTTGTGAGGTAGGTTCCTACCCGTTTGATGTATTTGTTCTATGTGTTGAGGGTTTTGAAAATGATTGTGGGTTCCTTTTGTTTTGTGTAGATAGGGAGGAATAGGAGAGTGACAGTCAGGAACTGGAGAGGAAAGATTAATGTCGATATTCGTGAGTTTTATCCCAAAGATGGCAACCTTCTCCCTGGCAAAAAAGGTATCTTTTTAGATGTGTTTGTATGTTTTGTTTGTTTGTTGCTAGTGTTTTTATGATATGGGTTTTTTATTTTAGGGTTTTAAGATCAGATGTTATTTACTCATTTTGGGGTTTTGTTTTTCCGGAGTTCTGTTTGGTTTTACTTGGAAAAGAAAAGGAGTAAGCGTTTTGATTGTGTGGTATATCTAGGTTTTGAAGTGAAAGATAGTGTCAGTGAAGTGGAGGGAAAAGAAACTAGGTTAATTTGATTTAGCTTTCATAGCATTGTCGTTTAGTTCATGAAAGAGAAGATCGTTGAGATTGAGAGAAGGTATGTTGTTGTAGTGCGTAACTATTCTTTTTTTGTCCTTGCAAATGTATGAATCAGTTTTCGAACTGAATCTAACAATTTCTGTAGAAATGGATGTGAATGTGCAATCGTTGTTGAGATGGAAATGATCGGAAGAAATAGAGTAGCCATTCCTGTATATTTAGGCAAGCATAAAGATGGCAAGTAATTTGAAAAGGCTGGGAGGAGTTTTTTTTCTTTCCCTCTTGTGATCTTGAAGTAGGGGAAAATGGATAGTGCACCTTTCTAGCATGATGCTGGTGTTACAATACTTGTCTTGAGTCTCAGTTCCTAAACCTCTGACATGGTTGAGGCTAAGGATAAAGTGCTTGTTGTGAGTTCTTGTTTACATCCCAATGATGAGGGTATTTCTTGAAATGCTGTCTTCTTTATTACAGTATAGAACATAGATAATCTTGGGCCATGATTTGCATCCTGCCTAGACAGGCCCATATGATCCATGCCACTGGTTTGATGGAAGTGGCAATGATCTTAAGTGTTTTTTTTTAAATATAAAGCCAGTCAGCAAATTGCATTGACCTTTTCCTCTCCAAGTATTGAGGGGAAAGCACAATGTTTGATAATTGTATATGGGCATGTGTGGAAAGCTTTTTTCCCCTTCTCTTGGAAGATGAGCTACTTCATGATTGTCGGAGAAACAAAACAGGGTGGGTGAATGCAGACACATGCCTAGGTGAATTGAGTCTTTCTTTCCATTAAAATTGGGATAGGTCAACACAATCATTGTTTTTTGATAAATTGGTTAATTTTAGTATGGAATAGGGAAAGGATTCAACTATTAGGGTGAATGAAGCTACAAAGTCACCAGCATTCAAGTTTTCAATAACATTTTCATTTCAGTGCTGAACTCTGCTGACATATTTCATAAGAACCAGAATAATAAAAAAAAGCCTACTTCTTGTCATATCTGCAGGGCGATTATACTGTGAAAGTCTTACGTGTCTGTTTCTATTTTCATTTTTCTGTGTAATTAGAGACTTGAAACTGTTTTGAGTTTATGAAACTGAATTGAACTTTTTTGTTTTTATTGATGCTGTTTGTGATCTCTTATGTTGATTTTCTGGCTAGGTTTTTTCCTTCAGGAGCCTTAAAAATTTGAACTTTTTAATTGTAATTTAAAATTGTTGTTCTGATAAGGGGAAAGCGTGTTTGATGAAGTGCTAGGTTAGTGGTGATGGTGCTTGGCTCATTTATCATGAGCAGAGGAATATTTTTCATGCTGGTATATGCATGCGTAGGTAATTGTTGCCCCTTGTTTTCATATCTCCCTTGGAGATCTTACCAGTTTGGAATTAAGACATCATCTGCTTAGCATGCATAAAGTGCTTTTCTTTTTCTGCAAAGTCAAAACAGTAGAATTGAGTTTGGCTTGGACATCAAAGCACTTGGGTCAGGGAGTGGGAAAAGGGTATTTATTTATTTTCGTTGTTCTCTTTTCTATTTTTGTGCCTTCTAACGTTGCATGCTTGTATTTTTATTCCAGGTATTACCTTATCATTGGATCAGGTACATGTCTCAAACTTTATGCTTTTTTGTGATGATTATGGATTCAGAAGCGATGTTAGTCATTATGACTTAATTTTGTTCATTTGCAGTGGAACATGCTCCGTGATCATGTGGAAGAAATTGACAAGGCTCTTGGTCATTCTTAGGGCATCATAGGACATGAGTAGTTCTGTTGATTTTGCTAATGAATGGTAGTCTCAAGGATACTAGGATGTTTGGTTTTGGTCTTGGTTTTGGTTTCTAGAAAACTGGAATGCCGTAGGTGGGCATGCTTTCTTCTTTTGGATTTGGTTGGGGATGGTTGAATATCTTGTCTTGTGTATAAATGGTATCTTGGGAACCCCTAGCAATGCAGCACAATTACTGGCATGGTAATGGTAGTGCAAACAAACCTTTTGTTCAGAGGATTTGACTAGCAGGATGGTTTAATGGCTTAAACTTTCTATTCCACCCTTCCTCTTGTTTTAGTTTATGGCATTGTGAGTTGATGAAGTTACTCCATTTAAACTGATGCATATTGCTTTCTTGGTTTTGGTATTCTGTTTCTTTTGAAAGAAGAGTAACTGTGAGAATTAATATCATCAACTCAAGTCTACGAGAATAATAACATGAAATTTGATTGAATAGATAAAATCATCTTGTAGGTTCCTATGATCTATTTGTCAGTTGATTCTGAACATGGTGAAAAATGATTTCCCACTACTGATGGATTACAGAAAAGTTGAGTGGCTCGTACTGTGCAAGCGAAGTTGAAAGTAGAAAAGATGAAAGTCTTGCAAAGTTCTCTCTTGAATAGTTTTCTAGGGTCTGCCAAAGAAAAAGAGAAAAAAACACAACGAAAATAGATGAAAAAAATGCTTCCAAAAACAGCAAAGGATGAAAGTCTCTGCCCTGTCTAACGGGCTACCTTTCCTTCCCCTCCAAAAGGGGAGATGAAATAGCCCTAAATTCACTATCCTCTTGGTTTAATGGAGTGCGGACCTAGTTTATGATAGTAGATATGCTAAGATATTTGACGATTTAAATGTAATTCTACATATTTAATCTTATGCTTGGAAATGTTCATTTTAAACTCCTTTACAAATTTATGTTCTTCGCCTTGTTAATATTTTTGCGTGCAATATAAATTAAACAATATTATCATCTAATAACTTTTGTCCAACTGATGTAACTGCATTCGCTTTCTTCGTCCAGACACTGAAGAAAAATTATGACCTTGGTGGGCTGGGGAAGCCATTTTTCTTTCATTCCATCTGTTTTCAGATCAGACGAAAAGAGCATGATGCTCTCTGTCACGATCTGAATTTTGGATCCTAAGGTTCTTTTTGCGCCTCAATAATTATGAGAGAATCAATTGTTATAAGCTGGTGTTTTTTTCATTAACTAGGTGTGTGTGGTTTGTGTATATATATATATATATACACACATTCTAGTATGGAGTTTTTGATAAGTATTTCGATATCTAGACATAATATGTATTTATTAATAGAATGTGAATATAAATTCAAGAAACAAATAAGTATTCAGAAAATAAATCAATAAATATAGATATTCAACAACGTTATTTATATTCATCATATAATTAATATACATAAATTATTTATATTACACGTAATTAAAAATTATCTCATTCACATACTCACATGGAAAACAGAGGCAAAACTAGAAACCACCGATGATCATTAAGACTTATAACAAATATAGAAAAACACTCAAAAATAACTTGAAGCAAATAACATAAAAGATTATCACTCTAATATTAAAAACCAAAACGTAATTATAAAATCAAAATAGATCCACCCAATCAATCTCGAATATTTTTCAAACTAAGCAAACCTAAAATAATTGATTAATCCCCACTGCTCGGTCAGCCAAAACCATTAGATTAATTAGTCAACTAGTTCAGATTAACAAATCAATTAGTTGATCGGGTTTTCAAAAATCTTGATTTGCCAATCTTTTAAAATTACAAATCCTTAAATTCAACTTGTTCCTCAAAAAAACATAACTCTAGTCCTCATATTAGTTTATTCTAAACCAAACTAACATCCTAAAACATCAATTAAACATAATAAATCATCTCATTATCAAATCAACATATTAAATATCATAAAATCCCAAAACACTTTTTTAATCCACAAAATATCAAAATCACCCTATAGCATGCTTCTTATGAATCGATTCAGGTTGTCCCTAACCCACATGCTATCAAATCCATCTACCGATTATTCACCCTTTCAAAATCTATTGAAGATATGATGTTTAATCACCATTCGAAAACAACAGAGGAAGTCATGATACTTGTTTCTTCAAACCATTCTTAAAACCCAAAAGCTTAAGTTTAGATAGAGTTAAACTCTATGTATGTTTGAGAGAAAAATTACGGCAGGGAAGGGAAAAGAGAAGAAGGGAAAATAAATTCTCTGGCAAAAAAAATTTTCTTTAAATACATAGATTAGATTAGATTAGGTTGAGTTCTTGAATTTGGGTTAGACGTGGGTTTAAGTTTGGGTCCGATGGCCAAAACATGGACATTACACTCTCTCATTTGCCTTAGTCATCTCCCTCGCGTAGTTACCTGTTTCTTTCCACAGCCAGCCTTGTCAAACAAGAAACACTACTTTCGGCCACCATTTTCAGTCAAATTAGCTGTAAAGATTTAATAATCCTAATTATAGGGTTACAGATTTATTGATCCTAACTATAGGGTGTATATTCATCTTTCAATCAACCAACTATAGTTGGATAATGGATTTTGTTTTGCGGGATAAGATGGACAAACTTCTAATGTCAAATATTGTGTTTCCTTGGCATTTCCAAAATGCTCTCAAAAAGGAAGAAATTTTTTTTTTCTTGACCATAAGGCTATTTTCTTTGTCAAAAGAAATTAAGATTAGGACTGGATATGAGTGTGGAAAAGGAGTTGCTTTAAATTCGTAACAATAGTTCAAGAGTAATTCACATTTTAGCTAGCCTAAGCCGGTGTCAGGATGATAGACTTGTTGAGGGATAGACCTTAAGAACTTGCCCAGATTTCGTTGCGATTTCTATCGTTATTGGCCTTAATTTCCGTCTGAAGCAAGTACTCATGCAACTTGCCATTTCTGCAGCTTACGATTCCCTTCTTCTTTCGTCAGGATCTTGGGACAACATTAATAATGCAATGTGAGATTTAACAAAACTTCAGAATCTGTCTTTCCAAGCCATTTACCCTCGGATTCCTGATATATTTTAATACAAGAAAGACAGCCACTTTGCAGTTGGATATTCAGATATTTGTGTTAAGAACCAAACCCTGCAACAAAACGCAGTTGGATTTGAGTTGAGGATGGTTTGGCGTGGTCTCGAAACAAGCATGCAGGTTGTCGTATTCGCTGCAGTGTTTCAAAATAGACCTGAAAAGGTAGCCATATCCTGAGTGATGTAGCTTATTGAATGAAATTTTATATTTTTCAGTGACGAGAGAGAAGATCAAACCCAAGACCTCTAGGAAGGAAGGGTATATGGATGCCGGTTGACCTATAAGCTCGTTGGCAATAATTTTCTCTGGTAGTGAAAGCTTTGCTGGACTAATGGAATTCTGTGTAAAAATGCTGCACTGACCATGAAACATATTGGTTCTCTGAAAATCTTTGTTTGAGTGAATGCTTTGAAGCTATAATTTAACATGGAATTAAGTCTATTATACATGATATTTCTTTTAAGTGAAGGATAATTATATCAAAATAAATGAATTCAGGATCTATGTAAAGAACTGTACTGGATAAAACTACATGTTGAAATTCTCAACTATGCTTCCACAATGGACCTGGAAAATATAATGTATCTGATATAGATCCATAAAAGGGCTCAGATCAGGGAGATAACTGATAACTAACTTTACAGGTTAAGCTTCTACTGGCAGAGAAAGTTCTAGCCATAAGAATTCCTGTGTCATGTAGCCATTTCCATATATTACAACAAACCTTACTCGATCTTCCAGGCATAAAGGAAAAGGCAGAATTCTGGTGTTGCTGAGACACTCCTGGTTGAAAAATACATACTCCCATCACTGGTATCACTCTGGGCACCATAACTGCTGCTATCCCTGTCATCTTCTGATTCTGAAACCCCTGGTTTGAATATGAACAAGCCATGGCCAGTGCCAGGGGCAGTAAACAGCCAATCATGGACATCCCAGAACACTTGAACCGGTTGCCTGCTCAACATCACAGTTTGGTTCCCTCTGAATTTCCACTGTAAATTCCGAACATGAATCATGATGATTCCATCCATGCTAATCCACATTTCAGGATCTCTTGGCCCTCCTGTAGAACTCTCTACAATAATATCATGCTCATGTTTCTTTTCGTCGAATTTAGCTCTGGTTGAGAAGGTTTTCTTGTGAAATACGTGTTCCTTTTTCAAATATAAGATAGCCTCAACAAGTGGTGGTCTTACATTCGCTCTCTTATAAGCCTTTTTCCTGTAATCTCCCAACGATAATACAATCTCTTCATCTGAAACTACAGCAACATAATAATCGCTAGCCGGCTCAGGACTCCCAGCAAATTTAGCTGATCGGAAATCCCAATGTAAATCTACTTGGCACCCTTCAAGCTCGAAGGACTTGCTCCCTTTTTTGCTCCAGAAAAGCCAAGGCTTAAGGTCAATCTTGCAATTGTAACAAACTTCACCTTCAAGGTTATTGATAATGAGGTTGAGGGTGTGATTCATATGGTTCTTGCACCAAAAAACCGTGAGATTGCGCCAATAACCTGCAACATAAGCCTGGTAGGCGCACGTGACGGTATTCTGAGGCGTTGTACTTGTCAGTGGATCATATGGTATTTTTTCTGGTACAGATGATAAGGAAGCTCCCACTGAGAAGTTTCTCAATGGATAGTGGAAAGACATTGTTCCGTAGAAACTCAAATTAGAGTGAAACTACAATTTCAAAGGCATAAGAACGAACAATAATGCAAGACAAATTGCGATCCCATTCTATCCTGCCCTACAAACATATTTCTGGCTCCTTGGGATAAACACACAAAATTGGTGTCCATATCATGAACAAACTGTTACATGCATGTTACCTTATTAGAGAGCTTTCATAAGAATTGATCAATGGTTCCGACATTGGCAAGATTGGATATTTTGTCGAAGAAACTGGTGGTAAAAAATGTTACACGTTACCTCTAGCACAGTCACCGGCTTCTGATGCTGCAAAAGAACCTGAAAATGCAGCCAAAATGGGATGGTCCTGCAGGAAATGGTATGCAGAGAATTTTCTGTTTGTTGGGTTGAAGAAGGATAAGGAAAGATGGTGACTTGGAAAGCTTTCAGAACATGTCTCCAGCTAGAGGCTGTAATCAAAAGGTAGCCCCAAAATAGGAGGACTACTTGAAGAAATTGTCACTATCCATTAGTCCTTAATGTTTTCTATATATACACATGTTGATGTACACAGATTTTCATGTTTTGGCATCTCTTCACTAATCACATAATTACCCTTGAAAGTTCTGTTATTTTTGGAATATGAGAAGATAAAGAGAAGACCATCAAGGAAAGGGGAGGTCCTGCTTTTGTTGGCTACAAAAGCTGAAGGCTTTTATAAGCCAATGATGAATATGTGGGAGATTTATGACACCAGACCTCTACTGTTTTGTAGGGATTATAACCAACAAGATTTGGAATAATATACAATGAACAAGCTGAAAGTCACGCCTAATAAATCTACAGAACATAAAATCGGGCTACATAAACCAAACATAAGGAAAACTGTTAGGCTGCAAAGAGACTTTAGCCCATGGCATTCCATCAAGTAGACAAGCAAGGTTCCATTAGAGTGCCAATTCTGAACCTAATGCGGCAGAATTGGAATCAGTTGTAATGCAAGAAATAGGGCATCTTATTGGTGTTGACCATAGTGATCATCCAAAAAGCACTCATGGCTAGCATCCATTCCCTTTGGGACTGGGAAAAGGGATTTGCGTTGAGATGAAATTCAAGCTTTTGTATGGATAGCATTAATGGAAGAAAAGGTCAGAAATAAGATCGAAATTGGGATTTAATACAAGCATGAACAACAAATCAAGCATTTCTCATAAGATTTGTGTGATCCACCAACAATAATTTCATAGAATTTGCACGTTTAGACACCACTGTGTATAACAGAATCGACGTCCCTCCCCACTGTATTTTTTCTCTCTTTGCTTCTTTTGATAAAAAAAAAAAAAATTTGCTTCTACCATAATATAAATGGAAAACAAACTCCAACTGCACCAGCGACTAGGATAAACTCCGACTTTGTATTTCAGAGCATCATATCTGTTCACAGGCAATATCACTAAAGAAGAATAGTGCATTCGCATAGCGCAAGTGTATGCAAAAGAAGAAAAGGCAACAAAGGTTATGCTCGCAATATAAAGTTGGTGTCACTGTTTATCTTAATCCTGGTGCATTTAGAGTTAGCATTCCACTTCTTGCAAGAACCATCTCGGCTTTCTATCTCAGGGGGTGACCATGCCTCTCATTTTTGCCAGATCCGTGCACATTGCAATAGCACTTCCTTTCATCACCATGGCATTGCTACCAGATGGACGGACATCTTTTAGGTCTAATCAATAAAATTATCTTCAAGCTTTTATTCTGTCTGTGAATTACTTTTTATGAAAGCATGAACAAAGGGACTTGGTTCATTAACAGTTAAAGAAAGCACCGTGCATTTTCCATTGTTTTCCCCAAGTAGTCCATCCCGACAAATCCAGTAATCCTTGGAACTACACTTCAAATATGCAAACCCAGTAACACTCTCCTGCCCACAATTCAAATAATTTTGATACCAACTTCTCTTAAGGAATCAATCACAGCTTTCACCTTTCCATGGTATTTCTGATTTCTGTTCAGGAAAACAGTAACAGCAGGTATATCCTTGAGTAGCAGGCGCTCTCCTAGTATCTTCCCAATCTTGGCAGCAGCTGCCACATCTCGGGTATTTTCCATGGTTAATCTCAGGGCCTTCTCCTGTGAGCTTGCAGCAGATGCTACAGTGGCAGTTGGTGAGTGGGTCACTTGGGCATTCACATACTTGTTTGTGAAATGCATCTTCAGAACATACGGCTTCAGGAACTGAGTAACTCTGGGTGGCCTAACTGGGGGTGGAATAACCATCTGTATCTGTAAATTAAAAGCCGATAAAATCATAGGTACAGGAACAAAAAGGTCATAAATCATTCATAAATAAACCAAATGGTTTTATGAGAAGAAAAGGACACAACCCTTGTACCCAGTATTTAAATAAAATCCCAGCCAGTGTGGTAGAATGAAATGCAAGAATCAAAATTGTGTAAAAGGATAAGAAGGCTTATTAGGCAAACAAATATGTTGCCTGAGTCAGAGAAAACCAACTGTTCAAATGATGGATACCATATGTTCTAAGCTAAAAGGGCAACATCCACATCATACGTGGAGGTATCCAGCTACAATGATTGAGCTGGATGGCCTAAAAATTCATTTGAAGTTCATACAACTACTTTTAAGTGTAATATAGACATGCAGGTTCCAACTTCCATAAACCCATAGAGTGAGAAACTGTATGGCATTAAACCTAATTTCTCCATGTTCTTCCTATAACATATTCACATGCATTGCTCCAATCCTCAATCAGTATAGCACTTCAATTTCCCTTTTGCACTTGTTAAACAATACCATCATGCTAATAAATTACTTGTCATCTTTCATTTCTATTAAACCGTCAAGTAAGGACTAACTTTGTCTGTTGCATGAATCAATACACAACACAGCAATACAGCATAAACATGTTGAATGAAGGAGAACAGAAAATAGATGGATTGGTAAAACATTTCACTTTAGAAAGTTAGAGACTTTTGAAGCTACAACCAGTACAATAAATCAGTCAGGCCAATTGTCTTTCTTTATTAGAAAGACGCGAGCACACACAAATTCAGTTCATAAACTGTATTTATAGGAAACACATACTATTGAAAGCAGCAGCTTGCAACTACTATGTGATAAACAGGTCAAAGCTAAACAAATCCACAAAGCTCTAAATAAGCATATGCAAAGAGACTCGCAGAGAAACAGGAAAAGCTGCACAAGCTAAAATCCAGTAGGGAGAAGCTTCTCCAAAGATCAAATAAGTCAATTAACTATTCCTAAGTGATTCACACAATGTTCTTGTAGATCATGCTTAATCTCCATCTTTTTCTTCTCTTAAATACCTTCTACTGAACAAGTAAGCCAAAAAAGACAAAAGTTTGCACATTGAAACAACCCATTGAAAAACAGAGAGTGCCAGACTGGTTAACAAACTACCACCATCTTGTGAAGCATAAGGACAACCTTAAAGATGTGACTTGAGTCAGACTTGTGTAATTAAGAAAAGTATCATGAGCTAAGCTTTACTGTACACAGTCAAAGATGAGTTAGAATACCCACTTGAATTTTTCAGGTCAGAAATTGCAGGATAATTGCTCTTCTAAAAGAAAAGACCATAAGCTATTTGTACATTCAACAAATAACGATTATGATCTAGCAACAAACTTTTTTCCACTGCCAAAATGAAACGTGTATTCTCCACTAAAGTAAACTCGGACTGTATCATCAAGAGGATTTCAAGCAATTTATGACAATGGATGGTTTTGGGCCTCTTCCTCGCCCCCAAGAAAAGTGGGGAAGGACTCATTAGAACATGTCGATGGAATGTTATACATCTCATGGTTAAGAATCAATCGAAACTGTCACATTTTTTGCAGGTTGAACTAAAAAGTAAGACTTGCAAGTGCAAATCATCCTTACAACAATAACGGGTGTCTTTACAACAATAAACACAAACTTAATGACCAAAAAATTCCAGCATTAGCAACGACCACAAAACCTAAAACATCATCGAATTCATTGCTGATCAAACAACCAATGCAATGGAGAGAAAATAACTTCATCACATTTCACATCAAATAAAATGGAAGTTTTGTAATCTCATATTGCAGTTGCATAGAGTGTTTATAGTTCTACTACAAGGAAGGAAACCAACATAAAAGTACACAAATAAAGCAGAAACCTTTACACGCCCAAATCATTAAAAAAAAGAAGACACATATTAGACCATCTATGCTCAGGAACAAAATCCCAAAGAATCAAAAACTAAAATTTTCCAACAAATTGAAGAAAACTCTTGAAACCCATTTCATTTCGAAGCAATAAAGCGATTCTAAGCCATGAAAACAAGAACCCATTTCACTTAAAGATGGTGCCTTTGCTGATATCTTAATAACGGAAGCCAGTAAAGAAGAAAAGTAAAGTTAAACTTACAGTTATAGAATGAAAACCTTACGAGCAGAGAAGAAAAAAAGGAAGGTGTGCCAAAGGAGACGAGAGCTTGTGCTGTTTTGCAGAGACTATGGAGGCTAGTTGATTGCGGCTGCTGTCGAAGGGAAGAGAAATGCCCCAACTAAGCGACTGGGTCTGGGAGAATAGTTTTAAAACCCAATCCGGCCCGGCTGATAGTCTGTCTGGGATTAAAAAAAAAATGCAAAAACCGATATAATTTGGTTAAAACTTCAGATTGATTTTATTAAAAACCAATGTCAACCTCTTAATTATTTATTTTTTAAAAAATAAAAATAATATTTTTTTTATTTTATAAAAAAAATTAAGAATACATCCGAAATAACTTAATAACCCAATTAAAATCTATGATTCAGGCCTGGATTGATCTTCAATAGATTTAAGTAGGATTTAGTTGGGCTTTATATGACCACAAGCCCAACTCAGATTTTATTGGGTTTAGATTTAATACACCAAAATTGATAAGGTATAAGTCGATTGATCTCAATCATTGATTTTCGTTATATAAATCCTTAGAAAAGGGTTAAATTGAATCATTCAAAAGTATAGATACTATATGAATTTTCTTTAGAAAACTTCCCCTCCATGCAGGGCTGCCGTTCACCACCATTTCGGCCACAAATCACCCCATGGCCCATGCCCTATGGCGGGCGGATGGTGAATATCCAAGTGTCAAGGATGAAGGAATTTTGTAGAAAAATACCACTTCAATCTCTTTCTCCCTCCTTTTCTCATTGGTAAGCGACATTGTAAATAATATATGAATCAAAATTAAATTTCCTTTTAATATTTTTTAATAGCAATTATGCATCTCTCTGTAACATTAAAACTTACGAAGATGATTAATAAATTCATTATATTTTATAATTTTTATATGATTTTATTTAATATTGTTAAATTTAACCCATATTAACTCGTCGGATCAATCTACAAGTTTACTTAAATAAACTAAAAAAATCAATGAGTTTTGACCGATTATGGGTCTATATGACATTTTTACTAGATTAATTCTTTATATTTTTTATGAAACTTAGTTTAAATTAAGTTTTGGATCAATCAATCGAGTTAATTTGGGTTTTTTATCTATTATTTAGCATCAAGAAACATCTATTGGATTTCTATTTATTATTATTCAAAAATAAATAAATTGAATTACGTATATAAAATAACTTTCCAGTAAGAAATTTCTTTGATTTTCAAAACAATTTGTCAAAGAAAATCTTCTATCAACAATTTAGCCGAAAAAGAAAGAAAAACAAATTACTTTAATCAGCAAAACTCAGTGATAAAAATTTGAAGGACAAAGTACATGAACAACAAAACAAGTGATAAACAAGAAGAACATAAATTAGTTACAATTTAGTTTTGTTGTCCACGCTTTGCTTTGGATACAAATTTAAAGTGTCAATGAAGTTCTTGGGAGTAGAAATGTTTAAAAAAACAAAAGAAGAATTAATCACATTATTGCTTGAACTTTGATTTATTTTATTTCAAGGCTGTGATAATTTACATTAATACGAGTCAGTTTATTAAATTTATTAAATAAATATTAGATCTGGTTGAGTTTGATAACTTTATTTTTTAAAATTATTTTTTAGAAAAATTATATGATAGTTAAAAATAAAAATGCACAAAAAAATAACTAAATAAGAGTTAAGCAAAAAAAAATTGATATATATATATAATAAAGGAACAACTTTTGCTAATATTAAAAAAAATGATACAATATTATTTGAAAATATGTATAAATTCAAATATACTTTATCAAATAATACTCCAAAACTTTTCTAAATTAATTTAATGAAGACTCATTGTGACGGGCATCCGAAACACATTTATAACTAATTTATTGTAATTAATTTAAATTTTAATTAAATATTTTTTTTAAAAAAAAGGTTGAAAGGATGCTGAACAATTGGCTTTGGGAGGGCTAGTACACCTGGCTTACGTAAAAAGAAGCCAAACGAACGAGCTTGCCAGACCAGCCTTATGTGCCTAAGCTTTCTTTTATGGTCCAAGGGTGAAGAACTCTTTTATTTTTTAGAAAAAAAAAACACAAACAACATTTCTAGATTCTGACCGATGGGATTTTATCCCTAAAAAATTGTTTTTAAAACATATTTTAACATATAAACAACATCCTTAGAATTTTTTAAAAAAATTATGACTGAAAACAATTCTAAAACAAAAAAAAACACAAAATTAAATTAAAAAAATTTAATAAAAAAACAAATTGACCAAATAGAACTCAACAACACCATAAATAAGATTTTTTTGTTATTGGAATGTAGAAAATCAATATTTTTCTCTTTTCTCTTATTTTTTTTTATCTTCTATTACAAACTTGAAACTTAAACATGAACAAAAATAAAATTCTAGATCAAAACATGTAATTATTAATCTAAAACAATCAAAAAAGAATTTGATGAAAAAATGTATAATTTTTTTTTTAAAAGAAGTCTTTAATATTTTTCTGAGAACTAACTATTCATACCATTTTTTTTCTAAGAACTTCGACGGTTTCATGCAGCTATATACAAGTGCAACAGTAACAATTCTTATCAAAAATACTATTTTAGCGGTCCGTTTATTTTTAAATTTTAAAAGTATTTTTAAAAAAATTTAATTTTTTTTATTTTTTTACTTTAAATTAATATTTTTTTATATTTTTAGATCATTTTAAAATACTGATTTTAAAAGTAATTTTTAAAAATTAAAAAATTTATTTTAATATATTTTTAAATAAAAAAACACTTTAAACAACAATCTCATTCACATTTTCAATTCACCATCATGCCAGGAGCAACCCACTTGAAATCCATGGGACTTTGTACTCTGTGATTTGTCTTGATTGCAACTTTTTCTTTCCTCGGAGTTCATTTCAGGACCAACTGAAGGCCTTTAATATAAATGAGGTCTTAACATAGGCAAACCTTTCTTTCTAAGGTGTGGAGCCTAAGAATCAAGTAAAAATGTCAAAAATAGTTGTTACAATGTAGATTGAAAATATAAGCATCTAGAAATGTAGGGCTTGAATCCTTGATTTGAGGTTGTCTACTAGAAATTGTTACAAGGGATCCAATTACTAAAATCTTTAAAAGGTTTTAAAAATATTTCACAAATATCAAAAAAGATATCAGGAATGATGAGAGAGCAATTACTATCTATTTTATTTGAGGAAAAGGATCTTGAAAGTAAATTAAATTTTGATTATAAAAAAACAGAAATTAATCGATTAGTTCAGAAACAGCTAATCAATTCAGTCAACAGAATACAATTCATGTTCAAATTATTATTTTTTTGTATTAGTTTAATTTCTTGATTGTCTAGAACTTTATGCCTATAAAAGACTTGTACTTAAGATTTATTCAGCAGTACAAAGCAAGAAAGAATAGTTAAGAGAGCTTAAAGTGAAACACTTTAAAAAATATATCTTCTTATCAATATGTTCCTAAGTTTGACTTTGCATCACTGTCTTTGATCTTCTACCACGCTCATTTTTATTCCAACAAGTGGCATCAGACTTAGTATAGTCATATTGATGGCTATTATAAGATTGCATTACAAATAAGAAAGTTGAAGTCAAGCATGTAAATACACAAGATCAAGTTGCGGATATATTCACAAAGCCGCTCAAATATGATATTTTTATCAAGATGAAATATGTGTTGGGAGATATGAAAAAATCAAGTTTGAAAAGGGATCTTGGAAGTAAACCAGATTTTAATTTTGAAAAACATAGAAATCAATCTATTCGTTTCTAAATCAGTTGACCAACTGGAATAAGTTGAATTGATCGACCAATTTAGTCTGTATAATATAATTCATGTTCAGATTAAGATTTCAGTGTATTAGTTCAATTCCTTGATTGTATATGACTTTATGCTTATAAATTTTTTTTTGTAATTTAGCATTATTCAGTAGTACAAAAAAAGAGAGAATAGTTAAAAAAACTTAAAGAGAAATACTTAATAAAAATATATCTTTCTCCAAATCTTTTTCTTGTTTTTAAGTTTTTGATCTTCCATTACTGTTTTTAATCTTCTAGCACACGCTTCTTTCTTCCAACAAATAATGCCCATTTGAAAGGTGCCTAAAGGCATGAATTGTCTTTGAATTGTCTGTTTTCTTTGAAAGGCTTTCTTTTCTTTTTCATTTTTGGTTAATTTAATTTTTAGCTTTGTTTTACTTACTGGTTAATCATGTTGTTTTTATATTTGTTAAGTTGATTAAGTTATATTAAAGATATAATTCAATTTTAAACTTAAGCTAGATAAAAAATGATTTTAAAATTGGTTTATTAAATTAAGTTTAATAAATATATCAAATAATTTTTTTTTATAATTTTAATAATAATTTTTTGTTATGTTGAAAAAAACTAATTCAACCCGCTTACGGTGATGCCGAAGCAAAGCAAGGGCGTATAACTAGTAATTGATGGAAGTAGACATCGTATAATGGTGTGGATGAGAAACGTCCCTTATCATCTCCATTCCCAATGGCACTGCAAGTCAGCTTCTCTTTCACAAGCCACAGTCCTTGCCAACAAAACCACACTCCCAAACTTTTTTCTCCCAAAACCTTCTCTTCAACGTCATTGCCAAAAGCTTCCTTTTCAAACCAAAAACAAAACCCAGAAAGCATCAATGACCCTCAGAAAGAAACACCAATACTATCACTTGGTTCAAGCAAGAGAAGAAAGCTAAACCTCTCGGTTCTTGCTCTCCTCATAAATGGGTCATTACCAAACTTGTCTAACAACTCCATCTTGGCTCAAGAATTGGAGCTTGCAAGATACACTGATTCCAAGGAGGGTTTCACACTCCTTACACCCTCTTCATATGTTAAGGTACTTCCTTCTCTCTCAGTAAGTACTTAACTTATTAAATATAATAACTTTTTTTAGTTTATTGTTTTGAAAGAATAGGGTTAGTTTTGTGTGAATTAGGTGGATAAAGCTGGGGCAACAGTGCTGTTTGAAGAAGTGAATAAAGGGAGTAACAATATTGGTGTTGTGGTGACCCCAGTTCGTCTCGCTAGTCTTGGTGAATTTGGGAGTCCTCAATTTGTGGCTGACAAGCTTATACAAGCTGAAAAGAAAAAAGTGAGTGTTGCTTTTAAATGTAATGTTTGATGGAAATCTTCTCTATGCAATGCTGGTTTTGGTAAATTTACTGAATTTTGATGCTTTTGGTTGGAATCTGTGTTGAATTTGGTCGATTTTGGTAAAAACTGCTAAAATAAAGGTAGAATGTCATTGAAAATTGCATAAATGAGGATGAGTAGTAGAAGAACGCTACTTTTTGATGTAAAAGGTTAGAAATCAAGCTTCTTTGTTGAGATTCGATAGTCCAGTAACCTGAAACTTTTATCTTCTGCTATTTTATCACGTCTTCTTTTTTTTGTCCTGCTGCTATTTTCAGGGAAGAGATTGATTTTTAAGCAATAATGTTGTAGTTATGTGTGGAGAAACAATTAGAATACCCGTTGTCTCTTTATTGTTGTGCTTAGGCATGTTCATCTATTGCTACAATTTTTCAACTAAATGAATTCGAGGAAGTTCAAAGCTTTGGTGACTATAATTTCTCTTGTTCTACAGGAAAGCACAAAGGATGCCGAGGTTATCTCAGTGGCTGAGAGATCAGGCCATGGAGGTCTGCAAGTATATGAATTCGAGTACAAGGTTGACAGCACAAGGGGAGGGATGAAGAGGATCTTCTCAGCTGCATTTGTGTCCTCTAAGAAGCTTTACCTCTTAAATATTGCCCATTCAGACAAGCCAGAGAGTCCTCTTGATACTGATACCAGAACAATTTTGGAAGAAGTGATTCATTCATTTGATGCAGCAACAATGACATGACTCTATAGCCCACTCTTCTGGGGCAGTTGCTGGATAGAGCACACACTTCTTTCTTGAACCTTCAAAGCTTAAGGTAACTTCTGCATTTGTCTCATGCAAGATTTATATAAAAAATGAAGTAACCGAACCTTGCCGATTAAACGACATTGCAACTCCTCACAGAAATGAATCCTCTCTCTCTATAACAAAAGGATATCTTCTTCTTTAAGGATCATTGATAATATCCATTCCGAACATTCTTTGCAACCTTATGGATGCTGTCAATCGTCCTGGAGCAGTGGAAAGTAGAGTAGAATATTATAGCTGTTCAATTTGTTTAATATTTTATTTATTCTTGAGATTCCCCAGGCTTATGCCTGTTGGTCTTTGTAATCTGTAATACATTTTCAGTCTGGGGGCAATTTCTTAGAATGAGATTGAGATTGAAGATCTTTATGTCAATGCTCGAGGTCCTGGAAGTTTCAACGTCAAAACAGAAGATTTATCTGTATTGTTTGTTTTTCTTGAGCATGATACTGGCCGTACCTCTGAAAATTGGGAGGACTCCATCTCCGCCATGCTCAAAGCCTACCTAGCAGAATACTTAAGGTTCTTATTTTTTCAGGAAAAAAAAATGATATTAAAGTGATGGAAACGGTAATCTTTTTTCAAGAAATGTAATTTTTCAAGAAATATCATGATATCTTGGAAAAAAAACAATAGGAGCACTAAATTAAATAAATAAAGATAAAAAAATTAGACCGGGTTAATAAATAAAAAAAAAATAATTGAAAAAAAATAATTACACAAAAAGATCTAAAATAAAATATGATAATTAAAAGAATAAATGTGAAAATAAAAATAAAAATAAAAATGAATTATAGGGTAACTATTTTTTTTTAATTTGAAGATTTAATTGAAAAGAAAAATAACTCAAAAAAATACATCATAAACTCATAAACCAAATGAAGAGGTGAGATCAAAACCAACAAAATTTTTATAAAATGATTAAGGGATAAAAACCAAAAAATAAAGACTAAATAAAAAACATACATGAAAAATTAAAATTAAAAGACTAAATGAAAAGCCATTATAAAAAAAAAGAATATAAATTTCTGCTGAGAGGGTTGCATTGATGAGAATAATAACAATATACCAAAACATATTATTCCAAAATTATTTTGCTTATTATTATAATTATTATCATTGTCATTATAATTATTACTATCATCATTATAATTATTAATATTATTATTATTACAATTATTACCATCATCACTATTATTAATATTATAATCACAATTATTATTATTATTATTATTTTCATAATTATTAATGTTATTAATAGTATTATTAGTTTCATGACAAACTAGTTTTGACTTTTGAGCCACGACCGAGTTTTGGCTTGCTCTTGGCATCCCATTCCCACCAAGGGTACTTCTGAATATCTGCAGTTGGAGAAACGTAACAGGCACAGCACTCTTAAAAGGGACATAGGAACCACTGCTATTTTTAATTTGGTCAATGTTTCAAATATCAAGATGATTTGTCTTTCCATGATAGCCACTTTTCAGTTTACCTTTTATGGCTCAGATGAGATGGGGTAGCCGGCATGGAGTATGATAATATATAAGCGGCTTTGCTTGCTCATTTGTCTTGATCGATACCCTTAACAAGATTTTGTCCTGGACAACAGCAGCATAAAAAAAAAAAAAAGTTTGCGGACCGAGTCAAATCCTTAAAAGTGCTTGTGCTTACTGATTCTATGGGAGAAAAATGATCCAAAGCGAGTCCATCTCCCATGACAAAGCGATTTGGTTTCCCATTTGTTCATATTGCCAAGCAGATGTTTCTTCAAGTGGGATTAGAGCTTCGGACCCCAGCTTTCAGGAATTATTTGATGGGTCCCCATACCTACCATTTACAGAGTTTGAACAATCAATGCTTTGAGTTCGTTAACAGAACGACATGAAAGTCAAGCTTTCGAAAGAAATGCAAACTAGTGATGTTCAATGGTATCCCCTGCCTGCAATGTTCGTCACCCCATGTATTGAGCAGATGGTCCACTCTGGACCGGATCTGTCAAGATGTTGCCAACCTTATTTCATCAGAGAAAAGAACCGCTCTATACTTGTCTTGACACCCATATAATACAAGAATCGTTGAATGTGAAATGTGAAACTGGATACTAGGTTGCGTGGGAATAGGGATATGCAGCTGATATTATATTTGCTTGGAGGGAGAGCCAATAAATAAAATTCAAACATGGCAGCAGCAAACATGGACTGATATGCTTAAATTAAAGCCAAAAAGATACTATCTTGGTAGAAGCAAGCAAAAGCCAACCCTTTCTGGAAACCTTCAATGAAGGGAGAAAGTTTCATATAACTTGCTCAGTTTCATCTTTACCTAAATTGGAGATACTAACTTGGTGGAATGGGATTTAGACGACCAGAGGCAGCACAAGCCCAAGAAATGGATCCCGGGGAGAAGCGACTCAATGAACTGGGATACAAGCAAGAGCTCAGAAGAGAAATGGTATTCTTGAACCTTGATTCCTCTTTGTATAATAATCTTAGATTTTGTTCTTTTGTGCATGTTTTGGTAGGTTTTTGTTCTCTCTTGTTGATGGGATGCTAAAAATCTTACCCTTTT
This sequence comes from Populus nigra, assembly GCF_951802175.1. Taxonomy (NCBI): domain Eukaryota; kingdom Viridiplantae; phylum Streptophyta; class Magnoliopsida; order Malpighiales; family Salicaceae; genus Populus; species Populus nigra. Next base: position 3,191,419 of record NC_084865.1, read on the forward strand.
GATGGGGTTTTATTAGATTTTCTCTTATCATTTGCAGATGTACTTATTGTGTTTTTCCTTTTATTTGTTGCAGACTTTGTTCAAAACTCTTGCAATATCATTTTCAACAATGACCCTTTTCACAGGGATTACTCCCCTGTATGGTTCAAGCCTTCTATATGCAGGTCCTGCAAGTCTTGTCTGGGGATGGGTGGTTGTATCTTTCTTCACCTGGTTTGTTGGCATTGCAATGGCTGAGATCTGTTCCTCTTTTCCAGTTTGTTCCTTCTAAACTTCCTTGTCTATTCTTAATGGTTCTATGTTTCAGTTGTTGTTTATGCAAGTCTTTTCCTAATCAAATTCTAAATCTGTGAATTTAATGCTTCTTCTATAAAAAGCTTGTTAGTTTTAAGAATATATACATGTTAATGACTATGAGAGGAAAGTGATCTCCTTGATTGGGATATTTTGGCAGTAATTTCTCAGAATAAAATTGAAGGCATTTCTGAAAGTTTCATGCCTGATTAAACTATGCTTACTTTAGATTCAAGTTTTAGAGACCTAACATTCTTTTGGATGCAAATTAAACAGACAACCGGGTCTCTCTATTTTTGGGCAGCTCATTTAGCAGGTCCCAGATGGGGACCGTTTGCATCATGGTGTTGTGCTTGGCTTGAGACCATAGGGCTAGTCGCCGGCATCGGTACACAGGTAGTTTTCTGTTCGGTGGACTCTCACCTTTAAGAACTGGGATTGAGATGTTGATTCTTTTACTTGGTTTGGAAGGCATATGCAGGTTCACAAACTTTGCAGAGTATCATCTTATTGTGCACCGGAACAAATAAAGATGGAGGATATTTTGCACCTAAATGGTTGTTCTTATGCATGTACATAGGCCTCACATTGATATGGGCAGTGCTCAACACATTTGCATTGGAAGTAATAGCCTTCATTGATGTAATTTCAATATGGTGGCAGGTAAAAATCTTATGTTTTTCGTATTACTGCTAGTCTTCTTCTTTTTTTCCTTTCTTTCTTTCTAGTGCAAAATAAAAACTACTGATTTTGATTTCTTATGGTAGGTTATTGGAGGGTTGGTTATAGTTATAATGCTTCCTCTGGTGTCGCTTACTACACAATCTGCTTCATATGTATTCACTCATTTTGAAACCGCGCCTGACTCGACAGGAATATCAAGCAAACCTTACGTAGTCGTTCTATCTTTCCTTGTCAGTCAGTATTCCTTGTATGGATATGATGCAGCAGCCCATCTTACAGAGGAAACTAAAGGTGCAGATAAAAATGGTCCTATTGCAATTCTTTCTAGCATTGGGATCATTACAGTATTTGGCTGGGCTTATATCCTAGCCCTTACTTTCAGTATTCAGGTATGTTTGGCTAGTCGTACAACTGCCCTTCTGATTCCTGTAATTTCTTTCCTTGTTAGTCAGTATTTCCACTTTGACGTTGTAATATTGTTGTCATCATCAGAAGTTATTTAGTTTAGATCCACTCACCTCAAGGAATTTGTTGGTGGGATTCAGCTGAAGTCTAAAATCTAAACTCTACTTGCAACTCTTCTTCAGGATTTTGGCTACCTATACGATCCAAGCAATGAGACTGCAGGTGCATTTGTGCCAGCTCAAATACTCTATGATGCATTCCAAGGAAGATATCATAATTCTGCTGGAGCAATCGTTTTACTGTTCATCATATGGGGCTCATTTTTCTTCGGTGGGCTCTCAATCACCACCAGTGCAGCTAGAGTGGTAAGCAGTTGAGTTCTTGTAGGCTTGTAGCTTTATCAAGATTCAAGATTCAAGACTTCACAGTGCTACCTATTTGACAGCTTCGAACGTGATCTTACAGAACTGCATTTTGACAATGATATTCATCTCTTTCTGCTAGAAAATTGACATACAAATTGAAAAGACTGAATCTGAAATCTAACACCAAATGGGTGTGCCATTGTTTCCTTCAGGTGTATGCTTTATCAAGAGATGAAGGAATTCCCTTTTCATCCATCTGGCGAAAAATCCACCCAAAGCATAAGGTTCCCTCAAATGCAGTGTGGCTATGTGCAGCCATCTGCATTCTTCTTGGACTCCCAATCTTGAAAGTCAATGTAGTCTTCACTGCCATAACTTCCATATGTACAATTGGATGGGTTGGAGGCTATGCAGTTCCAATCTTTGCAAGAATTGTAATGGACGAGAAGAATTTCAAAGCTGGGCCGTTTTACCTAGGCAGAGCAAGGAGGCCGGTTTGCATCATTGCCTTTCTGTGGATTTGTTATACCTGTTCAGTCTTTCTTCTGCCAACTTATTACCCCCTTTCCTGGAATACTTTCAACTATGCGCCGGTGGCTATAGGTGTTGGTTTGAGTTTGATAATGCTCTGGTGGATGCTGGATGCAAGGAAATGGTTCAAGGGACCTGTTAGAAATATTGATATTTCAAATGGGAAGGTTTAAGCTGCCATCACAAATTCAACCTTGCATGTTTATATTGGGATCCCATAGTTTCAGTGTCTCCTTTTTATGTATTTGTTAGGTTATTTTTTCTTTGAAGGAAAAGGGTTTACATTTTCTTTTAGTTAAATTTCACGTGTTTTTGTTCGATTCAAGCACCGGAGAATTGCTGGCAGCAGATTTTCAAGGCATTTTTTTGCAAAAGGGACAGGCACATGACATGAATCCAGATATTGTATAGATTGATTCATATACCATAAACTACAAAGATGTTTTACATATTCATTACAAATCCTGCATGGCAATTGGCATCATGGCCTTTGAATAGGATCTATGGAACTATTTCCCTGTTCATAAAACCGGAAAACTGGGGACGGAATTGCTCCCTTTGCGATTTCAGTTCATTATAATCTTTCAGCCACAAAGAATAGCTCGAATTCTTTGCCACCACATCTATAGACACCTCCTTAGCTTCAACCAACGTTTTTGCATAGCTTGCAAAACCATCCATCTTCTCCCAAAGCAAAGCCGAATGACTAGGATCCCTAGTATTCCCAACATCATCTAACAACCCCCTAGCTTCCTCCACTTTTGCCCAAAAACATGTGTCCTGAGTCAAACTAGCAAACTTGCTCCGTTTATTCTCTTCAATTCTAACATTTTTCCACCACCTATCGAATATCTGGTACCTCCTCTCTCTTCCATGGTTAATGTAATGCCCCTTACTGTGATCCATGCCTGTTCGATAATACTCAGCAATATCCAGAGGCTCGACAAGGAGCTTATAGGACTGTGAAGAATAGACCCATTTTCCATGTCTGTGAAAATCATGAGGGAGTTGATTGCTTTCCATTAAGTCGATTACGTTGTCCCAAAACTGAGCTAGCTTGTGCCGGTTCAAGTTGACTTTAAAGTCCCTTTTCGAGGCTCCCCTTCGTTTGAAGGAGTCATAGTAACCCATCTGATCATCAGACCGGTCGCACAACGCTTTATACCACTCTATTTCTGCCCTGTAAGGATTGATTCTGGACAACTTAATTGCCAGATTGGCACAGTTTAGGTTTGGTGTACGCCCCATTCGCCTTGCTGCCTTTAGGCAATCTTTGGCTCGCCCTGCGACTGGTTCCTGTGCATTGATTCAAGAAGGAATGACTTAAGAAAGCTTTTCCACTTCTCTTAAAATATATTATAGCAGAACAAAGCCAAAAGAATACCACTAATTCTAATAGAAAGCACTACCTGACTGGCAATTCCCGATGACTGCAATGCCAGTACAACTCCTGCTTCATAGCTTGATTCAGGAAGCTCTCCTTCCACGAAACTTTTCCTCTCCAAAAATTGTGAGGAAATTCTCTCTACATAATCACCATACTTGAGATGATCCTCAATGCTATAGCTAGGCGACCCCGTTGCGAGCAACAAATACATCATTTTAATAACAGATTCCACGTTGTCCACACAAATTGCTCCGTCTTCAGAACAGAAAAAATAGTTCCCAAATGGCCTAAACACTCCTGTCACTGCATCTTCCCCAGCTTCTACTAACCTTCTCAAATGAACTAACACAGACTGGAAAATCTTAGCCTCGTATTCATCATTTCGTTGGACAGCAAGCAATCCAAGATGTGGAGAAGTCATATACAAGTGCCAAAACTGTAATAGGGGTTTTATGAGGGGAGCTATGGGATCTAGTGGAGCAAAGAGTATCCGTGGCATCAAGTCATACTTTGATACAACATGGCAAAATTTGCCACCCCATCTTTCGCGAAGAATGGCACGAGAAAGGGTCTCGTTGCCTAGCAATGGAGAGCCAAAGGTGATGCACAGAACTGAGAGGTTTGGAGAATTGGATTGAAGGTAAGAAAGGAGCCAAAGAGCAGCTAGAGAGGCAGTTGTTCCACCAATGGAATGGCCTGTGAAGATAATTGACTGACTTGTCTGCATTAGCGTAGACATCTGCATACACATGTTTATTCTTGAAGATAAACAACATGATATTATACAAATTATTAGTAAAAGGATTTGTTCAACCAATAGAAATGATCCTTGCTTCTTTTTGTCTTCTCTTTTTGTGAGCTTTCTCAAAAGTTAACAATTCTAGAAGTTCAAGCTTCTCCAAAGTTGCATTACAGGTTGACCTGAATAGTACTTGGTCGACTATGTTGTCTCCAACTAAAATCATCTTAATCTAAAGTTCAAAGAAATTTTAATATCAATCTAAGAACTTCGATTAATGAAAAAAAAATTATATTATTCTTTAAAGTGTTATCAATAGAAATCATCATCCATTAATCAATACCACCACCCCTATAACAAAAGTGAATATCTTGATTGAATTTGTTAAGAAAAAAAAGTGCACTAAATTCATGCGTGATTAACTTTTATATATATCCTAGTTCTTTTCCATGTGAAAATGCATGCCAAACTATATTTTTAAAAATAAAAAAAAATTATTAAAAACATAAAGATTTTTTTGCAATGTTATAAATTCAAGTAATACGATAAATTTTTAAAAGTTAACTCGATGTAAATTAATTTATTTAACAAGTTTAAAGGAAAATTCGATAACCTTTTTATATTTTCAAAAATCAATGTTAAACAATAAAATTAAAAAAAAAACATCAAGCCATGTAAACTTTTTGAATCAGAAATCCAGGATTCTAAACAAAATAAATCATCCATAAAAAAACAACGAAACTCAATTCTCAGTAAATATAACATTGAATGATGAATTATCACATTTATTATTATAACAATTACTATTCTCATTATTATTATTATTATTATTATCATTATACGTTGACGTGAATAGTACTTGGTCAACTATGTTGTCTCCAACTAAAATTATCTTAATGTAAAGTTTAATGAAATTATAATATCATGTTTAGGAAATTATTTCAATGAATTATTGAAAAAAAATTATAATATTCTTTAAAGTGATATCAATAGAAATCATCATCGATTAATCAATATCACCACCGGTATAACAAAAGTGAATGTCTTGAATTTGTTAAGGGAAAAAAATTACAGTAAATTCCTTTGTGATTAACTTTTATATGTGTATTAGTTTGTTTGTCCATGTTTCATTGGAGGCCGAACTATATTTTAAAAAACGTACAAAAAAGTTATTAAACGCGCAAAGATTTTTTTGCAATGATATAAACTCAGGCAAAATGATAAATTTTTAAGAGTTAATTCAATGTAAATTGATTTATTTAACAAATTTAAAGGAAACTTGGATGATTTTTTTTATTTTCAAAAATCAATATTAAACGATAAAATTAAAGCGAAAAATAAAACAGAACGTTAAGCCATGTAAACTTTTTGAACCAATAATCCGGGATATTAGATCAAAATATCATCCATAAAAAAATAATGAAACTCAATTTCTAACAAATATAACATAGAATGATGAATTATCATCATTATTATTATAACAAATGTTATTTTCATTGTTATTATTATCATTACTAATAGTATCACTATTAATACAACTACCATCATTATTACTATTATCAATAAGTAATTTCATAATTGTTATTAGTATAATTATCGTGATACCTATCATTATCATTATTATCGTTGTATAATGATCACTAAGCCAGGAGAAAGGACAAAAATACCCCTAGATCAAATGCTTAAATTTAAGTCATTTAAGAATAAAATGGTAATTTTACTACACGGTAATATGGGTGTATAGAGCTACAATGAAATACCCACAAAGTTTAGCTTTTATTAATGTTTTAAAAAATAACTTTATTTCATAATTGAAAGCCATAATCTTCATTATCGATTAAAGGTGTCATTGAAATTTACATACCCCCCTCACTACACTGAATATGATAAAATATAAGTTACTCTCTAAACATTAAAACTCTTTGTTTTGGTCCTTGAAATCTTTTGGTATGTATTCAGTGTTACAGTAACTTTTACTTTTGCAATGTGAAAAGATAAGTGAAAACAATTATAAATTATTGTTTTTTATATAATTCACATTTCAATAAAAAGAATTTAAGTAGAACCATATAAAATTATTATGTATTAATTAATTAAATACTTTTAAAAATAATTTTAACCCCGCCATCAAACCGACCCGACCCAAATGTAAAAAGCAATTGGGTAAAATCGTGACCCTAAAATAAAGCGATGAAACAAACGTGTGATTCCTTGAGGAGTAGTGTGTAATGACTGGATGACCCACACAGAATTATTAAATTGGAGACTTCCTTTCTGTACAGAAACGTTAAACGAAGATGCAATGATGAACATGGCAGTGCCACCAATGATTTCCCACTGGTCCGTGGGTGATGTGGAGAAAATAAAAAAAGCGAAGTGGGAAGGCAAGAAAATCACGGCGATATTAAGGAAGTAGATTGGTTTTCAAAGTTTCTTCTCTGCCATGAAAAGATTCCATCTTTTATGGGAGGAAAATCAAAGAAAATGCAAGAAAATGCAGGATTAATTATGAATGGAAGAAAGTTTTTGTTTTCTCTACAGGGGTAAGAAGATGAGGGGGTGAAATCCCAGCTCTTTTCTGTGCCCTAATGGAAAAGAACAGCTTGGCCTTTTAGCAGCTACTGATAAAGAAAATGGACATGACATGACATCCATTCATTCTTGCCTTTTCTTCTTATGATTATAGCCTTTAACTTCTTCACATATCAGCTCACCTTATCATCCAAAGATACTGTCTTTACATAGCAAGAATTACTGTCTTTATTACCTTCTTTTTTTCCATTTTCTTGCGAGAGATTAGTTGTACGAGAGTACAGCAATAACAGTTAATTTTCAAAATATTTTAAAAAAAATACATTGAAATGATTTTGATGTATTTCCAAATCAATACACGTTAACAAACAAACAGAACAGTTATATTTTCCCTGATTTTCTTTCCAACCACACAGCATATAATTAATCAACACCACGCATATCAAGGAAGATCACCATGGAAGAAAACTGACCTGGTATTGAAAACTTGGGTCGCTGTATATATTCTCGAAAATCCTCAGCAAGGCACCTTGCACCATGACAGGCTCTTCCCCTTCATTTTGGTCATGTAAAGGAACAAAAAGGTCATTGCCAGCAACATCACGTACTGGCAAACGAACCAAATTCTTGAAACTGGGGTCTGAGCCTGATACAAATAGGGTGCCGGAAAAGGCCACATACCCAATACTTCCGACCTGATCAGCGACGAAACTCTGTGGTGAGTTTGCTGTGGCGAGATTGCATAACCTCCATGAATCGGATAGCAATGGTGTGGAAGCCAAGAAATCGGCCAGCATCTCACTAGTCTCAAACCTGCCAATATTGGATGGTCACCAAGAAAATACGATTAGCCAAATGAGATATAAATATAAGCTTAGTTTTCTAGTCAATTTCTTGTAGGAAAAGATTGGTTTGTGAGCGAGTCCTTACGGCGAAGTTTCTGTATCCATGGAAAGATTTGGCTTCTGAGAAAAAAACTGCTTGAGTTGAAAACTTGGCTTGTTGAAACATAGGAGGTTTCTCTTAGTTGCTTGTGTTGTCTTTGGCTTTGCTTTTTCTTTTTTATGAAAGATCGAGTAAATAAAAAACAAATTGGGAAAAAAGGAATTTATTTGGTCCCTCAAATTTGTAACTTCAATCATTTTAATCCCTCTATTTAATCCACTAAAATCATGAGCACACTATCTTTTATTTAGAGCATGCAGCTTGTTAGATTGGTTAAGATTATTTTTTAAAGTATTTTTATTTGAAAATTTATTAAAATTATAATTTTTTATTTTTAAATTTTATTTTAAATATTACCACATTAAAACAATTTAAAAATACTAAAAAAAATTTTAATAAAAAGTTGTTCAATCACAACTCAATCATAATGGCAAAAAAAGTAAATTAATATTTTGATTTTTTTATAAGTTTTGAAAAGAACATCTCATTGCTGAATTCCTTTTTTAATTTGTCATTTTGTAGGATTCTTTTTTTTTTAAGAGATGGGGTTCTATCAAGCACCCACCACCTTATTATTATTATTATTATTATTATTATTATTATTATTATTTGTGTGGTGGACTTTGAGAAAGCTGACTCATATTTTTATCTCAGAATTTTATTTTATCTTTTGGTTTTAGGTTACTCTATTCATATTTATTTTCCATTTGTTAAAAATAAAAAAAAAATTATTTCCCATTGGATATACAACTTATGAACAAGAGTAGCGATGGGTGCTCCACGCGTGAACGCGGTGGCGTTCAAAGTGGGAGAAAGTTCCTGCTCCCACTTGTACGCTAAAACCTTTTATTATTCCTGCAGTTGCTTTTTAATAAAAACTTTAATATATTTTAATAAGATATAGAATATGTTTGTCGTGATTAAAGTTGTTTTTTAAATAATTTTTTGTGTCAAAATATATACAAATGATATTTTTTTATTTTTAAAAAATTATTTTTAACATCAGTATATCAAAACAATCCAAAATATATTAAATTTTAACAAAAAAAATTGAATTTTTTTGAGAACTCGATTTGCACCGTATTCCTAAATGGTAAAGAATTTATATGTTGAGATTAAGTTTTTTATTGGATTTTAAATGAATCATCAGTTATTAAATTATTTATACTTTGAATGATTTTTTTCAACAATAGAATATGTTTAATTAATTTTAGTTAACTAAGACCAACACCTGTTTGTTTCATAAAAAATAGTTTAATGTAAATTATTTTCCAAACTTTTATATATATTATGTTTAATTTGTTAATTAATTTTTTTATATATTTTAATTGTTTTCTTCAATCTTTCTCCTACATTTCATCTCTTTCCTGGAAAATCACCCATGTATATATAACCTATAAAACAACTAGAATTGATTACTTTATTTAAAGCTTCGTTTGTAATTGTGTTATAAATAGCATTTTATAAAAATTAATTTTTTTATATTTTCATATAGTTTTAATATATTGTTGTTAAAAATTAATTTTTTTTAAAAAAATATTAATTTAATATATTTTTAAATAAAAATACTCTAAAAAAATCACTACCATACTTTCAAGCCGAGACAGGCTTATAAGAAATTAGCCAGATAAAGGCTTGGTATGAACCAATCTGGCTCCATCTATAAACAAATCAAATTCTTAATTAAGTCAAGCAAACAATCATGGTACTGATTTTTATTGTATTTATTCATCAATAAGCAAAATAGTGATGTTCTGTTAACAAGATGTTTATTTAAAAGAAACTATATTTTTAGTTTAGAGTGAATTAGTTTTCTAACCTTAAAAAAATGCTCAGGCTTAATAAATTATTAAATTATTTTGGATTGTTATTAAACTCGATTTAAAAGGTCAAATTTGAATTATTCTTACCTCACTTTTTTACCTTGTCCTTGTTTAAAATTAAAATTTTGAATGTTATTCTAATATGACTCAGTTGACTTGATGAATTTAAAGATAATTTGAACGATTAGTAAAAAAACGATTTGACTTTAAAAAAATTCAAGATGATATTTTTTTTTTATATTGAGATAACGATATATTAGATCGACTCAGGTTCTATAGCATAATCCAACAAACTTGTTATAAGATCTTGGAATTCACTAGATTTAACAACTTTTTTTATTTAAACTGTTTTTTACTTAATGATATGATAACAAAAATAGAAACTTATATAATTGAGCATCAATCAAATATTGAGACATTTTATTTGAGACTGTGATAATTTCACATAAAACAAATCAAAATAATTTATGAATATCAATTCAAAATCAACCAAATATTGAATGATGAAGTTGATAAAAAAATCCAAAAAAGATTTAATTGAAAGAAAAAAAAGGGAGATGGATTTTTTTTATATATAAAAAAAACAACTTGGCATTGTTATTAAACCGAACTCAACAGGTCAACTTTGAAACATTTCAATCCAACTATTTGTCTAATCCAAGTTTAGAATTTACCCATACATGAGTTAACTTTATATGATTCAATTGATTTGATAGGTTCAAAGATAATATAAACGGCAAATAAAAGTATGGTTTGACTTTAAAAGAACTTTAAGAAGACCTTACTTTTTTAAAATATTAAGACGATGATATATTAGATTAACCTGGATTTTGCGACTTAACTCTTAAAACTTGTGATCCGAATAATGAATTCTACTGGGTTTAAAAAATTTAATTGTTAAGACTATTTTTTATTTAATGATATGATAACAAAAATAGATACTTATAAAAATTAAGTATTAATTAAATACCGAGATATTTGTTTGAGATTATAATAATCTCGTAAAAAGAAAACTAAAACAAATTATAACGATCAAATCAAAATTAATAAAACATTAAAAGGAGAAATTGAAAGAAAAAAATTTGGAAGGTAGGATTTTTAAAAAAGATAAAAGAAAAGGGAAAAAAAGATTGAAAACTAGAAAACACAATTGAGATGATCGATTCAATGTTGAAATAAACAATGAAGCACTGTAGTATTATTCAACAGTTTAGAGTATTGATAGAAAGCCCTTTTGTTTGTAATAAAATTTTACATAAGATTCCTTTATACTAAAAAAGACTTTTTATATAAAAAATATATTTATGATTAATTAATTATTTAATTAATGTTAGGAAAACATAATTTTAAAATTCAATCTAGGAGTCAACTTGAGAGAAGAACATGTGAGTGGTAGGTGCTCCAGAAATATAGATATTGATTATAAAATAACAGTGCATGTCTATAAAAACGTATGTGTATTGTGGAGTATAATTATGGATGTTTTTTAAAATATTTTTTATTTAAAAATATATTAAAATAATATATATATATTAAAAAAATCATTTATAAAATCAGCAAATCAAAATGTTCTAGAAACATAAAAAAAATAATATTAATTTGAAGCAAATAAAAAAATAAAAAGTTTTTAAATTTTTTAAAAATATTTTTAAAATGTAAAAACAAACAGGACAATCACTTAAAACATTATGCGTTCTATAATTAAAATCTTCACTGCCCAAAAAAAATTTAAGAAAAAAAAAATAAAAACAAAAAAAATTATAAAAATAAAATATTTGATTGGTCACACATACAGCTGTGACTAATTGGTCGACGTTCAAAGAGGGTGACCACTGACCACACCTAGTCTAATAAAATCTTTTGGAATTAACCACTACCATCTATTTTAATATTGTTTTCATTATCATCGTTAGTTCCATTAATGTTACCATCATTAATTATTTCTATAACCTTCATGAACATATAATAATAATTAGCTTTACCACTATTATATAGTTGTGATCATCCTTATCATATCATTATTATACCATAAATGAAAGAAATGGACTCTTTGTTTGTTTGCTTTCATGGATAGTGTCGGAAATGAAAGAAATTGATGTTATATTTGATTTAAAAGAATTTGGAGTTTAGTATTAAGGGGTGATGGGGTGTTGTAGTGATTGTTTTTTTAAAGTGTTTTTAATTTGGAAATGTATTAAAATAATATTTTTTTTATTTTTTAAAAATTATTTTTGATATTATAAAATTAAAATGATCTAAAAATATAAAAAAGTATTAATTTAATTTTTTTATTTTTTTTGAAAATATTTTTAAATGGTAAAAATTAACCAGAGAACTTTGCAATCATGAACCAAGAATACTGCATTGAAGCCATGCTAGGGAGACAATTTGTCATCATTATACACAAAATTAGAGGCAAAAGTCCAAGATGAAGGACACAAGAAAGGAAGAGGCCTGTTCTTCGATCTTGACACGCCTCTAATGTCTACTTTTTTGGGACTATTTTTGACGCTGAATTGTGATGAAGATCTCTCGACTCCAAATATCTGTCAAAACTTTTACTGGCCTTCCCGAGCCATGCATGTGTTTCTGGTATTTCCGAGCCCTGATGAAAGGTTGTACAGGGCAGATTAGACGTTTTGCCGGTTCAACAATGTTTTTCAGAAAAAAACAATGAATATATATATATATATATATATATATATATATATATATATATATATATATATATATATATATATATATATATGCTGCAAAATAATTCTGCCTGTAGCAAGCATATTCCCATGGACCCTTGCAGAGACCTCAAAGGAGTCCCATGATGATGTGTTCATGTTATTGCGGTGGTGGCGCCAAATGTCCATATCCTCATTGTCGTACTGTAATGAACTCTTAGCTTCAAGATGTTCATTTATTTCTTGGTTTCAGTCAAAGTCAAATTATTCACGCAGGCTGCAGAGTTCCTCGAGATTTTGCTTTTCACTGATTTGAGATTTATTAAACAGTAATGCACCCTCTTAATCAAGTTTCCTAATTAACAAGGAATTTAAGTATAAGAAACCGTGTCTTGAGATTTTAATTAAATTTAGCAGCCTGAATCATGTTCCGAGAGCATCCTAATCCTAATTATTGACTCTGTGTTCGTATTTTAAAAAAAAAACAAAAAAAAAAACAGACCATGATCTAGATTTCACTTGACAGGAGGAATTCCAGTTCAAACTCTTGGAATTCTGTTAAACGTAGCATGATTATTGTTTTTTACTCTTTCTTCAGTCACAGAGGGCTTGCCCATGCTGTGCGTGCACTGATGTGACCTTCCAACTTCGTGCCAAAGACTTCGTTTGGTAGGTGAAACGTAAGGTCGTCTCCATTGTCCTCGAGGGGGGACACCATTTCAAATCAAGAGATAGATGGAAGAATTTAATGTAAATAAACTAAAAACAAATTATTGGAAAACTGAAAAAATAAAAAAAATTGAGTAGGTTAAGATATATAATAATTTAATAAGTTTTGTGAGCATTTTATTATTATTTTTTTATTAATATAAGTATTTGAACTAATTTGTATCTATCTTAATTAATTTTATACGTCTTGAATTTTATAACTATATATAATTCCAGGGACTCGAACTCGTGCGTACACTGAGAAACAAACCTAAAATGCTCGTAGTTACATTAGTGAAGTGAAGTGATGGACATGAAGAAGAAAAATCTTTGCAGGATGCATAAACAGAGAAAAGGAAAAACACAGAAAAAGGAATTCCATTCACTGAAATATCGATCGAACAGACAGGCAAGCTCGCAAACAGTAGCTTCAGATTAACTTTGATCCCTTAAAAAGAATGAAATCACACACAAAATGGAATAAGAATTACAAAACAATATTTTGATGGATACTACTAGTCTCGCCAACAAAAGCTTTTCAAACATCGCTTGGGAGCTAGCAAATTTAGAAACCAATGCCTTGGTTTCTCTTGTTGAGAGTAGAGCTTGATCTGAAGAGAAAAGACTTTTTTCCCTGGAGTAGCAACTTGCAGTAAACATTGTCATATGTGGTTGTTGAAGAGTCCATTGTAGCACCTGCATTTTCAAGAAAACTATTATATATCAACCTTTTTTTTTAAAAAAAAATAAAGGTGACATGTGGGATTGAAATAAAAAAAAAAATAGCCCTAATTTTGTTTTAGTTTTTTTTAAAATATTTTTGAAATATAAAGACGAACAGGCCGTTGCTCGGCTACTGGAAAAGCTGTGGGCATGAAACAAGCCATAATTTCGAGCTCCCTCATACATGATTTCATAGCATGGAGGCACAATGAGCTCCATCAAATGATTGCCTGGATGATTAATTTATTAAACAATAAAGCCAGCGAGCCTGCATGCACCAATATAAAAATTCCAGACATCCATTTTTTGACCAGCAATGATCCAAAAAGGTGCTTCGGAACATATCTTTGCAAATAGATGTTAATTGAACATACCATGCTGCCAAAGATACTCTGCTGCATTGCTCTTGCAGCCAAGCTATTTGCTGGTCGGCATGTCCCTTCACAGTTTGGCTTACGTTGTTCCCTTGGTCTGTAGAAATTTTCAGGCCAACTCATAAGACCACCGTGCTCTCTAGTTCAAGATCTATTGGGGTGATCAACTGATGCTAACGAGGATGACCTTCTCCTCAGAGCACCATCAGCTTCAAATGCTGCAATGTCAAAAAAGATTACTCATGCTCTCGCCTCAACTTGATATCGGGGTCCTTGATGAGAGAAATGTTAATTTGAGTAGGGTTTCTGTAGAATTCCATTCTATTTTCTTATTGCAGAAACAGGGGATATATACATCACAATGTACAGCCTTCCTAGTTGTATTTGGAAAGGAAACAATTACGATCCCATGACAATCGGGATTTACATGAATAAAAGATAAACGTGACTATTACAGCTATAATTTCCTATTGTCTCTCGGTTTGTACAGCTCATGCCAACACTCCTCCTCAAGTTGGTGTAGAAATGTCTTTGATACCCAACTTGTCAAGTGAGCTGTGAAAGTTTTTGTTTGAGACGGCTTTTGTAAGCATGTCCGCAAGTTGGTCCTATGATCTGACGAACGGAAAACGAATTACCTTTTCTTTAAGATTCTGTTTAATAAAATGCCGGTCTATCTCAATATGCTTCGTTCTGTCATGTTGGATTGGGTTCTGAGATATTTCTATTGCGGCTTTATTATCGCAATATAAATTCATTTCTGAATTGGGTGCAAAGCCAATTTCTGAGAGTAGGCGTTTGAGCCACAAAAGCTCGCAAAGCCCCTTGCCATACCTCTAAACTCGGCTTCCGCACTTGATAGAGCTACCACCTTTTGTTTCTTACTCCTCCACGTAACCAAGTAGCCTCTGATGAATGTGAAGTATCCTGATGTGGATTTTCTGTCGACCAAGTTTCCTGCCCAGTCTGCATCTGTATAGCCTTCAACATCTAAGTGATCATTCTTAGAGAACATAATCCCCTTTCCCGGAGCTGATTTCAAGTATCGAAGAATTCGAACAACCGCATCCATGTGATCTTTACTAGGGCAATGCATAAATTGACTGACCACACTCACCGCGTATGAAATATCTGGACGAGTATGAGATAAATAAATTAGTTTACCCACTAGTCGTTGATACCTCTCTTTGTCGGTTGGGGTTTGATCAGGATACTCCCCAAGTTTCTGATTCTGAATTGTTGGAGTATTCGCCGGCTTGCAGTCGAGCATTCCAACTTCGGCCAGTAGATCAAGTACATACTTTCGTTGTGATAGAAAGATGCCTTGTTTTGATCTAGCCACTTCTATTCCAAGAAAATATTTGAGTCCACCCAAGTTCTTCATTTCAAATTCCATGGCCAAATGTTTCTCCAGTCTATAGATTTCTTCTGAATCATCTCCTGTGATTATCATGTCATCGACATAGATTATCAAGGCAGTTATTTTCCCTTGTCATCGTTTTAAGAAGAGAGTATGATCTGAGTTGCTTTGTTGAAAACCATACTTTCTCATAGCCATGCTAAAATGACCAAACCATGCACGCGGTGATTGTTTCAGTCCATACAATGCCCTTTGTAATCTGCAGACAATTCCTGTGGAGGATGACATATAGCCTGGTGGGATATCCATATATACTTCTTCCTTAAGATCTCCGTGAAAAAAGGCGTTCTTCACATCAAATTGGTGTAGGGGCCAATTTAGATTTGCAGCCACGGATAACAGCACCCTTACGGTGTTTAGCTTCGCTACCGGAGAAAATGTCTCATGATAGTCTATGCCGTATGTCTGAGTATATCCCTTAGCCACTAACCTTGCCTTGTATCGTTCGATAGATCCATCTGCTTTGTGTTTTATTGAGAATACCCACTTACACCTCACTGTTTTTTTTCCAGCCGGCAGTGGGACAAGATCCCAAGTTCTATTCCGATTCAAAGCTTCCATTTCCTCTTGTATTGCTACTGACCATTTATGATCTGCTAAGGCTTCATGGACTCCGCAAGGAATGTGATCTGAAGACAGCTTTTGTGCAAATTTTATAAGAGGATTAGACCAGCCTTTTGTTGTCATATGATTAGAAATTGGGTACTTGGATTTCTTCCCTGCTTCTCCAGGAGAGTAGCGAGCTGGAGCTTTGCCACGGTTACTCCTGAAAGGTAAGTGATAACCAGTTGTAATATCCAAAACATTGCTGGAAGGTGATGTAGAAGGTCTTACCTCAGGAATATTCTTAGAAGAAGGATTGTCACTGTCGGGTACTTCCAAAAGAGGGGTTCTTCTACTAGGGGAATCATCGTCAGAGTCAATAACCATGATGTCTTCATGCAGGCCATTATCTGCAACTGGTGATGGTGTTCCTGTTGGTGTTCCTGTTACTGCTTTTTTCTCTATATGTCTAGCAGTATCCGTTGTCACCCTATTTTCATCCATTTGTGTAACAGCTGCTTCTGTCTCCTCCTGTGATGGAGCCATTGTCACCATGGTAGGGGCTGCTGTTACCATGGTTTCCTCATCCTGTGATGGTGCCACTGTCACTACGGTAGGAGCTGCTGTCACCACTATTTCTTCAATTTGTCCCATCCACCACTTCTGCTCTTCATCCCAAGTCTCCATCTGAAGAGAAGAAGCTGATATATATGATGAATAAAACTTGTCCGATTCTACAAATGTGACATCCATTGTTATATACACCCGATTTTTATTCGGGTCATAGCAGCAATACCCTTTCTTGTTGGTACCATACCCCAAAAATATGCATCGAACGGCACACGGTTCCAGCTTGGTCCTTTGATTTTTATGCAAATGAACAAAGGCAACACATCCAAATATACGTGGCTTAATGAGTAGTAAAGATGGTAGAGTGACATGTTTTGACAAAAACTGTAATGGGGTGTTGAAATCCAAAACCTTAGAGGGCATACGGTTCATTAGATACACAGCTGAAGCAACAACGTCATCCCAATGACGGCCGGGTGTATTTGATCCAATCAATAAGGCTCGTGCAGTTTCTAAGATGTGTCGATTCTTCCTTTCGGCTACTCCATTTTGTTGTGGCGTCTGACTACACGATGACTCATGGAGGAGACCAGTTCTTTGGAAATATTCATGAAAATCGCGATTCATATACTCTCCCTCATTGTCCGTCCGAAGAATACGGACCTTTGCTGAATATTGGTTCTGAATCATAGCATGAAATGCTCGAAATACACCAAATACTTCATCCTTGCGTTTCAACGAGTATAGCCACGTCATCCGTGTACAATCATCTACAAAAATCACAAACCATCGTATACCCGAAATAGTTGTACTAGGGGAAGGTCCCCAAACGTCAGAGTAAATTAGAGTAAATGGAATATCACTTTTATTCATACTAGTTGGAAAAGGTACACAGTGACTCTTGGCCAATATGCATGTTTCACATCTGAAATTTGAGTAACTCAAAGTTGAAAATACATGCGGAAATAAATGTTTCATGTAGCTAAATGAAGGGTGCCCCAACCGGGCGTGCCATAACCAAATCTATTCTTCGCGTGCGCTAGATGTGCGACTCATGGTATTGACTTTGCCGAAACTGAAGTCGTCCATGTAGTATAACCCCTCTCTCTTAGTACCACGCCCAATAATCTCCTTCGTGAGAATATCCTGAAAAAGACAAAATGTTGGATACATTAGCACTAGGCAATTGAGTTCTTCGGTGACTTGTCCCATTGATAATAATTTACTGGAAATAGAGGGTACTAAAAGAGTGTTAGCCAATGAGATTGAAGAGGATATATCTACGGTTCCAGCTCCTGTAACCGGATACATAACCCCATTGGCATTGAATATATTATTTCGCCTTGGCTCTGTAATTTCCACAAGATCTTGACAAAACGTCATATGATCAGTAGCTCCTGAATCCACTATCCAGTCTTCATTCTTGCCTGCGTTAAACACAAGTAAGGCACTGCTGTCATTACTGGAATTGTTACCTGGATTACCGAGAGAGGCTGCCGTGTCCTCCTTTGATTCAACAAGTGGGACGAGTGAAAGGGTGGCTTCTGGATTTATGGGGGCTGAATTAACCATGGCTGCTCTTCCAGTTCCACCAGCAGCTTCTTTTTGTTTTCGTGCCTTGAGTTCTGTCCACCATTCGGGGTAGCCATGTATTTAAAACATGTCTCACGGGTGTGTTTCACGTTCCCACAGTGAGAGCATCCATTGTTTCCTCCTTCCTCATAGCCCTTAGTTTTTACGGGATTAAATTTCCCCCCGTGTGAAGAGGAGTTTCCAGTCTTGGCTACCTGCAATGTAAATTTGTTTTGTGAACCAGTTCTCATACCTCTAAAGATCATTGCAGCAGCATCTGGAATATTTCCTCTATTGGACAGCATCACGACCTGCCTTATGTCTTCCCTCCAGACATGGGCATACGCCTGTTCTACAGTTGGAAATGGTTTCAGTTGCAACACATCACTCCTGATTTTATCAAGCCTGTCATCTAATCCATCGAGAAAGGTGTACACCCGATCCTCTTGCAAGAGAGTATTGTATTTTTGTATATCATGAACACAATCCATCGGGTTTGGACTACAAAAGTCAATCTCCCTCCATACGCCTTGTAGATCATTGTAGTATTTTTCAATTGGTTCCCCTGATTGTTTCATCCTATTTACTCGCCTCTTTAGATCATACACCTGAGATGTATCAGTCCCATCAAAGTAAGTTACAACAATTGAATCCCATACCTGTTTAGCTGTAGGGAATCGAATGAAGTTGCTGACCAAGGATGGGTTCATTGAGCCAATTAACCATCCTTTTACCACTGAGTTTTCTGTCCTCCACCTCCTAAATGAAGGGTCATTTGGTTCTGGTTGTGGGAGATCACCATTTATATATCCCAACTTGTCTTTTCCTAAGATGAACATCTCAACAATTTGGGACCATAAAGCATAATTGGTACCATCGAGTTTGATACCAATCTATGTTGCAGTAATATCATGCATTACTGTAGGATTCTGTGTCTGATTCTGGTTTATGGCTTGAGTCATTCTTGCCATAAGGTCTTCAAGATTTGCAGCCGTATTTGAGTAGGGTTCCAGCAACTTTCGTTGTAGCAATAAATCAATTTAAGGATTTATGCTCTGATACCATGCTAATTTGAGTAGGGTTTCTGTAGAATTCCGTTCTATTTTCTTATTGCAGAAACAGGGGATATATACATCACAATGTACAGCCTTCCTAGTTGTATTTGGAAAGGAAACAATTACGATCCCATGACAATCGGGATTTACATGAATAGAAGATAAACATGACTATTACAACTATAATTTCCTATTGTCTCTCGGTTTGTACAGCTCATGCCAACAAGAAACTGGCTGCCTGGGAACCTGTAATCCATCAGTATCAGTGACCTAGTTCAAGTACCTTCTAATTGTCTTAACCCCATGAACCGAAAATAGCATGGTTAATTATATAGGTGGTGGCTCAGTGGAAGAGTTTGGGACCAAGAGATTTACTTCTTATGTGGTTTCAAGTTCGAGTCCTGTGGTTGCTTATATGATGACCATTGAAAGTTTACATGGTCGTTAATTTCAGAGTCCGTGAGATTAGTCGAGGTACGGGTAAACTGGTCCGGACACCCACGTTAAACTAAAAAAAAAAAAAGAGCATTGTTGAATTAGAGCAGCTTAACACATCAATAACCTGTTTATATGATGGTTAAGTAAGTTATGATTAACAGTAAACAATTCAGGCAAGAGTGAGAAGGTGCATTTTATAACAGCCATGGAAAAACCATAAAATAAAACAGTAAAATCACGTTATCAAATTAATCTCAAGAAGCCTTTTGAGTGGCAGAAAGGAATGAAATGTTACACAGATTTCCTGCATGTAATAAAAACAAGTGCCGGTGAATGAACAAAATATTGTAGGTGGCTGGCAGGTGAAAAAATGTCAAGCATGAAATAAGAAAGCGAAGAAGATAACACAAAACTACTCGAAATGAGGCAAGAAACAAACCTTGAAAGCAACAGCAGGGGAGGCAGGAGCAGGGGAAGCCGTGAGAGCACAGAAGGATGGTTCTACAACAACCGAAAGTTTTCGCTGCAGCTTGACAGCAGGAACCCCTACTGCCAAGCAAAGGTTGGAAGCATGTAAATGAAGGGAACAACAAAAAATCTGAAAGAGGAAAATGCAACCAAGCAAAAAGACTGAAAGAGCATGAAAAGAAAGAACAAACGTGCCCTTCAAAGGCATGGAATAGAGGCAAAAAAAAAAAGATGGCGGCAACACCTTACAACTAAAGCATAAAAGAAGCTCACTCACGGCAATGTGAACCAAGCTGAAGCAAGAGGAACGCCCAGCAACTTGAAAGGTGGTCAAGCAAAGACAATTAGAGGGCCCCTGTCAAACACACCGAACAAAGATGAATTCACTCATTCAAAAGCGAAGGAAAAGTACTGAAACAGCTGCTGTTTATAAAGCAACAAAATAATTTCTCCACTAAAAGTCTAGATTAACATATACAACAGAATCAAGCTTAGCTGAGAGACCCCCTGCCAATTGACACTGAGACTCAAAGAATCAAAAGATTGGAGGAAAAGAGGAGCTCGGCAGCAATAAAAGGTTCCCAGCTAAGCTAAGCACCGAAAACAACATAAGCACCGCACAGACCAACACAAAACCCAACAAAAAAATCTGCAGGGAGATTCCAAGCTCCACGCATTCTGGTTCTACTCTGGATGGCTAACAGAAGCAACCCTCCTGACATGCAGGATGTTAAGATCATGTCTGCGTTTCATTGTTGGCCAACGTATGGCCAGCATATCAACACCCCCAACCAAATTCACAAAAACCAGAAAATAAATCTGCAGGGAGATTTCAAGCTTCACACGCACATGCCCTAATCTGGATGGCTAACAGAGGCCACTCTCCTGGCACGCTAGACATTAAAATCACGGTTGTTATCCATTGCTGGCGAACGCATGGCCAGCATATTAACACTCCCAGCTAAATCAAAAATCTTAACTAAAAAATGGCTGCACATTGCCTAAGGCCACGAAACATGCTGGCATTCACACAGCCATAACCTAGAAGGGGGCTGCTGGGAAACGGATTTATTACATCAATTATGGCAAAGCCACATACCATAAGGCAGGAGGAGAACCAGCCTTTGCAACAAAAGCGCCAGCTAAAAAAGATGCCAATCATCAAACATCTTAACAGACAACACACATCATGCTCAACAAAACAGGAGGAAAAAACATGAAGATAAAAAACAACTGGTGCAACAGCATAGGAAAGAATAAGAAAAGTATAGCACAACATGAAACGATGGCCAAATCAAATAAAATGAAGCAATAAGAAAGGAAAGAACACCAGGCAGAGCAGGTCATCCACGGTAGAATCAGTTAGGCGAAAAAAAACAAATGGAACCCTGTCAACCCGGACACAATAGATGAAAGCCAAGCTCAAAAAACCAGCAAGACAAAATGAAAAAGGACACAGCTAACATAATGATATAGAAAACGAAAGCTAGCATCAACTGAAACAACAGAGGAAGAGACGGCTGCAAAATCGAACCAGAAGGTGGAAAAATGTCCAAGAATCAGCAAACAAAAACCGAAAATGGAAAAGACCAAAAAAGAGAAGCTTAGCCCATCAAAGAAAGTGAATGGAACCGAAGAAACTCAACTCACCCTGACCTAGAAGTAAGTCTCTAACTAATATTTGTTTTTTAACGAGAATAAGCCTGTTCTTCCTAAGTTCGTATTCTCTGAGCTACATGCGCGCATAGATACATTCTCTTCCCGGTCATTGAAAAATATAAAAAAACTAATATGCATGATAAATCTTCATTACTCAAGTGTTAAACACAATATATGAAAAATATCTTAATTTTTATTCATTGTGAAAATATATCAAAAACAAATAGCCTGTATGATTTGAAAAATAAATTCTCAAATGTAAATATATTAATTTATGACATGAAAATCTAATGATATTTTTTTATATCTTCAAAAAAAACTACAATGGAAAATCATCACCAGTTCAATCGAGCATGCTATGTATCAAGTGTCATTCCATCCATTAATTAGCTTCAATCTCCTTGTAATTTGTGATGGAGTCGTGAAACTTCACGAATGGATCAAACTTTCCGCAGCTACCTCATGGACTACGATGACTAAGCTTTACTGTGGACTTTTATCTTTTAAGTTTGATGTTTTTTACAAAATAAGTTTCTTGTTGGAATAGAAAATCATCTTATGCTTAAGTTAATAAACATAAAAGGAGAAAATATCATACAAAAAAAATAAGAAAATATAAAAAACATAGAAATTGTGCGTTTGTTAAATGAATTGACGTGAAGCTCTTAAAAGAACTTGCCTGACTTTTATGTTTTACCTGGTAAACCAAAATATTTATAGATCTTAATCATATCAGCTTCCTTCATGGATAATGATGTGATAATGGAGAATACTTGAAAAGTTAATTGTGTTATTAGTGGAGAAATACATGTTTTTTCTGGCTTAAAAATTTTGGTATGTGCCACGAACACTAGAGGGTGGTTTTAAGGCACACCATAAAAATTACATGTGCTAATGGATGGTTTATAACATTGTTTTGACTTATTAAAACTCAAAAAATACATTGAGGTTTGTGAGTAGGGTAGGAATATTGGACAACCTGTGGTAAAGGTGAGTTGGTGTGGGTGAGGTCAAAACACAAACAACTAGAATTTTGTTTTTAAAATTTTATGCATTATTATTTGCTCTCAGTCTTTTAAACATTCATGTTTGAAGAATTAATTAGTAAAAGTAGACGAGAAAGAAAAAACATACACATCACATCACCTTTTCACATCTTTTTTTAACTTGTTTGCAAGAGAGATGAGAGTTTACTTGTAAGAGAGGAACATTATTATTTAGAAAATAGAAAATTCTTTGTGAATGTAAAAACAATGTTAAAATATTATATAAGAAGATGTTATATAGAGATGTGGAGATTTTTAATAGAGACGTGGAGATCTCGCCATGAAGATTTTATTGGAGACATGAAGACCTATTTGGAGACATGAAAGATTTATTATGAGACATAAAGAAACACTATTATGTTTATCAAAAAGTTCAAAAGATTTTTTTTTTCTCGGGTAATACATTGCAGAATCTTTTCCTATTTATTCGAGTTACATTTCTTTCTTTATAAATTGTTGAAGATAACACTTGGAGATCAATATTTCAATCTCCTTTTCTAGAACATGACATTATATAGTCTCATGATGATGGTCGTGATAAAAAAAATAACATTTATTGGGGCTTCTTGTGTTTATACTGTTTTTATAAACAGTGAGTATCGTATAAATTCTTTTTCTTTAATGGTAAACACCTCATCATGTGTGGTGGTCATATTTGTGGTTATGAGCTTAGAAAATGCTAGTCAATTGCTAATGGGTCCCTTTGTATTTCTTTTTTAAATGTTTCGTGGAGCTAGGAGATTAATGTATTAGTTTCTATCCTTTTATTTCTTAAAAAAAAATATGACACATTATCTATTGGATCAGTTTCCGGTCACCATAGAGGTGGCTGAAAACTTAGCTTATGGTTTTTTAGACTAAAAAAACCTATTTACAAAAGCTCACTAAATAAATTGCTAACCCTAAAACACCCCCAAATCAGTTAAAAAAAACACAAAATTAAACTGAATAAAAAATTCCTTTTAAACCCTAATATATTTTTCTAGAAAAATAAAAGTTTAAAAATACCATAGTGACACTAAGATTAGGTTTTTTAGTGCAAAAAAATATGATCGACTGACCACTTTCTTTTCCCCTCTCTAATTTTACCAAGGCTTTCTCTCTCATCTCAATTTTTAAAGAGTTGGAATGCAAAACAAATAAAGTTAAAAACTAAAACGTGAAACCCTCAAAATACATGAATTAAAAATAAAAAAAATAAAAAACTTTAGAGACTATAGTATACTTTTCACACCTTATAAACAATAAAAAAAGGGATGCATCTTTTTTGTGTTGAATTTGATCTATGTTGTTTCATTTTTTTTGAATCCACAAATTGAAACACTATTTAGTAAAATTGAGCATCAATGTAATGACAAGACTTCTTTCAACATGGAAAACATGATGTACTACATAAACCAAATGGGTTTATTAGGTTTTAAACCATTCAAATATAACATGAAAAGGGAGAAATTAAAAAAAAAACATAGGACCAAAATGAACAAATACAAAAGGATAAAAAAATATTAGAGTAATATAAATCACATATTGAACTCAATAACTTAAGCTTATGGGTTGAGATGCTTCTTTGATATGGTATCAATGCCTTGATGATCAAATAGTCATGAGTTCAAATCTCACCACCATTATTCTAACTAATTAAATTAATAAAATTAAGCACAATATAATTGTACATCTATGAAAGTTTTAAAGCCTAAAAAGATTTCACCAAAAGATAATGATGAGTCTATACAAGTTTCAAGCCCAAAAAGCTTTTACTTGAAAAAATATATTATAAAAAAATTTAAATTATATCTTAGAACTTCATCTAACATCTTAACCATTTAGGTTGAGATGATTCTTTAATAAAAAAAAAGGATGATTCATATTTATCAGACATACTATAGCACTCCACAATAAAAAATCTTGTTATAGTTTATAGTGTAAGTTTAGATTGAGATGATTATTTGATTTGATAAAAAATAATGATTTAGACGTAAAAGATCCATTATAACAATCCATTATATACATGAATTATAGGGAAGAGTAAAAGAAACAACAATAAACAATCTTGTTATAATTTATAGTGTAATTTTAAATTGAGATGATTATCTGATTAAAAAAACAAATAAGGATGATTTGTATAAAAAAATGAGGTTTAAGTATTAAAATAAGATTAAAAATAACATAAAAACCAGTCATGATAAATGTATAACAATGTTAATTAGGGATAAGTCAACACGAGATATCCCGCCAAACTCTCGGCTCATAGTATATGATCCTAATACTCCTGATCCTAATGAATTAAATTTCTTAAATATAAAGGTACATGTGTAGTATTAAAAATAAAAAAAATACCTATATACTCCTACTAAAAAATATTAATTTTTTTGACTTCTAAAAGTATTATTATTATTTTATTATTTATTAAAATATTAAAATAATAAAAATACTCCCAAACAAACAATTAATAATTAATGCCCCTCGTAAAAATATCACAATACCTCTAAATCAAAACCAAAGATAAACTAGTTTTTTTTCCCCTCAAGGACATAAACGTTATTTCACATGTAGCGAACAGTAATCCTTGAACTCCCTTAGTTTTTGTTTTTATTTTTATTTTATGTAACGTAATATTACATTTATATCCCATTGGACACCGCGGGAGAGAGTCCCACAGCATATAATTAATTACTCATCAATGCGAGTAGCTAATGTGAACTGGAGAATTTTCAAACTGAAAGGATTTGTGTGGTGGAAAATGAACAACAGAATTAGAGACACCGCTGCTTTAGAAAACTCGAAAGCTGCAAATGGTGGGCGGGCCCTTCCCATCATCAATGCCGTTGTTTGGGCATCAAAACAAACCCTAAACCTAAAGTCTAGTCTTTTCTACATCTACAGTTTGTACATGTACCTTTGTTTATTGCCCATCGAAGGGAGTAGTAGCACAAGTACCATCTCTGTCCCTGTAAATGTATCACTGCCACCCACTCTCTGGTTGCTATCATTACTATTAGTGTCATTGCAGAAAACAATCTGCAACTAGAAATATCTTCTAGACTTTGGTTTCTTTGAAAATACACAAGACAGCAGCTTTACTTTAGAGCAACAGATATAAAAAGCAAAATGGCCGAGGATGAAGGAGCTGCTAGTGGTAGTGAAGTTAGTGGTCTAGTTCGTCAAGTTATTCTTATTTCTGCCGGTGCTAGCCACTCTGTTGCTCTTCTTTGTAAGTTTATAATTGTGGGGTTTGTTTATATTGCTTTGGTTTTTTGTTAGTTTTGGTAAAGACTGAAGCTTTTGGTTTTGATCGCTGTTTGTGATTGTTTGACCTTTGTTTGCTCTTGAAGTTGTTTCTGGGGTGATTTAATTTTTGTATTTGGCTTAGTGTGTAACCATTTGGCGGTCTGTTTTGAGAGTTTTGGTAGATTTAGTTGAACTGTGTTTTGATTTTTCTGTCGGTAGAGCTATGATGGATATGCACAACTTTGGATAGGGTAAACATTAGTGGAGGATTTTAGTTTTGAGTTTCTTTTAAGCCAGCATTGATGTATCAGTTTCTTGTTTGTGTCTTGTGCCATTTCTTGTTAAGGGAAAGGCAAGGAAACAATGGCTTGTGAGTAGAAACAGAGAGGAAACTAGCATCTAAATGCATTACCCTGTGGCACCCAAATGGTTTTTGGGCCTTATTTTTCCAGTCATTCTTGCTATTGCAAATTTCATTTTTTACATAAAATCATCCATGAAGGAGTGATAGCCAAAGAATTTTCATGAGATTCCTGGAAATGTGGTACTCAAGTGGCTCTCAATTGTGTGTTTTTTGGTCAAGAAATGGTAAGAAGAAGATAATTAGCTACAAAAATCACCATGATTTATCAAATCGGTAAGCTATGACCTTGATGGAATAATATACCTTTTCTAACAATGTTGAGATTTGTAGATTGAAATCCTTTTATTTATTTATTTGCTTGCAACTACTTATCTAAAAGACTTGCAACTTTCAATTATGTATGCTTGTTGACTTATTTAATCTCTTCTTTGTGGATTATAAACTTTATCACAAGAATCTCCTATTCATTTGTAAGCTCTTCTTCAATTCTATTCTCATACTTAGATTGCTTAAACTTGCATCAATTAGAGTTACGATTGTTCATAATTTACAGCTGGAAACATCGTTTGCTCCTGGGGACGAGGAGAGGATGGGCAGTTAGGCCATGGGGATGCTGAGGATAGACCCACTCCAACTCAATTGAGTACATTGGATGGCCTTGATATAATATCAATTACTTGCGGTGCTGATCATACAACTGCATATTCTGAGTCACGAATGGAGGTCTATAGTTGGGGATGGTCTGTTCTTCATTGTTTACTTCCATCTTTGTTTACTAATTTTGGTTAATTTTGAGAAGTACGTTAATTTTATTGATTGCTGTGTGTTTTGAAATCTGAGAACCAAGCAGTTTAATAGGTGGCCTAAGAAAAATAAAATGATGTTACACATCTGAATAACTCAATTTAAATAAATTGGATGGTTGTCTGAGTATTTATAACTGAGTCCTTATCTTATAGGCTGTTTCTAAGCGTCATTAATTCATTCTTGCAAATTTTATTCAAATAATGTTTCCATTGATGGTTGAAATTTATGAATCCCCTAACTCATTTATTTTCTCCTGGAATCTTTTCTAAGATGAAGTTAGAGATGAAAGGAATGTAGTATACATATTCGTATGTGAATCATTACTAAGTTGTCTAACCAGCAAGTCACATCTAAAGACAATTTTCTGATAGTTTATTTCATCTTCTGAAACATTCTAACAATTCTATCGTAGGTGTAAACTATGGCTTATTGATTAGTAAGTTCTTAATCTCTCGACTGGATTTCATGTGTAGCCCTCAACCATTGTGTTCCTTTTCTATCAGGGGTGATTTTGGGAGGCTAGGACATGGAAATTCTAGTGATTTGTTCACTCCTCAGCCAATTAAGGCTTTGCACAGTTTAAAGATAAGGCAAATTGCTTGTGGGGATAGCCATTGTCTGGCAGTCACCATTAATGGTGAGGTGCAAAGGTTAGTAGCCTTTCTATCTCTATCTTTTCCCAATAATTAGATTTATGGAAATTGTAATATATCATGTTAGTGCTTCAAGGAAATTGTTGTGCATCAGCATAGTTTTTCTGGCTTCTTTCTGGTGGGGTTTTGTAGCAATAGGACTGCGGTGCCCATGTTGATTTTTTTCCTCTCTTGTATCTCTTGTTGGATACCTTATTCTTCTAGGTGTACTTTCACCTTGTTCGCGTGAATGAATTTTTAACCACCAAAAAAACCTTAATTAAGTGTAAGTACTGGCTAGCATACTACTCTATGTGTAAAGCTGCTTTGATTCCTCAGGACCTGTCTCATTAATGATATGTTTAGGTTGAGTAGTCCAATTCAGCAGTAATAATAGTATATGCCAGAACCAGTCCAATTCAGCATTACTAATATAATATGCTAGAACATAAACTTCTTGCTTTTCCTTCTGGAAGCATCTCCTAAATGAAGTGAACAAATATCCTCTAAACTTAGGAAAACTTTAGGATGAGAGATGAGAAAACAAGTTGTTGTTTCATAAGATCTTGAGTATTTTTATTGGAGGATTGGTTGAACATGTTTCTCTCATTGCATTTATACAATTGCTGGTTAAACTTGCGATTATAACTTTTATCTTCTGCAGTTTGGTGCCGTTGAGTTTTCAGCTCTACAATGGCATATAGTGATCATTCACAACATAATAGTGAATCATCTGTGGTTATGTTTGGTTGGAACTGGATTCTGTACTGTTGGGTTATAGCAATTCCTAACTATAATGTTTTTGCATGAAATGCTCAATAGTAAACGTTCATCTTCTGGCTCTAGTTTTAATAGCTCTTATGCAAATTTTATTTATCTGCGTACCAAATATCATGTAAATGGCTTATTTGCCTCGGGTAAGGAGTTTACTGTATCTTTTGGGTGAAGGTTCCTCCAAACTTACATCCATGCTTCTGAAAATTGATTCTATCATGTGGGAAAACATTTTATTTATAGTGTTTTTGCTTGTAACTGTGAAGTTGGGGGCGGAATCAAAATGGTCAACTTGGTCTTGGCACCACCGAGGACTCCCTTGTGCCTCAGAAAATTCAAGCTTTTCAGGTACTTTAGATTAACTAGTTCATTGAAGATATATCCACCTATTTGTTCATTCAACTGTATTTGTCTTGTGCCATTTTTTGAGGTTCAACATTTGCCTCTTGTACCTGAATGAACCCCCTTTCCCTGTCAAGTACCTTAGCAGATTCTTTATCTCTTCCAATTGATTCAGAACTAAGGCCTAGTTCATTGAGTTTATAGCTGGGCATGTGCATTGTTAACCAAATATTATCTATCATATTGAACACATCTGCATTTTTTTGTGGATATCTTCTATTGTTAAATTGTCAATAGAGACATTATTATTGAAAATAAATGTAAAAACAAAGATTAATTATTTGGTGGAAGCACGTGGATTTTTTGGGGGGTATTATTTATTTATTTATTTATTGAGAGGTGTGGTAAGAGGAAGGTAGTGATGCAGTCTGTTGGTGTCACATTGGAGGTGCAAATTCAATGACCATCAGCTGAGAGATTGTACAATCCTTGGTCAAATTGTTAAATTTCCCATGTTATAGAGTTGGATAGTATCTATTGATGCTTCCTCTGTGACATGCTGTAGTAAAAGAAATTATTGTCACTATTGACATGTAATAGCCTAGCACTGCCAGACATTGTATTGTGATTATTCGTGTACTGAAATCTCATCTCTCTTGTAGGGAGTCTCTATTAAAATGGTTGCTGCTGGTGCTGAACATACTGCAGCTGTCACAGAAGATGGAGAGCTCTATGGATGGGGTTGGGGCCGATATGGGAACTTGGGACTAGGTGACAGAAATGATCGCCTAGTTCCTGAAAAAGTTTCACTTGTCAAAGTATGTGACAGAAATGATTGCTTGTACTAATTGTTTCTTAAGTAGATTAAGCATAACCAGCATTGAAGATCAAGGAGTGCTGGCAAAAGAATCCAGTTACTATCATATACTTTTCTTTCAACATATGCCTATAGTGAAAAATTTAAGGGTGAAGTTATGGACTTGGAAAAAGTCAGGTTTAGATTTTTGAATGTGGCTTTAAAGAGAGCAGGGGTTTTCTATGGCTCCAAAACTGCTGGACATTGTATAGGAGTTGTTCTGTGAATCCTACTAAAGAACTATTTTTCAGAACGAGTGTCTTCTCTTGGAACACTCACTGTTAATGTTAGAAAGCAAAATCTGAAACTGGTGATCTATTAAATGAACCAAATTTATGACCCTGCATTTTAATAACCTTGCGATTTCTCTAATAAGTTTTAATGACCAATCATTAAGTCTTTATCATGGGAGTTGCAGGGAGACAAGATGATAATGGTTGCATGTGGGTGGCGGCATACAATATCTGTTTCCTCTTTTGGTGGATTGTACACTTATGGATGGAGCAAATATGGTCAACTGGGACATGGGGACTTTGAGGATCACCTGACTCCTCACAAGGTGGAAGCCTTGCGGGATAGTTACATTTCTCTGGTGATTCTTTCTCCTTTCATAGCTGTTTAAATAGTTTTTTTGTTTCATTTAATTGAAATTTTGGATCTTGCATCATTTTGAGAAGGATTCAAATGTATGGTTAAATAAGATAGGCATGTCAGGCGCCTTCCACCAGTAGTTGATTTTATTTGTCTTTCAAGGACTAAATTTGTTTTATCAAGGTTGGTTGGGATGTCATTCTATTTTTTCATTGAAGTGCTTCTTGTGGGTTCACATTACAGTTTGTCTCACTGTTCACATCAATTCCTGGCCTCTGAATAATACCAGTTTCATGAGATTGTACCTACTTGATTGATGGCACCCATTTCTGAGAACAGATTTTCTTCCACAAAATTGTTCTCATGCAAATATTTTTCTAGAGTAACCAGGTAAGAAAAAATGAAAGTTTTCAGAATTTTATAAAACACCTCTCAAGAGGTTATAGGTTCTTTTTCTATGTAACTTCATTGGCCTTAGCCATTAAAGATTGTTGTCATCACTGTTAAGTTTAATGTTGTTTTTTCCCATTTGCTAGGATCTTTCTTTCCACTTCAGCATTCAATTTGGTTTTTTATTATTTTGTTGTAACTTGTTATGTTTTTTTCCCCTTGATCCCTCAGCTCTCTAGTAGTTTTAAAGGTAATTGAAACCCATGGCATGTTTTTGACCTCATTAGTTCTGCAAATATTTGAAGCTTCTAATAATCAACATCAGATTTGCACTGACTTAGCTACGACATGTTTTGGTGTTTCTTCTAATCCAGAATCTCAAAAATTTTTCGGCTTGAATTGTTTTCCAGATATCAGGTGGCTGGAGACACACTATGGCATTGACTTCCGATGGAAACCTTTATGGCTGGGGATGGAATAAGGTTTACAATATTTAATGTCTTAATTATGATTTTACAAGTACGTTTCATCTCATACTGTATGTAACTGTTAGTTTACTTGGTGAAAGCAAGACATA
The DNA here is from genome assembly GCF_951802175.1 of Populus nigra. Classification (NCBI taxonomy): domain Eukaryota; kingdom Viridiplantae; phylum Streptophyta; class Magnoliopsida; order Malpighiales; family Salicaceae; genus Populus; species Populus nigra. Next base: position 3,222,936 of record NC_084865.1, read on the forward strand.
TTAGACAGGTAGTTTTTCCCTACTTGTGATCAGTGGAAACAGGGTAGACAGGTAGTTTTTCCCTAATTGTGCTCAGTGGAAACAGGGCCATACAAGTGTAAATTAGTTAGACATGTACAATCACAAAAATTTCTTATATGCCTATGCACAATATCTTGCATATTATTGAATTTCACTTCCCTTTGGTGTTGGAAGCTTGTAGACTGTTTCAAATTCCACTTCTTTTTTCTTTGTTTTTCCTGGCTTAATTAATTGTATCGTTACTTGTATATCCCATTTTTGCTCTTAAAATAATGCTTATTGTTTGGTTTATCTATTTTCTCTATGCAGTTTGGACAGGTTGGAGTTGGTGACAACGTTGATCATTGCTCTCCTGTGCAAGTTAAATTTCCACATGAGCAGGCACATTCTTGTTACTGTTTCTCAGAATGTTGGTTAAGATAGCCCATGACATTGATGTTTAGTTCTCTAGGGATTTTTTTCTTTTTGGTTCTTGTCTGAGAGGGTTGCCTTCTTTCTTAGTAGTTCCTGTTCTTAATCTGATTTTATGTTTTATCTGCATTTATTTGGCACTTGGCAGAAAGTAGTCCAGATCTCATGTGGATGGAGGCACACGCTTGCTGTTACTGAACGACAAAATGTATTTTCTTGGGGAAGAGGCACAAATGGACAACTTGGTCATGGAGGGTCTATGGACCGGTAATAGCATAAACCTACATCTCTTTCATTAGTTGTTGCTATTTTGAGTTAATGCAGTTGATGTGAATGATATGGAGAAACCTATCTATCCTAATGGTAGGCTAAGATTCAGAAATTTATAGTTTTAGTGTAAAAATAAAAAGATAAAGTGAGATAATTTGCAACACAACATTGAATGAGAATATAATACATGAGGGTTAAGAAGAAAACTATTATAGGAAAGTATTTCTACAACTGCCTTTTGACCATCAGAATACCTGCCAAGCTACAAAAAGTTGCTCATAGGTCTTTACTAGTTAAAGCACTCGTAACTTCTCGTAAACGAAGTCCAAAAAAGAAGTGATTTTATCCATATCCCAAATGATTCAACCTACTGTTAATTGCATTGGACCTTAATTGAACTGAGTTTCAATTGTCAAATCTGAGAGTTGTGCCAAAGTAACTAGCAAGAACATCTTGTGATTGCTGCGTCATATCTTCCCCTGGTTACTAGTCGGAAGAAAACCCATCTCAAGTTTTGCATTACCAAATTACTAAGAATTCCCAAAATTTGGACATACAAATATGAAATTTTAAAACTTTTACGACTTCCTTTGAAAACAATGGTGATACTGACAACCATTCTTCTTGCACATAAAGATACACTGAGTCTGTTTAATTGAATCTGAAAAGCAAATACGTTCCACCTTAGCTTCTTTGAATTTTGCTTCCTTCTCTTTTCAATGAATTGAGAACATGATTCTAGGATTCCTGGCTTCCTTTTCTTTAGATACTGATAATTGTCAGAAATGCATTTAACTTGTAGCAGATCAACACATTTAGGACCATTTTTCAATTTTTTTGACAAGTGGCGGACCATTTTCCATTATTTTGACAAGCGGGGGACCATTTTCCTTGAAAGGACAGTAAACAGGATGTATTTCTCAAAGTTATTTGAGGATGGACCAATGGACACGTTCTTTCTGCAATGATGGATGCACGTGCATTTGCAGATGCATTTCTCAGTTGAGCCTGAGTAGTTACTTAACTGCATGGAGCAAATAATGTATGGAGTATTGAAAACTTAATTTGTCTGCAATGAAATTTACCAATTGTATTTAATTTGGGGCCCTGCTGCCCTGGGCCTATTTAAATCATTTGGCTTACTAACCTGAGATTAACTAGTTTTTCTCATCAATTTCAGTTAATTCACACTCAAAAAGCTCATGTTATGCTCAATAATTTTAGCTGAAATATGTTTAGTAGAATAAAATCTAGCGCGCCAACATATTTTGCTCTATTTTCTGATGAAAATCACTAAATTGTATTTGTTGGGCTTTCAAAGAAATCTGCCGAAAATCATAGAAGCTCTGAGTGCTGATGGATCTGGTGGCCATCAGATTGAAGCTTCAACTGTTGATCCGTCATTAGGTGCTGTATTCTATCGTCACCTTTTCTTTGATTTTGACTTCATAATGGGGTTTTTGTCTCTTTTTTTTTTCCGGTTATTTATTTGATGCCTCCACTATTTCTCTTGACAGGGAAAAGCTGGGTTTCACCATCTGATAGATACGCTATTGTTCCTGATGAATCCGTAAGTTGGCATTTCTAGAATTTCTACCATCAAAGTTGGGATACAAAGTTGGACAGGCTTAACTTCACAATCTATGTCACCATATTGACAACATGCATCAATTAATTATACTTCAAAGCGTGGTAGTGATCATAATATCCAAAAGGACCTGTAGGCACCCCTAGCTTTTATATATATATAAATACAAGCTAGGGGTATAAATAAAAATAAAGTGCGAGCATATGCGTATCAAGTAAAGTTTCAAGTGATGAAATGGGACCGTCCCAAAGGAAGTTGCTTCTAGGAATGCAAGCTAGATTTTGCTCTTTCAGGATCTAATTTGCATGTTAATTAACACTTGACACATAGGGCATGCATGTGTTAAGGAATGTAATTGTATAATATTTTTATAATAGAACATCTCAAGATATCCAAATTCTCATCACAATCAAAATATTTACACGGTCATTGCTTCAATAACAGATGCAATCTGTTCTTTCTTTTTCATGGTACTTTTTAGCAGCTCTATTCAAGTTATATAGTTTTAATCATCTTTGAATTAGTTGTGATTAAGCAAGAGTGGCTATGTTGACGGGGAGAAAGTTCAATTAAGTTATGTTGAAAGACTTCTGAACATTCTGCATTTGAAAAGTATGTAGAGAATGTAATGTTACCTGAATCTCTATACCAAAACATGCCATAGAAACTTATAGTATTACCGAAGTAATGTCAGAGCCAGCTTAAGTTGAATTGCGGCCTTGAACAAAGTTATCAATGAGATCTTTTTAAATATTTATTAAATATTTTATTATTATTTTTTATATATGTCTGATAAGTGGGGTCTTAAGCAATCTTCATTTTGTATTTGGTGTTTTTTGTTAAGTAGAGGTAACTTTCATTTCATGACGCATAATTAATAAATATACCTTAGTTATTTTTAAAGCTTTGTCGTTAAGTAGGGGTCTTGGGTCATTGCCCAAGTTACCCATATATCCAGGCTGGCTCCGAGTAATGTCTTTGCCTAGCCTATAAGAGGGCTATTGCTCAAGTTAGCTATATACTCTGGCCGGCTCTGAGTAATGTCTTCGCTCGACCCATAAGAGCCCAAATTTACAACCACCATCACGATGATGATAGTGGTGTACTCGGTGATTCCAAGTTATATAGTATTCACTTGCCGTGCATTGTTGGTTCAGGGGCAAGCAGTTTCAGATGGGGGAAATGGGAATGATGCAAGTGTCCCAGAGAGTGATGTCAAGCGGATACGGATTTGATTACTCCAGATCCACGTAGCAGCAATAACCTGTTCTTCCATCCCGGACTTCAAGTATCATTCTTTCTGAAGCAGGCAATGCCTGAACTGGCATATTTTGCACTCTTATTACTGCAGAATGTAAATTCTTCCCGGACAAAACATTGTCTTTGGTTTTAAGTTTGCGTAGAGGAAATACATTTGACGTTGCTAGATTCAGCTCTTTGTTCAAAATGGTAATACTGTTGTTCATCTTGTTCAAAAGCCACCTGACCAGTCTAAACTCTAAAAGGGACCGTGGTTTGTTCTCCTGGTATGACTATCTATGTTGGCTGGCATGCTCCTCTATTCATAAACAAGCAAGAGTACCCTTTTTCATGCAAAACTGGTTCATATGGTCCTAGATTTAACCAATAATAATAACGGATGGATGATTTGAGATGAATTTTTCGAAGTTGTATGAGATTTTTTTTAATAATATTTAAAAAATAATATAAATTATATCTTGTGATTTTATTTAATAATTTCAACTTTTGGATGGAAATGTTTTTTATCATGATGTAAATGTTACATAGTCATGAATTATTTTTATATAAAATACTGTGAGTCTTTCAAGATAAGTTTTGGATCAGTATTTAAAATAATTTATATTATTTTTTTCTTTAGTTTCATTTCACTAATTAAAAAAAAATACATATCATCTTAACAAAGTTCCATATTAGTCATTTTGTCAAGATTCCGGCAAGAAATTGTATGAAATACGATCACGTTGATTTTACTAGGAGATTTTCATAAGGCCCCGTTTGTTTGCAAGAAAGTAGTTTTCTTTTGGAAAGTGAATTCCGGGGAAAGTGAATTCCGGGAAAGTATTTTCCGATGTTTGGTAGTGTAATGGAAAATAAGTTGGAAAACACTTTCCAGTGTTTGGTTATGTTATGGAAAATAAGTTGGAAAATAACTTATTAATATTTTATTTTTTTCAAGTTTATTAAAATAATGAGGAACAAATCTTACAAATTAAAAAGTTGAATGAGAATGAAATTGAAAAAAAAATATAATTTCATAAATTATCTCAAATAAAATAAATAATAATCAAAATAATAGAGATCAAATCTAAAAAATTAAAAAAAAAGAAAGGTGAAGAAATTAAAATAATAATAATTAACATTTTATAAATTATTTCAAATAAAATAAGTAAAAATCAAAAGAATGAGGACCAAATTTGATAGATAAAAAATTTCAATAAAAAAATGATAAGAAAAAAGCAAATAGCAATTATAAAAATAAGGACCAAAATTAATATAAAAATTAAATTTTAAGAGATGAAATTAAAAAATAAATATTCAACACAAATTATATATAACAATCAAAAGTTTGAGGATTAAATTTGATATAATTAGCAAATAATGACATTTCTAAATTTTTCACAACTTCCGGAAAGTGTTTTCCGCCCAAATTTTTCAGGAAAACACTTTCCTGAAAACCAAGCCAAATTTTCCTTTGACTGGAAAGTGTTTTCTGTTGACCAACTTTTCCAATAGCAAACAAACACAAGAAAGTTTGGAAAGTGGTTTCCCGGAAACCACTTTCCGGAAAACAAACATAGCCAAAAGGGAAAACACTTTCCTAGAAATCAAACCAAATTTTTCTTTGACTGGAAAGTGTTTTCCGTTGACCGGAAAGTGTTTTCTGTTGACCAACTTTTCTAATGGCAAACAAACACAGGAAAGTTTGGAAAGTGGTTTCCCGGAAAATGAATTCCAGGAAACAAACATGGCCTAAGATTCACTTGTCAAATTTTTTTGATAAATTGATGAGATTGTTTAGAAAGTGATCTGAGAAGGAATATTTGACAAAAAAATAGCAGCATTCTAGCATTGTTATATATGAATAGTTCGTCAAGCAAATCGATTGTCAAGATTCCTTTAATGCCCTTTACAAACATCTTTTTTCTTCTCTGTATCATGTATTTGACGAATTATTCTTCTCCATAATTTGGTGGTGTAGAATGGGAGAGGCACTTTCGGTGGTGGTGGTGGTGCTGTTTATCAGTTACAATTATTACGTTTTCTTTTCTTTGATACCATCCAAAATGCCTTTCTTTTTGTAGTTTCAAGAACAATCTGAATCTCTGATGCTAGAACAAAAAATTCTGTATATCAAGCAGCATCTTCTGATTCTGTCTGGCCTTTTCTTTTCCTAGGAAAAGCACATGCATGGCAAATTGAAAAACAAGTCAAAACTAGTTTTACTTTCCTGGGAAATCCTTTGTTGTTCAAAAGAGTTTAGTAGTAATCTAAATATATGCAGAAGTACAATTAGTAGTAAGAACACCCAGTTGAGTTCTTAATCTGTCAAAACTAGCAAGAGCAGACTTAACCTTGACGTGCGATTATAGGGCATATCAGTTGACACCAAGGTATCATGATCATTAAAACTAGAAAATAATTTTTAGAAAACTACAACTTAAATCTGATCGTTTGTTTCAAATTTACTCCTGTAAACTTAAAGGATTCTCAAATTTGATATATCTTGTCAAAAATTACAAATTTAAATAATTTAATACTAATTTAATACTTAGTTATTCGTTTGATTGTTGTCTTAAAACAAAAAAAGAAAGAAACAACGAAAATAAATGAGACATGTTCTCGGCAGATCTTGTTATAAAAGGATATAAATCCACACCAAAACTATTCTAGTTTATTTTATGTCTTTGTATTTGTCCCTTTAACCAACATGTTTTTGTTCCTTGTGTTTCTATTTTTTTTTTTCTGTCGTGAAATACTTAGTTTATTTTATGCCTGCTAGTGATCATGCTAGCTAGGCCTTCGAGGATTATGAAATTTACATGTGATATTGAATTGATAATGTATAGATTGGAGGGTTTAGAATTGACAAAGTCGAATACATGAAAACCATTTCGGATTCCTTATGCATAATTACAAAGTCCTTAGACACTTGGAGGAACGAGCACCGATTAAAGTGAAATCAACATAAAATTACAAATGATGACCTACACAAACACCACCTACGTGCTAATTTTCCGACTTTTCTTTCAAGAACAATCAAGTTCAAGTACAATTCTTAGCTTTCAGCTTCCCATGGTTGCTCAACAACTCATACAGCTACCAGTTCAATAGTTTGTCTTGAATGGCTTGTAAGCCTTAAGGTCAAGCACAACACCAGCAAGTGAGCCTGCAACAGCCACAAGTGAAATCACTAGGCAAGCCATGCTCAGCATTTGGAGACAAATCCATCTCGTGCTCCATTTTGGTATCTTCCTTTGTACGATGTACATCTCCACTGGAAAATAGACTGTCAAAGGCCAGAAACCAAGTGCCCCAAGAATTCCCACAACATCATTAAAGAATGGGAGCAGCATTGATATAACAGTGGTTAAGATCACAAATATTGTTCTCCAAACCAATCTAAAGAGATTCAGCTTATATAGCCCGAAGCCTGGGACTGCGATGTTGAATTCCTTGGTGATGAAGTAACTTTCAGGCCATTTTTGGTTTGCCCATTTCTCAATGAATGCAAAGAGAGGCTGGCAAAACACTTGATATGCTCCTACTAGGTGGATTACTATGGCGGCGTTAGCAATATCAATAAGCCAATATGGGTTATAGAAACCAAAGCCAGTGAGGAGATTTCCAGGTGCTAGGTCTCCAAATGCTGCATATCCCATGCAGCCACAAAGCATATAGAAAGTTGTTGTCACTACAATGCTTATCCTGGCAGCTTTCTTCATTGTCTTCGATTCTGCTGGTGGAGATTTAACTGTGTCCTGTTACAAAAATAAACAAAAAAGTGCAGAGTTACTCAGAGCTTGTCCATATTGACCAAGAGAAAATAAGGTTTGATATTAAGTGATCGTACATACTTGAATTTCTATAAGAATGACAGAATATGAATACGCGAAGGCTATGGCACCAAGTGCTTGGAAACTCCTCCATATCTTCTCTGTTTGGGTTACGGTTCCAATGCTTATCCCAGTTAGACTACCCTTAAAAGTCCCATTAACTGCATACCAGTGAAATTCAATAGATGAGCTTAGAGTTCGATTAGTCACAGGAGACTCGTTGTGGGAGTTGGTCCCTCAATATGGTATAAAAGTTGGATTTAACTAGAATAGTTAAAGCAAATATATAAATACCTGCAACTTTGCCAATGCCCAGGCCAAGACCAATGCTAGAGTAAGTAAAAGACATGACCGCGGCAACGATAGAGAGCCACCATAGCTGATCAAAGTCTGGGATCTGAGAGAGCAGAATTTCTGTTATACCAAACATGATCATATATGGGTTGCTCGAAAGGTGACATGGGTTCTGTCCACCACTTTGATGGAAACAATTTGACCTTTTAATTGCCCTGTCAATAACCATGAACCAAGCTTATTAATCAAGGCTTTCAAGAACAAAAAAGAAGAAGAAGCAAAAGAAATTTCTGTACTAAGACCAGCTTACATCATGCTTATGGATGATGCAATGGTGTAGCCAATGGCAATACCAAATAGGCCCAGGTACTGAATAAAGCCACACAACTTGACCTTTACTCCACCTGAGAAGCATTGAAGACAAGAGAATTAGCATTAGTGAAATAGAGAAGGAAGGAAACATTTCAAAATGGTGTATTAGTAGGGTTGCAATTTTTTGTATTTTGTGAAGAAAATTGTCTATATGATACCTAGAATGGATTCAACAGCGTCCATGTATGTATAGTTTCTTTTTCCTGTATCGGGATCGCCGGTCCGGTAACAGTCAGTGAGTAGAGATGAGGTATAGTAAGTAACAAGTGAGAACAAGAACATGACAGCAGGACCAGCAACCCATCCTAGTTGAGCTACTGCCCATGCCAAGGAAAGAACTCCTGATCCTATCACCGCTGTTATTATGTGGGCGCTAGCAGTCCATAGAGTACCTGAAGGCACAAACCAACCAGCAAGAATATGAGATATTTTATACTTCTAAGTTGTAACTAAATTTTCTTCCAGAAACAAAGCAAAGACAGGCAGAAAAGGAGCAGAAACAGGGGAAGGATGGCGAAGATTACCAGTTCTCTTAAGGCGGCCATCATCATCAAAGCATTTGGAACCATTTTGAGGAAGCACATCAATGGAGATGTCAAAGACCTGGTGATGGTTGTGGAGGTGGTGGTTGTTGTGGCAGTTCTTTGAGGCAGCATTCTCACCCATCTTGTTTTGAAGAAGGGCAAAAACAGAGGAGATTTTCAGTGAGTAAAGTTGGAAGGAGACTCGTTATGAAATAAAACGAGAGCTTAAAATGGTTTAGCAAAGTTTGCACAAACGGATGAAGAGCAAACTTTTAGCCACCACGTAAACCTAAACTTCTTCTTGGCTATGGAAAGAAAGGTTTTTGGAATGCTAAATGTTAGGTCTCAGGACTTCATGCATGGAAGATAGGAAGGGGGAAGGCAACTAGTGATATGAATGAAGTTGAGCTTGGGAAATGGGGTATATATAGTAGTATTCTGGACTGTAGCCTCTTAAACCGTTCAATGAACTGTCTTCTTTATTTCATTTTGTCGCCCCCCTTTATCAAACTTTTATTAGTCTAAAAATAGGAAGAAATAACTTTATATATATTTTATTGGGTTGAGTTAAAATTGATAGGGTTAATCTATGAATTGAAAAAAGTTGATCTAGATCTATTTAAAAAAACACTTTAACATATTGTTGTTTTGAATAAAAAACTAAAAAGAATTCTTAAAGATAATTATACTGGATCTTATTTGGGTTTGATCAAATTAATTTTTATTAGTCTAAAAATAAAAATAAAAAGAAATAACTTAAACCAAACTCTTATCCCATGTAATTTTTTATATATATTAGTTATTGGATTTAAGATACAGCGTCATAGATTTATAGAGTTAAGTTATAGATCGGAAGTTAATCTAGATCTATTTAAAAAAACTTCAAAAGATTTTGATTTTGAATAAAAATTAAAAAAAAATTCTCAAATATGATCTTGTGGTTCGCACTTGGGTTTTGCCTGATTAACTTTGTTTGATCATGTTTATTTTCTAAACATATTAAAAACTAACCCAGCCCGAGTGGGGCTAAGCGGGTGGATCCTAGGTTTTTTTTGGTTTTAAGAGGTTTTTTCCTTTGTTTTTTTAACATCAAAACATGCAATCCATGCAAAACTGAATGTAAAACCCTATCTTTGATAGGGTAAAGCTCCAAGATACGAGTTTCATGGTGCAAGAAGCCTACAAGATTCGTTTTGACTGTAGATACTATCAACAACGTCCTGCATCTAACACATGTAGTGTGTTGGCACTGTACATATGTTGTGGGTATATATGATCCTAGTTTCTTGATTGCGAATCTACAAAAAGAAGGGAAGAACAGGAACAAGAAGGCCCATAGAGATCACAAGACAAGTACAACTGGGCGTGTGCCAATGACGTAAAATCTCAAATAACCCATCAACCATATCAAAAACACTATTTGGGTCAACTCTCTTTCTCACTCTTATCTCTCATGCAGCTAGCGGCGAAAACTCAACGCTAAGAGAGAGATAAGGGCTGGATCACTTGTGACAGTGAAACACCCCAGAAGAGCTAGCAAGGTCTTCTCTTGTGTTTAGCCTTTCAAATTATCGAAAGGGTGCCCTCCCATATATATCACTTCACATGCATTCATGAGATCTCAGCAATTATATATATATCCACTCATGATCCAGTTACTATGAGCTTTCTTACCTTAGAAATCTCGTACGTAATAATATAAAATAACTTCAAGTTAAGCATGGCTTATAGCTGGAATTGAAGGATTAAGAAGATGTGAAGAGGCTACTTGCGTGCAGAGAATAAATCGTAATGAGCTCAGTAGTAGAAGAGAGCAATTCTGAAACAAGCTTGCCTCACCGTGAGCTCAGGCTTGCATGGTTTTTTTCTTTTTTTCCTCCATCTTATGAATAAGAGACAAAAATGCACCTTCCCCTTCCCAAAAGTAAGGAAAAAGGAATTGCCATAAAGACAAAAACAAATCTAGGACGTGGTTTCCACATTAATTGGCCATTTAATTCGCACTTACTAAGCTAAGATTAGGACACAAATTCATCTCACATAGGCACAAAAGACAAACGAATCTAGGGCTGAGTGGGTGGTTTCGAGCACATTCTCAGAAAAGCAAGCATTAAGAGATGATTACCTGCATTATTCTAGCAAGCCCTCCTCTCCCTCAAACCGAGGAACTCTAATATGTACAAAAGAGGGTTTTATTAAAAACAAGACAGAGATAGGTGAGATTACCGATTGCTGCGCTGTCTTTGCCTTGGATCTCCCCAGGTTTATATACATGGAGAAAGCAAAAATGGTTAAGGCAACTATATCAAATTATACCTAATATAATCCATCGATAAAGACAACTTTTGTATTGCTTTCTAACGTGTCTGCTCTCTCCTCCATCCTTTGTTCAAGAGAGGAATAAATGCTTCCTCCTCCTCCGTACCTTTGATCGAGAAACTTGATTGGGTGTTTAAGCACCGAAATATACAATTATAAACATGAACATTGCGGCATTTGGCAATGGAGTGCATGATTTTGGTCCCCCCAGCTCAACTCGTGAGATGGGTTTAATGTTTTGTGATGTCGGGTATTTAAAAATATAATAGCGATTGTAATTTAAAGTATTTTTTATTTGAAAATATATTAACATATTATTATATTTTTATATAAATATTTTTAATATTAACATATAAAAAAATACAATTTCAACTGTTTTGTAATATTTTCATTATCATTAAGGGATTTTAAATGAATATAAGAGAGATCGCATGCACCGAGTGCTGCAAGAAGAGTAGTTTAAGAATTTGAATGGAATTAAGGGCCACCGTTAGGGTTTGCTTTTTATTCATAAATTAATTCCAAGGAAGGTAGTGTTCTACTACTTGATGTGAAGGTTAGACTCCATAACCATCAACTTGGAAGGAAATCATTACTCCCTGTAACTATTCAGCTTTCCTAAACAAGTCAAAATGAAAACAAAAACAAACTTAAATTTTACGAAGGTAAATTTTAACTCAATTAACCTCTGATCAAGTCAAAATGAAAACAAAAACAAACTTAAATTTTACGAAGGTAAATTTTAACTCAATTAACCTCTGATCAAGTCAAAATGAAAACAAAAACAAACTTAAATTTTACGAAGGTAAATTTTAACTCAATTAACCTCTGATCAAACAATCTTTCTTTTTAAAAAAATAATAAAATTGAGATACATTTAATTTGAAGTCCTGTTCTTAGACGACAAAATAGATATCAGGAATTCTTTTTAGTAATTATAAGATACATATAATTTGAGATGCTAGGTAGCTAGCTATATCACGTCTAGTCAAAGATGCTTGAAGAAGAGAAATCAGAATCAAAATTTCAATGGAACTGAAGGCATGATACGTTTATGAATTAGGTAGATTTGATATTTTATGCTGAATTTGACAAACCCACGTTGTGAAATGATTTTCTTGGAAGCTATTTTGCAGCACCCACCATTGAAAGTGGTTTCAAGGGCTTGATCACCACCTCCCATGGTGGGTGGTGGGTTCCTTCCCTCCCTTGTAGCTAGGGATGATGAGGACACTTCTTCTAGCCTACCAAAGAAATATTAGGCTTTATAATAACATATAACAATCAGTGGAACTCAGGCCACTTGTTTCATTTCAACCTAGCTAGCCATAGCTTTTAATTAGGATGGTAGTATACACTATTTTGCATGCTATGATGCTTCTCTTTTCTAATATAACAAAAAAAAAAAACTAAAACAGAAGGTATTTTCATTGTACATCTATGCATATTAAACTCTTAACTATAATATTAGTGTAATTATTATTTTGTCGTTCTAAGAAAAATCACTGGTCTTGATGTTTGGTGTTACGGGTATTTTAGTCTTTTTATAAAGTTCATTGGTCATTACCAGATTGATCGGGGATATAATTATATTTTTAATTTTTTTAATACAATGAAATGACTCAATTATTAGCTTTAAAAGCAAAAAAATTAAAATTGACACCTAGGGGTTTTTAGTCATTTTATTTGTTAAAACACAATAAAATAACTTAATTACCATTAAGAACAAGGTTTTTAAGACTTCTGTTTAGGGACTTTTTATCTTTTCATTATGATCTTTTAATAAATATAGAATATTTTTCAAATGAAAAAGTGGTTGGCCTGTACAACGCGGCCGGGATCTTCTGGTGGTACATACGATGCCTCTCGAGGGCTAAAACCTCCATTTTCGCCTTGTAATTGTAATCATCAGAACGTATTTTTCCTGGTGTGGTTATGCATGACTAGATAATTTATCGCCAATTGGGCTTTCCTCCATTTTTTCTCTCTCATTCTCTCAAAATTTACATTGGCCATTCGAAATCTTAGGTTAGTCCTTTTAGTTATTGATATTTCAACTTCGATTTTTTTTTCTATTTTATTTCTTGGCTATTTTATAAATTTTTATTTCTTTTCAATTTCATCATTCAATTCTAATTTGTGATATATTATTTTTTTCAATTTGATTTTCATTCTTTTGATTGTTTTTTTATCCTATTATTAAATTGATTTTTCTTTTTAATTTCATCCTCTAATCAGAAGTTTATATTTTTTCTCTAATTTATTTTTATTTTTGATTTTGATCTTCATTCTTTTAATTGCTATTTTTGGTTTTGGATCCTTTTGTTTAATTTATTTTTTCTTCAATTTCATCCTTTAACATTTGATTGGTTGGGGAATGGGCTTCATGTTTTTTCCTATTATAGTGCTCCCAGTCTAATGATCCGAGTAATAGATTTGAAAAGTTAACGGGGGTTGATATCATTTTTTTTTGTTTTTTTACTTGTTTTCTTTTTTGATTTCATCATTTGATTTTTTTTAATTGACCTTTGTGGTTTTCTCTATTTTTTTCCTATCGGGTTATCGCAATCTCAAGACTGAGATCACAGGTTAACCGAGATTGACTTGTCTCTTATATATCAACTAATTTACATATTTGTCATGCTAACTGAGTTGACTTGGGCTGATTTTTTTGGGTCATTTTTTTTATCCAATTTCGTTCTTTTATATTTATTTGGTTGATAATTTAGTTACAATGTTTTTTCTATTTTGAAAAAAAAAAGCGATTTTTTCCCCAAGTTATCATGATTATTTTTTTTATTTTTTAATTTGATCCATTTATTATCGTTGCCTATTTTACTCATCATTAAAATAAAACCCACTTATTTAACCCATCTAGGTCTACAACTCGAGTGGCAAATATTTCTTCCTTCTTTAAAACCCACTTATTTAACCCATTTAGGTCTAAATAGTACAAAATGAGGTCTTATTCCATCACTAGAAAATTATCAAATAGTAACTAAATTATCAACAAAATATTTTATGTTGGTAAGTTTTTATTATAGTAGCGACGAAAAATATCCATTGAAAATTCCTTATGTAATTATTGATGGAATATTTTTCCATCGCTAATTATCGATGGAATTGTTGAGACAATAAAAATAATTAAAAAATCATGAAATATTATGTTAGTAGTTATGTCGGTAACATGACGTGTTATAATTTGTTGATGAGCTTAACAATAGAAATATTATGTATTCAATTTCTATCAGAAATTTGATTGGCAAATCTAAAAGTGTTATATCTGATAGCATCACCATCCCCTGTCTTTTTTTTATGGAGAAAAAGGTTAATGAAACTGCTTGATGAAATTTCTTTTTCATTAACTTGTAAAGGTTCTAAAGTAAATCTTTACCCTAATCATGGTTAATCATAAAAGATAAAAATATATTTTTATTTTTTATGTCAATTTTGATCCTTGTTCTTTTGATTTTTTTCTCCTTTTGCTAAATTGATTTTTTTTTTTATAATCTCACCCTTCAATTCAATATAAAGTTTATTTTGTATTTCAATTTTGATCCTTATTCTTTTAATCATTATTTTTATAATTCTTTTGTATAATTGAAATTATTTTTCAGGAACTGGGCTTCATGGTTTTTCTAAATATGGTATTTTAGGTCTAATGACTCGGGTGACTAATTTGAAAAGTTAACATGAATTAATGTATTTTTTAGGAAAAATAGGCTTTATAATTCTCTTTATTCTTTTCTATCGTATTATTCTAATCTCATGATCTAGGTCGCGGGCTTGACGGAATATCTCGGGTTAGCTCAGCCCTGATTACCAGGATTACAAGTTTGTTATAGTAACTCAAATTGACCAGGGCTGTTTTTTTTTATATTCATTTCTTGTCTTATTTTATTCTTCTATATATATATATATATATATAATGGAATGTGAATTAAGTTTTATTATTTGTTTCCTATTGAGATTTTGTTTTTCTAAGATTATCCTTATCACTTTTCTTTTTAAATATGACTCATAAATTATTGTTTTTTATTTTTTTATCTAATTAAAATAAAATTAATTTATATAACAAAGTCAGATCTATGATTCAAGCCGTAGATATAATTTTTTATACAAAAAAAAAAAGAAAAAACAGTCATGCCCCATAGCGAAGTGCTGGCACCAAGCCTATTTGTGTTTCTAAAGAGGGGGTTTATCTTGGTGCTCGTTGTTGAAAATAAGATAAAAAGGGATAAATTTTCTTTTTTCTTTTCCTTCTTCAAACATTAGAACAAGGCTGGTGTGTGTATATATATATATATATGAGTAGTAACTAGTAACTATAAAAACTTATATAAAAGAAATCTAGTCAAGAAATGTAAAAACTGACCTGAAAATAATTCAAACTTTAAAAAGCTTAAATTAATTAATAGGTAGTTTTGATAGTTTATTTCCAGTCATGTAGTTTAAAATATTAGAGATATTGTAAAATACTTTTTAGAATTAATTTAGGTTTTAATTCTAGATCTTTACTTCTTAAATAAGATTTTTTCACAATTTTTATAAATCTAGATAAAAAAAGAATGAGGAACACAAGTTGACTAATATAAAGTTACGACAAATTTGCATGAATGTCTTTCAATATATATATTAGACTCCTTATCAATAATTCCTTGAAACTACTTATTTAGCCATTCTAGTATAAAAAATAACTAAATGATGTCTTAATTAGTCTTTTGATCATATATTTTATGTGGTAGATATATTGAATAATATATTTTAAAATTAATTTTGAAAAAATAATTATATTTTAATAATTCAAATATATATTTAATTATTAATTTGGTTGTACATATATATATATATATATATATATATATTAGGTTTTTTTATTTTATTATAGATGACTTTCTTTTCTTTTCGAGAAAAACCAAAAATAAATTTTGTTTAGCAATCTAAGTATCGAATGAAATAATTTTTTTTAAAAAAATCAAAACTTATTTATTCTTATATATCCACATGTTTTTTTTTATATAAATTTCATATTTTTTTTAACAAAATATCCCTGAATCACAAAAAACAAATTCCTAAAAAATAAAATTTAAAAATTTTAAAAAAAAAAACAGTGTATTAAGGGGGGGAAGGGAAGCCCATCAATGCAGGCCTATTGTTGTTGGTGCTCAGTGTGGTCTAGACCCTTGAAACAACGCTTGAGCTATCTTATTTTATTTTTCTTTTCTAGGGGATGAATAACCTGGCGTCCATCTCAAAATGTTTTTTTTTTTTTTAATAAGCAGACGACTCATGTTTGTTTTCCCAGAATCTTTCAAACATTGTAAATCATTGTTGATATCTCATAATATTTTATCTTATAGTATCTCAAGTGCTAATAAAACAATTTTATCGTCGTTTCCTTCGACATCAGCACCCACTAGATGGGGACTTCTTTTGAAAACCTTTTTTTTTCACCGCAACATGAAATCAAATAAATGCATTTTTATCTAAGCTTTTCAACTTCCTTTTTAGTTGGAACCAGCAAATTTTTTATAATTTATTGCACATAATTTTTTATTTTGACGGTAATAAAATGTTGACCCCGCAACCACCCGAGGAAAGGCTCACATCTGAGGAGGTAGGTGGTGAGGAAATAGCTTACAGAGAATTAACAAAAGGTTAAGTGTGCAGTCATAGTGTAGAGGCTAGAGTAGTGTGTTTCATATGATAAAGTAAAAATTCCACAGGACGAACAAATTAGCGTGCTTATATATTTCTCATGACAACTGAATTTATGAATATTGGTCCAATCTAGGAGTTCACTACAATATTCTAACCGGGGGTGTTTTTCTATCCTCCAGGGAAAGTTTTGTGGAACTTGAATTGTTCTTACAAAATTTTTATTGTCCAGTCATCGGAAACTTGGACAGCTGGTTTGCGGATGGTTACTACAGAAGATCCACGCCCCCCTTCAAGCATAAGGGGCCCGAGTTCAACTTCAACCTCCTGATTTGCCGGCTCAATGAGAGCATTCTTTGGTCCAGGAGAGTAACCTAGCAGTATAATCCTTTCGAGGATGCTCTTTGATGAAAATTGGGATTTGCTACTGCTGGAGGGGGCCAGATTTATGGATGTAAGCTTTCCATTAGCAAAGACAAAACGGCGATGGATGCAAGCCCCTTGCAAAAATTCATAGCTTTTTCCATCATCGATGTAGAGCTCGCCTTCAGCTGCTTGAGAACTGTTTAGAGCTATCACCTGTACCACCAGAGATATGACCAATCACTCATGATTTCAACAGCATTTAAGAGTGAGTTATCAAAGGCAATTATACAAAAAATTGTAACAAAATCATAGGCATCAAACCTTGATGAGTTTTTTTTTTAAAAAAATAAAAATAAAAAATGCATTGGAATTACAGTTATTTTGTTGACTAAAAAAAAGTACAAAAATCTGCCTTGACATGCATGCACATACTTGTCTATATACCATAAGAAGACGCAGCCACAGCCATAGCAAGCAAATTCAGGTTGTATTACCAACCACCTCAGTAGGACCAAAAGTTACATTGCAGGGGCAAGTTAAAAGAAACTCAAGAACAAAATATACTGATTCCAAAATCTAAAAAGTAAAGAGCAGTTGAGACTGGCATGTCCAATGAGCATCAGGCTGTTAGCTACATACCAGTGTATAAGGATCATTCACCATCTGCGTGGAGCTTCGACGAAGCCGGTCTTTCCTGGGTATAATAGTTCCAGCCCTTTGAAAAGCAGGAACACTTTCCTCTTTGGCCTCCAGCTTGTGGGTTTTGCCTCCCTTGTATGCAGCTCCAGTTCTAATGTCATACCATAATTCTTTCCCAGGCAGGTAAACAGATGCGTATTTTGCTCGCTGGATGGATGAAACCACAAATTTAAATTTGTTAAACAAAAGAAGAGGAGAAACTATATTAAATAAAGGGCAAACAACTAAATCCATTGCAAAATATGTAAAAAAAATTGGTTGCAGTAGCACCTCAGTGTAGATTCCTTGCACCAGGAGACTACTTCCAACCATGAAAGCCTCATCATTGCTGAAAGTAATTTCATCAGAAGGAAATTCCATCCACAAGGGGCGCATGACAGGAAGGCCAGTAGTGTTTGCCTCTCTAAATAATGTGTAGAAATAAGGGAGCAACATGTACCGAACATGTATGGCCTCTCTTATTAGCCGTGTGTTTTTCTCTCTGCAATCATTTAAAGAGTATCCATTTACTAAACTTATCAGATAATGAACATAATTTAAAATGAACAGTGGAAGAATAGAATAAAAAGAAAAGAAAACACTGGGAGGATATAGGTTATTGCAAGAAGAATAAAAATTCATTAAGTTTCAATTTATCCCAGACTTGTAGCACATGCGACCACAATTTTTTGCAGATTTACAAAGACCAGATTTCAAAATATCATCAAACTTCTTTTCTCAACTCAGTATCTGTATAAAGTCCGGTCCTTCTGTCTGGAAACTTTTGCATGTCATACATAGGAGTTCAAGATCATCAACAGTATCACTTGAATTTATGCTCCAAGACAACTCTATTCAGAAACACTACACTACAGCTCCCTTTATGAATTGAACCCTCCCATATGATGCAAGTGAACTATCTCATTGACATGATCTCATGCTCACAAGATCAAGGCAAAAAATATAAAAGAAAATTACTATCCTGTTAGTATAGCCAAGTGAGCATTTTCAGTTGGCAGATGCGAAAGCAGCCAGCTACACTTGTTTTACAGACAAAAGCTGGCCAGGATAGGGAAGTTAAGTGTCCACTCATCAAAGAGCATTATCAAAAGTCAGGGACCAGTATCACAAATTGTCCTCAAATTGGCTATATATTAATAGATTCTAGGGCAATTTTAACACATTTAAGACCAACAATGTCATAAAGAATACCTAATCTAGCCATCTCACCAAGATAATAATAAGAAGAAAAAATGATGCTAAAACATATACTTAAATCCCATAGGTATGGGATAACCAAGCAAAAGCTATCATGCTGTCATTTATACTACAACCACAAGGTCAGAATAAAGTTTAATCTCTGTATAGACTGGAATAATGGATATGCCTAGATTGAACAAGGGAAGAAGAGTAAGAAAAATACACAAGAACAATGTAAAACACCACTATCAATCATGAGTGCCCTTCCTGCTCAATGCCTCATGCCCAAATATATGTCCAAACATAGTTGAATGGAATAAATAGAAAAGTTATACCCAAATAACCAAGGTTCTCGTCTTTTGGTGTCCTGATGGGCATGGGCCCTGAAGAAAGGATAGAAGGCACCAAGTTGATACCAGCGAACTAATAACTCAGGCTCTGGGTTGCCAAAGAACCCACCAACATCCGCACCTAGAAGACGGGTTTTGAAGAAATAACAAAATGATTAAATGTAATCATCTGACAAAACAATACAAATGATTAGGAAAAAAAAAGAATTGCATTTACCAGAGAATGAAATTCCAGAGAGACCAAGTGTCAAGATCATTGGAACTGAAACCCTCAGGTGATCCCAATCTGCTGTGTTATCTCCTGTCCAAACAGATCCATATCTTTGACTCCCTGGGAAGAAGGCTCTTGACAAAACAAAAGGTCTGTCATTCCCACCCCCACGTTTTAGAAGACCATTAGATGTTGCCATGTGGAAGTAGTAGCCATAAGCATTATGCAACTCTCGGTGTTCAATGCCTTCATGGTGTAAAGCATCTCTTGGCATTGAGACCTGGTTACAACAGATATTGAGTTCATTAAACCCTTTTGTCTCTGTTACTCCATTTAAAAACATTATAAATGGTAGAATTTATTGTAAGCCCTACTTCAGAATACTCTCTGAAGAAAAAGGGCAGGGGGGGGTAAATCCTCGCCAATCATAATAGACAGAATGCGAAATGTAGCTGCGATGAAATTATTTTTTCCATCCTTTAGGTTCTCAAGTTCATAGACAAGCAGCAGTAAAATTCCTCTTACAAGTAGCTAAGCCATCAAATAAATTCCTGGTTTTCTATACAAGTATGCTACATCTTAGGGGAAGTACATTCACTCCAAGATTTAAACTTATAATCAAACCAAAATTGATTTAATCTATCAGACCATATTATATGAAGACAGAATATGCAAAAGACATCATCCAGTATTGTTAATAAACCTATCTACAAATTGCAATGGCTAATGGCTTAGTTTGATTTTTACACTAGATTTCAATTCTCAACATGTCTTTATCTCATATTAGTAAATCAAGTGGAAGCTGAAATCTATCCACAAACCACGCCTGCATTCTCCTAGTGAGCACAAGGCTCGATCATCATTAACATTTAAATTCTAAGTCTTTCTGGCAAAAGATAGTAAGAACATAAAACTTGTGGCATGCTGTCATCTACCAACTCATATAAGGAAATTAGAAAATATAATAAATGAAAGAATAAAAAGGAAAGAAAGAAATATTATTCAGTAACCAAGAAGCATACCTCTGGACCATTGAACACAGAAGGCTCATTCATATCATTCCAAATATATAATGAAGGAGTTGAACCAACATAATTTTCATACGAGAACTTATCACCCCACCACGACCTAATCTCTGGATTAACCATATCCAAATAAGAAGATGACCCAGGCCAGCACCACCCATCAAAATCCTTTCCACTTGCATCCTTTACATAATATCCTTTCTCAGTAGCCTCCTTGTGCAACCTAAAGGAATCATCCCTCTTAATATGAGGATCCACAATAGTCACCATATGCCTCCCTTTGGCTGCCAACTTCTTTTGCATCTCCTCTGGGTTTGGAAACAACACTGGATCCCATGTAAAATACCTTTTACCATCTGTATGCTCAATATCAAGCCACAAAACATCATATGGAATATCATGCTCATCAAATTTTGCATCCACATTCTCCACATCCTCTTCATCCCTATAATTCCACCTACATTGATGATAGGCAATGGAAAACAACTGTGGCATCGAAGGTCTCCCTGTTACACTCGTATACTGTTTCACAACATCTTTTGGTCCCGGACCAACAAAGAAAAACGCATCCACAATCCCCGCCTCACTCATCCAAAACGTATCAATACTCTTCTGCTTAACCAACTCGATCCCAGACTCTGCATCCCACCCATCTCCTAACACGTCAATCTGCATTTCCGCAGCATTCAGCCAAAAGAACCCCGCACTCCTCCCTTCTTTACCATGCGAAATCATCAAAGGAATCGACCCATACAATCCAAACGGAGACTCGTTCAAATACTCAAACACATCCAAATTAAACAGCCTATATGGCTCCGAATCTTTCTCAACTCCCGGCCCTCTAGTCGGCTTCAACGCCAAACTCGTTGCGTGTTCCGGAATCCCCGAAACAAATTCAGCATTATAAAATGAAACATCAAAGCTAATCGATTGTGGCCCATAAGGTCTCGTATCAGTATGAGACCTAAATCTCTCCTCCCAATTATCATCACTACCACTATCCTCATTATCATCGCTATCTTGCTTTTCTTGTTTCACTCTCAATTGCTCGAAATCAAATAACTGATGAGAGTTCAACGAAATTAATTTCTGATTACCCGACTTCTTATCACGAATGTAGATCTCAAACGGATCGTGACGGAGAACGGCGTCGTACCCATCAGATAAGTAAACAACCGTTGATGGAGAGGATTCGCCGTCCACAGTTTCCGTTGAGAGTCGTTGGAGCCAGAGCTTGCTAGATTCGAACTCTGGAAGGACGACATCAGGGACCTGAAACCGTCGTTTAGGAACAGGTGGGTCCGAGTGGTTGTAATCTTCGTCGATTTTGAGACGTAGGATTCCATCTTGGTAGACGGAGAGGGAGAGAATCAAGGGTCGGATTTGTTCATCAGTTTTAGAGAGTAGTTTAGCGGTTAGGTCGCCGTTGGAGATGGAGATGCTGTGAGGGGTTAGAGTGCACGCGCCGGGGGAGCGAGAACGAGCGCGTTTGCAGAAGGGAGTTTGGTGGCAGTTGCGGAATTCTTCTCGTTTGAAGGAAAGGACTGTTTGGGAGGTGAGAAAGAGGAGGGAAAGGATGAGGGGAGCGAGGGGTTTCATTGGAGAGAGGGAGAGAGTGAGAGAAGAGAGAGTAGAGAAGAAGAAGAAGAAAGAATAGGAAGAACTAATGGTAATTTCGTAAAATAAATTGTAGTTGGGTTTTGGGCTGCTGTATTTTAAAGTTTAAACTATAGAGGATATAGCGCGGCCCGGCCCAAATTAACTACTTGATTGTTTTGCCCAAAGACTTGTTTCCGTTGTAGTGACAGCCCGATCCTCAATTACCGATTACGAGGATTGATTTAAAAAAAAATATCCTCTAGTTTACTTTTTTTTTTATCTTAATTTTTTTAGAAATTATATTTTACATTATTGGTGAACCAATTTTTTTAAATTAGATGAAATAAGTAAATTAAATTACTTTCATATATAATAAAAAAGAAAATCAAACAAATAACAAATATTATACTCTCTTCTTATAATTTCTCTCTCCAAATAACATTATTTCTTTGATTAATTCCAAATCAAAATAAAAATCAAGTTTATTTTATTCGATATCTCTCTTATTGAGACATGCTTTGTTGATTCATATATAATTTATCTTGTCTTGCGTTATTGTAATCCTTTTTTTTTTCTCATCTAGAACATAGTAAAATGTTATAATTTTCTTTTACTCAAGACATTAAAATGTTTGCTAATGTGTTTTTTGTTGTTAATTACTATTAATTCATTACAATATATGTTATTCTACTTGATTTAACCAAACATTATAAAATAATTAATTGTTGAAAAGTTAATCTTGAACCTAAAAAAAGCTTAAAAAATTCAATACAGTTGTTTAATCCATAATATTCAAAATCTTGTATATGTTTTAACTATTGGTTAACATAATTAATCATATTTCTTTGGAAACTATAATTTTACACCAATTGGAGGGTTATGAGTTATTATTAACAAAATCTAATTTTTTTAATTTTTGCTTATAACATGTTTAATTTGTTCAATTGAGCCCTTCCATTGAATTGTTTAACCTAATTAGGCATGTTTTTTGAAAACCCTAAAAAACCTCAAATTAAAGTTAATGTGTTGTTATTCACAAAACCTTTATTGTAATGAATAAGAAAGTTATTGATTTAATCTTGAGGGATAACTTAACTGGTTAGGTCTTAGGTTTATTCCTCAATGATCACGAGCCTTCAAGGCCATTGAAAGCTTACATGGTCGTTAACTTCAGGGCTTATAGGATTAATCGAGGTGCGCACAAACTGGCTCAGACACCCACGTTAATAAATAAAAAAGTGATTGATTTTATGTCCATTACAAAATTAGTATGCAATGCATAGTTAACTAATCTATAGTTAAGAATCTTTTAGAACATTAGGTTATATAAATACATATTTGTTCTACTATTTGCTGAAAAATAATCAATGATATTTTATTCCTAGTATTATAGGTGTAAGAGGTTTTTATGATCATATTTGTTGAGGAGTACCATTCCAATTTTTGTTCATAACCTTTTGCTAGGATTTAGTTTGCTTAAATTAGCTTCTTCCTAGAAAAGGACAATAATGGAGTTCTAAAAATCTTACATAAAAAAATTAGTGAATTATATAGTAGTGTTGAAGCCTTGAACCCTGTACTAGAACCTATCGAACATGAAATGAGATAGAAATTTGGCAATTATTGCTTAAATGAATTATTAACATGTCAATTTACTGTAAGTAACATTTTATTGATATGGTTTGCTTTGTAACAAGATGTAATATAGTTTTACACTGATTATTATCATCTAACTTGTAGTAAAAACTCAGATAACTATGATATTAACAAAATTAAGAGGTGAGAATTAGATTTTCCTTGCAGAAGGTGTTAGGAGGTCGATAAAATTGTTAAAAGACAATACCTTAATTATTGGCTTTTTAAAAGTATAATCCCTTGTATAAACATTGTTTAACATGTATGTAATATTGTATTGTACATCATATAAGATACAAAATGTCAGATATATTTGTTCATCATGAAAGTTTTTTATATGTTGAAATATAAGAATTTACTAATTTTTATGTCACTAGAGAAGATTAGGTTGAAATTTATGTCTAGGCTGTAAGATGGAAAACAAAGATCACACCATATGTTAGGAAATTATTAGACAAGTTTGTTGAGAAGTCTAGGAATATGAGAATGATTTCAAGAAGTTCTAATAAATATCAAGTATTTGAGGGCCAAACCAGATTTTATATTGTTTTGAATGGAAAAAAATGATCCTTTGTATGCATCACAAGAGAATTGAGATAGAAGATTTATACCATGTATATTACATTGTGAAAACATTTAGGAAGACATATAATAAGATTGTGCACCTATTACCAAAAGTTGATATAGATCCTAAAGAAAATGATGTAATTATTTTACCTTCAAATTTTAAAAGGAGTGTGGGTAGACCTGAAAAAAATAAACAAATAGAAGATCAACCTAGAACTGTAAATAAAAAAAGCTTCCACACTTAGGTACAACATATGCAAGTAATATGACCACAATTTCAAGACATGTCAAAGAGATAATGCTGCATAAATTAAAGAATTCAATGTTGCTAAAGGATCCAGTGGTACTACTAGAAGATCTAGTGGTGCTGCAAAAGGAATGAGTGGTGTTGCCTTTGGATCAAGAGGTTCTAAAGGTGGGAAAGCTAGCAAATATAGAGGAGTGGTGTTAGTTCATCCTTCTCTCAACCCTCAACACCAACACATATTAATTTTTCTAAATATATACGATAGTTCAATTAGTTTAATAATTGTTCTATTACTAATCAATATTCTTTGATATTGTAGACTTTTATTGATATTTTCTTATTTCAACACTCTACTTAAACTAAAATCCATTGATTTAAAAATGTTGAACAATCAAATTATGGATTTGTTTTAATTGTTTCAAGCAATAAGAATGTAAATATTGCAAATCATTGTGGATGTTATAGCAGGTTTAAATTATGAATTATATTGCCTTAATGTGCATGTTTTTGCTATATTTGATATTTATGTTTCACGTATTTTGTTTGCTAGGAAATACATGTATTTCATTTTATTTGTTTAACATAAACAATATTGTAATGAGAAACACGAACATAACACACACACACTACATTAGTTACTAATAACAACTTTACACTTGAAAAAATAGCATCTATATTATGGTTATTAATCTAAACTTTACGTAATTCATCTTTCACATTCTTCATTTCATCTGAAATTCACTCGATATTATTACCATTTCCTCCCCCTCTTATATTTAATTCAATTTAATTCATAAATTTGCATTAATCAATAAAGCTATTATTGTATAACTTGTCATCATATCTACAGACTATCTTATTTTTATCTGTTTTTATTTCATATATCCTAACAATTGCTCTTTCCTTGCATTTCATGCACTTTTTATTTTTGAATTTTAGTTCATTCAAGCTATAGCAAGTTTTTAAGCTATTAGCATTAGATATAGACAGCAACAAGTTGATAATATGTATACATATTGTTTGCAGTATATGTGCTAGAAATTTTGGATTGTTGTTGCCAAAACTTATAGTAGTGTGTGTTTGCTGTTATCAGTTCATGTGATGGAAATCTTGGTTGTTGGCAATGTGTTTAGTTCTGTTGTTGCTTTGAATTTTCAGCGGTGTGCGCTTTTGTTGGTTGTATTTATGCAGGGAGTTTAAAAAAATTAAACAACAGAAATAGATTAGAGATAGAGTGAAAATAAATAAATAAATAAATTATATGATTTCTTTTAATTAAACCCTTTTAATTTATTAAAATGTTAATATTTTATTTTATTTCATAAGAAATTAATCTGACTAAATTTAAATTGAATTTGATCAAATTGTTTAAATTAACCAGATTATTTAGACGATCAGTTCAACTGCGACAAGATGAATATTAATCCAATTAAAAAAAAAAAACCCTAGACTAGTGAAGCTCGGGATCCAACATGTCAAGATCTAATAAATATAGTTTAAACATTTTTAACATCAAACAAAATTTTTTTATATACAGAGAAAAGATGCAAAAAAGAAATTAATGGTCTTGTGCCTCTCTTTCCCACGAGAAATATCTTGAAGCAGAAACAAATAAAAGCCGCTTCCTTAGAAGTGGAGTGTTTCATCTTTTACAGAAGTTGATGCCAACTCCATGGTCATCTTTCACCCATCAGCGATTCCAGAAGAGCAGCCTCTTCTTCCTGCAAAAAAGTGTGAAGAAACTCTATTCACTGAGGAATTGGGTGGCTTGTGTAAAGAGAGAGACCACCTACTTACCACAAGGGCATTGAATTCGGTCTCCTCGTCTATGGCGCTTATGATAGCTGGGTCCTCTAAGAGATCCTGTTATAATCATCAGAGTATAAGAGCTAAATCAAGTGGTTATACTTAACTTCAAAAGAAGAAAATCATCACTTGATATGAAACATCAATGAAATGCTTAAACAATCTCATCAAGAAGAGCCTCCTTGCGCAGGTAATTACTCTCAAGATACAGACTGGCCACCATTATTCCTTCAAATCTTGATTCTGGTGAGAAACTCAAATCCACAACTTCCCTAACCCTATCTTGCTTTTATATCAACAGCTTCAAGTAAATGCTTAGCCTACTGAGAAAGAACCTTTTATGACTAAGGGCTGGGAGCTATAAAATACATACAGTCAAGTTTTTGGTAAAGGAACAAACAGGTCTAACCATGGGCGACAAAAGCAAAGGCCACGCTAAGATCCCATTATGTGCCTCTGCAATGCATGGAATTGCTATTCCTGGTAAATGAGAGTGAAAAAGAACTGGACACTTCTTGAGTGATAAAATCACGGTAGCTAATTTGATCACATGTGCACGGACACAAATATTAGTAGGCAGCAGCCATGGGTATCTATGATATTTGGAAAGTGCCACCTATTTTGCATATCTTTGCTTGCATGGCGTAAAATTGCAAATCCAATTAACCTATTCCATTAAGGTAGGATTAGAAACCATAGTGCTACATGCTACAACATACAAAAGATAAATTGCAGTTCTGGGACAAAAAATTCAGCAAGTCTTTTTATAGTACTACTTTCTACTGCTCATGAGTGTGTGTGTGTGGGTGTGTGTGTGTGTGTGTGTTTGAAGTGAAGATTTAAAATAATCCTTAATGCAAAAGGAAATGGAACAGTATGGAAACAAAAGGAAAAAGTAAACAAGCTCCATCATGAAACTTATGTTGCTTACATCATCAGCTATTTGCAACTGCCCATCCTGATCCTGCACAAACAAAATTCAACTTCGGTAAGTTCCATTTCTATTCCATGGATCACTCAAGTCTCCCTGTTCTTGAGCCAAAAACTTCTAATTGAAGTTCTCTCTCTCTCTCTCTCTCTCTCTTTTTACTGGTAATTCTCCTTTCATTTAATTGACTTCTGGCAGTTTTTCACAACAAACAACATGAAATCAAGCCTTGAAAATAAAAAATAGAACTGGTTTTCATTAAGTTTGGATAAAACTAGAATTTCATAAAAATCTCCAACCCTTCCAGCCAACAAAATTCAATACCATAGCAGAGCATCTTTGTTGTTTCATTGATGCTAATTGAGTAAAGCATGTGGACTGGTGTAAAGAGCTTTAAATTGTTATCCATGGGACTACATTTCAGGTTTATTAAGGATCTCACGTCCTCTTCTCCTTAGATCTCTTCATTTATAGGAAGAACAGATTAAAAACAGTACCTTAACAGCGACAAAAAGAAGTGGATCGGATGGTGTATAAATCATATAATGTGCGCCATCCTGCAAGACAAAAAAAAGGTAAAGAATAAACAAACTAAACATTTGAAGGGAGTGCAATCCACAATTAATGTGATGTAATGGTGAATTGTCCATTGCAATGGTAAAAGTTTGTTGGGCATGAAAACCAAGAGGTTGCTTGTTTAAAGCCTAGCGGAATATCTTTACAGTTTCCTTCACAGGATAACTTAGTAATAGTCTTCAATCTATATATGTGATAAACTCAAACAATTCTTCATTTAGGACCTTCCAGTTAATATTCATTTCAAGAAAACAAGATAAAATAAAGAGTTCAGATTCCCAAGTCCAAGCATATGAATTCTTTGTGAACATAACTGCAAAACCACAATAATTTGCATCAAACTGAAGAAGAACAGAGTACACACCCAAATAAGGATGCTATAGATACTATTTTATGATATGGCCAAAGAAGAGTTTGCTAGTGCAGTTGGAGGAGTTCACTAGCACAGTTGTCAAAAATGATTTTTACAGCAACCAAGATTTCCTTCAAATCCTTGTGCTCTCTCGCATATGCAACTTGCGATTGTTTCATGCCATCCACTGATACTCAGTAGCTTGCAGAACATAATAGAAGCAAGCGCGCGTGCGCACGATTGTTTCATGCCATCAACTGATACTCAGTAGCTTGCAGATTATATTAGAAGCACGCGCACACACACATACATGCAGAAGCTTGTCCTCAATTAAAAAAAAAAATCAAATTTGAGACTACACATATATACTCAGAACCTAAGGCTATTATCATTACCAGATGGAAGCATGTAATTTCCACACCTTCATTTGGCAAGCCATCTATATCTTCACCATCATCTGCAGCATTTTAGCAAAATATCTCATGAAGAAAATAACTTATATCAGCTGTCATATTTATCCATCAATATTTTTGGAGAAACCCAATACACGAAATATATGCAAGAGGGTGTCAATAGGTAAGGAAGAGAGAAAAGGGGTAAAAAAGAGAGGACTTCATACAGGTTCTGAAAACAGAAGAATCAATCAAGTCAAAAAAAATTCTAGTTGAGCATATAAAGGAAGTATCAACAACAAAGATAACAACATTCCCAGGTGCCCATCTTCATAACATATGTAGTAAACATAATCGTAAATGACATAGCATATTGCATATGGTGATGGGATACACCCATTATGCATGCTGAAGAGCATCTATTATTGGGCAATTCCAATAAGCAATGGAAGATTAATGATAGTAATCCACCATGATTTTTTTAAGAATTTCCCAAAAACATTGTCTTAGGAATGCTCCAGTATGTGCAACAACTCATGTGAAACCTCTCAGGAATACTATGCCAATAGAGACACGTCATTTTACTTGAGAAATACCACTACAAAAGTTGGCCACTGAGATATTTCTATAATTAATTATAGCTGCGAAAATAAATCAAAATCTTAAGGAGTTTACATATCACAGGGTGGGTCATACCTGTCCGGAAATCAAATATGTCATCCTCTGAGTAACAAAATCCTCCTCTTGCCGTATAACAGAGTCTGATAAGAAAAAATCCAAACGGTAGGAAATGCGAACAGGAACAAACTTTTAAAAAAAATGATTCAAGATATTTTCTGTCCACCTAAAAATTCAATTATACCCGCTATGCACTAAATGCATGTGTATCTTGGCCAGAGCATATGCAGCAGCTGGAAGAATAGATTCAACTTCTCCATCACTGACCTATAAAACATAGAAAATTATAGACTACTAGGGTTGGTTACTATTTGCGAAAAAGAAGGCATTTCCTCAATGCTGCAGAGGGGAAAATGACATAATGTGTGCTTTTGTGTCCATGAATCCTTCAGCAGGAGGAAGAAAGATGTATCTTTCAAAGATGAACTTTCCCCTTCCAATGTTCCATTCAAGAAATACCAAATTTGAAACCAAACATTGCATGATATCGAATGATTAAGAAAAAGTGTCAGTGCCAAAACTCAATCATTTAATGTTCATAATTGAAGAGCAGAGAAACATACCGCAGACCAACCGTCAATATTTACACTCTTCAATATCTGAACAGGCCTGCAAAAATGAATCTATTTAATACACCAACAAGTATTCCATCACATATATTGCAGCAAAGTCACTCACGTGTCAGCTGGACATAGCAGCATGCATTCATCCCCTCGTGAACTTCTAAATATTCTCCTTATAACACACTCCAATGGATAATTATTCGTGGGATCAACCTGTCAGTAAATCTTCAGAATCTTCTGAATTGTTGAATGGGAAAATAAACATTTCCCTAACGTATCAAATCTTACCATTTTTTTTTCTTTTTCGTTTTTTTCAAGGCAATGAAACTAGCAAGAAAAACTAAGAAACCCCAACAAAAAAAAAACAAAGCAAAGAGCACCCGAAAGGAGCAGCAAAACACAGTAATAACAGAAACTTAAACAGCACTAAAGCAGAGAAAAAGCTATAAATTAGAAAGAAAAAAAACAATAGAAAGCAGAAGAAAAGAAATCACCATGGTGACAATCCGCTTAGTAGAAGCCAAGAGAACCCTTCCACTATCATCCACAACAAACCCAGCTGGTGGTTTAGGCAGAGGCATAGTTGGATGGGTAGATACTTTTCTTGAAACCGAATCCGAATAGAAGCCATCATCACTATCATCATCGTCATCATCATCAACCTGGACATCAGCAAGACCGCCATCATCTTTAACAATCTCGACATCCCTCAAATTCAAATTATCACCACTGCCACCTTTACTTCTTCTTTTCTTCTTCTTGTTAGTATTAGGCGAAGTTGTGGAAGAGGAGGAGGAGCGTTTCTTGACGGGTCCAGTTTGGGACTTGGCGGTGGCATGGCAAATGGGGAGTCTAATAGAGTTAGGGTTTTGGATTGAGATTGGAAATGAGATAAATGAGTTTTGTTTCTTACTAGAAGAAGAAGAAGAAGAAGGGAAGGGAGTGAGTTTTTGAAGAGCTGTGGAGATGGATAAGGTGGCCATTAATGAGTGTTTGTTCTAGTCCCTCCTTCCGGCTCAGCTACAACTCAACTCACTGAGTCACCGTCCTAGCTTCTAAGCAGAGGCAACACAAATCTGTGGCTACTGGCTAGTTGTTTGCCAAACTCTACTAACTCAACTGCAGCGTGATTTGGGGCGGCAGAGGAAGAAGGATATTTATTTGGCTGCAAATTCCAAAAAGTAAATTGTTTTATTTGGTCCCTGTATTTTTAACCTCATTATTACTTAGCCCTAAATTTTGAAAAACCTATAAATTAGTTCCTCGACTCTTGTACAACCGTCTCAGAATTATTTTTTTCCCTCCTAAATTCGGAATGTACATTTAGAAAATTTAAATTCAAGAGAAAAACCAATATAATGGGTAAATCATAATTGGAAATATGGGGGGGAATTAGGCCGTGTTAAAGTTTTTTCTTTTTTCTTGCTTCTCACATGTCATAAACCAATCAACAGCTAGAAGAACATAGAAAAAAGAAAAAACTCTCACCTGTTGGGATTTATTTTGCAGAAATATATTGAATTGATTGACATTGAATGCCTCAAATAAATAAGCATTGGCTTTCTGCCTATTTCCCAATACAAATTACAGTACCTCATACAAAACACTACAGTTTCTCCCTACAACTCAGGAAGATTGAGGGGAAAACCTTAAAGTGGAGGGTAATATAATTCCCCCCCTTTTTTTGTAGTTTTGTTCTTTCTAGCTAAGCATGTGAATTTGTATGCTATGTGGTTGGATCTTCTTACTGCTGGTGCTGCTGGTTTCAGCTGCATACTGCTTCAACAGCAAGTCTCCTGGTGAAGTCTGGACACAAACCCTTGTTGAAGTTCTCCTCAGTTAGTTCTATAGTGCACTCGGTTTTGTTTAGACAGGCCTGCAATATTTCCAGTGCAGTATTATCAGTAAAGAAACCATTGTTTATGCATTCTTTTATTTTCATTTTTGGATTAGGATGAAGCAAAGAAACATTTTGACGCAAGGAAAAGGCTAGAGTGAAGTAAGAAGGAATTATGTTTCCTACCTTTTCAACAACAGAAATGGAATTGGGGTCGTGGCATTCTCCCTCGCTGTAAGATCCGCATTTTCCAGTAGGAGTTCCAAAACTGGCAAATTTTACAGCTGATATAACGGCATTTTGGGGGCACCCCAAATGGACAGAGGCCTTGGAATTGGAGTTCTTGCTTCCAGCTTCCTGCAATGATTTTCGATCAGCTGAGGGGTCATCCTCGGCGATGAGAGCACATATGCTGGACATTTTTCGTCTCGAGAATGTAATTTTTTCTGGATCTCCACCTTTCTCCTCAAAAATCACCAGCAAGTTTCCAGATGGCTTGAACCAAGAACGTGGAACATGGTACCTGGCACACACAGAATGCAAACTTTCTGATATTGCAACAACAAAATCAATTACTTGGTCATGCATGTATGATATTTTTGTATTTTGTTTTCCACCAGAAATAGAAAATGAAAACAAAATAACTGATAAATTTTCATGAGGACCAACTAGGTCGAATAGCAGGGTGCGATGCATCGTGAAGCTTTGCGAATTATTCCACAATTATTAACAATTGTGGTTGCATAAAATTCAGATTTTACTTAGAAATATGCACAAGGGCCCCTTAGCTGAATCAATAGGCTTAAGGCTGGCAGATAACTTAAGATCTACAGCATCATCTATTTTTTTCCAAAAGCTGATTATCAGCAAACCATCAATCCTTTGGAAACTAGGTATAGTTAGAAAATTATATACATTCATCATGTAGATAGTTACGAAAAAAACTTCCAAAATTTTGTAATTTTGATGCATAGACTCCTGCAACGATGCAGTGGTTAATCATTTAAGTTCTACTGATATCCATTTGGATGCAGTGATGCAATTAAGAGAGAGAAAATACTCAACGATCTCATCAAAAATTTATCAGTTTTCCATTTACCATCTTTGTGTTGGTTGACCACACCCAGTAAAGCATTTGTCTGGCATGAATTTGCCTCTATAGTCGCATTCTGTAACACACTTTTCATGAACAGAACTTTTCCTGGGCCAGTATCTTCCAATTTCTTCTCCATTCAACCAAGCTAGACCCTTTCCCATATGAAGCATATCCAGCCCAACAGGTTCATTCCCTGCTGGTGGGTCAAGAACAACCTATGAAGTTCAAAATTAATTAGTCATATGCATTAAATGCTTGGAATGCAGTGGCGACGTTCACCTCCAAAGGATATAAGTTAAGTATATAGCATAGCTGAAAGAGAGCTTCACTAAATGCTTACCTTGTACCATGTCAAAGGTTGCTTCTTTGGTGGTTCTGATGTTGCAACCCAACTTACACTATTCACTCCCTCAGGCTTGTATATACCAAGCTTTTCTCCTTGCAACCCAATCTGGGAGAAACAAGATTGAAAAAAGAGTCAAGGCTTTGTAAGAAATAAAATGCCACATATTATTCATGAATATCAATCTGAATTTAGCTATTTCAAATTCTGCATCTCTCAAACACTGCTTCCTGCTGAAGAAACATCACATCATATTGCTACTTCTCATGTTTTAAATTTTGAAGGATTGGGACCTTAAATTCTGTACAACATTAGGATTCATGAGCGCTTTGTAATTATGAACCTCATGCTACCTTATTTTTGTACAACCAAACCCGTTTTACAACTTCTATCCAATGTATCCAAAATAATTTTCAAGAGGAAAATCCAAAAGTGAATTTGTCATAGCAAAACAATCAATTACTTGTTTTCCAGGAAAAAACCATTCAAAAACAACACCAAAATGACTAGATGTCATTTAAGTGGAACTTGTCTTTCATTATTTTCCAAGGCAAATTGCATAAAATATTCTAAACAGAAAGTGATTATCACAGCAGTAATTAAGGAGTCGTAATGCAATTTTTTATACAGCTTTACTTCATATTCATTTTAGTGTGATTTTGTATACAGTATTACTTCACATTCAGGTTTACAGTGAAAATTTTCAAGGAAAACTAATTTACCTTAAACTAAAGCAACAGAAAGGGAGAAAATTTTGCTCTCTTAACCAAAGGGAAAAAACCTAATCTTAAAACAGACATTATTACTCCTTTTGTCTGACAGCATGCACAGTCAATATTCACAAAGAAGAATACCTTATAGATCCAGTTAAAATGAGACAAGTCAACAGTGCCATTGTTGAATCCTTCAATCTTAACACTTGTTAGTCCAGCTCCTACCCATTCGTAAAATGAGCCTGCATTCTGAAAGCAACAAAAAGGAGTGTTGAGTCTTTTCAATTTGTTGCATTTGACGAAACCAAACACATGACAAGATAAAGCATGACATCACAAATAACTTCAAAGATCAAGTGCAATATGTTCCAGCTTTTAGTGCCAGCCAATGTTTGATGATCTGTGGAAGAAAGTTTTACAGATGGCTTCCCCAAAAGTCCACGTAGCAGAGAATGAATACTCTATAACTAGGCTCTGACATTCTCTCAAAGCGTTTAAAGCCCCCTGACAAACTTTTTCATCAGTCAAACACAAGATGAATCTATAAAGGGGCAAATATGTGATACTTTGATTGGAGCCCATTCTGATGATGACCTAGGTTCTAGATAATACTACAAACATAAGAATTTTAAGACAATGTCACAACATCATATGGCTTCCACACAATGTTTACACCTGCCAATATTTTTGGATATCACATTAAACTGGACAGGTTTTAAATGAAGCATAGATTGGGCCTAGGTAAGACCATAAGCATTTGGCAATATCCTTCAAACTACTAGATAAATCATTCATAAATCCAGCACTAGGATAAAAGACCATTCCACAGGACCAAATTTTTCATACTTTGGAAAGCAACTTGGTAGATAATGCAATTAACATCTAGAGATCAATCCTGATGTTGAAATTGAAATCCAAGCAGTATTGTGACAAAAAAGTTGGTCTTCATCACAGACACAAAATTATCAGCATGAAAGTTGAAATAAAACCTAAAGGCTTCAGAAAATGAAAAGTGGTAATTAAATAAAAAGATGATGATAATAAAAGTAGCTCACTTGTAGGCCAACAGTCATGCTTAGGAGAGCAATTTCATTCTTCCCTGCCTTGAGAGATATGGGATTCTTAAATTTGAAGGGTGAATGCGAGCCATTTCCAGATGCACTACCTGAATATTGGCAATTAGATTTAGTAACATAGTTGCAGGCTGTAGCTTGTATAAATATAATTTGTCAAAGAGATACCAAGAAGAACATTGTATTATCTATTTAATGCAACTTCCTCAAAAAAAATATATATATATATATACACACACACACACACATGATGTAATGCAACCATGGTGCAGTAAAACGTAGCAAGCATAACAATTCTTCATAATCTTAACCCTAAGAACTGCCAGGTCTCCTTCAGATGATATATTTTGAGAAAACAGTGGTTTATTCCTGCATAAATTCCTTGAATGCTTCATAGAACAAGAACAAGTTCTGTGATTAGAACTTCTTAATGTCTCCGAAGATGTCTAGGCATCTTCTATCTAGTTTCTTGTTTGTCCATCCTTGCTGCATCAAGTACAGCTAAGTAAATAAAAGCTAGAGTGGGCTCTAGTTTCCTGAAAAGACTGTCTTATTCTCTCATGTGCTATCAAGGAGAAATCTCCAAATTCACCAATCAGAATATCAGATTGAGGAACTGAGCAGGATAAGTGTGATATTTCACAAATGCTAAAGAATGTCTGGGAATCAATAATTATCATAGCTCAATTCACAACTTT
Organism: Populus nigra; assembly: GCF_951802175.1. NCBI lineage: Eukaryota > Viridiplantae > Streptophyta > Magnoliopsida > Malpighiales > Salicaceae > Populus > Populus nigra. The sequence continues at coordinate 3,258,401 of NC_084865.1, forward strand.
TTCAAAAATCCTCCCATCAAGAATCTTGATGGACAAAAGATTGTAGCCTTCCGGTAGACCAATAGAAAGAGCTAGAAAATTTGGTTTTTAAACTATGCATACCCAAAAATAGGTAAAGAAACTTAGAGAGTAACCACGTACAACATTGAGGAACCTATGTGCTAAGACTTCATAGCAAGTTATCACACTTGACTAGCTTTGAATATAAAAATAGTGCAAACACAAAACATAGTGGTACAGAGGGGGGGGAAAGAATATTAATTGCATATTTCAAAATTAACCCGACAAGTTTCAAGAGAATCATAATAAAATAAATTTACTCCTAAAAGGAATGAACCAGATAATAACCTTGAAGTTCCTGATTCACAAAAGCATGAAGAGCATGACCCATTGATTCAATAAGAAGAACTGGATGTCTTCCCTCTTTCAAGAACTCTTCATTTTCACCAACAACAATACTGCCATTGAAGAATTCTATTAAGTTCAAAACAAATCTTACAGTACAATAGACCTCTTCTATAAATAAAAAATCATTTTTATACAATCACATTTAAGTAGGAATAATCCAGTGCTGCAGATGGACACGGTTAAGAATTTCTTTTCCTCATTTTTTAAGCATAAATATATAAGCTCACTTATAAATCATGGAATTATTATGCAACATCAATTGCACATGTCATATTTAGAAAATAGGTAGCAAGATAGCAATGATGGTTTAAATTGATTCTTAAATATTGAGTAGGGTACAAGATTTGAAGATTAGGAGAAGAAGACAAGACGCCAGAGAAAGATCAAAGGGAACCGCTTGTTGAGGTACAAAGAACTGGAGTGAGATAGAAATTGATATCTTGCTACCTATTTTCTAAATATGACATGTGCAATTGATGTTGCATAATAATTCCATGATTTATATGTGAGCTTATATATTTATGCTTAAAAAATGAGGAAAAGAAATTCTTAAATATTGAGTAGGGTACAAGATTTGAAGATTAGGTGAAGAAGACAAGACGCCGGAGAAAGATCAAACGGAACTGCTTGTTGAGCTACAAAGAACTGGAGTGAGATGAAGCACCCAAGACCATCATAAAAAATAAATAAATAATAATTTTGCCCATCAAAATGCTGGTTGAACATTTAATTCATTTTTCGGTCAGAATATGCATTCTAAGCATAGCACTCACTAGACATACTAAAGTGTCTGATCCATGGATGTGGAAATTACATGAAAGAATTCTATTTCCTTGAGGATAAAAAAATAAACACACACATACAATGTGTTTTAATTTACATTTTTTTATCATGTCCAATTAATCATAAAACCACACGGAAATCGATAACATTAGAAAAGCAGAGTAAACATCCAAATACTAATCCAGGCAATTAGTTTTAGTAGAGCAACACCAACCTTGTTGTGTACCAGAGGTAGTCCGTGGTATCTTTTGTGGTGTTGATATGATCCACAAAACCATTTTTCATGAAGTCAGGTTCTCCCCAAATCCCAGCTTTCTCCACGAATACTTCCCATTTAAGAGCTTTTGAGCCATCCTTTTGCTGTAAATTGTCAGGTACCATTTCAACTAAAGCAGTCTGGGAAGTTACCTGTTGAAAATTTCACACACAAGTGCAGAACCTAATTCAGAACAAGAATTGTGTGATAGAATATAGGACAAGCCAATTTCATTAAAACAGACTAACTGCCTGATATTAATCTGCTATTAGGAAAGAGTTACTGAAGTTTTCTAGTTTTATGATAGGACCAACTACTTCCTCACCACAAGGAGAAACTTTCATTCTCAGTATCTCAGCCTTGCCAGAAACTTTTCCATGTAAGATTTTCATTTATTTTTTGCAGTGATAGCAATGGCTGATTTTATTTTTCAGTGGGATGATGAACACTGTAGAAATATCGTTGTCACATACAGACTCAAACAATTGAAAGGATAAGAATACAGGAGCAAACCATATATGGGTCATCGTATGCATTTAATTTCAACTAGGTTTGATGCATAGCTCATAGGCTGAAAACTATCATGACTGTTATTTTGTGGGTACTTAACCCTTATGAAAAGATCTTACACCTGGTGATGCACTAAAATTTCTGCACTCTGGTGTAAATCATATGTGGTAGTAGGAAGTTTATCAGAATGCTTGAATTTCATAATATGAAGACATTACCTTTGCAGTGTTATATACTACATTCTTGCAGTCAGGCAGAATGCTAACCGACCAGGCTGGCAGCTTATATGACACATTCTGAAAGTCAACTGTCTTGTCATTTTTATCATCTATGTTAGCAAGGAAAGCAACACAACCACCTGATGCATCAGCATAGACGTCGGCCTGCCATAAGTGATCAGTACAATGAATGTATAGTTTCAGGGAACACCAGCATATAACACAGCCCAAATAGAAATGCATAAACATAACATCAATATGACCAGTACAATGCTGGAATTCACATCCACCAATCATGCAATCTGAAATTTCAATACCTAATTGTACTAAATGACAACAAATGTTAGAATTTATGTCGCAGTTCTAGACATATGGCCAAATGACAGATTGCTCACAACTCTACAGATGATATGCAGACAGCAGAGACAATCCCATTCTGAAGTAAGATTTTCATATTGTTGTCATTCGGTACAATCAAACCAAACACTGATCCAAAAGAAAGTGAGGCAACAAAAACAAATTTGACTTTGCAGTAATACTACCCATATTGCAAGTTTCAATAACATCATTTTGTGTAGTACACAAAGCAAAGTCAAGAATCCATCTCTTGATGGCTTCATCAGGAAATTTTGTAGAAACTAGAAGAGAAGAGAGAGAACAGAGTATCATGAGGGAAAGAAGGCATCCATCAATTTATATATTGAAATGCTTTGGATTTATCTACAGCTAAATATGGAAGCCAAACTAGTAAAAAGTAAATTGGGAAAATAAATATGTAAACTTTTGCATGTGCCTGAGTTAGGAAGAGCAGAAAGGTACCTCTTGGGAAGGACCCAGTGATAAATTAACTGGCTTGCTGTTCAGTAGGACATGCTCACATAACTTTATAGCTTTATGAAGTTCCTTCAGGTGTCCCCACTTTGGTAGCCTAGGCAAACCTATCAGCAAAGTCAGAACTCATAAAATTGACATTATGCACATGCTCAATTTCACATTGCAGATGCAGAACATGAGCACGTGACAATTAGAAGGTGAAAATGTAAAGTATTCACCATATTCATCAATTGGTGCCTCATAATCATAACTTGTTGTAATGAATGGTCCACCTGCAGTGCGACCAAAATTTGTTCCTCCATGGTACTAAACCACAGAGGACCAAGCAGCAGTGTTATGTTAATTATAGAAATCATCATACATTAACAGAAACTTTAAACTGAAGGTGATCAGCATGATTTAAGAATCAAACAAGTATAGCACTCTAACTGTGGATCAAATACACTATATGTAAAAAAGTGAAAATCAACTAGAGAATTCAAGACAGAATATCAAGTAAATTACCATGTAATAATTTTGTACACTGCCACCTTTCTGGAAAAAGCGAGCAACAGAGAAAGCAACATCTTCAGCTGGCCTGTGAGGATTAGGGGCCCCAAATGTCTGAAACCTGAAAAAGACAGCGTTGGTCCCACTTAAATGCTTTGGAAGTTACTGTACATTTCATACTAGACCCAATAAGGCTACAATGCAAGAGCCAGTGAATCGATCCAGATGGATCAAAACAGACCATCTCTCCAGTGGAGGCCTCCTTGAATAGGAGTGATCACCCATTATAAGATGCTAGGCAGAATAGATAAGGACAATAACAACTGAGCCAAAAGATTGATAAGCAGTTTTAGACTACAGAATCTCTCGAGGAAGCACAGGAATGATATGACTAAATTCTGTCTGATTACAAATCTAAATAAGATCTTTATGCCTTCAGGGTCCAGATATAATGACTTTTATGCAGAGACAATTCTTCAATTTCTCAAAGAGCTACTTTACATGTGTTGATTACTTTCAGTAGTTAAAAAGAGTTAGAGATATGTAACTAGGTAGTTAAAAAATTATATTTTGTACACATAGGTTCTTTCTGCTTAACGTTTCACTACTCTCTAATTCATTGAAATTGCTCACCACCTGGTGTGTAATTAGTAAGCATGGGATGATTTACAACATAAACTACCATATATGAAATTCAAGTGCTACTGTAGCATAGTCTCACTAGAATTAAAGCATATAGATGGCTAAATCACGGTTGTTAACAAATTTTCATAAGCTAGCGAAGATTATACATAGCAAATAGGGGCAAGAATAGGAATTAAACATTACCATCCAGGCCAATTCTCAGTCCAAATTTTAGGCTTGTCTGGAAAAATAGGTTTAAACTGATCACAGTAGAAGGAATTACAAGTATTTATCTGCACCAACAAGGATGGAAGAAGAAATGAGTAAAAACAATTATACAATTTTTACACAAGGCTAATATATACAACTTATCAATTAAAAACCAATCACTAATAGTCGTACAGCATGCAGATGCAACACATACAAACTGGTATGTCAACTCAAAACTTAATGTAGCCTTAGTTCCAACTAAAAAAATTCAGCCAAATGTGGTTCAAGGTTAAAAAAACTCCTCTTCAAGTATAATAATGCACTAGCTTGTATCCAGCAGTCCCATTTAGCCAGTTTTTGAGATACCTAGATTGTAGGGATGTTATAAACTCTCACCACAGAGGGAGGTGCGTCAAACTGCTGGCACATTATCCAAGGCACGCCTGTATTTTGAGAAACAGCCATTTGTGCTGCCCATGCAGCATATCGCTTTCCACCTTCTCCATAAGCACCTTCATAGTATCCATATTCATTTTCAACCTGCAATTGAAACCAGGTGCATTGGTTATGTAAAGGAAAAGAAGCCCATTCTCAGTAAAAGGAAGATGACATGAAAATGACAAAAGAAACAGAACAAAAGAGTGGGCCATAGTTAGTTCAATTATGCACGGAAAAAACTCAGGAAGTGCTTCAAAAATTTGCATCATTTAATACGCCTCTCTTGAAAAAGAACTATCTAAGATTCTGACATCATTTGAAGGTAGCGAAACGTTCAGTGAGATCAGTTCATAAAAGTAGCACAATTACCTCTAATAGTACAAGCCACATTTATTTGTACTAAAGGAGACATATTCAATGACTAAAAGCCATTTGGATGGTATACTCTGTTAAGGGAATGTTCAAAAAATCAAGGATCATCACCTGAAAGAGCCACAATCCTCCATATTGCAAAAGTGCAAACCAAACGGTTGAAATCAAAGGAAGGAAAACAAATGACAATTCTTCTTGATTTTATTGAATGTTGAATCGAAAATTGATAAATATTAGAAACAGAGATCATAGTTATACTTGCCTGAGACAAAATTATGGGACCCCCCTGCGATGCAAAGAGCTTTTCTTTCTTCATTAGCTTAACTATGTATGTCGTGAATTCCTCCATGTAGTACTAAACACCAAAGAGTTGGGAAAAAGAAAAAGAAAAAATCAGAAAACATCAATATTTCAATCACATGTGAATGAAGATTCAGGAACAGGAATCTAAAGATCCTCTTACTAATGAGACTCCTGAGATCCCACTGTCATACCTTGAAATTATAATTATCAGTCCGGAAGACAGTTCCATTAACGTAATGCAACCAGACAGGTATACCCCTATTTGTACACGATTGAAAGTAAGGAAAGTGATGAGAAACGAATAAAAAGTACTGATGAAAAAAAAATGTGAAATGTTTTTAAGATACAAGTGAAAGGAAAAATCCATTATCATTCAAAAAGCTGTATAATCTAAGACGGCTGCAGTCATACCCAAAATTCCATTCAGCTGCAACGAATGGGCCAATCCGAAGGATTAAATACATCCCAGCCTCCTGGACAATATTTATAAACTTGACCAGATCGAATCTTCCATCGAAATGATACTACAATTTCCCAATTACAACCAAAGAAATAGAAAGAGTCAATATTGAACTACAAGGATAAAAATGGAGAACTTTTACTGCCAAATGACTAGACATTGTCGTTCCACTCACCTCGGAAGGAGAAGTAGGCTGATGAACATTCCAAAATACATATGTTTCAATCACATCCACCCCTCCTTCCTTAGCTGTTTTTACCAGCTCTGGCCACATCTGCCACATACCACCATTCACATTAACAAAATTTACTATCAAAACCCAAGATGCAGAAAGCAATCTAGAATCCACGTTGCTAATCCAATGAAGCCATGCACAATTACCATCCTAAAATACACACCACTTCTAAAAGAGAAAAATAGTACAACAATTCACTACACAATTCAACAAACATTTAGAACCCAGTAAAGCAATACAAAAGGTCGATCCAGCAAGCTCTTAAAGCAAAACTCTCCAAACCCAGTTAAGAAAATCACCAGTTAAACAAATCCCAAAAGTAAACATACAACCTTTCCATTTTCCCATATTATTTTCCAGCATTTTCTTTAATAAAAACCAAGAAAACAGAAAACCCAGTTGAAGAAAAGTGACACTGACCGCAGGGACACTGCGAGGATAATGAATGGCAGCAGAAATAAGAAGCTTTCTTTCACCATTGATGATCAAAGACCTACTATCATAGCTCACATTGCCCGCAAAACACAATGTGAAACACAAAGAGAAAAAGAAAATGAGACCGAGTGCCATCAAAGGCAGTTTCTTTATCAGTTTTGCTGTTAGTTAAGAGTTCGCAACACGGAAGACCATGTGTTAGTGTAGTGTTAAGAGTTGTAGTTCATTTTATAGGCGTGTTGAGATCAGCATTCAGTGATAGCTAGTAGACAAACATTGCCAGCCCATGCTTAGCATACATGGCAGGGTTTTAGAGAGAGAGAGACAGAGAGTAAAGGGGGTTTTAGAGATTTTTGGTAGATCTACTTTTCATTGATATGGTGAGCCTAGTTAAAGTCAAAAAAGTTTTGCTGTCTCTTGAATTATTAGCTGAAAGAGATAATTTTATAAAACTTGTGTTAAACTGTCAATTGGATACACCTTATCATTCTATTATCAAATTGTGGTGATGTGGAAGATTTTTAAGAACAAGTGTTTTTTTATTTTTTTTTCATTGATACGGTGTGCTAAGGATTACACCATGTATGATTAAAATGTGGTATAAATAACCATTTAGATGGTGGTCCAGTGGTAAGAATTTAGGATCAAGAGATTTGTTCCCTCTGTGGTCTCAGGTTCGAACCCTATGGTTGCTCACAGGATGGCCACTGGAGGCTTACATGGTCGTTAACTTCAGAGCCAATGGGATTAGTCGAGGTGCGCGCAAGCTGACCCGATACTCACGTTAAACTAAAAAAAAGTGGTATAAATGCAGGATTTGAGTAATTGTGCCGACAAGAGGCCATAATTGGAAGGGTAGTTTTTGTTTTTATGATTCAATCATATTTAAAAAAAAATTAAATTTTATTTTGTTTTAAATTAAATTTTTTATATTTTTAAATTGCTTTGATATGCTGATGTGAAAATATATTTTAAAAAAATTAAATTGATGCTTTTCTAATCAAAGAATACTTTAAAAATAAATTTTAAAAAATAGTTGAATACATTTCTAACGGAAAATATTTTGAAAATAAAACTCGACATTCCAAACATTACCTTGGTGTGTGTATAGATAGATAAGAATTTTAATTTTTTTACAGGATAATTAAGACTTGTGACGTTCGTTTATAAGGGTTTGTTATAGATGGTGAAAAAGTTTGCAAAATTATGTGTAAAAAAGGAGGAGGAGGAGGAGGAGGAGGAGGAGGAGGAGGAGGTTTAATTGAACACAGGTAGATGGTTAGTGGTTGATGTGTGTGTTTTATTTCAAGTGGGGTAAATTGGGTCCAATTCTTGCCTTTGTCGTCAAGGAAAGGGAGATCACGTCACCTTCTGAAACCCTTTTCCTTTTATTTTGTTACAAGAAATTCAAAATCGAAAATGTAGGCTCACCTTTATTTCTGAATATATATGATCATTTAGAGGAAAAACTATCTCCTCTCCGTGAATTCTTACAAGATTAAACCACGCTAATCATGAACAAAAGACATATCAATTTGGTTAACCAATAACTCGATTTAATTTCAGTCAAAAAATAAGAACTTGGATTTCCTTAGAATCTCACCACATTTTGCCACAATCCCATGTTAGATATGCATTGGAGTGCTTCTGAACCTGTATGTATAGATGCTAAAAGCTTCAACCTTATCATTTATGAAATGATTATATTCATGTTACTTTCTTGAAGCATAAGAGATCACCGAAGATAAAAGCTTGTTTAGTTGAAGAGATGGATATAAAGTAAATATATTTTAGAATAGTTTTGAAGTGATTTTTTATATTTTTAAAATAAAAAAAAAAACAAGTCTTTTATATTCTTGTTTCTTTTATCTCAAAACAGTAATTAAATGCTATGAAACCGTGAGATTACAACAACATTAAAAGTAAACGAAACATGCTTCCCTGTGTTGACATGATTACTCTATTTATTTATACATACACCAACCTCAGATAAATGTGCATATACAATACATATATCAGATAGGTCAATGTATTTTATACATGTTATTTTTGTTTAAAGCTCATATTTAAAAAGGCCGGAATCAAGCTAATAACCTAATATATATAAGCATGACAGAATGTTAAGTTTAGATGATATGAGTCTGGCTTGCTTTTCAGACCTAACATTCTTCGATTCAGCTACGTACTAAGCCTAAATATATGTGAATCTAACGAGATGTCAGACTCGACATCCTCTTCTTAGCTACAAGCTAAGCTCAAATACATGTTGGGTCACGATATTTTATTTGTTTATTTTAATTACTATTAACATAAAATATTAAAAGTAAAAAATAATCATCTCTCTATATCTCTAGATGTATAAAAACTTTTTTAGGGTCTACCATATTTCCATCAATACTAATATTGTGTAAGAGATATTTATCTTTCATTAATGTTGTGTAAAAGATATTTATATCTCGTTAATACTATCAAGAGAAAATGACATTTTAACCCCTTCATTCAAGCAACATGACAAGGTTCAGATGCTATATATACTCCTTAAATTACTCAGGTAAAAGGATTCACATTTTTCTATTCTATTAAGTATCCATATTCTTATTCTCGAAACATTTATCATACATAAATAAGAACAAATACTCTTATTCTTAGGATTTAAAGCTCTTTTTTATTTTATTGCAATCACTTATTAAAAGTTATTAATTTTATCATCGGAGGGTTCATAAACCCCAAAAAAAAAACCATGTTTATAAATGTTAGATTTCCTATCACCAATCATCAACTTTATCAACTCTAAAAAAAAAAAAAAAATTGATGTGAATATACAATTACTCTCTACTTAAACACTAAAAAAAGCTTTTAATCTTGTTGACATTAGATTATAAAACATCATCACGCAGAAACAGCTAAAGATGATTTTCTTGCAAAGTTTTCCGTTTCTTCTTCAATTGAGTTGCATTAAACAGTAAGCAAGATAGCTTCTATAAAAATAAAAAAAAAAAAAAAAAAAAAAAAACAGGATAAAATATCCATGCTAGATCGTGTTTGAATAATCCAATTAATTAGATATGCATGGTGGAGGTCAAGGCACCTTCTTCCCCATATGGAAGCCCCCACAAGAAGTGAAAGTACAATGAAGAGTTGAGTCATTTCATATGGGATGTCTAGACATGCCAAAACCTCATGTCTATGTCGTTTCATTTAGTAATAAACGTTACAAATTACTAAAGCTTTTATGGTGTCTTGGAGAGAACAAGCACAAATAGTTGAAGAGATAGTTTTTCCTTCTCCGACTTAGCTATTGTTTTGTATTATGTTTTAAATAGGTGGTAGGTGGATTTTTTTTAAAAAAATCTTTAAATTTCTTTATATTTTCATATCGTTTTAATATTTTAATATCAAAAATATTTTTTAAAAAATAAAAAAATATTACTTTAATGCATTTCTGAACAAAAAAACACTTTAAAAAATAATTGTTACTACACTTCCAAATACATCTTTAAACTTTTAGTTATAAAAAAATAACTTTAAATTGAAATTAAATATTGGTGTATATTTATAAAATATTCATATGTTATACGAGTTTCATGTTAAATTAGCTCTCTAAACTTAATTTTACTATATTAGACTCAATGGATTGCTCATGTGAACATTTGTCTATATATTTAAAATTAATTAAACTAAAAAAAAATAAAATTTTTACACAATTTTAATTTGAAAAATTTAATTGATGTTATTTATCTGGTGTTAGTCAATCTATCCATACACCTTTTTTTTCCAATAATAAAACGTTACTCAAATTATTAACATTAGGCTAAAATCTGATCCTTGTAATCTTTTATTTATTTTTTATTCTTTTTTGAATTGATTGAATTCTTTTACTCTTTTATTTTTATTATGAAGAGATCTCCTTATTATAATATTGCTAGTCAATACGCTTATATAGTGCCTTTGTGTTAGAGTGTTAAGATGAATGCTGCACCCTTGTTCTTTTGTGGGATCCACAATAAGTCTTTTATTTTTTATATTTTTTCATTTTGAGACGGGAATTAAATGATTGAAAGAAAGTAAATTATTTTTAGAAATATTTAATTTTAATGTATTTTTATTTATTTAATTAATTATATAATTTTATGAAATAAAAGAGTTGCCTAATAGAAAGATATCACACTGAGTAAAAAATAACAATAGTATGATGGAGGGGTTTTTATAGAACAAAATAAAGAGTAAAAAGATTCAATCAATATAAAGAAGAAGAAGAAGAAGTGGGAGGCTTTAATAACAAAAAAGACTACAAGAACCAATATTTAGTAAACTAATAATTATTAAATCTGAGTTGAAAAGTACTCGGGTTATTAGATTTATTAGATTATTGGATTAATCTAAATTAATTATATTTTTATTATAATAATATTATTTTATTTTTTAAAAACATAACTTTTTAATATTGATCTTAATAAATTTAGCTCATTGTATCTTAGTTTGAACATGTTATTATTATTATTTTGATATATTAATATTAAAAACAAATTTTAAAAAATAAAAAAATAAAAAATTATTTTTATATATTTTTAAATAAATATACTTTAAAAAACCTTCTTTTAACAATCAGGGGTAAAACCGGTAAAACCCATTCACAAAGTCGAAACAATCAGTAAATTATTTAATATCCAAATAAAAAAAAAGATGAGAATAACATGGTAACTCGACAAGGAAGAATATTGTCAGAAGACAATCCTCTAGCCAAACACGTGTTAAGAACACCAAATAGATAAATTAATTAATCTTGATTTGGATTTGATAAATCAAGTATATAATAAAATTAAATATGTTTAATTAATCAAAAGATCCTTGATCAGATAGTCAAGAAACGCGGAAACATGGTCCCAAGTCCCCACATATCTACAGTCTAGATACGAGGTCTTAATTGTTGGGTCCCACACTACCCCCAAATATCTGCTTACCCACGCGCTCCCAGCTTGGCCTAGCCCCCACTGCCTCCACATTTCTAGGCCACTACAGGAGACTTATCTGTGTAGCGGTGGGATATGCTTTTTAATTAAAAATATATTAAAATAATATTTTTAAATTTTTATAATTAATATATTAAAATAAAAAAATATATAAAAATATTTCTCAAACAAAAAATAATTTAAAAAACACTTTTAAAAATATTTTATAAAAAAAAACATTACTATGAAATAGAAGAAATATATATGAGTACTTAAAAAACTTTTTATTTATTTTCACTAAGTATTTTTTTTATAAAATATTTAATTAAAAAATATTTATTTATTTTCACTAAGTATTTTCACTAAAAGTAATTTATTTTCACTAAACTTTTTGTATTGTTGTTCGTATTAGAAAATAATATAAATTTTATTTAAAAATTTAAGTTATTAGATTGGATTGATTTTTTATTATGGTATCAAAATTTTGATATTCAAGTGGTCAATAATTTAAATTTTATAATTCTTATTTATTTGATAAAAATTAAACACAAAATAGTGTTAGTCCGTGCAAGTTTCAAGCTTAAAATTTTTTTATTTAAGGGGATGTATTAGAGAATAATACAAATTATATCTTAAAATTTTATCTAATGACTTAAATTATTAGGTTAAATTAGTTCTTTGGCAAAATAAGTACAAGACACTTCTAGATTCAATGGTTTTCAACATAAAACCTATATATTAGGATTGATGGATAATTAAATGCAGGTAAAATGAGATATATAGAACGTTTATAGTACAAAAATCAAAGGTTTATATATACATAAATATATATATATAAAAGAATGGGATTAAAGACAGAAAAATTAATTGATTATAAATATTACTCTTATAAGAAAATAGAGGGTAAGGTCTCTCGGGTTAAAGTCACAACATTTACAATGCATCAAAATTGATTGGAAAAGAATGAAATACACATGATCGAAAACAATTGAAAAAGAATCATGTACTAATTAAAAAAATTGATTATAAATCAAGAGTTTAAATATTTTTCTTTTCATTTTGACAAAGGTGGAGAGATCACTAGTAGATTGGCTAAAAACTGGGTATTCTTCCTGTCAGGTTTCATGGTGTCCTAATTAAATAAATAGATCGCCTTTTTTTTTCCTTAATCAAGAAGATGGTTTGGGGGCGATGAAAATTAGAGAGTGAAGTCTTACATTTATTATATACAGTAATCTGGCCTGATCTAGCAATTTGATTCAAAAACTAGTTACTTGCAAATTACATGACTAATTCCAGTGATTTATACTAAAAATCTTATCAAAATGATAAATTAGAGATAAAATTTATCACACTATTACATATACTTCTTTAGTGTTATGATCATCATAACTAACTAATCCGGTCAACTCGTCACCATCCAGTGATCTGGGAGCTTAACCAGTCTGACAACCATGGCTTTCATCATGAAGTCGATCCAGCCGGAGTCTGGTCCTTAAGTCTGGTTTCTTTGCTGGTAGCGGTAGATTAAGAAGTTATCTCCTCAGAAAGATATGTTTTTGGCAAGTTCAAATTTCTTAGATTTGTTAATGGCCGGAGAAAAATCCTTAAAGCCAGGCGGATTTTCTGTTCCTGGATTTCTCAAACTGTATGTAATGGCAGAAGCTTTGGTCCATTGGCAAGGATACTGCATTGCTCTTGGTTATTGCTAAAGACACAAATTTTAACCGGATTTTAGATTTGTTTTTTAAATGTTACTAGTTTGATTTTTATAAATCTTAGAATCACTAGAGGTTTATATAGTCATTAACTTCAAGATGTATGAAATTAAACAAGGTATATGCAAACTGATGCGAATATTTATATAATTAAAGAAAAATCACAGAAATCTTGGCTTCCTGCTAGAAACGAGAATTTGCTAGGTCTTACGTACTGTTCTTGATTCTGGTAATGATAATTTTGTTTCTGGTAATGATAATTTTGTTTCTGGTAATGAATTTATGTTACTTTGACATGGTTCAACTTATGTTCGTAGCTCGTTAGTTAAACTTGAATACACATTTGCTCAAAGAAAAATAAATAAATTCCTCAAGAGTTACTTGGTTCATTTGGAAGGTCATGGGATGTAAATCAAATTTCTAAATTGTAAAGAATATCTATATTAATTGACTAATCACAGGATTTTGATAGCTAAACTTAAGAAAGTAAGATCAAAGCTTAGACTTTGAAACATTGAAAAGGTGGTTGATAATTTAACTTGAATTTGATGAATATCATCCGGGTGAACCAACTTCTTTTTAAATAATTATTGTATTCAATGTGCATTAAACATAGTTTAAACATTATCAATTCTAACCTAAAATATATACATTTATATCTATCTATATATATAAAATATTTATATTTATTGAATCTAATATAATATATATTAATGATGTCTTAAAAGATCCAAGTAATTTAGAGGCAATGTTTACAACACATATAATTGATTAATATCTTGTTTCTACTAATGTGATTTATTTGTTTAGTCAAGGTGACCATGGTGGTTAGTGGCTAAAGTCTGGTATTTGGTAAATCAAGATGACCAGTAATTAATATATGTCAAATGTTTTATTTTCTGAATTCGAGGACTCTTCGATATTTAAGTAAGTATATTTTTAAGAAAAAAGATAAAAATATTTTAGAGAAAGACTATGGAAATAAATACGTTGTCAAGATTGAAGATTTAAAACCCTTTATTTTAAGGATTCAATGGGTCTTTTTATAGTTCATGATTTTTATTCTTTGGTTAAGAAAAAGGGCTTAAAAATTATATTTTCCTCATAGCATTTAATATCTCTTATGTATTAAAGAGAAAAAACATCTTTGACTCATCAGAATCTTTGGTTCAACATAAAACCTAACAAAATTACTAGAGCCACTAGTTGAGCTTAAGAATATTAGATTTAATAATTCATTTGACTTGTATATGCTTGGGCTTGGGCTTAGCGCTTGGCTAAGCCCAAAGACATTGAATTACCACCATAACTCTAGTTTCTTTTTTCTAAACATGGATTTTAGATTAAAAAAAAAACATGTACAAAACACATTAATCCATTATATACGTACTCCAATATTAATACAATACTTATAAAAGAAACTAAAACATTTAGCTACAACATTGTTCAAACACTTACGAATGGTAATAGTGTCATGACTTTTTTTTTTATCACCCAAGTTTTCTTCTCTTCAATTTTATCCTTTTAAATATGTTGCTTAGGGATCAAACTTGATGGTTTGATTCAATTGACTTCATATTAGGTTCTCGAGGTGTCAGAGAAAATATCTAATGCTCAGTTGATGTTTTATTTGGCAAAATACAATTTGATTTCATTTGTTTCAAACAATTAAAGATTTAGAGACCAATTTTGAAATTGAAATTATTGTTTAAGAAGGAAGTGGCTAACATGTATAACACACGCGCTACAATGTGAGAAGGGTCGACACACTTTAGTGGCATGTGCAGTGGTCTATGACCTCCATTTCTAGCCTTCCATGATATCATTAGATTTATCTCAATATCCTCTTCATTCCAAAGCGACACATGTACGAGGAGGTCTGACTTTCTAATCTTTCTTTCTTTCTTTTTCTTTCTCTTTTCTATCTCATTCCCTCGATTTTCATATCTAACTCTTCAAAAATTACAAAGTGATCTGTCATTTCTTTTTGGATGTCAACTTTGGTCCTAAATATTTAAATTTTTCTTTTTTGATGCCATCATTAAACTTTAGATTGGTTGAAAATTGGGTATTGCATTTTTTTTAGTTTGCTTTTTATTGTTTTATATTGGTATCACAACCTGAGTTGCGGATTTAACAAGTTAATTTGGATTGACTTTTTTTTTAAAAAATCTTTTTTAATTAATTTTTTAAATTTCATTCTTCAAAATTTAATTGTTTGAAAATTAAGTTTTGTGATTCTTTTTGTTTTGCTTTCTATGAGATTATTTTGGTATTGTGACTTGAGTCGCAAGTTTTGCATGTTAACCTAGGGTTGATTAAAGTTTTTTTTTTTAATTTTATCTTTTGATATTTGGTTGGTTGAGAATTAGGTTTCGTGATTTTTTTATTTGCTTTCCATTGGGTTATCTAGGTATTGTGACTTGGATCATGAGTTTGGTAGATTAACCCATGTTGGTTTGAGTTATTTTTTATGTACTTTTATTATTTGATTATTTTTTTCAAATTCATCTTTCAATATTGAGTTGGTTGAGTATTGTGATTCATGATTTTATTTCAAATTATTTTTTATGGATTTATCTTGATTTTATAACTCGAGGCATGCTAACCTAAGTTACGAGCTTAATAAGCTAACTTGAGTTGATTCGGATTTTTTTTTTGTTTTTTTAAATTAATTTTATTTCTAATTTTATATTTTAATATTGGATTGATGAGAAATTGAGCTTTATAAACTTTTTCAATTTACTCTCTATTAGATCATCCCTTTATTATGATCCAAAGCATAGGTTAAGAGGTTAATCTAGATTTACTCGAGTTATTTTTTAATATTTTTTAAATTGAATGCTTTTTTCTTTAATTTTATCATTTTAATATTTTATTGATTGAAAATTGAATTTCATTTTTGTTTTAATTTGTTTTTAATAAGATTATTGCATTTTTATGATCTGGGTCGCAATTTAACAAGTTATTTAATATTAACATGAATTAATTTAATATATCTTTATCTCATAATTTTTTAAAAATATTTTTTAATATATCACAATCTTAATATTTTTTTTTAAAAACATTATCTAATATATATATAAATTTAAAATTCTCACTGGAAAACAAACACGCTAAAAACACCTAAGTATTTTTTTTGTGCTATTTGTTTTTTCCGACTACATCACATTACGGGTCACTGATCTAATAAATGCTAAAAAATCTATAAATAATATATAAATATCATTTTTTTAATCCAAAAAATTATAAATATAATAGAAACTCCATCAATGATAGCGGTGTCATCCCTTAGAAGAGCCGGCAAACAGTGAATTCAGGTGAGTGGGGGTGCTTAAATTCCTTCTCTCCTCTAGGAACTTTCCTCTTTGCTCGACAAGATTCTTTTGTTGATATTCCTGTTCTATATCTATACTGACCCAAAGATTTTGATCTGTACAGTTTCTTGAATGGCTACTGCAATACCCCAAGATGAAGCCTCTTCTTCAAAGAGTAGATGCACTTACCAAGTGTTCTTGAGTTTTAGAGGTGCAGACACCCGCAAGAACTTTACCGATCACCTCCACACAGCTTTAGTACAAGCAGGATTTCACACATTTAGAGATGATGATGAAATTCAGAGAGGGGAGAACATTGAGATAGAAATCCAAAAAGCAATAAAAGAGTCAAGAATGTCTATAATTGTCTTCTCTAAAGATTATGCTTCATCAAGATGGTGTCTCGATGAACTAGTGATGATCATGGAGCATAAAAAACTTGGTGGGTGGCATGTTGTTTTGCCAATTTTCTATGATTTGGATCCATCCCATGTCAGTGACCAGACAGGGAGTTTTGCTGAAGCTTTTGTTAGGCATGAAGAGCGGTTCAAAAAGGAGGACAGAGTGGAGGGTTGGAGGATGGCTCTGAAGGAAGTTGCTGATCTTGGAGGGATGGTTTTACAAGATGGGTATGTAATTTAACCACATAATTTGTGAGTATTTTCATGAGAGTTGCCTTGATGCATGTTTTTGTTTTTCAAACACATAGAATAGAAAATAAATTTAGATGCATGGAATCTCAAGCAATTAAAATCAACTTATGCATCCATGATTTATATTATAATGAATTTTGCTAGACTTCATAGGTTGAGAATTGTGTTTCTAAGAAATTCTTCATGTGAGATAGCTTGATGCCATAGATAGAAGAATAAGATAAATATCTTCAAATGGAGCAAAAAGAAAGATTCAATGTGTAAATTAATTACAAGAATACTTTCTTAATTCCAAACAAGTAACTCCAGGACTTCAAGATTATACTTTCTAGTCCTAAATGCTGCTGTCAGCCTGCTAGAATAGTGCAGTACTAGCATAATTAATCATTATTCTTTAATGTATTTAATACATGATTTGTAGGTATGAATCTAAATTTATTCAGAATGTTGTTAAAGAGGTTGGAAATAGATTGAATCCCAAGATACTAAATGTTGAGCCCTATTTAGTCGGAATAGATTCCCGTGTAAGGCTCATCAATTTGTGGTTACGAGATGGATCAGATGATGTTGGCATAGCAACAATCTATGGGATTGGGGGCATTGGAAAGACAACCATTGCGAAGAGAGTATATAATCAAAACTGCCACAATTTTGAGGGAAGTAGTAGCTTTCTCGCTAATATTAGGGAAATGTCAGAGCAACCTAATGGTCTGGTTCGTTTGCAGAAGCAACTTGTTTCAGATGTCACAAAGAGAAAAGCAGGTAAATTTCACAGTATAGATGAAGGGATCATTAAGATCAAAGATGCTATTTGTTGCAAAAGAGTTCTTCTTATTCTAGATGATGTCGATCAATTAGACCAAGTTAGTGCAATAATTGGAATGCGACAATGGTTTTACCAGGGAAGTAAAATTATCATAACAACGAGGCATGAACGTTTGCTAAGGGCTGATGAAGTTAGTGTAATGTTCAAAGTCCAGCAATTGAATGAGAATGAATCGCTTCAGCTTTTCAGTTGGCATGCTTTTGGCCAAAATCAACCTTTGCATGGTTATGAGATGTACTCTGAGAATGTGGTGAATCACTGTGGTGGAATTCCATTGGCTCTTCAAGTTTTGGGTTCTTCTTTACATGGTCAACCTGTGGAATTATGGAGAAGAGCATTACAGGAACCAGAAGCCATTGATGATGGTAAGATTCAAAAGATTCTTAGAAGAAGCTTTGACTCCCTACAAGATGATCACGACAAAAATCTGTTCCTTGACATAGCTTGTTTCTTCATTGGAAAGGATAAGGATTATTTAGATAGAATAGTTGAAGGCTGTGATTTCTACAGGGTACTTGGAATTCAGAAACTCGTCGATAGATGTCTAATAACAATTGACAAAGACAAGATATTGATGATGCATCAATCACTTAGAGACATGGGAAGGGAAATTGTTCGCCAAGAATCACCCGATGACCTTGGGAAACGTAGCAGACTGTGGCGTCACAAGGATTCATTCAGTGTTTTGAGAAAAAATACTGTGAGAAACCTACTCCGTTTATTTCAGTGCACATTTTTTAATGCTTGCTCTTTAATTCTCCTTTATATTTTAAGATTGTGTTGTTACCTTCTAAGCAGGGTACACGTGCTGTTAAGAGCCTCATACTCGACCAACAACAGATAAGCACGGCATTGGCAAATAATGCAGACTTGCAAACTAAGGCATTTGCAGAAATGAGCAATTTAAAACTGCTTGATCTCAATAATGTAAAGCTTAAGGGAAGTTATGCAGATTTTCCTAAGAGTTTAGTGTGGATGCGCTGGCATGGATTCTCTTTGAATTTTATACCAGATAATTTTTCCCTAGAAGATCTGATTGTTCTTGATATGCACAAGAGTAGTCTAAAACGTGTTTGGAGGAAAACCCAGGTACGACTCTAATTCTTTCTCCCTCAGATTAATTATGTATTCAGATAAACTAATGACATCTCTTTCAAAACAGGCTCTTGAAAATTTGAAAATTCTTGATCTCAGTCATTCACATGGTCTAGTAAATACCTCTGACCTATCAGGACTGCCTAGTCTTGAAAGGCTGATTCTTAAATATTGCATAAGTTTGATTGAGGTTCACGAATCCATTGGAAATCTGGGAAGCCTTTTTCTCTTAAATCTGAAAGGCTGCAAAAATCTCATAAAGCTTCCTAGGAGCATTGGTTTGTTGAAATCACTTGACAAACTTATTTTATCTGGATGCTCCAAACTTGATGAGCTACCTGAGGAGCTACGAACATTGCAATGCTTAAGGGTGCTTCGTGCTGATGAAACTTCCATAAATCGGCTACAGTCATGGCAATTAAATTGGTGGTCTTGGTTATTTCCGAGAAGAAGTCTACAATCCACTAGCTTTTCATTCACTTTTCTACCATGTTCTCTGGTAAAGTTAAGTCTTGCTGATTGCAATATAACAGATGATGTTATTCCTGATGATCTTAGCAGCCTGCCTGCCTTGGAGCACCTAAACCTGAGTAAAAACCCAATTCAAACCCTACCAGAAAGCATGAATAGCCTCTCTATGCTACAGGACCTTCTGTTAAACCACTGCAGAAGTCTCCAATCACTTCCCGAACTTCCAACAAGCTTAAAGAAGTTGAGGGCAGAAAAATGTACGAAGTTGGAAAGAATTGCAAATTTGCCAAATTTGTTGAGATCCTTGAGACTTAATCTTATTGGTTGTAAAAGACTAGTTCAGGTTCAAGGCTTGTTCAACTTAGAAATGATGAGAGAATTTGATGCCAAAATGATCCATAACCTGCACCTGTTCAATATAGAATCTTTAGGTAGCATTGAAGTGGAAATGATCAATTCTATCACAAAGACATCAAGGATAACTCGCCTCCAGGTAATAACCCTTTCTGGCTTCAAAATTATGAGTTTTCTTTAATAGAAAAAATTTTCAATCCATCCTTAATCATTTTGTAATTTATGATTCCAATGGCACAGATATTGCAAGAACAAGGCATATTTAGCATTTTTCTTCCTGGAAGTGAGGTTCCAAGTTGGTACAGCCATCAAAAGCAGAACAATTCAGTATCGTTTGCCGTGCCTCCACTTCCAAGTCGCAAGATTCGTGGATTAAACTTATGCATTGTATATGGATTACGCAATACAGATAAGAAATGTGCTACTCTATATCCACCTGATGCTGAAATCAGCAACAAAACCAAGGTTTTGAAATGGAGCTATAATCCAATAGTCTACGGGGTACCACAAATTGGTGAAGATATGTTATGGTTAAGCCATTGGAGGTTTGGTACTGATCAATTGGAAGTTGGGGATCAAGTGAATGTTTCAGCATCTGTGACACCTGATTTTCAAGTAAAGAAGTGTGGAGTACATCTTGTCTATGAACAAGAAGATAATGATACCCTGTTAAACAATGAAGAAATAGTCCAGAGTAGCTCTATTGGATTCCAAACTCTTGTCAAGAAACATGTTCTAGAACATCCAGTATCACGTGTATTTGATGTCTGATATCACAAGTGTTGAACTCAAAAACATGTAATTCTTTGATCAATGAAACATTAACACATAAATTAAACGAGAAAGTAGCTGCATGCATTCCTTCTGACCCTTCAAACAATAGAGTAAGATCACAAACTAAAAAGCTTATTGGTCCATTGTTTATATATGGCAGATGCATAAAGAGAAGAACATAAAAAGTTGATTACTTCCAAGATTTTGGGCCGCCCGGGGATTGAAGTTTTGGAAACCGCAGTACTTGCTAAAGAACTTGGCCCCAGAAAGACTGTCGTCGTCCCAGATTTGAGATACCACGTCGATGAAAAAGCAAGCAACAGCGTCCAAGGGATTCGAAGTAACATCAAGAAGCTCGCAGAAAGCATGTGCTTTCTGGGGAAATAGGGAATGTTTCAAGTACAATCAAACTGATCTCATACGCACAAGCACTTATTTGTTCACGATTATCTTTGGTGCAAGTAGAGGCAGAGCTCACCAAGGTGAAGAAAAGGAGCTTGAAGGAGAGAATGTCTAATTCAAAATGAGTATTTTTACATGAAATATTAACATATTAAAAAAAACTAATTGAAATAAAATGAGAAATCATTTTTAAAGTACCTTTGGATGTAAATCTTCATGAAGGAATTTCCTGAAAGATATACTTTCTAAGATGCATTCTCTCTTACAGTTATTAAATCCAATTTGGTTAGTCTACTACTACAGTTAAATCTTTTGCTGACTTTTATTTTAAACATGGAACTCAATCTAACTTGTTAGAAAGACTTGATGAACTATCATATCTTCATGAACCCAATCAAGTCAACTTTAATAATTTATTTTTTTTGTTTTAATTTTGTCCAAAACTACATTGTTTATTTTTTTAACTTTTTTTATTAAAAATAAAATTATTTTTAAATAGATACGAGTTGATCCACCATTCCACGAGCCTAGATCTTGACAACTATGCTCTTTATATATATATATGAAATGCCAATTAGTTTAAGGGGAAAACAATAGATTTATTGTGACTTTTTGGTGGAAAAACTTTCTTATAAGAGTTGAGATTAAAACATTACTTATATAAGAAGAGTCTTCAGCGCCTACTTTATAATATCTTCAGCTATGGGTAACAAAAAAAGAAAAAAAAGTAAAGAAATTCTCGCTCTTTCTCTGCAACCTTTGTGCTTTTCTATAGTTTCAGTCATTAAAATTCTAGTCTAACAACCTTTGTTGTAACTTTCTCTAAACTTCATCTTTACTATAGATAGATAGATACATTAATTACAGCCTTACAAATGTTTTTGAGTCTCTCTTTAGAGACAGCTTTTTAAATTCTATGGGTTTTTATCCTGTTGACAGAGGAGCGCAAAAGAAGCTCCTTCCTTCTAACCCAAGTAAACATAATATGATTTTTTCCTCTTAATTCTTTATCCCTTCTTGATCTCCTTTTTTTGGTATGGAAAAAAATGTTTTAATTTTTTTTTTGTGGGATTTTTTGTTTTTGCTCTATACCCTATCTATGTTGCTGACATGCTTGTAATTTAGGATGCAAGAGAGAGCAGAACCAGACATGCAAGGTCAGAATCAAAGTTCCAACATTATGGGAAAGAGTTACCAAAGATTATTATTATCTTGGTTGCTTTAAAGAGATAATGAGTCTTGATGATAAAAGATGCAAATTTTAATCTGGGTTTTTGCTGGAAAGAAGAAAAAAAGACATGAATTAATATTAGAATTATAAAGGATTTTTCTTTTTGATTAATGGATCCAATGGAGTCACCAGGCGGGCAGCCTAGTTCAGTGCCTAGGAAAAAGATGACCAAACAGTTAACAGGAAAAAGAGATGATACACCATTACATTCTGCAGCCAGAGCTGGGAATTTAGGCGCTGTAATGGAGATCTTAACTGGTACTGGAGAAGAAGAATTGAAGGAATTGTTAGAGAAGCAAAACCAATCAGGAGAAACTGCCCTTTATGTTGCTGCAGAATACGGTTATGTGGATGTGGTCAGAGAGATGATAAAGTATTATGATCTTGCTAATGCTGGTATCAAAGCAAGAAATGGGTTTGATGCATTCCATGTTGCTGCAAAGCAAGGGGATATAGGTATGGCTCAATCTTGGAATTTACTATTTGTTCATTATATTTTAGGAAACGATGTTTGAGTTTTGGTCTGTATTGCTGCAGAGATTCTGAGGGTGCTAATGGAGGCCCATCCGGAATTGTCTATGACTGTTGATTTATCAAACACTACAGCTCTGCACACGGCTGCCACACAAGGTCATATAGAAATTGTGAATTTTTTGTTGGATGCAGGGAGTAGCCTATCAACCATTGATAAAAGCAATGGAAAAACTGCCTTGCATTCTGCAGCTAGAAACGGGCATGTGGAAGTTGTGCGAGCACTTTTGACAATGGAGCCTGGGATAGCAACAAGGATAGATAAGAAGGGACAGACGGCACTTCACATGGCAGTGAAGGGACAAAATATTGAGGTGGTGGAGGAGCTGATTGTTGCAGATCCTTCAGCTGTAAACAGGATTGATACTAAAGGCAACACACCCTTACATATAGCAACCAGGAAAGGACGAGCTCAGGCAAATTTCTCCTTATTCCCTACCTCTCTAGCATATCAACAAGGATAAAAATCTAAGATTAATTTATGGACGATTCAACATTTTGCCATGAGTAGGTCTTATTACTATCAAACTAGATTGAAATGTCGAGATTTTTTGTCTAATCCAAGTCATCTTTTCATTTCTCATGCTGATCTTACACTAGACTTGTTTCTATTCATGTATGAATTCAAAGCAAGCTTCACTATTTAAAAATCTATATGCAGTTCACAAAAGATAATAGAATTGAGAAAGATAATCAAGAAAGAGTTGGATAAGAAAAACTGTATCTAAAGAGTGCAGATAGTTATCCTTCTTAGAATAGTTCATTAATGAACTCGGTTGGCCTTATCATTCGAGTCTTCGAGATATGCCATGACACTTGATTTTTCCGTCAGCAACTAATTTTCCTAATTAATATATAGTCAAACCCTCTTAAATATTTTATAGAGATCCACCTTAATAATCATTTAGAAAAATTCCTTGATGGTGCATCTTATTCGAGTCACTACTTTAAACAATGGTTTTCAAATCAAACTGCTGTTGACTTTTACACAGAATCCTGAAATGTTCGACAACTTGGCTGTATCTGACTTACGGAAACTATAATATTGTTAAAGGTGATTTAGTTGAATTTGGAACTCTTGGTAACATTAAATGGCATATACCCTAAGTGGATTATATATATATATAGTTCAGCTTGAAGAGCCTTGGGGATAGAAAATTGTATAACTGATGTCTTATATTTTTATTTTTGGGTTCAGATTGTTAAGTTGCTTCTTCGGCATAGTAGAACTGATGTAAAGGCTGTTAATAGGACTACTGAAACTGCACTCGATACTGCTGAGAAAACAGGACATCCAGAAATTGCAGTCATTCTGCAGGAGCATGGGGTTCAAAGTGCCAAAACGATTCAGCCACTGGAAATAAATCCAGCGCGAGAGCTGAAACAAACAGTAAGCGACGTGAAACACGAAGTCCACCACCAACTGGAACACACACGTCAAACTAGAAAGCGTGTGAAAGGAATCGCTAAACGTCTCAACAAAATGCATGTTGAAGGTCTTAACAATGCAATCAACTCCACCACTGTTGTTGCCGTTCTCATTGCCTCAGTTGCCTTTGCAGCCATCTACACCGTCCCTGGTGAATTTGTTGATGACCCTAACGAAATCCCCCCTGGACAGTCTTTAGGGGAAGCAAATATTGCTCCAAGAGTTCCATTCATCATATTCTTCATCTTTGATTCTACTGCCCTCTTCATCTCCCTGGCTGTTGTGGTGGTGCAAACATCAGTTGTAGCCATAGAGAGCAAAGCAAAAAAAAAGATGATGGCAGTCATAAACAAATTGATGTGGATAGCTTGTACCCTTGTTTCGGTCGCATTTCTAGCACTATCTTTTGTTGTTGTTGGTGAACGTGAGAAATGGTTGGCAATCGGTGTTACAATTGTAGGAGCATCTATAATGGCGACAACGTTCGGTACAATGTGTTACTGGGTGATAAAACATCGAATTGAGGCCTCAAACATGAAGAATATTCGAAGATCATCACTTGGGAGCAGGTCACGCTCATTTTCAGTTTCTCTGGTCTCGGACACTGAGATCTTAAACAGTGACTACAAAAAAATGTATGCAATTTAATCCTTCTTTGATGGGATCCCTTTTATTTTCACTAACAAATCGTAGTTTTTTCATCCTCTATAGATTCTTCTAATCATTATTGTAATACTAGATTAAATTTTATGAGTAATGCCACGAACATTTTAGTTTTTTAATGCTTGATGTTACCTTGGCGTATGAGTTTAATTTAACATAATTTTATCACTGTGATTCATTTGCAAAATAGAAATATATTTATATCAAGCATGTTCTTAAGAAACTGAAAATAGAAAAATTATAATTTAAATGAAAGAATCAAACTTCAAACAAATAAATAAAATGAAAAACAAGAGTGTAGAATGGAAGGAGAAAAAGAAAGGGTGAAATTATTCTATAGGCCATTTCTTCTGAATCCACGTATTTACAACGATCAATCCATCCCGAATTAATCATTATTATATTTTAAGCTTGACACAAAATCCATAGCTGGAAGTTTTAACCAGGCATTGAATGAGTTCCTTTGCACTTAAGGATCTACAGCTCATACTCCCCATCCCCTTTTTCCCAGCAAGGAAATGAAAAAAAAAAAATTATTTAGTATTATAATGCAAAGTGTTTTGTTGTTTATTAGATAAAAAAATTATATAAATCACGGAATAAAAAGTTAATAATCTAGATATAACAATCTCTCTTTCATAAATAAAAAGACTTAAAAGATTTCTTATTAATAGTTCGTATGGATTATTATTGAAAGTCAAACAATTAGACAATTTGTGTTTTACAATAACTCAACCTTTTAAGAATTATTCAAAGCCAAAAAAGATAAGATCTTCAGGTAATAAATTTCTAAACAACTATAGATTTGTCTAAAAAATTCTACAAACTCTTAAATAACTTTGTTTACTCTTAAATAACTTTGTTTTATTGTGTCGCTGTGTTGATGACATTGAAACCCAACTCATTGATCTTGTCAGGGCTAGCAGAAGCATCCTTGTTATTATTGTTGTTAGTCACGGTGAATCAAGAAAAAATGGGATTAATTAAGAACAAAACCAAAGAGATTAAAGGGCTAATGACTTGTGATTAATTGTTATGCTAGGATCAAGCAAATCGAAGGTGATTTAAAGAGTGGTGGAGGCAATTTTTTTGAAAATGGCAGTTAGTTATAGTTACCTAACATTGGTGTCTCTTCACGTTATGGTATTGTTTAAGTGAGTTGGATACATTCCAGTTTAGGTCTCTTCTTATTGAGACCAACAGATTGGGGCTTGAAAATTGTAATCTTGCTGTCAGTTTTGTCTCATAAAGCAAAACCTGGTTTGAAGGATATATTGCAATGATTCGATCATGCAATCATTTCATCGATGACGGGAGGGGTAATTAAGCTGACATAATAATGTTCTGTTTGTGCATATTGTTAGGCTGCTACTTCGGCACGGTCAAACTGGTATGATGGCTGATAATAGGACTGGTGAAACTGCTCTTGATACTTTCGAGAAAATGGGGCACCCCGAAATTGGACTCATTTTGCAGGAGCATGGAGTTCAGAGTGCGAAAATGATTAGGCCACAGGAAAAAATATATACCAGCGCGAGAGTTGAAACAAACAGTAACGTAAAACATGAAGAAGTTCTCTACCAACAAGAACACAAACGTCAAACTACGAAGAATGTGCAAGGCATTGCTAAATATGTCAACAAAATGCACGTAGAAGGTCTTAACAATGCCATCAACTCGACAACTGCTGTTGCTGTTCTCATTGCAACAGTTGCCTTTGCAGCCATCTTCACTGGATCCCTGGCCAATATGTAGAGACGACCCTGGAGAAATCCCCCCTGAACTGTCTCTAGGGGAAGCAAATATCGCCCCGAAAGCTCCCTTCATCATATTCTTTGTCTTTGATTCTATTGCGCTCTTCATTTCTCTGGCAGTCGTGGCGGTGCAAACATCAGTCGTAGTCATAGAGAGAAAGGCAAAGAAGCAATCGATGACAATTATAAATAAATTGATGTGGATATATAGCTTGTGCGCTTGTTTCGGTTACATTTTTTGGCACTATCTTATGTTGTCGTGGGCGACCGCGAGAAATGGTATGCAGTTGCTGTCAGAATTATAGGAGCAAGTATAATGGTTGCAGCTTCGGGTACAACGTGTTTTTGGGTAGTAAAGCATCGGATTGAGGCCTCAAATATGAGGAGCATACGAGGATCGTCACCGAGGAGCAGGTCACGGTCATTTTCAGTTTCTGTGATGTCAGATTCTGATATTTTAAACAATGAGCATAAGAAAATGTATGCAACAGTTGCAGTATTTTTCTGGTCATTGTTTACAAGGAAGGCGGCACAACCTGCTCCATTTTCTTCAAAAGCATAGGCCTGATTTGAAACAAGCATACAGTGTTCATCGCATGCTTGCATTACATGCACAAATAAATAGAAAAACAATTGAATTAGATTACAACATCCAAGATTCAGCAGTATTGACATGATCACCTGTTGAGAGACACTCCTTCTAGTAGTGTTGTTTCACAAGACTTGATTGCAGCATGCATCTCCTGAAGTTGACCCCATATGGGTTGTCTAATTAAACCTGGATTTGTGAAAATTGATGAATAACTATCACATCTGTGGATCAATGTTCTGTGTAAGGAGATAGCTGTCATGCCATATATATTCATCAAGGGAGCTCGATCGTTATAACTTGCTGTCACATATGCTGATGAAGTTCTTCCAAAATTTGTTCCACCGTGAGTTTATGATATATATAATATATTCAAATATTTTTAAAGTGAACTCTCAAATGACTGGTTGAGATGGTAAGAAAAAAATATTAATATGAATTTGTATATTTAAGTTATAGCATTAGCTTCTTCTTTTTTTTTTTAATGATATATCTATATCTAATTAATTTTTAAAAAAAAATAACTGAAACTTCGAATTATAATATTTGTAGATTTTATAGGAATTTCTTTATATGTGTGTAGATGTAAAAACAAATGTAATGTTCACGGTATACTTTGTACTTTATCAAATATCAAATATAGTAAAACATCTTGTTAAAACACTATAGCAATCTACACTAACACTAAAATTTGTTTTTAATTCGGTTCTTAAAGCTAATTTAATGTTCAATTAGTAAAATATTCTCAAGAGAAGAAAAACTCAATGAAATAGAACCAAAATGTAAAACAAAAAGAAATCCTGTAGCCCAGGTAAAAATAGTGGAGGGAATTAAAAACTTATTTTTAGTTCTCTTTCTTTTCTTTTTCTACCTTTATTTTTTATAATTTTAAATTTGATCCATAAATTTATTTATTTTATATTTTAGTCAGTATAAGAGAGAGAAAGTTATTAAATTTTGGTTAAAGAGAAAAAAAATATCAATTAATACCGATTTTAACTATAAAAATCATCAATCTTGGTGTTAAAGGGTTTTATCTGACAAGAAGAATTTTTTGATGATAGTTGTTTCGAATCTTAATATTTTCTAGAAAAATAAATCATGGCCAAAAGAAAAAATTCTTTCAAGGTTTGATTTTGTGTGTTTGAATTCTATTGAGGATCTTGGGGTTATTAAATGGATTTTTAGATATTTGAAAGGTGTTTATTAAATGTTTTAAATCAAAATAGATTTTTAAACAAAAAAAATTAAACTCAAATTTTTGTTCATCTCAGTAGTAGCTAGATTCTAGGAAATCAAATTATAAATCAATTATTTATTTTTTTTTAAAAAAAACCATTTGGGATGGACAAGAGGTTCACGGACTAGGAAAGAACAAAAATAAAATGGCTAAAGTGCGTGAGCTTAGGCTTTATTTCAAAGGACCAAGCAAGCTGGACACCTAGATCAGACCCACGCGTCTAAGTTTGGTTTTTTTTTTAATTATTATTATTGTTTATAGTGTTTTCAAGTTCTTTAATTTTTTATATATTTCTTTTATACTCTATTTCATTAGATAATTGTTTTAAAATTGTATTTCATTTTGATAAAAACAAATATGAAATAAAAGAGACTGTGAATATACAAAGACAAAGAAGTTTAAAACATTTTTAAAAAAATTGTATTTCATTAGATAATTGAATCATACAAAAAAATTTAAAAAAATAAAATTTAAAAAAATAAGGATCAAAATTACCATTACCACTAATATTAATAAGTAATATTATCACTATTATCATTATCATTATAATTACCACAATTATTATTTCTATTATTATTAAAATCATTATTATTTTTATTACTATTACCACCATCACTACTAATATTATTGTTGTTGTTGTTGTTACTGCTGCATACTAGCTAGTATTATCATTAATAATAATAGTAGTAGTAGTATTTTTATTATTATTATTATTGTTGTTGTTAATATTACTATTTTTATTTTCACTGTTATCACCACTATTATGATCAGTGTTTTTATTATCATCAATATTCTTTTTCTTCTTCTCCCTCAAATAATAATAATAACAATGATGATGATGATGATGATGATGATAAAACTATTATTATTATTGTTATTGTTATTGTTATTTTTTGTTTTTGTTTTTGTTGTTGTTGTTGTTGAATAAATAAAAGCCATGAACTTTATTTGAAGGATAGAATTAAAAACTATAAAAACTTTGATAAAAAAGTCAAGAAAAACAATAAAAAAATCAAAAGAAGATGGACCAAATTGAAATCATTATTATCATTGAAAAAACAAAAAACTATAAAGGATAAAATTGAAAGTCATAAAAACTTTGATAAAAGAGAAAATGACCAAAATAAAAAATTGAAAGTAGAAGGACTAGATCAAAAAATATTATATATATTAATTAAAAATCAAGGGTTAAATTGAAGAAAAAAAAACTTTAACAAAAGGGAAAATGAAAAAAATACAAAAATCAAAACTAAAAGGACTGAATTTGAAATACCAATAACAATGAGGACCATGTTGTATTTATCGAGTCATGAGAGAAAAATAAAAGGGAAAAAAAGGGTTACAGACGATAAACCGATAACGTCTGGATGTCACGCGCCACTCCAAATAGAAAAGGAGAAGATGAGGAATAATATAAGACGGCAAAAGCTTATTTTTTAGCACCTCGAGCCGCCGCACGTGCCGCTCAAAGTACACGAGCGGCTCGAATGCTGTGGCGCATGTTTAAAAAGATAAAAACACCCTTGATTCAAAGACAAGCAAATTTTCATGTGAATGACAAAAAAAAGTCACTAAAAAAACAAATTTTCAAAGACAAGCAAATTTTATTTGGAAATATATTGAAATAATATTTTTTTTATTTTTTAAAATTTATTTTTGATATCAACACATTAAAACAATCTAAAACCATAAAAAAATAATTGAAAATAATTCTTTTAATTTTTTTTATAAAAATACTTTTCAATCACATAAATAAACAAATACTAGTATAATAACGCGTTTATTTTAGAACCAAGACAGTGAAGGGGGGGCAAAAAAACAAAAGAACTTGTGGCAGCCGTTACAACACATGGTCTCTCTTGAGACAAGGTCGTCTTCATGAGCTAGTTCAGTCAATCCAACCCAGGATTGAAACCATTATTCCCATTAACCATGGCTAAGATTCTGTCTGTAATATTCGCCGACCCATTTTCTTTTATTGCATTATTGTGTTATAAAATTCAAAATTATAGTGCCGTCGTGGAATTAATTCCCGGACCAACTTATCCAATCAAATTGAATTTAGTAACTATATCTTAAATTTAAAATTAATTACAGTCGCAGTGACTTCTTCTTCTTCTTCTTCTTTCAGTGGATGAATTAATGGTCACAATGCCTAAGACTTTGTTTATTATAAAAATTTAGTATTAGTTTCAGAAAGTAATTATAACATCAAAGATATATAATTATCTTATTTCTCAGCCTGTGACAGCCTTTATTTTTTTTATTTACGAAATTGCCAGTGACACGTATTTCCAAATATAATCTATATAAAAATTTTGAGTCCTGGTGTTAACGTGTGTTTTACTGAATATACAGCAATAAATTAGTATTTTGACCGATTTATAAATAAACAAGGATAAGGCAACAAAGATTGAGGCGTGTGCCAGCCAATGCTTGAAAATAGTCTTGCTGACCATTTGACCATACGACAAAAGGCAAGTTGATGGACGTGTAAAATTCTTTCTTTTAATCTCGTGATTTTTATTATATCATGCAACATTGAGGGTAAATTAAGAATAAATACAATTTTAGATATAGTTTAACCGGTTAGATTTTAAATTTATATTTTAATAATTACAAGTTTGAATTCTTTTAAAATTATATAATTGTTAATTTTAAGACCCATAAGATTAATTAAGATACGCATAAGCTGACCCAACCACCCATAATAATAATAAAATTAACCATTTAGTAGGTGGTCCAGTGGTAAGAGTTTAGGATTAAGTGGTTTGCTTTCTCTGTAGTCTTAGATTCGAGTTTTGTGGTTGCTAATATGATAACCACCGGAGACTTACATGTTAGTTAATTTTAGGACCAGTGAGGTACGTGGAAGAACACCCGTATTAATAAAAAAAAATTAAAAACAAAAATAAAATAAAATTAAGAGAATAATTTTTTGTTTACAGGAGAATTGACGGGGAGCAAGATCTTTGTAGATTGCGATATATAAATAATAAAATATCGAAGTGACTTGCGACTTCACAATCATGAAAGAAGCGCTGACGTCAGAAGCTCTAACTCTGCCGAATATTATAATCGCCGGGACAATTTCGAGGCCAGATCCAGCCCTATCCGAAGACAAACCCGACAGGTCTCAGTCAATTTCGACAGCTTGTAAGATGATGAAGAGCCTTCGAAGAAAGAGGGGAAGACAAATAATGACATCATGTTCATTTCACCTGGACTTCTCACATCCTTTTACCGTAACAGATAAATTCCAGCCTCTCTTGATTGTGATGTTTTCAAGTAACATTCACAGCTGATGGCTCCGGTTTATATTCCCATTTAAAAAATAAAAAATTAGAACAGTAAAGAAAATCTTTTAGAATCTTTTATTATAAAATAATATATTTTTATTAAAAAAACAATATTTAATAAATATCATGCCTTAATAACTTAAAATGTTATACTTGTGAAGCGTGAGATATCTCATTTTAAAGGCTGCTTCGCTTTCTTCTCCAAACATTGAAGGGTGGAGAATTTTTTTGTTTAATTCAATTTTAAAGTTTGATATTTCAATTCTAAATTGCGATATTAATTAATTCATTGTTGTAATTCTAAACTGTGACTTGACTTTTGCCATTCCGCCAAATTTTTCTTTGCAGCTATGCTATCTTTTCTATTTTTGTTTTTAATTTTCAATGCTAATTGCTTAATTAACCCTTATATATATTCACCAGTGGCTCCAGTTTATTTTAATAATTAAATTAAATCTTTTAGCTACATAAAAGGAAAGGACTTGAGATCTGCATAGCAGGTCTCGAGTTCGAGTCAAAACGTTCATCTTTTATAAAAATTTAAGATAGCCAGAATTTTATTTGCTTATCTGTACCCACAAAATATGCTTTTCAGATAATGAAGTGTCCTCGAATCCAAGGAAAAAAAGAGGAAACTCCGGCCATGTTATGAAATCTTAGTACAAATACCATGATCAAAGAAAATCATTAACAATCGGTACATGAGAGGGTGAGGCATTGCGGTTTTTATCCCTTTTTAAAAAATTTTAAATTTTAGATTAATTTGTTAAAAATAATTTTTTTTAAAAAAAATATTATTTTAATATATTTCTAAAAAAACAATCTCTAACACATATAATATAATGAACTATAAATAAAATATATAATAAAAGACAGGATTATCGTCAGAAGTGGAAAGAAAGACAAGAACATGCAGAAGCAGATCCATGAAGAATAATATAGTAATGTTTTTGTGCTCGTTTAGGCAATAAAATGTGGCGACGTCAGGCTCAGATGCACGAACAAAAATGTTGAAATTGAAGTCATGTCGTTTTGAAAAGGCATCGACCCATTTAATAAAATGGGTCCAACGCCTCGGAAAAAGTTTATCATAGGAATCCACTATAGCTAGGTGGTCGGTCGGCAGCAACTTCCTTAGTAACTTCGACAGGCATTAATTGCTTATCCAAGTACATATGTCATGCAATACCGATATAATATATGGTCTTTCACACCTTTCGCGCTGCTTTTTGGCTCTTCGAGATGTCGAATTGTCGACATGGCCTTTCGAGGGGGATCGAGTGACATTATTTTATAGCTTGAACAGATTCAAGGAATTTTCTAACATAGAAAAGACCCTTTCGTGTGTCCCAAGTAAGCTTCCACGAGTCTTTTGCCTGCTTGCATGCTGTTCGGTCAAGCTTGGAATGCTAAACTAGCCCTAGCTTGCAATTTAATGCTATCTCTATTAATAGTAAAAAATAAAAAATAAATTTATGGGAATGAAGCTGTGGATGCTGATGACCTAATTAATTGAAATTACAGGGAGACATATTTGGTTTTAGTTTTAACTTATGAAAGTCGATTTGAAAATATTTTGATAGTTAGAGAAAGAGAACCTCAAGATGATGGGATTATTAATTTCAGTAAATTGTATTTGATTTAATTAATCAGCTTAATCAACTGTTTAGTGTTGTAATGATTTCTTAAAGACTTCGCAATAAAAAAAAAATTCATCTTGTTTCATTTGCCCCTTTCATTTTTTTTTCCATTCTTCTATTTTTTATCTTTTTTTTCTAATCTCTTCCTTAATTTTTTTTTTAATAGTTGTGGGGGGGGGCGCAACAATCTCAATTTTGTCTCTTTTTTTCCCTCACAATTCCATCCTCTTTTATAATAGTCATCTAAGTTGTTTTTGGATTGATTAAGTTGATTAGATTACGTCAAATTAACTCCCATATGATTAATTTTAAATTCTAGCTAAGTAATCAGTTGGGCGTGAGGTTTTTTTTGTTAATTTTATCCATTTTTTTCCTTAATTATATTTTCAAACCTTTTTACAGGTCTACTAGGTTGTTTTTGGGTCGATCAAGTTAACTTGGTTGTATTAAGATAATTTTTATATGGTTTAATTTTAAACTCATACTAAATAAGAAGTGGAATCGAAATGTTTTTTTAATTAATTTTATCATTTTTTTTTAAAATTTTATCCTCATACTTTATACTGGTCGGTGAGAATGCTTTTGGACTACCTAAGTCAAATGGTTGTGTCGGGTTAAATCCTACGTAATTTAATTTTAAATCAGGATTAGATAAGACAATGAAATCAAAAAATTTCAAAAACAACCCGATTTAATAAAAATACCAAATAATTTTTTCATATTATGTATACAACATGGAAATATTACATTTTTTCTTATTGGACTAACATGCTTTTTTACCCCACCTCTACACACACACACACATACTTATCTATAAATATACTACGAAAATAATAGTGAAAAAGACTATTGTACCCTGATCGTAAGGCCATTTGTATTATGTTTAGAGGGGTAGAATTATTATTTAACTGTTCCCATCTACAATAAATCTAGATGTACAAAGAAAAAAGAGAGGAGGCTTTTTAGTTTATTTTAATAATATATCCTTTCCCTTGGCCATACCTACCTTATGCACAACACACAAGCGAGATACACACACACATGCACTCTCCAGCTCAGTTGTTTTCCATTAAAGCATACCTTTCTTTTTTCCAGTTTATTTGTGAAAAAAATCAACAAATTCAATAGCATAATGAAAAACAAAATGGGTGCCCATTGAATTACATAGACTAAACTTGAAATTATTGTCAATATTGAGAAATCAATTAATATCTCAGCTGAACAAATTGGTAGAAACCGTTTTTAGCAAGCAAATTAAGCTTGGTCCATGGCAGACTATAAGAGATATCAACAAAAATTTCAGGCAACCATGTATCATGTACAGGTTTGAAGCCAAAAAGTTACCACCTCTGTAGGTCTAGATCAGGAGGAAATAATTTCTTATAAATGGGATTTGATGAATTAGCTCAGATAGTAAATAATTTTGTGTCCACGACATCCAAAACCCTAGAAACATAACATGCATGTACAAAACTTGATGTCAACATGCAAGAACCGGTAACGGAATATTCTATAATCGTTGACGGAAGATCTAAAAACTAACAGATATGAATCCCCATACGTGAAGTGGAACATTCTATTTATGCGATGAGCAGTAAGTGAAAAAACAAATAAAAACCATCGTTTAAAATATGGTCAAGGATATTCGGTCCAATCCATAAATATTATCTCCCCAGATGCATCCCGCGAGGCCACAACTACTACTTTAAAACATGCTGACTTCTCTCTTCCTTTTTTTTTTAATTTCAATTTCATGTCAGCGCTGACGTAATCAACAATATCCAAAACCCATAAAGCACTCCGAAGGGAAAAGAAGAAGAAGCATGACGTCGTTCTCCCGACGTGGGCTCTCTTGAAGCTGACGTGTATTCAAATCCATCTTTGAACGACCTGTCGATCTTCTACACCCAACCCTACGCTCAAATATTTAGACTCTCCATTGACAACTCCAGTCTTGCACCCCAAGGAAATGTTTCTCACATGGCAGTATCCAATTGGTTGGATTTGAAAGAGTGTGGTAGGCTTGAGTATAGACGATTGTTGTTTTGACCACACCCAAAAAATGAAAAAGAGTCAACGAGGCCGAACGAAAATGTTAACAGCCGACTTCGAAGTCAGGACAAAAGCTGTGTCGGAAGCAATGACATAAGCAGGAACGCGTGGCAAGTTTTTATTAGTAACTGGCACACGTGTCACCTATCACAGGCTACGGTCAGCTAAGGTGGAAATAAATCAAAACCATGACAAATAAACTCCCACGTTTTGACAAGGACCCCACATGTCCTTAAAAAAAAATGACGTTTATTTTTTTCGAGTCCTCTGCCTTCCTTCCTATATAAGCCTCCTCATGTCTATCTCTTGGAGAGTATCATAATTCAGAAAGCAAGAGCTAAAAGGAGAGCAGCAGCAGCAGCAGCCGCAGCAAGAACTAATAGCTCTCTTAGAGAGATTCAAGGCAAGGAAGAAAAGCACCAAGAACGATTTCAAAGCTGGGAATGAAGGGAAATAGATCAGCAAGTCAGTTGGAGTTACCAGCTGGATTTAGATTTCATCCAACAGATGATGAGTTGGTGAATCATTACTTGCTTAAGAAATGTGGAGGCCAATCAATTTCTGCTCCTATTATTGCTGAGATTGATCTTTATAAGTATGATCCTTGGCAGCTTCCAGGTAATTTTTTTTTGAAATTTTAGTTGTGGATTTTGAGATTAGATTTGAGTGATCGATTCAATTTGGACAGAAGGGTTTAGTTCAGATTTTTTTGTTCTTCAAGATTTTCATTCAATTTTTAATTTAAAAAAAAAAAAAAAGAGGTTTTTTGGATGAGATCTTCTTTACCATTCATTTTCCCAGTGATAAATAGTGAAATGGGTATTCCTTTAGCTTCATACAATTACATTTTACACATAATAAACCCAGAAAATTTCCAAAATTTTCTCAGCCATTCACAATTTTCTCTGGTTGCTTATCAATTTCTTTAATATTTTTTTATTTTAAGATCTTTAATCTAAACGAGTGGACGGGAAAAATGTTAAATGGGTTTATTGAATTTTATCTGTTGACTAATAATTTCTTGGGAATTAATTTTGTGCAGAAATGGCACTATATGGTGAAAAGGAATGGTACTTCTTTTCTCCAAGGGATAGAAAATATCCAAACGGTTCAAGGCCGAACCGGGCGGCTGGAACCGGGTATTGGAAAGCAACCGGAGCAGATAAACCCATTGGTCGGCCCAAACCACTAGGCATAAAAAAGGCTCTTGTATTTTATGCTGGTAAAGCTCCTAAAGGAATCAAAACCAATTGGATCATGCATGAATATCGCCTTGCTAATGTTGATAGGACTGCCGGCAAGAAAAATAACCTAAGGGTACTTACTTTTTTCCATTAGTCTCTCTATAATTCTTGTAATAATCCCTACGTTTATCATCTGGGGTCAGAGTTTTCTTCTGATGCAATGCCCCAGGAACTATCGTTTAACATGCTCGGACAATTAAGATTGGACAATCATGAATGTGGAGTGGTGATGTCAGTAGTGTCTTTTTAATTATAATTTAGTGTAACTGACATGGATCTTTTCTCATGTGTTATTGCAGCTTGATGATTGGGTATTATGTAGAATATACAACAAGAAAGGAAGCGTAGAGAAGCATTTTCCTGCTGAAAGAAAATCAATAGCAAAGTATCCAGAGATGGAAGAGCAGAAGCCCAACATCAGTGAAATGTCTGGCTACCATAATGGAATGTCACAAATTGCAGCACCGACAATGATGATGAGTAATAACAATGACTTCTTATATATGGACACATCTGATTCAATTCCAAGGTTGAATACAGACTCAAGTAGTTCAGAGCACGTGCTGTCACCTGAGGTCACATGCGAGAAGGAGGTTCAGAGTCAGCCAAAATGGAATGATCAGCTAGATAATGCCTTCGATTTCAACTTCAATTACATTGATGATGGCTTCCAAGATTACCCTTTTGCTTCACAAGACCAGTTCCAATTGGACCA
This sequence comes from Populus nigra, assembly GCF_951802175.1. NCBI lineage: Eukaryota > Viridiplantae > Streptophyta > Magnoliopsida > Malpighiales > Salicaceae > Populus > Populus nigra. The sequence goes on from NC_084865.1 coordinate 3,295,922, forward strand.
GCTCTCACCTTTGCAGGACATGTTCATGTATTTACAGAAGCCATTTTGATTTTACTTACAGAAAAGAAAGAAGAAAAAAGAATAGGGTTCTTGATGTGTGCCCAGTGGCCATTGCATTTTAGTTTCATAGGTAGAAATAGTATAGAACATTGTTGTATTCTTGCATGTGGCCCAGGGCAATCTTTGTCTGGAGTCTGCAGATGTAGTTTAACATTTGTGGGAAATCTGGGGGATTGATCAGTGTCAGAAAATATTTTTTTATATATACATATATATATCATGGACGAAACCCAGGGCTACACAGCCACTTTCAAGAGCCAGATTACAGGGAAGAGTTAACTTGAGATTTTCAATCGATCGCAGTATGGATTCAAACCCCATTTTACCTATTGATGATTATTGCCGGTGCCAGTGTCCAAATCTGACATGGGAAGGAGGAGAAGGTATAGGGTGGACTGGGATGTATTATAAGAAGCTGGTGATTGATCAAGGGTGATAGAACATGGTTGGATTAATCAGCATTACTCATGTTAATATGTAATTGTAACCATTCTTGTAAGGATTGGACAAGAATTTGTTTCATTAATTTAAAATTAGTGACGTTCAAGAAAGTCTGTAGTGCCTGTGGTTGTTTTTCATCTAACAATAATTATCATCCTTCTTCTAACATGCAAGTGTAATGATTCATATCGGAAATTCTTGCAGGACTGTACAAGAGTGTATTTCATTATTCGAAAATTAGTGAAATTGAAGCAAGTCCAAGAATATTACAAGTGACCTGTAGTTGTTTTTAGTCCAGCTGTTTTAATCTCTTGTCCTGCTTAAAAAACAAAGAAAAGGATAAAAAGAAAAAAAGGAGAATGCAATTTACTGTGATGTGATGGTGACGGGTTTCGGGGGATGAACATGGAGAATAAGCCAAAAAAAGAGGCTTTCATGTAGCTTGACGGAAAATTCAACGTTTATTTCACTTGGAAAATGTAATTCATACGATTTTGTGTCACTTGCAAGGTTTGAAAACTGTGGCCAAAGAAGAACAACCATCGTTGATCTTGCCTCCCTGCAAATTTGGTTTGTGGGGTTGGTGCATCCATAATCTTAACTGTCCATGTTGACAGTTTTGTCAACTTTAACCCAAAAGAAATACTATCTTGTTATTTTCAACACAAACCAGTAGATGGTTGGTGCAGAAAGGATAAGATCTGGAAAGACTTTATAGAAAGATATAGATTTTTCTCTGGTTCAGGAGTTATGAGTCTAAGTTGTACTTGTAATTCTCCTGGAACAAGCTATACTCCGATTCTTAAATTAATATTTATAATTCTCTTAAAACAAGAGATATTTCCATTTTTAAATTAGTATTTATAATTCTCTTAGAACAAGAGATACTTCGAATTTGAGTTTTTTTTTCAAGTGATAAATAGATATAAATTCAAGAAGATAAAAATAATATTTTTATACAGAAAAAAAATTAATATGTTCTCTATATCATGTTGAGTGTGTTCTATGTGCATTGAAAAGAAGATAAGTATAGTGTTTTTGGATGAGTAATCAATCTTTATTATTTTTGAAAATAAAATAATATATAGTTTGAAAAATATCTTGAAAATATCTAAAAAAATACTATATATAAATAGTAAATGAGATTATACAAAGCTAAGAAAAAAAAAAGAAAGGTAGCTTAGTGGGGAGGGAGTATGACCCAACCGAGCCCAACCGAGCTTCACACTGGGATATTCGGTTGGGATGCTAATCGAGCATCAACGTCTTTTTTTTATTTTATTATTGTATTATCAGATAAGAATTTCCACAATTCAGAATTTAAAGATACAAGGGAAATGAAAATAATTTGTATGGCTCATTATTTTATTAAATTTTCATAACCCATCAAGTATAATTGTGGGGTCTGATTCACCCGACCACATATACATAGCATTACTTTACAAGGAATCTGCTGTAATGGTGGAAGAATACAATGTTACAGCTTAGCAGCTTTCTGTACAGGACAAGTTTTTTTAACGTTTAGAACACCTGTCATCAAATGATAATGCTTCTGGATTTAGGAAGCCTGTCGCAATTTCCAGGTGCCCATCCAATCAGTTGCTTCTCATTGTCATAAATCACCACTCTGTCTTGCATTGATATGTCTAATAAAGCCAAAAGAAAGGAAATTGTAAGGAATTTTAAGCCAGGTGGTAGGATGATTTTCTCAATATTTCAAAGCTATGCTCCAAATTATACAGAAAGCATTACCTCCAATGACATTCAGATCATCCATACCTACTTCTGTACCATTTAGAACTCCCAAGCAAGCGTTTCCCTTAGACTGGAAAAGATTTTGCCAGCATTCATTGAAACACAAATGCTCATTATAACTGCATCGGAGATTGAACTTGAAAACAAAAGGTGGAAAAACTGTTGAAGGGTGGACTTACTGATACTATAAGATAAGCTTCTGGTGGGAATTCAAGCTGAGTTTTAGATTTTCCGTCATTCGTAAAGCTCAATGCAAAGGTCTTGAAGTATTTCTTGACATCACGTACGCTTTCGAAAGGCTTTGGTCCTTTCCAGCAAATCGGAAGCGTCTGATCATCCAGTGCTTCACTCAAAGGCTTCGTGGATAATTCTTTCTTCATCTGAAAGAAACATGGCACGAATGCATGAAATTCAGCTTTAAAGGATGGTTTCATTGGGAAGTAATCTGAGCTTCAAGCCAAATTGAGTGAAAATTCAGTTTCAAGCATCTGAAGCATGCGACAACTGATATCCGTCTATCATCTAGACAATTAAGATAATGTTTGAGTGGGAAATTAAACTGCAAATTAAGGAAACAAATATATTGCAAAATTAAGAAATCTTTTTCTCGTAGATGTAAATAATTTCAAATTCAGTGAGCAATGATTTCAGGTTTTGAGAAATGTAGTGCAAAATTAAGGTGATGATGACATACTCTGCTCAAGTTGCACCAATGCAAATGTCAGGCTCTTAGTTCTTACTGTTACTCCATGTTTGGCTTATTTTATGAGAATTTTTTCCACTTACCAGAGAAATTAGACCTTGATACGCCAGAGAATTAAGGTAAGTATAAGAGGCCCCACTGTCAAAAGCTACGTTCAGGTTTATGAACCCAGTAGTTTTCCCATCAAAAGTCAATTCAGCGAATCCAGGTGAATAGTGTTCCCTGCCACGCACAATGATGATTTACCATAAGAATATGAAGATATGAACTATAAAAGCTAAACTTTGAAAAGATGAAAGGAAGTTCATGAGGCCTAATTACGCATTGGGTGACATTGGTGTCCAAGCTACACTAGACGAATCATAAAGATCATCCCCGAAGAAGAGGAATCCTCCACCGCGCCCACTCAAACAGTGTCCAATCACATTTCTCACTAAACCCAGACTACTGAGCTGTGATACAATGCTAGGTTTTCCCCGGCCAAGACCAAGCACTCCGTCTATGGGATGATAAGTCCCACCTGGAAGCTGATCATATCCACACCTGTTCGAGGAGAAAACGAACGGAGAGAGCAAATGATTTAGATTATGCATGCCTGCCGACCAAATGAAAAATGCATCGAGTCTCGTAAAGTTTTAATAAAGAAAGAAAGCAAAGAAAACAACCCAAGGGCCAGAAGAGGACTCTGGTGCTTTTCACTTGTAAAGTTGAGATTAAAGGCATCCTCGACAAGGACGCCAACGGATGATCCACCATCAGCATACTGAACCTTATATTCACACCGCCTTGGGTTTTCACATCTTTGGTCACCACTGGTGTGCAAAGATTGACAAATGGGGTCATTCCAAGCCACTAGATTGTTACTGGGTTTGTAATATGGATGAGGAGCCTGTAAATGAAAAGTAATCACGTTACTCAGTTATTGAAAGAGCATAAAATCAAGCATAGGATATCGAAACTACTTAGAATCACATGCAAGTTTGAAATACAATGATAGTTGCAAGATCCAAGACAAACTATAGAGCAAACGCTGGGAAATTTGCCTTTGACGGAGCAGCAGGAGTTTACAGATTTACCATAAAACAAGTAACAAAACTATGTTGAAACTAACCACATCAATCAAATCTGGATAAACAAGTTGCAGCATTATACAATAATTCCATCCTTCAGGTTTAACTTAAGCCCAAGGACAAGATACTTAGACACCATGGTGACCGTGCAGGTTTGACCATTTGATCATGTGATGAACATCATGAAATGAATGCTAAATTAATTTTTTTTTCATAAACTGTTAATAAACTGGTTGGACAAAACAGAGAAAACCCGTCATAATGATGTTTACCTCTGTGCATTGGGCACGGGGAACATCACATTGGAGCCATGTAAGATCACTTCCAGTATCTACATCGAGAAAGTAAGGTTTTGATGGTTGGCCAATGTTGAGGGTCACATTATAGAACCTGCACAATGAAACTCTGTAATTTTAGCAACAAACGATTGAGTTATGCAGTTACAGTCCGGACTCCAGATGAACACAAAACTCCATGAATTATTGCATAGCTATCCATGAAGGTTATGAAATTTCAATTGATAGAACTATAAAGAATCAAAGACAAATAAACTCCTACGAGAAAATATTGGAACCATGAAACATAGCTAAATCCCAAGGAAGCATACTTGGCAAAAAAAAAAAAAAAACAACAAAAAAGTCAAAACCCATTTCAGTTATGCGCTTACCCAGTAGGATAGACATTCCCATGAAGTGGTAAGACAATGGATGATGGAACTCTATTCATCAACATTGATGAACCCATTGTTTCACCTGACATCATAGCCTTTCTCCATCTTTGCTGCCTGTCATCACTAGCAGCTGATGACCCTAAAATCAGAACTAGCACTAACACCCCCACCACCCAAAAACCCACCTTTTCTTTTCCCATTTCTCTCTGTTCTGACAGTCACTGAGTGGTTGTTTCTGGTGATTAATTAACGCACTACAACTTATTTGATAAATGTCTGAAAGAAAACTAAGACTTGGTCAATTCACTTGTATTGATTGATTTGTGAGAAGCCTGTATGAGTCCAAATTTGTTTTTATTGACATGGGGAGTTTTGCTTGACGATTAAGGATTCATGGGTATTGCTTGGTTCTTGAAATCTTGACTTAATTACCAATTAAAAAATCGAGATTTCTTCAAAGGTGATGTTTTGTTAAATGTTCTTTTATTCTTTTCCTCCAGAGAGATAGGAGGATCATGTTGGTGGATTTAGAACTAATTCTTTTTTGAGAATAAATGTAAAGGCAACTAAACGAATTTGCAGCAAGTTAAGGTATATAAATTGCCTTTTCATCTAATGGCAAGGCATATTCAGATGCTCTGGCTTGTAAGGAAATAAAGAAGAGATTGAATTCAATGCAGCGATGTATTATTGATACTATATCACATATTTACACAAGGTGATTGCATTACCATAGGAAAGAAGAATTTTCTAGATCTCCTATTCTAAGTAGGAAACATTATTACAATGAGAAAGCTAATATCTACGTATCCTCTATTCTAAATAGGAGACTCTATCTCTCACCACTCCCCCTCGAGTTGGAGAGTGAATATCCTACACTCCTAACTTGCAAACCATAGGCACAAAGATTTCTTTTCCAAGGGGCTTGGTTGTCTTGTAGTTACAGATCCATCTTGGATTTTATCTTTAATGAAATGACAATCCATCTCAATATGTCTAGTTCTCTCGTGAAAAACTGGATTAGCTGCAATGTGTAAAGCAACCTTATTATCACAATACAATAAAGTTGATTCTTGGTGTGAAATTCTCAAATCCCTCAATAGATGGTGGAGCCATGTCAATTCACAACAAGCTCTTGTCATTGCACGGTATTCTGCTTCAGTTGAGGAGAGTGAGACTATTTTTTGTCGCTTTGATCGCTTTGATCTCCAAGATATCAATGATGATCCAAGAAAAACACAATAACTTGTTGTGGATCTCCTAGTGAGTGGGCATCCTGCCCAATCTGAGTCACAATAAGCCCTCAACCTAAAGTCACTGTTTGAAGAGAAGAGTAATCCTTAGCCGAGTGCCTTTTTTAGATAACAAACAACCCGAAGAGCCGCCTCCATATGAAGTTTCCGTGGTTGTTGCATAAATCTACTTAGGACATATACTGCAGAAGTTATGTCTGGCCTTGAAACAGTTAAGTAAATTAATTTGCCAATCAGTTTTTTGTACCGGTTTGGTTCTTTGAGCAAGGTTTCTTTGTCTGATAATTTCAACCCTCGTTCCATAGGAGTATTAATTGGGGCAGCACCCAGCAAGCCTGCATCTGCAATGATTCTAGTGCATACTTACGCTGGGAAATAAAAATCCCTTTCTTGAAAGCCAGAAACTCAATTCCAAGAAAATATTTCAAAATGCCAAGGTCTTTGAGATGAAAATGGTTATGCAGAAACTGTTTAGTTGCAGCAATTCTAACCGGATCATTCCCAGTGATTAGAATATCGTCAACATATATCAAAAGAGCAGTGAAGGACTCACCCTGTTTGCTGGTGAACAAAGAATAATCAGCACGAGATTGTATATATCCAGCCGAGCAAATTACTTCTGAAAACTTTGCAAAACATTGGCGAGATGCCTGTTTCAGCCAGTATAATGACTTATGAAGGAGACCAACAAGATGGTTCTCCCCCTATCGCCGAAGTCCTAGCGGTGGTGACATGTATATTTCTTCTGCTAAGTCACCGTGGAGAAAAGCATTGTGGACGTCTATTTGGTGGAGAGACCAACCACAAGATGTGGCCAAGGCAAGTAAGCTGCGGACAGAGATGATTTTAGCCGTGGGAGAGAAGGTATCGTGAAACTCCACACCTTCCAATTGTGTGAACCCTTGGCAACCAAACGTGCTTTGTAGCGCTCGATAGAACCATTAGAACGATGTTTAATTTTATATACCCATCTACAACCAATTGGTGTCTTGCTAGTTGGGAGTGGTGTGAGGGACCAAGTACCATTTTCCTAAAGAGCCTGCAATTCAGTATGCATGGCTTCTTGCCATGCAGGGTGAGCAACAACTTCGAAATAGGATTTGGGTTTTGTGATATTATGGAGCTGAGCAATAGATGTATAACGGTGATAAGAAACAAAATTAGCTAGTGGATAACGTGTACCTTTAGTCGGACCTGGTAGTATGGAGGCCTATTGGTGGAAGTAAATATTAGAGCAGAAGTAATCATGAAGCTTAGTTGGTGGGACAATATGTCGGTTGCAACGACGAAGCAGAGTGGCGTCAGAGGTGGGTTGGGGAGGCTGATCAGTTAGGGAAGGGTAGGGGTGTAGGGGAGGTTGATCAGGTGGTAGTGAAGGAGGAGCAAGGAAAGTGAGTTGGGATGGGTCTTGATGATCGATTGGGTCGGTAAGTGGCACAGATGGGTGAGAGGTTTAAGGTTGTATGTGTAGGCGTGGAGAGTGGACAGAGGTTGTGGAGATGGTGGATCGGTGGCAGGTGCGGTCGAAGTTTAATATGTGGGAACAGGGGACAAAGGTGTAGGTGAAGAGGAAACTAGAGGTGGTATGGGAAGGGAAATGGATGTAGGTAAGGTGGATGAACCAAAATCAAAGTAATTTGTGTCGTGGGATATAAGGGGAATAGGACCATAAGGTGTGTGTGGAGGAGAAAAGGTGGGTTTGGGTTGGACAGAGGCATATGAAAAAATATTTTCATGAAATTGCACATCGCGACTGGTGAAAATTTTTTTAGTTGACAAATCGAATAATTTATATGCTTTTTGACCGATGGGATATCCAATAAAAACTGAGGGTATGTAACGATTGTCAAATTTGTGAGAAGGATGAACGTTGGTAGCATATGCTAAACAACCAAAGACACGAATATAGAAAAAAGAGGGTGATTTGAAGTAGAGAAGTTCGAAAGGAGTTTTGAAAAAAAGGGTGGAAGAAGGGAGTCGATTGATGATGTATACTGCAGTAAGTGCACATTCTCCCTAAAATTGGACAGGAAGGTGAGCGTGAAATTTTAGAGCTCGGGCTACCTGTAAGATGTGACGATGTTTGCGTTCCACAACCCTATTTTGTTAGGGCGTGTAAACACAAGAATGTTGAAAGATGACACCGATGTCTTAAAAAAAGAATGAAGTGAGAGAAATTCACTACCATTGTCACTTCGAAAAATCTTAATGTGAGAGTCAAATTGAGTATGAACGTAGCTAAAAAAGCATTTTAAAAGTGATTGTGTTTTATTTTTTTGTCTTATTAAGAAAATCCATGTGTATAATCATCAACGACAGTAAGGAAATAATAAGCATCAGAAATAGAAAGGTGTCGGTAACGATCCCAAAATATCAAAATGAATTTTTTTGAAAGGTTTTGTGGAAGAAATAACACTAGGACTGAAAGGTAAACGACTTTGTTTAGCCAACGGACAGATGGGGCACACATCATGGTTGTGTAGAAAAATTTAAATAATTCTTGGCAATTAAATTGAGGCGATGAGGTGATATATGGCCGAGGTGATTATGCCAAAGATTGGTTGATGAGATGGTGGTATTGCAGGCTGGTAGGTTTTTTGGTGAGATAGAGTTGATCATAGATGTCTTTGTTGCTAATGCCACCAAGTAGTATAGTCCGTCATGTTGTTTACCCATACCAATCGTCCTTCTCGTAGCCAAATCCTGCAAAATACACCAATAAGAATAAAAAGTTATTGAGCAATTCAGTCATTTTATCAAACGACTTACTGATATCAAATCAACTTTGAATGTGCGTACACAGAGCATATTGTGGAGATAATAAACAGAATTCAGAGGCAGTGATCCTTTGGTAACGATTTTGGCCTTTTGGTCGCCAGGCAGTAAAACAGAAGCCAAATAACAATTTTTATCTGTACGCAAAAGTAATTTTGATGAAGAGGAAATATGATTTGTTGCTCTGCTATCAATAATCCAACCGCGAGAAGCGATTTTAGGCAAACGTGGCTTTGTTACAGTATGTGCTTGGGAGATAGGTCCTTCATTTTTATCATTAAGAAGTGATAAGAGATGTTTCAATTGAGTCTTTGAGATGCCAACCACTGATTTGCCGTCTTCTTTAGAAAAATCCTCTGACATATAATTAGCTACAGATCTGTTGTTGTTGCCAAAACGCTTTGAGCCTGAATTATGCCTCGCCTTAGGATGGCCAACTGGATACCCATGCGGCTCATAACATGTTTGAACCCAGTGGCCTGGTTCTCCATAGTGGGACCAAAAGGGACGTCCCCTTGTAGAGCCAAAACAACGTTTGTCTTGGTCAAGTCTAAGTGCGAAATTCTCTAGTTGCGATCAAAAGTCATACGTCCCATATGATTGATAAGAACGTTTAGATCTTCCTGTCCCTACTAATGGGGTGGTCTTCCACTGTTGCTGTGGACGACCATGGCAGCGCTATCAACAGAGTCATTTACAGTGTGCATTGAGCTTAAGAGACGTTGCTTCTCTTCTTAAAAGACAGAGGAATAGGCTTGACGAATAGTTGGGAGTGGATTAATTAGGAGAATTTGTCCACTAATAGCACTGTAAGAACCATTAAACCCCATCAGAATCTACATTAATCTTTGTTGATCTTGTTGTGCTTCATGGACTGCGTCATTGTAGGAGGCTACTTCATCCCACAGGCCCTTGAGTTTTGTATGATAGGTTGAGATAGAAAGTTGGTCTTGTCGAAGACAAGCAATATCTCGCTGAATCTCAAAGATGCGAGGTGCATTGCTTTGAGAGAATCGATCATGAAGACCTTCCTAAACTTCTTGAGTTGTAGAGTAGTAGATCACACTATCTGAGATCTCCGGAATGACAGTGTTAATGATCCATGAGTGAACCATATTGTTATATCTAGACCATACGGCATAACCTTCAGGATCAGTCTCCTCTGAAGGGATTCTGATTGAGCCATTGACAAAACATAACTTGTTCTTGGAATTTAAAGCTAGAGTGATAGCCCATTTCCAAGTTGAATAATTGTCCCCATTCAGGGGTTTAGAAATCAAGACCAGGCCTGGATGATCTATGATCTGAATGATGAGTGAAGTATGGACTTGAGAGATTTGTTTTTAAAAGTTCTGCAGGAATATTTGGGTTTGGTGTGCCGAGACCGGTAATTTTCTTGCCAATGATAGAACTTTCTTTGTTGGTCATGATAGTTGAATTAAAAAGGGTACTACACGAGAGATTAGGGTGTAGAGAAGTTGCAGGGTTCTAGTCCTGCTCTGATATCATGTAAAGAAAAAAAAAAGAGATTGAATTCAATGCAGCGATGCATTATTGATATTGTATCACATATTTATACAAGGCGATTGCTTTACAATAAGAAAGAAGAATTCTGCAGATCTCCTATTCTAAGTAGGAAACATAATTACAATGAGAAAGCTAATATTTATGTATCTTCTATTCTAAGTAGGAGACTCTGATCTCTAATCTCTCAACATGGTTTAGCTGAATTATCATTTTTACAGGTTTATAATTTTTCTCTTTTTTTAAACACCTGTACGTGAAGTTAGTGGGGGTGTTGCATTAGATGCAATTCACTTGCTTAGGGTGGGGTTGTTGCATGTTACATAGCTGGATTGTTTGAGAATATAGTAGATATTATATTTTAAAGTATTTTTTATTTTGAAATAAATTAAAATATATTTGTTTTATTTTTAAAAAATTATTTTTCCCATCAACAAGATTTAAAAATACTAAAAAACTTAATTCAAAGCTAAAAAAATCTCAAAAATGCAGTTCAACTACAATGCTAAAAATTTCTAATCTTACCTTTTTCTTTGCTTTTTATCAGCACACATCAGAATTAGCTAAACAGACTTTCACAGTTAAACTGTTGAGGAGTTATGAGTCTAAGTTGTACTTGTAATTCTCCTGGAACAAGCTATACTCCCATTCTCAAATTAGTATTTATAATTCTCTTAAAACAAGAGATATTTCAATTCTTAAATTAGTATTTATAATTCTCTTAAAACAAGAGATATTTCAATTCTTAAATTAGTATTTATAATTCTCTTAGAACAAGAGATACTTTGAATTTGAGTTTTTTTTTCAAGTGATAAATAGATATAAATTCAAGAAGATAAAAATTTTATAAATACAAGGGAGATGAAAATAATTTGTATGGCTCATTATTTTATTAAATTTTCATAACCCATCAAGTATGATTGTGGGGTCTGATTCACCAGACCACATATACATAGTATTACTTTACAAGGAATCTGCTGTAATGGTGGAAGAATACAATGTTACGGCTTAGCAGCTTTCTGTACAGGACAAGTTCTTTATAACATTTAGAACACCTGTCATCAAATGATAATGCTTCTGGATTTAGGAAGCCTGTCGCAATTTCCAGGTGCCCATCCAATCAGTTGCTTCTCATTGTCATAAATCACCACTCTGTCTTGCATTGATATGTCTAATAAAGCCAAAAGAAAGGAAATTGTAAGGAATTTTAAGCCAGGTGGTAGGATGATTTTCTCAATATTTCAAAGCTATGCTCCAAATTATACAGAAAGCATTACCTCCAATGACATTCAGATCATCCATACCTACTTCTGTACCATTTAGAACTCCCAAGCAAGCGTTTCCCTTAGACTGGAAAAGATTTTGCCAGCATTCATTGAAACACAAAGGCTCATTATAACTGCATCGGAGATTGAACTTGAAAACAAAAGGTGGAAAAACTGTTGAAGGGTGGACTTACTGATACTATAAGATAAGCTTCTGGTGGGAATTCAAGCTGAGTTTTAGATTTTCCGTCATTCGTAAAGCTCAATGCAAAGGTCTTGAAGTATTTCTTGACATCACGTACGCTTTTGAAAGGTTTCCGTCCTCTCCAGCAAATCGGAAGCGTCTGATCATCCAGTGCTTCTCTCAAAGACTTCGTGGATAATTCTCTCTTCATCTGAAAGAAACATGGCACGAATGCATGAAATTCAGCTTTAAAGGATGGTTTCATTGGGAAGTAACCTGAGCTTCAAGCCAAATTGAGTGAAAATTCAGTTTCAAGCATCTGAAGCATGCGACAACTGATATCCGTCTATCATCTAGACAATTAAGATAATGTTTGAGTGGGAAATTAAACTGCAAATTAAGGAAACAAATACATTGCAAAATTAAGGAATCTTTTTCTCATAGATGTAAATAATTTCAAATTCAGTGAGCAATGATTTCAGGTTTTGAGAAATGTAGTGCAAAATTAAGGTGATGATGACATACTCTGCTCAAGTTGCACCAATGCAAATGTCAGGCTCTTAGTTCTTAATGTTACTCCATGTTTGGCTTATTTTATGAGAATTTTTTCCACTTACCAGAGAAATTAGACCTTGATACACCTGAGAATTAAGGTAAGTATAAGAGGCCCCGCTGTCAAAAGCTACGATAAGGTTTTTGAACCCAGTAGTTTTCCCATCAAAAGTCAATTCAGCGAATCCAGGTGAATAGTGTTTCCTGCCATGCACAATGAGGATTTACCATAAGAATATGAAGATATGAACTATAAAAGCTAAATTTGAGAAGATGAAAGGAATTTCATGAGGCCTAATTACGCATTGGGTGACATTGGTGTCCAAGCTACACGAGATGAATCATAAAGATCATCCCCGAAGAAGAGGAATCCTCCACCGCGCCCACTCAAACAGTGTCCAATCACATTTCTCACTAAACCCAGACCACTAAGCTGTGATACAATGCTAGGTTTTCCCCGCCCAAGACCAAGCACTCCGTCTATGGGATGATAAGTCCCACCAGGAAGCTGATCATATCCACACCTGTTCGAGAAGAAAACGAACAGAGAGAGCAAATGATTTAGATTATGCATGCCTGCCGACCAAATGAAAAATGCATCGAGTCTCGTAAAGTTTTAATAAAGAAAGAAAGCAAAGAAAACAACCCAAGGGCCAGAAGAGGACTCTGGCGCTTTTCACTTGTAAAGTTGAGATTAAAGGCATCCTTGACAAGGACGCCAAGGGATGATCCACCATCAGCATACTCAACCTCATAGTCACACTGCCCTGGGTTTTCACATCTTTGGTCACCACTGGTGTGCAAGGATTGACAAATGGGGTCCTTCCAAGCCACTAGATTGTTACTGGGTTTGTAATATGGATGCGGTGCCTGTAAATGAAAAGTAATCACGTTACTCAGTTATTGAAAGAGCATAAAATCAAGCATAGGATATCGAAACTACTTAGAATCACATGCGAGTTTGAAATACAATGATAGTTGCAAGATCGAAGACAAACCATATAGCAAACGCTGGGAAATTTGCCTTTGACGGAGCAGCAGAAGTTTACAGATTTACCATAAAACAAGTAACAAAACTATGTTGAAACTAACCACATCAATCAAAACTGGATAAATAACTAGAGAGTCATCTGTGAGTTGCAGCATTATACAATAATTCCATCCTTCAAGTTTAGCTTAAGCCCAGGGACAAGATACTTGGACACCATGGTGACCGTGCAGGTTTGACCATTTGATCATGTGAGGAACATCATGAAATGAATGCTAAATTAATTTATTTTTTTCATAAACTGTTAATAAATTGGTTGGACAAAACAGAGGAAACCTGTCATAATGATCTTTACCTCTGTGCAATGGACACAGGGAGCATCACATTGGAGCCATGTAAGATCACTTCCAGTATCTACATCGAGAAAGTAAGGTTTTGATGGTTGGCCAATGTTGAGGGTCACATTATAGAACCTGCACAATGAAACTCTATAATTTTAGCAACAAACGATTATGCAGTTACAGTCCGGACTCCAGATGAACACAAAATTCCATGAACTATTGCATAGCTATCCATGAAGGTTATGAAATCTCAATTGATAAAACTAAAAAGAATCAAAGACAAATAAACTCCTACGAGAAAATATTGGAACCATGAAACATAGCTAAATCCTAAGGAATCAATGTATTTTAAAAAAAAACAACAAAAAAGTCAAAACCCATTTCATTTATGCGCTTACCCAGTAGGATAGACATTCCCATGAAGTGGTAAGACAATGGATGATGGAACTCTATTCATCAACATTGATGAACCCATTGTTTCACCTGACATCATAGCCTTTCTCCATCTTTGCTGCCTGTCATCACTAGCAGCTGATGACCCTAAAATCAATACTAGCACTAACACCCCCACCACCCAAAAACCCACCTTTTCTTTTCCCATTTCTCTCTGTTGTGACATTCACTGAGTGGTTGTTTCTGGTGATTAATTAACGCACTACAACTTATTTGATAACTGTCAGAAAGAAAACTAAGACTTGGTCAATTCACTTGTATTGATTGATTTGTGAGAAGCCCGTATGAGTCCAAATTTGTTTTTATTGACATGGGGAGTTTTGCTTGACGATTAAGGATTCATGGGTATTGCTTGGTTCTTGAAATCTTGACTTAATTACCAATTAAAAAATCGAGATTTCTTCAAAGGTGATGTTTTGTTAAATGTTCTTTTATTCTTTTCCTCCAGAGAGATAGGAGGATCATGTTGGTGGATTTAGAACTAATTCTTTTTTGAGAATAAATGTAAAGGCAACTAAAAGAATTTGCAGCAAGTTAAGGTATATAAATTGCCTTTTCATCTAAGCACAAACACAGTTGTGTATAATTAATGGCAAGGCATATTCAGATGCTCTGTTTTAGCTGAATTATCATGGCAATTTCATGGAAACTTCCATGAGAGGGACATTAGAAACAAAGCCAAATCAATAAAATGGAATGGTGTAGTCTTCACCTCCATGGTGGCTTGCCTTCCAACTTCCAACCTCGAGGATTGAGTCAGGGAGACTTCTTTTTTGTTTCATGAGCAAACCGTTATTCAGTCCTTATATTTTCAGTAAAATATCTAATAAGTCTTTTTGTTTAAAAAATCCAATTTATATATATATATTTTTAATTTCATCCTTATAATAGCCTTTAATGATATTTTAATTGTGTTTTTTTTTTCTAAAATGTCTTCATTTTTAGTCAAATTTTATGCTTTTAAAAGGGTATACTACGGATAAAAAAGAATTAACAATCAACTCTACTCAAGTTGTTAGCTTATACATTCCAAAACTAAAAGGAATAACTTTTAAAATCATAATCAGGGATTAAATTTTAATTTTCTTTTATTTCTTGTAAGTTAACTTGTAAAATTATATGAAAACTCGAATTAAAAACTTGAAAATTAATAAAATCAAACTTGACTCGTGTATAATTAGTAAACTCAATTAAAATAGTTCAAAATCATAATTTTATTTTGACTCGTGTTTTGCTTTCAATTTTATTTCAATTTATTTATTTATTATTGATAAAATTGGCTCTCTCTTTTCTCCATATCTTTCTCATATTGTTTCTAATTATATAATTTCTTTATGTGTAAGAAGAGAAGCACAAACCTAAGTAAAGCGGATTTTTAATTTGTTTCTTACTGGTATAATTAAAAAGATTCAAGATCCTGTTTTATTTAATCTTTTTCTCCAAAAACAAATACTATAATGTGAGTTATACTGACTTACATGAAGCTTGACATGGGTTTGAACTTCGTGAATTTCCGGATAAGTATTAAAAAAATATTAATAATCTCAGGGGAGCTGGGTTGATGTGCTATTGCAGAAATTACTAGTCTTATTATTCTTAATATTGATCTTAGTACTAGTATTATCACTAATTAATAACCTTCTATATGATAATGATCATGATGAACATTTTAGAAATAACGAGGAAGATGAAAATAAAGAGATTGGTTTTAATTTACATGAAATATCAGCAGATTGTTGTTTTAGATTGGTTATTTTTTAGTTAATGAAATTCTATGAACATAATTGTATTGTATTTGTAAGTTACTTAAACTATATGTCGTGGGGTGCAAGCCGACACGACGTCGTTTAGGGACGGCGGAGGCTCTTGCCTTGCCTCCTGATGAGGTGTTGTGTGTTGAAAAAGATTTTGGATTTAATTATAAAATTATGATTAATGTTTAGGAGTCGCCACCTAGATATTATGATCACTAGGAACCTATGGTCTGCGAGAGTCTAAGTAAAGGACTGGTTGTGCAAGAGGAAGACGCATCACCCCCAGTGCACCCTACCTAATGTAAGCTGCATTGTTATTTGATTATTTTTTTCTAAATCGGGTTTCTATTCGTTGGTTTTTTTCTAAGGTTCAAAGCAAATCTCTCTTCATGAGGGAGTCTCTACCTTATCGGGTTAAATCTTAACCGTTCTAAAGTCTGAAGTTTAGCATCGCATTTTTACACCTTGTATCTTTAATACCTGAGGGTGTTCTTTATCGTGTAATTTTACACCCCACAAAAATTAAAGTCTACATCTGGATCCTAAAAAAAGATTGGAAAAAGATTTTTGATATTTTATCCAAACCCTAATGGATAATCATAAACTAGTTATGATATCCATTTTTTGGATTTTCAAAGCATGAGAAAGATGCAATTTTTTAATGAAAATATGTATTGAAAATTTTTAGGATTTGGTCGTATGAATGAAAATAAAAAAAAATTTTGTTTTTGAAAAGGGAAATTAATTTAAAATTTTTTGAGAATTTTTTTTAAAAAAAATGTTTTGATTTTTTTTTGAAATATTTCGGAGAAAACCTAGTATTTTAATACCGAATTTGTATTTTACAGTATAAATATATAACCCGATATTATGCAAAATTGGTAGAAAAATATTTGAGAAAAATCATAATTTTTTTGAAATGATTTTTTATTTTTTGAATTCTTTGTTTTTTTAAATATAATATTATAATATAATATATATTATATAATATTAAATATATGGGCTGGGCTGGGCCCAGCCAGGGTGGGCCAAAATCAACCCCACAAAACTAACTCTTTAGAGGGTGGGCCGGTCCAATCCAACCAATTAGGCTAGGCAAGAACAAAACTAGCCCACCCCAAAGTTAACTATTTGTAGAGCATGAACAGTTATTGTTCATGTTCTGCATGCAACCAAATAGCCGCAGAAGTTGGAGACGAGCGAAGGAGAAGGTTGTCAGGGTCTGTGGTCACAGTCGTGATCAGGAGGTTAAGCTGATGGTCCGAGCGGTTGACCTGTTATGCTTGTTATGCAAACAAAATGGTGGCCATCAATCATTCTTGAAAGGGCTAAATCCATATTCAATATACATTGGCATATGCGCCATGACGATGCATTTAATTATACAATGGCGTACGCATCATGATCATGCATTCACTTATAAATTGTTATATGCATCGAAGGTTGTGAAACATAGGTCCCCCATCTAAGGTCTACTACACTTAACTAAGAGGAAAAATAAAAAACGAAGAGAGTTCATATAGAATCACATTATCAAAGATAGTTAGAATCTATAAATAATGAAGTTTCTTGAATGAATAATACTCTAGAAGAAATCTTCGTCAAGACATTTGTATGAAAGTTGGCTAAGGGCGAGAAGTTTTAAAACTGGATGACCTAGGAAGCTCCAGTGATGTTTAAAATGTAAACCAACATTGATTGTCTCAAAATGCTTTTATCTCTATTTTTGTTAGCCTTTCCTGATTGACAATCAAGGTTCAAAAGGTCAATTAGGCTTTATCTTTGTTGTTGAACCAATTTTTCTGAATAATAAGATTATGCATTTTCAAAAATTGTCCTTTTTTTTATTGTACATTTATACCGAACACTTTCTTTTTTCAAAAATCCTAAAAGCGAATCTTTCACAATACTACATACACCTTGTATTGAGAATAAATGGTCAGACTTCAATATGTAGTAATTCTAGAAGAAGAAGAAAAAGAATATGATGACAATAATATTAGAAAATTTATAAAATTAATAGAGCAGTAAGAACAGGCCTAAAATCCCGCTACAGAATAGTTTGAGACCATTAACATGGGTGATGAACAGGTTAAGAGAGAATTGAAAATAAGAACTTTGATCACCTTGCTATAAGGATACACATGTTTTTTTTTCTAATTCTATAAGGATATACCTGGTTTGGATACAAATATTATAGTATATAGAGTACCATTTATAAAAGGATACAAGCCGATTAAAAAAGGAGTTAAGAAGAATTCATTCAGATATCCTAATCACAGAAATTGAGAAACAGTGGAACATAAAATTTTTAAAAGTAATTAAATATTATTCTCAATAAAAGTATTTTAACATGAAATACTAATTTGATTAAAATAAATTATAAATAAATTATAAATTTATCTTAAAAAACTATTGATTTGTCGATTTTGTAAACCCAAAAACCCTAAAATCATATTAACAAATAGCTAAAAAAGATTATTGTGTACTATTATTATTGTAATAATTTAAGTTACTTATATTTAAATAACATTTTAAAGGATTTTTAATTATTAAAGTTATAAGTATTTTTATGTAAATGGTGGTGGTGGTGGTGATATTTTTCTTAAATAAGTCTTGAATTATTAATGATGTTAATAGCTTAAAAAAAGGACAAGAAATAAGTCTCCATTTAACTCACGGTACACACTCCACACAGAGAAATTTCTCTAGCACGTGGCTTGTTTAAAAGTTGCATTGAAATTTTCTCAAGTCCACACTGCAGACTCCGTGTGAGAAATTTCTCTGATAACCCTTCGATTTGGTGGTGGTCGTCCTCTGATGACCCTTCGATTTGGTGGTGGTCGTCCTATGGCTATAAAAGACTACGATGGAGACCAAAAACCCTCGACGATTAAATCTCTTGCTAAAAATTGCTCCTGAAATGGCCTCAAGATCAGAGATATTAGTCTTCTCAAAGGAACTTACCAAGACCGATGTCATGAAGAGAATGTCAATCCCAACCAACAAGCTCCCCCATCTCCCTCAATTCCAAGGTGCTTGCCATGCAGTGGTTCTGGAGGTTGAGGATGAGAGAGGGCAAGTGTGGAACATGCGGTGCAGCATTCGCAAGCGGAAATACCTGAAGCCAGTTATTTCTAGCAGCTGGGTAGCATTTGCTCGGAGCAAGAATCTTGGCATTGGTGACAAGATCTTCTTTTACAGGGGGCTGAATGATGAGGACGGACCTTCAGGAGTCAAGTATAAGATCAAAGTGCAGAAAGCAACGAAGGTGTTCGGAGCTATTGTGGGTTATGGATCACCGGTCCATGCAGCCATTTAAGCACCTAGCTAGCCAGGATTTTACTCTTGCAACCTTTATATGTTATTGTATTACTCTTGCAACCTTTCTATGTCATCATGAATTTTAAATATTATATCCTATTTAATTATTCATTATTAGAATCTCTTTCTAAATTTAAGTTTTGAACCAATATAATCTTCCAAATTTTATGCATATTCATTTCCATTCATAATCTCAAATCTCAGTACAATATTTTATGCTTAAATATAATTCTGCATTTAACTCAACCATTACAAATTTTATTTTCTTTTGTTTTTGGCCGAATCATACACACGAGGAGGAAACATGAGTTCTATTTATTTTCCCGAAATTTTTATCAATTTAAATAAGAAAACCTGACATACGTAAGCCTAGATGAAAGAATATTCCTATATTTAGAAACTAAATTAGAGTAATTAATTAGACTTGTAATGATAAATTGGGAAATATTCATAAAATATAAAGATAATTTGAGTCAAGGAGCTCCAAACTTTGATTTAAGCTGTGAAAATGCCTCATAATTGAAAGTCTAAAAGGAAGAATCTCTTATATATGGCATGTCTAAAAATGAAACTATGCTGATGAGCTGTGGCATTAATGCTTCCTCTCCTCAAATCAAGTTCCAACCGCTCTTTTGTTAAAGAAGAAGAAGAAGGAGACAAAGCTACCTTCTATATTTAAATTGATTAAAAAAATGCATCTTGGAAGAAAAGAAATCAACAGGGTTCATCGATGGAAACCCCAAAAATCCTCTTGAACGTAAGTGGTAACTGTCAAAATGTTCCTGCTTACTCCAATGGAATATGGAATGTAGCCCATGGAGAAACTATTCTCCAACATTCATTGGTTCGTTTCCATGTTCAATTACTTGCCATGTTTCTCCTCTCCAGCTCCTTTCACCTTTTGCTCCGTCGATTCCATTTATCACGTTTTACCTCAGAAATCCTGGTAATCATTGTATATATTATTAACAGAATATCTTGAATTTTTTTTCTTTTATTATGCTTGTTGATTCTGACAGCAAGGGGAGGGCAGCTGACTAATAGGGTGTGTTTTTTGCATGGTTCATTCGTCTACCAGACAGGTATAGTATTGGGACCAGCTATAATGGGAAAATACTTTAACAATGCATCAAGCAAATTATTCCCACCCTATGAGGAGATCATTATTTCATTATCAAAGTTTGGTTACGTGCTGTTCGCGTTCCTTGCTGGTGTAAGAATGGACCCAACCTTGATTGGGAAAACAGGAAGAACAGCCTTCATTTTGGGGTTTATGTCGTCCGTCACTGCTTTCATTATCATAGAGTCTACTGGGTTCCTATTTCCTAAAGGATTGAAGACTGGTGGATCGAAAAACGCAAAGGTGATGTTTGCAAGAATATATATGGCTTGTATGATCCAGACCCAATTTGTTGGAGTCAGTTTCATTTTAATGCAGCTGAAGATGATAAACTCACAGCTTGGACACATTGCTCTGGCATCGTCTTTGGTCAATGAATTGTTAAGGCTGGCATTTGGATTTATGTCCGGCTTCCTTTTTACCTTTAATGTTTCCGAACGGGCTGGAGTTCAGACCATTATTTTTTCCCTTATATTCGTCGTGTTAATTCTAACCCTAATGAAGCGACTCATGTTCGTAGTTGTTAGAATAACACCAGAAGGTCAGCCTGTGAAGGAAATCTATGCTACTGTTACTGTGGCAACGGTATTTTTAATTTCGACATGGGGTGACAGCATAGGGCTAAATTACCTGGCCGGCCCTTTGATACTCGGCTTAGTGCTGCCTGCAAGGTCTCCATTAGCTGAAATCCTGATAGCTAAGTTCGATACAATTGTTTCCGGATTTCTTCTACCACTCATGGCAATGCTTTATGCATCAAAAGTCAATCTGTGGCAAATTATGAAAGAGTTTGACAGTCTTCTCATTTTTAAAATTTCGTTGATTGGATTCACAATGAAGGTGGTAGCAACTTTTTTTCTAGCGAAGTTTTGCAAGATACCTACAAGACACGCTGTTGCCCTCGCTTTGATTTTGAACGCCAAAGGGATCAATGAACTAGGAACGTTGGGCAGCTACAGCACTTTTCGGGTATATGATGATTCTTTTTCACTAATCATCACTTTCTATTAATTTGTATCTAAATATTCTTCCGCATTCTGGTGGTGAAAGGATCAGCACCTAATTACTTGTGCATTCCTTTCCATGAAAGAGATCTTTAATATATATATATATATATATATATATATATATATATATATGAACATGGAATTGTTGTTTCTCTCATTAAACAAGACCACTAACTCTCTCTCTCTCCCCCTTCCTCCCTCCTTTAAGGATATTCACTCAACCAGTGGGATTTTCTTGATATTTTTGCTCCAAGCGCTTCAGCCACTAGTCAAAATGCTCTACCATCCTGCAGAGCATTACCTGAGCTACAAGAAAATGAGTGTTGAACATGCTTCAGGAGATGCAGAGCTCAAGATACTGACCTGTGCATATAGACAGGAAGATGCCGTTGCAGCAATCAAGCTACTAGAATATTCAAATCCTACACAAGAAAGTCCTTTGTCCATTCATGGACTCTGCCTAGAGGAACTTGTTAGCAGCTTTACACCTCTTTTAATAAACCATCAATTAGGCCAGAAGAACTCTTCTTCCAAAGGATCTCGCTCGCAACCCATCGTTGATATCTTCAGGTACTTGAAGTCAGAACACAAGAAGTCAGTTCAAGTGCAAGTATTCACTGCAATATCACCGCTTAAACAGATGCACGAGGACATTTGTTGGCTATCATTCAACAAGTCCTGTTCCCTGATAGTGCTCCCATTTCATAAGAAATGGAACAGCAAAGGCAAAATGGTTTCAAACAACAATGATTTGAGGAATTTGAACATTAAAGTATTGGAATTGGCCCCTTGTTCTGTAGGAATTCTTATCGATCGCAGTAGAGCACATGGCTTATCTTCTATTTTTATCACATCAGCGACATATAGAGTGGCAACAATATTTGTTGGAGGCCCAGATGACAGGGAGGCACTGGCGTATGCCTTAAGGATGGCAAGATGCCCCAAAGTCCATCTAACAGTCGTGCGTTTCATCGGGCATGATGATCACGCCCATCAAAGGTGGCAGTTTATGATAGATGAAGACCTTCTGAGAAGGCTGAGAACTGAAATGTCAGGGGGTAGTAATATAAATTACATTGAGAAGACGGTGAGAGATGGATCTGATACATCTTCCACAATTAAATCAATAGTTGGAGATCTTGATCTTATAATGGTAGGACGCAGCAGCCATGGAACTGAGTCTGAAGCTTTATCAGGCCTATCAGAATGGACTGATTTGCCAGAGCTTGGGCCGATAGGGGACCTGCTAGCTTCGGAAGATACCACTTGTCCAGTTTCAGTGTTGGTGGTTCAACAACAAATAAGAAAAGAGAGTCCTAAGATTGCTTGGAAATTCTGGTAGGCAAGTTCCGTGCTTGCACAATGAGGTAAGTAATAGGAAACTGCATAAACCTGAGCACTCCCTCCTCTTTACGCCAATAAAAATGAAAGCATGTTCGTTACAGACCCATACGCATACTTCTTTTTTATTTATTCTATAGTCTAACTCAAGGAAAAGTTATTGCCTCCTTGCTACCTGTTTCCCTGCTGTTCAATTTGGTGAGAGGTGGTGGAATGGAGAGTGTTAAGGGAACTATATTAATAAAATCTCCAATCCCTGAAAATTCTATAAAAAGAAATATAACATAACCGGTACTTGGAAAGGAATATTCACAAAGCTGATAGATAGCTCTTTTAAAACAGTTCTAATGCTGTGCAGGCTGTCCAATTAAGGCTCCATCAGACAAGGTCGCTGCAAGAAGCTGTTGAAGATCTTAAATGCACCAATATTCTCTAAGAAAGAAAGCAATTTTTCAGTTTAAAGTATAGCTGCAGACAACGGGCTGGTATAGCAGTAAGTGAGCTCCTAATATAGCAATCATCCATGAGATTGAGAGTTTGAGTTCTCTCTCCTATTGCAGCTAGCAGTTGATGGCGTATCTACATCCTCATGCGTCATCATAGCATCCTTGAAAAGATCTTAAGTTTCGAACTCCAACATAGCTGTCTGTATCAGAGTTCCAGGATGATGGCCAAAAAGAAAGTTAACAGCATGGCTAGTGAAAATTTTGAGAACAGTTTCTTAAAACAAAAACCAAAAGACAGTGGACAATTGAGTGTCTTACATTAATTTTATAGTTTTATTGTTTGTTATGTGTTGATATCAGGCTTGGTTTCAAATTTATCAGAAATATTGTCTTTCACATTTCTCATCCTATCAAATCACTGATTAAATTATCGTAATTTGAACCATATCGTCTCACAGTGATGATAGGACGCAATAGCCCAAATATCCCTTCCTGCATCATCTGTGAGTCTCCAAGAACATGGTTGGAGAAATCTTTCTCAATAGAAGGAGAAGTCATGCAATCATGTTTTGTCTTGCATGTTGGGTTTCTCACCAGATATGAATATTGCGGAAACAGTAATTTTAATGCTTTTTTAAAAAGTTTTATTGATTTTATTAGAAAATATAAGTTTCTTTGGGTTTGTAAGAATATTACTAAATATAAGTTATTTTTTTAGCTCTATTAACTCTTCAAAGATTATTGTCTAATTGATCGGCCTCTGATAATAATATATATGAATTATCAAATAAAAAATTTATTAAACTTTTTAGAAGAAAGAAATTGCTATGTTTTGAGGGGTAGTTTTTTTTTTTTTTTCTCTACCAATATAAATATACAGGCGTGTAGTCAGAGCATTTCAAAATATGAAATTGTTCTAGCATCGAACATGTGTAGAATATGTTGTCTTGCTTCTGCTCAAATAATGAAGTCGTATCAGTAACAGTTCCCTCTACAACTCTTATAGCAGACGTGTCAAGGTATTCCTCAAATAATTTTCAGAGCAGTGGAGATGTGGCCGGAGAAATTTCAAATGGTTTTAATACCACAGCATTTCCAGCTGCCATAGCTCCAATGACCGGATCAATCGACAATATCGCCAGACAGAAGGCCTATGATTCAGCCTGGGACTTTTCATTTTAGGCTGTTTGTAGGTAAGTCAATTGTGGTACAGACACAAATTCTAGCAAAACATTACACAGGTCTATTTTCATCTACCATGTTCTGTTTCATAAGGTACAGATTGTGACAATCAAATGGGGAACTAGAGGTCTCCTCCATATAAATTCGGGGCACAAAAAGTCCGAGTTCTCACTTTTTGCTCCAACCCATGCTACCGAATACAGAGTTTGCAAATCCATTTGGGCGATGAAAATACCATCCCTGAAAGCCTCTAGTTGAGGAAGCTGAATCTCGGATTGTAAAGTTCTCTCGGAACAAGTTTAACAACAAATCAGCTAATGAAAACAATCAGATAAAAATCATGTTTCTCTAATATAGCAGCTCATGCTAACAACATTCTATGCCAAGTATTGGTCTTGTCTATTCACATGAATTACAGAATACATGATCTACAAGGTCATGAATGGCATCATAATGAAGTTCTTAAAAGCCGCTGCTACTCAAATTTTTCCATTTGGTGACCAAAACACAACCTGAAAGAGAAGTTTCCATGCATTTATGATCTCCAAGAAACTATGTAGTATGAGCATCATGTGTCCGTGATGCCCATATGCCAAACACAAGAAACCAGAAGACAAATAAGATAGCCCAGTAGCGAGCAGGTCCATATTTGATTCTGGTCAGCACAATCTGCAAGTTGTAAGAGCATAAACATCAGTCCACATCATTTACGTATCAGAATCTTACACAATTTTTTTTCCTGTAAGAGTTACCCAAGAAAAATAAGAAATGCATAGAGCCAAGATTTTATAAAGAGAATTAGAGCACAGGCAAATTAGGTAAGCTTTTCTTCTCAAATATTTACACTCCAAGTCATACAATGCAAATCACATGTTAGTACTTGAATCAATAATATAACCACCATCTTCACCATTATAAACCCCTTTCACACCTCGCATTTATGCAGCCTTGACATTCAATTACTGCCAAAAGCATGCTACAAGACCTAATTTCTTAAAATGGTTTGCTATTGCTCAAAAACAAAAGCCTAATTCCTTGCTGCCACAGAACTCCAAAGAATCTAAATTTCAAGCTAATGTTCCGTCCTAAACCATCACAAAGAAGGAAGAACAAATTACAGCCTCCCAATGGGCATAAAGCTGCTGGAATTCTCTATTTATTATTGAACAGAAACTGACAATTTGTATATCTTTCTGTTAGACAATTAGCATTTCAATGCCTATCTGGATTTGGAATTCTAAATATGCCCTTCAGTGCTTTGACTCTAAAATACACAGCAAAAGCCACAAGTTATGACTTATGACCATTAAAGAACGTACCATTAACAAGAAACCAAGACCAGATTTTACTTTTCAGAACGTATGGAAATTACCCAAAATTATAAAAACACAGGAGCAGCAACTAATTGACCCGAATGAAGATATATTAGGACCATGAGAGACTATGATGCTCCAACAAAGCTCTATATCAAATGATCAACCTAGACTGCAACTTTGAAATTCAGAAATCTGAATTTACTTTCCTTGAATCATTTCTGTCTGCACCACTTTATCAAACAATTTCAGGTTTCATTCAGCCATGTGTATCAACACACACTCTCAAAGCTGTTATATTGAACAGAAGACAGCCATTCTATAATCCCAGGTTTCTGTGAAACCTGAGGATCATGATTCTTACCATCTGCCAAGGTACTTAGTTTATAGGACCGCTAAGAATATGCATTCATAGATCAAGTGCAGTTATGCCATAATCCATAGTCAGAAAGAATAAAAATAAGTTACTTACAAAGCGAAAGAAGACCACCACTGTTAGAGCACAAACACCTCCAAGGAGAATATGAAGACCACTTTTGGCAGTTTTCTGAAGACAGGAGCTGAATAAGTTGCATAAAACACATAATACAACTAACAAAGTCATTAGAATTCTCTTGCAACCAAAACAAACATCAAATAACGGGGCACATACAAAGAATCTAGAGCAACAAACCAATTAGACAATAAAATAGCTCCAAAAAAGCCAAGAGAGAAGAATCATCACTAGATCTAACTATTGTTTCTTCTCATGTAAATGAGAGTAAGAATAGAAGAATTTTTATAATTTAACAGTTTAGCGAAGGAGCGAGGATGAATTTGAACTGACTACCTCCCTTTCAAACGGGTGTTGTGCTACCAATTGGGTTATCTGTTAGCCATTGGAATTTCATATGGTGAATGTTGATGACAACAATGTTTCACAGCATACATCCTTATCAAAAAACTTCCTATAGCAAGCTCAAGTAATTGTGATTCATTCATTGGCACGACAAGAAAGAGAAAAACAAGAAATAAGAATATCCAAATCTCTTATATTAAATGTTATCAAAGTTCCTTCTGTGATGCAATTTCATCTATTTAATAGAGCGCACTTTCCCCCAAAGTGCTACATCAGAATTTTATCAATTTTATCTCAACACCACCACTTGAGAATTTAGAGAGAAAAAATTGCATAAAAGGCTTGGGCATGATTTTCTGGGTTTCCTTTTCATAGCATCAAAGAGAATGCACAGAGCTATATTCAACAGACACAAAGCGTCAGTTGTCTAAAGAAGCCGATTATTCCAACTACCAACATCCATGCCAAGTAGACAACAGCACATACTAATTTGGAAAGATTCAACAACCTTGAATAGGAAACACAGAGCATCAAAGCAAAAGTAGCCAGACAATGAAGCATTCAAGGATTCACCAATTCTCCATCCCATTTACCAATAACAAGAATGTTTTTTCTATTCATCCATCCATAAGAAGCCAAATCCTCTAACCATTGGCAGTCCTAAAGGAAGATGATATACTATGGGGAAGCTCATGGGCAACAGATGTCCTTCCAAGGAAAGTCTGTCCCCAAAAGTACTCAAATCTCAGCCTTAGTAGTATGCTCCTAAAGCCTATACTGCAACTTCTCCGTGCCACCGTTCCATCTGACCCCAACCCATTAAAACAGTGTAGAAGGCTCACTATTAATCCAGTTCCCTTATTTCCCATGATGTCACCCCCCTGGACCCCTTCTTCAATTAAAGCTAGCTCACAAACCCAGCAACCACCTATGATTACTTTGATAAATCTCAAATTCTAGGGAATGTCACCATCAACACTTTTGTGTGTCATTGAACCAGATCACAAACATTATGCCAAATAGGCAATGCAGTTGAGAACATAACCAACCTTCCAACTTAAGAATCTATATAGGCATAATTTCCGAATGCATTGTCTATTACTTGTAAATGCTATCTCCTTTGTAATATCTGAAGGTCTTAATAAATTTTCTAAGTTAACTTTGAAAACAACGCACCCATACTAGGTTGTTGGATGAATCCTAGAATGTTCCATTGTCTAGCTGCTTTTGCTTTGATGCTTTGTGTTTCCTATTCAAGGTCTTAGCTAATAGTGACCAACTAATGGAAACAAAGCTTTATATATGCACAGCCAAACAACATGCAGCAATACAAGAAAACATGTTCCTTCAGTTTATTCAAAAATTAATGAATTTCACAGTGATGTCCTTGTTACTTTTACCAGTTGCCATGTTGGTACTGGATTGGCATAGGCACTTGTGAAATTTTCTTGTTCATAGAAACAGTGGCACATAAGACAACCCAGTAACAATATACATTGAACTAAAATACCGACATTGAAAAATAGAAAAACAATTCTATGTATAAATGAGTCTTAGTTTACCCCAACTAGGCTGAGCTCAGCATACCTTTCCAACACGGGGAGCAATAAGCCATGCTAGAGTAACAGTGAGAAGCCCTGTAGCAAGTAAAATACCAGTAGCTTCCACAGCCCATTTAGTTGCAGGATTCTCAGCAGGGACATCTTCCATGACAGTATTCAGAGGTTGTTCAGAAACAACCTGTGAAACTGCAGTAGAATTATTATTATTATAATTATTGTTGTGATTATTGTGTGGACTAAACCACAATGAAATTTCACTTAGCCGTTGCCTTCTAACAGCAGCAACAGCATCAGGATCTACACCTGCACTAGTATGCACCTGAGCAGGATTAGGATCTCCAATGGCAGTCCTTTCCCTCAATGCTTCGTAATCCTTCAAAGCAACCATAACCTTTTTAAAGTCCAAAGTTCTGATATTAATTGCAACATGTCCACAGATTTCACAAACAGTGGATCCATGATTGACGAACCACTTGAGTGCACATGCATAGTGTACTAAGGCAAGATCATTTTTGCATGAGCAGCCAAGTTCAATTAACAAGTCTTGCTGGTGACACAAACCCACTTCTAAATCTGTATCCGTATTACAAATGAAAACCTCCCCTCCAGGACTGATGAACTCAACCAGCCCTGATTCTCTTCCAGTATTTTTGCTATGAAACTGACCAGCTTCAGCGTCCAAGGGTACTTCTCTGCTTTCAGGTTTTTCTGCTCCATTACTTTTACGTGCTTCTTGCAATGGAGGAACAATGCCCAAAAATCCCAAAGCAACATCTCCCCTTTTGTCAGATTCAGCACATTGGCACACACGGCATGTTGGCATACCTGCATCTAGACTGCAACGTGAGTCAGTCCCTGAATCTTCACTCTTCCCAGGTGAGTGACCATTATTCCTGATTCCACCACTGATTGGTTGTGATAAATTTTCCTTACCCATTACTCTAGCTTGAGGCTTGCATTTAAAACAACTTCATAGTTTGGACTACTGCAACATTATATATTAATTTCCTTTACTCAAGCCCATAGCCAACTTCTCCATTGCAAATTCCTAATGAAGACAACGCAGACTTTCAGCGCTATCTTAAGGCAATGGGCTGTGCTGTCAGATGAAAACCTTTCCACATGCAAAGGCATAGAGAATACCTTCCTTTCTCTTCGCCACTATGCTACCACTTCAACCACAGTGTATAACTGGAAACTGAAAAGTAATTCTTATTAGAATCGAGGCATGATCAATTCTTCATGGCACAATCATTATGCATTGATGAGTGAAAACAACAGCGAAGCACAAACAACTAAGACAAGGCATTTGGCAGTATCCAGTTGAAGAACAGAACAAAAAATTACAAAAATACAAAGAGCATGATAGCAGTTTACGCATAACACAAGCAAAACGATGTTCTTTCACAGGCCAAGCAAGAAGAAAAAAAGACCTTTTCAACTCCCTAATGCATGTGAATGGGTGATGAAGCACAGTGAGACGAAGCAAAATTTTACCATGAGCTTGTTTTGGGATGCTCAAAACTAGAATACTATAAACACAAGTAAACAAGAAACAATCTTCTCTCTTCTTGATTGTCACTCATAAGACCAATTCTTAACCTGCCACGAGCGTCAACAATGATACCAACGTAAAATCTCAGGCAACTCAAACATACAACAATCCAAGAAGCTGATGAATGATGGATTCATGCAAAATAAAAATCGTCAAACACATTGCTGACAGCGTTTATTGGCTTAGACAAAATAAAGAACTGAACTGGCGAAGATAAAAAAAAATACATTTCCAAATTGGAAAGATCAAAGTAGACAAGCTCAACTCAGAGATGGAAAAATAACCAAAACCCACAAACAAACTTAAGTATTTGACAACAATCCACAATTCTACATAGCCAAATCGAAAAATCCAAGCCTGGCTCAGATGAACTAAGTTAATGAAGTCATTACTCGACACATCAACAAGTGCCCAAAAAGCAAGGAACTTGAAAGGAAAAA
This sequence comes from Populus nigra, assembly GCF_951802175.1. Taxonomy (NCBI): domain Eukaryota; kingdom Viridiplantae; phylum Streptophyta; class Magnoliopsida; order Malpighiales; family Salicaceae; genus Populus; species Populus nigra. The sequence continues at coordinate 3,325,838 of NC_084865.1, forward strand.
AAAAGTACCTTTCTTGGTTTCGCTTTGAAGGGAAGTAAGAAGTAGTAAGAGAAGAATGGTATCAGGTGCAACTCCCATAGATCGATGGATCTTTGATCTACAATTTTCCCGGCACTGTGAGAGAAAGAGTTTGTGGAGGTAAAAACTTTGGGACTAACTTTTTGATCTCCAGTCTGTCTGCTTTGCTTTATGCTGGAGAGTTGGAGTGGATGTCGCCACAGAATATGCCTGTCCTCCACTGTCAAAGTTGTGCTTGCCCTTTTTATTCTTTTTATATGGTCCTTAGACCAAATCATTCTCTTAGTCCCTATTTCTAAAAGCAGTTATTAATTAGTCCTTCGTATTTTAATTGGTTGCTAGTGTCCATGGAGTCCTCCTCCTCCACCTCCTCCTCCTCCTCCTCCTCCTGACCATCATCATCATCCTTGCCTGATAAACTAGTTGCATGGTAGTGAAGTTGTGCCATGTGCTTGTAAAGTGCATCGATTTACTTCTTACATGATTCTTGGTTCTTTGGAGATAAAAAGGAAAACAACCGGTTAAAAACACCATCTCTGATATATATATATAGTTTTTGTTGTTGCTGATTCTATATTTTATTAAGAATTTAGATGTGCAATTTACCTCCAAACTTGATCTCTATCATTTCTTTTGTTTGTTTTTTAATTTTCTTATATTATGTTAATTAGTGATTAACTTAGATTTTCTTTTTTTTTTATGAATAGATGATTCCAAATTTAAATTTCGTTACTTGAAATTTTCTCTCGTATTGTATATTCCTAAACTCAGTATATTGTTAATATTTTTGAATCTTTTCTCTTAAGATATAACAACAAGCTTTCAGTCTTTTCTCTGATACTACAAAAAAATTCAAGGTGATCCAACACTTGGATACTAGAGATAAATTAAAAAAATTAACATAAAAATGATAAAAATATTACATGAATAGCAGTTAAAAAGTGATAAATATAACATGCTGTTTTTCCTTGTCTGTTTGGTCAAGTAGGGGATGAGCGAGTTGACTCAGTTTTGAGTTGGAGCTCTAGTCTTGTATTTTTCAAAGAAGATGAGCACCTAGGGTAGACTTGTTACGGGTTCTCACAAGAGGAATGAGTTTCCCCTCGTAAATAAGGGTGAGCAGAATAACCGAGTAACTAGAGAAATGGAAAAACTGAAAAAAACTGTAAGTAATTTCAACTTCTATTACTTTTTATGTCAATCACTTTCTCATTTTTATAGTAATTTCTCCCCGTAAAAATCAATTTTTTTATCATAGATTTGGTCTAATTAACCTTGTATTTTATAGGTGATTACATTATATTGATGTGCTTGCTTTTTTCCAGGAAATTTGAGGTGGGTTAGTGCATTGGCATCATCTGGGAAGAAAGCCGTCGGAGCAAACTCCCACAGTTCCATTCATTGTTGAAGGTAAAAAAGCAAGACATGTGAAAAGTCATGGCCCTCTCAGTTTCCTAAAGGTGATTCTCTCCCCCATTGTTTTTCTCTATTGCTTTTGTGTATGTTGTGATGATTTTTAATTCTTGCTAGAAACTTTGATGTCCTAAAACAACAAGGTTCACGATCTATGTCAACCACACGGTTCCAATGGATCAGCCAAAAGCTGCATTACAGATGTTGAAGAGCTGGTTGCAAGGAAAGCTTGCGTGACTGGTGCTAAGGAGAGGGTCGATACACTGGCGATTTGTGTCTGCTGTCTCAGCGTTCATGCTCAAGCTTTGTCTCACGCCTATGGTTGTCAGAAATGGCGTTTTGTGCACTTAATTTAGCAATGACACAAAATAAAAAGGCACTTACAATCTTCACTCAGATGTCTCCATAGTGAACTCAGCTAATTTGATACAGATGGGTTGTCTTATATTTTAACATGGCATTTGTTTGTATTGTTGCCTTTTCGTAGGTGCACCAAACATATTGATGTTGCTATTTTATGTTTTGACAGTTCTTGTCTTTAGTAAAACAGTGACGAACAAGATGATGATGAGGAGGACGACGATGACAAATGGTGACGAGGAAAACAGTTGAAATATCTCTTGCTTTTTTGGATGTGATTATTAATTTTAGAATTTTAGGGAATTAATCCAGATGTGACTCGAATATTTATCATTAAAAAAATAAAAATAAAATAAAAAGTTATACGAATTGAATTGGCATGGTAAGCTGACAATTATGGCTTAAATTGTTAATGGATTATTAACAAAATAGTCCTAGACCTTTAAAAAAAAACATGATGTGAAGGCCCATAAAAAGTCTGGTCCGGCAGGTCGACTCGGGACCTGACTGATCCGGGGTTGAAACTGAACTGGGTTGAAGAAAAAACAGGGAAAGGAAGAACCCGGTGTGACCCGGCAGATTGACCCGATTAACCCGATAAAAGTCAGTCAAGACCTGGTTGCAAACCCGTTGACTTTTTTTTTACTAAAATGACATCGTTTTGATTTTAAAAAAAAAGAACTGACCCGGCCAACCCGGTCAAAATCCGAAACCAGGACCTTGAACCGGGCCGGCCACCGAACCGGGTCTTAAAACTAGGTCCGTAAAATAAAAAGGAGAATAAAAAGTCAAAATACCTTAAGGAAATTATAAAAATTACTATGAAACCGGTAAGAAATCATTTAAAAGGATACATAGGTTTTGTTTATTAATAAAACTAAATTTATAAAAACATTATGCTATATTTGGTTACCTTATCATAATAGAAGTAAAACTATAATTTTTAAACCCGACCCGGTCCAAGACCCCAATTCCGAGTCTTGACCGGGTCACCAAGTCGGCCAGATCAATCTCTATTCTAAAAAGAAATCAAAACGGTGTTGTTTTAGTTAAAAAAATCAATGGGTTGCTACAGAGTTTTGCTGGGTCAGCCGGGTTATACCGGGTCATTATTTTTTTTAGTTTTTCATTAACCCGATCTAGTTCCAGTTCCAGGTCGGCCGGATTTCAAAACTACGAGCGAGACAGAGATAATAAAAATAAATAAAACATTTCGTTATCCATCCACAGATTTGAAATAGGAAAAACTCTATCAGAAGACAAAGATTTGAAATTTCAATTACATATTTATACACTCAAACTCTCGAAGAAAAGGATTTAAGAAGTTAAAGAAGCTACCCTGTTGTAATTGATACGGTCCAAGATCAGTTGGGCGCTCCGTATGGGAAAAAAAAGGAAAAAACATTATTTATTTAAAAAAAAAATACTTGAAATGGCAAATAATTTGACAATATCGCGTAAAATCATCTTGAAAATAATTAAAAATCATTAACATTGAAATATATATAATTAAAGAAAACATTAATAACTAATGATGTGTTTGTAAATTAGGACTAATAAATGATAGGATTAGATTAATGGTGTCTTCGGGAATATAATTATATATAGCTGTTTTTTTAAAGTGTGTTTAATTCAGAAATGTATTAAAATAATATTTTTTAAAAAAAAATTATATTTTATACCAGCATATAAATACTAAAAATAATATTAAATTAAAATAAATTTTTAAAAAATAAATTAAACCGGATCCCAAATGTTCCTCATCCAAGCATGTTTGCGTATGGAAATTTCTGAAAACAAGTATTTTTGTGCTGCATCAATTGCCAATGCCAAAACACCTTGTAAACCAAACATTATCATCATTTTGATTTATTTTTTCTCAAAATACAATTAAAACCAATAATTCCCTTAAAAGAAAACAGGTGCGAGCTGTTTGTGAGCAAAAACCATCTTCAATAAGACTGTCAAAACGCACAAAATCTAAAATGACTCAATCTCACAAAGTAACTTCAATTATAGCCAGAGCCAAGTTGGAGAAATTAACTCGCAACATCATATATTAAACTAAAATGCCAGTGCTTGAGGACTTAAAAGCACCTAATGGATAATACATAGCAAGCATGGATAGATTCAATCTGAAAATATAATTAAACATTACTGCGTTTCTTGCTTATCCTGCCTCTAAAACCGAAATCAGTCTCCCCATTTCTTAATTATGTCAACAGAAAAGCAAATATGGGTGTAATTCATGGATGATTATCCACTAATAAATCGCATATCAGTGGTGGACGCGGCGTGCCCAATCACCCTTCTTACCCCAGTCATGAAGGCGCAAGTGCAACTCAGCAGCAGCAATCAAGAAATGAACGGCTTGGATTGGAGTCAATATCTCGACAACACCTTTAATAGTTCTCACCCGTAGATCATCAGCCATCTGCAAGATTTCCTGCAATCCATCCTTTTTAGGTGCCAGAGTTGACTCAACTCGCTCTTCCTCCACTTCATCACCCGTGTTCTCACTCCTCAACAACTCAGTCACCTGAACACGCCTTCCTGGATGTCATGCATCATGCAAGTTTAAAAAAGAACACAAAGAAGAAATAATAAAGAAATAACTCACCTCATGTGCTAACTCCACCATAGACGAGTCTGCTACAGTTTCTTGATGCTTTGCAAGCTTCTCAGTCAGCTCGTTCTCTTCCCTGATAGTCTTCCTCTGTAACTGATCAACTCGGGTGAGTTGACTAGCTGAAAGGTCACCCAAGTCACCTGTCCCCAACCCACAAATCAACTCATGGAGTTGAGCCTCAAGCTGATGACCTGACTTTGAGTAGAGCAAGTGAAAAGCCACAGAGGGCCGCCACCCACCAATCCAAAGAAAAGCATGCTCGAGAGTACTAGTCCATGAAGGTGAGAGCATGGATAACACATCATCTTTGGCCCATCTTGACTTGGCTCTATAATAATGCTCATAATGCTCAAGAACCCGGTTGATAAGAGGCTGGAGGGTTGCCTGAGATGATTGGGGGGAGTTTTTTTTGTTGTGATCATAATCTTTACAGGTTGAGATGAGTTGTTCGAGATAATTGTTTTGCTCTGCAAGCCAGCACTCGAAGAATTTGCGAAATGTTTCACGGGAAAGAGAGCCGTTTGTCAAGGTGGAGACAAGGTATGCAGCACTACTTGGCAGCTTGGACATGACTGTGCTCGATAGCTAGCCAGCTAGTAGTGTGTGCAAGATAATGGAACCAACTCCCAGGTCTGCAATTGTGCAGTTGCATCTGCATGCGCGCTTTATATAGATCGACAAGACTGACATGTTTAGGAACGCGTCGAAACCGTGTTCTTTTAAATTTTAAAAAATACTTTTCTAGTTTTTTCTTTATGTTTTCAATCATTTGATAGGTTAGTATTAAAAATAATTTTAAAAAATAATAAAATATTATTTTAATATAATTCTAAATAAAAACATTTTAAATTATAATCATAAACACCAACTTGACAAGAAATAGTCGGGTTTTTTTATTTTATTATAATAGCAATTGACATTGGAAATTCTTTTTGTTTATAAATATATAAAGATGATAATTTTTTATTGTTTTAAAATTATTTTGTAGATTAACATATCAAAACGATATAAAAACATTAAAAAAATAGTAAAAATATTTTAAAATTTGAAAGAATATGGTTTGTACTGCGTTTCCAAACAGATCATTTTTATTGATTCATGTGCTAGACAGTTGGGAGTATAAAATTAATCCAATATTGGTGTGTTTGGTATTGCGTTTCGAAAGCGTTTTTGAAATATTTGCTTTAAATTAATATTTTTTTGATATTTTCAGATCATTTTGATGTGTTGATAACAAAAATAATTTTAAAAAAATAATAAAAAAAATTATTTTGATGTGTTTTAAAATGAAAAGCACTTTAAAAAGCAACCGTTACTAAGGGTAATCAAAAAAACCAAAAAATCAATTAAACCAAAAAAAACCAAAAAAACCCGATTAAACTGAGTACAATTTTTAAAAAACTGACTGGTTCAGTTTCAGTTTTATAAGTCTAAAACCTAAAAAACCAAACTGAAACCGAAAAAAACCTGAGTCAAACCAGAAAAAAACCGAGCCAAACTGAAAAAAATAAAGTCAAACCAGTTTGAACCGGTTTTTATTTTAAAATAACCGAACCGAAACCGGTTGGTTTGAATCAATTTTAGTTTTTAAAAAAATAAAAAAACCCTATTTAATTATTTTTTTATAAAAACTAAATCAAACCAAAAATAATTATCCTTAATTGTTACTGCACTTCCAAATCCACTCTGATACATAACTATACAAGATAGAGTGGATGACGACTTGTATCCGATCATTTTAGTTGATGTGAAGATATGGAAGGAATAGATAATCCTTCAATATGAATATATATTACAATATTTATCCTGCCAGTCTGAGCCCTGATCTTGTTCTATTATCTATCTTTCTAGGGTTATGAGCTTAAATTTAGGTTTTATTCTTTTAAATCAAATTTTATTTTTTAATATTTAATTTATTTTAATTTTTCTTATTTTTATAGATTTTTTCATATAAATTATGATTATTTTTTCTTAACTTTTTATGGGGTTTTTTATTGAGTTTTATTGAAAGGTTTTTTATGGATCGAAACTGATTTGATGAACAATATTGTTTAAGAACATTTGAGAAGGATTTATGAGGTAACAACAGTGTTGTTAGTCCCCGCCATATCTAATATTAACTTCATTTGAAATCCAGGCTGAATTTATATATTTTTTTTAATATATTTTTAAATAAAAAATACTTTAAAAAATAAACTTTATTATGTTTTCAAATATTTTTTTTTAATTGTACTGTTATGCAGGGGTGAACAAAAAAATTAAAAAATCAATTAAACCGAGAAAACTAAAAAAACTGAATCGTAAAAAAAATTGACTAAATTGATTAGAATTTTTAAAAAACCGATCGGTTCTGTTTCAATTTTATAAACTTAAAACCGAATAGAACTAAACACAAATTGAAAAAAACCGAGCTAAACCAGAAAAAAACCGAGTCAAACCAATTCTGATTTGGTTACTTTTTGTGATAAAAAAATAATCGAACCGAAAATGATCACCCCTACTATTAAGGCAGTCATGATCTTGTTTCCTTCAAAAAAAAATAATAATAATAATTAACTTTAACAAAGTACTAGAGGTGATGCTTTCATTATGCATCACATTACAAAGCAATATTCGTTTTAACAGTATAGTGACTTTTTTAATATATATATTTTTTAGTTTTAATTTTATCATTAACATTTAATCTGTGACATTAAACTTTATAATTTATTTTAATTTATTTTATATATGATTATTTTAACCTTATGACTCATATCAGATATTTAGTAGGTTAACCATTCTTTTCAATTTTAATTTTATTTTTTAATATTTGATTTGTTAGAGATTAATCTTTATGATTTATTCAATTTTCTTTCTATATATGGGATTACTCGAGCCTCATGATCAAAGTCGCGAGTTTGGTGGATTAACTCGTATGACTCGGGTTTTTTTTCTTTTAAAATTTTTTTTCTCAATTTTATCCTTTAATATTTTATTGATTGAAAATTAGGCTTTCTAATTTGTTTTGGTTTGCTTTATTTATACAAGGTTATCTTGATCTCATGACTCAAGTCACAAGTTTAGCAAGTCAACTCGAGTCATTATTTTAGTCATTTAAAAAAAAATCATTTTTATGTTTCAATATTTGTTTGATTGGAAATTGTGCTTTATAATTTATTTTGATTTACTTTCTATAAGAGTTAACCAAGGTTGACTTGAGTCGTTTTTTTATTTGCTTTCTATGATGTTATCTCGATTTTATGATCCATGTTATGGGTTTAGTATGTTAATTTGGATTGACTCGGTTTTTTTTTCTTGTCTTCAATTGTATCCTTAAACATTAGATTGGTTGAAAATTACATTTTATAATTTATTTTGATTTGCTTTCTATAAAATTATCATAATATTATGACTTAAGTCATAAATTTGACAGGTTAAACTGAAGTTAATCTAACATGTTGTCATTTCAATATATATTTTTAAATATCATCTTGAATATTTTTTTCAAATCAAATTATATTTTTATTGGTTATTTAAGTTGTATTTGGACTCTCCAAAATAACTAAGTCAACACTACCATTTAGAAAAAACAACAACAATGTCTAAATTATTTTTTTGAAGATCAGAAAAATTTTGATCCGACCCTGCATAATGGGGCAAATCAACGAGATAGTGCTCTTCTATTTGGCATAGATGCACATTTAAAACTACAAAATCCTTTTATATTCAGCTTTCAACAATAATATTTCCTATCTTTGAAAAAGAAAAAAAACCCTATAAGTTGAACATTAATTTATTCCATTTCTCATACTCTGTGTACATTTGATAGTAGGATACAAAATGTTTTCAATTGAAAATATATTAAAATAAAGTTTATATATATATATATATATTAATTTTATTAATAAACCTTTAAAATATTAATTAAATAATTGTTTTTCTTTTAATTACGACTTGCATCTTTAAAATACAAGTGGTCCTGTTTGTTTTTGCGTTTTAAAAGTGTTTTTAAAAAAAATTAAAATTTTTTTATTCAAATTAATATTTTTTTGATGTTTGTGCTGATATAAAAAATAATTTAAAAAAATAAAAAATATTATTTTGATACATTTCCATATAAAAAATATATTGAAAAACAACCACAACCATACTCCAAACATATCAAATGTCAAACATATGCATGCCTACTGTATCAATTAAAACAAAATTCATGAATTTAGTCGATATCCCGCACAAATAAAGAAAATTAATGATGCAGTCTGTGGATTAAATGCTTCAAACGTTGCTTTTATATATAAAAGAAACTGACGACCCAAATATCGGAGTGGTCATGCACCAAAAACTGAAGGACGGTTTGATTGCCATGTTTTTCCTGGAAAAGAAAAGATAAAAGCCAGCCAGCTGGTTGCCAAACAGCCTTAGCTATAGTACAGCAGTTAGCAAGGCCGGTGGATTCTCCGACACTGCTCATGATTATCTACATGCTGTCCATGGTCTGAATTTTATTGTTTTTTTTTTTCTATTAGGAGATACAATAAATTTACCCAAACGGTATTTCATAAAAAAAATATTTTTTTAATAGAAAAGAGTAATGTTTCTCTAAAAAATGGATTGGAGCTTGTTTGGTTGTTTTGAAATCTGTTGATTTTTATTTTTTATAGAGTGATTTTGGATGTGTTTTAGATTGGTAAGTGGTTATTCAAGATTTATATTGCATTTTAAAAGTATTTTTTAAAAAAATAATTTTAAAATTAAATTTTATGTGTCTAACAACTTTTATTCTATTTTTTCACAATCAATTAGCGACGTCTGTTTGGAAGTGTAATTGTAATTATTTTTTAAAATATTTTTCATGTTAAAATATATCAAAATAATTTTTTTTTATTTTTTAAAATTAACAAAAATAATCTAAAATATAAAAAAAGTTTTTAGAAATTAAAAAAGGGTTTGCACCGTTTCCAATAGGATTCTTAATCCTCCACCGCAAGTGACCTGACTCCCGATTTAAAAAAGAAAAAAGAATAAAAAAAATGGTTGAAAAAAGAGAGAGGCATGAGCCTAGGCTTACAGACACAAATGCACCTATGTTTTTTTTGTTTTTTTTGTTTTTTTGTTTTTTTAAGGTGAGGCGCGTGGGCTAGACAGTTTTTAGTGGGTGGAATTGAGAGGCACCAAAATCTCTGTTTTTAGATTAAATTCTATTTGTCCTTATTAGTGTCAGAAAAATCCACAACGAGTTTACTTAGTGGTTAAGAAAATTTATTTTCTTCCTTCGCTTTACTGTCATACGAACAGCAGTAAAGCTGTTTTTTCTTTTTAATTCATCTTCTTTTATTCTTTTATTTTTTTAAATCTCATCATTTATTTTCTTAAATTTATCTTTTAACTCTGTTGAGATTGACTTTGTATCGATGAAGATGATTATATTACATTAAAACAATTTTAACATAATTTAATTTTAAAATTAAACTAAATAAAAAATTAAGTTGAAATATTTTTCTTCTTGTTAGTTTTTTTCATTCAATTTTATCTTTATATTTTTTTAAAACTAAAGGTTAAGTTACCTTTAAAACAACTAGATCAACTGAATTATATTATAATAAATCTTATCAGTTCTAATTTTAAATTCAGGGTAAGTAAAAAGTTGAATAAGAGTTTTTTATGTCAGTTTTATTTTTTTAAAAATTTTTAAATTTTTTTTATTAAATAATTAAAATATCTTGAATGGGCAATAATTAGTCTTCCACCGCAAGTGACCTGTCTCCCAAATTAAAAAAAAAAAAAGAGTGGTTGAAAAAAAAACAGGCATGAGCCTAGAATTCCAGACACAAATGCACTATGTTTTTTTTTTTGAAGGTGAGGCGTGTGGAATTCAGAGGCACCAAAATCTCTGTTTTCAGTGGCTGTAATTTGTACATCCGAGAACTTTTGTAGGTTTTAATTTCATTCCCATTTAAAAACCTTTTTTGAAGGTTAGTTGTGCCACGGCAGCTGCGGCAACCATAAAAAGCAAACACTAAATTAAAGTGTTTGGTTAATATTAACCATATTTTTTTTCATATAAATCCCACAGTTCTGAGGTCGAACCTCACTTTATGAAAAGCAATTTTTATATGCTTCTCCTTCTTTTTTGCGTGGAGAGTGATCTCTTCACTGTTCACAAGTGAACAATGAATAGTTATTTTACTGTTCATTTGAACAGTAGTGGAGATTGTATTTACATTTTTGTTTGGATCGGATCCAGTTTAAAACTAAATGCATTGAACCGATTCCAATCCAGTAAAATAAAAAAAATAATTAAATTTTATTTTTTATTTTTAATTGTGTTTTATTCAAAAAACTGGTATTTCACATTATTTAATAACATTACATAAATTAGAAGGAGATCGCTTGATGACATAACATTTATAGAATTTGATCGCAATCTTAATTTTATTTTTGATGATATTTTACCTCATATTGTTGTGCGTTTACGAAACTAATAAAACTGCAGTCCTTGTCGTATGTATTTCATACGTGATGAAATTATAGATAGTTTAATGGAACAATAAAAAATGTTTTATATTAAGTATTATTTATTTCATGATGTAATAGCAGTAGTTAAATCAACAATATTTAAATTAAAAATCATCAATATTAATATATTTTTTTAAAAAATATTTTATAACCTTAATTTGAAAAGATTTCTTCACCAAACACATTAAACTATTTTTTGTTCAATCACGATTTTAATCAAACGTATATAAATATCAAACCAACCTTAATAAAAAATATCTTTTATAAAATATTTTTTTTTCAAATCACAACCACAATAATTATCATAATTTCAAACCCACTTAAATCAGAAAAATCCATAAACAACACCAAGAGTTTACTTAGCGGTTAAAAAAATATTTCCTTCGTTTCTTGAATTCACGTTACTTCTACATTAATACGAGATGACTTGCCCGCACGCTGCCGCGGGTTTATAAAACAAATGCACTTGATAGTATTATAATTGTGAACCAGCGCTAGATACGTAATAGAAATTAAAGGTATGATGGAGTAAATATTTCATGAAGGAAAAAAAAAGTTGTGTTGGTGATCAAAAACTTAGAGACTGAACAAAATAATTTGTAGCAATTTACAGTGTTTTGTGAGGAAAGATACAGTGCTTTCGCCACATGATTTAGCTTTTCAGTTAATAAAAAGCAAAAAAAAATACAAAGCTAAATTCTCTACCAACTTAATATTAAAAAAAACAACAAAGATAATTTTGGAAGGAAAAAAACCCATGAGAAAAAATGTTGCAGTAATTGACAATGTTTTGTGAGGAAAACTATAGCGTTTTTTCCAATAAAATAAACTAAAAAACTATTTAGAGAAATATTGTAACAATCCATAGTGTTTTGTGAGAAAAACTACGACGCTTTCTTCATATGATTTAGCTTTATTGTAATTATAATTCTTAACCAACTCAATATTAAAAAAAAAATCGACAAAGATAATTTTGGAAAAAATCATAAAAAAATCACATGGGAAAACACTGCAACAATTCACAGTGTTTTAAAGAAAAAAAATAACAAAGCTAAATTCTTAATCGGCTCAATATTAAAAAAAAATCAACCTAGATAATTTCAGAAAAAAAAAACAAACACCAAAAAAAGGGGAAAAAAATATGTTGGAAACACTGTAGCAATTCACAGTGTTTTGTGATGAAAGCTACAGTGCTTCCCCACATGATTTAGCCTTATTTGTAATGACTTGTAATTGTAATTCAAAAACAACTCAATATTAAAAAAATAAAACTGAAAAAGATAATTTGAAAAAAATTATAACAAAAAAAACTATGCGGAGAGACACTGTAGCAATCCACAATGTTTTATGAGCAAAGCTATAATACTTTCCCCACATGATTAAGCTTTATTACAAAGTTAAATTTTAATCAACTCAATATTTTAAAAAATAAAATCAACGAAAATGATTTTGGAAAAAAATATTACAAAAAAAGAAAACACAAAAGAAACTGGAAAAAAACTATGTGAAGAAAAATTGTATCAATCCATAGTGTTTTTTGAGGAAAAATTTGTATTTACTTGTAATTACAATTCTTAACCAGCTTAATATTTAAAAAATAAAATTGACAAAGATAATTTTAGGAAAAAACATAACGAAAACAGAAAAAAACCATGTGGGAAAAAACACTGTAGCAACCAACAGTAATTTTCGAGGAAAGTTAAAGTGCTTTCCTCACATATTGTAACTGTAATTTTTAACCAGCTCAATATTAAAAAATAAAATAAAAAAAAGATAATTTCAGAGAAAACCATAAAAAAAACCATGCGGAGAAACACTGTAGCAATAAACAATGTTTTAAAGAAAAAAATTATAAAACTAAATTCTCAATCAGCTTCATATTAGAAAAAATCAAAAAATATAATTTTGAAAAATAAAGAAATAAAATAGAAAAACTATGTGGAAAAACATCGCAGCAATCCACAGTATTTTCAAGAAAAAAAATTACAAAGCAAAAATTTTAACCAGATCAATATTTAAAAAGTAAAATCAACAAAAATAATTTTGGAAAAAACAAAAGAAAAAATAAATGAAAAAAAAAAATTAGGAAAGTTGAAAAAACAAAAGTAATTTTGAAAAAAAAAATTTGAAAAAAAAATAAAAAAAAAGTGGAGAAGAATCACTGTGGATTACTATTGTAATCCACAGTGAAATGTGTGTGAGGAAATAGTGATTCCCCCACATCATTTAGAGTATGTTGTAACAATCATGTACCTTTATTGTCATACGAACAGCAGTAAAGCTATTTTTTTTTTTTAACTCATCTTCTTTTTATTTTTTAAATCTCATCATTTATCTTCTCAAATTTATCTTTGAATTATCTTTTAACTGTAATGTAGATTGACTTTGTATCGACAAAATTAACTTGAATGGACTACATTAAAATAATTTCTAACTAGTTTAATTTTAATTTTGGGCTAAATAAAAAATTAAGTTGAGAGTTTTTTTCTGTTAATTTTTTTTTTTTCAATTTTATTCTCAGATTTTTTTAAAACAAAAAGTTAGATTACCTTTAAAATAATTAGATCAACTGGATCATGTTAGGATAAATCCCACAAATTTTAATTTTAAACTCAGGCCAAGTAAAAAGTTGAGTCAAAAGTTTTTTATATTAATCTCATATTTTTTTAAAATTTTATCATTAATTTTTTTTATTAGACAATTAAAATGTTTTTGGACTCAAAATTGGATTATATTAAAATAATTTTTTTATCGTTTAATTTTAAATTTAAAATAAATAAAAAATTAAATTAAAAAATTTTAAGATTGATTCATTGAGATAAGAGTGAATGAAATCAATAAAGTTCCGATCTTAACTTTGACATCACAGCAAGAAAACAGCTGCCAGCTGTCTTTACATTGCAAGTTGTTCCTTGGGAAAGACAACGTCTGACCCCAGACATTGATTTTTTCTGGTAAGGAAAAACTAATCTGGGCAGTGTTTATTTTTATATTTTAAAATATTTTTCTAAAAAATTAAATATTTTTATACTTTAAATTATTTTTTTAAATTTTTTTAGATTTTTTTAATCTACTAATATCACAAATAATTTTAAAAAATAAAATTTTTTTTATTTTAATATATTTTCAAGCAAAAAATATTTTAAAAAATAATCAATATTTCATTATCAAACACTCAAAACTACTGGTTAGTGCTAGGTAAATATTTTTTAAAATATATTAAAATAATATTTTATAAAAAAAATTATTTTTAATATTAATATATTAAAACAATTTAAACACATTTAAAAAAATTTATTTAAAATAAAAAATACTTTTAAAATATAAAAACAAATAAATTCGGTAAACAACTTCATTTGCTTTGTTTCACTTTTCCCTGGCTAATAATTTAAACAAGAACAAATTATATCTTAATTTAACCATTTTTTTCCTTACAAAAAATGGCTTAAAATTATTTTCATTACTTCAAATATGAATCATTTCGTCACCAAATTAGTGTATGATTAGAATCATTTTAAAATCAATAATTATTTTTTATAAGAAAATCAAATCAATAATTTTAAAATCAATTATAAGATGTGATAAATCAGGTTATTTTAAATATTTGAGATAAGAATAATCCGAAAACTCCACCACAAGGCACTAATTGGTCCATATTTCAGGGTCAAGCTCATTGGCATCATATTTTTAGCCTATTGAGTTGGATTTGAGGCATTATCTAAGTTATAGATTAAAAGAATTAATTTGATTTGATTTGAATTATTTAAAAATATTTTTTAAAAGATCAAAATAATATCCAAATATTTCTTTTCAAAATAAAATCAAAAGGTTTTTAATGAGATCATTTATCAACATAAATTTTTAACTTTGATAATTTTCCCCGACGCCGACTGTTTATGCCGACGCCTACTGTTTATGCCGACGCCTACTTCTTACGGCACCACAAGCATGCCAGGCGCGCAGGTGATTGGCTCTTTTCAATGTTATCTTCAGACAAGTTGCCTAACTACAGCCAAGACGGCAGGGGGACAGTACAATATATAAGCTTTTCAGCGCGCCAGAGTTTCGAGTTTCTACGCACGCACATGTCTGGGATGGCGGTTTAAATGATGCTCGGTAAAAAAAAATTATTTTTTATATTGTTTTAATATATTGATGATAAAAATAAATTTTAAAAAATAAAAAAATTATTTTAATATATTTTTAAATAAAAAATATTTTAAAAAATAATCGTTATAAAATTTCTAAACACTTAGGTTGAAGCTGTTTTACATGATAAAAAAAGTAATTTAAGCCTGGAAAGAGGCGTCAAACACAAGTCATTTGATTCGTGTAGCAATGTCTGATCTAAGGTTCTTGAGTCCAGTATCAAGACCCAAATCTATGGGGTTCGGCGTCCGGACTCGTATCTTTTAGGTTCGATGTTAAGATCTAAGGCTCTTGGATCCGACGTCTGGACCCCAGGCTAATAGGTCATTTGTTTAAACCCAAGGCTCTTGGATCAGGTGTCTGGATCCAAGGTTAATGGGTATGGCGTCAGGATCTAAAGCTAATGAGTCATGCGTTCCTATAATTATATTAATTATAATAATTATTTTTATTATAATTAATATAATATTTAATAAATTTGAAAAAGTATTATTAATACTAAAAAACCATCATAAATTTGATTTGAAGGATAAAATTTAAAATTATTATTACATCATTAATAAATTTTTAAAAAAATATTATTAATATAAAAAAAACCATAAATTATTTTTTAAAAAGATTAAAAAATATAAAAACTTGAGTCAGATAAATTAAATATTATCAATAGATTTCTTAGGTCCAATATCATAGTTAAACTCAAAGCTCTTAGACGAGAAATTATAGCTACATCCAATTCTCCTGAGCCTGGATGCAGCATTCGATATAAGGTTGTTGGATCTTCGTTTTCATACACACCCAACGTTATTAAATTTTAGATTTTTAAAATATTTTTTTATATAAAAAAAATTAGTTTATAGCGTAGTCAGACCACCTAACTACTATATGATATAGAAGTCATCACCAGTATTGAAAAGCATGGGATCGCATGATCTCCACACAACAGTTAACCAAACAAGGATGACAGCCCAAAAGTCACCACCATTACCCGTAGCTCAAACGAAGCCTGATTATTATGGTGGGATATCTCAACTCAACTTGCATAAATATGTAAGTATAGATTAAACACAACATGCTGATGTTTATCATCCTCACAATATATGGCATTATGTGCTTGATTAAACCATGGAAAATCTAAATTTAGTTCTTTAACTTGTTGGTGGATACAAATAAAATGGACCTAAAAAATCTCTCAAAAATATACAAAAAAAATCCTTCAAAATATACATAACAAGAATACCCAATGGGCCTGCGCTTAGTATCCCGAGCCGAAATACAGCAGGTAGCCCAATGAAAGAGAGCTCGGGCGTGGGCATGACATAATTAGCACCCCCGTGGGCTTGGGCTTCTATGCCCGAGCCTAATGTGCTCAGGCTTGGGTCTAGCAGCATGCCATAACTTATTTCTCACCTCTAATAGGCCCGCGCCTAACACCCCTCGAGTATTTTTCCAGGACCCTATGTGAATCCTTTAATATTTTATATTGATCCAATACGTATTATTCTGAGTAAAATATAATTTAAAATATCACAAGGTAAAATTACACTCCAACCCTTCCTCACCACAAAATGATAAGATTTATGAGTTATAAATACACCATGAATCTTTAAAGTCAAATATATCATTGCATTTTCTCTCTTAACAAAGTTACTAACTTTATTATCGGAGAGTCTCCACGTTTATTAAAAAGGATCTTTTGTAGATACCAACTACCGGTCAGCTGACTTACCAGGCATCATCCATTATAGAGAATTGATTAGATTGCTTGAATTAAAAAATTAACCAATTATCTAATATATTAGCTTTATTAATAAACATCTTGAATTTTGAGCCCCATCACTTGTATATTGAGTTCGTTTTTCTTATATATACTTTGCATATAATTTACATATTTTAAGTTTTAGAAAAAAACATATTCTTGGAAAAAAAATTGATAAGAGAATCAAGGGAGAAATGTCTAAAACAATTCGGATATATCACTTGATGAATATTTTTGTATTGAGAATTGGATGGCATATTACCAAATATACTAAATCGCTCATTAAAACACTATAGCAATGTACAATCTTGCCAAAAATAAATTCATTTCGGTCATTTAATTTATTTTCAATTATATCTTTTTATTTTTAATTTGTTAAATATTGTTAAGAGAAGAAAAATTTAATGAAAGGGATCCATTTTTTAAAATAAGGAGAAAACTCATGACGAATATATAATTAAAGGAATAAGTTCTTTTTAATCCTCATATTTGTTTTCTTACTTTTATGGTCCCTATAAGTTTTCTAATTTCAAATTTGATCTAAAAGTTTATTTTATTTACATTTTAGTCATTGTAAGTGAAATAGGAGAGATGAAGTCATTAAATTTTAATTGAAGAGAGGTAAAATCATTGGTTGATATCAATTTCAGTCATAAAAATCATTGATTTTAATGTTAATAAGTTTCATTTGATAAGAGAGTTTAATAGTAATTGTTTTAAATCTTAATTTTACCTAGAAAAATAGATGACGGTCAAAAAAGAAATTTTTTTATTGATTTGATCTTTTGTTAATAAATCATTAAAGTTATAAAAGGATTTAGTAGATATTTTATTTATTAGATGTTTTTAGTTAAAAATAAATTTTAATCCAAACAAAAACGAAACCTGGGGGCCAGTTTCTAGAAAACTAGACTCATATACCACAGTAGGCCGCCTGTAGCCTGCTTCTTCTTTTTTCAATACACAATATGGTTATGGTTAAAACTTAAAAATAAATTGGGCGTAAATAAATAATAAATGTTTATGTGGCTGAGTAGTTAAGGAGAAGGGCTGAAAAACTATTGAACTTTGGTCGTCCAGGTTCCCATCTTGCTTTTTTCATGGTTCATTCTTTTGTTTTGTTTTGTTTTTTTTTTTTACTTTTAAATTTATTTTTTTCTATTTGATTTATTTTTTAACCTTTTATAGGGTTTTCAATTTTTTATCTTTTATTTTTTTTAAAAAATTAAATTTTCTTTTGATGATTCAAGGAAATTTTTCATTACAAAAATGATATATAAGAAAATATAATTATATAAGAAAGAAAAAACAAATTTTATTGCATTAGATATTCAAATTGATAATCAAGATTATTTTTGGTTTTCTTCAAAGAAAAAGAAAACAAAACACACAACCTAATATATATATATATTAGGGTGGTGTAATAGCTTGTTCTGATGGTGAATTTTTTCTGCATTAGAATTTCACTAGACTAAGAGCATCCCTTGTCATCCACAAGAGATGCGAAATGTGATTTGCACTCCCATGCATAAGAGACCCAGGCCCTTGGAACACAGAGAAAGGAGTTCCTACTAGTGGAGAAAGATGCAGTCATACACGCTCAAAAGTAGCCATTCCCTTTTTGAAAGTCTCATTCCTTTGTGTGAATAACCACTTCCATTCAATAATGACCAGAAAGATCTTTGAATTTCCGAGGCTTTAGCAGCTTCTGTATTCATTTCCTTACTCTGGCACAAGGAATTGAAGGATATGCATATGTTCTGTCGGGGAGAAAGCACGACCTCACAGAGTATTCCATGGAGTAGAGCAGTGCCAAATATGCTTTGACCAATTGAATTTCCGAGGCTTTAGCAGCTTCTGTATTCATTTCCTTACTCTGGCACAAGGAATTGAAGGATATGCATATGTTCTGTCGGATAGAAAGCACGACCTCACAGAGTATTCCCTGGAGTAGAGCAGTGCCAAATATGCTTTGACCAATTGAATTTCCGAGGCTTTAGCAGCTTCTGTATTCATTTCCTTACTCTGGCACAAGGAATTGAAGGATATGCATATGTTCTGTCGGAGAGAAAGCACAACCTCACAGATAATGGTGTAGCTGCATGTCTTCAAACCTGTAATAAAGGTGCCAGCAGATGATGCATATTTAACATCTCAAACCCACCAAGAGAATGAAACTTGAACTTGATGGAGGGTCCCCTGACTCCAGAAGTACAACATCTACAAATCTGTTTTATCAATAATATCCATTCATCTTGGAACAGAACGGAGGGCTGGCATATGTATCTGCCGCTTATAACATCTTGGTCCATGTAGATTCTACATCATTCGACTTGTTGTTTCCATTGATTGACCAAAACCAAAGAGAAACCTGAGAAACATTACCCACAGGGAGGCACCTATACCATTCTCCAAATAATACGTGAGAGGAATTCTTTTCAAGGAAGAAACATGCTTTTATTTTCTGGGAGGCCTAAGGATAACCATTCAAAATCAAATCAAGCATAGTCTAACTTATACTTTAATTCAAAAGACCCAGGCATGCTCAAGTCTACAGCAATTAAAATCAACTTTTACACAGTTCAAAAATAGGAGACAATCGCAGGATCCAAAGCAATTCAATTACTGCAGTTACGCAATAACACATGTGAATTTTACGCTGTAGAGAGACAAATAACAAGTTTGTAATACAAAATTATTCCCATTTCTAAGCATGTTAACACAAAAACCCTAATTATCAAGCATCATTAATTATTTAATTAAGCTACTAACAACCAATTGATCACATGAATTTACTAATAAAGTAATAAAAAATAGCAGAAATGATTGATTTTTTTGTTTACCTCATGGACATGAGAATGCGAAATTTCCTCTTGTGGTTGAGTTTGAGATTTTGCCCGCGCTCTCTATTTATCAAGACGAAGCTTCGTTCTCCTGAGAATAGATTCAATAAAATTTCGCCTTCTTCTACGAGAAAACGACTCCTCAGAGGAAGAGGAAGAGGAAGAGGAAGAGGAAGAGGAAGCGGAATCATTGAAAGCGGAATGCAGATCTTGAGGTATCAACGATAATCGTCTTCAACGAAAACGGCAACGATCCTCGGTGGGGTCGGAGGAGTCTCCAACAGAAAAGATGGAGAAGAAGAAGCAACAATCTTTATTGATGGAGTAGCGAAATTTGAAGAAGAACTAAAAATATTGAAATCTAAAAGTCAGTTGCGAGGAATCATGCGGTAACAGTGTTCGACAGAAACGACGAGGATCCTAGGTGGAGACGGAGGAGTCTCTAACAAGAAAAAGGGAGAAGAAACAGTGGTGATGGTCGTCATCGGAATTAAATTTGCGGTTGCGATTTTGACTTCCAAAACTCCGATGTTGGATGCGATCGAAAAAATTGGAAACCCTAATCAAGAGAGAGATTACGTGAATGCTAGGCTGGAGGGATTTTTGAAAATCAGAGAGAGGAGAAGTGTAGCGTTGCTTTGCCGCGTTAAGATTATTGAGTAAAGCCAAACACGACCTTGCAAGCCTTTTATTTATTTGGGCCCAATCGGTTTTGTGCTTTGATACTGGGCCTAAGCCCAATAAATTGTATTTAAATTTGGTTCTATTTATTTATCTTGCTTTTTGCAAAATTAGTAATTACAATCCTTTTATATATAATAGATCAAGTGACTCACTATTAATTGTGTGTGTGTGTATCATTCTTAGAAACATTATATTATAACTCAAAACTAAAATCACAATAAAATATAAGAATTATTTTATTTTAAAAAAGAAACATATACAAAGGAATCCAACAAATTAATTTAAATTTGATGAGAAGACTAATATTCCAATTTTGGTTAAAAATCTCAATTTTAGAAGATATTAGATTAGAACTAAGTTCATGATCCTTGCCTGTTTAGCTAAACAAGTTCTAGGTACAGTCATTATTTTATAGAATGATTAAATAAATTTTAAAAAATAAAAAAAAATTATTTTGATGTATTTTCAAGCAAAAAACGCTTTAAAAAATAACATTTAACACACTCTTAAACAAGCCCTGAATTGTCAAAGTATGGATTTTTCTTAGGTTTTTTTAGAATCTTTATGTTGGAACGTTGGAGCAAAATATTTTGATGCAAATGAAAGTATCATTAAAGTTTCTTAGAGTGTTTGTTTGAGATTATAATATATGTTTTTCATTTAAAAATCTGCACCATTTAAAAAGCTATTTTGAAAATATTCTCAAAAAATTCCTTTAAGTGAATATATATGCTTCTCAGAATAGCTTTTCATTTAAAAATTACATTAAAATTAAATTTTTTTCGGATTTATTTTTATTTTTGATATTAGCATATCTAAATCATCAAAAAGTACAAAAAAATCAATTTAGTATCTTTTTAAGCCAAAAACACTTTTGAAAAGTATAAAAAAAGAACAAAAATAGAAGCACTTTTAAACACATTTGAAATTCTGTCTTACCCATAGATAAACCATCTACTTTTCAATTTAAGAGAAAGACTATGTTATAATAATAAATTTTAATGAATGACATGTATTATCTTCTTACTTTCTTCACTAGAAAAAAAAGTATTCTTGCTCCCATATTCCATCAAAGAATTAGAATCTATAGGTGTGATGTTTCATCTCCATACCCAAACTTTGATTGGTCAACACACACTAGAGTATTATAAACATATTATTTTAGTTTTTTAATTTTATTAAAATTATATTTTATCAACATCTTGAACTTTTAGTCACTGATAGCCATATATATCCATTGCCTTTAACTGCTTCCAGGAATTTAGTAGCAAAACCTTAGACTTGATAGAGAATTCCCATGGTACAAAGCAATTCCAAATATATTTTATCAACAAACTCTTTCCACCTTGGAAGTGGAGTGTGCATAGATAAACTCATTTATATATTTTGTTTGCTAGAAGTTAGAGCACTTGTGAGGTCAAGTGGCCATTATTATAAGAAACTATAACCATGTCATTTAGCTGGCCATCCTAATCTAGGATCCAGAGAACTTTTTGTGGGACATGGAACATTATTTTAGTGTGGCCAAGATCAATGTAGATGATTAAGTTGACATCATAATGATATACTTAACAAGTGATGCAAATTTGTGGTGGCAAACAATAACCAAAAAGGACCTCAAACGCTAGACGCCCCAAAATCAAAACATAGGAGAATCTGAAATGTGAATTGAAGTAACAATTTTTGCCCAACAACACGTCCTGAATTACAAAGGAAGACTTGAAAAGGTTGAGGCATGAAGGGTTTGTAAAGGATTATGTAAAGAGATTTAGTTCCTTAATTCTGGATATTGACAACATGTTAGAGGAAGACATGTTTAATTTTCTATCTGGACTTTAGCCATGTGTATAGATGGAGTTGAGGAGGCATAATGTATTAGATTTGTCGTCTGTCATTGTTGCTGCCGATGGATTGGCAAATTTCAATGTAATGACCAACGATGAGAATGTTAGGGAGCCTAAGGTAAGGGTGAGATGAAAAAGAAAAAGAGATTTGGTAGGGGAGAACTTAAATTGGCTATTGGTGAAGGAAAATCAAATACGAGGGCTAAAATTAAAAGTTCGAATTCAAATTTACGTTAATTTATTTATGATGGTAATCACTTTACTAGAGTCTGCACTTTAAAAATTGATAGTTTGGGTGATAAATTTAGAAGCCGAGTCAGTGGGTTTGGTTGAGGAGCCAAAATCATCGACGAGGATGATTTGGTACGCTATCTTAGAGAGGAGACAACATTGGTGGCTATTTTGTGCATTGTAACAACGAATGATTCATGATGATGGAAGCAGAATGGTATATGCCTTTGTTAGGTTAGCATGTTAGGATTTTTTTGTGGCCAAAACATGTGATGAAAGTTGGACAGTAGGGCTGTTGCGTCAATGAAATTTTATGGACAATGAGGAACTATCTTTGGTACAACAATAGAGTATGGAAGAGCATGTCAGACAAATTTAATGAGGAACTATCTTTAACGCAAGACATTGTTGATCATTGAAATTTTGTTGTCTCATTCGGTATTGCAAGTTTAATATATGAGGTTTGAGGAGTTGTTTGAATTTATGAGTGTTCATCACGACTGCTTAAAACTTTATGTGGCTATGTTTATTAAGAAAACAATTGGGTCTTTAAGGATGCTGCGAGAGTGTCCAACTTTATAAACACAGGCTAGCATGTTGACGAATTAACATGTGACATGCTAAGGTAATGAGGATAACTTGTGCGTGTGACTTGTGGGAGTTGTATATGAAATTTAAAATACATGACAGCTTGTGACGATGTGAAATTGCAACTTCGTTGGTGTGTAGATGAGATTGATAAGATTAATCTCAATAGCTCTGGGTGGGACTGAAAGTTTATTTGACTTTGTTGCGAAACAAATAGGACCCTAAAGAAGATGTTAGTCACAACTTGGTCCGAAAATGGGTTGACGATGGGAAGGTCAACTTGGCATCGTAAAATCGATGGGCAATATTCTGGATGTGAATGTGGGTAGAACTAAGAGGTTGTGTATGTATGACCTTGAATTGTGATAGTGGATAGATTTGTATAAAGGTTCTTTAGGTCTAGTTCGTTGAGGACGTTGACTTCTTTTGGCGGGGGAGGTTTGTAATGAGGTTAAATTCATCAGGGGCACGCTGATGAAAATAGTGCTGGAACGACATAGTTGGACAATGTCAAAATCGACAGCACTGATGAGATCAATAACATTTATAAAATCAAAAGCGTCGACTGAATCGACAACAAGGGCTGGCGAGAAGTTTGGATGATGGACAATCTAAGACTTAACAAAAACACTACTAACATGAATGACATCATGCATCAGCAGTGGCAGCGTGCATGAGCATTAACAGATTCAAAAGTAGTGGATGTTTAGCGATTTGACAACATTGGCTTATTGACACAATAAGCTGACAAGAGTGGGGACTTGGACAATGGACAATCCAATACATGTCGAGGCTATATAGGACTAGCAAAAATGGTGTTAACAATTCAATAGTTGGTTTGTGGGAGGCAAGTCAAGAGAGTTACTGCAGTTTGGGATAGTTAATGGTAGTTTCCAGTAGTTTCTTGTATGAGGAGATATGACCAGAATAGAAGGACGTATGTCTTGAATTGTGCTAGAACTTACAAATAATTTCCTATTGTAACTTCCACTATGTTTTGTAATATGTAGGCTGTAAATATTATTGTGTAACATGCAATGCATTATAGGCAATGCAAGTTCTGGAGGGCATAACATATGTGCATTTCACACACGTAAACATACTTGTGTATATTCTTTTGAGTTAATAAAAAGTTGGGATTGGTTCTTATAATAACTTATGTGCCTGTTTCTCTTCATACTCATTTGTGTAGTTTGCTTGTTTACAACATTGAAAGAGTGTGGGTGACCCTGTGACATTAGGGTTTATGGGACAAATTAGTTATAGGCAAATACGAGTGAATCAGTGAGTAAAAGGGCTGAGTCTAGCAGGATTAGAATGCTGCATACGAGCTGAAAAATTTGATGAGAAAATTGACCATATGACAATTGTTTGTAATAGGGTTAAATTCGTGAGGGGTACGCTGACGAAAACAATGCTATAACAAGTGGTTAGCGACGACTCGACGACGATGAGGGTTTTTCCTCCTCCCTTTCGTTTTTCTCTCATGTGCATGGCCTTTCATGTCAAATATTTTCATCATTTGAGATTGACTTATTGGGTCTTGCGTTTCGTGATTTGTTTTGATTTTTTTTTTGTGAAGTTATTCTTATCTTATATCTCAGGTCACAGTTTATTAAAATTAAGTTGAGTTGGCTAAAGGTTTTTTTTTTAATTTAATCATCCAATATTTTTTCTCCCTTTCAGGGGGATTTTTTTAACTTTTTGAGAGTAATACGAGTTGTCTGAAATTTTTACTACCTTTATTATAATATTTTTTTTTAATTAGATTAAATTAACTTATTTTATTTTTTAATATTAAATTAGTTTGAATAGAATGTTAAAAAAACAATGGGACAATATTAACCTCCCGACAGAGTGAGAAGGTTAACAAAATCATTTTAGGTTTTAGCAATCTCGACCATCTTTATAATAAATTGGTTTAAAAAATATGTATATAATTGCTTAATTTTTCTTTTATAGTTTTGGGAATTATACAATATAATTGGAATAATAATAGTAAAATTATTTTTTTAAAGAAAAACACTTTGTTGATAGTAATCACACAAATAAAACTCCAAAAAAATAATATTAGTTTATCAAGAAAATCTCATAATTTTCCTATTTACTCTTTGATGCTCATATAAGTTGTGAAATTGCCCAAAAAAAAAGAAAAGAAAAAGGAAAACAATGTCTAGGAATATCTTGTCCACCAACCGTTCAAGGAAAAACAATTGATGTATCTGAAAAAAAATTATTGTTTCTATAAATTTTTTTTATTTGTACAGCATTACTGGTGAAAAAAAAGAAGAAAAAATCAGTTGATAAAAAAATTAAAAAGATTCGAAATATGGATTTGCTTGTTCCACGCTACAAAGCCGTTTCCACAAAAAGATAAATCCTGTTTTGTTACTCCCATCTCTCTCTTCCGCAGTTCCTCACCCCTTCTCTCTGTGATGGCATTAGCTGCTTCAGCTCTTATGCCTCTCAATCGTAAGTTTTCTTTCTCTCATACTCAACCATTTCTTTTTTCCTCATTTCCCAGTTCAGTGCTTTCTCTGCAAATCCTTACACTCACTAAAGTTGTTAAATTTTATGCCTGCAAAGGGATTCCAAATGCAAATAGATGGAACAAGGTATCATTTCGAACTTCACATAGCATCAATTTCTCTTTATTATTTGAAAAGGGAGGAATTGGATTTCGAAATGGAATTGTTGCTGCCGCTGCCGCTGCTTCTCCTAGTCCAGTCAATGAAGATGTATCTCAAAAAGAAACTCCCCAGAGAATTTATACATGGCCTGATAATAAGGTCAAAGTCTCAATCCTTTTATCATTTTTTTTTCGATTTGCAAATTTAATTAGTATTTTTTCCCTATTTCTTAATGTTTGGTCATTGGGTATGCGAATCTGTGAAGTTTAAATCTCTTGACTTTTCCTTAGTGGTGAAAAGATCTTCTCCATTTTGTAAAGTTTGTTGCTTTTTTAACATACTGGCCGTGCCAATGGTGTTGTTTCTCATGGGTTTATTTGCATTTGATTGTTTGTGCAGTAGAATTGTGTAATCTTGTTGATTTGATTTTTGTTAAATTTAAGCGAGAGGGTCTTCAAAGTTTTTTATATTAGTTCTTTAGTTCTACTTGCGCTAAAGTGGAGTTCGTCTAAAGTCAAGGCTTGAATTCTGTTATCCTTACTGTAATTTCAGCATATTTTTCTTTTTGTGAACAAAAAATGCATTTTTCTCTCTTATATATGTTTTTTTGTTTCTCAATCGTAAAATCAATTCAATGTCTTAATATAAAGTCACGAGCTTTGATGGAATGGAACTCGCAAATTTAGTAGGTATGATAATATCTTTTTTATTCGAGTATGACAATGCTTCCACACGCACATATGCTTGGATGATGTGTAAACAGTATGTGGCCTATTGTCTTTTTGCAAATTGGAAACTATCTTACAAGTTTTAGTTTTGAGAGATGATACGTTTTAAATAACAGATTGTGGTTTTGGTTACAGAAGCCAAAGGTGTGTATACTAGGTGGTGGATTTGGAGGCTTATATACTGCTTTAAGACTAGAGTCACTTATTTGGGCTGACGACAAGAAGCCTCAGGTAAGATTTTATTAATATAGCTTTAATGTGCACACACAAGCATGCTTTTTTTTTTTATCATTTAAATAATTCTGATTTTTTCATTGCTGCAATGATATCTGACTATAATTTACAGTAGAGAAGGGAGAAGTTAAGAACATAAAGTATATTCATAACTCGGTGCTATTATTAACAGCTTTGATGTTTGTAAATTCTGGGCCTAGGTTCTTCTTGTCGACCAGTCTGAACGTTTTGTTTTCAAACCAATGTTGTATGAGCTTCTATCTGGAGGTATGTTGTTCATTGTGTATTGCTAGTGACAATTCCTTATAAATGTCATTATCAAAGTGAATGGGTGATTACATCTAATGCAGAGGTGGATGCATGGGAAATTGCTCCCCGATTCTCAGAATTGCTTGCAAACACTGGCATACAGTTTTTCCAAGATAGAGTAAAGATGTTACATCCTGCTGATCACTTGGGCATGAATGGGTCAACAGGATCTTGTTCTGGAGGAACCGTGGTGCTTGAAAGCGGCCTTCTTATTGAATATGACTGGTACTGCTTCATTCATCCTCTCTGCCATATTTTTGTGTATATTCAAGCTTCCTTTTTATTATTAAAAAAAAAACTCAAGAAAATGGGCTCTTTCTCTGCTCTGATATTGTGGAGAAACTTATTTGATCTAGAAATAATTGTAGAAGAAAAAAGGATCAGCAATAATGTGCTAATGTTCTTATACACACTAACAAATATGAAATGTAATGTCCATTGGCACCTTGGGAGCTTTGTTGACATTATATGGTGCTGTTGATCAGTTTCGAAGTAAATTGACTCTTGCTTACGTTTTAAGCAAATCTCAAATTCCTTGCTGATTTTACTTTCTTTTGTCCTGGGCAGCCAGGTTGGTTCTTTCTTTGGGGGCTGGAGCTAAACTTGATACTGTACCAGGTGCTGCAGAATTTGCATTTCCATTCTCCACTCTTGAGGATGCCTGTGTAAGAGTTTGGCTGTTTGACTTCATGCATTGGACAATAGGGAGGACATTTGTATTCACTGCCTTTACTTGTTGGTATCTTTGCAGAAGGTTGACAATAAGTTGAAAGAATTAGAGAGAAGGAAGTTTGGCAAGGACTCTCTGATTCGTGTGGCTGTTGTCGGCTGTGGTTACTCTGGAGTTGAGTTGGCTGCTACAGTATCAGAGAGACTACAAGATAGAGGTTTAGTACAAGCCATTAATGTGAACACTACTATCTTGCCAACTGCCCCTCCTGGCAATAGGGAAGCTGCACTTAAAGTAAGATATCTAGATTTTGGATCAGGAAAACATGTTTTTTTTTTAAAAAAAAAATCTTACTGGTGCAGTATTTAGTTACACTTTTACATGCTCAAAGGGACATGAATTAGTGATACCTCCTTGACTACTCTCTCTTAATTTCAGATATATTTATTTTGTTTTTAATTGATAGGTAGAGATCAATAACTTTAATTCCAAATAAAAAAAAGTGCTGAGAAAATTTTCATTTTCTTGAAATGCTGTTAAAGGCAGCTGAGTTCATTTTCATTATTCATGTCCTTGATTGTTCCAATCTATTTGCTTTAGGAATCTGGAGTTTTTATCATTCTCACTGGTGCTCTCATTTTTTCCTTGATTAAATTATAAGTTTACCTGCAATCAGCACTCTGAAATTTACGTAGCTTTTGCTATTGGAACTAGGTTCTTTCATCCAGGAAAGTCCAGCTTCTATTGGGTTATTTTGTACGCTGTATCAGGAAAGAGAGTGACTTGGAAGGTTCTGCAATGCCAACAGATGCTGGGGCATTTCCGAAATCACTAGCAGAACATGGTTCTGAGAAATATATTTTGGAACTTCAACCTGCTGAAAGGGGATTACAGAGTCAGATTCTCGAAGCAGATCTAGTGTTATGGACTGTTGGGTCTAAACCCCCACTTCCTCAATTGGAACCCTATGATAAGACCCACGAGCTTCCTCTAAATGGCCGGGGACAAGCAGAGACAGATGAAACACTCCGTGTCAAGGGCCATCCACGTATATTTGCACTTGGTGACTCTTCTGCTCTTAGGGACATGAATGGAAGGATTCTTCCAGCAACTGCTCAGGTATTGTATTATTTCAATTTCTTTGATGTGGGAAGAAAATGCTCTCTTTTCCATTTTTCAATATGAACATTTCCACACCACCGACCCCCATTCACTGACTCCTGCTGCACCTCTCAGGTTGCTTTCCAGCAGGCAGATTTTACTGGTTGGAATTTGTGGGCAGCGATTAATGACCGGCCTTTGTTGCCATTTAGGTTCTGTGATCATAGTCTGTCTTCAACTAGCTTGCTTACAGAAATATTATTTACATGAAGTTGCATCATTTGTATTTGATTGCCAGGTTTCAGAATCTAGGTGAAATGATGACTCTGGGAAGAAATGATGCTGCTCTTTCACCGAGTTTCATTGAAGGACTAACCTTAGAGGGTCCTGTTGGCCACGCTGGTAATAATCTATTTCAATGCTGTGGAACATCTCTGGTCTCCTTTGTTTCTATCCTAATTTATAGCCACAAATTTCCCATTGTTGCAGCGAGGAAAATAGCCTATTTGATTAGATTACCAACAGATGAGCACCGGCTTAAAGTGGGAATTAGCTGGCTTACAAAGTCAGCTGTAGATTCAGTTGCATCAATACAAAGCACCCTTAGTAAGGTTCTCTCAGGCTCGTAGACTCTTTCACATCATTTACGAAAGCAAGCTTGAAAAGCCTCATGGTTTTTTACTTATCCCATACATTACTCAATGCGAGGATATCCTTGCAACAATGAGCTTAATTTGCATCCTTGTTTTTTGTTTCAAATTATGAGGAGAATGAAGTGTTGACGATGATCAAATTAGACTTGAAAAGCGAAGGAAGCCATTAAAATGCCAGCACACTATTCCCTTTCAGTCCTTGGTATTGTTGTTATTGCATGATTTTGGTATATATTCACCCAGCCAAATGGAGTTCATACCTCATTCTTCTCTTCCCCTCCATTTTTGTTCATCCATCCTTTTCCCTTTTCATCCAAACATATCGTGTTGTTTGCATACCCTCTTCTTTCTCACCATCCCCTGTCCTTCCTAGTTCCTATATCTAGATTTGTTTTAATACATGAAAATCTGAATGGTGGGTTTCATTAACAAGATCTTTACTTCCATTTAATGATCCAAAACAAGTGGAAGTAAGGAATCATTGTTAAACTGATGCAATTTTAAGACTCTTCTTAATGGAGCAAATTACAAGTCACTCAATGCCAAAAATATCAGTCGAAAACGCATAAAGGTAACCACATGGAATCGTTCTTGTGCTTTAGACTTCCATTTTGTTGTGGCTTCTGCCGATGCTTGTTTGGGAACAATCGGATATTACAGATGTCTAGTTAAGTTGTGAGCGGCAATCATGGCCCGAACCTCATTTTGATTTCCAAAATGTTGCAAAAAGGCTTTGTATCAAAGGCCTGGCCTCCTAGGCTTAAAATCAAGCTCAAATTATATTGATGCTGTCACATAAATCAAGCAATAGTAGCAGTGGAATAATGAACATTTATGGAAATAAATTAAGCAATAAATTGTCATAAACATTTGCACGTAATGAGCTGTTTACACTCGAAATATTTTATTTCCTTATGTCATACTTTCATATAGTTATGGAATAATGAACATTTGTGGAAATAAAAACGACATAGAACACAGTGGGTCTGACGATTGAGACTGAAAGCTATATTTTGCCACCGTGCATTCATGCGATTGAAATAAAAAGTAGGTCCTACTCTTCAAAGGGACAAAAAGCCTCCTGATTGTTACATTGTTGCTTGTCTTCAGAATGGTTCTCTTCTTCACTTCAAAGGGACATGAGACTTCTTAAGCAGGGAGCATGTTAGTGCCCTTGAAGCCACAAATTCATTTACTAATCTATAGTCATGCTCCTTTCAACATTACCAGAAGAGCAAGTTGATGATGTCTCAAAATCTAAAATATATAAATAATAGGTTGTGTAGTGTTTCAAAATAGATATATATATCTTTTACGTATTATTAATTAATAAGATAGTAAATATGATAATTCTCCTAAGAGATCTCGTGTACATCTATAAATATAGAAAAATCATTACATCGGATATGAATAACTCACATAATTGTTCTAAATAGAGAGGTGTTATACTTACATTACTTTTAATTTAGGGGATCATCTAAGATCAGATATATAGTCTTAAAACCTGATAATAATTGAATTTAAATCCTCTGGGTTTAACATGATTATTAAATACATGTTATATTTAGTTTAGCTGACTGCCGAACCCAAGTTCTTGGAGTTGACATGTTTGTCAAACTCACACTACCTTAAACTTGATCAATTACCAAACCTAAGTCCTTCAGGTTTAACATGTTTATTTGATACATTTTATTTTTAAGAGTTTTTATTTATAAAAATCTATAACAAAAATGGTTGACTCATCAATACAAGAGTAAGATCACAGCCTATTCATTCGTCACTCATCAACATGATGGTTCTTTTCTCCTTCTTGAAAAGAAATCTTGTCATTTGTTGAACGTCTTTTAAATGCTGAATAGATAACCAACGCCATAAACGTGAAAGGTTTGGAAAAGCGGTTGTATCTAAGACAACTCTGTAGTGATGAGATCTGCTTTAATGGAGACTGCTCACCAACTGAAAGTAAAAGAGATGGTCTGAGAATACCACTTTCCCTCCAAACTAGTGATTTATAACTTCATGCAACTGACTACAGACAAGGAGTGTTGAGTGCAAAGATCAATTTCTTGCAGTCCATGGAACAAGAAAACTTTTTATCAGTGGCCATAATTGAAGCCCTAAACACCAAGTCAGGAAGATTTGCACTCGAAACTAACAAATTGAAGCCCTAAACACCAAGTCAGAAGCAGCTTCTTAATCACGGTTCTTGGTGTAGGTTGTAACCACCATGGAAACACGTCGAATCTTGAACTATTTCTATTTCCCTGGACTGAAGAATTTCTCTTCTGCATCGGAAACTTGTGACTGGGATTTTACCACATTTCTCATTTCTTATTGTATTAATTAACAATCTAATGCTGTCCCATTAAACAATATCATCTTCTTGAGTTAACAAGACTATTGACAGGGGTGAGCAAAAAAATCGAAAAACCGATTAAATCTTGAAAACTAGAAAAAAAAACTGAAAAACCGAACTGAAAAAACCCGATTAAACTGATTAAAATTTTGAAAAAACCGGTCGGTTCGGTTCAGTTTCGGTTTTATAAGCAAAAACCGAAAAAACCGAACCGAACCGAAACCGGAAAAAAACCGAGCCAAACCTGAAAAACCGAGCCAAACTTAAAAAACCGAGTCAAACCTAAAAAACCGAGCCAAAACTGGAAAAACCAAGCCAAACCAGTTTTGCCTTAAAAAACCGAATCGAAACCAATCGGTTTGAACTGCTTTTATTTGTTTTAAAAAAATTTTAATTTAATTATATTTTTAATAAAAACTAAACCAAATTAAAAATAATCACCCGTCGAGTGTTGACTTTATTTCTCTTAATTCATGGTTCAAGAAGAGAGTGTTCCAAAGAAACTTTCCGTGATGCAGAAGTTAAGTTAGGCATAAATAACCTATACGGATATAGGAGTGAAGGCCGGTGGCTCGAACTTTTATCGTAATTAAATAGATTGGGACCATAATGCACCCAAGTCCTGTTGACTGAATGGGGAAATTTTATATAATTTTCACCATTAATTGAAAAGCTCGTCCGCATGCCTCTCCTTCAGAACACTCCGTAGCAATTATATAATTTTCCGTAACAATAATAAATTTTAAGAATATCAGTCGAGCTATCTAAGAAGACAAATTTTGAATTCTGATACCTGAAATTAATAAATAGTTGGTTAAACTATAACTGAACTTGGTTGTAATTAGTGTGTGATGCAAAAGCATTTAATAGTTGAAAACCATAGATTTAGTTAATGAATTGTAGCTCAATAATTATCATTAATGAAGCTCAATTACAATTAATGTCTTTTTTTTAAATTAAATAACTCAAATCTAAATCTTTTACTTAAAAAATCAAGATTCAATTTAGAATGAACACTATTAAAAACTTGATCTATGTTTTATTATATCTTTTACTTAAAAAATTAAGTTTATTTGGTAGAGTACGAAGTTGAGAGTGAGATAACTATGTATGTTTTATTATGTTAAGAGTGAAGGGGCATATCAAGATTAGAATATTAGACAAGAAACACAGAAGAGCTTGAGATAGTCATATGATGGAGGAACAGAACACGACAGATGCAGTAAGCAAGAATAAAAAGGAAAGAAACCAAACGAGCCATCATCTGGCAGTTACAACCCGCCAAGAAAACAAAAGTTGCTAACGTCCATCAACTTCTTTGATTTTCTCAGCCCAATATTAATATCCTACCTTACCTGAAAACGACTCTCTCTCTCTCTCTCTTCTTTGTCTACAGCTTTCCTTCCATACCTATCTATGAAGGGAGCAGCTCAATATTAGCTTTCAATCAAGTTACAATTACAACATTTTCCTTGTCATCTCCGCCCTCTTGGTCTCAGCTCTTGTCTATATGTACCCTTTTGAGCTGGTGGTTTCTTTTCTTTCATGCTAACCTCTGCCGGTATTCAGTACTGCTTCATTCCCTAAAACCTACCAGCTTTCTCATGGGGTTGTTCAGAGCTAAGGGTGTGGTTTACAAGCCTGTTGAGAATGTTAATCTTGGCCCTGATAGTGATGAATCCTATATAAAAGCCAATGTTAAAGGTTTTCTTTTCCATCTCCAATCCTGTTCTTGCTTTTGATTGCTATGATTGATCTTTCTGTTTTCTGCTAACACGGGAATTTGTAGACGAGTTTTAATGTTTTATTGTCTCGGTATTGAGATTCGTATACTGTTATATCATTTTGTAGGCGGAGACTTTTGAGTCAACGGAACATAACAATCAAGTGAATCATGTTTGTATGTCATTTGCTGTTAAGATTCTGACTGTTAATTTGTTGTTCTGGTCTGGTACAGAAATTAATCGCTCTGTTTAGACAGAAATTCTGGCAAGACAGGTTGCTTGAATACAAGTTTCTGAAGTACTTTTGTTTGTTTGATTATACAATGTTCGCAATTTAAGTCTGGAATCAGTGATGGTGAAATCACATTCTCTTAATTAGAGTCTGGACTAGTTTCACTACGCTTCCTGTCCTTTCTTCATCATTTAATTAAAATCAGAATTACCAAAAGCAGAAACATGCTATTTTGAAGTCTTGATTAACACACGTATGTCCTTGTGCATATGCCTATGCTTGCTATATCAACGCATATACTTGTGTTTGAGTTTATTTTCATGTTGTTGATAAATGGTATGTGCACTACATGCTAAAGTTTGCGTTTGTTTCTTAAGCTCCTCGCATGGCTGGATTTCTTGCCAAGATTTTCGCCTGGTTTCTCGAGTCGCGAATTTTCGGAGCATTCCTTCTGCACATCTTGAAGAGAAACAATCTAATTCACAAGGTATGTCTTTTCGTTTCTTCGTAATCTTACATTGTAACTCTGTTCCTAGTATCTTTTTCATCATCCTATGAATGATCAAATATGCAACTATTGATATGTTACATTTCCCTTCTAGTTAATTGTCAACATCTCCTTTCCCTTTTGCGTCGAGCTTTTTTACTAATCAGTGATTATAATCAAAACCATTTCAAGAAACATCATTAGCATCTCTGCTTTGGTTCCTTCCAAGTATTAAGATGGTAATGCAGCTTTCTCAACTTTCTTCTTTCTGAATTGTCATCTTTAAGACTAAAACTATACAAGGGCCCATATTTTTGTAATTGTCCAAGGAAGTTGTTATTGGTAGGTTATGAGTATGCAGAATGCACGCATAGTTCATCGAAATTTATATGACACCATTTTTTGTTCTTTCTTCTTATATATATTTTTTAAAAATTGTTGTTTGACAAACTAACCAAGATTTAAACTAAATTCAGAATAACCAAAATTTGTGTACATTGCTACAATGCTGAATTAGATTTTCTTTTGGTAGTGAGATTAGACAGCGACACAGTATAAACTAGGTGTTCTCCCTTGATACATCACCTAAGCTGATTTTAGCCATTAATTTTGGTATGAAAGTAAGCTCCTTCAATGGCTATAGTCCCCATATGGCTGTACTGGTGTGGACAGGACCACTCTACAATCTTGCCAGAGGGTTTTTAATGGTGCTATTTATTGTTAAAGGCACCGTTGGAGCTTGGTAGCTGCAAGCCCACCTGGCCAAAGGATAAAGTGCATATTGTCATCTTCACTTCATTGTTTCACAAACCATGCTGACTCTTCCACAGCCAAATTCTTAAATACCTAGTCTTGCCTACTTGCAGAGCTGCAAGCCCTCGTTTTCTTCGCAAGAAACTGTTCAAGTGACAGCCATTAAAGATTGTTTTATTGTGATCCTTCGAAATATCCCAGCAGAATTCCTCATAAACACATAGTGGCATTATCAACTGAACGAAGTTGACTAAACTTACACTTCAAGAATATGTCTTAATTAACATTAGCAAATACAATTTCTTATCTCAAAGCCTCCATCAAATATTGATTCATCTAAAATCCCACCACTGATACTAAAATAACAATAGTAATAATCATCGTGGGGGCAGCTGCGGCATTGCTGGTGATAGTGATGATGATGAGAGCTCAGAAAAGATAAAAAGATTATAAAGTTGCGATCCATTTGCTCTGCATTGCATCCAGTTTCCGATGAAAAATCACGGAACATTGTTGAATATCCTGATTCACTGGACTACCAAAAGTTGTGGATTACTAGAGAATAACAAATGAAGCATAGGATGATTCAGCCATGAGCAGTTTTTATGTGCACAAATGCAAGCTTCCTAGTAGCTGAAACACAAATATATGAAATGGTACGAACTCATAAACCATAATTCGAAATCCATGCCACCTGAGGTTTCAAAAATAAAGTCAAAACCAAACTCCCAGTACCAGAAAGAAGCCTCAGCCATTCAATTTTTCATCAGTTGATGTTCATAAAATTCCAGGAAAGAATACTTGATTTTCTAATTTTTATGTGTTTCAAATATGCTTGAGCTAGAAAATAGCCAAACAAAGATAAGTTGTGGAACATTTAAAATTTCAGATTTTTCATCATGTCATTGGAGGGCTTGTTACTCGTTCACAAATCTTGCAAGCTGGTCATATGTATATGAGGTCACACTTTAAGGCCTCATCTTGACATCACAAAAAAAACAACCTTTATTACACCATTTCTTTCTGATATTCTATGTCAAAGACTCACGAATGCCTGCAACTCTTTCAGCTTGTTACAAATGCAGAGCTGGAGGAATCACCTGTCTATGTCCCTTTGCATCCATTTGAAGGTAGGTTCACTACTCATATTGGCCAAAGTAGAAGAGAAGCTTTAAGTTTCCACCTCTTCTACTATCTCTGGTACTATTCACAGTCTGTAAATTGGTTATAGTTACAAAAAAGTTAGCATCAAGCATGTCTAGAAGAGAAAACCCTGATCTTTCAGGATTTCAAACAATTATAACATGATCAGCCATTTATATTGCTTTCATTGGAGTTCCATGAGAAAGATTTTTATTTCAGTTCATCACTGCAGAGCTCAATGAAAAAGAAGTCAAACACGTAAATTCTGATCTATCACCATCTGAACAAGTTCAGCAGGCAGTTGGTTGTCTGCCTCTACCTTCAGAGAAGATTG
This sequence comes from Populus nigra, assembly GCF_951802175.1. Taxonomy (NCBI): domain Eukaryota; kingdom Viridiplantae; phylum Streptophyta; class Magnoliopsida; order Malpighiales; family Salicaceae; genus Populus; species Populus nigra. Next base: position 3,362,202 of record NC_084865.1, read on the forward strand.
TTAATGGATTGAAGCCATCTTCCCGTCGCTGGACAATAATGGATTATTCTAAAGCATATAGCTCTGGAGAAATAACTCCATACAAGGTACATAATTTCTTTCATGAGATGTTCTTTTCCGTTGTTGTTTGAAGTTAATGAAGCTGTAACTTGCACAAACACTTGAAACCTTAAAGTCTAATTACGTCATTCAAAGGCTTTCTTTCAGTCTCTTTTCTTGTTGCCGTCAAGCTTCTAGTGTAAAAAAATTCAAAGCAGTTTCCCATAAGTGCTTGACGTTATTCAACTTAGCACAGGTTGCAGAACGACTAGTAGCTGCAATCCATGAATCTTCCAGTCCTCCATTGGACATGGCATTCTTTATTAATTATGATGCTGAAGATATTTTAAGGCAGGCTAAAGAATCAACTCTTCGGTATCAAAGAGGTAGGCTTCATCGAAACTCATGAGTAAATCTTTGCGCATGAAAAAAATATATTGCAAGTTTGATAATCATCCTTCCAGAAAGAGTGCGCACTATATGTTTCATGAAAGATATTGGGTCTGAATTTATTGATGGTCTCATTCTTCTAGTCTCCTGAACCTTGTTATTTTCTTCTAGCCCACCATATTAAAGTAGTTGCTTTGAACATGCTACAAAACTCATACTTGTTCTGTTACACCCAGGGGAGCCAAGATCAGTTCTAGATGGAGTTCCAGTTGCAATCAAGGATGAAATAGACTGTAGCCCTTATCCAACAACAGGTAACTCATCGCTGACCATGTTGGTTTAACAAATTTCTCTGCTTAATTCTTCTATTAGTATACACTTCCCTTTTGTTGGTGTGTCTACAGATGCTGCCAACCGCAATTAGTTTGGGATTGAGGCCTGGTTGTTGTTGTTTTCACTGATGCTATATATCACATTGATTTTTCTAGGAGGCACTAAGTGGTTGCACAAATTTAGACCTTGCAAAGGTGATGCCTTCTGCATTTTGCGCCTCAGATCATGTGGTGTGGTAATTATTGGAAAAACCAATATGCACGAGCTTGGCGCTGGAACAAGTGGAATAAATCCTCACTATGGGTACAAACACTCAGCTTTTCTCCTCTTACAAATCTGATAATATCCTGCTAGAAATCTTGGAAGTCACAACAAAAATACAGTACAATCTCTTCTTTTTTTCTTGTAAATTCAAATATAGTTTATTCTTCTCTGTTTAACTTCAGAAAGGTCTAAGAAAATGATGGTATCTCCACAATTATGAATGTTGTAGGGCTACTAGAAATCCATACGATCCTAGCAGGATATCTGGAGGTTCTTCTAGTGGATCAGCTGCAGTGGTTGCTGCAGGACTTTGCCCTGTTGCCCTTGGTGTTGATGGGGGAGGTACTTAAAATTCATCCTTCACTAAACAGTAATCGTTTTGTGATTTTATATGTAGATTAACGGAATACAGAAGCTAAGCTGAGAAACACAAAAATAACATCTGCTATTGTTATTTCCCAGTTTATGAATTTCACTGACACGCCAAGAGGAAGTTATTAACTGTTGAATTTAAAGCAAAATAGACAAGTATTTCATTTATACAAAGACACTTGCACCCACAGCTAGCTTAGGCACTCACTAGCTATACTTGTTTTATCACTCACCACTGTTTTTCTCACAGTCGCGGCACAACACACCACTTAAATCTCACTCTCTTGCACTCACAAGTTCTTATTTTACAGCACGCACACCACTTTTTTCTACACCTATTCTTCTCACTTGCTGCACACCCTAACACAAATACTTCATATACATACTAAGTCGGTTGAAAGAATTGTATAGAGATCTTTTTCTTTTTTCTTTATTTTCTACATTAATGAAAAGTTGGAACTAGAATTCTCTAGAGATGTTATTCTTGCATTAGTGGAAACTAAGTCCTAGAAATTATCTTGCATGAGAATAACCGGGTTTTTATAGAATGAGAAAGGTAGGGGAGAAATATGGAATGATCTTCAACACCCCCCGCCATTCCAGATTTCCTCATTATCATTATTTATGTTGAAAACATCACCTATTTAATCTTTCATGCCAGCCTCTCATATAGAAGGGTGGTAAGGTAATTATTTTTATTATATATATTTTTAAGATATGAGAAAGTTCATAACAAAATAGGTTTGTCTTGGTGACCTGTTAGATATAAAATATATAGGGCTGATAAGATATCAAATCTAATATGTTTAGGATCAGTTACCGGCTAAGTCTAAAGTATTATAAATTTGGTGATATGTTAAACCCATCATACTTGGATTCAATCATCAGTTGAATTCAAGATAATATAAACCTAATAAGATACTAGATTTAATATATTTAGATTTAATAATAAGTTGAATTTAAAATAATATAATACTGACGAGATGTTAAACTTAGATAATAAAAAATAGGTTGATAATCTTTGTCATCGAACCAAATGTTTTATTAAAATTTATCTTTTTTGTGGTGTGAACTCTTCATTCAATAAAAAAACCTTGTATTTTTCTATCAACCTGTTTGGTGGTTTCTTAGGCATCGTTTGGGAACGCGGCTGCGGCTGCGTTCCCAAAAAATTTGAAAATTGTTTTTTTGCTAAAATTTAATATGGTTTGTACGTTTTGGATCGTTTTGATGTGCTGATGTCAAAAATGATTTTTAAAAAATAAAAAAACATCATTGGCATGTATTTTAACACGAAAAATTATTTAAAAACCACCCACAACCACACTGTCAAACACGCTCATAACCTTATATGCCCTTTTACAGATATTCTAAGATTTCCTCTGACTTCCTTGTCTCGCTTGACTTCAATGTGAGAATCTCTTTCTTCGTTACTTCTTCCCACTCGACATTTCTCGACACCTCTTCAGATATCATCGGCTCCATCGCTTACTTTTCTTCAACCAAGCCCTGTGAATACAATGAATCTTCTACAATGGGCAATATTTATTCCCCAGTTTTATATTTCTCACCAGTTTGCAACTGACTCTCTTCGTCCAACTCCTCACTAGATGGGCATGCACACTCCTCCATTATCTTTGAAATGAATGGATTAGTTTCCACCAAATTGTTGACTTCTAATGTAGATAATGAAGGAACTTACAAATAAACTTTAACCCTAAAATATGATAATTTTAGCCTTTTGTATATAGACTAAGTACATAAATATTTTTTTTTCTCACTTGAACCAATAATTTAAGAAAAACCCAATATTCTTGTTTTACTTTCCCTAGAAATCTTATCTTTAATGCTTGGAGTAGAACAAATAAATATTTGTTTTCTGTAGCTTGCCAAGATCATATAGACAGACTTTTTTAACAAATTAATAAATTTATTTGTGAAGGAAGGTTCTGCCATTTATCCAGAAAATTCTGCAAAATTGTGAAACATATCGCCATGTATCATGTCAATAATATCTAAGTATATACACCTTTCATCATAATGTAATTAGGATCCGTGAGAATGCCTGCAGCTCTTTGTGGTGTTGTTGGTTTCAAACCAACTTTCGGGCGTGTGCCTCACTCTGGGTGAGAGCTCATTTCTATCTTGATTTTATTTCAGAAATATTTGGTTTTCTCAACGCGGATGAAATTTCAATATTGTGAAGATAAATTTTCCATTTTTTCAGTGTTCTTCCTCTGAACTGGACAGTGGGGATGGTAGGAGTGTTAGCAGGCACAATAGAGGACGCATTTATCGTGTTAGTGTCATCTCTTTATTTGAACTTTTTTTCTGAGTTACAATTTTATGTTTCGATGCCTTTTTCATGAATTTGAATAGAGTTCAAAGTACATTATTTCTCCAGTTATGCAGCTATAAATGGCCCAGTTCCATCCCATGAAACCTCTGTTATACCACCGGTAAGAACCTGCTCCGCAACTTTCTTTTGAGTTTAAACTCCTACCCTCTGAGCACTCTTTGGAAGTGGCCTTGTTAACTATTTCAGAGTGACATCTGATAAAACACAAATCTTTACTTCTCTGTTTCTGAAACTATTAGCCAAAGATGTATTTCCCAATGCTACAATCAACAAATTCAGTGTCAGACATCACATTGGCAAGATACGGGGAGGTTAGTAAATTATCAACCTTAGATTCACATATATTCTTGTTTCAAGTGAATTATAATCATGCAGAAAAATCCATTTATCTGTAGCAGATCATTCTTCTGATTCTTTCCTTTGATTATTGAACCACGAAATGGATCCATTAGTGGTTTAATGATTGCAGTGATGATATTAGAACATGCTGTTCCCTAGCATTGCACAAGCTTTCTGAGAAGCATGGTTGGAAGGTATAGATAATATATCATCCTGTACAAAATTCGATGCAATGATGAAGTTTTCTGCATGTTTCTTTGAAGAAATTTAGGCCTTCTATTTTCAAGGAAGCTCTTGACCAGCTTGGCCATTGTACATTGTCTGCTAATGCTTTATATGGTCTTTTGCATGCAAGACTGTAGATGTTACCATACCAGACATAGAGGCGATGCGCCTCGCACATTATTTAACAATTGGATCTGAGTGCACCGCTGCACTTAGTTCTTATCTAGAAAAGTTGTGAGTTGTCTCTGGCTACCACATTTTCATCTTTCTTTCCAATAAAATATTGTTAAACATGGATGGTGATATAATGTGCTCTTGAAAAAAGGGATATTGCAGAGTCAGGATGGGATGTCAGGGTAGCACTTAGTGTTTATGGTGCTTTCAGTGGTGAAGATTATATAAAGGCTCAGAAACTTAGGTACATTGCTGGCTACATTTCATTGTTTTTTTATATATAATTACAAGGCATGGTGACAGTTGAAATTAAATTGGATCATAAATGGAATACCAGCTTCCAGCATCAGTAAATTCCGAAAATCTGACTTGAAGATACATAACAACATGATGAACCTTCATATGCTGCATTTCATTTGAGTTTTTCTGGTTTTCATCTTGTGATGACTTCTAGTTTCAAATATTTCATTGGTGAAGCTGTGTTAAGTACATCAGTGGCAAAATTTTTGTTTCACCCCAAATCTGCACAGTACTAACTAGCAACATTTAGTTATCTATGACAAAGTAACGCTACTATTTAGCTTGCCATTGTTTCATGTAATGGTAAAAGTCTCAAGCTCGTAAACACAAGTAGCGGATTCAGCTCTAACAGAAGCGCATTCACGCAAAAGTTCTTGAAGCTTAAGACCATTTCCCTTCAATCCCCTGCTAGTGTTCTGGATTGATTTCTAGCAGTATATCTGGTTCTCAAGATATTATACTTTCATATAAATTCTATCAATGAGTTCACAAGTCACTTTCATTGATTTTTCATTCCAGCTCATATTTAAACTTCAATTAGACATTCACTTATCATCAGCATTTCGAATCCCCTTGGGAAATAGATAGCCTGTAGGTGAAGTTTACTTGTTAGTTAACAGCAAATCACTTATCATTTTGACTCCTACATAATTCTTCATCTAGTTGTTTGCATTTCATGACTACATTTAATGATTCAAGATCCTATGCATTTGCAGGAACCGCCAGATACAATTTCACAGGAATATATTTACAAAAGCAGATGTCATTGTTACACCAACAGTAGGGTATTGATTTCTCCTTTTATTGGTCCTGTCCAAATGTTACTGATGCATGCTCTCCCGTATTTGTTTCAAAGGGCTCAAATTTCACTCTATAGTTGCTATCCTATACTGTAGACAGTATTGCATGTATGAAGCTACTATCTTTGACATCAAAATGCGCTTTCATCCCGCTTATGCCTGATATTCATCTATTTTATACGACAGCGTAACAGCATACCCTATTTTGAATGATGCTCTCCAGACTGGTGAGCTGGACTACATAAATGGAGGTAAGAAGTTCATGGCATGGCAAGATTTTAACAAAAAATGTACAACGAAAATGTTTGAACCCTCAAATGGCTTCACTATAAACTTTCAACTAGTCAAATAAAAATACAATTTCGTAATCATGGTGACCCACTTTTACTTTTGCAGCTGCGCTAGTTCGGTATCAGATAGCAGGAAATTTTCTGGGATTACCTGCAGTTACTGTTCCGGTAATGATCTTCAATGCTAGCTCCTGCTCATTATTTTATTTGGCTAGTTTTCTTCTATTAACCTGAAATATGTAACACAGGTTGGATATGACAAAAAAGGGTTGCCTATAGGCCTTCAATTTATTGGAAGGCCGTGGTCTGAACCAACATTAATCCACATAGCACATGCTATGCAGGTATATTATCAATTTATCATGTTTTGAGATTTAGATTTGTATAATGTTCCTCTCCTTTTCTTTCAATTTGACTCTTAAGATACATATTAAAAATGCTTGCAAACTTGATATTCCAAGTATTCATGTCTAGCCATATGCATGATGTGCTATTATTATCTTTTCCACCTCCAGTGATGTGTTTTCCATGTAGCATTTAAGATAACTATTTGACTAATTGTTTCAAGGAAGAATCGTCTTTGCAAAGCTCCCAGGCAATCGGATTGTCTTAAAATTTGAAAATCTTTTTACACGATTTTCATGTTATTTATGCATAGGGACTGATCCGTGAAGTATTTTTGGTTTCAGACTCTGTGTATCTCAGAGTACAGAAAACCACAGGCTTTCTATGATTTGCTCAAGAAGGATTAACTGAAACAGGAAGCTTCAAAAGATCGAAGACGGTCTTTCAATTGTCAAAGTATTTCTACTCCCAGTTGTTTACTCTTGCTCTTTATGAAAATGTGGAAACGTTTTGCATGGAGTGCCTGGTTATCCTTAGCTTTTAGCACTACTATGTAACAGAATTTCCACAATCAACGTGTATTTTATATTTGATAATAATAATAAAAAAAAAGGTTACTTACAGATTGGTTATATTTGTATGCACATCAAAGCAATCATCATACCCAGCATTTCCACTTGCACACCCGCAGGCCTTATTGTCCAATTTTAATACTTTGAACCCATCCCTCAACAGGATCTTTGTCAAACTTTATCAGCCATATATAAGGTTTCCGTTCTTGTCGGCTCAGACTCTAGCCCTTCTTGTTCAGGACCCCAACCTACTGCCACAGATTCATTCTCACGCATCTTGGCTTGTTCTTCTTCCCTCTGTTATTTATCAACTCGTGGTTTAAAGGCATATTTCGTCCCCGGATAATAAATAGCCTATCTGTCAATTTCAACCCAGTTGTTCCAAAATATTCTGACACGTGAGATCCAACTGTATTTTTTGGTGGAGTGATTATGGTGCTGCGGAGTAGTGATGGTGGGGGCAGAGGAGGAGAGGTGGTGGTGGTGATAGTGGTGATAGTGGGGTGGTGGCAGCAGTGGCAAAAGCGAAGGCAATGGTGTGGTGGGTTTCTTAAGACAGGACAACAAGGACCAAAAGGTGATGATAGTAATCGAATAGTTGCAATATAGTGCAGGTGAAATTTCACAGGAGTGCCATGAATTGGATAGGGTGAGAGAAAAAAAATATTAAGCAAAATTATATCCATTTAATTATTTTTGCCACTTTTGACAAATACCAAAATCATATCCTGTCATTTTGAAATTGAAAATTTCAATTCGATAAGCATCAGAGAATCTCATTTCTTTTTGTAAAATGTTTTATGAGCCAAAAAGATTTTTCAAAAGGCGAAGTTAGTAGTTTATTTAGGTAATATCAAAGAATTTTATTAGACAGTTTGATAGTCAATCAAAAGTTTTTAAATGTCCATTCTTATTTAAGCATGCTTCCTAGAACTCTAATTTATTTATGAAAGACTATTTCCGCCACTTCCCCACCGCAGAAAGCTGAAAGCTGTCAAAAAAGCAAATTGAAATTCTGAAAAACGCAGAGGAAAATATTGATTGTTATGTATTTTTTTTATGGATAATTTGTTTGTGAAGGAGGTGATATTTATAATTTTATATAAATACAACTGCAAATTCAAATGAAGGAATCTACATTCTTTACGACAAGAATGAATTCTTTACAATGGAAAAAATTTAATACCTAGTTGTTTCCTTAAATTTCACTCGTCATATACTAATTTTCATTGCGAACCCTACTAAGACCTCTGGGGGGAAACTTTCCAAATCCATTTCTGTTCTTTTCAGAAACAAAGCTCGAGTTTAATGATAATGATGACTCCCTATTACTTCCTTTCTTTGATCTTAAAGCACCTCTACTGACTTGGAAGGCTTCAGAATCTCTACCTGAAGATAGATTTCTAGGATCAGGTCTCTGTTGTTCATCATCAGCATGAGCCTTTAATCCTTCACTACTGGCATCTGAGGATTTCTCAGAATCAAACAAGAGGTCTTCGAATGTTGCAAGAGATTTCAACTGAAGACCAAGAGATGAGATCGTTTTCTGGCAATCAGCAAGTTTGCTTGCAGCAACAGCTAGCTCTTTCCCCTGTGATAAAAAAACAAGATGTGAATACCATTTACCAAAGCAATTGTGTTTAGCAAATTACTATTGTTCTTAAAACCCATCTGTTTTTTTAACAGATCATGTCATGATTAGCATGCATCCAGAAATACAAGAATTTTAGGTATCTCATATCATTCATAACTGTTATGCCAATTGGTTTTATGAGGTCAAAAATGATTCTGACAAAGGATATCATTGAAAGAATGATGCAAGAAATTTCGAAGGTAGCTTTGAAACCTTTATTTATTTATTTTTCTTGTAAAGATAAAACTGCTCTTTTTAATGGAAGTTAACCCAAGAAAATATTTTATTCCCTTTGAGATAAAGTTTCATATTTAATCGAGTAGCTAACTACAAAGAAAATCATTGAAAAGAACAATAACGCAACAAGGACCATTTGCTTTTGTAGAAGTTTCGCAATATGAAAGTTAATCAGAAATGGACAACAAGGATTACAAGATATTAGATATAAAGACTTGAATTTGTCAAAATTCAAGTTTAAATGGTTAGTACAGCGAACAGTGGTATAACTAGTCTATAAAACAGTCCCTCTCCTGAGACTTCGAAATTTGAAAGAAGTTACAGACTACCAGTTGAAAATCATCCCAGAATGCAAATCACTATGTTGCACAGAATAGAAAAGGGAATTCAGGACATTTTGATCCCAGAACAGTATAATGGCGGTAGATTTATTTATCAACTAAGGTGGTTTTTGATATTACGATAACGGTTACTTTTCAAAATATTTTTTTGCTTAAAAATACATCAAAATAATATTTTTTTTTATTTTTAAATTTATTTTCGATATCAGTACATCAAAACAATAAAAAAAAACTAATTTAAAGCAAAAAATAAAAAAATTCAAAAGCATGATTTGACCGCAAAAACAAACACTACCTAAATTGCATAATTAGGGTTTTGCATAAAACAATGCTGGCCGAAGGTGAATTTGAACCTTCATTATTATTGCCTTGTCATAAATTTGACATTCTATGAAGGCATTTTCTTTAAAAGGTCAAATAACAAACACACAAAAGAAATTTGTGAATCAGCAAGATCAATGTTCCAAAGAGATCTGTTACGTGTCTGCAATGTGGTTGGCTTGGCTTGTTATAAGTTGGGGTAACAGAGTATAGCAGCCAAGATGGAAAATGCAACTGGATCAATATGTATGGCAGATTTAAGGCACGAGAGACCATGTAAGTTGACTCAATTACAGTAAATGCAGCATTTATGAACTTGGAGTGGGAATAGTTATTGAGCTTCTAGTAAGTCTCAAGATACTGACCTGTGTAATCTTCAACTCTTCATTAAAGCTGGCAACACGCCTGCGCTCATTCTCGTGCTGGAGCTCAGTTTCACATTTCATTTTTGAGAGCTCAGCCTCCAACTGCTGGCTCTTTACAGCATTTTCAGTTGACAAGGCACGCTCTTTCTCAACCTCCGAATCTAACGAAACAACTTTAGAAAGCAAGGTTTTGATCTCAGCTTCAGCAATTCTGAGTTGTGATTTTGTCTCTTCACTCCTTGCTTCAATGTCCTTCATCTCTTCCTCTCTAGCTTGTCTTGATTCATTTGCAAGAGCTAACTTAGCTTGCAGCTCCCCTATCTTTGTATCTGCTTCATGCAGGTGACTCCTTAATGTCTCGAGCTGCCTCTGGCATTTAGTCAAAGCCATTTCTGACTTATTTTTTTCTTCTTCCATCTTATCCAACTTCTCCTCCAGTTCAGCAGTCCTGTTAATCATGGATTCGAGTTCTTCTTTCCATGGGTTTCCACTACCATTGCCTTTATCTGATACAGATTCTGCCTCAAGGTAAGAACTTCCACTTAATGTATATGGAAAAGCTGCGAGTCTTTCCATTTCCAAAAAATCATCCATGAGATTGATTTCAACAGAATGAACCGTGCGGTTTCTTCCAATAGGCTTCCAATTCTTATATTGATCAAATTCTGTAGCATGAGCACAGGCCCGTGAGTCAGAGCAGCTTGGGTCGCATTCATTCATTTCCAAGCCACTCATCTTCCATGAATGACTTTCAACTGCCAGTAGCCTCTCCCCAATATCAGATTGCCTGTCAGTGATAGACTCGTCACCAATTGATGAGGCAGTTAAAGATTTATAATCATTAGCAGCTGATGCTTTATGAGCCATGGCTTTCAACTTCCGACACTCGGCTTCAAGCTTAGCAAGCTTCTTTATGCTTTCCAGGTGTAGTTTGCTTGCTGTTTCAGCAGCTTGGGTGCTCAAGTCCCTCTCCAAAATCCTAATCTCTATCTCCTCAGCTCGAGAAAGGAGCTCGCGCTTAAGGGACATGTTCTCTTTCTCTACAGCATCAAACCTTTTCCATAAATCCGAATCAGCTGAAGTAGTAGCTTCATCTTTAGCAGTTTGAAGCTGAGCCTGGAGTTCCACAAGCTGGGCCTCGAGCTCAGACTTCGTTGATTCCCATTCACTAATTTTCTTGGTGACAGCTTCATTGATCCTTTCATCTTGCTCTTCTCTTGATTGTCTTAGCTGCCTCACACATTCCTTCAGTGCTGCATCCAGATGACCAACTCTGTCTTCAAGTGCATAGTTCTTCTTAGTGGCATCCTCAAGTTGTTGCTTTAAAGCTGACAGATCATTTTCAGCTTTCTCCCAACCTAGAGTTTGAGGCAGAAAAAACAAATAATAGTGATGAACCAGATATGGGAGGCAGGTTATAGATCACATCCCTAATTAGAATAAGAAATGGAATAATGTTAGAAAAAGACGTTTACGGACAATCTTTAAAAAATGCCATCAGATCCCTTTTTGTTCTTTTTTTTTTCCTTTTTTTATGGTTGGGTTGCACAACGGAGAAGCCCTCCTTCAGCCTTAATCCCTTTCTGCTCTCGTACCTATATCATGGGAAGGATTCAACAGGTATCTTAGAAAAAACTAAGTAACCTGACAAACTGGGCTAGCCCTGGTGTGTGTGGTTTTTTTTTTAATTTATTATTCAAGAAGTTTGTACTGTTTAATTTAGAAGAGACCAAACACTAGCTCAACTTTCAACAGAATTTGAGAGTAGAAAACAATGAGACAAATACCTGAGACTGCTTCTTCTGCAACTTTGGCATGCTGCTTTACCAACTCTTCTTTGGCACTAATGTTCAGGAGAGCAGCAGATAGTTTCTCTGTCAAAGTCCTCACATTGTCACTATGGTCTTCATCGGTGAGTACAGACTTAGATGTAACTTCTGGTGATTGAGGATTATGAATGGGATATACCTTTGCCAAGAAGAAGGGGAAAAAATCAGAATTTCCCCCACATCACTTAAAAGCACAAAGCCATCATTTGCATGTTGAAAGCAAAAACCAGGACACAATGACCCAATGGCAAATCATTAAGACAAACAGATTCTCAATTTTCAACCATTGACAGAAATCTGAGTTTCAAAAGCATACCAGAGCTTTTATGTAGACACAAATTGATTGTGGGAGTAGAAATCCTCTCAATAGGAATAGGAATTCCATCCTGCTAAACAGAACCTAAAATAAACTAAATTGATTGTGGGAGTTAAACTGCTGGTGCTAGCATAATAGCTTCGGATTCACGGAACACAAATCATCCTTCCCGATCCATGTGGAATCAGGATGGTGAAGAGACTAAGAGAGGTGATCCGATATGAAGATTCAGGCCAAGTTTTATTCTGTTGGTTATGATTCATCAAGTACGAATATCCTACAAAGACTGCTCAAGGGATCTTATACAATCTCCACCTTCAGAATGGAAAGGCCGAAAGGCACACTGTTAAAATATGGACATGTTAAAGTAAAGTTCCACTGTAAGGGTGACTCTTACTGTTCATTCTGACTGTGCATCTTCTTCTTCCACTGAAACTGATTGGATGATGCATGCCTTGCAGAGCAGGTACTATCCATGCTACAAACTACAAATCAGGTACAGGCATATTTCTGATGGTTGAAGCAGATATTTTAGGTAAGGTTGAAATTATTTTTAGCCATGTCCAAGAAGTTTCAAGTCAAGTAGAAGCTAGCCCCAGAAACATCCGAGGATCTTTAGAGCAAGTGGTAACTTTTGTTCAATCTGGGCTTCAGAATGATGAGGAAGAGAAACAGACTGCGATACTACTACAAGTAATGAGCCATAACTGGCGGAAATTGAAGAAGATGCTGATGAAGCCTCATGAAAGAGATGGAATTTGTTGGAACAGCAAAGAGTTTGAGGAATTGGCTTCATTATTCAATCCCTATCTAATGGTGCTATTGAGGAGAAAATGATCTCAAGCCTAGGCCATAGATTCATTTGAGTCGATTAAGAAAAGCTCATTTATATCTAAATCGCTCCAGCCAGCCTCAAAAATCAATGCCGTAGATAAAAATGCTCATAATTTTTGCAGTAATTTTCTGTCACAAGGAAAATTCAAACAAGCACTGCAAGCAAGCAACACCTTAAGTGCCTAATAAGACAATACAAAATAAGAAAGGATTATACTTGAATGTATGGGAAAAAACTTATCCTAAGATAAGACCAGCAGGATTCATTTGAGAAATTTCTTTGAGTGCGTTTCTGCAAACTCCAAAAGATGAGCAAAAGAATATAAATTGAGACCTCATCTGAAGAGTGGCAGGCCATGACAAATATCGCATAAACAGAGATTCCAAGTTTGACAAAATACATTCCAATATCCAAAGTTCATTCCACTTAATGTTTTTTAAAATCTTTTTTTGAAAAAAATAAGGTATAGAAGTATAGCAATATGCAAAAAACTCAAAACCCAAAATTGAACCAACCTGATCATCAGAGAATCTTTCAGAACGAGAAGATATGGACCCTGAACTGTCTGTTTCCCCGGGACTCTTCTCTGACGACTTCCTTCTCCATAACCAGCTCCTCCTGTCCATCTCCAGTCCCACCAAAGTATCACTATCCCCTCACACAAAATTCCATTCTTTTCATTGTAAAGCTACAAACACAACCACCCAACATCATTAAACAAAAACCCAACAACCTTAATCCTACAATGTGACCACCAAACCAAGTGTTTGCTTTGAAATCTCAGAAGTTCAAGGATACCAAACAATGTAAGCAAGCAAGCTAGCAAGCAAACAAAAAGGGTCAAATCCAACTGTTACAAACAAATAAAAATGAGTAGTCTTTTTGGTAAAGATATTAACATTGCTTAGAATTCACTCTCCATAACCAATCTAGAAACAATGTCCTAACTTTTTGAAGAAGAATCATGCTCATCAAAAGGATGGATATATTTGATAACCCTTTTAAAGTTTGGCTCTTTTATCTATCAACAATTACTTGAGACATAAGATTTTGAACAACTCATCAACTGGCACCTACCAAATCCCCCAAATTTCACGCCATGAAATGAGTGTCATAGAAATAAAGAAGAAAATCATAGATGGATAGAAAGAGACAGAGAGGACCACATGAGAAAAGGCCAATACTGCCTAATAGCCAATAATAACCCCATTTCTCTTCAACAAAATTATCTATCTATCTAACAAAAAGAAAAGGCAAAGACCCGCCTTCAAACATCACATGAAGAAGCAAGAAATAATTGCTAAGGCAATAATACTCATCCCAAATTATCTCAAGCTAAAATCTTTAAATTAAGTTTTTGTAAAAAAAAAAAAAAAGAGGTACCTTTAGCTTTGAGACAATGAAAAAAGAAAAATCAATCAAATATTGATTGACGAAAAAGAGTTACAGAAGCAAGCACAAACAAACTGTGCAGAGAAATCTGAGGAATGTCAGTACAAAATGCAGGTGTTTAAATAGGGATATTTTTTCTCTTTTTTTTATTTTTTGAGAATCTTTTCTTGGTATTTTTTATTTTATTTGTTCAATTAATGAGTTGTAAATCAAGATAGTGTACGGCGAATTGGACGTGAAGAGGACGAGACATTGGCATATATTAACTTTTTATAGTAAGAAGTAGGCGAATGGGCGAAAAAGGGTGATATTATTCTGTGTTTTGTTTTTTTATTGACTTTCTGGCTTGATTATTCAAATAAAAATGGCGTCATTCCCGCCCATTGATGATGGGATTTGAGCACCCACCATTTTTTTCAAATATTCTATGCCATTTGTCAACATTGATCGACTGTGTGCTGCTTCCATGTCTGTCTCTTGTTTTCTTCTTTCCAATTGGACGTGAAGAGTGCTGGATGATTTTTCTATGTCTAATGTAAAAAATAATTTTTAATAAATAAAATAATAATATTTTTATATATTAAAACAAACATTTTAAATCACAATTATTATTATACTCATAAACACTACTCTAGTATATGATTGCGTTTTGCATGTATATGATTGCGTTTTGCATGCATGGGAGCATACTAATGTGCATTGTCTCTAGCATTTATTATTATGGTTTTAAAAATACAAACACATTACTAAGCTAATAGTTTTCTTTAGGTTATTTGAAGGTTTATGATTTGGTTGGTAAACAAGTATTTTTATCATTATTATTATTTACAAGTAAAATTTATATCAAAAAATTGCAGACACACAAATAATTTCATATAAATATAATTCTTTTGATAAAAATGGTCTAATTAAATATCTGATCAGCAAATGATTTGTGTTATGGAGTGTTTAAAAATGTAGTACCAATTGTTTTTCAAAATATTTTTCATTTTAAAATACATCAAAATAATATTTTAAAAAAATATATATTTTTAACATCAACATATCAAAACGATCCGAAAACATAAAAACTATATCATTAGATTTTATATATATATATATATATATATATATATATATATATATATATATATAAAACCGATGGATTACTTGTGTGTATGGTTTTTAGTCTTGTGTGTCTGTCAATGTTTCCATTTTAAAACTGCATGGATGTCTGTTGTTCTATGTAATCTTGTAATAAAATAATTGCATACATTAATATTAAACATTTAAGGGTAAGTAGACCTAAATTGTCTAAGAGAAATAAAAAATTCTCAAGGATAGATTAATTAATTATATTCAAGAACAAAAGAAGTTAGGCATTCGAAGATTTTTAAATTTTTGAGAAGAATTCCATCTTGTTTTTGTTATCCTTTTGGAAACATTTGCACATTTTGTTTTGAAGTTTTATTTATTTATTTATGTTAGCAAAGACAACATTTGTAATGATTGCGCAGTCCTTTTGAATGAGTAAACCTTTTCTCCTTTTTTTTCTTTTTTTTTTTTTTGTCCATTAATTTTCCTTTGTGAGAGTATAATTATAATTATATTTTTAAAGTGTTTTTTACTTAAAAATATATTAAAATAATATTTTTTATTTTTTAAAAATTATTTTTAATATCAGCGCATTAAAATATCTAAAAACACCAAAAAAATATTAATTTAAAACAAAAAAATATATAAAAAATTTAAATTTTTTTAAAAACACTTTTAAAACGCAAAAATAAATAGAATGAATATAATAGTATTAAAAATAAAAAAAATATTAATCTTTCCTTATATGCTACAAAAGCATGATAACTTATTTGATTTATCTTTTGTTTTTGTATTTAACATTATATTTGAGTGGGTTTTAAAAATATATTTGACTTGAAATAATATTAAATTAATATTTTTTAAGTACTTTTTAATGATTTTGATTTCTAATATCTTAAAAAACAATTTTAATACATTTTTAAACAAAAATATATTTTAAAAAGTACTCTGCTTTTAACATAAATATGAAATTCTCATTTCTTTTTGTTCTTCTAATCCTGTGTGTGTGTAATGTTCATGGGATATTTAAAATAAATAAATAGTGGTTCTATGCACCCTTGTATAGCTGTAGCATTCCCCATTAAAAAAAGAAGAAGAAGGTTCACTTCCATGGAAAGCTTTATTGTAATAAAAATATTTACTACATTGATATTGCACAAGATTTTTTAAAAAAATATGTAACCTTCGTTTACTTTTTTCCATCATGACATCTAATAAAATATTTTGTGGAAACACAATAATCTTTATTACCTTTTCTATAATTAAAATGGATATAAAAATAGGTTAAACAAACACTCAAAAATTTTAGTCATAAAATAGGTTAAGCAAACACATTTAGAAAGAAAAAAATACCAAATCTATGTTGAAAAATAAGATAGTGTTTAATTACTGTTTTGAAACCAAAAAAAATAAAAATAAAGAAGATAAGACAGAAAAAAAGATGGAAATATAATTGTATATGATAATAATGTATAAAATAAAATGATTGTTTATATATTCTATTTGATTATGGTGGAAAAAATAGAACAAAATATTAAAAAAAATTATTTTACTTTTAATATATATTGTTGTCAAACTTATATTCTTTTCAAAAAAAAACTATATATATATATATATATATATATATATATATATATATATATATATATATATTACTTTAGTTTATATTAAGTGTTGAGATTAATAATATTATAATAACATTAGTTATAAAACCATGACCGACTTAACAGGTTGACCCGAGACCTGAACTGGTCTGAGTTTAAAAAAAAATAGAGAAAGAATTGACTCGATTTGACCCAATTAAAAACCAAGTTCAACCCGAGATAAAATATCAGTAAAAAAACCAATGAATTTTTTGAAAACTAAAATTAATCAAAACATAGTTGCTTTGATTATTATTTTTGAAAAAAAAATTGGGTTAGTCAGGTTGACCATCCCGATCCATAACCTGAACCTTGTCCCGGGTCAACTCTTAAGTCAGGTTTTAAAACTATGATAATAACCATTTTTATCCATATGTTGACTTAAGTCAACCCGTGGTAACCATCTCGGCCCATGACATAGACCTTACCCTAGTCGACCTTCAAATCAAGTTTTAGAATTATGATAATAATAATTTTTATCTTTACATTGACCCAACTCAACCTAGGTTGACCTTTTTGATACGTGACTAGAGTCTTAGTTAGACAATTTTGAAATTATAAGTTTTTTACAATGATATTCTAAAAATAATAAATAATAAATATTGTCTCTTAAGATATGTTCTTTCTATACCTTACATTTTGAAAGTACATAAATCCACTTTAAAATTATTTTAGATATAGATTTATTTTTATATTTTTACCTTTATCTTTTTAATCAAACACAATTCTATTTTTTTTTGTTTTTGTTCTTTCTGTTCTATGATATTAATCAAACGCTATCTAAGAGTATGCTTAATTATACAAAATTATTTTTTTTTATATTTTTAATATTTTTCAATAAAAAATATATATTTATTTTTTGAGAATGAAAAAGATTTTTTCACTAAAAAATAAAAAATATTATAACTATTTCTTTTCATAAAAAAACATAATCATAATTTATAACACTCTATTAATATTTTATATTTGTGATAATTTAATTATAAAATATTAATTTTATTTCACTCAAATTAAAAATCATCATGAGCAAGTTATATTTGTTAACACAAATAAAGGAAATTGTTGATATTAGATTTATAATACAAAAATATTAAGACACTAATTAAATACAAAAATGTAAAAAAAATAATGTTTTACATTCTTAAAAAGTATTTATATATAAAAAATATCTTATCATTCATCATTTTAGATTTTTTTTCATTAAAAAAATCGAGAATTTTATAAAATAAAACTTTGAAAAAACTTCAAAAATATGATTTTAAACTCAATATAAATTTATAAAATAAAAGAATATATTTTTTTAGTTTTTCGGACGGAAAAATTTTATATTTAAGTAGAAAGTTCCGGCTGTCTTGTCTTTTAACTCTATATTTTTTTTAAAAAAAAGTTAGAGTATTATTCTATTATTAAACAAAATCTAGGATATAAGGTTCATAATATATATACATATACACTGTCTCTTTAAAAATCTGTGACGAAATTCAAGCCTAAAATCTCATTTTGGATGAGTTTTTTACTTATCACTTTAATCAACTCTTCAGCAACAAAAATCTTGATTCACTGGTTTGGGATTGAGTTTTAAAAGCCATGCCCTTGAGAAGTAAGCAGCATATAATTGCTTTTGCTATTTGTTTTTTCGTTTTAAAAATGTTTTTGATTTGAATTAATATTTTTTTAATATTTTCAAATTATTTTGATGTTTTAATGTAAAAAATTATTTTTGAAAAATAAAATAAATATTATTTTAATATTTTTTCAATAAAAAATACTTTAAAAAACAACTACAACTACATTCCCATACATCTCCTTGAATACTTCTCAAAATCATGGTATAAAAGGGTTACCATGCACATGTGTAAACAATTTTTTTGAAGTCAATTTACATGTATTGATATCAAAAATAAATTTACATATATATATAATATTATTTTTATATATTTTCAAATAAAAAATAATTTTAAAATAACTACCACTGCACTGCAGTTTCAAATAACACGGAGAGGTGTGTCCTTGCCAATGCATTGTGAATCTGCATTGGCAACGTATGGTGCAAACTGTAATGTTTAAAAGAAATTTCAATGGGTAAATGAAGACCGAATCGAGGACTCTCTCTCTCTCTCTCTCTCTCTCTCTCACACACACACACACACCCACAACACGCGCGCGCGCGTATAAACGTAGATGCAATCAATCATAGATTGAAAGGCATTTCTGATTTATTCAACTTGAAAATCCTACGAAATCTGACGTGGACAAAGGTGAGTTTGAAGCATCAATGATATCAGATGAGAGGGTAGCTTGACACAAACCTTCCTCCTAATTAGGTGAGATACCTAAGGCCTATGAGTTCGGTGACAAGACACTCTTCGATTTTTATTTTATTTTATTTTATTTTGGTCTTGTCCATGAAACATTGCCCCTACCTAGTACCGCAGTGCATATTATTTTTTAATTAAAAATATTTTATTTTATTTTTAATATATCCATTTTAAAAGAAAGTTCAACTACAAAAACATCACTCTATTTTAATTTTATTAATTCAACACGTTATCAATTTCATTTGTCAAACTAACCCTCATGCTTTGTGATTCTCCATGGTGTTGTTAACCTTTAATCCATTTTTATCCTATTTGAATGTTAAGTTTAAGCAAATCTGTCCATCTAGCATTTAAGTTGGGTCATCTAACCACAGATCAAACTTTATATAAATTTAAAAGAAGAGAAATCAAATCAAAATTATATATATATATATATATATAATTTATGCATGCACAAACAGTTTCCTTTTCTGATTTGAATTCCTTCCTACCCAAACATTGCAGGCCAGATTTGAAGCAGGAAACGTGCGAATTCAAAGATCTCTATTTCTGGAGAAATTTTAGAAAATCGAATTTTCTTTCCAACGACACTGATCTTGTAATTTTTAGACCTCTGAGACTTGAGATAAGGGCCATAAACCGAGACAGTATTTGGAGTGCAGGAAGTTCTGGTCTGATTCAATCCTTATTTTTCGACTCGCTTTTTAGGCTTCGAAACAGCGAAACTGAGTTATATGCCCTTCATATGTTTTGTAGACCTTCATCTTAGATATTTGAAAATGGCGACGAACATCTAGAACTGAGTTGTATATCTTCTTTTGCAGCACACAATAAATCAATGTTTGGTTTTATTGCCGGATTTTGCTTACCCAATAATTTAGTATCTGAAAACACATTAATTTCCCATAAGGTCAATAGTTCAAAATGGGATCCAAAATTCTAATTATCTTGTGCAACACATCCAAAATATTTCAAAATCAAGCATGAATAGTGGAAAATTTACATGCTAAAAATTCAAAGATCTCTATTTCTGGAGAAATTTTAGAAAATCGAATTTTCTTTCCAACGACACTGATCTTGTAATTTTTAGACCTCTGAGACTTGAGATAAGGGCCATAAACCGAGACAGTATTTGGAGTGCAGGAAGTTCTGGTCTGATTCAATCCTTATTTTTCGACTCGCTTTTTAGGCTTCGAAACAGCGAAACTGAGTTATATGCCCTTCATATGTTTTGTAGACCTTCATCTTAGATATTTGAAAATGGCGACGAACATCTAGAACTGAGTTGTATATCTTCTTTTGCAGCACACAATAAATCAATGTTTGGTTTTATTGCCGGATTTTGCTTACCCAATAATTTAGTATCTGAAAACACATTAATTTCCCATAAGGTCAATAGTTCAAAATGGGATCCAAAATTCTAATTATCTTGTGCAACACATCCAAAATATTTCAAAATCAAGCATGAATAGTGGAAAATTTACATGCTAAAAATTCAAAGATCTCTATTTCTGGAGAAATTTTAGAAAATCGAATTTTCTTTCCAACGACACTGATCTTGTAATTTTTAGACCTCTGAGACTTGAGATAAGGGCCATAAACCGAGACAGTATTTGGAGTGTAGGAAGTTCTGGTCTGATTCAATCCTTATTTTTCGACTCGCTTTTTAGGCTTCGAAACAGCGAAACTGAGTTATATGCCCTTCATATGTTTTGTAGACCTTCATCTTAGATATTTGAAAATGGCGACGAACATCTAGAACTGAGTTGTATATCTTCTTTTGCAGCACACAATAAATCAATGTTTGGTTTTATTGCCGGATTTTGCTTACCCAATAATTTAGTATCTGAAAACACATTAATTTCCCATAAGGTCAATAGTTCAAAATGGGATCCAAAATTCTAATTATCTTGTGCAACACATCCAAAATATTTCAAAATCAAGCATGAATAGTGGAAAATTTACATGCTAAAAATTCTCTTATCAGATTTTCTTGGAAAGTTATCAGTGAAGACTCTAAGCCTACAAAATTTTTGACCGATTTGAAGGGAAATTCGTCTCATCATATTGGCCTTTCTTTGACCTAGTCTTTATATCCTTGATAGTAATGTATCCCACCATTTCATATTTTCTATAAGGATCAATGGAGATATAATGAGAAAATAAAATAAAAAAGGATATGTATGACATGACATCTTATTTATTCATGTCCTATTATAGAGAGACTCCTAATGGATAGAATCTAACTCATAACGATTCGAGCTTAACCTGTCTAATTCTAAAGATTTTTCAGGTCTTTAAATTTCTGAGTTATCAGTGGGTACCTCATCCTTTTAACCTTATACAATCTAGGTTAGAGAGAGACTTCACAATACAAAGTGTATAGGATGAGTTTCAATATGAATGAGAGCCCAAATAAGCATTAATAGAACACACACGCCACCTAAATCTTTCTATCTAATCATACGAAGGACAAACTCGGGTTCAAAGCTTTTATGAATTTATAATGAAATGTGTGAAAACTCTAAACAATAACACGCATGCATATATAATCCAATGTGTAAAAAAAATATAGTAAATTAAATTTCACAAATGAACATAAAAAAATATTAAAAAATGAATAAATTATAAAAAAAATAAAAGTACTTAGGCTCAACCCTAGTCCCTAATGAGTCACTATACTGTTATGATATGACAAATACGAGAATCTTCTAAATTAAAAGGTAAAATAAAAATAATAGAGTGGTCACCTAGTATTTAAAAGAAACTAGAAATCCTAAAATAGCTAGTCTAAGAGATCCAGGTATAGAGATAGTTATGCCTAAGAGAAGATTAATGTCACCTTTAGCACATTCTTTTAAATGAAAGGTTATTTTTGTTATATATTTTATCCTAAATTTATTCTGCATATGCTATTAATTGTTTAAATTTATTTCTAAGGTTTATTCATGATTTTTTTAATTAAAAAAATGACTTCTATCCTTGTGACTTATTAATAAATTTGACATTCATCTCTAAAATTAGACAATTTTATCAGTTTACAAATGTTTTTATATTAATAACTAAAAATATAAGATTTCATTGATTTGTAAAAATTTTGACGGTAATCCCTACAAATCAGTGATTTCATTGATTTAGAAAAAAAAAATTGACATTAATTCTTAGAATAAAAAATTTCATCAGTTTCGGATTTTAAAATGGGCATTAAACCATTAAGGAGGATGAAAATTAGGCTTTGGACGTGCTTTTTTAATATGCCTAAAATAAATCCTAAGAGACCACTCATAATTTTTGGGTCTACGTGGATCATGTTGACCCGCCTCGGATCCACTCACAATAATATAAATAATATATTGTAACGTGTAAAAAAACATAAGAAATTATATAGTTGGTAAGAAGAACATGATAGTGTTTTATTTTTAAAATCATATATTTTCATTTTGAGAATGTAAATAGCAAATCGATGAATGTGTTAAGCAAAAGAAAGCTCGAAGAGAAATCAACAAAACTTTGCCGGTACAAAGATGTGAGGTGTGATGATATTATATAAAGAAAAAACCATGTGTGTTGAACATAACTTCGAATTTTCGAGAAGAAAAGCCTAAATTTTATTTCCATTTTCCCATAAATTTGAGTTATAATAATAAAAATAAAAAAGATACGAGTTGAATCTAAATCAATATTGTATTTTGATAAGATGCTCGGAGTTAAACTTGAATTAAAATTAGTAGAGCTTGGCGGATTCAATGAACATTCGGTCATAATTTAATTAGTAATTAATTATTTGTTTTGTTTTAATTGCAGATTTTCAATTCAAACTTGTATATAGCCACCGAAAGCAACCGATATTCTTTATAAAATAATGCTTTCAAGGGATTAAATAAAACTTCATGATTTGGGAGCATATTCTCAGCATCGGGAAGAAAGACCTGAAATTAGATTAGATCGTGTAAAAGTTTCTTGTCTTCTCCCGGAAAAGACGAGAGTGATTTAGGGCTGTGGGGTTTTTTTTTTTTATTCCTTGGAGCCATTTTTAGGCGACGGTGCACCTTGCAAGGGCAGCAAACTAGCCACCGAGAAGGAGGACGCGAGGCAAATTATTTAATTTGTGTCTTTTTTGTCAATGGTGCTGACGTGCATGCATCGCCGAAGTTCGATCTACTATTCAAGTTTTTTGATTTGATTCTTGGACTTTTTGTATCCAATTGTATTTTTTTGGGAAATTCAAGAGTAATTGAATTAAATTTATTGATTAAGTATAAAATTATAAGAAAGAGGATCAAAGTAGAAAAGATATTATAAATAGATGATGGTTTTAAAATTCATTCAAAAAAATTAATTTAATCTTTATATTTTAAAAATTATACATATTTGGTATTTCAATATTTTTTTAATTTAATTTTAATATAAAAATTTATTTTTTTTATTTTTTAATTTTTGATTTGAGAAAAAAAAACTTGCTAGATTTTGATAATAATAATAAAAAATATCATTGATATGATTTCGACCAATGATGAAGAGTTGTTGCCCTAATATATTGTAATCCAAGGGTTGGTATCTAGGAGTGCATTTAGAGTGAATGTCCATTCTTTGTTGTTGATAAATGTCATGTAGCTGACATTTCTCATTTGTTGTATTCATTTAAGGCTATATTTAATTAGTTTTCCCAATTTTTTTTTTTAAGGACTAATCTCGACAATATTGCTTGATCCAATGCATAGCTGCAATGCCACATCTCATGCCCGAATTGGACTTTGAGCCATTAAATGGATATTTCCCTTGCCCACCTCTTGAACTAATGCATAGCTATTATATTATTAAATTAAACCCAATTTTTATAATTTTTTTTTCTCTTCTCGAGTATAATAATAATAATAGGAACTCATTTTTCATAGTTACCCTCTGTTAATTTCTTTTTTTTTCTCTTTATTTATTGTTAGTATTTTTTAATTATATTATTAAAGTAATTGAGTTTATTAAACCTAATCAAGTCAATGACTCTAGTTTTAGATTTTTTTTGCTTGTTTAAAAATGTTAGCATTACTTAAACATTATTTTTTATGTTTTAAAAAGTTTAACCTAGTTTATGACATAATACAGTCTAGTTACTTAATATATTCTAAATAAAATGACTTTATTGGGATTTCACATCCCTTAAGAAATTAATAGAAATATAGGCCAACCCGTCTTTCTAAAAAATTCAAATTATTTTTTGCTAAAAATTAATTTTTTTTATGTTTTAGATCGTTTTGATACGCTGATCTCAAAAATAATTTTTAAAAAATAAAAAAAATATCATTTTGATGCATTTCGGAATAAAAAATACTTTGAAAAGCAACCGCAACCATACTCCTAAACAGACTTTAAAACTTATTTAATGTAACACATAATTGAAAATGACATTTTGAGATAAAATTAATAGGGCCATCATACTGCAAGTTAACAGATAATCGAATAACATACTCGTAAATAAATATTGTTAAAAAGAAAAAACCTTAACTTCAACAGCAAAGAAAAATTCCTTTTTTCTTCTAAAATAATTGAAAAAAGAGACAAAATTAGTGGGCTTTGGAAAGCCCATAAACGTAGGCTGGATCTTTTAGTTATGAGTTTTAATTGGGCTTTCAGGTTTCTCATTTCCCTGTATTATGGACTTTAATCGAGAATAGGCTATACATCTCATAAGTTTTAAGGGGG
Organism: Populus nigra; assembly: GCF_951802175.1. Classification (NCBI taxonomy): domain Eukaryota; kingdom Viridiplantae; phylum Streptophyta; class Magnoliopsida; order Malpighiales; family Salicaceae; genus Populus; species Populus nigra. The sequence continues at coordinate 3,387,005 of NC_084865.1, forward strand.
TGTTTCAGAGCATGTGATGTGTTGTTTTTTAAGTGATTTTTTTTTTAAATATATAAAAATAATTTTTTTTTTATTTTTAAAAATTATTTTTAATATAACTATATTAAAACAACTTAAAAATATGAAAAAAATTAATTTTAAATTATTATTTTTTAAAATTTTATGAAACACCGTCTCACAACACAATTGCAAACTGCGCATATCAAGCACGCAAATCCTTATTCCTCGACGCCTTTTATTTATGAAAAAAGTTTTTTAAAAAATAGGAAAAATCTTGCATGCCAAAAACAAGTCGAGTGGGGTTATACGTGGCGTGTACATCACGCCCCATGTACGAGTAAAGGGCTACCATTCATTTCACATCACCACCCTCTCGAAATCTCAGATAACATTTTTTTTGCCCCCTGTATTTGTAGAAGGAACTCAACTTCTCCCATATCTTTTATTTCTTTCCAATTATATCCTTAATTGAGAAAATTTTGACCGAGTCATGTCAATTGATTGATGACTCCAGCTATTTTTCATCAATTTTATACATAAAAAGACGTAAATTTGACTTTTTTATGTTTACAAAACCTGAGAAAAAAATTGTTTGAGTAATTCACAAAATTAATAGATATTTATAATATTTTTTTTTATGGACGATAAATGATCAATAACGATACCAATTAATTTGATTGACTCACAATTTCACAGTCATGAGAAAAATTGACAAAAAACGAAACACAGGATTGGAATTGACGTTACTATAAAAATACAGGGGGTAAAGTGAAACTTATCTCCTAAAGAGTCACCTGAGGTGGGAAAAATATTTTTTCAACACTTCTTTTCCTCCTCTGTTCTGTCGTTGTGTCTTCAAGCTCACCCACATCAAATTCCAGACGAAGAGGGAGAGAGGGCCAAAACATTGAACTCTCCCCCTCTCCCTCTTGGATTTTGTTTTTGATTTTTCCTGTCACCAATTAATCAATTTAGTCAAAACCCTAATTGGAAGATGAGCAGTCAAATGGGTCCTCCTCCTCCAAAGAGGACCAGTCTCACCCATAAACGAGGCTCAACCACAGCCAGAAGGTCATCGTCCTCAATGGCGCCGACGCCGTCAGAGAACGGCGGCACCTCCTCCCATGGTGGAAACACCTCCAAGCCCTCCTCTCCCGACGCTCCATCGTATGTCTTATAATTAAATTAATGTGTTTTACTATTTTATTTTCGTTAATTTTTTTTCTTTGGTCATTTATGTGTGGAAATGGTAATTTAATTGTTAATTGGAATAATTATTTGTTTTTGTGGAGGCCTGTGGGAGGGGAAAGGACAGTGAAGAAATTGAGGTTATCGAAAGCACTAACGATTCCAGAGGGAACCACAGTGTCTGATGCTTGTAGAAGAATGGCAGCTCGTCGTGTCAATGCTGCTTTATTGACTGATGCTAATGCTTTGCTTTCTGGGATTGTTACTGACAAGGTTCGTTTTTGCTTATATTGTTGAGTTCTGTTGTTTTTTCTACGCTATTTGCGTGGGATAGTGTTTTGATTTGTTTGCTGTTTCAATTTTGTTGTTGTGGATAGGACATTTCGGCGAGAGTAATAGCGGAGGGGTTGAGGCCAGATCAAACAATAGTATCAAAGATTATGACAAGGAATCCTATTTTTGTTAACTCGGATTCTTTAGCCATTGAAGCGCTTCAGAAGATGGTGCAGGGTTAGCTTCTCTTTTTAGTTCTTGGTGTAGTTCCTTGTTTGAATGATTTGACTGTTGAACTTCATTAAAAGGCCATAACTTGCTGAGGTGGGGTTTTGGGAGGGTGAATATAGGGCTTTAAAATGGCTACTGAAATTTAAAACTTTGATGGTGGTAAAGAGTGTACTGTTATCATATGTCATTTGTTTTTGTTTCTATTAGGTTGTGCGTGAAACAATTTAGGAAAATGCATGTACCTGAAATCGATGTGTATGAATCTTATTACATTGGTGTTAGGGCTTGTTAAATGAGGAAGATAGTTTTTTCATCATTATAATTTTACCAGAGGGGGAAGCGGCTGAATTGCATAGGTGGAGAAGGATTGGAGAGAGGACCAAAGCTAAAATGTGAATTCTAAGAATTTAGTCCATGGGATTCCTTTTATGGGATAATTTACAAGGTTTTGTATTGCTATTGAGATTTCTCTATTTATCAGTTGAACTTGTCATTTAGAATCTTATGTTTCATTATAGATTTTTGCTGAACTGGAAGTGGTTTTGTAACTTGGGAGTTCAGGAGTGTAGGTTAATTGCTGGTCAAAATGAGCATGACATGTACTTGTTATGATAATCCACATAAAAATTGGCGTACTTGTTTGTGAACTTTCAGCACTGATGCAACAACCATTTGTCACACACGCCCAACACTTTGACCAATTAAATACATTTATTTAGCAGCATCTTAGTTGTGTTTTGGTCAACAGGCAAGTTCAGGCACCTCCCTGTAGTGGAGAATGGTGAAGTTATTGCGTTGCTGGATATTACAAAGTGCCTCTATGATGCTATATCTAGAATGGAGAAGGCTGCTGAGCAGGGGAGTGCCATCGCTGCTGCTGTTGAAGGCGTGGAACGTCAATGGGGAAACAATTTTACTGGTCAGTGGTTGCTACTTTTGCTGTTGTTCTTATCATTACCATTAGCAACAAGATTTGGAACTGCTTGTTTGCTTTTGATGCATGCTTGTATACAATTCTTATTGCTTTCACTGTTCTCCTGATGTGCTCAATGTAATGCACACCAAATTAAGCTTCATGGAAGCAAGAAAAAAAATCAATTTGACCTCCACTTACCACTGTGCATTTAAAATTGTTCTTTAATTAGTAAAAGTTTAAATTTTCTTCCCAAGGAAGCAAACACACATGTAAAAAATAATAGTAATGAATGAATGCACAAAAAATAGATATTTGTTATAGATAAACCATCTTTCTTCTGCTGGAAATGCCTGTACCATAATGTAGTTTCTTTCTTAAAGATTTAAAATTATTTATTTATTTTTTAAATTTATGTTTTCTTACTGTTTCCACTTTATGTGATCTTCCATTTCAGCTCCACATACATTCATAGAAACTCTGAGGGAGAGAATGTTCAAGCCCTCCTTGTCAACAATTATTGGTGAACAAACAAAGTAACTTTTTTATCTTAAAACTTTTCTTGTTCTGAGTACAGCTTTTGCTTAAAGATATTGTAGAGTTATGCTTGTGTTACCAATTCTTGTAGCTTTACATACTTCCAGGGTTGCAGTTGCTTCACCATCAGATCCTGTCTATGTTGCAGCGAAAAAAATGCGGGAGTTGCGGGTTAATTCAGCTATTGTTGTGACTGGGAACAAAATTCAGGGGATACTCACGTACTTCTCTTTCTTGCCTGACTTTTTCATATTACAACTCTTTCTTGGAATATTTTGTTGCACTTGATGTCTTTAAAATGAGATCCAGCATTTCTTTTTCCTTCTCTTTTCTTTTCTTTTCTTTTCTTTTTTTTTCTGTTCTGTTCTTTCTTTCTTTCTTTCTTTTTATGTCTATCATGTTTGTTCTCAGTTTCTATGCTTCTCTGCTGCAGTTCAAAGGATATTCTCATGCGAGTTGTGGCACAGAATCTTTCTCCTGAGTTGACTCTTGTGGAAAAGGTTTGTTGCAAGAGCCATATATATTTTTATTTCTTATCTGGCACTTTGCTGAATGGTTTTAACTCTTAAGTTGCGCTAGAAGGTTAAGTTTGCTACATCATTTAAGCTGTAATCCTGCTAGTTGCCACCATTGTCATGGATGAGTAAAAGAACAACGCGTGGGTGATGATTCATTTACTATTTCTCAACCTACTCAGCAGTGTAGAATGTTCAGACCCTTTTAACATTTTATAAAGATGGTAGCTAGTTAAGCTTTGCCTTATGTTTCATCTTGTCCCTGGTATGAAAGCAAGCATTGCAAGGTTTAGTGTTATTCATGAGGAATCCCTGATACTGATTTCTTATGCATGATTTATGATGCATGAAGCAAGGAGATCCCCTTGATACTGATCGGAGATCAAATTATTGGCTCACCTGTATAGTTTTGTCTATGAGAAGTAGCTGGTTGTTCATAATTGCTTTTTGTTGTCATCCTTTGTCATCATTTAGGTTTTAGTATGTCTGTGGACAGGTAATGGTTTTCTATTGCTTCTTTTGCTTTACTAAGGTTGCATTAATGACTGACTTCTTCTGCGCTGTTAACAATTGATATTATATTGCTATATTTGGAGATATCTATAATGTTGCTTACTTAGATTACTCATTGATATATTTTTTTTCTTCTGCATGTTTTCACTTTCTTTCTTAATCAGGTGACACAGATACTGTGGCCATTCTCTTTTCTTCAGTTTTTTAGCTAGATTCCTTCCCTTCTTCCCTTTCTTTGCGGGGGGGCTTTCGTTTTCATTTTTGGCTCAACATATTGAATGCCCAATCCTACATTTCATATTGAATGCACTATCCTATATTTCATATTTTCATAATAAATCATTTGGTGTTTCTTTGATGTGGTAATAAGAGCTTGCATTGATTTGAGAGTGGTGATGCCTTGCATTATCTCACTGCTATTTTTATTAATGCTTCAGGTAATGACACCAAACCCTGAATGTGTGACATTGGAAACAACAGTCCTCGATGCATTACATGTAATGCATGATGGGAAGTTCTTACATCTTCCTGTCTTGGATAAAGGTGAGTGTAACTCACTTCAATTCTCATAACTGTTTCTTTCTTTCTTTCTTTCTTTGTTTTTTTTACAAGTTATCTAATTAACATCTTTTGTGCAGATGGGTCTGCTGCTGCATGTGTAGATGTTCTGCAAATAACTCACGCAGCAATTTCCATGGTAACCTTCATTTCTTATACAGCTTGTAGTAATCGTATGTATTTTCAGTGGGGATGGAGCATTTTTGAGATTTTAAGACATGTTCAAAATCTATACCTGGTAGAAATATTTGTCAGCCATAGATAAAAAAAATTTTTGGTCAATGAAATGCTTTTTCTGTGCCTTTTCTTTGTTTCCAACTGAAGTACTAGTTCAGTAGAGAAACTTGAGTTGGTGAAAAAACATTTTACCAACTCTCGAGCACTAGGCTGTGGAATGTAGTTGACAACCATGTCTTAGTGACCATGCCACTGTTTTGTTGTATAGCTTGGCTCTTTGTCGAGCATCTTGATTGTTTGTTTATTAAGCTTATGGTTACAGCCTGACATTGTGAAGTGCGTTAACATTAATACAGCCACTTACCGATTCTTCTCCTTCGTATGCATTTTTAATCTTATGGACATTCTAGCAAGAACCTCTTGCGTTTCTACACTTGAACCTTCATCAGTCCCTATTCCTATTTTTGGTTCATTTCACTTGGCACTGGATGGTTGAACATCTGCAAGTGTCTTTGATGGTGTTGGGTACTGCACCACTGTAATCCCTAACATGACCTGGGTCGAACCAATGCCAACACATGCTGCTTGTATTGCTCAAAATGAAATTGTTTACTGGATAAAGCCATTCTCATGTTATAACTGCTAAATGAATTTTATAAATAGGATAAATTTGCTTATTTAGAGATGCTACTGAAGCACAGATTAGTCTTACTGCCATTTTTGTTATGTTATATTATATTTTCATTCTGTCAAACACTTAACTGGCCAATTTGAAACTTTACAAGGTTGAAAGTAGCTCTGGAGCTGTTAATGATGCAACCAGCACAATGATGCAAAAGTTCTGGGATTCTGCTCTTGCTTTGGAACCACCAGATGATTATGACACCCAAAGGTCTTCCTAATGCTGTCATACTTTGACTTTACCTTGGTACTTAGTTGGTTCTGTAACTAAACCTATAGGGTGTTGATTTCAGTGAAATGTCTGCACTAATGGCATCAGACGGGGCAGAACTTGGAAGGTACCCATCACTTGGTCTTGGAAATTCATTTGCCTTCAAATTTGAGGATCTAAAGGGCCACATACATCGACTCAATTGCTGTAAGTGGTGATTGATGACTGTTTTTGAGAATGCCTTGTTTCTGAACAAATTAAAATTTGTATTTTACCATTGTACACAAACTATAGGTACAGTGTGGAATGATTCTTTGATATATACTAAGAAATTGTGGACAGAAGCTTAAAGCAAAATAATAAAAAAAGGAAGCAACTTTCTACCTTTTTTTTTATTATTTTATTATAGAAGGGTTAAAACAACAGGTTCATTTTTTTGATGAATATATCTTGTAAAAGTTATCCAGTCAAACCCAAAAGTAAAGTTTTATATTGCCTTTACTTTTTTTCAGGCACTGAGAATTTAGATGAGCTTCTTTCCACTGTCTTGCAAAGGATTGGCACTGAAAACGAGCAAGATCGACCCCAACTTTTGGTAAGATGGGCTTATAATTATACACATGCAATTTGTGTTCTCTATTAATATCTTCTTGACTTATTTAGCATATTTCAATTTCTTTTTTACAGTATGAAGATGATGACGGTGATAAAGTTTTGCTTGCAACTGATGGTGACCTCAATGGTGCTGTCAGCCATGCTAGATCAGTGGGACTGAAGGTAATACTTTGATATTATTTTATGTGGATCTGTGTATAGATTTTAGTTGAATAATACATTTGAGAATTTTTATCGAAGTAGCACAGCTCTGTGTCCAGGTGTTTTTTCCACTGCCGCTGCAGTGCCAAACACCCATTATGTTGTAGATTACAACAACAAACAAACAAACAAACAAACAACAACAACAACAACAACAACAAAATCCTCAATCCCAAACTAGTTGGGTTGCCTATATGGATCCTTCTACGCCATTCTTCTTGATCATAAATCAAATTTACCTCAATATTGAGAGATTTTAAATCTGTTTGTACCATTTCCATCCACGATATCTTATGTCTTGCTCTTCCCTCTTTCCCTCTTCCACTGTTAACCTCCATAATTGTAGATTGAAAAGAAAAAAAATGTTGAGCTTTGTTAGTAAAAAAAAGTCGTGTGTTTAATGTGTACATATGACAGCTATGGATATCTTGTATGCATACATGTTCGACACTAGGAAAATAAATTTTTGTTTCAACTGTTTATTGCCAAGTACAAGAGCTCCTCTTCTATAAATATGAGCGATGTCATGGGAATCCTTATGTTTGATGACATTTCAATGCATTTTGTTTATAACATAGTAGTCCTTTTGTCATTTTGTCAACATATTGTGATGAGTGGTGTAATTGTAATAGACAACCCGTGTTTGGTATGCTGCCACGAAGTTACAATATGAAGATTTTGAAAGGTATAGGACCATGAATTAGGTTTTAAATGACATCTGGGAAAGGATTCATGTGTGCGCTAAGTCTGTATGGTTGGAGTTAGGACTTTGATGAGCCTATATGATTTAAGATGGTAGGATGTTCATTAACACTTATCATGATATGCTTTGATGATTTTGAAAATCCTATTTATTGGAAAAATATTGAAGATGTATCTTTGTTATCCGCTATTATGGTTTTTAAAATGATTCTGTTTTCTTTGGCCATTGTAGGTGATGGCACTAACGTTACCGTTATTTTTCTATTTGAAATTGTATGATATGCTTACATGATATATTCTTAATTTGTAATTTTGTGTGTACTAAATCTCTCTCAATCTCAGGTTTTAAGGTTGCATCTTGACTATTCTGATCCAAGCAATCAAACAACATCACTGTTGGATACAACTACAACTGCCACCCAGAGAATTGGATTGGTGTCTTTCCGCTCTGGTATCTTTGTAGCTGGTGTCGGCTTAGCAGGCATTGCTGTTGTTGCTTACTTGAAGCGCTCTAAAATGTGAAATTTTGTTGTGTCAAAATGTGAAGAACACACTTGAGATTTTGAAGTTGATTCACTGGGGGTTCTACCAACATTTGAAGATATTTGTTGGCCAGAGCTTGAAGGAAAATTGAAGGTTAAGCCTAATTGTTTCATCAGAAAGAGGTGTAGATGTTGTCTTGCCCATTAACTAAAAATTCTGGGTGCATCGAAGCACTAACCTGATGATTGGTAAGGTATATAAATATCGTTCTATCCTGATGAAAATGCGCAATTTTTGCACGGGAACCCTCTACTGCTAAAAGCTAGATCTTGTATTGAGTTGTAGGCACGATATCACTACTTATTTTTGTTACCTACAAACATTGTTTTATCAAGTTCCTGTTTCCTAACTAAAAAAAAGGAGAGGAAAGTTTCTCATTATTTGTTGCTGCTGCAACAGTTGCAAAGTTAACTTAAAAAGGATTAATAAAACTTCTTGTCTGGGTAATGCCAATATCAATATCATTAGTTTTTTCAATTTCAGGAACAAATAATCAAATCTACGGTGATATTAATAAATCCCATTATTAGTCTTTTAATTTTAGAAATGATTGATTAAGTTTTGATAAGTGTTGATATCAATAAATCATATGAATATTACTAGTCTTTTAATTATTACATTAATTAAATTTTAGGTAATGTTGTTATTAACAAATTTTATTGATATTATTAGTTTTCTAATTTTGAAAACAGCTAGTGTTGATACTAATGAATCATATTGATATTATTAGTTTTTTAATTTTAGGAATGACTAATTAAATATTGAGTAATATTGATATTAATAAATTTTATTAATATTATCAGTTTTTTAATTCTAGAAATGACTAATTAAATTTCGGGAAGTGTTGATATATTTGAGAATGACTAATCAAGTTTTAGATTTTTCTTGATTTTTTTTATTTATTTCTTTATAAAAAAAATCATGTACTCACAATATGATGCTTTATTCAATATTAAATTGCTATAATAATTATGTTTCAAGCATTAAAAAAGTCATAAACACAATCAATTTCTCTAATCTAACTTTTTTATAATACAAAAGATCTCCTAACACAATAAAATTATGCTAAAACTCAAATTAACCGGAGGAGTGGAAATCACTATTCCCCTCCTCACAATTGAAACAATATCTTTAGTTTTAGTTTTAGTTTAGTTTTTGTTTTTATAATTTTTCTTTTAACTTCATTATTTAATATTAGATTTATTAGGGATTGAATTTCATAATTTATTCTAGTTTGCTTTCTATGAAATTATCACTATTTTGTAACCCAATTCACGAATTTCGCTGGTTAATCTAATTGACTCGGGTTTTTTTAGGTCATTTTTTTTTGTAATTCAATCTGTAATTCAATTTCATTCCTCATCATTTGGGTTGATTGATAATTAAACTTTATATTTTATTTTGATTTGCTTTCTAAGAGGCTATCTCAGTCTTCTGCTCAAAGTCAAGGATTTGATGAGTTAAACAGAGTTAATTTGGATCTTTTTTCTATCATATTTGTAATTGTTTTTTTATATTTCATCATTTAATATTGGATTGATTGAGAACTGAGTTTTATTTTGTTTTGATTTGTTGTATATTGGATTATTTCGATCTCATAATCTAGGTTTAACAGGTTACTGTAGGTTAACTTGGATTTTTTTTCTCTTTTTTTTAATAGATTTTTTTTTAATTTCATTCTTCATTAATTGAGAATTTGGCTTTAATATATTTGTTGATTTGTTTACTACAAAGTTATTATGATCTCATGATTCAGTTCATGAATTTTATATGTTAACCTAGATTAATTCAATATATTGTCTCAATATTTAAACAAAGATGTCGATTTGAAATTCTTTTGTCTTGATTGTTTTTGGATTTGCTAAGTTAAACGAATCATATCTGATCAATCTCTACATGATTTATTATTATTTTTTAAAATATATATTAAATATCTGAATATTTTTTTTTTTAATTTTTAAAAAGAAATTGATCTAACCCATAGTAATATATATGAAATAAGTTACAAAAGAATATAAATAAATAAATATGAGATGCTACTTTTAAAATCAGAGAAACTAACGAATCATTTCACTAAAAACCCAAGGATTAAATAATAATTTGCTCTTGTTTTGCTGATAAAATGGCCTAAAGGAAAAGAAAAGGAAAAAAAAAAACGAAAAGACGTTAAGAGAATCAAACCGGACAAGTCCAAGTAACCGCCAACAACACTGAAAATTCCAAAACAAAAGGAAAGAAGCAGTAGAAAGAGCGAAACCATTTCAAAGCCAAAGTACTACTCCCCTCCCTGCTCTTAAATGTAAGCCCTCTTCTTCCTCCTCCCTCTTTTTACTTCCTTGTTTGCATGTCAGAGTTGTAATCACAGTAACAAATGCATATGCATTCCATAGGTTTTTTTTTGGTGCATACATTGATTACCAGAATCCAATAATGCTGGTGTCTATACATTCCCCTTTTCTTGAAATCTACTTATTATGATGTTATTTGGTTTCTTCGATGAATATATGAACATTGTGTCTGTTTTTTTCTTTGATTCTCTCATGGTTTCTTGTTTGGAATTGATGGCGGTGTTTGTTAATGTTATTATCACTGCCCTTGTTTTATTTTTTTGCGTTTAGATAATTAAAGGGAAATTACTTTGCATCATGTATGTGCATCTAATCTAATATAATCATTCAAGGAACCAACTGTTGGTATTTTCAATATGTGAAGATAATTAATGGTATTTTGCAAGGATTTGAACCCTTTATACTCGCTGGAGAATCAAGAATTTTAGGATCATTTGTAGGTATCAATCAGGCTAGGCACTACTTTATTCACTTCATTTTTTATAGATAATATCGAATTGCTTGTTGGTACAAATTACTCTCAAACAATTAGAGTATCCTGGAAGTTGGCAGTTCAAATGTGTTTAAAAATAAGTTGGTTCAAATGTATTCATCATTTTTTACCTTGTATGGATAGTCGATGTGACCCTGATGCCGATTGACAATTTTTCTGTGAGAATATTCTTATATTTAGGGAAGTTTTAAGACTAATTACCCTCTTAAGACAGGAGCATTTATGCTTCTTTACCTTAGACATAGAAGTTAGCTTTTGAATTCATTATGTTAGGGAAATCCTTTTCTTCTAGGGATAGTTTCAAATTTAAGAGAGGATTACAGTAAATGGTAGTCATCGTTTAGCTTGTGTTTGAGTATCAGTGTACATGTTTGTGCTTTTCTGTCATGCCATGTAGATAACCTGATGGATAAAGGAATGTCGTTGATCTTAATCCAGTTTTTGCCTATAAGGAACATAATCCTTTTCATCATGTTGGAGCTAGCATTTGACTAGCCTCGCCAGCACATTTGTTACTTCTGCGACACTGTTTGGGTTTCGCAAGTTTGTTTTGTTGAAACATTCAATTTCTAATTAATTCTGAGGAGAAAATCTTAAGTTTTGACAACTTCCTAGCCCATAAAATAAAATCTATGAACTGCCGATGTGACAGTTACACAAAGTAGCAGACTCTCTCACTCTAAAATCAAACTCTCTTCAATCGTCTTTCTGGGAGAAGAACTTGTGGGAAGTTTATAAGCATGTCAAAGTTTTTCTTTTCTTTTCCTTTCTTTTTTTCCTGGCAAGTACTAGATGTTGAATTTTGTTCTAATGGTGCTTTTGCAGACTGTTAATGTAAACAGGATGGAACTTGAAGATGTGCATTCTGATATCTGTTCCTTGAGAAAATTATATGGACTCCTCCAAGGTAGTCCAGATGGTGTGCAAATGGCAGGCTTTGTAAGTTTTCTCTAAACAACCTTACTGAGTTTTCATCTCTGCTACTGATGTTGTATATGCGAGAAATGCCTATTTCTGTGGGGTCATCGATTCCTTTTATTGCTCTCTTCCTTTAATTATTCTTATTGTCCTTATTGTTCGGGACCTCAAGTTCCAGTCTCTCGGTTTCGTAGAGCATTTGTTGATGCACACAGAACCACACTCTCTTGCACACAAGGGCACTGCGTGAAGATACATGAAAACAAATAAAACATAACATTGGATATGTGATAAAATGCTTTAAAAAATAATATTAGGTATGCTACCATTGACATTTAATTAATTAACTAGAGCAACTTCCATCATAGGAATCAACTGTACAAAGGGATTAGCAAGGGATTGATCGTGATATGCCCTGTTGTGAAAAACTGCAAGTTGATTGTGGATTCCATTGCCATTGTCTTAAAATATATGGTTGTCCTTTACCTAGATTCAAAGAGTTAAATGTACAAATTCTTTAGAGAATGCAAAGAAAGGAAGAAATCAAATTAGGGATGGGATGGTCCCCTTAAGTTTGTACTTGGCAACTATAAACTCTGCGATTAAGCTAATCACTGTGGTATTTAGAATGTATAGAAAAGAGTTTGCATTTGAAGTGACTAGATTCTCTGCAGCTCTGCGATTGATTAGTTGAATACTATGGTATTGTGAAATTCTATTTAAGCTATTCTTGGATGCCAATCAAGACTTATGGCACTGCTGCCTTTTCTCTTGTTCCTCATACTCCATGTAACTTGTTTTTCATGAGGTGCTTCACTTTTCTCTCTAGTCATTGCATTGTCAGTATTTAGTCTGTGATATTTCTTTCGAACGGTTGGCAAAGAGAATGAAGGAAATGATAAATATTAGTTTGTGTTTTACTAATGTCTGCTTTTGAACAGTTGGATGAGAGAGCACGAGTGCTTTTGAAGAATCTGCTAGATGCTGCTACAGAGAAGGCTTTATTGGCTTATTCAAAGGTAGATTTTGTCAATTTTGTGCTTTCTGTCAAATGAATTACAGCTTTGGTGATACAGAGAAAATTGGGCATCAATTATGCTTTTCAAGGCTACATGAAATGTTAAGAATTGATTATTAAGGTAAATAAAGGTAAAAAGGACTCCCTGCATGTATGGATTGAAGTTACTTGCAGCAAGTTTAGTTTTCTGACATGTAAACACAGCAGTTTCAAAATGAAACCTTAGCTAGTTGAGTTTGAGTGCTCCCTGTTGCAAATTTGGTATGGAAAAATAACATCCAGGTAATTCCAGTAGTTGCCCTCTGACTTTGTTTGATGTTTTGAAATCACAGATCATAGTGGCAGCACAATTAGGTGTGTCTAACACACCCTACTCCTCTCAATCAGTGCAGCCCAAGACCATGCCATATCTAGAACCTCCTGTTTCACCCGATGCAGAGAATGCTTCTCCAAGTACCATTCAGAGTTCAAATGCTAAGACAAATTTATGTGTAAACAGTGCATGGAAAAATGAGCAGTCACTTATTAAGCCAACACCTCAGGATTCAGGGTCAGAGCATTCCAAATTCAGTGTCTCATTAAACAAACCTGAAGGTAGAAAAAAATACTGTCGAGTTTGTAAGCAAAGCAGCATGAAGCAGCGGAACTCGGACAAGAATTTAAACAAAGATGGTAATGAAAGAGATCAGCACCGTGATGAGGCTTGTTGGATTAATGGGAATCCAAAAGGATCGCATGAGCTAAAATTGAAGGGTCTTAAATCAGCAGTGACTTTCAGTGAAGAGCCAAGACGGAAAATAAATTCTGAAATTCAATGTCAACCAAGTGTTACAAGTTCCACTTCTTGGGCCTCAAGTTCATTGGGTTCTATGTTTGTTAAACTAGGATCTGAATTTTTATCTGGTAAAATTGATGAACATCGAGAGGATTCAGAAAGTAATTTCTTTAAAGAAGTTGCAAGTGCAATGAAATTTAGTGAATCTGGAATGCCCTCCTCATCGTTGCAGCTTCATAGTGAAAATGCAGATTCACTTAAAGCTAACAATGCAGCTTTTGTCCACAATTTGTCCAGGGCGGATAACTCAATAAGAACTGAAATGCGGTCGATACAAAGGGATGGTGCAGTTGCAGTGGGTGACATGAGTTTTGCTAAGAGAGAAAATGGGGATGGTTCAGTTGCAATGGGAGAAACAAACCGTGCAGAGAGACAGAATGTGAGGGGAATTGTTGAGAGAATTGAGTCACTCAATCGAGCATCAAGTCAGAAGAACTATCAAACATGTCAGTATGTTAGTGGGTTACAGGTTCCCCCGAGTCAGGGTGATGTGGTCAGGAAGTCCTCGATGCATAGTATGAAGGTTCGGCAAGACACTCCATTGCGGAATCCAATGGCTCGGCCGGAGAAAAAATCCACGCCATCTGTACCATCAATACCTCCTTCTGCAGGGTCAATGGTGCCATCTCACAAAAGAAACTTGCCTCGTCAGACATTTATAAGGCCAACACTGCTAGATTATGATGATCATCACAATGGAATCACCCCAAAGAGATCTTATGTGGACTCACAAGAAGAGTTAGATGAGACAACCAGCTCAAGTTCAAACAGTCGCTTGCCGGAATTGTCAGATGAGAGAGCTAGCTCTAGCTCTGACCCTCACTCACCAGAATTGTCAGATGCCACAGCCAGCTCAATCTCTGATCCTCGCTCACCAATAGAGTCATACGAGACAGCCAGCTCCAGCTCCAGCTCTAGTCCTCACTCTTCCTACAGCTGGACAAGTCAGCAGCAGACAACAGGCAGCAGCAGAGGTAGCGATGAGGACCCTGAAGATTACTATGAGCGTGGGGATCCTCCACCTAGAGAAAAGGGACCAAGTAGGACGTCCAGATCACCAAGCCATAAGAAGAAAGCAACTGGACGACTTAGGGGGCTAAAAAACAAGTTGGGACTCATTTTCCACCACCAACACCACCACCACCACCACCACCACCATCATGATGACAATGATGGTGAGAAGGCCCCCACCAAATCCATGTGGAAGAACTTGCACAAGATGTTTCAAAACAAAGACTTGAAGCATAATGACAAGGCCTATCATAAAAAAGCAGTTGAGAAGTTCGGAAAATCTGTAGTGGTAAGAAACAAGAAGCAGAAGGCTGGACATTTTCGTGCATTGGTTAAAGGGTTGATGAAGCATTCTAAACATTCAAAGAAATCAAAGCCTGCCAAAGGCGGGATCGGACGCCATTTAGGACGTGCCCAAAATGGCCATGACAATAAGCATTGGTGGAAAATGTTTCAGCGCCATCGACGAGGAGTAAAGCTGCCCAACAGAGGGCGTGTTAAACTAGGAATTCCCAGAAAGAAGAAGAAACCCAGGCTAAAAACCCTGAAATAAGATTACATAGCAATTTGTACAAACAAACTCAACTCAATAGTATAAAATTTTCTTTAACATGAAGCATCTCTTGGATTCTCAATTTTGGAGGACATTACGTAAAATTAGTAAAAACATATAAGTAATAAATGATCATAAATTACAATGATTCTTCTGAGGTATCATAATTATAAAACATTAAACCTTTAAAAAGCTTCTCAAAATTACTATTAATAAAATTGCAAGGTGCTAACTAAGCAACGAATAGTTTTATTGCTAGCTTTTTTATTATTTTAAAAGATTGCAAAAAAAAAATAATTTTAATATATTATTTAGTTAGAATGAGATTAATATAGTTAAACTTGTAGAAATTATAGATTTTGAGCACGATGTGCCACAAACAGACTATATGAATAGCCTAGTATAAAGATTTTCCTTGAGCTAATTTTGTTATTTTTCCTAGATTTTCTAGATTTATTGTTTTATTTTGAATTTTATGTTATTTTCTTTTATGTTTTAGGATTTTGATATTATTATTTAATCTATGTTAATCTTTCTTACTTATAAAAGACTATAAAAGATATTGTAAACTTTTTTGGAAAATTATTATTTTAGAAATAAAATAAAATTTTAGAGTTCGTTGTATTTTAACTTTATTTTAATTTATTTTCTATTTTTTTTACGCTTCCATCCCCTTCGAAGTTGCAAATTCTAATACTTGAATTAATAAATATACTCAAATTCAATTATACTTTCAAGAAACTATTACTTTCAAACATATAAAGATTTGACCAATTTTTTTTATATATAAAAAAACCCACTTTAAACATTACTAACACAAATATCAAAACATTCTCTTACATACAAATTTTATTCTTTAGCTTAAATCGTTTTCGATTAGTGTTCTAAAATAGAATAAATAAATATAAAATGAAGAGAAACATATTTAATTGAAAAGGTAAAAATAAATTTAGAATAAATTTTTATTATTTCAAAACGTATTTAACTAAATATAAAATGAACAAAAACATGTTTCTTTATATTCAATGTCTTCATCTCAACAACAAATCACTATTTAAAACATTTAATCTAATAGACTCCAATCTAAATATATGAACTCAAATCTTTATAAAAATTACTCATTGAACTCATCATTTAGATTCTGAACCCAATTGTTTCATAATAGGTTTAAGGTCAGAGTTTCAGGTTTTGACCGGGTCACTAGATCTCCTGAATCAATTTTTTTTTAAATTAAAACGATATCATTTTAGTAAAAAAAAATCAACAAGTTGTAATCAGGTTTTTAACCGAGTCAACCTGCTAGGTCAGTCGGGTCATACATAATTTTTTTTTTCTTATTTTTTTTAACCCGTCTTGGTTTTAATATCAGATTGAATTTCAAAACTATCATATTTCGAGCAGACTTTAGATAGATCCAAGCGAGAGACGGTCCACGTTACAACACGCTCCTTGAGTTACCGTTGACATAAGAGAAGAGGTGACCGTTGCACCAATTATTTTAAAAACATAAGCCACGTTTGAAGCTCTTCTTGTGTCTTAATTGGACACACTCTCTTTCTTTAACGGCATTGAAGACGGGCATTGAACACTTGTCTAAGATTTGAGATTTTCAGTGCCCTTCTTCTCTTTCTTCTTCTTCATTGCCTCCCAGTCTCACTCACGTTAACTACAGGTCTCTTTATTTTTCTCTTTCTTGCTCTTCTTCTTCATCTTGTGGATTCCTATACTTTGTTTGACTGATGATAAAAAAAAAAATCGAGGAAATCCATTATTGATACTGGTGTCTAATTTGTTGAATCATCATGAAACTCAAAGTTATATCAAGATTGAAAATCTTATGATGTTTACATTGTGGGGTTGGGGATTTTGTTTTGTTTTTGTTTTTATATTTAAGTTTATATGTTTTTGTATTTGTGCAATTTATCCTGAACCAACCCAGTACCAATTCCCTTAACATAAAAGTTCTTTAAAATGTTGCTGCTACTGCTGCTGTTATTGAATTGGTTCAAGAATGTTTTCAAGATGGAATCTTGGATTGGGTTTAAATGTTTGCTTGAAGTACCAAGAAAGAAAGAAAAAGCCTACTTTCATGGAAAAGAATTTGATGCTTGCTGATGACTCTGAGACTAAACTTGCCAGAAAAAAGAATTCACCAATTAATTTGGCTTCTGCTTCTTGTTATTTTCTTTTTTCTTGCTCTCATTTTCTTAAGGTTTAAGTCTTAAGACATCATTGAGGGGAAAGTTGCTAAATCAGCATTTGTTACCGCTCAAGCTTGAACACATATTTTGTTTTGTTCTTTAAACAAATATCTGTATGATGGCTACTGCTTCTTTTTTTTCCTCTCCTTTATGTACAGTCTTTTTAGTATTAGACCAGCTGAGCAGGAACAGAACAAGTAGCAGAGGTGTAGATACTTAATTTCAGCAGTTTAACTTCGTTCTTTTGCAGCTGTGGTTCTTGTGGATATCAATTAAACTTGAACTCGTGCAACCGGAACACTCCAGTTATTGGAGCTAATTATAAGAAATCCATAAAGAAAAAAACTATTTCGTTCTTCAGCATTGATGAAACCAGGTTCACTCAAATTGAAGAAATTCGATGCGCACCTTACTTCACTTCCATGCATTCCTGGGGTTGTTCCAGCGAAGAACCAAGCTTCTTTGTTACAAATGCGGAAATCATATTGGAAATGCTTACAAAGAGAATCTCTTCCTCCCCTCTCAGATTGGGTAAATGTCCATCAGATTTAATCACGTGGGATGGGATATCTGATGCCAGAATTTATGTTATCAAGATACGTTCGTTACAACCTGCTTCGACCGAGGACTTCAGCATGAGCAGTATCTGATCCATGCTTCCATGTTGAAAAAGAGTAGTGGTGAAGTATAAGTTTCATCTTGCATTATTGAAGCAACAGAATATCCTGCATGATTTGTTTGAGGTTTTGATGTGTCAATTCGATGAACATCATAAAAAATGTGGAGTGGACAGGAGTGATGTAAAGCGAAGTCGCAGCAATAGTACAAGAACGGAAGTTTTGCAGCACTCGGTGAAGCTTTGATTGGGAACTCCTGTAATTCTTGCTCTTTCCATCGGACGTTGAATATTTCGTTAGTCTTAAGAACAGTTTGTGTATTCTAGAATTTGGGGTTTAGTAGCAATCATGTCGCTTATCAAGCATTTTTGTTGTTGCTTTAAAGTTCACGCAGACCAGTGTGATGTAAAACAAGTTTTGAACAGAGAAATACAAAGGTTTCAGCAGTCACAGAGTCTGATTGCCTTCTTCGTAAATATTGGTCTAGTTGTTCAGGAACCCTAGACATTGTCACTTCCAATTTTCCGTTGCAAGAGTATGCAATTGTTTCCAGGGATCAAGGAAAAGTAAACTGAGTTGTCCCCTCTTTACCCTAAGATCATTAAAGGAAAGAAACTGGCATAACTGGTTATCAAAGGAATTCTCTGACAAAGAGGCTTTAAAAGAGAGAATGAGAGATGAATAGAGGATTGCATAATTAATCAATACAATCAATGTCCAAATCTTTAAATTTCATGAGCCATTTTTGTGTATCCTGAGATACATAAGCTTTTGTTGGAATCTTGTCTTCACCTTCAACATTAGTACTAGATGCCACACTATCAATTTTCTTATCCTTGATAAAATTTGCCTGTCTATTGGGACGCCTCACCTTGAGCGCTAGAAGACGAGAAACTTGATGAAGTCCACCCCATTTCTCCAATGCTCGCGCAATGTCATATCGTCCTGCACAATTTTTGTTTGGTAAAAATATTATATGAAAAACAAAATTGAATAGAAAATAGAGGACAGAAAAACCATGCTACGCACTTCTAGAATTAGACTCCAGTCTTAATACGTTAGAAAAGATAGCATGCCCTATGTCCAGTCAGTCTACTGTGTTCATTAAAAGGGTTGACAGGTGCATATGGATAGCCTTTGCGATGTCAATGTACAAGTGTATAAACTATAGTACTTCAACACAACCAAATGCAAGCTTGACATCAAAGTTTGAGGCCTTTATAAGCTCATGTACTTTGAATTCGCAACTCTCTTTGATGTATATTGCAGTGGCTGTAGATGCAGTCATGCAGAGTTTGCTAACAATAAAAGGAAAGATCAGAGGCAGTTCCAAAATCACATGTACCATTTCCCTCATATCCGTTCCAGATACTGGCACAGTATGTTCCTATCGAGAAGCACCCTACAGCTTGATATGACAAGAAAGGTATCACGTTAAGAAATTAATATGTAATTTTACCTGCACGCTCAAAAGACTTTCTACTTGGCATAAATGAAGGGTCCATCCCCCAACTCCTCTGGAATCGACTAATCTGTAAGAACGATAGCATACGTTTTTTACATTAACTTCAGCAAACTATTACTTCTAGCTTTTCTTTGCAATAAATAAGTTAGATTGTTTGCTTTCAAATGTATTGAAAATCTCAACTCTGTAGATACATTTCCCACAAATTTTGACTCTAAGCAAAATAAAACCATGTCGAGAGAATTTAATTAACATTATGATGGAAAAAGCAACCACAATGGTATTTTGTATCAGTACATGAATGCATAATGCACATGGATGCAAGACACTACACAAACATGCAAATACCAAAGGTTTTTTTTTTTTTTAAAAAATGTTGAGTTCCTACAAAATGTTATTGTTGATGAAAAAAGTAATGTTGAAAAGTGTTAGTTTTTGCCCTCCAAAGATTTTTTCTGAACAAGGACGGAATGTGGAGAATAATTTTTTATGAAAAAATATTCTAGGACTTCTTTTTCGCCTTCTCCTCCTACTCATAGACAAGCAGATAGCTTCACTGTGCATATAGATACAATATTAGAGAATTGAAACACTGGCAAATCTGTAAAGTTGGCTAGTGAAAATGCACACCAGATTAAATTGAAGCTTTACCCTACCTCTTCCTGCAAATTTTCAAGGTTGTCCCAGTATCACTTTGGTTTACGGTGCTTGTAAGCAAGGGAGAGATTCATCAACGTTGCAATCCTTCTAAATCCACCCATTCGTGTTATGGCCTTCTCAATATCCACTCTACCACGCAAACGAAGCTGCTTTCTCATTGGCATAAATCCTTCCTGCCCATGTTCTGAAATGAATTTCAGGAGCTCAGACTTAAGAACTTCAATATCTCTTTGCAATCCTGGGACCCTGGGTCTTTTTTTAGGTGAATTTGGGTTACTGACTTCAGAAACCTGCTGAACTGCCATACTATGCTCATAATCACTGTCACCTTTGGATGAATCTAGTTCCTTCAAAGATTGCCCATGCTCATCTGTTTCCGAAGAGTTATTGGCTTCCCTTTTCTCAATATAGTCACGAATTGCACATAAATTTGATGGGAGATCTTCATATATAACCTATACGAAAATGTTCTCATCTATTAGTATTGCTTTTGCAAAGTTCATATTAACCACTTTCACAACAAGGTCTAAAGAAGTACCAAATTTCACTACAGGTGAATAGATTTCTACCACTACCCTTTTCTTTTCCTTAAATTTTCTCCTGATATCATAAACCCATAAACAATTTTCTGATGAAAAATCAATGCCTCCACTGAGATTTGAATTTTGAACAGTATTCACATATATGTATCCTCTAACCATTAATGGAACTACTATAGAACATAATGACGCCACCAGATTGATTTCATCAAATAATTCCTAACATTTTCATGAAGCTGCCAGCATTTCACGTTTCAAGTAAATTGTGCACCTGTGGCTGTTATTTCATAAATGAATCATTTAAAATGAAATATTTACACCTAAAGTTCTGAAAAGAAAATGAGGCAGCTCAATTCATGAGGAAGTCTAAACTTGCTCCAAATCTAACCCATAAGTCTACTTTAGTGGGCCAAAACGTACTTTGTTCCATAAGGAGAAGGCCTTTAAATCTATACGCACTCATTATCATGCCCAGATGGAACCCCAAAGATTTATATGTCGAAATTATATCCAAAATCTAAAAAAACCATGGGGAGAGCCAAAATACATTTTAAAATGTCTAAAGCCGGATCAAGTATATTTCAATACCTCTTCCATAATAGCTTCCGAAAGGAATGTATCTTTGTGCATTTTGGACTCCACATTATATTTCAGTAGCGTGTGGTGACTTCCTAATTGCTCTAGAATCCACTTTCCTTGAAATGAATCAAAGTCCCCTTCTACCTGCTCAAAACGAATTTCCTGTTCAAGATGTTCACATAAATCTAGAACAACACGGGCATGAAGTACCACATACAACAGACCCTTGCATCCTTCCTGCAAAAAGGGAAAAAAAGTTGAGCATTAAAATTTTGCTCTGTCAAATGATGGCTATTAATCTTACGCTCGTTAACAATCAAAAGCATTGATTGTTACTCTATTGAAGGTAGGAGATATTCAAAAGGGCTACCAATACAACAATGGAAGGTGTAAAGTTTACTAATTTGATAACCTATGGTTAATTGATTGTCCAGAATTTTTAACAAATTATGGTAGTTTTTAAACATTTCATTGCATGCATCCTTTCAACTCGATCCATGAAGGTACCAGGGATAAAGGAGCAGCATCAAGTGCAGAAACAATGCCATCAAGAGAAACCAACAAGCTCACAATAATAAAATTTAACTAACAAAGTTCCACTTAAATAATAACCTTTTATACTGTATGCAAAGGCTCAGAATATGTAAAAAAATGCATTGCAACTCTAAAAAAAGGTGTTGCATATATGTGAAATAACGAGTGTGTGAGAAGTATCAGAGTACTTCTGCAAATTAAAAAAAAAAGGATTTTTTAGAGATATCTAACATGTCAATGATTATTAAATGTTTCACTCCACTAGAAGTAACTAAGCTCACAGGATGCATTCATTTGTCATTTTCATATGTCTGTCTTAATTCTGACTCAAGGCTGCTCATCCTTTACTGATCTTTATACCTGTTATTAATCAAATTGGATTATATGGAGATTGACACTTCATAAGTTTAATACATCTCCATGTATGTGCCGAACCTAACTAGCCAGAGAGAAAAGAAAGACTTTAGTTTAATCCAGGAAAGGAGATATCCTGACAAGTAAAGATCCTGCTATTACCTGAAGAATGCGGACTTTATTGTTTTCTCGAGATAAAATCTTACTGATGGCCAAGTTTGGAACAAACCTGCAAATGAGTAAAAAAGGAAAGAAAATTTGAGAATATGGTTATTGAATTTTAAAAGCAAGAAAAAATTAGCATGATCTCCTTGTTAGAGAATAATATAAATCATATCCTGGGACCTCACCTAACAGCTTAAGCTTTTGGGTTGAGATGGTTCTTTGACATGGTATCAGAGCCTTGATGACCAAGTGGTCACGAGTTCGAATCTCACCATCCCCATTTATTTGATAAAAATTAAGCACAAGGTAAAGTGGGCCTGTGCAAGTTTCAAGCCCAAAGGGCTTTCACTTGAGGGGGTGTGTAAGAGAATAATATAAATCATATCCTGGGACCTCACCTAACAGCTTAAGCTTTTGGGTTGAGATGGTTCTTTGACACTCCTGATTGTTTTACACAGATTTGTAACAGAACGAAATTTACTGTAATGAATTTAATATCTGCGATGCTCATAGCAAGTCCAGTCCTTTTCTTCCTCTCATAAATAGATACCTTCACATCATTTCTTTACACCTTACTTAGCCAAGAACCTCTATCATATTTCCCATGGAGTTCAGTGAATGCATCAAACGTGTTTATCATAAGTTACATTGCTGTGACTTGAGATATTTTAGTCACTAAAGTTTGTGCTTGTTTATTCAGGAGTGATAAATTGCGAAAGATAACCCTAAGTCTTGCCTTGAATGACTTATGACTACCAATCCTAACCAAAAAGGAATAAGTCTTGCTTGGTAGTAATAGATAAAGCAAAAGAAGCTACTAGTCTAAAGGTTTGCAGTTTCAGATGCTTAATCTGTCTTTCAACAATTGCACAAGTACTTGATAAGGAAAGCACAAAATTCTTACTCAGGAAGACTCTCATAAGCAGTCAAAACATTCCAAACTTCACGAACAGGAGCTTTTACAGTTATGCTAGCAATAACACAGCGATGAACCCCTCCATTTTCCTTCATCCCAAAATCACTTTGTCAGCAACTGCTAAAACAAAAGTGGCTCTCTCTGGAAGAGGAAAGCCAGGTGACAGTAACCAGAGTAAATCAGTTACCAATTGGCCATCAAATCTTCGCAGATGAACTTCATCCACCATGCAGCGCCTTTCCAATCTGCAAGCTTTTCCGAGCATTCCCCAGCTATTATTCAAATCATTTGAAGGTGGTGGCATCGGACTGAAGGTTGAGCTGGGATAACTCTCTTTTAAATCTCCAGTTGTCAGTTTATCCTTCTCACGAAAAGCACCATCTAAAGATACAGAAGGGGAAGTGGGTACAGTCATGGATGTCTCACTTTCTGTAATTCCTGCCTTCTGGTCCCCCTCAAAATCTCTCTCTGCCCGACATGCCAAGGCTTGAAGATTTACAGGAAGATCTGATCCAATTATCCTCTCCAGGAAAATAGCTGGAAAGTTGTATCTTGGCATCACATTAACTTCATATGACAATGCGGTTGTTCCATGTCTGCAAATAAAGAGAAAGGGTGATCATGAGAGGAAAACAGAAAAGACAGCAGAAAAAAGCAAAATTTCTCATGCAATGGCTGACGAGGCTCAGTTACAGTCTAAGACAAGGTAAAACATTAAAAATAACAAAATACATACCCAGGACTAAAGAACATTCATCAAAGGGCAATTGTGTTTTCTGAAGTTGTATTTCAATTTAGCTCTGATCCTGGATGAATTTTAAAAAAGGCACTGGCTTCTTTTCTCTCCTCTTTTTGTGGCACCCTTATGATGCCTAAACTTATTTATTAGTTATTCTTGAACGCGGGATTCTTCTTTCATGAGCTCAACCTTTTACCATAAGAAAAAAACTATCTACCTTAACAAACCAAGAAAACAAAGAATGGTTTTTAGAGCTCTTGGTTTAGAGCATGCATCCAGAAAAGAGTCTCAATTCAGTTTCTCTATCCATGTTGTTTCCTCGTGATTTACCCACCGGTTACATAATGACACACTTTAACCACACTTATTTTCATATTATTAACCAGAAACTAACAACAACAAACAGAAACTACTACTACTTCTGAGAAAAATACACAGCTCAAGAGAATCTTATAGAATGTCATTTTACCAGTTTTTATTTAGCTTAATATGATCAGGAAATTATCACTAACTTGCAACCATTTGGTTTCAAATCTTTCTGATTCAAGAAATGTACTCCTTAACCAACAACCAAACCCCAACTAGAAAAAAGAAGGCGAAGAAGAAGAAGAAAATGATGGTTCGCATGACTAAATAAAGCATTTCTAAATATAGAACAGACACTATGTATGAGATAAAGAGAAATGCTGCAAAAATAAGTTCAATGCCAGGTTTCTACATTGTGTAAGAAGATCTACCTTGTCCCAGATTTCACAGACCATTTGCCTTCGAACTTCTTAAAATCCCCATCAACCATTGAAAAGTGTAGTTCACGATTATTGGCCTGAACCCAAATAGATGATTTATGACAACAAATCTCACATGAAACTTACACATGCAACGGATGAGAACAAAGTATTAATAGTAAACAATAAGATTAAACTTTAACAGATGTTCATGTCAAATAAGAGAAAAGGTAGACCCATGCAGTTTAACTCTTGAGACGACACACCTGGATATCACCATCACCACGGAAAAGCAGTGAGGTGAATATGTGCCTGAAATGTAGAAATTTATCTAAAACTTCGAAATGAAAAGCAACTACACATATATAAATTACCAAATGAGAAAATTATTTGCAATTACCAGATGAGAACAACTAAAAAAGCATAATTGATAAATAGATTTAACAATCATTGTTATGATGAAAAATCCAAGGAATGCAAGTAGAAGTTGCATCATGCAGTTTAACTATGCCATCGAAACAACCAACAAAATCCACGAGTTCCTTTCCGAACAAGCAAAAGAGAAGCATTAATACTATAATGTACCAAAAGAAAAGAGCATTACTATCCTAAGATCCAATGAAAAGCTAGTGGCATCTTTAGAAATTTCATGTAATCGAAGAAAGAAGGTAATGACATTGAGTGAAAAACTTAAAGAAAATTGAACTTTAATATCTGCACATATCGAACCATGCATGATTTGACACTCAGTAGCAATGGTAGATCTTCTACTATTTAGCAATTGCAAAGTTTTTCATATCTTGCAAGAAGTACATAATTGGACTAGCAAGTGGTTAAAATACCATATCAGTCACAACAAAGAGTAGATGAGAAACATGATGGGCAAAATTCACAATACAATCAATCAAATCATTGCACGCATAACTGATTCAAATCAAACCAACTCTTTAATTTAAACTTCAAAAAGATGAGGGAAAATACAAGAAAGAAGCTATAAGACTCCAAATTATGCCTTGGATAGCAAAAATAGCGGCACAATTAATTTTTTAGTAAGATTAGTTAAGTGACAGCTAATGGGGATTGTTCTACAATGGCAAAGAAAGGTGGCTTACTGAATCTGAATGAGGAAATTCTTGGAGATCCAAGACAACACGAGCTTCAATATGCCAATAGAGTGCCCTTTGAAATCCTCTCTGCTCTAGCCATATCCTCCCAGGATGTGGACAATGAATCCTCCCACTGCAAAAAATCAATATAAAACAAAAAATTTCTTATCATACCGATCCCTCTTTATAAAAAAAATATATGCATTCAATTCAGTAATATATCAAATAACCATCTCAACTTAATAATTTAAATTATTAAATAAAATCTTAAAATATAATTTATATTATTTTCTAACATATCTTTCCAATTAAAAGATCTTTAGACTTGAAATTTATAAAAATTCATATTATTTTCATATTTAATTTTTTATAAAATAAATTATCAAATAAATAAAAATAATAAAATTTTAATTCATAATTACTTGATAATTAAAATTTTAATATCATATTAAATAACTATATCAATATAAGGTGATGTAAAAGATATATTTTATATTCCTCTCTCAAATAATACTCTCCCTTCGTTGCAGAGTAGGCAGGACTCAATTTCAAATCCTACTATTTCAACCTTAATAACCAAAAACACAAAAAACCAATGTTGAATAACAATGCCGGAACAAAAGCAGGAATATTCAGGTCAATTTCATTCCTGCTCTCACAGAAAAGTAACTAAGTTTAACGGCAATATTATATGTTCAACATTACCTGCAAACAAGATTTGGAATAAAATCAGCAAGTCGCTCATAGTCAGTGAGGGCGTTCCAGACTGATTGAATGTCAGCATAGACTAATATTTGTGCCTTAATTCTTCTTTCCCGCCAAGAAATAACTTTCACTTCATAATGCATCTTTCTCTCTCCTTCTCCTTCCTCTTCTTCTTTTTGGAACTTCTTGGCTATTTGACTTGCCTTTGCTGTAGTGTGAGTTGCTCTGGTGTTCCATTTCTGCCCCTCAATTGAAGATGAAGAAGATGAAACTACTGTGTTTTTATGAGATGGGTGCTTAGCTTGTAAACTTGGTAGGTATCTTTTTAAAGTGATTTGGTGAGATGGGCTGGTTTCAAAATTGAAGCTTGAAGCTTTGCAACTGATCATGGAGAGTGGGAGACTGTGATTACAGAGAGAAAAAATGGGAAGAAGAGGACTTGAACTCTCTGAAGACAAGTTTAAAAGACAGTTAATCTGTGTCCACTAGATTTTCGAGGAGATTTGTCGTTTAATGAAACGACATTCGTGGTTCAAACTCAACTGTCCATTTTTTGGGTGAAAATTCTGGCTAGATATTTATGTTGAGGATACCATTGTGATCATGGCACGTGTTTACGTTAAGGATAACATATCATCGACTGGTTTGTTACGTGTAATTTGATTTTGTTGATTTAAATATATTTAATTTATTAATAAAAAATTATTTAATTTATTAATATTTATTAAATAATTTATTAATAAATATAATATTTAATTAATGAATATAGAATAAAAATAAAGCTTTCAGAAAAAAATATTTTGTAAAAAAAATTAAAAAATTGTTATAATTATAAAAAATTTATTGCATTAAAGAATTGTTTTTAAATATTCATGATCAATACTTAATTAAGAATAAATATTAATTAGAGTTGTTGAGACTCATACATATTATGTTTTTTTTTAATAAAAGAAAACAGTTGTTCTCATAAGCTGAGATGTAAAGAATACCTAGAATTAACATGCAAGTGCTTGTCAGATGACAAATATATTGAATTTAGCCGCATGAGAATTCTATATAAAGAGATCACATATGTCTATGGAAAGACTCACGTGATAGTTGTGTAAGTGATCTTTAGACTTAACATCACTAAGTTATCTTATATAGAAAATATTATATTTTGATTCTACTATAAGTTGTCCTAATCAAAAGTAACAAATGGGTATATATTAAGTATAACATGAAATATACGAAGGTACTTCAATAATCAAGAGATGATTCATCACTCTAAATGAATTGAAGAAAAAATATCACTTGTTCTCAAATAGTATTGATTGTAAATTCTTACGTAAGATGAAATGAGATTTGAAAATAGTTCTAAATTTTATTCAGAGAATCAATGACTATGATATTGAGAGCAAACATGATTTGACATAATAGACACACTCCATGCTATAATATCTAAATCGGAACATTGTTGATGAAATGATAATAATTACACTAAGAAGCTGATCAACGAAAGATTATGTCAAACCACTTATGGCTTTCTTAATATATTGGGGATCATGACATGTTACTAAACATTATACTTGATCTTCGAATATAAATCAATCAATTATTGAATTGATAATAAATTAATTTATTTAATCCTATTTTATTTAGGATTGTGATTTATGTTTGGGCTAACTTATTAGAGAACCTAATGAATCACTCATACAAGAACCATTGGTATAAATTAAAATAGGATATGTGACTTGATTGTAAATAAGTTTTAGAAATTAAAGACTATAACGTAATTTATACAATAGCTTACAATTCTAGACCTAGAAACAATCAAGGACTTAACTGGATAAATAGAATGTTATACATCTTATTTCCTGTGATGTAAAGGGTTAGTACAGTACAATAGACAAACACCTAAAATATAAAAGAAAAAAGTTAGCACTCCAAGGTATAACAATTTCTCTCTTCTAAAATCGTTTAAGAGATTTCTTATTGGTGGTTAGTATTGATTACCGTTAAAGACTGAATATTTGGATGGCTTGTGGTTTGCGACTACCTCGCCTTGAAGCAATTTTAAAGTCAAAAAGAACCTTTGATCTTCATGTAATCTTTATATAAACGCTAAACAACCTCAAATCTGTTTAATAAGATCCTTGAGACTCCCGAAATTTTTTAAAAATTTATAATTTTCACTGTATATATATGTTTTGGGAAACCCGACAAATTATAGTCAATATGCAAATATAGAGCATGTTTAGGAACATAGCTAGCTGCGCATTTTTAAAAATTTTGATTTTTTTTTTAAATTTTTTTTTAATTTTTTTGATCATTTTAATGTATTAATGTCAAAAATAAATTAAACAAATATTATTTAAATATATTTTAAAAAAATATTTTAAAAATAATCACTAATATAATATCATACACGTATATAGTCGGGGTATCCCATCTTACCCTTCATGAAATATCCACGACAATTGGCCAATGCGGCTTTAAGCTCAGTTCTCTGGCAATTTGATGTTTGCTCAATTTGATAATCCGAAGTTATTTTCAAGACTGTCCTTCAAAGGTACGAGCTTATTTGCAATTGCGAACTTGCAGTGGTGCAGGACCGTGCCTTTCAACATTACCATTCAATAATTAAAAATATAATTATGAATATTTTTTAAAATATTTTTATTTAAAAATATAATAAAATAATATTTTTTTATTTTTTAAAAATTATTTTTAATATTAACATATCAAAACGATTTAAAAACATCAAAAACATATTAATTTAAAATAAAAAAAATAAAAACAATTTAATTTTTTTAAAAAACAATTTTTTTTAAAAAAAACACTGCATTGTTGATCTCCACATGGTGTATAAACAATGTACAGTTCGTCCGGGTGCTAGCAATCCTATCCAAGATATGAGTATTTCATTTATTTATTTATTCTTCAACTACTTGAGCAGTAAATATTTGGAAAATGGATAGCAGATGAGAATTTTAATAAGAGAAGAAAATTCATAAAAAATCAATTAAAAAAAATTATAAAACATAATTTTCAATTAATCAAATATTAAAGGATGAAATTGAAAAAAAAAATCAATTAAAAAAAAAACAACAGAAGTCAACATGAGTTAACCTGTCAAACCTGCAACTCGGTTTGTGAGATTGGGATAATTTTTATAAAATTCAATTCTCAATCAACACATTGATGAAGGATGAAATGGGAAAAAAATCAATATAAAAAAAAAGACACAATAAAACAACCAGAGTCAATCCAGATTATCCCGAAAACCCATGACTTGAGTCATAAAACCCGTATAACCTCATATAAAGCAAACTAAAATAAATCATTAAGCTTAATTATTAATCAACTCAATATTAAATGATAAAATTAAAAAAAAATCAATTATAAAAAAGAAAAAAAAACAGGTCAACAAGGTTTATTCGTCAAATATACAACCTACGTCATGAGATTAAAAATGCTAAACCATATAATAATTATGAAACTCCATGGCCAATAAACTAAATGTACCATATAATAATTATGAAACTCGATAATCCATATGAAAGCATGTAAAACAAAACATAGATTAAAAAAATATATATATTATTGTGGTTTAAAAGCATCATTTCTTTTAGTTTTTGTTAATAATAATAATAATTAATAATGGCCTCTAGCCCGCATACACTAAAAAGCTATAAAGTAAATGGGGAGTTTTGTAAACAAGTCTAAAGAGCCAGTATATTTTTCTTCTTACCCCATCCTAAAGCAACTATAAATAGAGCAACACATCCTCCACATGCACCAATCACAGCCTCCAAGAATTGTATTGGTTTACCATCAAAGAGTTCTATATGAATGTTCATTCCAAACAGTCCTACGACCACAATGCCTGCATTGAGTATCATGTTTGCAGCACCAAGCATCACTCCCATCTGTAGCAGCTGATTCTGCTTGTCATCCAACATTATGTTGATGAAGTCCTCTGTGTCGTCCACGTAGTCACGCATCTAGAAAAGGAAGAAAATGATTTTGATGTAATTAATTTTTGTAAAAAATTTTTAATGTAATTAAACGTGACAGAAATGTTGAGCTTCATACATGGGATAGTTTCTGTAAGGTTCCGTCTATCTGTGCAAAATAGGCCTCTAAAAGCATCTCCAACTCCTCGACATTTGGCTTAGAGCTGGTGTAGATTTCAGAGTCATCTCCAGATTTGGAATCATCAACACTGTAGGGTAGGTGAAGTGTGAGTTAGAAAAAAGAAATTGCAAACCATTACACTCGTTGACTCGATGACAAAGATACAAATTACCACATAAATTTTATAATAACCAACACTAATAGAGTCTATTTTGCACAAAAAGAAGAAAACAACTGCAGAAATAAATGAAAGAGATATTTGATTAAAAGTATTAGAGTAGTAACTTGCCAAATATTTTGACAATACTAGTTAGTATGTCCACGACATGGCATTGAGATCTGATGGTTACTGAACCAATTTTGTACATAAAAATTTACTTCATTTTATCCCTAAAGGTTTTAAAAAATTGCATGCACTTCATAATTCAGATTTCTAGATGATAAAGAGATCAAAAAATAATAGAGGCCATATTCGTCTCGTTTACTAATTATGCATATGTTCTATGCATATTTTCATATTTAGATACGCATAAAAAATGATAGAATTAGAACCTGTCATCATCTACTTCTTGTTCACCATCATATACTTCCTCTATTGAAGATGTTTGATCTGCTGCATAAGCATAAATCTTTTCTGTCAAATACATTTCAGCCATATCATTGTCATCGTCCAGCAGATGTTCAAGTTCATCTCTCACCTGCAACAATAAGTTCGTAAAATTACATGAAATGACTGAGAAAGCATGTAATGTATATCCAAGTACTTTACAGGTTTATGCATGCATGTATATCATGTATGTATGGACATATTAATCTGATATGTCCTGTTACATTAGTCTTTCATGTTCTGTGCCCCAACGCATAAAGACATTGTTTCTACACATGGCATGCGTGTACTTGAAGACCTTCTAGAAGCCTCCTTGGAGGAACATTTTCCTTCCTAGACAGCATCATGGTAAAACAAACTGTAATGGGCATATGAAGTGCAGAACCAATACTTATGATAGTCTTTCTACATGCTGCAAAATCAGACCATGCATAAAAGTCAAGCTATTGCTTTGAAAACTCCTTTCCTTTCGCAAGAACTTCTATGGAGTTTAGGAGAACTATCATTTTCAAAACTCTGGTTGGTTATAGACACAGAAACAGCCTCATTAACCAATTGAAGCATCTTCATGTTTCAACCTCCAAGGGAAAGAAAAGATCCAATGTCATCATTCTCATGATTCAAAGCAAAGTTCTTAACTCCAAATGATGATATGCTGACACAAACTTAATGCCTACGTACAAATTAGAGAGATTGAATCATGAAAGCTTAATTAATATTGTATTTGAGATGCTGCGGCTGGGTATCAAAATGTCAACAGACTTGGTAAATAACAGATAAATCACACTCAAGCATTTTAAAATTGGCCGATAATACTACTAATACCACAGCATGGAAATCATAGAAACTGATAAAAAAAAACAGAAAACCAATTAAAGGAGTTTACCTGATCATATAGCCAATTAATATGCACAGACCATAGTTCATGTATTAACATGTTTAGTTCCGTAACATCAACAGCTCAATTAAAAACTAGTATTAAGAATTACTCTTTAAACTTTGAAACTTCAACAGCCAAGAAATTCACCGCCTTCCAGATTTGCTTTGCTTATGTCACCTTTTAATTTTAAATAAATCTTGAGTTTGTTACCCCAATAGTTAGCCAAGAAATCAAAAGGTAAAAAATATAAAATATAAAAGCTCACGTCACTCAGTCTCCTATTGCATTTAATTATCATTCCTTTTTCTTGAACAAGGCTATAGATTGCAGTTTCAAAATCCAAACAATAGAAGTCACCTAGACACAGAGTGATCCTCGCAGATGGATCATGCAGAGCAAATAAACAAATCATTTCCATTTTTAAGCCTTTAAAAGACAGCAATGTCAGAAATTGCAGACAAAAGCAAATATGCATGAGAGAAAGCAAACAGTCAAAGGGAATATCATATATGCATGATAGAAGGACAGCATCCAACAAAATGCATCCATTGGAATTCACAAATTTATTTTAGCACATGTCACATAATTGCAAGTAAAAAAAATTGTATTTGATGGCTACACCTATCCAACAACATGTTATCTACCTTCTGCACGCGTCCAGAAATTGCAACTAGACGACTTTTTATCTGTCTAACACGCTCAAGATTGAGTGTGCTGATATTAGAAGTCAGTTCATCCAAAGCAGGATATGCCTCTTCTTCCAATGTCTGAGTCTGGAAAGAGAGAAAAAAGACGATACTTCAATTGAGTGTGCAAATTCACCTTAGATTTATTTACATTAAAAATGCAGGCAACAACTGTTAACCTACTCCTGTCACAAGTTCAGATGGTGAAACTCTATTGTTGCAGTTCCTATAGATAAACCACATACCTCAGATTCAAGGCACCTGCAAGCAGATTCAAGACAAGCTTCAAGTGCTTTGAACTCAAACGGAAGCACCTTGGGACCAGCACCTACTAGATCATTCATCATTGAATTTGCACTCTCGCCCGCTATTTCCGTACTCTTCATATCTCCGGAATTATAAGTTGGAGATGTCGTGTCAGCTGCATCCCCCAAGCCAGTGCCATCATGATCCATTGCCTTAGGACAGAAAACAATGTTGTGTTTATAAGGTTGCTTTTCGTGTTCCCCAAAAAGAATCAGTCAGTTGTGGTTAAAAAGAATGTTGAGTTCATTTTCTTTAATCCCCCTGTGTTACATACTACTCAGATCAGAAACATAACCTCGGCAGTTTTATATTCATAGCTTGTATCAACTCCAGAGAATGTAACTCTGAATAATAATCATTTTTTAGAAGAATCCGAAGTGATTCTTTGCATGCTAACTATTAGCTCCGGACACAGGTAACATGGGACTTCCAAGACTGTATTGATGGACTCCGGGCATTACAACATGAAGGCCATTTCCATTCCAAGTTATGAAAATATTAATAAAAACTGGCCACTCTAAATTCTCAAATTCCCATCATTAAACCAAACTTATAAGACATGCATCAATAACAAATAAAATCATAGCTAATAAAAACCACTCCTGTGCACAATTTTTTTTTTTCCCAGATGAGCAAAATACAGACATTATTACAAAGTAAAAACACACCTGCTGTGGAGGCGTAGCATTGGCATTACCAAAAGCAATCCGATGTTGAAGATCCTCAACAAACTGAACAATCAAAGGATTATTAGAATTAATCATAAGCACTTCTGTTGCTGTAATAATAGCCCTAATATGCTCCAAGTTCACAACAATAGCCCTTTCTCTTCCCAAAATCGACGACGGATATGACAGCACCGGGTCCAATGCTCTCAAATCACGTGCAGGCAATCCAGTCCTCTTCATTATCGAATGCTTCCCTACTTCCTCTACAAACGATTGGCCCGATTCTGATATCACCAGCCATGCCTTCACCCCTATCATGCCTTTCTTTAATTTCGAAGCCATGGTGGCCGCTACTGGAGCTTAACCGACGTTTGGTTGCTGAGAAAGTTGAGAGAGAAGAAATAAGGAAAGAAAGATTGAGATTTGAGACAGAGATTCCGGCAAGCCAACTAGGAAATGTCATAGAAACATCCCAGATTGAGCACCATTTGACTTGTAAAACCAATAAAAAAGAGACACCTCATCAATATATTCTAACCAGCCCATTATTATATTCCATTACACATCTGTATCATACTTCATCAAATAAGTAAAACATTTTTTAAAACCATCGATGATGATGATTAATGGGGGGGTCGTAATCGATTTTCCTTTTTGTTCTTTTTAAAGAATAAAATAAAGTGTGCGGACATGAAACGCTACTTCATAAACCCTTGGTGGTTTTGTTAAATTTGGAATTCTAAAATCAGAAAAGACCAATCTTTAATTTCAAGGGAGTCACTAATAAGTCCTAATCAATTAGATCATCCATTCCGAATTGATTGAATACACATCAGCGTTGACTAATTTTATTTGGGAAAAGAAATACTAAACAAACCTGAAATATTCAATCAAGAGAATCGTATTTTGTTGTTTTATTCTGGCCATCAGTTATAAATGACGTGATCCACCATATCAACCAACCGGAATCATGTCTTTTATGCCTTATTTCCGGCAGCCAAGAAATAAATTCCACTGCCTATACTGTGCCCCTCTCCTTCTCCTCTTCCACTTTTTCTTTCTGTCTTCTCTTTCCTCTTTTTGGAGCTTCTCGGCTCCTTAATTTGTCTGTGCTAAGTGGGTTGTCAAGGTGTTCTTCCATTTGTGGCCTTCGATTGATGAAG
Source organism: Populus nigra (assembly GCF_951802175.1). Taxonomy (NCBI): domain Eukaryota; kingdom Viridiplantae; phylum Streptophyta; class Magnoliopsida; order Malpighiales; family Salicaceae; genus Populus; species Populus nigra. The sequence goes on from NC_084865.1 coordinate 3,421,773, forward strand.
AAGAAGAGCACGAGGCTCCTGTGCTTTGACGAGGATGGGTACACTTAGCTTGTAAACTCGGCAGGTCTCTCTCTTTTTAAAAGTGATTTGGTGACACGGGTTGGTTTCAAAATTGAAGCTTGAAGCTTTGCAAGTAATCAAGGAGAGTATGAGATTACAGAGAAAAGAGAGGCTAGAGTCTGAAAAGAGGTTTGCGTCCAATAGGACCGACCACTCCGTCTTAGGAGTTCTTGTCGTATACGAAAAGCCACTGTGTGGTTCGCACCATTTTAATTATGACAGGTGTTAAGTTATTAGACAAAATCAAACACTCAAGTATATCATTTGATAAATTTAAAAAACTATCTTCTTCTTCAATATATATATATATATATATATATATATCTCTTTCTAGGGATTTTTATTTTTTAAAAATAAAATAAAAATGATAAAAATAATATAGAAAATAAAATAAATTGAACTATATATTTTTAAAATTTATCAATTAAATTTAAATTTAATTATAATAAAAAATTGATTATAAACAATTAGTAAAAAAACAATTAATTTCGTGCTTGATTTTAGAGATTTAACATGGTTGTAGTTGTTGATAGAAAAATGCATTTGATTAAAAGTGGTTATTGAGGATGGAGTTAGCAATAAAAGTGGTTATTGAATTTTTACTTTTATGATAAAACGTTTCTTAATAAATTTATAATTAAAAAAGATTTTTTTTATGTAGAATAAGATATAGTTAATAAAATAATTATGATTGTAAAATATATATTTTTACATTATACATGTGATTATGCATACACAATATAATATGCATGAATTTTTATATGGTAAATTACTTTAAACATCTTATAATTTGATTATTTTTTCACTTTACTACCAAATTTTTTAATATTATACTTTGAAACTTTGGTAAGAACTAGATTTTAAAAATTAATAAGAAGACAATAATATCTTTGTATATATTAAAATATAAAAAATAATCATTACGACAATAATTTATTTCTGTTTCTTTTCTTTTACGCCCCGTTTTATTAAAAATAAATCTAAAAATAAATCAAATATAAATTCATGATTTAAAAATAATTATTATTACACAAATCATTTTCTTTGTTACAACTAACCTTTTCTTCTCTTTTACGATCATTTTATGCCTTATAAAAATACCAAAAAAACAAAAACAAAAATAAAAACAAGCCGAGGTACATGGGCCTATGTTTAAAAGCCCACCCATGCGTGCGGGCCTATGGCCCCACACGCATGGGTTGTTTTTTTACCCTTTTTTTAATATATATGTTAGGTATAAATTCAAGATAAAAAAAATTATTTTGCTTGGTTGAGTTCATAATCCAAATTACAAGTTTGACAAGTTAAGTTGTAATACCCAACCTATTATTTTTTTTCTGATTTTTTTTATTGATATCTTTTTTTCATGTCTTTTTGTAAAATAATTTTTACATTTATGTTTTGATTGATATCTCTCATCTGTGATTATTTTTATTTCCTTATTTATCCTTTTTTGGATAGAGATTTTTTTATAATTATTTTATGTGTATTTAATTTTTGAAAAGATTTTTCTAATTCATCTATAATTTATTTGTTTTTATCTTTTGTATGGATGAACTTAATTTTTAGAATAAAAATATTTTTTTTAGATAATATTTCTAATATGTATAACCTTCATAATTTTTTTATTTTATTTAATCAATTTAATGTGTGTGTCTATTTTTATTATAGTTTTATTAAATAAAAAAATATTTGAATAAAAAAATTTAGTGAACACAACATAGTAAATATCTCATCTTACGAGATTAAATATTTTAATCCATACATGTTTCTCGATTTTTTTAATTTTATTTTTAATTATCATTGATGATTTTTTTATTTATTTATCAATACCTATAGTTTTTAATTTGTTTAATTACATGTATGTATAAATTTTTAAATTTACATTTATAATTTTTTAACCATAAAAATACATAAAAAAATCTACATATATAATTTTTTTAAAATAATATCTTATTCATGACATAGCACAATTCAAATAGATAGTTTTTTCTGAAGTGGTTTGAGTTCTAGGATGTCACTACCAACTCATTGCTTCGACTTCAAAATCATGATACTTTTTTTTTCTTTTTCTTTTTTTCTATTTCAAGCCTTTTGAGATACTTTCTTTATTTGGGTCATTTATGCCCGTTGAAAATGAAGGGACAAAGAGGCAAGAGCAAATCAGGTGGGAAATGTAATAATAACTTTTTTTAAAATGTTTTTTTGTTTAAAAATAAAATAAAATAATATTTTTTATTTTTTTAAAATTATTTTTGAAATTAACGCATCAAAATAATTTAAAAATATCAAAAAATTATTAATTTCAAATAAAAAACATTATTTTTTTTCAAGAATACTTTTAAAATACAAAAATAAACAGGAGTAAGTGGTATGCTAGTAGCCACTTTGTAGATACATCATTTTGTAAAAGTGTCAAATGAAATGGAAATAAAAAATATTTATTGCTGCTGGATGGTTTCTAATTTTAAAATAATGTTCTAAATAAGTCTATAGAAGCAGTGGAGATGTTGGTTCACAGCGGGGAAAGATGGGAGAGAAGGGTCGTCTTTTTTTTTTTTTTTTTTTGGTTCTTTCTCTTTAACTACTTTTTTTTTCCAAGTTTTTCAATTGGATTTTTGTTATTTTTAGAATTTAGGATTTTTGTTATTATTTCAAACTCGAGGGACCACACGGGAGTGAAATCTATCCTTTGAGCAATATGGCATTGAACCAGAAGAAAACGACAACGAAGAAGAATGCAGCGGGACTGGAAATTATAAAACAAATGAAAAGGTTGGCATTGCATGAGATTTCCTGACTCCTTCAGTAAAATTCTCCGCAGCTGTTTTCTTTTTTCCTCCTTTTTCATGGCGTGTGACAAATAAGCCTAATTAAGACCACCTACACTAAAAGAGATAGGCGAACAAGTTTACAGAGCCAATATTTTCTCTCTCTTACCCCACCCTAAAAGAACTAGAAATAAAGCAATGCAACCTCCACATGTACCGATCACAGTCTCCCAAAATTGTATTGGTTTCCCATCAAACAGTGTAACATGAATGTTCATTCCAAAGAATCCTACAACCGCAATGCCTGAATTGAGTATCATGTTTGCAGCGCTGAGGATCACTCCCATCTGCAGCAGCTGATTTTGTTTGTCGTCTAACATTATGTTGATGAAGTCCTCTGTGTCATCCACATATTCACTCATCTGAAAAGCATGAAAAAATGAAATGACTTCGATGTAGCTAAGTTTTCTCAGGAGTTTCTCTGTTATCCAACAATGCAAACTTTCCATGTAGAAGTAGATAATTAAGAATGACCAGAAAACAAGAGAAATAAGTGCACCAGGTATAGGCACGTACACCGGATAGTTTCTGTAAGATGCCATCTATTTGTGCAAAATATGCTTCCAAAAGCATCTCTAACTCTTCGATGTCTGGCTTAACGCTGGTGCTGGTTTCAGAGCAGTCATCAACACTGCAGGTGAGTTTTGTAGAGTAAATTGCACAGCATAAGACAAGTTAAAACTACTATCACAGTGCAGTAATAAAGTCTATTGTTCCAAATCAAGCATCAAGATTTCGTGCAAAATAATTTTTACGCACAGCCATTGTTGATTCCATAATAACTCAACTCTCAATAGAGTTCAATCAACTGATGTTCACGTCTCTAATTAAAAGTGTTGCATAAAATTAAGTTTGAGGGGTTAACAGCAAAGATGCTGATTGCCAAGTAACTGAGAATGCAGGGGACAGACTACAGAAAGAGTTAGCACTATAGTTTACTTATGAACAACAATCACAACCTTTTTAATTAAGGAAAGAGCATTAGTTGGGAATAATAATTGACAAGGAAGAGCTAGCAATATAGTTTGTGATTGTTGAACGATAAAACTAATGTTCTTAAATTGAGATCTTAAAGCATGATATGCCATCCATGCTGACTAGTACAGTCCAAAGGTGGCTAATTTACACCAAGTACACAAAGGTTTCGTGCAAAATATAGAGATTTTGAACAAACATCACAGTTGTGGGATTAGGAAGAACCTCTCATCATCTACTTCACGTTCACCGTCATATACTTCCTCTATGGTAGAAATTTGATCCACTGCACGAGCAACAACTTTTTCTGTCAAATACATTTCTGCCATATCATTGTCATCATCCAGCAGATTTTCAAGTTCATCCCTCACCTGCAATAAAGAGCTCATAAATTTTCAACGTAGGGTAAGGAAGTCGAACCTATGAAAATGATTGCTGATTCAGGTACTTTAGGGGTATATGCACAGACATATGACCATGCATGCATAGAAATATTAATCTTTGAAGATTAAATTATGAATAAATACCTTTTCTTGAACAATACCATTTTACTCGGTTCCAAAATCCAAACAATAGAATTTCCTAGAGACAGAATGACACTCGCAGATGCATTATGAAGAACACAAAAAATGTTTCTTTTTTATAGCCTGTATAAAACAACGACGAGCAGAAACCAATTCGCGGCAGAGAAAGAACACGCTTGCAGGAAGATCTTATGCACAGGATAGAAAGATGACATCCAATAAAATGAATCCAGTTTCACAAGCTTATGGTAGCATACTTCACATAATGGCAAGAAGAATAGGATATTTTGATAGCTACAACCATCCAAGAGCATGTTATCTACCTTTTGAACGCGACCGGATAAAGCAACAAGACGACTTTTTATCTGTCTAACACGTTCAAGATTGAGTGTGCTAATTTTAGAAGTCAGCTCATCCAAAGCAGGATATGCCTCTTCCTCCAATGTCCGAGTCTTGAAAAAAAAGAAGAAGAAAGATGCACCTCAATTTAAAAGCATATAGAAAGGAGTTAATGAGTTGAGCAAGTTAAGAATGTGATCAACATAAGGCCAGAATGGAAAGAATAAGAAATGATCTTCTCCCTTAAGGAGACACCACAATTTATTTTTGGCAAATCTTATTGGCGAGGGCCTTGGCTTGGATAATTCAAATAAAAGCAAAATTTGCTAAGAAGAAATTCATGCAGCAAAGATTTATCTTGAAATTTAGTGCCTTTTCTCATACGTCCATTTAGTCAGAAATCCTTTATTTAATATTGTTCTTACACCTGTAGATGCAATTAACCAATGAGGAATCGCCTAAATTGAGATACAAAATATATAAATTAGCAACGCTTAACTGCAAGAATTAAGACTAGCTGGTATACATTTAACAGATGATGAAATCCCAATGCTGACTGATATGAATAGTTGGAGTTAAATTGCTCCATTTCCTCGTATAAAGCTTATCAGAATTCAAAAGAATCAATAAACAATCTAATTGAAACAATGTTGATTTATTTATATCTGAAACCCAAGCAATATATAATGGTTAAACTACTTGCTTAAAAAATCAGATGATGAAATACTAATGCTGACTAATAATAGATAACCATGTACCTCAGTTTCAAGGCACCTACAAGCAGATTCAAGGCAAGCTTCAAGTGCTTTGAACTCAAAAGGAAGCGCCTTGGAACCTGCAGCTACTGAAACATTTATTGTTGAATTTGCACCCTCACCCTCTATTTCCTGACTTTTCATATTTACAAAATTACAAGTTGGAGCTCTCCTCTTGCTTAAGCTTTTTGCTGAAGAATGAAGTGTATTTAATGTGGGTGAACCCCATGTAACCTCAGCTGCGTCCTCCATTTCTTTTACCAGTATGATCCATTGCCTTCAAACAGATAACAATGAGCTCTGTTAGTTTAGAAGATTGCTTTGTGTTACCTAAAACAGAAGAGGTGATTTGCGTAAAGAGCATGAGTTCTCCTGTTCGCAAATTACATGCTAGTACTTGAAAATATATAATCAGAGAATAACTCCAGCAATTTATATAGTTATTAGCGGGGGGAAACAGTATACAAAGTTCATGAATAGAAGAACTGGAAGTAATTTTTCATGCCTACTGTTAGCTATAACTTGCAATGTCCAAATATAATGCAAACCATAGCAGTCTAAATCAATGTCCATGGTGAAACTGAAAAGCACCATACTAGCAGACAATTTGACTAACCTCTCATTACAGTTAGAAAGAACAGAACATTTGAAACAGGATTCCCTTCAACCCCTATTATGATTTCAACAAATCATATGAGAAATGAATGCACAAACCTGGTGTGGAGAAGTGACATTATTGCTACCAAAAACAATACGATGCTGAAGATCCTGAACAAACTGAACCACCAGAGGATTGTTATAATTAATCAAAAGCACTTCCTTCGAGGTAATAATAGCCCTGATGTGCTCCAAACTCACAACAATAGCCCTCTCTCGTCCCAAAATCGACGACGGATACGATAGAACCGGATCCAATGCTCTCAGATCTCGTGCAGGCAATCCAGTCCTCTTCATCATCGAGTGTTTTCCTATTTCCTCGATAGAAGACTGACCTGATTCTGATATAACTAGCCATGCCTTTACCACTGGCATTCCTTTCTTTAATTTTGTAGCCATGGCTGATGATGATGATGAGTGATTCTTCTTGATAAGCAATTAGTGATTTAGGGTTTTTTATTTTTTTATTTATTTTACTTTCGGGAAAACTGGAACGGAACCTAGAAGTGTTTTATAAGGAAAATGAAATCTGGTTGTGGTACGTGTCTTTTTTTAAAAAAAAAACTTAAAAGCGCCTTGGCGCCAGATTAGGGAAGGGAAGATGACGTGGCTAACGGAATTTCGAAATGGGTCTGTTATATATTACGGGCTGGAGTTTGGACTGACATGTGTTTAAAGGTTTATATGTTGAATTGAGAGCCAGAGTTCGGTGGTAAAGGATTTGAGATCTACACAGCAAGTCTCGAGTTAGGATGTATATTTTTATAAGAGTCTGGAACAGTTAAGGTTTTACTCACTCATCTGAATCCATAAAATTCGCTTTTCAAAGAGTAAGATTTCCTCAAATAAAAAAAAATATTAAGATTTATTTTGATTAGCATGCTCTCGCATGTGGAAATTAATATTCTACATTAAATTAAACATCATTTTACAAAATTGAATTTTAAGTTATTTTTAAAACAAAAGTAAAAAATCAATGACTAAAATTAACATTGAAAACAAATCCTTTTCCATTCGCACTATTCATAAAAAAGCATGTAAAAACTTCAATTTAATCTTTTTTTTTCTTTTACATTTCAATCATAAAACTGTATTTGTTTACATTTTAATTTCTAGTTGTTGTTAAAATAAAGACAAAATTACCTAAAAAAAAGGAGAGGGAAAACTCTTTAGTGGCCAAGTTTTGACTACCAATAATTATGATTTTGATGTTTATAAATTGAATTTTAAAACAAAAACTCAATAAATGTGATTTATACCTTTAATGATGTCCTAGAAAGTAAATAGGAGCTAGATAATTTTTTTATTTGATTTTTAGTTTTTGACCTATTTTTTTTTTGTTATATATAAGTTTTTAGAGCTCCATATAATATATAATATATTTTTTATGTTCTTAGGTTAAGAGATGTTAAAATTTAGGGATTTATTATCTAAATACTTGTATCTTGGTTTTTCAGTCGCTTGAGCAACCTCTAGTTACTAGAAAATATTGCAGGAGAATAACAAATTTATCCAATTGACTCAATTTAAAAAAAGAGTAGAGATAGACTACAGGTGGTCTATCTTAAATAAAAAGCACGTGAGCTCGTCCTTCTAGTTGCATAGCTTATTTAAAAAAATGGCCCTTAATTTTTTATTTGACTTTTTATTTTATTTTATGATAAGATTATCTTAATATAAATTTATCAAAATGATATTTAAAGAATTATCTAATTATACCATAATTTTCAAATATTATTAGAACTTTTTATTATAATTTTAACCTGTGCTTTTGTAATTATTATATATGGTTTTTAAACTTTTGCCAATGAATATTCAATTCAAATAAAATATTTGTTTTATGGTATTTTCATATAATTTTTCATATATTTGTTACTCTATATTTTTTTAATATATTCGTGTTAAAATTATTGGCGAATTTATTGATTAAAACTACCTTCTAATATTATTATAATTTTTTATTCAAAAAATAATTCTTCTAATAAAAAAACATGTATTTTTACCAAAAAAACAACAACAAAGAAACAAGTTAATAAGAAAATGAAGTTTTGATTAAAAAGATATATATTTTTTTCTCTTTATTTTAAATCATTAGAATTTTTGTGATATCAATTTTTATTATCTTTAGTTTTTATTCAATAAATCACAATGCTAATAAAAAAGATATGTTTTTTTAAATAAAAACAATACATTAATATGAAAAGGAAATCTAGACTAAAAAAATAATTTTTTTATAAATTTAAATTATTTTTTTTCTTTTGAATATCTATTTTAATTACCCTATAGTTAAATAATGTTTTTTTTTTAAGTGTCTCTCACTGCAAATCAAATATTTATATGTCCATTTATTTTTTACTTTATACAAGGATTATCAACTTTTCTTTTTAATATTTAATTATTGTTAATAACATTTTTTTCAAAACTCCATCAATTTATTTTATTAAGAACAAACAACATCTTTTTAATTCTAAATTAAAAAAATTATAGCAGTGAAAAATAAATTTACAACACTGACTTTTTCTTTTTTTTGTTAAAATTAACATAGAATCTTACCAGCAGCATAGCACGGTAAAGAATTATCAATGAAATATATTAGTGGCTCATGATGGATGATTTCAAGGAAAAAAATTACATCTAGTAAGACAAAAGCTAACCCTTTTATTTATGCAAATCATTTTTTTATGATAAAAATATTATAAAATTAACCTACATTTCAATCAGAATTATTTTTTTTTCATAAAAATTTTAAAATGCAAACTTACATTCTGGTGAATTAAAAATAAATAAATAACTTTTTTTAGATATTGGATCAAAGATTTGAATTAAAGAATTAAAGAAAGAAAGAAAGCAAATAATCTATATTTTTAATTACTAATTTAGGTAAATTTACTCATCCAATAAGAATCCTATCCAGATTCTCTATCCTGTCACATCCCGTACTGCCAGTGAACTTGAGATACAGAATCTTTGCCAGCCAAGCCAAACACGCCACTTTTCAAACACAGCACAGTAAATGCAAATAACCAAAAGATCCAAACACCGAAAAGTTTGAAAACACCAAATTTAGCCCCTGTAGTTTTTTCATTTTGATAAACAGGCTCCCATAAAAAGTTTCATCGAATTTCCCCTTATATTCATAACATTTAATCAATTCAACCCAACTAAATGGGATTGAAAGCAATACATTCTCTCTCTGTGGGGTATAAATTCTTCTAAATCGGCTTAAAAGTTAGTCCGTTTGGGTTAAAAATTGATGATATATCGGGTAAATTCGATGACGTTTTTCATAAGGGCTTAATTGCTAAAACAAAAACATATAAGGCCTAAGCTGGGGTTTTTCCTGTAAAATTCAACAAAACCCACAAATAAGCACAATCACGTAATTTGTCAGTGTCCACAACGTTTCCACCCAGCGAGGCAACCCGCGTTTTTTGCGCATTAAAAATCCCGCCCGCCCATTCCCGGTCTCTCTCTCTCTAAAACTATTAAATAAAAAAAATAAACCCTACACCTTTACTTCAAAATCTCTTTTCTTCTCTCTCAAGAAACCCGATATTCTCTCTCTCAAATCAAAATCACGATCACGATCACGATCGATCTCCTTTTGTAGGGTTCATGACCTTCTTCTCCACATCTAATTACCAGGTCTCATTTTGTTTTTGTATATCTCCCTTTTAAATTCAAATTATTGGACCTGATTCACTAATTATGTTTTAATATTCTCAATTTATCTTAGTTTGCTCAGTTCTTGCATGTTTTGATGATTATTTGCTTATTGATTTTGTTTAATTGTTATGATTTTGAAAGGAAATTGGAAATCCGAAGAAGTGAAAATCCGTTTGGTGAGGATTGCTATTTGGATTTGATTGATGGTGATGTGAGATTAGGGTATTGGAAATGATTGGATTGGGAATTTCGCTTGTACGTGTGCTTACAAGCTCTAATGATGATTATAGTGGATCTTTTATTGCCTGGTTAATTACTGCTGCTTTAGGTTTTGTAACTATTGTTTATGGATTAATTAAATGGCATAAAAGAGCATCTCAGAAATGGGTTAAAGCTGCGGCTAAAGCGAAGAAGCAAGTTTGGAAAAAGTTAAATGTTCCACGGTCTAGTCATTTATGGATTGAAGATTTAGCTTATGGTCAAAAACAGCCGTCTACATGTTGTGTTTGTTTGACTTCATTGGTTTTACCTTATAATGGCGATAATGCCTTGTTGTGTAGTGATTTTGTGCACTGTTGTGTTGTTTGCGGTGCGGCAGCTCATTTTCATTGTTCAGAGTTTGCAGTAAAGGATTGTAAGTGTATTGCACAAGCAGGGTCTTGTCATGTGCGGCATCATTGGTCGGAGAGATGGTTTAATATGGATGAGATTCCTGAGATGAATGCCTTTTGTTCTTATTGTGATGAACCGTGTGGTGTTCCTTTTATTGATGCTTCTCCGACATGGCATTGTTTGTGGTGTCAGAGGCTCATTCATGTGAAATGTCATGCTAAATTGTCTAAGGAATCTGGTGATGTTTGTGATTTGGGTCCACTTAGGAGGTCTATTCTTTCACCGCTCTGTGTGAAGGAAGTTGATGGAGGAAACAGCTTAAGTTTGATCAAGGGGGAAATTATAGCCTCTAATGTTCGTAGGCAGATGAGAAGCAAGCAGCAAAGCAGAGGCAAACAAGGAAACATTCGCTCTGTTAATGGTAAGTTGCAGGATGCAACAACTGCCAATAGAAGCCTGGATTTTGTGTTGAATGGTCTTGCTGGATTGAGGAGATGCAGGAGTGAGACTAATATCCACTGCTTAAAGAAGAATGGCAGGATTAAGGGCACACTTAATGGGCTAATGCATAATAAAGGTGGAACTGCTATCTGTCAACAAGTTAAGAAATATGCTTTGGTTGATTTGGCTCAAGATGCAAGGCCCCTTTTGGTTTTTATTAATTCCAAGAGTGGAGGTCAACTTGGGCCTTATCTTCGAAGGACACTAAACATGCTGTTGAATCCTGTTCAGGTGAGGATTTAGCTTTTTAGTGGTTGTCACAAGAAAAGTGGATCCTTAACTCCTCAAAATCTATTTTCATAATCTTTTATTGTCATGTTCCAGCAATTTTTTTAATTGTAGGCATGGTTTTTTGTTTTTGGAATCTTCATAATGTGCTCTCTAAGTGCTATAGTTCGGACTTTATCTGATTGATTAACTGCTGATGAATGTTTTTTAAGAAATAAAAAGCGGCTTTTCTTTCCTCTGGCATTACTTCGATATTGTGGTTGTTAGGAATAATAACATCTTCTCATTTACATTGCATGTAGCTTGTAGGTTATATGGCTGAATTTCATAATCCTTCACTGCAGGTATTTGAACTAAGTGGTTCCCAGGGGCCTGATATTGGTTTGGAGTTATTTAGCAAGGTGCGGTATTTTAGAGTTTTGGTCTGTGGTGGAGATGGAACTGTTTCATGGGTCCTTGATGCTATTGAGAGGCACAACTTTGAGTCTCCACCACCCGTTGCTATTCTTCCCCTTGGTACAGGAAATGATTTGTCAAGGGTTTTGCAATGGGGAAGAGGCTTCTCAATGTTTGATGGACTAGGTGGCTTAAGCACACTTTTGCAAGATATTGACCATGCTGCAGTTACAATGCTAGATCGCTGGAAAGTAAATATCAGAGAAGAGAATTCAGAAGGGTATATGGAAAAAGAGCAATCCAAATTCATGATGAATTATTTAGGTAGATATCTGGAGTTGTTACTCATGGATTTTTTTCATCTATCTGTTTCATAAATTGCTTCATCAATCTATTAACCATTGTCAATTTTGCTTTTGCAGGTATTGGATGTGATGCTAAGCTTGCATATGAATTCCATGTAACACGTCAGGAAAATCCTGAGAAGTTTAGTAGCCAGGTAGCTATATTTTTGTACAGGGGTTGTCATTTATGTTGTTAATCAATCGTCCATTTGCCTGATACTTCGCTCAAAAGAGTTTAAGTTTTCCATAGCATGCACTGTGCTGGACAGTAATGTATCAGTACAATTTTTAAAATCCAAGGGATACTGGCTCTTCAGTACAGTTTTTAAAATCTCCCTGTTTCTGAGCGGAAAAGAAGGTTCAATGCTAGAATCTTTTTTATTGAATCCTTTGTTCTCATCCAGTTTTTTGTTTGCTTGTCCTTTATATTCACTCAAATGTGCTTAGTTGACCACTTTTTTTCTTGAAATGCTAGTGGATGCGTGCTTGCTATAGGATATCTCCTGATTTTTTTTTTTCTTCTTAAACCTGGTCTGTGAGGTTGGTTGAGTGTTTTGGCTGAAAATGCTGTTGTATGTTGTCCTGCAGCTGGACAACTTCAATCAATTTCATAATCAGGTTATTAGATCTTTAGCGTCAGATATTGTTGCTAGACAATGCTGACTGCATTGTGAGACTAAAGAATAAGTAAACTATTTTGCCTTTTCTATGACGAACCCCCTAGATGCACAAGTGCTTATGGTTGCTGCAGCTTTCATTTCCTTTCTAGAGTAATTTCAATTTTATATTTCAGATAAGTGCCTTAGATCTTGTGATCTATGTTTTTCACTCAGCTTTTGGAACTTGGCTAATTAAAATGTAATGTGCAGTTTGTCAATAAACTGCGATATGCCAGAGAAGGTGCCAGGGATATGATGGACAGAGCTTGTGCTGACTTACCATGGCAGGTTTGGCTTGAAGTTGATGGGAAAGACATACAGATTCCAAAGGTAATTGATTAGATACTATCTTAGTTAGTGTTGTCAAAGGTGAAAGGCGCTAAAAGGCGCCAAGCCTGTAAAATGCCCAAGGCACTAGGCGCTCACTTGAATGAATCAAGGCGATATGCTATAAATTAAAAAAAAAAAGTAATATTATATAAATCTAAAATATATATCTTCCCAATTAAGATTAGATCATTAGAAAATCAAAAGAAAATATAAAATACTATAACATAAGTAGCAAGTAGCCAAATAGATTAAAAATCAAAATTAAATATCAGTTAAAAAATGGACAAATAGGTCAAAACATAAATTAGTTAAAAAAGGAAAGAAAAATCCTATATAAAAAAAGAACTTCAAGCAGGTGCTAGCCTTAATGCCTTGCACCCACTCGCAAGGCACTTGCCTAGGCGGCACTTCATTGAATTCCAACATCTGAGGCTAATAAAGGCGTTGGGGCCTTGCCTCGCCTGGAGCGCCTAGGCGAGTGCCTCTTGTCAACACTGATCTTAGTATTTGGGTTGTTTTCTTTCTTGTTTTAATTGCATTTAAAACATGTTTCTTTCTTTCATATTTTCAATTCTGTGTTCTTTCATCCTTCTCTTCCCTCCAGGATTGTGAGGGTTTAATTGTGCTGAACATTGGCAGCTATATGGGGGGTGTAGATCTTTGGCAAAATGACTATGAGCATGATGATGATTTCAGTCTTCAATCCATGCAAGATAAAATGCTTGAAGTTGTAAGTGTCCGTGGAGCATGGCACCTCGGAAAACTTCAGGTTTGTCATTTTCTGAAAATAAGTTCCCTCATATCATTCACTCTTTGTATATGAGAGATAGTTGTAAGTGTTTGTGTAGTTTTTCATCCAAGGAAACTTCAGATTTCTGAGCTCCTGAAAATATATATCTCCTTATCATTTACTTTGTGCGTGCTAGTGCTATGAAACCAGGCCTATAGTTTATTTAGTTTATTATGGAGGTCCCTTGGTTGCAATCCGCTGTTGGATAATTTTTCTTAGGCCCCATGTTAGAGTGGGTTTTCAAGTGTCTGAATGGTTGGAAGGGAGCTTGTTTCTCATTGTGGGATTTTATTACCCTCATTCAAATGTATGTCAATCACTATGTAGAAGCCCTGTCATGGTATTCAAGTGGATAGAGCAAGATGATGGCAGATCTTTAAAGGGTGGGGCCAGGGATGACGGGAAAAAATCAATTGTTGAACTGGAAGGTTTGCTCTAGGCCAAAAAAAGGCAATGTTTAGTAAACTGGCTATCCATAGTTCTCTTTTCTGTACACATTTCCTCATTTGTACAGCAAATCCAATTTCTAGCTTTTAGAACATGGATGGTGGTGGTATCTATTGGGATCTTAATGATAGAGAAATACAGGACTTTGTAATTTCTGTCAGATTCTAAATTTGTCATTTTCTCTTTATCCAAGATGGTTGGATATGGACTCTAAGAATAATCTTAGGAATTTTCCATACAACCTTTTCACACATCTTCTCTGATCTATATTCTATCTTCTCCCTCTGGTCAGCTGTATCTAGAAAGTCGCATAAGGTTCTCAGTAAGATTATTACCGATTGACCTATTTTAGTTGAGAAGGGAAGGAGACCTCACAGGACATTTCCGCATTGAGGTTTGTTTCATGTGCATTAATTTGGGAAGATGCATGGCCATGCTTCTCTAATATTGTTTCAAGGCTTGGGATTTGTGTTATAGGCTTTTTGCATTTTACTGAGAACATGGGGTAGTTCTGAGTAACATGGCACGATTTGATCTTCATGAAATTTGTAGGATTTGAGAACCGAAAGAATTTAAAATCTTTGGGAAGTATTATATATTCTTGTGCCTTGTAGCATTTGGTTGGAGCGTGTTCTGTTATCTTTAAAAATCATGTTCACTTAAATAACTAGGAGTGAATAATCTTCTAAGCCTGTTTGTGGTGCCTGCTTTTTAGAACGTGGATGTTGCATGCAAAGGGTCCTCCTTTTTTTTATGTTGCTCTCCTGTAAAACTTCTGATTCTGTAGCATATATTTTTTGTTTGTTTCGTTTTTCTTTTGTTTTGAGAGGAATATTACAAATGTTTGTTGATATTTTGTTTTGTATTAAGTTACAAGAGATGTTCTTTATTATTATTATTATTATTATTATTTGCCTAACGCTCATTCTATTGTTCAGGTTGGACTTTCACAAGCTATGAGGCTAGCACAAGGGAAGGTAATCAGGATACATGCTTCAAGCTCTTTCCCAGTTCAGATAGATGGGGAACCATTCATCCATCAACCTGGTTGCTTAGAAATAAAACATGATGGACAGGTATTACACGAGGGTCCTTAGGATTTTACAAGTGATTCACTTCGAATGATTATAGCATTTATTGCCATTCTAGTCTTTTATTGATAATCTCTTTTTTTCATCTGGCCCTTTCTAAACTATAATTCACGGATGTCTCGTTCGTTCGGTATGTTTCAGGTGTTCATGTTGAGGAGAGCCTCGGAGGAGCCCAGAGGCCATGCAGCTGCAATAATGACAGAGGTCTTGGCAGATGCTGAGTGCAAAGGAATTATCAATGCATCTCAGAAGAAATTACTTCTCCAGCAATTGGCCCTCAATCTCTCCTCCTAGATTCCAATTTCTAAACCCCTCCCCCCTTTTTGCTTCTTAATTTCTCACATTTTGTCCCACTAACACATTGCCTGTCCTCCTCCTCCTCCTCCTCCTCCTCTTGAACCCACTCTCTTACCACGGAGGGATTCCACTTTCACATCCTTCTTTATTTCCTTCTTTCTTTTTTGATTTTTTGACCACAGCGGGATTTCCTCTTTACCACATATTTTTTTTTTTTTTTTTTTTGTAGAGGCTGTAGTGAAACCCAAAGGTGAGATTGACAGCCACACGAAATGCAAACCAGCTGACACCGGAGCATTGTAAATGGAAGCTATGAGAGATTAATGACCGTTTTGTTCCTATTATGATAATGCACTCCTTGCATGTTAAAAACAGAAATGAAACAAGAGAGAAACGTCTGTACCCTTTAAGTTTTTCCCATTTGATTTCCAAAATCTTTTTTGGCGGCTTCACTCGGCAAGATAGAAAATAGCTAAAGTATACGTTGTTTATTACATATAAACTAAAAAAAAACAATGATTGGATAATTTTGACATATTAAGAAAAATATGTTTAATAAACTCTAGAAAAATTAAAGTATACTTTGTTTATTACATAAAAACTAAAAAGTAATTAAAATAAATATTTCAAAAAGATCAACAATTTAAATTAAAATATGGATAAAAAATATCTCTTTAATCAAAATTCGTCCCTTATCAATGCGTTCCTTTTTATCATAAATTCTTTTGATCAAAAGTGTCTTTTAAAAAAAAAAAATCATAAACCTAAACACAAGTTTTAATTAAGAAAATAAAAAAATGATATTTTTTTTACGCCAATGTATTTAAAAAATATATAAGAATAACAATTTTAAGAAAATAAAAACAGATCAAATCAAATGAAAAAAATAGATATTTGATGTACATTTAATAATAAAGACCCATATATAATTATTGGGGGGGAAATTGTTAATATTACATTAATTTTATTTGAAAACAATTGACATTATTGAATAATTATTTAAACATCATTTTAATAAATTTATTTATTAAAAAAATCTAATAATAAAATGCCTAAGAAAAAAATAATAAAACAAAAAAGTAAAGGGCTATATACACATGGGTTGAAAGTTTGGGCCTGCATGCCTAGCCAACATTTAAAGCATAGGTCAACGAACCTAAGTATTTTTATTTTAAGGTAGACGGGTTAATTTGTCATCCCAGATGGATGATGTTCCACTAGCCTACATAGATTACATGTTGTTTGTCTCCAACATTTTCAATACCTGAACGAGGCTTATGTGATGAGAAACTTAGGATACAAGTTTTTGAACTCTAAAAACTAGGATTTCAGCTATTTTTTACTTAATATATATATATATATATATATATATATATATATATATATATATATATATATATATCTTATAAACCTTTAAAAGCTCATTTTTAATATTGAAACACATTCTAATCAATCTAAAAATTCAAATCAAATCAAATAATTTTTTTATTACCGAGCTCTTATTTATTTTTTCCTATATCATTGAAATTGAAAGTGAAAATCATATCCATTGAGTTTCTTTTAAAGAAGAATCTCTAGACATCAAATTAAAGTTATTAGCACTCAAAACATCCAAAAGCTTTCTTTGTTTTAAAATTTTCTAGGGTCTTTTTCTCTTTTTTCTCAAGATTAAGGGGCTAAAAGGTAAAAAAATAAAGCTCGGTATCCAAACAAAAAATTCAAAAATAAAAGGGAGAAAATATATATAAAAAAATTAGGAACTAAATGATAGTTTTACACACTTCTTGAAAAGTGCACTGGAAAAAGGGCTTTTAGTTTTTCTCAATGTGAATTTTGATTTTTTTTTATAAGAAAGAAAAATTACCCCATCATCCTATAGTTTGGTTAAAATTGCACTTGTTAATTGAGTTTTGAAAAATTACATTTTATATTATTAATTTTGATATGTGCATAAGAGTTTATATCTTGTACCGGACGCCTAAAAAAAATCAACAAAATTTATTTTATTATTTATAAGTTTTTTATTATTTTTCATTTAATAACTAAAGAGACCTGAATTTTAAAAATACCAAAAATTCCTTTTATTTGATTTTTTTTTGGAAATGAAAACCTTAAAAGCCAATAAACAATTATTGTTAAATTTCATCATCTTTTTAACTAAATTTTTCTTCTTTTCCCTTTCTAGATTGCAAACAAATAAAAAGATTGCTTCTCATTTCTTCATTTCACCCAACACCACCACTAGAATTCAAAAATGGCTCCAATAGTTGAGGACACTTGGTGGGCGTAAGGTTGGAGGGATCTTCTTTAGTTGTGCAACCACTTCATATGGGTAAATCGTTATGTCAAATATTTTTATTTTTTATTAAAAAAATTATATGTACATGTATTTTTAATGTATTTCTATAATTTAAAAAATTAAGTGCAAATCAAAAAGTTTTTATATATATATACTTGTAATTAAATAAAATAAAAACTATGTGTGTTAATAAATAAATAAAAAATATTAATAATATCTAAAAATAAAACTTAAAAAATTAAGAGATATGTGTATATCAAGATATTTAATCTCATAAGACAAGATATTTACTTGGCTATATTTGCTAAATTTTATTTATTACAATATTATTTTTATTCAATCAAACGATAATAGAAATAGACAAACATGTTAAATTGATTGAATAAAAAAAATAATATTATGCAAAGCTACAAATATTAGAAATATTATTTGAAAATAAATATTTTTTATTTTAAAAAATATAGTTCATCTATAAAAAAAATAAAAAAAAATTATAGATGAATTAGAAAAATCTATTTAAAATTTAAACGCATAATAAAAAAATAATCATTATTTAAAAGAGGTTTTCTAAACAAAATAAAAAGGATGAAGGGGTATTAATCTAACTATAAATAATTTTTTAAAAAATATATAAGAAGAAGAATTAATTGAAAAACAAAATTAGAAAAAAAAATAAAAAAAGATCAGGCGGGCTTAGCAAGCCCTGTGTGACTAGGCCCTCACTTATGGTGGATGAATGTTTTTTTCTTAAAAAATGTAGACGGCATGTCGTCTAATCATGCCTGGATTTCAACAATTGTGGTGGTTGGAAAATTAGGACATGGCTTAAAAAAACTAAAAAATCATCCCAAAAACTAAAATAAACCTAAAACTAAAAATTAACTCGAGCTCAGATCTGTTTTTCACGAACTTTAAAGTTAAAAAACACCTAATATGAACTGTTTTCATCAAAAGAAACCATTTAACACAAATATCATCCGTTTTGATGGTCTAAATCGATGTCAACGACATGTTTATCTCTCCACCACCAGAATCTGCGATCTCTAATCTCTTAACCATGAACTAAAAAATAATAAAAATAAATTTTTATACTAGAATTAAATTTAAAAAATATTGAGGTACTGAAATTATATAATTCACGTTATTTTTTAAGTTTGAGGATTAAAGTGTATTTTTTAAAAAATTACCATCCATGTTTAACTTTTTTTTTTAAGTCCCTCTTTTTTTAACCTTACTTTTTCATTAAAATATCAAAATTAATTAGATTTTAATTAAAACTAACCTATTAAAAACAGTTTGAGAATCAAATTAAAAAAATAAAAAGTTTCACACAGTACATCTACGGTAACGTGTGTGAGAATAAAAACCAGCAATGAAGAGCCTATACCTTTTAGTTTTATTCTTAATTATCTTGAAATGACAGCATCCACAATTGCAAGATGGCAGATTGTCCATGGAGAATAGAATATTGGTTTATCCCACAAGCACAATCAGAAAGCCCTTTACACATCTGAGCTAGAATCAAAGGTACAATTGTGGTTTTATCCTCTGAGCGCAGACAACCAAAGATTCTCGTCACAACCACGTCAATGGCTCTGATATAGACTTCCGCCGGCGAACGGAGTGGGTGGAAATCTTGGAGTCAAAACTGAAGCGTGGTCATGGGAGAACCTGTCACTTAAAAATCTTGGTCAATACGCTTCCAAGCCTAGGAGTTGAAGATTGTTGCAGCTTGCTAGACCCTGGGGCTACTTGTACTTGTACATTGTTTTTATGCTTGATTCTGGATCTGTCAAACCAAAAAATAAATAAATAATTCTGATCTATTGAATTGTATTAACAGATCTGATTCGTGAAAACCAAAGAGACTGGTGAAATCCATTTGTACCGAAATGTATAATATGGATCTTGAATTTCATATAAAATGATGCTTTGGATATGGATGAAATCCATGCGATATCCTCGAAAATAGTTCACCATGCTAAATCACGAAATCATATTAAAAATTAATTATTTTTTTTTTTTTTAAGAATTCGAATTAGCTTACACATATCTTGATTGATTTTAAGAGTCATAAAATTAATGACCATGTAAGCCTAGTTCTAAAAAAACTTGAACTCGTAACCATTAGGGAACAAACCTAAAATCTAACCAGTTGAGTTATCCTTAGAGTTAATCACTATTTTTTTTTTATTTGGGTTCAAGAGGAGAGATAAATTAAATCAATGAAAAAGAAGAAGTGATTTGCTGATTGGTTTGATTCCCAGTATAATATATTAAGGGTATTTTGATTATTTTATTGGGTTTGAGATTTTTTGTTGACTAATGATGCAACTCGTAATTTCTCAAAACTCGATAATCAAGTGCAAGTAATTTCAATTAAATTATAGGATGTTAATTAAGAGCATTTTTTTTTATAATAGTTTCAAAATAAATTATGTGGATTTGACTTGTCCTTACCTCCAGAATGATCTCCGACACTTTGGACATAGGACAACATGAAATTTAAAGAGAATTGAAAAAAAATCAAGAACAATGAAAATAGAACTTGTGAGGACCGAATTGAAAAAAAATTTTGTTGACCAAATTGAAACAGATAAAAACTTTGAGGGTTCTAATTAAGGAGTAAATTTGCTATGTGACACCACATACACATGATAACATGTAATTTGAAAAAATTCAAGAACAATAAAAATAGAAGATGTGAGGGCTAAATTGAAAGAAAATAAATTTTAATGACCACATTGAAACAAATTGAAAACTTGAGGGACTAGGGAGGAAATTTTCCAAGTGAATAATGGTATTAACTAGGAAGAGTATGCTTGGTATGACGGTAGTGATTGTTTTTTCACTTGAAAATATATCAAAATAATATGTTTTTTAAAAATTTATTTTGAAAGCTAACATATATATCAAAATAATTTAAAAATATTAAATTTAAAACAAATAAAAAATGTATTTTTTTAAAACGTAACAACAAACATACTCGAGGATGAAGTAAATCACCAATCTAGTTAATTTGCTAATATTTTTGGCTATACAATAAGGTAGCATTTTTCTTTAAAAAAATAAAATAAAATTGGCGTGACTGGGCCTGAGTCCTAACACCGGTGGAATCTAAACACCTGGCTCTAGGCTGATCTAGGCCAGGCCTCTCTGCCTCACCACAAACCACAAAAGCATTATCTTCAAAATTTATTAGACATTACTGTGTTAGCTGCAAGCTTACAATTTGTGAATATCTCTTATCCTGTTGGGAATTACAGTTCTGTTTAATTAAGATTTCCCAATTTGGGATCGTTCTCCATCTTTCTCCCCTCTTTATTCAACATGATGATTAGGGAATTTGAGTCCTCCTTGAAACGTGGTCGTTCGACTTCCTGTTTGATAATTTCTCTTTAAATTGACGTCGTGTCATTTTGGCGAGAAGAAATATTTTAGGACTTTTATCTTGTTTTGACATATTCTTTAGCTTCCACAATTATTTGTCTTCTCAGTCTCTTCTGTGGTCACTCGAGAAAAAAATAGGGTTTGCAAGAAGAAGAAACTAGGGTTTTTGTTTTTTTTTTCCTGCCCTCGGATCACCACAGTCTCGGCGATTGAGGGGGTTGCAGTCCTAAATCTAAACACCATAGATAATCAATTGTCCACTCGAACCCCAAACGAAAACATTGTACTTACGTTGTCCAGATATTCTCAAATTAATCTGAGTTTTAGCTAGAATAAACGAGTGAAAAGACATCGACGTTTAGAGCATTGGAGCACTTCCACAAGTTTTTCTTTTCTTGATGGAGCACATATCTTAAACGTTGGACAAAAGTTAAAGGCTCGCAGTAATTGAAAAGAAGACAGATTGGATTGATAAGATGTTGCAGACAAAAAGGGCTCATCTTCCTTAACAGATATGAACTAATAAGACAGATTGATACAATCCAACCGGTACAGCTCACCTGAACAAGGCAATCTTACCTTTCTTTCTTCATGGTCCTCTCTCTCTTTCCCACCCTAGCTGTATGCTAAAAGTAGAGGTGTTTATAAGGCCCTTCACACTTTACGGAACAAGTAATGCAAGTGTAGTATGCTAAAAAAAAAAAAAACAATTATACGAAAAAATCCATAATATTTGAATGGATAGAAGAATTTATAGATGTTAGCTCTAAATTCATTAGGTTATTTTCTTTTAAATAATGATAATGAAGTCTATCTTTTTAAGAGAGGTTTACATAGCCTTGAATAGGTAAAAAATCCTATATTAATTAGAAAATAAAAACAAAAATATTGAAATTATAAAGGAAAAAAACATAAAATTAATCTAAAACAAGTAAGAAATTCAAAAAATAAAATCACAAAAACTATCAAAACTAGGAGTATCGACGGGCTTTTTTATATTTAAAATCTAATGGTCTGCGTAGCGATACATTGACTGCTTTAGAGAAAACAACCCACAAAATTTTTTGTAAAAATTTAAACACGATCTAATAATTAGATAAAAATTATGGTTTTTTTAAGCTGTTATTTTAATCTGATATAACTAAACCTTCTAAATCTTAAACTGTTCCTTTAATTCAAAAATATATTTACTAGTTTATTTACGTAACATATCTAAAATATATTTTCATTTAATTATAACAAACTCATACTTTACTATTCAAAACCACAAATTATCGCAATTCCAAGTACATGAACAAGCCTCGCCTTTTAATATAACATTATGAAGTATTGAATATGAGACCTCGCAAGGACGACTCTTAAGTTTTACTGTTGAATCATGTTTGGAGAGATATTATGTTATTACCAAAACATTGTGAAAAAAAAAAAAACGAGTTTCTCATGAAATAAAATTTAGAGGAAAAGACATTTTTTCGTGAGTTTCTCTTGATAAGTAGAAATTAATTCTTTTAATAAATTAAAGGTGAATTATTCATTCTATCTTTATATAATAATTAAATAAATTTTTAATATGTTTTTACGTTTTTCAATTGTATTTATTATGTTCTTGTATAATATCTTAATATTTCATTTTGTCAAGTTTTTATACAATATCTTAAACGGGTGCCAGCTGCCCTTTTCAATGTCACCATAAAAACCTAGAAATTATGTTCCTCCTTGTGGTATTAAATTTTGCCTTTTTAAAAGATTAATGTTGTTTGGAAGTTTGTTAGGAAATTTTAGGTTATTTTAGTTTACGAGTTTGATGAGATATCTTATTTTTTTAATTAAATTTAATTTTTTTATAATCTATTTTTTATTATATAGTTAAAAAAAACTAATTTTAGAAAATAATCATATTACTCAACTTTATATAGTAACAAGAACTAAAGGGTATGAGAAAATCATTGTTCACTTACAACTATTGTAATGTGGATTACAGTGTTTTGATTTTTTTTTCTTTTTCTTGGTTATGATTTTTTTTCATTTTTTCTTTTAATATTAGAGTAGTTGGGAATTTGACTTCATAATTTTTTTTTATCTTGTCTTTCTATAGGGTTAGGGGTTAGAAGGAAACCCAGGTTCTCCCGGTTTACAGGTTTGGTGGATGTTTTTTTTTTAATTGAACTTGACTCTTTTTTTATCGTCTATTTTTTCTCATATAGTTATAAAAAAATAATTTAAGAGAAAGGTCATGTTATTAAATTTTATAAAGTCTATTGGCTTGTTCACAAGTTTAGTTAGTTAACCTGGTTCGTGGGTCTGATAGTTTAATTTTTTTGTATTTCATCCTTAGATATTGGATTAATTGAGAATTAATTAAGTTTCATAATTGGTTTTTTTATGAGGTTATCGCGGTCTAAAAAAAAGCCTCAATATTGGGTTGGTGTCCGATTCTGCAATTGTCTATTTTTGTTATCATATAGTTAAATAAAAAAATATTAAAAAAAATTATAATCTTAGTAGAGTCCATAACTTGGCTTACAGGTTTGGCATACTAACTTGAGTTACTCGATTCACAGGTTTGACGAGTTTAGCCATCAACTAATTATGCTTTTTTGTTTTTGGTCCATTAATTGTTTTTTATTTTATTTTATTTTATCCTTTAATGTTGGATTGGTTGAGAAATAGATTGCATGATTAACTTTTATTTGTTTTCTATATGGTTATCATTGTCTTAAATAAGTATCTATTTTTAGGTTGGTGTTCAATTTTATGAGTATATATTTTTATCATATAATTAACTAAATTTTTTTTATAAAAAAGTTATTAAACCTAATGGAGTCAATGACTTGGATCGCGAGAGGACTATGGTCAATTCAATATGTCACCGTCTCAATATTTTTTTAAAATTTTTTTTCATCTTGAAGTTTTTTTTTTTTTTAAGTTAGTCCATGTTTTTAGTGGTCATCAATATTATATTTGGACAAATGAAATCAATCAACTTAATTCGGGCTAGCTCTCACGTAGTTTAATTAAAAACTTGAGTTAGATAAAGAGTTAAATTGAGAGATTTCAAGATTAACTTGCTTAGTCAGATTTAATAACATTATCAAAAATTTCTCATTTCTCATTGTTCTTAACATTATTTTTGCATTTTAATTTTTTTTCAACCTGAAGCAACCGTGAGAAAATGGACTAGTTACCACTAATCATTTTGGCAAAAGAACGAATGATCTTGGAACTTTAAGTAGGTAGCTACTAGTTATAAGATTGGGCTTGATTCAATGGGTCAACCTGATAATCTGTCTTCTAAGAACTTAATCTTGATTAGATCAATAGAAAAATTATATATATAATCAAAACATTATTTTTATTTATTTTTTAATTCTTTAAACAACATTGTTTCAAGGTTTTTTTTTTCTTCTAAAAAGTTAAGAGTCTAGGTTAACTCATTAGTCGGCCTGTTCAACTAGTAACCCTAGCTTCATATCAAGTCAAGTCTTATAACCATGATAGCCAGAGGTAAATGTCATTTTAAAAATCTCTTTATGTCAATGCTTATTTTTGCATGAAATTTGCTGCGAGTATAATTAAGAACTCTCTTATGCATATTCATCTCTGTGTGACTGACGTTTTTTTTTTCCCCTCCCGCTTTGGGTACATGGAAAGGACGTGCTTTAGCATTCTGAACCCACAATTAGTCACTCCCTTGTTAATTGATCCACTTTTAATTTGATTCTAGCTTAGCTAGATTCTTTGACGAATATCCGAAATATAACTTTATCACATCAACTAATACCCACTTTTTCTATATATATATATATATATATCATTTGTTTTTAGGGTGTGTTTGGGTGGGAGGTGTGCAAGCTTTTTTTGTAAGGTACTACCTTTTTAAAGCACACATCACATTTTTTAAAAGCAAAAAATACATGTTTTTTAGTAAGTAGTGTGGTAGCTTTATGAAAAAAAACAACTACACCTCCCACCCAAACACCCTCTTAGTTGTGTACACGAAACTGTTAGTTCAGATATACAAAAATATTTTAATTTGTTTTTTGTAGTATTATGTACAATAAATAAACTATAAATCCAATAAATTTTAATTTTTTAAGCTTTTTTTTTAAATTATATTTTTAATATGTTAATATTAAAAATAAATTTTTAAAATAAAAATATTTTAAAAAACAAACTATTAAACACCCTATGTTACAAGTACTTAGGTCACCATTTACCATGCAATAGCTACAAAGCTTGGAAGATGGTAGTATATTCCTGTGCCACAAATAGCTTCACATTACTTTCACACAACACTGTAACACTACAGAACCCTAATAAGCTAGCCATCAGAGCTAGCTGGTATTGAAGTACTCAATAATAATAAATACATGATGATGAAGCTGTCAAACAGGAGAGATTGATGTTGGTGGAACAATACCATGTCTATCCATCTATTAATGCCTTCTCTATCTCGTTACATTTCCCAAGAAGCGTCAGATAGTCGTCATTTACTCTCCCTTCCTCTCTCTGCTCTTCTCTCTAATGGAAAATTGAAATTGACGTTGGCTTTTCAAAAGCCAAAATATCTGGACCTTCCTCCACGAGAGAAACAAGCAAGAGAAGACCCTGCCATGTTTGAAATCTGTGAGCTAGCTAGCTTTTCTAAGGATAGTATAATTATCTGATTTTTTCAACAACTCAAAAGCCCTTGTCATAAATGCACTACACCATTTTCTCTGTGCTTCTCTCTCTCTCTCTCTCTCTCTCTCTTTCTTTTCCAGTAAAGTTTTTCGTTGTCATATAATATGCAGGTTTTTCTGGGTCATAAATAGTTAATGGCAACAAAAAAGTTGATCATAAGGATCTATGATAACCGAGAAGCTAGCTGCCTTTCTTCTCTTGTTAACTGTTCACATCTACGAATGGAATCTTTTAATTCAGTATTTTTCATGACTCGGCCCTTAAATGCTAACTTCTTACAACAAAACAAAGCCCCAAAACAAATGCAACAGTTACGTTTCAATGCTAAGCTTAGTTCATAAGTCATAGCCCACATCATCTTTCTGAGCAAAAACACATAAAACAATAGTCTAATTTTAGTTGCTAAATTGGGAATGAAATATAACCATTTGAAAGCTATATAATCATGGGCTATTTAGGGTAACTGATCATATGTATCCAGCATCTACCTGGTTACTGAAGATTTGCTTCTAATTTGATATAATCGTTTGCATGGGAATGCACCCATTAATTTACTAGGAAAGAGAAACAGATGGATGTCTTTTCTTGCATGTTTCTAACATATCCCTTACCTTAGATTCTTAAAAGGGGGAGCAGTATTAAACTTGAGGCTATATAGAAGGCTGCCTTTTGGACTCTATGGAAGAAAGTGTAGGTTTTAGCTAGGTTCCTGCTAACAATTTCAAAATCCAATGGCTTTTCACTGCACCTGCTATCTTGTCCACGTCAAATGTAGGCATTCATGGCTAGCTAGATCCCACATCTGAGTTAGAGAAAATAATTCTCTTAAATCTCTGTTATATCATGTTAAGTAAGGAATAGTCAAGAAACTACTGTAGTCTGTATGGTTTTCTGTCTGTCTGTGTTGTTTATTTTTTTTTGGAGAGAGAGAGAGAGAGAGAGATGCTATTCTCATCCAAGGTGGGAAATAGTTGTTATATAAGCTTACCTTCGTTGTATTTAGGAGTATTGACCACATAGCTGAGATGGAACTAAAAGAAAAGCTAAGCTAGCAACCTGTAGAAATTACAACCAAAGACAATAAAGACATAGATATTCATCAGAAGACAAAAAATTACATAGATAGACCTTCAGATTCATATGTACACGCACAATTGCAACCATAGAGAAAAGAGAACAGTAAACAAGTTAAAGAGAGAGAACTTCACCAGAAGTTGATATTATGGAACTGTAGTTAAGAGAATCATGTTTGGCAAGCAAAGAAATTGTAGCAAATGTTTGTTGGAAGGAATGAAGCCTGGTCCGAGAATCATCGAGGTACAAGATACACACAGACTTTGAATTTTCTCGGCTGTCATCAGGTAATGCCATGTCTGTATAATCATGGCCTCAATGACCTCGAGCCAGACAACATCCCTCTCAACCTAACCCTCACGAAACTGAACTCATGCTATAACTTCTGATAAACAAAGAGAGAGAGAAAGATGTAACAGAATAACTGATGAATTTGCACATGAAATGCATAAAATAAGCTTGTATGTTTGAGGGGAATGAAGCCTGGTCCGAAGCCTTAACAGTTGTTTCATGTTAGGAAACTCTTTGCTTAAGCTTCGAGCCAGCCAACATTCCCCTCAACACACCCACACACCTTTTCTTCCCCTGCATAGAAAGCCTAACCCATATGGTGTTTTGACTTGTATATATAGTGGTGTAGTGTATATAAAAGCAGAGAGAGTAGAGAGAGAGGCATTGAAATACTAATATAAAAAAAAAATCTAAGAGAATGGACTGTGTGTTAATTCCTAATGCAAGATGGCCCTTTTCTTTTCTGGTCTAAGTGAGGAAAATATAGCAGTTTAATTAAGCAAAGACAACGTAGGTAGTCGTGCTTGCTACTACCTCTACAGTGCTGTCTTGTAATTACCAATGTACTTTAGCATAGTGATACGAGTCTCTCTCTGTTTTTCTTTCTTTGTCTTTATTATTATTATTATTATTATTATTAATTTCTGCATTAAGAGGCTAAAAAAAATAAATTGCTTAACTTTTAAATTGGGAAAAAAGGGATTTTAATCAGTGTTGGGATTCTTGTTTTCTTTCTTTATTTAAGAAAGAAAAGGTAAGACAAACCTATAGCTAAAACTGCTGCCTGTATCCACACCCTACAAACGCCAAAAAGCATGTAACTCCAATTAATTTCTTACATTTCCTAGGTCATCAGTCAGCATGTCTGAATTCTGATGCTAGTATTGTTACTACCGGTAAATCACCCGACCTGTTACATGCTACGACCTGTTTCCTCACAAATTATTCTCATAATCATTTTTAAAAATTAAAAAAGCATTAAAACACCATTAGTGCACTGTTTTTTTATGTGGTATCATCATCATCATCATTAATTAATTAATTAATTAATTATGGAGGATGTATAGAGAAGACAGAGAGATGAAGACAAAATGGGGAGTTAAAATAAACTAGCCTGGACAGAAGACAAGTCTGGCTTTAATGCGATTCTATCATCATTACCTTATTATTTTTTCTAAGCTTTACCTATCCCCACTTTCCTTCTTTCTTTCAACTCTTCCTGTACTGTCCAATACCCGCACGGCCACCCAGCCTGACTCATCATTCATCCTTTCATACATGATTAATTATGTATGGGACCAGTATTATTTTCTTCTTAATTTTCTCATTATAGCTCTGCATTTTCTTCTCTATACCCATTTTGATTTACAAATATTTCAAAGGGAATTTTTTTTTGTCACACAAATTGAAACTTTTCTTGAGTTCTGGAAAAATTTCCCTTTGTCATGTTCTTTCAAGCCGTCCCCTTTCAACTACACCACTACTCATTCCAAGACCTCACCGATTTCTCCATTCAAAACACTTTCTTCAACTACTACACATTTCAGCAATTAATTTGTAGGATATCATGAATATTGTACGTGAATTAAAATCATCTTGAGATATCTTGATGCATGCAATTTGTAAGACTTTTTTTAAATTTTCAGAAAAGATATTAGCTACTAAGTAAATCATGGTTCTGGAAATTCAATATATTTGAAACTTAAAATCTTTGCTTTCATGGCTTTGGTATAAATTAACTACAATTTTCAAAACTCAATTCCACGTAAAGCTGGAGAATTAAGATATTTTTTTCTTGATTAGGTTACTGCCCACGTAGAGGAATTGCTTGAGTCGTTGACTGACCTCTTCTCGGTCCAAATACAT
Organism: Populus nigra; assembly: GCF_951802175.1. Lineage (NCBI taxonomy): Eukaryota > Viridiplantae > Streptophyta > Magnoliopsida > Malpighiales > Salicaceae > Populus > Populus nigra. Next base: position 3,450,878 of record NC_084865.1, read on the forward strand.
AATAATGAACCTGTCTAGACTGTAGTTATTAATTAGTACTATCTTTTTTTATTACCAAGAAAAAAATAATAAAAACATATTACAGAGTTGTTATTTAGGGCAAAGCAGAGACATGAAACAATTTCTTCCTAGAAACACGTCATGGCAAAGACGGCGTTTCAAGGAATATAAAATCCCAGCCGCTCAACCTCAAGATCTAACGGATAGAAATAGACTACCTTGAAACCCGACATGTCGGTGTCAGCGGGAGCCTAGGGTGGGGGCCGAGGAAAAATAAAAATAGCCCGAATAACGAGGAAGACAGAGAAATTACTGCTATAAAAAGAAAGAAAGAAAAATCAGTGGTCAAAATGTCCAAACAGTTCGGCGGGTCGGATTCTATGATCCAGGCACCGACCGCCACGTGACAGTATTTAATGCAGAGAGAGGAGTTCTGTGGCGTGGGTCCCACTAGACGGGGAGACAGGGGCAAGTGGATTCTGTGGGTTTTGTACCATAGGAGAGTGACGTGTAAGATTGGAATTAATTAGGGATCATGGGTGGGGACCGCTGAGCTGGGGTTTTATTTGTTTTTCCAATTTCTTGTTTAAAGGATATTAAAATATTAATTGATTTAAAACTAGGTATTTTTTTTGCAATTATGTGTTAATGATGGATGGTGATGATGTGCTTTATGATCTTATCTGGTAATTTCTTTTATAGCTCTCTCATCGTCTCATGATTACACTATATTTATTATTATAATATAAGGGTTATATTTTTTATTTAAAAATATATTAAAATAATGATTTTTTTATTTTTAAAAAATTATTTTTTATATTAGCGAATCAAAATAATCTAAAAATACAAAAAAATATTACTATGAAGCAAAGAAAAAATAAAATAAAAATAAAATTTTTTCAAATACACTTTGGAAACATAAAAACAAACCAGAATTATGTACATAGTAATTAACATAAAATACTTGTTTTAAAAATATCTTTAAAAAATTATTTTTAAATTTTTTTCACTTTATTTCAAATTAAATTGTTTTTAATATTTTTAGGTTGTTATGATAAGCTAATGTTAAAAATAAATTTTAATATACATATAAAAGAACACACTAAAACTAAAAAATGAAAAAAAATACAAAATTATAACCTGATATTTGAAAGAAATTTTGAACTTTAATGTTTATATGTATTAATGGGTTATATTCCATGTATACCAACAAGTTTAAGCCATTACAAATCAACAAAACAATAAATCACATATCTTAATCTATCGAAAATTCAACACTATTAATAATCAATAGTAATTTTCTTTATTCAGATTGAAACTAATTCCGAATCTTTAATTGCAAATTAGGGGGAAAACACCAACAAAGATGAGTGCATTAGATTTTGAATAAGTAGAAATATTTTTTTGCTTTATTTCATATTTAATGGTAAGACTATGTATGTACATTTCACAAGATATACTTTGAGAAGGTAAGGTACTCTCATGCTAAACGCAGATTTTCACAAAAAACAATTTCTGTCCTCTTTGCATATATACGTGCCTTTATGGTGTAATTAAATTCCCCATCCAACAAAACTAACGTGGTCCCATTGTGCGTTGTAGCCGTTGCCGACCTTCCAAGAAAAAAAAAGAAAAAAGAAAAAAAGAAAAAAGAAAAGGTCTCTGCCTTGTACCTGAAATACACGAGAAAGGATAGGATTCTTTCAAATTATAATGTAGTTTTGCATTACCTATTTTTAGTTGAGAGTAAGTTTAGTTATTTTTACTGACCGAGTGGATTTTATAATTTAGGATTTCGAGGCTGATGGATTGATTTAATATTAATCAAAGAGTTAAATTGAGGTTTTTTTCAGAATTTGTTTTTATATCTTTTGTTTTTCCTTGTTGCTAATTTGCTATTATTAGATTGATGATAAATTAATTTTTTAGTATTTTCTATGATATAATTAAATAAAAAATTACTTTAACTCAATGAAGTTTATAATTTGGGTTGCGGAATTAGTGGGCTAACTTTATTTTGAACTCGTAGCGAAAACGCAGATGAATAAATTAGTTTCTTATCGATAAGTTTTGACATAAGAGCATGTCTAATTCAACTATTAATTTTTAGAATAATTTTTAATATATTATGTTGAATTATTTATAAGTAAATAATCTTTGTATGTTATTAAATTAAAATGTTTGGTTTTAAAATTTGAATGGTTTCATATGGAATTTGATAATTTGTAACTAATTTAGTATGTTGATTGTAAAAACGAATAATTAAATTCTGATTGTATATAAATAAAAAAGGACATAAACTAGTAAGTAGTTAATATATAAATATATATGTTTTATGCATGTGTATAACAATTAGATTTCTTAAAAATTAATAATAATCACTAAAAAAACTTATACCAATTTATGTATTAATATAGTTAGAAACTGAAAATATATTTTTGGTATCATATATTTTTAGAACAAAATTCCATGTCTTTCTTGAAACAATAAAATAAATAAGAAAAAGAGTCTTATTGTTTATTATAATGTTCTATTTATACCTTATGGACATGTAAAGTGCATTATACAAACAACATATGAAATAGAATTATTTCTATTCTACAGAAATTATTGGCAGACTTATTTCAAGTCAAAGTTTTATTCATGGTCCTGTTTTATTTTTTGTATGATTAAAGGGCATGTTATTTTTAATTATATGTGATGTGAATAGAATTTATAAACAATATAGGAATGCATTTTATGAATCTTTATTTTAATAAATGTTTTTTTCAAATGAGTGAAAAATAATATTAGAAAATAAAAAAAGAAATTTATATAAAAAATAAGAATCTGATTTAATAATTTGCCACATCTTTTACAGCAGTGATTTAGGGACACGATGACAAACTTCTTTTTTTAGTCCAGCTTCTTCATACATTGGATCAGGCTAGGCTGTAAGATGATTCATTGATGAAGAAAGTAATAGATCGAGGCCCAGCCTACCTCGGCTCTAAATGGAGCCTGACAGAACGTGTCGAGGCTTGACCAGCTCAAGCTTCTGAATCGAAGTCCAGGGTCTTAAATGAGTACTCTGGTTTTGATATTTCCTTTCCTTTTTTTTCAAGATTTTTTTTTACAAGAGATAAACCTAAAAATTCAACCAGTCATTACATCTTCGAGCTACGTCGACTTGGATGCATCTCTAAGAAACGTCATTTGCTTGTTTAGATAATTAAAATAATCTTACCATATGATGGAGTTGTTGGTGCTTTCTTTGAAAAATAAAAATAAAAAAGGTAGCAGAGAGCCTAGAGATAGTTAAAAAGCAGGTTTGATGGCACTCTCCTGTTCTTTACCTCTTTGTTTCGCCCCAAAATGAGCTTGAATCAATCCAGGAGTTTCAAGGCAAATAAAGAACTTCATGCCTCTTGGAGCTGCAAAAAGGAATGTCAGCAGAAACTGAATGATTTATTTAAACATCAGTATGAAATTCTATCAACTGTTTACATTATGTTATGTGATTCATTTTTCTCCTAAGATATACATGCTAATGAAGTGAGGGAAAAACTTAGAAGAGGTAGAGACTTTTCATGGCTAGGGTTAGTGGAGTGATGAGCTTGAACCTTTGTCTATATATGATCTGGTTGTTCTTGAAAAACCAGTACTATCTTATTAGAAAAGAAAACATATGACCTGGTTCTTGAAAAATACAAGTCACCTTGACCTCATCATGTACAATGCACTGTTCTGGAGTTATTCTATTTAAGAGTCTCTGACTTGATGACTTATGGTATATGATTGATATTTGAATATGTTAAAAACAAATAATCAATGAAAAGAGCAGCAAAAATCCAAACCAGTGCTTCCATTCATTGAAGAACTGCAACTACAGCTTAAGCTTCAATGCTTTCAAGTATGGCAAGTATGAATGTAAGCTGTGCTTCAACACTACAAAATGATAACGTTCTAAAGGTTCAAAGAATCTATAAACATTCTATGTTTGGTTTGAGTAACATTTTGAAGCGATTTTCTGTCTTTTCACCGTAGCAGAAAACCATGCATGATGAAACTTTGATGCTACCTTGCAAAATCCAATAATGCATCCACAACAATCTCATTGAAATAAATTAAAAGGTAATGGTTCATATCAACTAAAAGTTTTTAAACATTTAATGGTGCAGGTTCAGAACTACATGTTAGTATCTAATATTATTTGTAGAGTGGTAAGATTAATCATTTCACAATAAGCAAAAAATTGAGAGCAAGAGAAAAGTAGAATAATCCAGACTTAATTTATCCAGAAATAAACTTGGTACTAATTGATGGCGCCATCGCCATCGGCGATCCATTGCAGCATTGCATAATGGTTTCAGGTATTCACAGTTGATCATCTTCTACATACCACGCATGGTCATTGGTGGCAGACAGAAAAACAAAATTAACAGTAGTGTAAATATCTGTTTTCATTTTTCTCAAAAAAGAAAAAAGAAAAAAAAAGGAATCTGTTTTTTAGCACATGATGGGGCATTGATATTCAAAATGATGTTTTCAAGCATTTCACAATAACTAATTGGAAGAAAGTAATTTCATAATTTACATCAGAAGACGATACAAACCAATTGTCCACCAGAAGAACGCCCATCTTCAGAAATGTTCCATGGCAACCTCCCAAAGCCCAGGCAAACACGTTGCCCTCTGAATGTTAATAGCTAAACTCAGGGTATTTGATAAAAGCATCTACACCATACAATGCGTAGTGCATGGCTTCAAAATGAAAATCATATACTGCAAGCAGAGAAGTATTCATTTGAACAAAATGGAAAAAATAGCCTCACCTTGATGGTTAGTCTTTACAACTTTTCTACCTCATGTCTCTTGTTTTTGACTTTAGAACTTAGAAGCAATTGAAGATGGATCAATCGATGCATCTAAAGCAATATGTGGGAGCAGCAAACATGGATATGGGTAGCATAGAATACAAACATGCAGCATGCTAAATTCTGGTTTCTCAAGAGAAAATTGCTTTCTAACTATTACATAGATGATATATCAAACAGGGAAATGTTTTTGAAGGCCAGCGTGGTATGCAGCTTATAGAAGACATTTTACACTGCTCCCATGTCTAACAACTTAACCACATCTTCTATGTCTTAATTTTTCAACATCTCTGAGACAATAGTAGCAAGTGTATATCCGTACAATTTGTCAGCAGAATGGAACATTATGATGAGAAAGTCAGAAATCTTTATCTGAAACAATAGATTTACATTTAAATTTCAAACTAAAACATATATTCCCTGAAATCGCTGCTGTATGCTTCCAAGTTCCAACCACAAGATTCCTGTAAGTACACAATTTTCATACAAAAAACAATTAAATATAAGAATCTAACCTTAGAATTTATATTAGAAATCCTATCCCTGCTTGGAAATGGAGCACAAGTCAAAGTAACACCCTTTAAATTAATTTCTGAGTCAGAATGTAACAAGATATTCCAATAGCATATTTATCCAAAAAACAACAATATATTGTACAAACCTTGTCAGCAGAAGATCTCCAAAAAGGGCCTTCAACTTGTTCCGGTAAATGCTAGACATTGGTAGAACTGTCAACAAAACATATTTTATCCAATGAAGATGTCAGAGTTCAACAGTCCAAACTTTCATCTGTAATGCTGTGAGCAACATTGACATTAGTCAATGAAGCAGGGAACATTGTACAAGCCAAAACTTTAAGACTGATAAATGGGAACATAGATACCCGATACAAAGACAACCGGTTTCATTTGAGCCGTAAGTGTAAAGTTCACCTCCATCTATGAAACTCATGATTGCTTGATAAAGACACTGTTTTTTTTTTAATTAATTCAATTCAATAACTTAACTGTCAGGTAAAACCGGTGTTAAGATTATAACTCATAATCATTTAATACTTTAATACCATATTAAAATATCTTAATAACTTAAACTATTAAATAAGTTAATTATCAATATAAGATATATAATTCTCTAACAAAGAAAACACATCAGATTACACTAATCATAAGTTGATGGCAGACTGGACGGAATGGCATACCTAAGAACATAGAAGTTCACCAAGCTGTCCAAAATCATTACAGCCAGTGGCATAAACACTCCCGCTTTCTGTCAAGGGACAATAAATAATCTGTAAGACCATACTAAAAAAGAAGAAGAAGCAAAACTTGGAGAGAAGTACCAGTTAAGAAGAGAGTGCGAGCACAGCGGCCACAAGAAATGGATTTAAGATTGTGATAACGAAAAGAAGAGTAATGATTAATAAGCTTAGGTCTCCACGGAGAATCCAAACTTCCGAATCCTGATTAATCTCCGTTATCACCATTCCCCTACACTGCCCCCATACACATCTCTTCCTTCGCTCTACGACGACGACAACAAATATTTACTCTACTTTTTGTGAGCTTTGTTTGTGAAATGAAAGAATGAATGGTTTAGAAAGAAGAATGCAACGGACGTAGTGTTTTTTTTTTTTTATTATTATTAAAAAAGAAGAAGCTGGCAGGTAGATGCCACTTTAAATTTCGAAGCCAAACAACATGTCATGGGCTTTTTGATAGACTAATAGGGCTCTATTTACCATAGTGATGGGCCATCTTGCAATGGCTTAATATTAATCTTTACAGTGAATTCTTAAAAAGGTTAAGGTAACTTTTAGTTTAAAGAAAATTTATGATAAAAATATATTAGATTAATTTTTTTTAATTAAAGGTATTTTTATCCTTATATATCTATCAACATTTATTTTCAACCTTAATAATTTAAAATTAATTATTTTTCCGAGTTGTGCTGCGAGTTAGATAATAATGTTTTGAATGGTATAAATTAAATGGTTAAGCGAAGAATGATTCAAATTATAGCATTATCATCAAAGATAATTCAAGAGCCATTTGTTTACCGATTAAAAAAAAAGGAACAAAACTTCTTATCTATGAGGATGCTTAGACATTTGTAGATGCTTCGAGCGTCACAAATCTCAGGGTTAGTGAAGGTTTACCTAATCGTTAACTTCAGGATCTCAAGAGATTAGTCGAAGTGCGCGTAAACTGATCCGGATACCCACGATTACCAAAAACAAAAATAAATAAATAAAGAAAAACAAAATTAATGAACTCATCAAGTGACAAAAAACATTCAAACTGAGATAACATATAGACCACATTTCATAAGCTTTCCGTATTATTTTTCACTCAAATAAATTCAACTAAATAAAAAAATAATAATTTTAATATATTTTAAACTATGCCAGACTTTTTTCTTAACCTTGCTTTATTATAAGAGAGGTGAGAGAATAGAATAGTTTTTTTGTGGTAAGGGGAAGGAAAAAAAACACATAATTATGGCTTCAACACATCGTAGAAAATATAATAAAAGATTTTTTAAGAAATTACAAGACTGCTACTGCATGGTATCTATAGTGATATCACTGTGCAAAATACCATCCTCCTTTAGCTTTTACTGATGATGATGGAGAGGAAATTTTCTTGACTTTAGTCTAATTGAAAAAACCAGGATAAAATTGATAAGACTAAGACAAATTAATCACACTTTACCAAGTGAAAAAAAGAAAGAAAGAGTGAAAAATGACACGGTAAAAAATAAGCCACGTGTAAAGTGAAAAAATTGCAAAATTTTTTCTTATAAAATCATTTTCTTTTGTATAATTTTATGTTTAATCCTTCTAATTTACAGAAAGTCCCATTACTATCTCTAATAATTGTTTTCTGTCAAATATTATAAAATGAGAGATTGCAGCCGAAAAACAATCATAACTCCAGCCCCTACCATTGCCTTCTCCTGATCACCAACCCAAGAGAGTTTCAAAGACTTCAAAATTAATTCCAGCGTTTGTCTTATCTTGAACATCATCAATATCTTTCTTCGAACAACCATGATTCAACGTAAAGCTTGAAGACGGTTTGGTTTTTTTAAAACAACGAAACAAAATTTGCTCTTTGTTTGCAAGGATTATATACTCCGACGTTATCATCGATGCTACAAACCTAAAACCACCACCAACTCCACCACCATCACTGTCTCTATATTACCACTACCACCATCCTATATAAGAATGTATCAAATAGATTTTAGCCATCTGATTAATAGCTAGGCATGGTTAGAATTTTAATATTTTTACAGTACCCTTTTCAGTGTAGTTATATGAAAATCTTTATGACTCGATATTTAATTTTATCTTCTAAGAGATTTCGTTTAATAATTACGTCAGTTTTAAGTGAATTCTATCTAATAAATTTATCGTGTTAATTGCAAGCTATAGTGTTATGTTAAAAAAAAAACATATATAAATGATCATAGAATTTGAGCAACATACCAAAACGTATCATTAGGGAAAATGACTTGTAAACAACCAAATCATTCCAAGAAATTCGTGCAAATTCTGTGTGAAATAATAAATAATAAGTTAGAAGTTCCATAAAGAATAAATGGTTGGTTCGAGTAACACTTCATCATCCTTCCCAAACTGGGCAATTACAAAACCATCAACAATGGCTTCAAACTAGGCAGTCACAAAACCACCAACAAACGGCTGAGAAATAGAGGCAGAAAAGGTCACGAAAAGACAAAAGGAGGTTTTATTTATGAATACGCATAGAAAAGGAAACCACTCCCATAGGGTTTGGTCGAGAGGGGCCAAGTGTTTCCTCCGCTTAGTGCCAATTGCCATGCAACAGGAAAGATTTTTAATATAAACTAATCCAGTTGATTAACACGATAACATGCTTGATTAGACATTTTATTATTATTATAGTACAGTTGGCATGATTCTATCACCAACACAGCGTTTAACCTAATTTCCATAGAAGGGCCAGGAAACAAGGTTTCCCCTAATTAGGTGGGCATTAAGGAGAGGAAGCCATCCCTTGAAGGTTCCCTTCATGCACCCGAGAAAATTAAGTTAGGGTCAGGTGGAAGACGATGAGAGAGTTTTTTGCTGTAAGCATTCTGGAGAGAAAGGTGGGAGTTGATTACGAGTTTACCTGAATATTTATCTAATCTCCATTGGGTAAAAAAAAATTGAAAATATTCGAGTAATGAGTGATTTGCATATTTAATTAAATCTTTTTCAGTAAATCTTGAGAACTTGAATTATGTTTTTAATTCTATATTTTAACTAGTTTAAGAAAAAAAAAGCTAGTTTAATGAGTAATGGATTGAATTTTATTTTTTTTGCATCGCCTGAATTACCATATCAACTTGGATGAAATCGAGTAATGGAGAGTTTAATTTTCGAGTCGAGTGAAGTAAGAAAAGCTCATAAATAATTATCCAATATGAAATGGCGATTTTCACCCAATTTACACAAACGCTCACCCCTAGTAATTAATCCTGTTATTTTTTTTTCTCTCTTTAAGTTTATTGTAGTATTTATGTTAAATCTTGATTTTTAAATTTAATAATTGTTATTTCTTAATAATATAATTGATATGTTCTTAAATAAAGCTTTAATCCCTACTCGTTTAAAATTAAGAGGCTCTCTATAAGACCAGTACTGATTAGGAGCTAAATGATTTTGTTTTTTAATAAAAAGTTTAAAAATGAACTTAATGGTCAAAATATATATTGATAGAACATGTGGGCCTCCTTTTAATTATTAAAAGTGAATTTATTTGTAATTTTCTGATAATAATATTTTTTTAAAAGATTTTTTTGGTCTCCAATTACATCTGATTTCTTTTTTTCATAACTCCACCACGAGCTACACACATAGCATTGAAAACATTACCTCCTTTCTTCCCGATTCTTCTTCTTTTGAACATGATAGTTATTTGAAATTGTTGACCATATCTACTACTATAATTTTCATTGCATGAAGGAAAATCACGGGACTAAGCATTATATAACCTAGTTGACTGCCAAATCCTGCATGTGAACTGTTCACCTGTGACGTTTCAGAACACCAAAAAATCAATTCTAGACAGCAAGGATTTTGGTCGAAGGGATGTTTGCTAGCTAGCTAGTGGTAGGTATATATTAGCATTAATAATAACATTAACAATTTTTTTTAATGTACTTCTCTTCTCCAAGTAACACTATGTTTTTTCTTTCCTTTTTTCTTTTATTTTTTTTTTTCCAACTACAATTTCAATTCTATTCTTGACTATTAGGTTTAGTAGAATTTGAACTTTATTTTTTTTAATGTATTTTTATAAAATTATCTTAAATTCTTGAAGCAGACTGCAAATTTAATGAGTTAATTTAGTTGACTCGATCAAGTTTTTTTAAAATTTTTAAAATTTATTTATTTAACATTAGATTGATTGAGAATTAAACTTCATTATTTATATTGAAGGTTATCTCCATATCATGACTCGAACCACGAGTTTAACGAGTTAACTTTAGTTGACTTGAGTTATTTTTTGTATTTTTGTAATCATTATTTTTCAATTTTCTCTTTCAAAATTGTGTTTTATAAATTTTTTATAATTTATTTTTTATTAAGTTATCCTGGTTTCATGATACAAGTCGCGGGTTTGGCATGTTAATCCAAGTTGATTAGGATCATTTTTTAAGTCATTTTTTTAATTGATTTTTTTAGTTTCATCATTCAACATTGAGTTTATTAGAATTTGATCTTATAATTTATTTTAATTTGCTTTTTATGAGGTTATTGTGATCTTATAACTTGGTATGTGGATTGACAAGTTAACCCGAGTTGATCCAAATTAATCCAATATGTTGTTATCTCAATGTTTATTAAAAAAATCTCACCTTAAATATTTATTTTGAGTCAAACTATATTTTTACTGGTTATATAGGATGTTTTTAGATCTGTTAAGACAACCGAGTTATATTAAATTAATTCCGATATAATTTATTTTTTTCCAACTAAAAAAATATTAACAATATCTAAATATTTTTTGACATTAAAAAAATTATCAAAACGTCGTAAGCCAGTAATCTATTTGAATTATATAACGTGTTAAAAGCACCTTAAAGTAGTGAAGCACTAGCTATGAATAAGCATTAAATTGTCTTCTGCCGACGACCTTTGGCGTCGTTTCAGTTCTTGTCTCAGCAATGAATTTTTGTTATTAGACCAAGTCATGACATGTCAAAGCAATCGTGTGTAGATGTGCTCGGCCGAGAAGGCTCCATTCAAATGCTCTATTATGATTAATTAATGGTTTGTTTTTAATATTTGACAATTAAAAATGAATTTTATTGATGCCTTTTGTCCAATATAAAAAATCTTGACAAATTTACAACAAATCTAGCCATCAATCAAAATAATTCGAAAACAAATTGAAGAGCAGGGTTTTTTTTATATCAGTGCCGATAATTCCTTCCGAATTCCAGTCCTAATAACTACAAATATTTTTTTTTATTCCGAGATTTAATTATCGTTACAGTTAACTGGTGTAAAACCATTTTTATTTTCACTGCAATTTAAGGTGCGTACATGACTCTGGATTTTCTTTGCAATAAGCTATATATATATATATATATATCGTACTGTATGATAAGCAAAGTGAGTGCTAATAATTAATCAGATTGTGCTTCGGCAAGGAAAAAGAAATCTGAGCAAAGATCAGTAATGCCTACAAAAGAAAAGACAAAAAATAAAATAAAATTAAAAGCTATCTCTATCAAAATATCACTAATTAACTTATAATATAAATCCCATTAGAGCTAGATATAACAGAAAATACATGATGCGAGAAATTTCATGTGATATAAGCCGCGGCGAGCCACATAGGAGATTAAGGGGCAATTATCCCCTTATTTTTTTTAATTGTTTTGAATTGTTTTAAATAATAGGTATTGATTTGATTATTTTAAATTAATTAAAGGTTATATTATTTTCAATTGAATTGATTACAGTATAGAATTAATTTTGTTCACTAGATAAACAAGCAAATATTTTAGTTGTTGTCAATAAGTAAAAATTGATATTTGTAAAATTAAAGGTTGGTTTTTTCTTTAAAAAAAAAAAGAAAAACACTATATTTTTATTTTTAAAAATGATTTATCATGATAAATTTAAACTATCAATCCTGATCCATATCCATGTATTATGTATAGCATGCTACATGGTAATGGGGTGTGAAATGGGTTTTGATAAATTAATGTGTATTTTATTATGAATTTCATATGAAAGATTTATAATTATTATATAATTGAACTGAATTTTGTTATTATGAAAACTTAAATAGAATAATTATAATATAGTTTTTTTTATTTTAAAAGTATTTTAAAATTAATTTTGCTTTATATGAGTTAGTATATTTATTTCAAATTAATTTTTAATGCATATCTATATATTATAGTATTTATTAATTAATTTGTTCTTTTATTTAAAATACTTTAACTCCGCCGTTGGATATAAGTACAGTTTAGATATTGGAAAGCTTGTTTCAAACTTGATGCGAAAAAAGATATCCAAACCTGAAAATTACTTTTTGTGAAATTAATTATTAAAGATTGTGTTCATAAGAGATTTGAACAATAATTTATCCACAGTTTTTGTTCACGCTGGTTGAAAACACAATACTACCGTAACCTTTTGGTATCATGCTCTCCTCCCTCCCCCTCTCCCTCTCCCTCTCCCTCTCTCTCTCTCTCTCTATATATATATATATACATACATACTCCCTCTCTCTCTCTCTCTCTCTCTCTCTCTCTCTCTCTATATATATATATATATATATATATATATATATATATTGATATTGGCATTACTTTTCTTTATGCAATGTCTCAATGTCTCCTTTTTTTTTTTTGTTTATTTTAGAAGAATTCGATATATTGAAGGTACGAATAAGAAAGTAATAAAAAACAAGATAAAAAAAAAACCACAAAAAACATAATAATATAAAAATAAAAAGCAGATAATAAAAAATATAAAACTAATATATATATCAGAATTGAAAGAGTGGATGCGCATTCTGACAGTGAAAAACATCATCCTTGCTTCTTGATTTCTTACCTTTTCCTAAATACAAAAGGAAAATAAATCTTTAACCTGAAGTTAATTGGGATAATTTCATTGATATATCTATATTTGTATAAGTAATTATAAGATGGCCATCTCATAGGCGTAGCTATCATTTAATTCGCGAGATCAGAACTTACTATATATGGGTACAATCCAATTAATTAATTAGTATATAATCAACATATATTGACGTGCTACTTCAACTCCAAGAAAAAGTAATTAACATATTAATTGCAAATTAGTCATCGCGATTAGTTGGGTTCACGTTGTTTGATGACGTAGCAAACATGTGCAACAGTGGTTTTGATTACAGAATCTTGCTTAATTATATAATTAGGACACTTTAAATACTAGCTAGAGAAAATATAGCAAGACGTTATGCATATGAGACACTGCCCAAGAAATTCCTTAGATAATTAAGAAAGGTATAATGTTGCCTATAGGAATCGACAACTACATTCCTAATTAATATTAAATGAAGCACACATACATATAATAATACAAGTGTTGTTAAATATTGAGACCTACCAGTTAGATAGATACCGTATTATTTAACCATGCTATGTTTTAAGTTGAATCAATTTTTAAAAAATATTAAAAAATATTCAGGAATTATTAATATATGCTCAACAAAGAAAAAAAAAACATGTAAGGATTGAACTTGTCAACTTGACAAGTTTAAAGACAATCTCGATAACTAGAAAAAAAATAGTTTGATTAAAAATTTTGTAAAACAATATATTTTTTTTAAAAACTATTAAAATGACAACATATTTAATTGACTCAAGTTAATTTTGATTAACATATAAAACCCGTGACCCGGGTCATGAGATTGATAACTTCGTAAAAAACACTCAATTCTCAATTAACCTAATGTTAAAAAATAAAATTGAAAAAAAAAAGAAAAAAATAACCCGAATCAACCCGATTTAACTTGTCAAACTTGGATCATGAGACCTAGATCACCTAATAAAAAGTAAATCAAAACAAAAGGCTTAATTTTCAATCAATCTATACCCAAGTTATGAGACTAAAATAACTTCATAGAAAGTAAGTAAAAATAAATTATGAAGCTCAATGTAACTGTCTCGATTTTCCTGGACAAAACACACATTTTTATATGGAAAATACTAGATTTTTTTTATTTCTTGCTGAAATTTCGATAGAGTTTTCCCTATAATAGTGATATCTCATGTTATTGACTTAACCTGTTACAATTATATATTATTTTCCATTCTGTGGATCCAATCATCCTATATCACAATCACATCAAACAAACGTTGTAAACACAACTTATTAAGCATATTTACATAACAGTTCTCAAACATACAATTATATATAAAACATGGAATTTAGAAATCTGACATTAATAATAATGTAATTCCTTAAATTTGACAATACTTGATTAGACTCTAGCTAATATTTATACAAAATGATACAAAGTAAAGATACGTACATATATGTTTACATTAATGTCCCAAAATATTCCATACAATACATTAATTATAATTACATTGGTTTTCTATTTAGAGAAAGTTCTACATAATCTATAATAAAATCAATACAATCTTAACTGTATAGCTAGTTTTGTCTCAAACAAGATGAGTTTATAAGCAAACATGGTCACAATGAAGTTTATAATATCAAAGTTACTTACTTAACCTCAATATCAATATAATAAATCATTTCATCTTAATAATTCAATGTAGTAAACCTTTTTCTTTCTATTACACCTTGTACATAAATTTAGTTTCAATATTAAACACCCCGATATTCTTTATCACCAATAACTTGGGTCAACCAAATTAATGATAATATCAATTTCAAATCAATATCATATCAATATTGACTACTTAAGGGTATGCTAATAATATTTTTCCTGTTATCATTAGCTTTCACTTTATGGATAACTAATTAAATTTCCACGTAATGTTGACACCAGTATAACCCTATAGACATATTAGCCTTTATAATCCTGGAACGGCTAATCAAGTTTATGTAATTGCCAATACCAATAGGACTTGTTGGTATCATTAGACTTCGCGACCTGGATGGCTAATAAAGTTTAGTTTGACATTCTCATTTCTATATTTTTAGTAGTATGCTCATGTCGGTATAATCCTATTGATATCTATATCCTGAAACGACTAATCAAGTTCTTATTTCAGTAAATGACGATATTAATGTATCACATTAATATCATTAGCTTCCGAATTATCTTAGATATTTAATCAAGTTCACAATTCTTTTTTTTCTTTCACCTTATTATTACTCCATTTATTATTCATGATTTGTGTTTCAAAAGAAATTGCAATTAATACAATTTAAGGGAAACAAATTAAATATATCAAAATGTAGGATGTCTACTTGATAAATGTGACATCCCAGTACCTACTCCACTTTGAAACAAGATCAATTCATTACTATCCATTTTTATAAACTTAGGAACATAACTAGTTCCATTATAATAATTTTCATCATGGTATATTCCACTTCATGAACTAAATATTCTTATTTTCCATAACCATAACTTTCATTATCTCTCATATAAGTCTATTAAATTACTTTCTCAAAACATATAATTATCTAAATGTTTTCATTATTCATAATTAGTTATAATGTCACAAAATTATACATCACAAATTATCTCATCAACATTATTTACATCCTTCATAAATCAAAACACAATCTTACACTTCT
The DNA here is from genome assembly GCF_951802175.1 of Populus nigra. NCBI lineage: Eukaryota > Viridiplantae > Streptophyta > Magnoliopsida > Malpighiales > Salicaceae > Populus > Populus nigra. The sequence continues at coordinate 3,466,550 of NC_084865.1, forward strand.
ATCTTACAAAATCCTCACCCAAAATGTTTTGACAATCTATCCACAACTAGATATAATCATTAATTTTATCCTAGATAAGAAACTTATCAATTTAATTAATCATAAATTTAAGTCATTTCAATGTTATTCAACCATAACAACATCACCCATATCAATTTTACAAAACCCCCAATTCTCACATAAGAACATTAAATTCAATAATTAAGAATTCAATCAAAAATCAATTAAATTTCTTAATAACTGATTCAAATAAACTTAGATAACTTTACCAGACAATAATATATACTCCTAAAACTAACCAGTCAAAATTTCTCAAGCTTTCTTATTCTTTTTTCACCTCACTAACGTTCTCTCTCTAATTCCTTACTTTCCCCTCATCAAGTCTTTCTAATTTCAAGTGATTAAGTATTTATTATAGTAAAATCTCACACTTTTCTCCCTGAATCTTTAGTTTTCCCTAGGTTTTTACAAAGATTAAGCTCGAGAAAAGAAGAACTTTCATTATCTCTTTCTTTCCATCAAGGTTGACAGCTCAATAGCGCGTGTGTATATATATATATATATATATATATATATATATATGTTTTTTGAAAATATTTTCAGATTTTATCTCCTGTATATTTTAAATTTCATTGAATTATATCCCATTATCTTTTTTTCCCTCATGTATCACTTCCATTTAATTTTTATTTGTATTTCTATATTTCTATATTTTTTATTTATTTTTCAATTTTTTAATTACCCCCTATATATTCCTAGATTAAGTTTGATTTATTAATATTAAAAGTTCAGGCAGGAGGTTTACACTCAATTTCTAATAAATTTAATATAAAAAAAAATCTAAGTTTTTTTTCTAAAAAACAAAATAATAATTCAATGAATAGTACTTTATAAAAAGAGGAACAATATTTTCCCTAATAACTAAGAACTTAACTAAAAATTTAAATTTCAGATGAAAAATTAAATGATATATATATTTGTATCTTATAATTTGTAACCAAATGAGAAATGAATCATCGCATAGAAATCAGAATTTACAAGAGGGATTCCTATTCTTCATGCATGAACTGAAAAAGATATTAATTTGTAAAAAGGATTTGGCAAATAAAAAAAAGGGAGTTGGTATGTCGATTCTTGGAAAGGGAGTGGCTTCATTCTATATTACAGAGGATCGAGAACTATCCTTGATAATTTGTTCTGTTTGGTCACATGGATTCTCTGCCGGAGACACTACCTGACATCTTGCTGTTTCCAACTTTCCAAGCTAAACGTGTTCTCTACCTTTAATTAATTAGCAAAAGCTATCTGGGAAAGGATTTTCAGAGTTAAAACACCGTGCATTGAACAGTGTTTTCACAGTTTTGCTTCTCACACCAGAAAATAAAATAATAGTAGCTACTGAGACATTCAATTTTTTTTGTATAAATCCTATTATTCATTGTTAAATTAACATGGGATAAATAAATATTTTTTCATTTCAATTGCACAATAAAATAACCATAGTACTCTTAAACATAGTTATTAGACCAGGCCCGGGGGTTGACCCTTCGGGTTTCAGGGGTCAACCCGGGTCAACTCGGGTCAACTCGGATTAACCCGGAAAAATTAAAAAAAAATAAAGTTTTAATATTTCATATGAAAAAATCCATGTAAATATAGATTATACATATTATGAAGTTTAAAAGAATATTTTAAAAAGTTTTTTATCCCACATTAAAAAGATATTATGTTAAGCTTTTAAGTTTAAGTATTTAAACTAAAAAAGTTTTTTATCCCACATTGAAAAAACATAACTTTTTCCTTGGAAACATAGAGTATATATACTAATGGGTTTCAAATCCCACATTGAAAAAACATAACTTTTTTCATGGGAACATGAAGTATATATATAAAAGGGTTTCAAATCCCACATTGAAAAGATATTATGTTATCCTTTTAAGTTGAAGTATTTAAACCAAAAGGTTTTTTATCCCACATTGAAAAAACATGGTTTTTTTCATGGGAACATAATGTACATATATGAAAAGGGTTCAAATCCCACATTGAAAAAATACTATATTATCCTTTTAAGTTGAAGTATTTAAACCAAAAGGTTTTTTATCCCACATTGAAAAAACATGACTTTTTTCTTGGGAACATAGAGTATATATACTAATGTGTTTCAAATCCCACATTTGAAAAAAAAATAAAAAAAAAAATAAAAAAACGGGTCTCGTCCGGGTTCGCCTGAGTCGCCCGGGTTTGGCCGAGCTGTTGCCACAGCCGGTCTTTTGTTAAACCCGGACCGGTCCAGCCACCGGGTCGACCCGCCAGGCCGGGCCGGGTTTAATAATTGTGCTCTTAAAAGCAAACAAAACACTTTAAAACTAGCATTAAGAGATTTTTTTGTATTTTTACAAAGGTTTAATTTTAGTTATTATCAGGTTAGCTGAGAGATAATTTAATATTTGATCAAATATAAAAATTAAATTAAAAAAATACAGTAAAATAATCAAAATATCATTGAAGACTAAAAAAATAAAACTAGCCTCAAAAGGCTTTTTCATTTTTTTCACAGTGTTGTTTTTTTGTTATTATCATATTATATGAGGAGAAATTTGTTAATCGACCAAATATTAAAAAATATAAAGGTTGGGGTGGCATGCGCCCTCTTCAGCGCCTATACCTATCGGTTGACACGAATGTTGACTTCCGATGTTTAAAAATGCCTTTTTATCTTGTTTTTATAAGCGTCATCGCGTCTTTTTCCTGTTGGTGCGACATGTGTCAGCTATGATGGTCTGATTTGTCACCGGTGGGTCTTTCACTTCCTCTCTTCTTTCATCCTCCCAAAAAATTACAGTTCAACATATTTTGTTGTTGGTATTTTAGTTTTAGCTCTTATTTTTTTGATGTTTAATTTTTTTTCTTGATTTTTTTGTAGAAATTTTATTTATTTAAATTAGGCTTTTGAGAATATATGTATATAAGTTAAATTGTCGTTGTATTTATCTTTCATTCAGTTCCACTTACTTGATGGAGACTGTTTAATATATATATAATTCACTCGTTTACTATATATATAAAAAAAGTTAAATTACCTTATTTTGTAATTAGTGGAACTTTAATGCGTATGTTTTGTCTCTTGTTTAATCTTATTTTTTACATAAATTGCTAGTTGGTGAACATGCATGTAGTGATGAATCACCTTAAATTCTACTTATTCGTGAAAACTGTGTATATGTTGAAATTAATTAAAGATGGATTGATTGTGTGATGTGTGACGAGTGAAGAATTGGAATGAAAAATATTTCAGGATGATTGGATCACAAATGAATGAATTGGATATTTAATTTAAAATGACAAGTATAATGTAGATAATTTGATATATTAAAATACAGAGGTAATTCTGCAAAAAATATCCTAGAGTGTACTAAATTGAGAAATATGAGCTGCCAACTTAGGTTGCCAAGTAGCCAAATGTAAATTATTATTATTCTTATTGTTATTATTATATTAATTTTAAGTATTTTAGCTTAATAAATCAATGTAATGGGCAATGGGTTGAAAACAATTGGGTTACATGAATTATTGGATTAATTGGGACGGAAAACAATGATTAATGGGATTTTTTTACTGGCCAGGTAAACAATTAATTAACCCAAAATGGCCGTTTACCATCCAATTTACACGAACCATCACCCGTTTTTCTTACAACTAGAAATAAAAAAAGTCCCTCTATTCTGTGAGATATTAATGAGGCTGTTTGGAAGTATATTTAAAATTATTTTTTAAAGTATTTTTTATTCAAAAATATATTAAAATAATATTTTTTATTTTTTAAAAATTATTTTTGATATTAACGCATCAAAATTAATTATCTAAAAATACAAAAAAAATAAATTTAACGTAAAAAAATATATTTTTTTATTTTTTTAAAATATTTTTAAAATATAAAAACAAACAAAACTAGCGTGCAACTCAATCATTTTAATACATAACCCTTAATTTTTTTAAAAAAAAATATTTACCTTTTGTCTCCAACATCCAGTTTCTTTTATTCATTGCTCCACTACGGGCTTAAGTACACATATCATTAAAAATCCTACCACCTTTTTTTTTATATTTCTTTTTGTAAGGAAACCACTACCTACGTCCTTCTTCTTAACATGATAATTTGAACTTGTAGACCATTTCTTGTACTCTAATTTTCATTGCATGAAGGAACATCACGGGATTAACCATTAAATAGCCTAGTTGATTGCCAAGCTGCATGTGAAGAACTGTTCATCTGTGACGTTTCTGGACACAAAATAATCAATTCTACGCAACAAGGATTTTTGTTGAATCAGGGATGCTAACTAGGCAGGTTCAAAGCTCCTAAAAAATAGTTGAGCTAGCACCAGGCCCTGAATAGGCACCAAGTTGTCCGCTAGCCAATACTTTTTGTCATCGTTTCAGTTCCTGACCCAGCAAATAATTTTGGTCATTAGACCAAGTGATCATGACGTGCCAAAGCAATCGTGCACGGCTGAGAAGGCTCGATTTAAATTATCTTTTATTATTTCTTTAGTTAAAAAATGAATTTATGGATGCTTTTGTCCAGTATAACAAAACAAGACAAATTCACATCAATTCTAGCCATTAATCACAATACATGAAGAGGAGGAGGAGGAGGAGGAGGAGGAGGAGCAGTGTTTTTCATATGGTTGGGCGCCAATAATTCCTTTCAAATTTCAGTCCAAATAGTAATCAATTTTTAATTTAATTTCTGTTTACATTTAATTGGTGCGCCGTTTTCTTCTTCTCTTTTGAATTTTTCTTGCAATCTTTTTATCGTACAGGATGATAAGCAAAGTCTAAAGTAAGTGGTGATTATCAGATTCTGCTTCGGTAAGGAAAAAGAAACCTAAGCCAAGTTCAGTAATGCTAGCTACAAATTAAAGAAACGACAGGAAAACAAAAGTCATATATATATCTCTATCAAAATGTCAATTAATTCTTTTTTTTTTTTCTTTTCATAAGCCAAAATGAAGAAAAAAAAGAATACCAGAGAGGAAGAACCACTTGTACAGAAAAAAACAAAACACAATATCTTATTTGGTTTATATTGCAATTACTCTCTACAATTTGAAAAATTATTATTTACATTCTAAACATTATACACACGCTAACATGAATATCATTTCTAAAAAAAATAATTATTTAATATCACAACTTTATATATATAAAAAAAAACTAAAACTTAATATTTCATCAAACCTTTTGTCTGCAATACAAAATCAATCCCAATTTCATAATTTTTATTACCACATGCTGTAGAATTGAAGAATATTCGTATACCCACAAAAAAAACCAGTTCTCCAAGCACGCTTCGCACACAGAAGATTAAACTTGTGATCAATCCTAAAGAACACCTCAGCAACGCTGGTCGAGTTTGCAATCATGCAAACTATCCTCTGAAACTTAGCCAAGTCACCACCAGGAACAGTAGTAGGAGGCTGGTAGTTTAATCCCTCATTTAAACCTTGTAAATTCTAGGGAGAATCCACTGTTCTAACAAATGCTTTGATGAAAGCAAGCAATATAGATTTGGTTTTAAAGTAAGATTGGGATTGGGTATGAGAGAATGGATAGCATTAACAGGCGGGTAAAGTTCCGGATTCTTGTTGAAAGTTGATTCTTGTACCTTATCTTTAGCGCTATAGCTCTGAGCAGTTTGCTTTTGACTATTATTTTTGAAGAATATTTGCACCAGAGCTTCAGCGTCCTTAGAACCCTATTCTACAATTGGTTTGGAATTCAGTCACAGTCACATCCACATCCAGTGCTCCATCAAACCGAAGCGATGATCTCAACGAGGAGATAACCTGCACAAAATCGAACCTTTCAGTATCTAATTAAACAAGCAAAAACCAACATTTTTTGGTCAAGAACTTCGATTTTAATTGTACCTGAGACACAAGCCTGTTGAGATTCGTGTAAGAGGGTCGACAGGTATATATCAAAACGTCCTAATGAAAATATTAAGAGTCCATGCGTTGATGTGATGATATTCAGCGTTTGTGAGGATGACTGAATAAGTTGTGTGGGCTTCTTGATGGTGGTGGATCTGCGACTAGGTTTGGTGAGAGAGAGGGGGGGGATGGGAAAAATAGAGAATGAGATTTTTTGGAGGTTTTATTTAAATAATTGGTTTTTTTTAAGAGAAATAAAAAATTATATATGTTTTTATTGATAATTGAGAGATATTATAGAATGTACCTATAAATATTGTATATAGGAAATATTGTATAATTATTAATAAGAGAAAAGAGATTAGATGCTTGAGAGAAAGAGAAATAGTGTTTGAAAAGAGAGAAATTGAATTTAAAAATAATTTTTTTAATGTAATTAATCGATGAAGTGTTTCTATATATGTAAAAGTAATTTGATTATTTTATAATATTTGAAAATTCTTATTGATCCAGGATATAAATGATAATTTTTTATACTATAATAGATATTTATAATAATACAGACCAAACTACAACATGCTGAGAATATGTTTTACAAGTTGAAATATTGTCGGCTGGAATTTAAATTCCACCTCCAAAGGTATCATATTATATATAAAATATTAATCCTAAAACCTACGAACCATGAAAGGTAGAATAATCCATGCCATGTATTGGTTAAACATAAATCTAGGGTTTAGGCTCAAATCACGTAAGAGACTGATAAAAAATAATTTCTTATGATATGGTTGTTAACATTTGGATATAAAATCGTTTCCTTTTTTAAACACTTCTGTTAGATTTTGAGCCATACAATAAAGATAGATTCTTTTCCATTGATACCATTTCATAATAAAAAATAAATTAAAGCTATTGGGATTCAAATATGCTTTACTAAAAGAAGATAAACGATTGTTAGACTATATCTATTTATTTGATTTGTTTGAAACTTGACTAAAGATAAGTTAATTTTTTTTTTTACTCGGATATCCTCGTATTTTTTTAAAAAGTGAGACTAGTCAAGTTCAAGATTTGTAATTGTCTCTTTTAATAAATGTTTTTTTTTTAGAATCGAACTTGTATTTTCACTCGTTTAAAAATATAACAATATTTTAACTACTATACCAATATTTCATTAATAAAAATAAGTCTATTATGAATGTAGATAAGCATGATTGTAGCCAAGACGAATGATACCTAGAAAAAAATAAATTAAAAAGAGAACAAATTTAATATTGCTGAGCTTTCACGGTATATATATATAGCCTGATATGGATTAAAAAGATTCACATAGTCATATTCATCGATTATGAGAAGGGTGTAATGGGGGCACTACATACTCTATATATATATTCTGTACTAAATAATTAATGAGAAAAAAATACACGAACTTGGTCTATTATTTAAAATCATGGACCAAACTAATTAAATCTTTATATATCAACAAATTCTCTATAGAAAAAAATAGAAAATAATGAAAGAGATTATTTAAATCATGATTTTTATATAGTTTTAGACATATATATCACAGGACTAGAATAGCTGTAATTGAATGAATTAGGTGTATAATTTCTATGATCCAAGTTTGATTATGACCTGGATTCATTAACTCGTTTATTAAATGAATCAAATATGAACTTATCTTGACCCGACCGGCTGATAATCTATTTTAAAATTAAAAATAATATTATTTTTAATAAATATATTATTCTTAAAAAATATTTATTAAAAATATTTATTCATTTTTTCAAGCCTCAAATCAATTTTGTGAAAAATCATATAACATCGATGAAAAAATTAACGAGTTGGTTCTAGTATTATTGCTCTTCTGTTTCTAATTTATTACGTCTTGATTTAATCTGAATTTTTGTTCATTTCAAACTTGTTCTTTGTAAAATATTATATATTTTCAATTTCAATGATAAGAGAAAATTTCATCACAGTAATTAACACCGTTTTAATTACAATAATAAATAGGTGTGATCCAGAAGAAGGCAATCGAGCAACTTTGAAACCTCTTCTCTACATAAATAACGTGAGGTTAGCTATATTAGACTTGGAAAGCGTGATAGGCAGAGAGCAGAGTGGTTATTCACATTGAAAAAAAATTATTATAAACAGTGTTTATATTTCTAAAAAAATTCTTACAAGGTGCTATTGGAAACACAATATAAACAGTGTTTTATAAAAAAATATTTTTTTTTGTTTTTAAAATTATATATTTTTTTGTTTTAATATATTAGTGTCAAAAATAACTTTTTAAAAATAAAAAATATTATTTTAATATATTTTTGAATAAAAAATACTTTAAAAACAACACCTTTTATATACTTTTAAACTAATAATTCTGTTGTTATGATTTTTTTATTATCGAATTCAAAATCAAAAAAAATCTTGACCAAATAGATTTGAAATCATAAAGATTTGTTTATTATCTATTTTATTTATTAAACAAATCATATTTGAATCTATTATGATTTGATTTGAATTGAGATTGTCTTTACACATTAAATCATAATTGTTAGATTTGATGATCAAAGCATTCAATATATGATATGTGCATTCGTGTTTTTTTAATTTTGTTTTTGAGAAGTGATCATGTAACATTTCAAGCATTATTTTATTTTGTAATCACCGCCAAGAATATGCCCTAATTAAGCTTTTATTTTTCCTTAATTAATATATGTATGTATGTATATGTATAGTTAGGTATACCGGAATTAATCCAAGGCCTTGTAGACCATGGAATGCTGATCGACTAATTCTATATAATAGAATAATCTTCCTTGCTAGTGCGGATTCTTAGCAAGTTGCTAAATTATACCGAGATTTGAAGTAATTAAATAATTAATCCACAGTTTTATTTCATGAAAGAATTAATCCACAGTTTCTGTTAATACTGCCTTAGAACACAATATTATATTGCCATGTATGGTTAATCTTTACAGGGAAGCAGTACTTGAAAAAATTGGAAGATCGGAGAAGATTGGGTGCGTGTTGCTATATACCATGCTTGAAACTTGACGAGTCCTTTATTCCACACTTCTTCTTCTTCTTCTTCTTCTTTGTTGTTTTTTCTCTACTAATTTCACTCAGCAATGGCCTGTAATCACAACTCAGACTCATCTCGAGTAGTTCCGGTAGGTTCCCCACCCCCCTCCTAAATTCTTATAACATATACATATGTTCAATTTAATTATACCTTTTGATTTTGCAAGATATAAAATTTATTTCTGTGAGGGTATTTTCCTCACATTGATTAGTTCATAAGAACACGGGAATCTTATTTGTTTAATCTTTACCAAGGTATTTTTGATTGAATCTTTTTGGCCTCATCTGTCTTAATGGTGCAATTTATTTCTTTGATTGTCTGTTGTGTATGGTTTTTTAATGGGAGTTCTCTAGTTATTTCTAAAAGGATTTTGCTATTCAGCCAATTATGTGGTTTGTTTTTCATTGTTAGTTCTTGGATTTTCGTTTTATTTTTTAATTTAAATATGTTATTGCACTTTAATTCTTATTCAGAAAACGTTTCCTGCAAAAAACAGGAGAAAGATTTTAAAATATATTTTGGCCTTTCTTCTTCTTCTTCTTCTTCTTCTTCTTCTTCTTCATGCCCGGACAGCTGATGGTGAAGACACCGCCCCGTGCTTCTTAGTTTCTTGCTTGCTCATGGTTACGAACTGAAAATCTTCAACCTTTGAAGTAGGAATTTCATTGATATTTTATTACATCCCTATCCATATTTGTACGTAAAAGTAATTAGAAGATGATCATCTCATTTAATTAGTGAGATCGAAACCTACCATTGGATACAGACAGATTAGTCATCATCTGCAACAGTGGTTTTGATTACAGAATCTTGCTTAATTATATAATTAGGACAATTTAAATACTAGCTAGAGAAAATATAGCAAGACGTTATGCATATGAGACATTGCTCAAAAAATGACCTGGAGGATTGAAAAGGAGAAATTCTACTTATAAGAATCGACTAGCACATACCTAATTAATATTCAATGAATCTCACATATAATAACACAAGTGACATTAAATATTTAGACTGCCAGGTATATCGATATGATTGGAGGCAAAACTACAATATTAAATATATATTGGATGAAAGCTTAAATGGGATAGATGATGTAATAAAAATAATATATAATATGGTTTTGTACTATCATGGATGGCATGAATTCCTCCTGCCTGTCACGTAAGAATCTCTCTAGCCACCATGTATTGGCTAGCATTAATTCCTTTCTAATTTCTAAGTCAATAAAATTCCCATATCTTAAAGTAAATTTACTATACATGAATCATTAATTTTGATTTACAAATATTTATTTGTGTTACAATAAATATCATTCAACACATGGTGGCCTAAAAGATATATATAGAGTGCTTCGTGTGTTCAAGAGGAATTTCTGCTGCCATGGATGATAGAAAATTATAGTTTAAATAAAAATCAAAATAGAATGAAGGGAAAAGCAAAACTATGATGAGTACTTTAGAGGGCTGCTATTTTTTTCTTCCTGAAAATTAACCTCAAATTAATGAGTTTCATCCTAAATTTAAAATTTGAAAATCGTAGGGAGCTATATCCGAAAACCACTAAAAATTCAGGGTATGTTTCGGACTTGCCATGCAAAACATAACGTGGGTCCATCCCTCAATATGTCATTTATGTTTTTCCTCCCCCATCGAAATTGGATTAATAATCAAGAACCATATTAAAAGAAATTAAATGAGATAGAAAGTTTATGTTGATAACGATTTCAACACTAAAACAATTATTTTTTATGTTAAATAATTTTATATGATGAGCAGAATTTAAATTAGATGTTTTATTTACCTTAAAAATATCTAAAAAAAACATATTTGAGCTTAGAAGATTTTAAGTTTTGAATTGATTTTTTTTTTGTGTTTTTAAAGGTTCATAAATTGATTTAACAAGGCTTCTGGGTATTTTGGATAAAAAATAAGTTTATTTATAAAAAAATCTGAAACCTCAGTTTTCCGACCACAACAATAGTTGAATTCTGGGAATTTTCAAATGATGCGTCATCTACTTGTACAGGCAACACGTTTTTTTTTTAATTATTGAGGCACCATTAATTTTTAAAAAAACATTAAGTCACACTGGGGTCGTTGCTTGATGGGCTAGGCGCTAAGCTTAGAAGCTCTTGACTTAATTCTTTTCTTTAAAAAAATGATTTTTTTAATTAATGCCTTATTTAGTATGTATTTTTTTTAATTATTTTTTCATATGATTTAATTAATATCACTTTTCTTTGATTTTTTTTCTTTGATTTAGCCTTTTTTAGATTGAGATTATTTTTTTAATGATATTGGGTTTGTTTAATTTTTAAAGAGGTTGATATGATTTATCTGTGATTTTTTTAAAATTTTAAATTGATTAAATTTCTTTTTTTAATATTGATTTTTTTATAAAATCTTTAATATGTGCAACCTTACATAGTATTTATGTTTTATATTTTATTCAATAAATTTTATATGTGTGCCAGTTTGTATTAATAATTTATTTTGATAAATAAATTTATTAAATACTACCGTGTAAATTACATGCATATGTTGCAATATTAAATATTTTAATTTATATTTGCCTCTTAGTTTTATTAGTTTTTTTTATTTCTTTACACAATGGCTATTGATTTGTTTAGTTAGATGCATGCATAAGATTTTTAATTTACACCTAAGACTTTTTTATGTAAAAATTGACATTGAAAAATTTTGCATGTTCAAATTTTTTATTATGTTTTGATGTTTTAGATTTGATCTTTATTCTTATGATTTCTGATTTTTTTCCTTGATCTTTTTATAAGAGTTTCATTGTTTTTTATTTTATTTTGGTCTTCATTCTTTTGATTTATATCATTTTGTTAATGTTTTTATTCTTTTCAATTTAACTCTCAAATTAAAAATTAGTTATTACCCTTTAATTTATTTTATCTTTTTTTTAATGATTTTAACCCTCATTCTTTTATTGCTATTTTTTTATTTTAATTTTTTTTTACCTTATATTTTTATCATATTATATCAAATCAATCAAGATTTAACCCGGTTATTGAATTTCTCTTATTTCTTTAGAAACATAAGCATCTCCTAAACTTTTTTATTTCTAATTAAATTTTTTTTGGTATAGCCTCAGTGTCACGCCGGGCACCAATTTTGTATATATATAGGTCAATAACAATTGACACATCCCTTTTGATCAAATATATACATTGTTAATTTTAAAAATAAATGGATTTAAGTAAAAAAGAAACTTTTATAAAGCAATAGAAGCAAGTGACAAGCTAGCTAGTTCATGAGCTTGTTTAATCCACCGGAGAAAAGAATCCCAAAGATTTTATTTTTTTTTGTTTTTTTTATTAGCCATAATAAGTTCATTAAAGCACCATTGGACCAAAGAGCCAAATGGAGAAGACTCCGAAGAGTGCTCTCTGCCTCTCATGTCCTTCTTTCCTTCGCTTGGGGACTTGAAAGAGATACAAAGGTGAACTACACCAGCAAAGTGCAGCAAAAAGTTGAAAGAAAAGGAGAAGACGATTGGAAGTGGCCTACAATCGAAACCAATTATAGATTTAAATATTTTGAATGAAACCTAGATTTAATCTTCAAATATAACTAATATAATTTTACAATTTGTAACAAAATGAAAAATAAATCATCACAGTAATTAATCGGAATTTAATTACAAGTACTGAGCTTATATATAACATGGAATTTTGAAAAGATAATGATTAATTTTCCATGGGAGTAGCGCATATATATACATGTATAAACGGGAGTTTCTTCGTACATATACGGTAAGTTGATTCTTGGAAAGGGAGTGACCTTCATTCTATATATAATATAGAGGATCGAGAGCTATACTTTGTTTTGTTTGGTCACATGGATTCTCTGCCAGAGACAACTCCTGACATCTTGCTGTTTCCTTGCCAGCTTGCTTTAATTAATCTAACCTATTTTGCCCACTGATCTCTCTTTAGACTCTTGTTTATGTCAAATGGTTCTTTATGAAAACAAAAATAAAAATGAAAGCAGTATATATAGGCTCTGGAAATTAATTTAATTAACCATGCATTAATTACTGCTAGTGAAATGAACAAGTCACAGCTCACAAGCCCACGGCCATCGGTAATAATACTTTCGTTTCCATGTAGCTTCTTCATGGATTCACCTTTTCTTTTTTTATTGTGGAAGTCTTTAATTATGGATTCACTTGGTATATAGTTCAGTAGTTTTGTTTTTATTTCTTTTTCTAAATTTTCTAAATAAATAATCTATGAATACATAATTTTTTAAATAAAATATTAATTTGATATTTTTTTAAACCGAACGTGTTTTTAACAAGAGAAAAAAACTAAAAAACAAGTTTAGTTAATTTTTTTTTTAAAAAATAATAGACAAGATGACACGAGAGCATCTATTTCTAAGAAATATAAATATAGAAAAAGAATACACCGAACACAAATTTTTTAATGGAATAAGTATATTGGTCAAAATTTTTAAAAATGAAGAGACAAATCTTTCAATAATCAGAAAGATTTCAAAAGATTTGCACCTCATAAACAATTTTTCTCTCTTCGTGTAATATTAAATACTCGTGGGAAAAAAAATAAAAGAAAAAAAGAGAACCTGATCTATATATATATCTCTTCATCACAACATTCAACTCCTCCAAGGCAAGTTGCTGTAGGGAAATTATTAATAGTGCAAGTTGGTAAACTAGATATCAAGCTGTTCAACATTTACTTAGGGTTGATGGGTCTAAGATTCTTTAGGTAAGTCTCAAGTTCAATTTAGAAATAAATAGAATAATTAAAGAGCGATATATATAATTAATCAGTGTCCGTACTATTTGATCCCATTTTAATTTATATGCTTCGGCCCTCCTAAAATTCAAGTTAATATTCAATCCTTCTAGTCTTACAATGTTTTTTTTTTTTAATATATCCCTAAAAACTATAAATGGCTCCTTCGAAATTAATATCTGTATAAAAGACGAGTTTATTATAGTAAATAAGAAATTAATTATTATTCATAATAAATAGTTCGTCATGTGATCGAGCACATGTGTGTAGCTGTTTCTACGAGGAAGCTTTTGTTTTCATTTAAGCAATTATAATGTGTCCTAATTTGAAGGTTTCAAAATGCTTCACTAATTAGGCAAATGAAACTCTTGCTTCTACTACTCATTTAGAAAGTATGTATTTGGTTAGCATTTATTTCTAGTACTCATTATTGGCAATATTTTGTTATTTTTTTACCAATAATAAATACATTTTTTGGGTTAAAGAAAGAACACAAGAGAATTAATTAAATCTCTTTAGTGATTATTAAACGAAAAAAGAGAGAATAATAATAAAAATTTATCATAATTGAAATTAATACAACAATATTGGAGGAAGCAAATTAAGTCTCTTAATTTAGTGTGGATAAATTAATAAAGTATGATAAGAATTTAATAATGAATCTATGGAAAAAAAGTGGAGAAAACCACAAGTACCCACAAAATTAGCCTTTCTAATTTTTACTTTTAAATGCTGATTAATTAGAATCTTAATAATATTCCCATGAAAATAAGAAATAAATTAAATGATCTCCGTCATGATCAATTAAAACGGATTATTAATGTAATAATAATAATAATAATAATAATAATAATACGTATTCATGTATATTTTTATTAGCTTTCCAAATAATCTTAAATTCCTAAATAGTTGGTGTGCGTTAACTTGATACAGGGCACTCAATTCAGCTTAAAACGAAGATGAAAATAAAAAAAAAAAAAAAACAATTCAACGTTTTTGGATTAATGAAATGTAAAGGAATTATAAAGGGTAATATAAATATAGAACAAAAAGGGATAATAGAAATAATAGTTGTGTTCTATTATCACCTCAATTCAAGAAGGCAAATCTTTGCATATCTTAATTTCGCAATTTTTTAACTTAGAAAAAAAGGACAATTAAAATCCAAAAACAAAATCGAAAACACCAAATTTTTCCAGTAAACGAAGACTTCAAACATCATATATATTAGTGTGGGGAAGAGAATCATATCTGAAGCAAAACATACAAAATCTGTCATGCCACTTGGTGTTGAAAATGCATATTCGTAAACCATGCCCGACGAATTTTTTCCTTTTAAAAGAAAGTGTACTGTGCGACCCTCCATAAATGAAAGAGAGCCACAAACTCAATGTTCTTTGAAATTATTGGTCTGTTGAGATTGAACAAAATAAGCTAAAATGACTCTTGAGCCTTTCAAGGTTTTTGTTTTGTCCTTGTGTTCTCTTTTGTTCACTTGAGGCCTTGATTTCTCAGTTTGTTATCAAGTATTTTCATCTGAAGGAAACCTCTTGATTCAATATTATTGTCAGTCTCTAGATCTTTTGTTACTGTAGAGGGGTGTGTGTGTGTGTGTGTGTGAGAGAGAGAGAGAGAGAGAAGGGATGGCATTAGAAACTGTTGTATTCCAACAAGATCCCTATAGTACTTTAGGACTAGGTGCAACATGGATCCATGGTTTTGACCTTGAAGGAGAAAAGGCTAATTACCATGAAACCCTAGACACAACAATCAGCATTGAATCTGATTTCCATTCAAATAGTAACTGGAACATCAATAACTCTTCCTCCCAAGAGATCAACTGTGCCTGTAATGGCGGTCTCTTCACCGGAGGTAATGCTGCTGGGGGCCGGCGAAAGAGAAGGCGTCGTCGAAGCATCAAAGATGAGGCAGAAGTTGCACATCAAAGGATGACTCACATTAATGTTGAACGCAATCGGAGGAAGCAAATGAATGAATATCTTGCTGTTATTCGATCCATGTTGCCTCCATCTTATGTTCAAAGGGTAAGAATGCTTTTGCTTATTTCTTTCCTCTTTTTATTATTGAAAAGATTGAATTCCTGTTAAAAAAAATATATTTATTAAGAGAAATTCTGATCCACTTCACTTTGTCGGATAAACTCTTAAAGCATTAAACTGCTATACATGGCACCTTGTTTTAGGTTAAAGCTTGTACTTGCATTCACAAACATGACATTTTGGGGAATTGTTTACAGCCACTAAAACCTTCTGTGAGAAAACACTTTCTCAATCCATCTCATTATTGAGAAACAATTAGGCCTCGAGTGGCCTGCCCGTGAAGGCTTGGTAGCTTTTTTTCTTTCTTTCTTTACTGAAAGTTCTCTCTCTTGAAAAAAGCGATTGCACCTAATGCTTACAACCAACCGATGAAGAATATCGGTGCCATCATCAACCTTCTGGGGGTTATTATTATGTCTTCATTTTATTTCATGGAGCACTATGATTGATTTTTTTTTTATTGGTGCAGGCAGATCAAGCATCAATCGTAGGGGGAGCCATTAACTTTGTGAAGGAACTAGAGAAACTTCTCCAATCTCTTGAAGCCCATAAGCAAATCAAGAAAGTAATATCTGCTACGGGCTCCGATTTCTCTTCTCCCTTTTCGGATTTTTTCACCTTCCCTCAGTATTCAACTGCGAGCTCGAGGAATAAACATAGCAACAACAACTCATCATCAAGTACCGAATCAATATTTGCTGATCAGAAGCGATCAATAGCCATTGCGGATGTTGAAGTAACAATGATAGAAAGCCATGCAAACCTCAAAATACAATCTAGAAAACACCCAAAACAGCTCTTGAAGATGGTGACTGGATTGCATTCTCTTGGCCTTCATATTCTTCATCTAAATGTCACAACTGTTGATCAGATGGCGCTCTATTCTTTTAGTGTTAAGGTTAGTACTAATCTTTATTTTTTTTCCCTTCTTTGATACTTAAATTGATTTCTGAGTTTGTCTGATAAAAATATTTAAAGGAAGTTTTACACTTTAATCTCTACTTTTACGACTACTGTATTCGATCCAATTGAAGTTAAATGATGCCAAATGATCTTTTTAGCTGAATATTAATTTGCATAGAATATTTTTCTTCCTCTCTTGAATAAATTAAAATTTCGTGAACTAAATGAATATCAAAACTTGTGCTTGATTTTGGGGCAGGTTGAAGATGAGTGTAAATTGACTTCAGTTGATGAGATTGCAGCAGCTGTGCATGAGATGGTGGGTAGGATCCAAGAGGATGCTACTTCCAATTGTATGCCTAGTGTTGAATAGACTGAGTTTTTCCTTTCATGAATATGATCTTAAATCAACAATGAACTGTAATGTTGTTTTCCACCCTTGAGTAGCAAGTTGGTGGCACTTAGCTTGTAGGCATTACCCTTTTTAGGGAGGTTATGTTCTCTAGGAACTTTGTGTACTACGAAATGTTTAGATGTGGATCTCCTTGTTTTGATTTATCTTTGGGAAGCGAAATTATTTCACAGGGGCCGCTACAATGCCTATACTCTCTCTCTCTCTCTCTTTCTTAGCCGGCCGTTTTGCCTTGTCTTCAACTCCGGCGGTGGGCGGATTGGCAATGGCATTGCGGGTTTCACCAAAACTTAAGCATTCTAGACTCATCCTTAATTCGAATGCCATACAAGATTATAAGTTGAACAGAAGAAGCCTTTATTTTTTATGGATTGTACGGGGCTTGGGGTGGGCTGGTTGCTTAAAAAGAGAATACAAACAACAAGAAAAGGTTGAGATTCAAAGTGGAAAAAAAAAAAAAAAAAACCCAGGTCCAAGGACGCATCATTGTTGGTCCCAGACTCTGCTCAAAAGTTGTCATGATAGCGCACCTTGCTTTCTCTCATATTTTTGAGTGTTTCCGTCCAACTTTTATTGCGAAGCTGTGATAGTTTTGCTTTTCCTTTTGACAGATATCGACTGATCTCAGACTCCAGTTCCACCTGCCATATATCGGACAAATGCTGGAGATTCTTAGGAGAACAGTATAGATGTGTGAATGAAGTATGGACCAATTTCTATCTCTGTCAAGGAGACATTAGTTCAGTAATAAAGGACTGAGAATGGATATGATCTAAATTACATTGTCCGCATCTCTTCGTAGTTCAAACTTAAAATCATTACACAGCAGCTAGTCTTGTTTCTGATATTGGCATATTTGTCATCATTTTGCTGCAGTGATGTTGTTTCTTGGTCTTTTGCCAGGGATGGACCCTTCCCGACCTGCTCTGTACTCTCCCTCTATTTTTCCTCTTTTAACTATTGATACCCATTTTGTTTTTTCTTCTGAATCTAATTTCAAGGTATTAATATATAAATATTTTTTTATAGTTTTAATATATGATTATTAAAAATTAAAAATAAATATAAAAAACATCATTTTAATCGATTTTCAATTAAAAAACTTTTCTACCCGTACACTAGTACCAGAAACTTCTTATAAAAAAATATATTTCTGTTTCTCTATTAATGCATGCTTGGATCCTGTGGCCCCGTGTGTGTGTGTATGATCTAGTTGCTCGGTCCAAATATCCTTTTAGGGTTTGGAAATGCTAACAAAAAGCTGGTTCGCATCTTTCTACGGATTCAGACCAAAAATAAAACTTTGCACAGCGCTTGAATTTATTTATCTTTGCAGATATAGAAATTTTCAGGCCACGCTTAAACTTTTCTCGAGTATATAATTTTATGTGTACTGTATTTAATAATGCGATTAATTTGATATAGAATTTATAACACTACATACATGATTTAATTGAAGCATAATTACAATATATAGTGTATATATGTGAAAATATATAGTATAGACAACCTGAAAAGGCAATATTGAAAAGAGAGTCGAATTTTTACATGAAGAAAAAACAAGAAGAAAGGTAGGCCTTAAAGTTGCAAAGAAAAGCTATAAAGTCATCTATGTGCGGTGAAGTACCACGAGACAGAACTGCCATGTCCATACATGGACTCCACTCTCTGAATTTTAATTTTCATGGTACGTACATATATCTGCAAAAAAAAAAAAATTAACATGTGGTGTAGAATACTATAGATATCCATTTTATAGCTAGCTAATATAGATTAAAATTAAGTTGTTTTGTTAAGGAAAACAAAAGGATGGTTAGAATTTGTGAATTTGATAAGTTCGTAATTTATCGTCTGCTTAATTAGAATTGAAGGGTTAAATCCGGCTGCTTGAATTATTACTTCTATACTATTAAAAGACTTGGATATATATAATTATGCAGCTTTCCTTTATAAATGAACAGTTGTTTTTTTTTTAAAAAAAAGAAATTAGTCAGTTGAGTGTTTTTATTTTTATCAATTTTATTTTCTTTTCTCAGATTTTTCCTCATATTTTTTTTATTGATCGATCAAATTATTTTTAGAACTATTAAGTTAACTAGTTTAAATTAAGATAACTCTTATACGGTATGATTTTAAACCTAATATAGATAGTTTTTTTTCCTTCATTATTCATATGAATATTGAAACTCTTTTTTTTTTAATTCACCCCCTCCATTGTTTTCATTTCCTCTCCTTTATTTTCTCAATTTCATCCTTAATGTTTTTAACAGTCATTCGGGTTGTCTTTAAATCAACCAAGTCAATTGGATCACGTCAACCCAATTACCACATGGTATAAGTTTAAACTCGAGTTAAACAAAGAGTTGGGTTGAGATGTGTTTTTATGTCAATTTTATTTTTTTTTCTCATTTTTGTCCTCAAATATTTTATACTAGTCGGTCAAGTTGTTTTTAGAACAATCAAGTCAACTTAGTCATGTTAAGACAACTCTTACATGATTTAGTTTTAAACCCAAGTTAGGCAAAAAGTTTGGTCGGAAAGTCTTCTTTTATGTTAATTTCACCCTTTTTTCACACTTTCATCCTTAGATTTTTTTTACCAATTGGTCGAAATATATTTGGACAGATCAAGTCGATTGAGTCATGTTAAAGCAACTTTTACATAGTTTAACTTTAAACTCATGTTAGATAAGGAATTGGATCAAGAAATTTTAAAATTCATCTACTAAGTTAGATTTAATAAAAATATCAAATAATTCTCTACGATCTAGATATTTTTTTTTATTATAGTTTTAAAAAATTGATCATACTTATCTATAGTGTAATGCAAGTCTATAAACTAGTAGACTCCTAGAACTCTTTGTTGTAATATTTCAGCTTGGATTCAAAATTTTCAAGTCTGAATAAATTAAAAATGGTTTTGAGAATCAATGGCTGCTTTGTATAGTTTCTAAATTACATGATCGAACAAAAAAATTTCTTGTGACCAAAAAAGAAGAAAATTAATTAAGGATAAACTTCAAATGTACCACCTAACTATTGGAGTAATCTCAATTGTACCTTCAAATTATTATTTTTTTATCAATCATATCATCAAAGAATTTTTATTTCTTAATTAGATAATCTTCTTAAATACAATTAATAAAATTATTGATTATCGATCTGATATTCCTCTTATGATCCCCACCGGAAGATAAAATTTGGAAGAAATTTCTTCTTTTAGTATGATGTGAGAGAAAAATATTTCAGTGAATAGTAATTAATATGATGTGATGAGAGAAAGATATGAAGGGCAGGTGAATGAATGCTTAATGATTTCGTTAACTGTATTCTAACAAAATATATAGTCCAATTGAGAAATATAACTTTTTTAATGGTATAATTAATATAAAAGATACTTTGGGTATACAATTGAGACTATAAACCCTAAAAATTGGATATAAATTTGAGGTCTTAATTTGGAAGACCATTTATTTATTTATTTATTTCAATTAGGAAGACATAATTTAACTAAAAGGGAAGTTTAAGAAGGCTAGGAGGTATCTTGGTCACTAGGAAGACATAATTTTATTAAAAACATCAAAATCAAATATTAATTAAATTAAATTAAAAAATAAAAGGATTTGTTTTCTTAATGTTGATAGATTTTGTCGATATTAATAATAAAATGAATAACAAATATTTAATGAATCTTTTCATTCATAAAAACTAAAGGTTACCAAAATAATAACCAAGGATCTTCTACAATAATAATAAAAATTTAAATATGAATCCCATTTGAGAATTTAATAAATTTTAATGTAATTATATTATCTTTGGATTTTAATAATTTGTTGCTGTTATTTTCTTATTTTAAGATATTTTCAGAGTCTCCGATAGTCAAAATAAAAGTGAAAATTATAGTCTATTAGGTCAAGATAATTTTAAAAGCTTACTCTTATGTTAACTTTATGTGATTTTTAAATAGATGTATGCTTCCTATGTTCAAGCATGATAATATAAGCTGAACATTCCTTTGATGATTCAAACACCCCCTCCCATTAATCTCATTCAATTTAATAAAGAAAATGGCCTTGCTTTTTCCAGACGGGCGGACCTGCCTGAGGCCCATGCGCCTAGGCCACTCATGGTCACACCAATCGGCCACACAGGCCCGTGAACCTTCAGAGAATGATATTAAAAGAATTCATTGAGAATCATTGTAGTGTGAATACACGAAAAAAAAAAAAAAAAGTTTTTCATATACAATGAATTTCACAGTTATGGCGGATCGAGTTGCTTATTTTTAAGGTTTTGTTAGAGCAACTTTTACGTTATCATTATTAGAGATCATTTGAAGTTCATAGAGAGAGATGGAAGGTGTATATTTTTTGTTTGGATCTCATGTTTTTTTAATATAAATATTTATAACATCATATAATTTATTTAAAAGTTACAATTCGATCTATCTAAAATTTAAAATTATAATGATAACTAATCAAAGACAAGATATTATTAAGATTATTGAAAAAAATAAAATATAAATGTTTGATGGAAGTAACTGATAAACCTTCTATATTTGATTAATTAGAATTAAATTTTTTAATTTATTTCAATTTAGATTTTATAGTGATATCATGCACTCATGTTTTAGATTGCGAGTTTCACATGGTAAACATAATTCACTCGAACTGATTTAATCATCATTTTAATATTTTTTTAAAAATATATATAATCATCTAAATATTTTAAAAGTTCATCATTCGTTATATATCAAACTTTTTACTTGGTAGCATGATTAGATATTTTTTTTAAGGTTATAAAAAATATCTGCAGCGCAACCACGGGTAAAAAACTAGTACAGTCGAAGCCTTTTTGAGGAAGGTAAAGACGAGCTTTTGTATGCTACTGGCTCCCAAATTACAAATTCAATCACCAGCACCGGCAACCAAGAGTGAAGCTACTGGATACATGCTTCTGATAAATATTCTGGAACAGTTTAAGGAAATGTTTCAGGTCCACTCTAAAAGACTTCTTTTCTATTTCAATATAGAGAGAAACTTATTCTTTCAAAGGAGCCAAAAAGGAAAAGCACACAAAAGGCAGTTCATCAGGACTACAACACAAGTAACAAAAGCCCAGATAGAAGGTGGTGTGAGACACCAAAATGGAAGTAAACATGACCAGAAATTGAGCTTCCAAAAACTTGACCAGCAGGAATCTGAGTGCCAAAACCACCAGAGCAACAGCGAACATGAACATAGAACCAAAACTACATTTCAGATCAAGACTTCCCAGTGTCCTTATGTATTCAAACTTCACTTTATGATTTTATAAATATTTAACTCAGTGCAAAATTAAAACAAGATAAGTATATATTCTAGGCTTCTTGATTCTGCTGTTCACTAACCTGATATGGTGAGACAACACTGCAAGTCAGAACTTGCTCCTCAGAAAGAGTGGATTGTGTTCTGGCTTCTGCTACATCTTGATGACAAGGATTTCTCACTAGTTGACAAAGATCTTTTCATTGAAATTGGCCCCTTCTGCAATGAACGTCTTATAGAAGAATTTTTCATCAGCTTGTGAAAGCCACCACTTCCCCTCTTCGTAGCGTTCTTCGATTTCGGCTGCTTTGGTTGCACTAATAGACTATCCGAGTTAGCTTGACATTTACCAGGAGCAACATTAGCAAGCACACTATAAATTGCAGAAGCAGTAGAGAAATCCAATGACACAGACCTCCTCACAGGTTGCATTTCTTCTTCTACCACCACCAATTTGTCAACTAAATCACTTCGTATCCGAGGATTCCTCGATATAAAGTGGTTCGAATTCAAGCTAGAGTTTCCAGTATTTGATTCATCTACAACTGGCAATCCACAGATGGTTTCTTCTCCATTTCTCACTTCACTGCTTCCATCTTCTCCTGCATGGTTACTGCTCATTAGTCCGGTGGGAGTATTATTCTCTGAATTTTCCATCTGGGGTTCTTCCCTCGAACTCAAATAACTTGTAGTAGGCACCGTTAAAGCAACTTGAGCATCAAAATTGTCGGATACAATCGGGGCACGACAAAGAGGGCAATTCTTGTGTGATCTTAACCATGTATCAATACAAGATATGTGAAAAGCATGACTACACTTTGGTAAAAGTCTCAGACTCTCATCTTCTTGAAATTCACTCAAGCAAACAGAGCACTCTGTACCATCAATCAGCCCTTCGTCTTTCTTAAACTTGAAGACTGTTATTGAGTCGATCACAGATTGTTGGAGACCTAAGAAGTTGATGTACCATATGTGGTGGTTGATTTCTGTTCCTTGATCTTCATCAAGAAAATCCTCTTGGGTGCCAAAAAATACTGGTAGACTTCTTGACCTTCTTGAATTTCGATGCCTGTTGTAGCAAAGTCTTGAAACTAGGCATAGGATTCCCAAAAGAACTACACCACCAAACACGCAAGCCATGATGATCAAGCTGGTTCTGCTTCCATTATTTTGGTGTGGGCTAGCAGGAACTCGTGGAGATGGTAGTATTGGAGGATCTAAATCTTGTTTTACCCCTTTCACTAATTGAATCTTGTAGTTTGCATACAAGTTCATTCTTGATCTTGGTAGTTTTCTTAGATCAAACTCCATTTTTTTTTCTCACAAAAACAGAGGAAACAGGGGATAGAGATGCATCTTATGTGTGTGGAAAATAAGGACCAACGAAGACAAGATGAGCGTCGGTTTACTTACAACCATAATGTATGGTCTTGAATTAGTGATAATGGAGACTTTTGGTTCCATTTTTTCCACAAATTTGACACATTTCGCTTTCGATTTAACACAAGCATTTGCTAGGTTGTTTCCATTTGTTTTCATTGCCCACGTACAAGTCAATGGATCTTTTTGGTCATTTACGCGTTAACTTCGATTACGGGGTTCAATTCAATGGTCACAACGAGTGTGAAATAAATAATAATAATAAAAACTATAATTGCTTTGTGTCTGTACATGAGACAATGTATTATGAATTATAACAGTAAAGCGGTGATTTTACCTTTCATAACCAAAAAAAAAAAAAAAGTAATGAAATGGTCATCCGAGATAAATTAGTTTTTTTATATATAGGGATCATTTATCATTGTTATATTCATCAAGGATTGATTAGTTTTTTCATATTTTTTATGCACATTACAATAATTTAGATATTCTTAAAAACAAAACAAAAATTAAATAAAATTAGTATCCAGGAGCTTTTAAGTTCTTTACGCTTTGACTGCATAATATAATGTAATGGCAAAACTACCTTTCAAAAAAAAAAAAAACATCCATTGACATTTTTGTTTTTTTCTAATGATTTTTTTAGTTATAATCATATTAAACAAGGGACAATTCAATCTTTTATCAAATATATATATATAAATAATTGGCATATACGTACCAAAAATAAAAAACTTTTGTGCTATTTAACAATGCATATAACACTTTCTGGTAGTCAAATATTATCTTCAATGATAATATTGGAAGTATTGTATCATTTTATATATTTTAGCCAAATACAAGGGGCAATATCAATCGATAAAAAATAAGTCTAATTTTTTCTATGATCTTAAATGAACAAATATACCTTAATGTTAGTTTGCCCTATATTAAAGAAAATAAAGAGTCCATCAAAACCAAAACCAAAACCAAAGAAGCAAGATCTCAATAAATATTCTAGTATCTTAATCGCTTTTTCTGATTGACCATCTAATGCTTTTTTGTTTAAGTTCAATCTTGTGCCTATGGCACACTATATACTCAGCCACAACAAAGTAAATTTATTTTCTAATAAGATTGTAACAATTTTTTTGAATATTAGCTAGTGCTTTTTTGTTTTTACTGTCTTTCATTTTTTAAAAAAAAAAATTTGATTAGAATTAGCTATAATTAAATAGATAATATTGTATTTAAGATATCATTTCATTAGAAATCTTTTAATTGTCATATAATAAAGTCTTGGGTTAGTGTAGATAGGTTTTTTTATTATTTATTAGCAAATATAAATTTTGATTCATTTTATTAAATGTATCTATCGTTTTTTTATTAACAGTTAAAACCATTTTTTTAATATTAAAATACAGATTAACAACTTTTACATATTTATTTTTCTATGAGGAAGAAATATTTTGATTCAGCCTGCGCTGCTGGCACAAAGGTCATAGCTAGGCAACATCCATTTAGGGCAACGACAGAGATTTATTTTCTTTCTTTTCGTTAAATGTTTGGATTCGAGTCTTGGTGGCAGTCATAAGTGCTAAACCCATGTTTAATTCTCATGTCGCAGGGAATTTTTCGAGTTTCCTCCCCAAGACAATGGAAACTCTATAAATATATTGTGGGGGACTAGACGCTAGCTATGTTTCTTTTTTCTTTTTTTTTTTATAATCTAGGGTGTCCAGATCAATTTATGTACACCACAACTAATCGAGTCCATTGAATATTTTACAAGTCCAGTAAATATGTAAAGCATCGCGAGGATGACAAACATACATAAAAAAAAATCGAACCTAAATAAAGAAAAAGGAAATAAATCCCTTCCCTCATTATAGCACGACCTTGACCTCAAGTGCTAGAAGCTATGTTTCTTAATGAAACTATATATGGAGTAGATTATTTTCACCAATATTTAGGAAAACAACAAACATAATTCATAGATTGTTGTCATTTTTTGTTTTTTGCTTTTCAATGTAAGTTGGACATATTTATTCTAACATAGTTAATGTTTGTATTTAAGTGTTTTTTAAAAATTTATTTTTTATATATTTTTGTATAATTTTAATATATTAATATTAAAAATTAAAAAAAATATTATTTTAATATATTTTCAAAAAAAAAAAATATCACAAACACGTCCGCTGTGTTAACGTATCTACCCATAACCTGACTTCTTTCCCTTACTAACCCGTTGTTTCTTTCCTTCACGTCTCGTATTGCCATCTCCTTCAAAAATTATCATCATAAATCCTTTAAGCAAATTAGTCTAAAAAATGGCACGATGGCCAGCACCAAACAAACAGAAGATGAATTCTAGAGCTTTGAAAGAGAATGATTTGTTGTTGGGCCACTTGCTTTCTCCAAGTTCTGGTTTTGACTTGATGCAGAATTGTGACCTACCTCCTCCGTTGAAGGTCTTTTCTGGGTCAGATAAGACTGTCATATCATCTATGAATAGGGCTTTTAGCATGATTGGAAGGGAACAAGATCATGATGATTTCGATGTGTATAGAGGTTGTGGTGGTGAGAATTATGAGAAGTTGGAGGTTTTGAAGGCATTAAGGTTGTCACAAACAAGAGCAAGGGATGCAGAGAGGAAGGCTGCAAGTTTGATCAAGGAGAGGGATTGTGTTGCCAATGCTTTGTTCCACGATTCCTTTCAGTTATTTGCTTATCGCCAATGGGTGCGGTTGCTTGAGTTTCAAGTTTTGAAGGCACAAGAACAATGGCAACAGCAAGAAAAGAAATTGTGTTGTGGTTGTGGCAGATCAAAGGAGGTGAAAGACCAGTTGGAAGAAGAGGGTTCAGACGATGAGAGCAGGGAGTATTGGATAAATGTGGCTTTGAAATTTTTTCTGGGCTTTGTTGGCTTCGGACTCGCATTTGGTTGCTGTTATTTGTTATGATCTTCCTGCTCAGTACCCTCTTACACTTTTGTGATGACTGGACCAACGTTCTAATAAGGAACAGAGCATGAACAAGAAGGTCCACTACAGCGAAGGTTAACATAAGTAGCAGCAGCAGTAAGCACTATTGGACACAAAACAGGAGGAGAAAGCAAGAACTATAGGAATTAATTTTGAAGTCATGTCATGTCTTTTTAGTTCTTCTAGATGCATATGTATAAGTATTAATTAATGATATGATTATCTTATTAACTATCTAGAATTATCCATAAACTGTATTAAAAGAGTTGTAATCCAAGTCCAAGTTTACGGAACTTCCTCTCTTAGAAAAGTAATATTATACGAATTAAATATGTTTCCACCATGCTTCCCTTCCTACTTGCTCCTCTAATTCTTCCCAACAAGAGCTGCAAACTGACAAGTGACAAGCCTCACACAGTAGCTAAAAGCATGGGCTCAGGGACGCCAAGCAATTAAGACATTTTTTAAAAACAAGTGATGTGTACATAGATATTCAGGATGCAGCATGAGCTAATTTCTTTCCAAATCACACAGCATAGCGCGAACTGTTAATAAATTGCAGCAGTAGATCACCAACTACGAGAGGATACAGTGGGATATATAAAGAAAATTTGTAGGCTATACTGGAAACAATCCTACTTGTTAGTTTACGCATTCCTATTTCCTGTATATACAGTGAAGTATTTACAGGGACAGACAATACAAGACTGGAGAAGGAAGTGGTTAAAAATGAAGTAATGCACACGTGCACAGACCTCAGATGGACATAGCATTCCTCACCGTTGCTAAAAAAACTATGAACG
Source organism: Populus nigra (assembly GCF_951802175.1). NCBI lineage: Eukaryota > Viridiplantae > Streptophyta > Magnoliopsida > Malpighiales > Salicaceae > Populus > Populus nigra. Next base: position 3,494,189 of record NC_084865.1, read on the forward strand.
GACCCAGCAAACATGCCGGCCACACTTACACTCGTCATGGTTGTAACCTTCCAGTTTCTCAACTGTATATCCACAGACACGGCAGCTTTTCGCGTTCTGTTTTCCTCTGCACGATAAAAATGGTGTCTGTGAACGGAGACACCATCATCCTGTTTAAACAGGCCTGACTCTTCTTTACGATGCCTCCCTTGCTCCCTCATGCTGGCCGCATGCATTTGCAATTGCCTCCTACCTTATTAATAGAAAACCTACACCACTGTTTCAAAACAAAACCCATGTTGAAGTCCTCTATGATCAAAAACCTAATTACCTGAAACTAAAAAAATCTGGGTGTTTATGTTACTTTCTCACACGATCCTATAACTTATTATAAAAAATTGGCTTGAAATTAAAAAAAAATTATGTTTTTGAATTGTTTTAATGTATTAATTTTAACAATTATTTTTAAAAAATAAAAAATTATTATTTTTAAATAAAAAATATTTTAAAAGACACTAATTACTGTATTACATTACTGTGAGTTAAAAGCACATTGATCTCGACCGACCAGAAGCGGCTACTGGCATGTGAAAAGTCCTTTGTGAGTGTCAGTTGGACTTGAGTTTCTAGGTGGATGATGCATATTTTTGAAATTCGACCAGCCTGATAGGTTAATCCAAGATCTGATAAATGCAGGGTTGGAATTAGACTGGGTTTAAAAAAAAATAGAAAAAGTTAAAACCCGAGATGATCCTGCAAGACCCGATCTAAAACTCGGTTGCAACCCCTTGACTTTTAATTTTTTTACTAAAATAATATCATTTTAATTTAAAAAAAAATTAAAATTAACTTGAGTAACCGGTAACTGCATGTTAAAAACCAGAAACTAGAACTTGAACACGGTTTAAAAACTCTGGATGACCACTTGATTGCAGTATCGAAGCATAATCACAATTTCAAGAAATTCAATTATAAATTGTACCCGAAAAAACCCCACTGAACTTGGGCAAAGAAATAAATACCCCTCGAACTAAAAAAATCTCTAATTTCACTCCCTAAACAATTGGCTTTTTGAATTGTTGCTACCCAATTTTTGACCCATGTTTTAATAATTTTTTAGAAAAAATCCAAAAATAGTGAAAAGCATTGAAAACCCAAAAAAAATACATTTTTAATACATTTGCATCGTTTTTAGCATTGGCAGCGTCGTCTAAAAAGAATTTAAATTTTCAAAGGTCTTTCGAACGCGTTCAATTTTTAACGCTTTAATTTTAAAATCATTGATTTTCCTCATTGAGTCGACGTTGATATTTGCTCGCTTTCAAAAATACAAAAAAATAAGAAAAATCAAAATTTACAAAAAAAAAAGAGGAAAAGAGAAGGAAAGGAAAAGTTGAGGGACTAATTTGAAAACCTAGCAAAACTTTTCCTATAAATACCATGCTAAAACTGAATTTTCAAGGGGGGCAATTTTGCAATTAAGGGGGAGGCAACACAAACCACAAAAAACCCTAAAATTTTCCCTAAACCTATCTCCTGTACAGGGAAGCCGCCGCCCCCCTTGATTTTGGCTGAAAAGCGGAGAGCCCCGCTACTTCCTTTGATCTTCTTGAAGCCGCCGGCTCCCCCCTGGTGATTTCAGCCACTCTCCCCCTCACCAGACTCACGGACCAGCTAAGACCTTCCCTTTCCCTCAGCCGGTTATCTCTCAACAGCCCCTCACTCTCCCTTCTCAAAACAGAACCGGCCGCCCCCCCCCCCTTTCCAGTTAGCAAAAAAAAAAACAGAGAGAACAGGGGCGGCCGCAAGCCTCCCTTCCCCTGTTCCAAAAGGCCGGCCGCAAGCCTCCCTTCCACTTTCAAACGTCCGTCTTCCCCATTTCCTTCTCACGGTCTCCAACTCCACCCGACAGAGGCCAGCAGCAACAGCCGATCTCCATGCCCGAAGAAACAGATCCACCAGCCACCTGAAACAGGTCCAGCAGCGAGGTCTCCTTCCCATCACAGCAACGCCGCTCCTTCCTCCTCTGCTCCTCCAGCCGCTCACTGCACAGACCCGGCGATCTCCTCCCCATCAGCACAAAACCCGCCAACCAGACAGCCTTCCCCATCTCAAGGGCAGCTTCAGCTGCCACGGATGACAGCACCACCGGCCGGATCTGCGACCAGCAGAGGGAAACAAACTAAAAGGAAGAAATAAAACAGAGGGTATTCAGATCTGGAGAGGAAAGAAAAATTTGAACCGACTGCCTTGAGTGTGTTTTTTTGGTTTTTTGCAGGTGACGGGGACTCCACCGCTGGCGTGGGAAGACGGAGGGGAAGAGGACATTGCCGATCCCCTGTTCGTTTGAGCTTCCAGCGGCGGCGCGTGAGCCCACGCGCCGCCAGTGACGGTGGCGCGTGGGAAGACGCGCCACCACTGTTCATGGACACAGAAGATGCCCAGAATTCTCCAGCACTGTTCCCGTGCACTGTTCCAGAAGCCTTAGGATGTTTTTGAGGGTTTATTTTGTAATTTTCAAATTGATTAATGTAATATTTGTTTAGTTTGAATTTTTATTTGTATGTTAGTGAATTTGGATGTAACAAAAGAAAAGAAAAGAAAGAGAACAATGATAGAAAAAGAGATTGTGTGTGTTTGTGTATTTTTTTTATGTATGTTATTGAATAAAAAAAAATGAATTTAATATTTTAATTTATATGCACAAATATCTAAAGGACAGATAAAAATCATGTTGTATTTCCCATAAAAATGTAGAACATGTATCTACATATGTTTTGGGAACCAATAACTGATTTATCAAAGCCTTAGAATTGGGCTAAAATTTTATTTTAAAAAAAACACATCAAGTCCACGAAGCAGCTTACCTCAGGTAGGGTGCGTTAGGGGTGCTAATACCTTTCCTAACCACAACCAGTCCCTTTCCCGTGAATCTCTGACAAGACCAGTACATCAGGTTTCCTAGTAGCCCTCAATAAATTACTAGGTGGCGACTCCAACGAACCAATCAAGCAAAACAATCAAATCAATATAACAAAAAATCGCCAGCCGACGCCGCGCCGAGATTTTTGACGTGCGACAGAATGGCGACTCCACTGGGGAAGGTATTGTTTTCTGACAATATTGGACTAAGCTTTATGTATTTGACGTGTTTAAGTTTTTTTATTTTTGTCTTGTTTTATTTTTGTCTTATCCATGCATTTTTAGAATTGTTTCATGCATCACTTGTATTTATTTTTGAAAGCACACACAAGCTTCAGGTTAGGAGGGGGACTAGCAGCTTACCTTACGACTTTTAGTCAAGGTTTAAGTTTGTGTAAACCTCAACTCTTCGTTGAGTGCTTAGACTGGTAATAGTTGGACACGTGCCATCTCATTGCCTACAAGCCCCCATATTGCCTTCAAGAGGGTGATCACTGGGACAACAAGAGACCCTTTTTAGAGACCAAGTAGTAAACCTGCCTTTTGTCTCACTTAAAAAGATTAGAACCTGCCTTTTGGATGTGTGCTCCGTATACATTGTTTTGCATCAGGGCAAACCCTTTTTGAAGCATCTTGAACTCAAGACTTTTGGGTGACCCAATGGCCGTCACTCAGAAAATTTTCATTGTAGAGTTTGGGCAAGAATCAAGATTCTTGTTTCATCATACAAGAGTTACGACCATATGTCACCCCTTGAAGGGCGAGTTCATCATATAGTTTACATGTTCATACATTTATCATGCATGTACCGGGAGGAAAAATAGGTTCCCCCATCCGAGCTTTGCTACACCTAATTGAACAAAGATGCTGGGAAATGAAGAAAGGGGCCAGAGAGAGGCACATAGTCAAAAGAAAGTTGAGAGCATCAAAGGTGAAGTAGCTAGGCTCAGATCTCCCTGAACAAGTGTTGAGCATCAAATAGAAAGAGAATGTTTGCACGATCTTCTGTGGGAACATTGTTTGTCCACATCCGATGGAAGTTGCACCTCCTCTTTTCAGTCATGAATAACCACAGCAATGCCTTCAGTCATCAACTAATGACAACTTTTGTTCTTGGTCAGTTGCCCTGTTAATTGTTCATCACCTCCATATATGCTAAATGGTACCAAATAACTGCTAGCCTTCTGTGCATGGTGTGTTAGCCTTCTTTGACGTTACCCCAACTATTAGCTCAATTCCAGTTCAGCGGCACAAGGTGTAAAAAAAAAAAAACAAAAAAAAAAAACAAAAAAAAACCATGATTTGACCCTGAACTTTTACATTGCAGAGCTCTCTCTGTAGAGATTCGTTTGTGGATCAGCCAGTGGGGAATGCAAGAGGGGGTGTAGTAGTTTCATATGCTTTGAAACTTTCTCTCACCAGTGGCACCAGTAAAACATTGTAGTAGGAAGAAGAGTCAGACCTGGTCTGAAAATGTTAGCAGTCATCAAACTTCAATGTGGCAGAGCTCTCTCTACAAAAATCCATTTATGGCTCTGCAAGTTGGGAATGCAAGAGGGGATTTATTAGTTGCATATGCTATAAAAATCTCTCATCAGTTTTAGCACAAAGACACTGTGGTAGGTTGAAGAGCCAAACCTGGTCTGAAAAAACATGAACATACCTCAAACTTCTATGTTGCAGAGCTCTCTTTGTAGAGATTTGTTTGGAAGATCTGCTATTGGGGCATGCAAGAGGGGATGCAATACTTTCACACGCCATAAAAATTTGTCTCATCATTTTTAGCACTGAAACACTGGAGTAGGCCGAAGAGTCAGACCTAGTCTGAAAACATGAGCAGTCGTCGAACTTTGACATGGCAGAGCTCTCTTCACAAAAACCTATTTGTGGCTCTGCAAGTGGGGAATCCAAGAGAGGATGTAGTAGTTTCAAACGATATGAAAAGTTACCCCACCAGTTTCAGTATCGAAACACTGTAGTAGGCAGAAAAGCCAGACTTGAGCTAGAAAACAGGAGCAAATATAGAACTTCACCGTGGCAGAGCTCCCTCTACAGAAATCTGTTTATGAATCTGCAAATGGGAAATTCAAGAATGAATATAGTAGTTTTAGATCCTCTATGATTTTCCTCCTTACAGTGTCAGTATTAAAATGCAAAAGTAGAGAGAAGAGACATGCCTAGACTGAAAAACATGAAGAAGACTGAAACTTCAACAGAGCAGAGCTCCCTCTACAGGTGTCTGTTTGATGCACCGTCAGTGAGGGATCGAAGAGGAGACAAAGGAGTTTCAAATTCGTCAGTTTCTTCTCCAATAAAAACAATGCATCATTTCACACATTGACAGTGATAGCGCTGCATGATTCTATGCGCTGACAAGATTACCTAGCTGTTGGAAGGTTTCCAACAATCCACAAACGACCACAACAACATGGGGAGATTGACATGATGTTGTGAAGATTGTTGAAAGAATTGAACGAGCCATGAAGAAGTGAAAGATTGAAGGTTCTGCCATGAATTCCAGAACAATGAAGAGAGATGAATAAGAAGATAACTTTGAAGGCGGACAACCTTATTCATGTGGTTTAGCCAGGTCTCACTGTAGCATCCACTGCTCAAGTACTTTTGTCAGGATTGATTTCCCTTTGCCATTTGAGTTTATTTACCAGCATATGCCAGATTTCAGACTTTTGCCTGACTCTGACAAATCTCATGCAACCACCGTTTTCTAGGTGGTATAATCCAGACAAGAGATGTGATGTCATGGTGGGATCCTCGACCATTTCAATTGAACAGTGGCAAGAATTTCAAGAATCAAGTCTAGAAGTTGGTAAGTAAGAGACAAGTAGAGTTTGTGAAGGAGGTTTGTCGTTGGTTATATTGTCACAGAACATTCTCAGAATGACAAGAGATTGAAATTGCTCGGCGAAACACAGATATTGCCAGAATAGTTGATCCAAGAAGGGCGTTGAACTGTCAATCATGTTGTTATGGAATTTTTGCCATTCTGCATTTTGTTTCGGGATCACATCCCACCCTTCAACGAAACATGTCTTTTCATTGTCTCTTTGTTGTTATGAAATCATGAGATGCTTCTTTCAAAGGGTATTTTGACAAAATATGTTGATCAAACTCCAACATGCAAAGTTTAATCATGAACATTAAAAGTGTTTTGATTGCATAAATGACTTGATGCTTGAAAATGACATGAGGTGACCAAACAATTTTGAACTCATACCTCCTGAAACTAAACCACACATCATATAGCTAGTTTTACCAGTATGCATAATGACATGTAGTGGATTCAATAGTTATGGACTCGTGAATCATGATTCTTACAAGTCCAAATCATTACACTGGACGAGGTCAAAATTTATCGGTTCTAACCGACCTTGCTTGAAATGAGAAAAGGCCATCTTTGTTATCCCTTCACTTTCTAAAGATTATATCCCTTGCAGTCCCATTTTGAGCCTGATAAAATATTTTCTTTCAAAAAGAAACCTTGACTAGGATCACACCCCACACTGGGGGCAATGAGAGATATGTTATTAGGAAGGATGAAGACACTGATAGAATCAATGATAAAAGAAAGGCTTAGAATAAAAGCCCAATGATTGAGAAAGGGAAGACAAGAAAAGCCATAGATTGAGGGCCATCCAAGAAAACTTTGAGGAAGGTTAGGTAAAAGCAAAAAAAGTGAAAATGAAGGAGAATGCCTATCAATTCTAATAGGGGCAAAAGGGGTTTCAATTGAAGAAAGACACAACAAATGTCAAAAGTCAACACAAAAAATCAAGTTTCATGTCTTTTGGTGTGTCTAGGATAAAGCCTTTAGTGTCTTCCAAAGGATTAGATTGATTATTCATCAAAGAAAAGTTGGATTAGCACTATGACTTATGTTAAGAGAAGTCTGATCTTTGATATTAACAAGGTTATATGTCACTTTCTCCACAAAGACAACAATAGAAAAGGAGTTGATGAATAGTGGATGTTGATCCTAGGTCTTTAAAACCCTCAAACACCTTTTGAGCCTGTGAATTTCCTTTCTTTCATAGCCATGAACCATAGCCTGCATTACGTGCTTTTAAAAGCCCTTTTTGATCAAGTAAGCAATTTGAACTGATAAATGGCGCTCTCAAAACTTGAAGAGCCTTTCCATAAGAGTCGTGGCTTCATGGATTAAGCTACTTGTTATTATGCATGCTAATAAAATTGGTGCTAAAAAAAGAAAACAATCTTTCTTGATGAATCCTCAAGTTTTGACTTGAGCCTTTTGTTTCTTGAAATTCACAGAAGGTCACCTCATCATAGACCATCAAAAGATATACCGGAAATCAGAGTCTAAAATGGATACAAAGAACCATGAAAAAAAAAAAAACATTTTAGTCTTACAACGGGTCAATTTCTGTTTTCAAAATACATGACAATCAAAGGACTGTATATTTCGAATAACGTGTGTTGGATCTTTGAAAAAAAGCTTGATTTTCAAAAGGTCTTTTCAAAAAAGGACATCTCTGATTTCATTTCAACAAACTAGACTTTGAATATGACATGATCTTTGAAGTGTGAGAGTTGATTCCAGAACAAGAAAGATTGTCAAACAACAAGAACATCGACCGAATTTGCAAAATCCTTGACAAGAATGACATCAACATTTCTCGACACTCCTTGAGAAGTTGACCACCTGGGGGCAATACACTGGACCCTGAGAAGGAAAACAAAAGGCATTCAGATCAGCTGGGGGCAATTAAAGATGAGCAAATGATGAATCAATGCACTGAGGATAATGGTGTTTAAAGAAAGCTAATCAGTAGAACAAGCATTCAGATCATTATTGGGGGCAATGTTGTTCAAAGACAGTCGGTGATTTAGTGAACTTCAGCAGCCATTGATGTTATCATGTGAGTGCATTTGAATGAACATCTAACATATGCACACCACCAAGACTGACTGTGGAACAATGTTGCACTTGAAGGACAATCTCATATTGTCATCCTTTGAAACATGGTTATCGTACAGTTGCATTTGAATGGATGTCAGAAAGATGAACCCACCAAGACTGACCGTGGGACCATTTGTTTTGAAGCTCAAATGTGCACTTCACCGCATGAATATGGGTGATGAACATCATTGATGATGCCAACACATTTCCTTTCATGATCTGATTTGACAAGCTGAGAGGAATCCATGGAGAAGAAACATTGAGCTTACAACGATGAGCCTTTTACTGCGAGGTATGAGATCCATGTTTAGATGACCTGACAGTTCCATGAAGACTGATGATAACATATACTTGAAGAGTATTGTTTCAACTGGGGGCAAGTTAGTGACTGATTGACAATCATGATGGTGTTGGCACGATTTGCACAATCAATGAGAGAACAATTCTCCGGATAATACAGAAGATGAATGATCGGTTAAGCTTTTCATGATGAATCAAGCAACACCGCACTTGGGGCAGAGTTAAGCTTGATAAACAACAAGAGCAGTAACCGTCGAAGACAGCCCAGGATGGGCACTGCACTTACAACTGAGTGGATGGCTAGTACACGAATGAGCCAGTACATGGGAAAGCAAAGAAGGCTTTGATTAGCAAACAAAGGCACCCTATGACGATGGATCATCAAAGGGGGGGACCTATATTTCAAATCAGGTAAGGATGCATGCATGTCATCTAACCTCAAAACATTGTACATATTTTTTATTTTTGTTGCAGGAAAAATACTCAATGTAGTTTAGCAAGATTGGGGACCAAAAAAAAAAAAACAGAGAGAAAAAAAAAAAGAGGGAGAATCATTGAGCTGATAATAACAGAGAATCATGGTTGTGACCTTGGAATGGGAAGAAGATGAGATAAGCCTTACTGTTAGGAAAATCTCAAAGAAATGAAAAGATCAACCTTGCAATCAGGAAACATCGAGTTTTCAAACCCTGCGATCAAGAATTATCAAGAAGCACCAAGTTTTCTGGCCCTTCTTCTATCATCCCTTCAGGACTTCGCCAGGTAAGTCCCATTTTTCACACTTGTCACATCACATCCTCCACTTGGGTTCGTCACCCATACAATGAGACCATTATTTTTCTTGGGTTCGTCACCCATACAATGAGACCATTATTTTTCTTGGGTTCGTCACCCATACAATGAGACCATCATTTTTCTTGGGTTAGTCACCCATACAATGAGACCATCATTTTTCTTGGGTTCGTCACCCATACAATGAGACCATCATTTTTCTTGGGTTAGTCACCCATACAATGAGACCATCATTTTTCTTGGGTTCGTCACCCATACAATGAGACCATCATTTTTCTTGGGTTCGTCACCCATACAATGAGACCATCATTTTTCTTGGGTTCGTCACCCATACAATGAGACCATCATTTTTCTTGGGTTCGTCACCCATACAATGAGACCATCATTTTTTTACCTGGGTAGGTCACCCATTATAATGAGGCCATTCTTCCCCCTGGGTAGGTCACCCATTACAATGAGACCACTTTTTGCACAGTTTTAGTTTTGATTGAATGAGGTCGCCAGATGGGATCTCATGTAGCTTTGGTTAAAGGGAATCGCCAGATGGGATTTCAGGTTGACCGAGCTACCACACAGTTTTTAGTTCCACTTCAATGAGGTCGCCAGATGGGATCTCATGTAGCTTTGGTTAAAGGGAATCGCCAGATGGGATTTCAGGTTGACCGAGCTACACATATTTTTTTAGTTTTGGTTTAATGAGGTCGCCAGATGGGATCTCATGATAGTTTTGATTTAATGAGGTCGCCAGATGGGATCTCATGTTGGTTCTGGTTAAAGGGGATCGCCGGACGGGATCTCAGGTTAGCCCAACCACGCAGATTTTGGTTTTGGTTCAAGGAGGTCGCCAGATGGGATCTCAGGTTAACGAAAAAAAAAAAAAGAGAGAGAAAGAAAGAAAGAAAGAAGAGGAAGAAAGAAAAAAAAAAAAAAGAAGAAACATTTAGAGTTTTTCTTTACAAAGCTTACTATGCGAAACATTGAGGAGTTTTGCTTCGTAAGCATTGTAAAGAGGGGGCATCTGTTGCTACCCAATTTTTGACCCATGTTTTAATAATTTTTTAGAAAAAATCCAAAAATAGTGAAAAGCATTGAAAACCCAAAAAAAATACATTTTTAATACATTTGCATCGTTTTTAGCATTGGCAGCGTCGTCTAAAAAGAATTTAAATTTTCAAAGGTCTTTCGAACGCGTTCAATTTTTAACGCTTTAATTTTAAAATCATTGATTTTCCTCATTGAGTCGACGTTGATATTTGCTCGCTTTCAAAAATACAAAAAAATAAGAAAAATCAAAATTTACAAAAAAAAAAGAGGAAAAGAGAAGGAAAGGAAAAGTTGAGGGACTAATTTGAAAACCTAGCAAAACTTTTCCTATAAATACCATGCTAAAACTGAATTTTCAAGGGGGGCAATTTTGCAATTAAGGGGGAGGCAACACAAACCACAAAAAACCCTAAAATTTTCCCTAAACCTATCTCCTGTACAGGGAAGCCGCCGCCCCCCTTGATTTTGGCTGAAAAGCGGAGAGCCCCGCTACTTCCTTTGATCTTCTTGAAGCCGCCGGCTCCCCCCTGGTGATTTCAGCCACTCTCCCCCTCACCAGACTCACGGACCAGCTAAGACCTTCCCTTTCCCTCAGCCGGTTATCTCTCAACAGCCCCTCACTCTCCCTTCTCAAAACAGAACCGGCCGCCCCCCCCCCTTTCCAGTTAGCAAAAAAAAAAACAGAGAGAACAGGGGCGGCCGCAAGCCTCCCTTCCCCTGTTCCAAAAGGCCGGCCGCAAGCCTCCCTTCCACTTTCAAACGTCCGTCTTCCCCATTTCCTTCTCACGGTCTCCAACTCCACCCGACAGAGGCCAGCAGCAACAGCCGATCTCCATGCCCGAAGAAACAGATCCACCAGCCACCTGAAACAGGTCCAGCAGCGAGGTCTCCTTCCCATCACAGCAACGCCGCTCCTTCCTCCTCTGCTCCTCCAGCCGCTCACTGCACAGACCCGGCGATCTCCTCCCCATCAGCACAAAACCCGCCAACCAGACAGCCTTCCCCATCTCAAGGGCAGCTTCAGCTGCCACGGATGACAGCACCACCGGCCGGATCTGCGACCAGCAGAGGGAAACAAACTAAAAGGAAGAAATAAAACAGAGGGTATTCAGATCTGGAGAGGAAAGAAAAATTTGAACCGACTGCCTTGAGTGTGTTTTTTTGGTTTTTTGCAGGTGACGGGGACTCCACCGCTGGCGTGGGAAGACGGAGGGGAAGAGGACATTGCCGATCCCCTGTTCGTTTGAGCTTCCAGCGGCGGCGCGTGAGCCCACGCGCCGCCAGTGACGGTGGCGCGTGGGAAGACGCGCCACCACTGTTCATGGACACAGAAGATGCCCAGAATTCTCCAGCACTGTTCCCGTGCACTGTTCCAGAAGCCTTAGGATGTTTTTGAGGGTTTATTTTGTAATTTTCAAATTGATTAATGTAATATTTGTTTAGTTTGAATTTTTATTTGTATGTTAGTGAATTTGGATGTAACAAAAGAAAAGAAAAGAAAGAGAACAATGATAGAAAAAGAGATTGTGTGTGTTTGTGTATTTTTTTTATGTATGTTATTGAATAAAAAAAAATGAATTTAATATTTTAATTTATATGCACAAATATCTAAAGGACAGATAAAAATCATGTTGTATTTCCCATAAAAATGTAGAACATGTATCTACATATGTTTTGGGAACCAATAACTGATTTATCAAAGCCTTAGAATTGGGCTAAAATTTTATTTTAAAAAAAACACATCAAGTCCACGAAGCAGCTTACCTCAGGTAGGGTGCGTTAGGGGTGCTAATACCTTTCCTAACCACAACCAGTCCCTTTCCCGTGAATCTCTGACAAGACCAGTACATCAGGTTTCCTAGTAGCCCTCAATAAATTACTAGGTGGCGACTCCAACGAACCAATCAAGCAAAACAATCAAATCAATATAACAAAAAATCGCCAGCCGACGCCGCGCCGAGATTTTTGACGTGCGACATGAATATGTCCTTTTTATTAGTTCGTTGACACATTGAGAGTTCGATAAAAGTACCCATAAAAAACCTCTTGATTCCTACCTTCTTCTCTAGCGACTTCGAAAAACATTTTACTACAAGAGAAACTGCTTTTCTATTAATATCTCAATGAAATCTTAAGAAAAGGGGCAAATTCAAATAGTTATATTGTTTGGGATGGAAATTAGGGCAAAATCACTAGATATCCTTTAATTGTAAGGATTACTTTTTAAAATATATTTTTAAAAAAATATATCAAAATAATTTTTTATTTTTTTAAATTAATTATTTATTTCAACACATTTTGGATATACTAAAAAAATAATTTTTAAAATAAAATATTAATTTAAAAAAAAATAAAATGAAAAAACAAACAGCAAAATCTTCTAAATTGAAGGTTTTATTTTCTTACAAGAAAAACGTTGGTGCTCAAAGAAACAGCCTATGGTATGCAAGTGTCTTGACCTTTGCGCCAAGCGGTAGTGGCTGATTCTTTTCCATGTTTCTTTTCTTCTCTTCAAAAGAAGCCATTGCATTTACCTTTAATTCCTTTCCTTTCCTTTTGCATCCAATCAGAGCCCACACCACATCCTTCTTTAGCAAGAGCAGACCAAGCCTTTTCTCTTCTTATAAGATATGAGCGCTGCGACTCAAACTAAAAACAGCTTTCCCTGTTCCCACCATGAAATGCCAATTAATTGCATATATCAGAATTCAGTTTGACCATTTCTAGGCATGTGGGGTCGATGCCCTTTAAGTTTATGAATGAATAGACCTGTAGTTCTTGAGCAATCATACTAAAACTGATTCAGGTTGAAGTCCATGCTTGAGCAATCCATTGCAAATGAGGCCATTTGTTCTTCGTGAAAATTTTATTTTATATAATTTCTCGTTGAACAGTTCAAGGTAGATAGAGCCTCAAATGGAACTTGATTCTGTGTTTATTACAATAATATGAAATAAAACTGCATCCTCTTACTTCACCACAAGGAAAAAAAATTATTCGAGAATTATTTACATTCTAAAACAACGGAATACAGGTAAATAATGCAAGGGCAGCAAAGAATGGTCTTTCATGAGAAAAAGATTTTGGATCTTACGGTTTATTTCGCTCTGCTCCCTTGAACAGACCTGAAGGAAGCACTCATGCCTTGGATGCACCATCAGATGGGCTGCCACTGGTTGAATTGTTGTTTTTGCTGATAGGACCATTTACATGGCCATTAATATCCGAACCATATACATGCCCCATTTTTTCTCGCTTAGTTTCCAGATATCTCTTGTTCTCCATGGTTATTGGTGTCAACAGGGGGACCCTGCCTGCAACTGCCAAACCATAGCCTTTGAGCCCAACATATTTTGCTGGATTATTTGTCATCAGTTTCATTGTATGAACACCCAGATCTCTTAGTATCTGCAATAAATTAGACCACTCATTTCAGCTCCCTAAAATGAGGAATTAATGCCATGAAAGTTAGATAGAGGAAGGAATGCTAAAAATAACAGAACTCTCATAAGAAGTGCACAATTTAGTTTCAACTAGATCATCTTATACATGAGAGAAATTTGAGTAAAGAAGCTTTCTAATCGCACAAATGCAGTACAAATCTCAAATGCCCTTAACTAGCAAAATTCCTTAATCTTCTGGATTACCAATTAAAGAAACTCAGGTCATTCAATTCATGGTATGAAGATTTTGTTCTGATCATCCAATAAATAATGACTGGCAATCAAAGCTAGCCAAATAATATGGTGAGAATAACTCAGAAGCTAACAATGTCCACTAAATTAGAATTAGAATGAGAAAGGGCAATTTTCCAGTCAAATCACCTATGAAAAAAATCACAATTCTTGAATCTTAGAGGCTTGTGTGCCCTATATTTTGTTTAACTATGTGGTTGAGAAAAGAGATAAACAAGGCTAGGACTAGACATAGCAGAGGAAATCAGAATAAATTATCAAAGTATTAAAAAAAAATTAGTACTTGTGCACCAATGCCATATTCTCGAGAATCAACAGGTAAACCAAGCTCCTCATTGGCTTCAACTGTGTCTCGTCCATCATCTTGTAGGTTGTAAGCACGGAGCTTGTGACCCAAGCCAATTCCTCTACCTTCATGTCCACGAAGATACACCAGAACACCCCTGCCAGCTGCCTCAATTTGCTTCATTGCAAGCGCTAGCTGCTTCCCACAATCACATCTAGCTGATCCAAAAATGTCACCAGTGAGGCACTCAGAATGTACCCGCACAAGAATATCTTTCCCATCCCCAATTTCACCCTGTGCATATCAGCATGTCATTATTACTCGTGGTACTGGGATATTCTCCACCTCCACCAAAAGAGCGAAAAATATTGAAGAAACTAAACATTGTTCGTCAATCGTTTGTCAAACAGTAGATAGTTTTACTTCAATATGATGACAAGAAAGGTGACATCAATTTCTTGCAAGCTTTCACCTCTAAAGGGAACAAACGATATTGGTGTGAACAGCCAAAGATAATAATCTAATATCATGCAGTTACAATTTGAAAATAGGCTCTTTATTTTTTGGATATTCCATCAGCAAGAAATTTGATTTCAAATTGAAAGGAGATATTCATCAACAGGAACACTAAATAATTTCATTAACCATGCCCTCTATACAGTGGACATGCTGCATACTTCTTAGAGGCTGAAGTTTGGTTGAGTTAAGATGAAGCATTGCATGAAATACAGTCCAAGTCAACAACAACGTATATAAAACAAATATATCAGACAGTATAAAAGATAACTACCTGCCTATTCCCTCCCCACCCCCACAAAGGATAAAAAGCATTTCTAATCCTCCTGTGACAATTGAATTTTAGTTGACAACTGTGTAAGAACACTTGAAGAGATCTACAAAGTTGAGTCAGTTGATATGATGAAAATTGCATACTATAAAATTACTACTGCTATTGGAACAATACCATTGAATCACTAACAGACAATTTGATATTAGTGATGCACAAAATGTAAAGAAGAGAGATTCATAGGTGACTGTTAATTTTGATGAAATAACTTACTTTAACCATTGCAATATGCTCGATCCCATCCAGCAATGACCTATAACAGTAGGCTTTGAATGGCCCCCACATTGTGGGTATTGGAGCAGCAGCAGCCAGCTCCACCAATCTATCCCTTTTCCTCCTATATCTGTCAATTAAAAATATAAATATCATCAGAAGAATTGCTGCTTTCTTAATGACAGGGCTCTGCAGAACTATGTCATGCCCAAGATCAATTACCATATGGAACAAATTACAACAGTTTTGGAAGGAGGTTGGTTGTTCTGAAGATATATAAATTCACAAAGTTCACATATTGAGGCAAATGCACCATCAATGCTAGTAACTGATATTTAGTTATGTGGAGGAAAGGTTGATAACAAATAGAACAAGTAAAAAGTACTTATTTGAACCTCTGGAGAGAGAGGGTGATTGTTCTGAAATATGGATTCACAAAGTTCAGATGTAGAGAACACGGCACCATCAATGCTATTCACTGATTTTTAGTAAAGTGGAGCAAAAATTGACAACTAATAGAAGACGTAAAAGAATTATCAACTTTGTGGAGACAAACCTGATTAGATCAGCAATTGAAATGATTTTTAAGTTTTCTGCTTGTGCAAATTGACGAAGCCTTGGTAATCTTGCCATAGAGCCATCATCATCCACTATTTCGCATAAAACAG
Organism: Populus nigra; assembly: GCF_951802175.1. Classification (NCBI taxonomy): domain Eukaryota; kingdom Viridiplantae; phylum Streptophyta; class Magnoliopsida; order Malpighiales; family Salicaceae; genus Populus; species Populus nigra. Next base: position 3,509,874 of record NC_084865.1, read on the forward strand.
CAACAGGCTCCAACCCGGCCAGCATTGTAAGATCAACTGAGGCTTCTGTGTGTCCAGCTCTTTTTAGAACACCACCCTCCCTGTACTTGAGTGGGAAAATATGGCCTGGGCGATTGAAATCTTCAGGTATTGAATCTTTGGAGGCAAGAGCCAGTACAGTTATTGCCCTATCACGAGCTGAGACACCTGTTGTTGTGCCACATTTTGCATCCTAGAATTAAAGAACATACAATGTTTGACATTAAGTTGAAACTGGTAGCAGAAGCTAAATATTAATTGATATAACAAAGATTATGCTAGTTACAGAGAAAGCAATTAGCAGGTATAGCCAAGGTTACTCAATTGATTGAGCCTGATAGCTTGGATGATAAACTATCTTAGCATCATATAAGAGAGCTGGAACACCACATTGATGACTTAGATGTTCCCTAAAAGTTGAATGCCACAGCAAATAAAGAAAAGTAAAAAGCTAGTGGCACAAGCAACGTGATGGCAAAATTTTCAGGCTACTAAAAGCTGTAACTTCAGCGAAACTGCTTCACCGCAGAAGATTTTAAAGCACAGAATGCAGATAGCTTGTAAATATAGAAACTTCAATTGAAAAATTCAATATTTGGGGGAAGATGTGGTAAGCCTACCCACAGACAAAAAAGGGTATCTTATGCAGACCCTACCTTATTTGTCTCTTACTTAGGTTTTTCTCCTTCACCAGTTGACCTTGTTAGCCCAGTAGCTTTTTCTTCATTTGATATTTATGCAAAGTGTTTAGTTTGAAGAGGATGATTCCAGTAAATAAGCATTGCAGGTAATTTACAACTATGACCCCACCATAATCAAAATGTTTCAACTCCCACTACCCACTACACCGTACTCACACAAAGCTACTGCTCAATAGTTGCAATGGTGCACATTTAGCAAATAAAACCTTTTGACTATTGAAATAAAAATTGCACTGACTTCTTTTGTCAAAAAATGATTAAGAATATTGACTTTAACCTACAACGAGGTTAAGAATATATAACCAACCAACTATCATATAGCAATAGTTATGGGCACTAAACAACTTCTTCAAGTTTCTTACCAATACTACATACATTTCTCCTATAAAAATTAGCAATCAGGTAAAATCTCAGAAATGTTGGCCACATACAAAGGAAAGTACCACTGTGGATACTGTTAATTAACATAAATCAAAATATACAGCCTGCTATTTAACTTCACACATTTCCATCACCTGTAAAGTACGTGGCTACAAATGAAAAACAGGAAAATAGAAAGAAGGGAGAAGGGGAAGTTGTCTTCAAGATTATTCTCTATCAAAAGTCCATAGGTAGTTAATGTTTCCCCTGCTAAATGTTAATGACTTATTACATATGAAAACCGCCAACACTTATTCTCAAAGAAAAAAGATTTCTTGTTCAATGAAAAAACCGATAACACAAAATAGGGCTCAGAGAGGAAATTTCTCCTCTAAATACAATATAGCCATCCCATAACCCCTACAAAGTCAAGCCATTTGCTCATCCATGACCCTCCACTTTCTTTGCCGAATATAAACTTATATTCTAAGTCAAAGTTCCATCAAGACTAAGCTGAACAAGTATAGCTGGTGAAGAGAAAAAAAGAAGCATGAGTTTATGCTACTGTATATGCCTTTTTTTTCTACATCAGTTGTCCCCCATGCCTTTTATTATTTATCTGGTCATGCATTTATTTATTGAACTGTAATGAATTGTCATTTCCAATCCCAATTATTTTATCTTGATCATTTGTATTATTATCATGCAATAGTCATGCTAAGCTCATTTTATTATTTAATTTTTTTTATGAATTGGGAAACAATAGCTCAAAGTAAGGAAACAATTAGAGTATGCTTAGTTGGAGCTAGTCATGATATACATGATCAATTTCTTCATTTATGGGATTAATTATGAATTATTACATTATCCATAAATTAATTTATTCATGTATGCCATCTGCTTGACCTTTCTTAGCCTAAAAATATCCCATGTTTTCTCTTGGTCACATGATCACATTTCTTCACCATTCCATAACATAATTTGTAAATTAATCAGTCGATATCACACTTTTGGTCGATAGCGACTAAACTCTCACAATAAATCCACCACTCCCCAAAACCCAAGTCTTCTTACTAATTCTAACTGTCTATCTCTTTCAACACACAATTTACCAAGTTCTTTCCATGAAACAGACTGACAATCAAGAAGTATCACACCAACATTTACCCTGTAGTAATACACCAGTCATCTAGCATTTCCTATCAAGGGAGAATTATTACCACCATTACCTTTGCCTTAATATAAGGACAATCTACCACACACATATGCAATCTTATCCATTTCCTACTTCCTCCCCAACTCAGCGGCCACATATATATCATCCCACTAAGATTTCCTTTTCAGCTTGTATGTACCACTCTAATTCTTCTTTAGTCTTTGGTATTACTCATACGCGATACTACCCACCACATCCAATTCTAAAGAACTCTAACCTACAAAATGCTAAAGAAAACTTTCAATTAACTATACATCAAACGCTTACAACTGAACTTTAATCATCACAAGTAATTTATTCCTACCAGAGGGAAAGAAATCTACACATTACCACCACTCCAATACCTAACCGCATTGTGTTCATTTACATAGTACCCTTCAAAAGAAATCTTAAATCACTTTGCACAATCAACAGCTGAAAATCCAAGAAGACATTTGCAAGAAATATAACATGACCAGGAAAGCCCATGGGCATTGATTACCATGACAATTGCTGCCAAAGTGCTCATCAAAACATGTTACATGGTGGAAAGCACTTAAACCTATAGATAATTCCTAGGACTTCAAGGTTTATCTATGTCAAGGGAGAAAGCAAGCCACAGGACACACACCTATGATTCTAAAATTGAAATCAATCTATACATCATAGGTGATAAAAATGAAGAGAGACAATGAACTAGTTATGTACTTAAACATTAAGGGGAAACAAAGAGGAAATAGAGTGATGTGCCATCAAATATGTTAATTACAAAGCAGAAACACTTTACAGCTGCACTTTAAAATCAAACTAAGATAAAGGTTTCTTGAAAAGATCTAGCTGTTTCATATGAAAACAGGCAGACCATATCCATTAGATAATATAAATAGAAAAGTTAGTTACGTACCACCGATACAGTGAATGCAGTGCACAGTTTTTCCTCATTTTCCTTATGAGCTACCATTAACGGAAGCTCCAACCTATCTAAATCTTCTGCTTTCATGCTCACACACACTATACCAGTCCCATGCTTGACAATAAATGCCATAGCTTCTGGTGTTGCCTTTGACGCTGCCAATATAAAGTCCCCCTCATTTTCTCTGTCTTCATCATCAACAACAATTACTAACTGCAAAGAATCATCACACATTAGTAACATAAAGCCTTTGAAGTAATGATGTAAGACCTTAGCATACTAGCTAGACCCCAAAAATTAAATAATAAATCAAGAGGATGAACCTTTCCTTGACGAATATCCTCAATGGCCTCTGGGATCGAAGCAAATCCTTCTGTAGGACGATCAAGATCATATTCATCATTATCAGCAAAGAAACCACCAGAGGTGGGAGTTATTTCCGCTGATAATGTTCCAAAACCTGTAGCATCAGGTTGTAACTCAATCGCAGGTGATTGATTCACAAACTTATCCTGGCCCGAAACTACATTATCATTGGGATAAGATAGCACATCACCCTCTCCAGATATCAAAGAGGCTCTAGCCCTACCTCTACCATCACGTTTGAAACTAAAGCACACTTTTTTACCAAGGTTACCATATCCCAGATAGGTAAGGTGCCCTCTTCCCATGAATGGACACACACAATGCAGACCAGTGTAGCGACCTCTGGTGTCCAAAGAGAAACGAAGCAAGTGATTTAGTCACACATGAATATTGATTAGACAAAAACAACTCCACAAATCACCTCAAAAAATGCAAAACTTTCACAATTAGCATTAAAATCTTCAAATTCATCAGTCACATTGTACAAATTGTTCGAGTTTTCCTTCACATGAAATATAAAAGATGAATTTCTCACCTATAAATTTCGTAACATAAAAAGAACATAAGAGAGAGTGGTTACTCACTGTAAACGAGATGAGGACAAGGAGGAACTGTAGAGATTAACAGAAGCCATCTTCAAAGCTCGTTTCTTTTGCCAAACACACAGAAAGACACACAAAAAACTAACAAACCCACAAAAAGGCAAGTCCTTTAAACATCAAAAACAGATAAACAAGGCAAAATTAAAGGAACCTAAGAAGGAAATCCTTGCAAATGCAATCAAAGTGGTAAGCTTTTTAACTCGTAATCATCATCACCACCGCCCCGAATCAAAACCGAAAGACAAGTGAAAACAGAAGATGACTAGTCGTTTCAGTTTTGTGTGGTTGAATCTAGTTTCTAGCTTACGTGGCAGTATCTGTCTGGAACTCTGGATAGGGGCACTTCACTTTTTCTTTAAAAGACAAGTCCGTCCTTGGTAGAAGTGGACTTATATTCAGAATGTTGAGGAAGGAACACTATCTCTATCCCAACTCCTAACTTTGCCCCGACTTCCTTGGCTCCATTTTGGATTAACTTGTTTTTTTGCATTGATTTTGCTGCTAGAAATTAGTTAAGAAAGGCCAGTAATGGCAAGTTTCCTCATTTCTTGGATTTTTGAGGTTTCTTTTGAGTTCATGTCTCTGTCGTATAAATACTTACCGGAAATATTTTCTTTCTTTCTTTCTTTCCATGAGACAATGAGCATAAAAGTGAAAAAAAGTTGATTTTGATTTACGTGGGATGTTTGAGGCTAATGATAAATGGGTTTTTCTTTGAAGTTAGTATGGAAAATAATAAGTTTGATTCATGGGCATTAGAGAGTTGATTTTTTTAATTATTATTACTAAGATTGTCTGTGTGAGAGCTTGTGTATAACTCAACTAATTCTATATACTCTAAAATTAATGATTATGTAAAACTTCAGTAGTCTAATATTTGTAAGACTTAAACTGGTAATCTCTAGAGAGTAAACTCAAGATCTGACCAATTGAACTACATCTCTCAGGGTTTGGAGAGTTATTTTGGTTAAGATTTATGAAATTGATTGAAAATATTGATTTGAAATGTGGAAATTAATGGGGGTTTCAATAAACTTTTGTTAAAATGATTGAAGTATTAATTTTTAGGGGTTTTTAGAAGTGTAATAATTATTGTTTTTTGAAATATTTTTTGTTTAAAAATATATTAAAATAATATTTTTTTACTTTTAAAAAATTATTTTTAACATCAACACATCAAAATGATGTGAAAGCATAAAAAAATTAAAATAAAAAATAAAATAATTTATTTTAAATATTTTTAAAATACAAAAACTAACTGCACTTAAGAGATGATTTGACACAAAAATATGAAAATTTCATCAAGAAATGACTAACATAGAAGCATAATTTTGAAACTCAGCCTGGTCTGGCGGGTCGACCCGGAACCTGGCAGACCCGAGGCTGGAACCGAGCTGGGTTGGAAAAAAATAGAGAAAGGAAAAACCAGGTTGACGCGGCAAAATCAGTTCAAAAACTCGGTTGCAACCCATTGACTTTTGTTTGTTTTACTAAATCATCATTTGATTTAAAAAATAATGACCTGAATAACTCAATGACCCGATCAAAATCCAGAACCCGGACCAAGTCTGAAAACCATACATAGAAGAAAAGAAATGGTTTTGGCTATGGCAGCATAGCACACTGCGCATGCAAAGTTGCTGGTGAGAATTGAAAACGATGAACAAAGTTCACTTTGACCTCGAGTTTGAAAAGTGATAGTTTAATCCCTGGAGTTAAAAATCATATATCTAGGTTCCTAATGGTTATATCAGAGTAATGGAGAAAAATCAGACATTTTATTAAATTCTAAAAGCTCACTTTTATGCAAAATAAAAGCAATCACACGGTATCTAAAAACTCACTGAAGAAGTCTCACTCTGAACTCATCCCAAATTCATTTTTATTAATTGCTTTTTTATTTTTTGACTGCTAAACTGGTTAAATAAAATTGCAGTGGAAATGAAGTTTCTAGATTGGTATGTGAAAATATCAGCCTGGTGGTGCTTTGATTGGAGCTTCTATGGAATTGTTCATGATCAAGACTGGCTTCTGTGTGAGGACCATCCTTTGATTCCTTTAATGTTTATTTTATTTACCCTTTTTGTTCTTTTTATGCCCCACTTTTATATTTCTAATTTTTTCAACTTGAACTTTGGTGATTTTGAACTGTAGTGTTAAATGGCACAGGCTTGCTGTTTGTGCTCATATGTATTGGATTCTTGCAGTCACCATTATTTTTCAACTCACTTTTTGCTCCACTTTTATATTTCTAATTTGATGGATTTTAGCTCTCTAGTTGTGGGATACTTTGTTTTTTCTAACGTTCAAGAAGTGTAATTTTTTTGTTGTGGAAGCTTCACTTGACTTGTGCTTTGTTCAATGACTTTGTTTTGCATGTTATGGAAACATTTGCCTTGCACCAGTCTGACCACAAGTGTCAATGTACACCTATGATTGAAGCCAAATACTGATTCTGAGAGGGAAAGAAGTGGAGAGTGTATCTTACTTTTTGACTCTTGGAGGCAGTGCTCCGCCATGGGTTCCTGAGATCATTGAAAATTGACGGTGAAGTGAGTTAGGTTTAATGGGATAGTGGGAACATGTGGAGATCAAGTGTATTTCGAGTTTAAAATTTCCAAAATTTATCCATTTTTATAGCAAAGGTGCATGTGTATTGTACAGATGATGAGCTGATTGATGCATACATTTTGATGAATACTCTGTTCAATTTGAACAATATTTCAGCTCTATGTAACCGTTTCTGTGCCATTACCATCACTGCCTGTCAATGCTGTTTGGTGTCATATAATTGGATTCTTCTGCTTCACTATGCCACTTACCACATTCTATCAGGTGATTCATTATGTATTCTCTTGCAGATGATAAGGTAACTGTTCTGGAGTTCAGAGAGGCGAGCCTGGGAGAGCTCCCCTGAAGCTCAGGCAATTAGAGAAGCTCTAAACCCTTGGAGAAACCATGATACAGAACAAAGAAAAATGCCTAGTCTTCATGGCCCAGTCTTGTGGCTTTTTCTTGTGCGGGGTTCGTTTTCTTGATGATTCATGCTGGGGCCTTACATTTTCCATATAAAACAGTGTAACTGCTAAATGAAGCTGACAGCATTAAGAACTTAGAAAGGTCTGCCTGCATGTCTAGGTTTAGACAACAGTTTAAGAATTAGTTTGGCTGCTAGATTTTTGCTCCTACATGGTGGCCAGATTTATTTATTGTGGGACAATTCTTGTAGCCCTCAAACATAATTGGAAATCGTGAGATACCCTTGCATTTATTTTAGTAACAACATCGAAAACTGGTCAGAAGAAACAAAAACCTGCTGCAAGTTCACGATCCTTTTTTAATTTAATCTATTTTGTTATTTGCTCTCGCATTTTGGAAAACTTGGAATGGCACAGGTTGCATCGCTGAGTTAGAAGGTTGCTGAATTTATTAGAACTTGTATGGATCCAACTTAAAGTTTTTGCTGAAAGTTAGATCGTCTCTCATGAACCCTTTGGCTTAAGTGAATTGTTTTGAAAGCCTCTCATGAACACTCGTAAGGGCATCATATTGCCAGCCTGCTTCAACTTTCATCTTACTTTATTTTTGGTCCAAGGCTATAGAGGCACGAGTATTGAGTTGCAGCCTTGCTGCACAGGATATCCAAGAACCTCTTGATATGATTGTCCTGAATCTTGGCTGATGAGTATCTTCTAAAAGTATCAGAATCAGGGGGGCTACCTTGGCTGTATTCTTGATGATTGTGTTGTTAAATCATGAGCCCTGATAAACTAGTTCTGGCAAGATTAGACAAAGAACTCTAGAAAAGAGGGAAACATAGATGCATTGCTTAATTTTACCGACAAAATGGATGATGGAATATTTACGCCAGAAAATCAGATTTTACTGCCTATTTTCTATTAAGAAGTCTAGCAGCAAACTTAATTTTTAAGAGGCTATTCCATCGCTGATTTCATTGAAAATTCCTAAACTTATTATAAATTTTCGACAAAACAGGGGTGAATATTGTTGTTGAAATCGCCAACAAAAATGCCCTTCTTTCTACCTCTTATATTGGGAAACTCAACAACAAATTGTTCCTAAACCCATCTTGGATTATCTTTTTAATGCTCGTTGATGCCTGTCTTAAGATGAAATATTGTGTGCCTACCATTGAAACACTACAACCTGCTGTTAAATCTCATGTTGATGTCATAAGCATTCCTATCAAGACCATCGATAGGTGTAGCCTCCAACTAGAATTGAGAATCATGAGAAGAATGGGTGGAAGTGTTTTCTTCATGTTTCAAACATAACCATGTTGGCATAATATGTATTTTATAAAACAAAAACAAAAAAAATCTAAATCTAAAATTCATATTAATGATGGAAATAAACATTAGTAAAGCAATTATAGCTATCTAAAAAAACTTAGTTTGAACCTTTCTGCTCTACTATCGACAAAAGATTTCATCTCTTTTTTTCTAATCATGAGCAACAGAGACCTTTTCTAATGGCACCTTGTTATTAATAGCTAATCCTTTTTCAGTCACCAATTTTTTTGCTGCAACTGATCTACTAATGATAACAGTATCATCTCCTCCTCCTTTCTCTTTACAAATAATGCTATCTACTTGTTTTAATGTCAAGTGGTGTAGTTTCTTGTCTATGGCAACAAGCTCTTGAGAGTTCTGAAACCAAACTTTTTCAGGGATTTAACACTATCATGTGCTGCAAAGACATGGAAAACAAAGTCTTAGGCGAGATTCTACTTTCCGTTGCTTTTCAAATTAATCTTTAGGCAGCACTTGGAAAAATAGAAAAGAAAGCTAAAGAAGAAAAGTTGCCTGCCATTATGGGGTCTACACTCTATTAATCCCACTTACCTAACCACATCTTTTCACTATTTGATTACTTTTTAATTTATTTCTTCTGTATCTTTTTCTTTGTTTTGAACCCATGCTAGATTCTGTGCACACTTGTTGACAACATCGAAATTTTGTTTTCCACATAGGTTGTTCATAGGTTGTAGGAGCTATTACATATCAAAAAGACGTCTCTCTTTCCCACTCCTTAAAGTAAGGGAAGTAGTGTGGAAAGCAAATTTTTCAAGTCTGTTTTCTGCCACTTTCAAAAAATATTATTCAAACTCGGTTTTCCAGCCCCTCATTCTGGAAATTTTAAATCCCTGTATCAATTTCTTTAAGGCCATGTGCTCGCGGGATGATTTGATCAATCAATCTGGCAAAAAAAAAAAAAAGGTTTTGGCCCATGAGGTATTTGCTTTGCCATTTGGTTAAAGGTCTATTTAGTGCGTTTTTAGCATTATAATAATTTTTGCGTTGAAGATATAAGTTTAAAAAAAGCTACGAGTTGTAGGTTTTTTGTAACTGAGATTTTAAGAGAATTTTTAGTGAGTATATGGAAAATTATAGTGTAGGTTAGTTAACTAAATACTTTTAAAATTATTAATTAATAGGATAAAACGCAATTTCAATCATTTCTCACAACATTATCAAACCTAAAGTTTTTGCTGCAGCTGTTTTTAAACAAAATCATTTTCATGATTGAGGTTTTTCTGCAAACCTTGAGAGAAACGTAAAGACACTAAAGATTTATACGAGTAAGAAATCTGGTCATGCCTCTCTTAGACATGACAAGATCCGGCCGGGCATCTACTGTTGCCCTTAGTTTTATGGCTCCTGCATTACGAATAATTTAGCCAACAGCAGATTAAGATTTTCATCTCTTAGGTGTTGTCAAGATAATTTTTTTCCTGGTAGAAGGTGGTTTTGTTAAAATTCGAAGAATGAAACTGATTTTGATTCAAGCCATTCAAAACAATTGGACAACACCAGCCCAAATTAACGATCGGATGAGTCGATGATTGCCTTCAATTTTCGTGTTGTATGCATCATAAGAGAGGGGAAATTGAATTGCTTCAAATGATGCATAAGACTGGCCAAGATTAGCAACCATGATCAATTGGCCTGATCTGACAAAAAAAATGAAACACATGATGAAATTGAGCTTGACAGCAGGTACAATAAGGATTATCTCTACAACCTAGTCTACAACCTGCATGCATATCCCTGTCTGCTAGTATCCACAAACCACATTTTCCTTGCTTGAAGATTTGCTGCCTACTTTCTGTTCCTAGTCTTGGGATTGATTCTGAGGGAGGAATTTTGACAAAGTTTGGTTTTCTTTTTTTTAATTTTTTATAAAGATGGTTGTATAATTGAATGGTCATCTGAAGGGCAGTTGTTGAAGTTGTGGGGTCTTTACAATAGCTGGCTGCCGTGAGAAAAAGTTGAAATTCACAGTATCTATGGCTATAAAAGCTTTGATTCCCGACATAATCAATGGACAAAGCGTCCATTTTTGGCCAATTGTAAGAATTGATTGATAGGCATTTACTAACAAATATGGTGATAAGTGAGTGTTGTCTACACTAATTGCCCTTGTTTCTACGCTGTCTTTGGAAAAACTTGCTTAAAGTCCTTGTTTTGGTGTCCTCAATCCTAAGCTGCATTTTCCCAGAAAAAAAAGATTATCTAATTCACATCGTTTTTTGTATTTTTATCATCCCTATCATATTAAAAGTATCGAAAACATCCCAAAAAACATGTAATTTTCAATTTAGAACATCTTTTAAGTACCTCCAACTACAGTGTAAAGGCATGAACATATAGACACCCTGTGGAATTAACCACGTAATTAAGATTTGCTTAGGTGAGAAACCAAGTCCTGTGGAATTAAGCGTCGGCGGGGGCTCATATAGACACCCGGTCACGATTTTGGAAAAAGAAGGCTTCAAAATTCAAGGTTTTGTTTCATTAGAAGCGTTGCAAAATTACAGCCTTAACTTTTTTGTGCTTAGGTCTAAATTTGTATTTGATAGTTGACTAATCGCAAGTACACTAATAGATTGAGTCTCGAGTACTGCTTTATTTGCTAGCTCTTGAGAGAAACTAATAATGATTATGTATAGAGCAATTTTCATTGCTTCCTTTCAAGGAGTTAATCATGAGCTAAATCCAGGAGCTAACGTGCTTTAGAAGTTGGATATATTCTCCTACACCAATCATATTATCCATACAAAAATGATGAGTTGATGAACACTCTTCGTTGTTCTTGTGGGAAACTTTGAGCCAAGTCAGCGACACCAATAATTATGTCCCCATGCTCAGTCCCTCGAACCTGAAAAATCTCTCCCATGCCTATTTACTGTTGAACTCCTATCCTCTTCAGCCTGGCTTGAGTTCCACAGAAGGCAGAGCTAGAAGTGGGCCTCTGACAGCCTCTAATTTACATCTCTGCGTGTTCTAAATTAATGATGCTACGTTTTCAATCAAATTGAATTGATAGGCGGATGTAATGGATCATTAGCCAAGTTCAAAAATAGACTAGACGTTTGCCTTGTAGGACATTCGCAATTGAAGTCTTCAGTATTTAGGACTAAAGAATTAAGTAATTTCAATTAGCAAGTTTCGATGATGAACCGGCATGCCAGGATCAAATAATCGACAAAGATCTTTGGAAATATGGTGTACACCATCGTGTTTCTTAGAAACCTGTGGAGGATTCAGGAAATTGGGTGCTTGAAGGTCGTGTTAACAATCATTTCACTTTTGATTACAGAACACAAAAGATGGTCCATGCAATGTCACTTGAGAGGATAGCAAAGATATGTACTGAACTTATCATGTTTGTCCAGATTTACATGTCATGTGTGGATTCCATGCATCTTCACATAATATTTCAAGGACAGAACTTTTTCTGATCTACTTAGCTTGGTGGATGCAAGGAACTTCAAATTTTTTGAAATTTTTGTTAATTCTGGGAAATTCCACATGCTCACAACTCATCAGTTCCCCTTTCTGTTGAGGGGCCAGTGCTGAAAGATGAGAGCCCAAAAACCCAACTCACACGTGTTGTTGTCAATTGAAAAAACAATAAAGTGGGTCCTAAATTCCCAATTCGCAGAAAAAGTCATGGTGTGGTGGGACATGATTTCTTATGATCATATTACAGCTGCAATCCCACTTGTGCCTGCCTATCACAGGTCGGAAAATTTTGCTTATATCCCCTGTTTATTATCTAGGTGATATTCCAAAAAGGAGGGCTGTGTTGAAAATTGACCAACCATGATAAAGATTGAAAATCAAAATTCACTTCTTGCATTTGGAGAAGTGAATAGCATAGGATTAATTAGATTGTGTTTAAAGCTATAAGATTAGAAAAATTGATCTCTCTATAAAGATCCCATAAAACCTTGGCACATAATGCACTTATAAATAGCTTCACAGATCATTTTATCATATTCTGCCATGTCTCGTGTGCCAAACTGGATCTAATTCATTGTGCATGGGTGTTGACATAGACAGGCGTCAGCTTTCCTTTTGATTCATGACAAAATGAGCTTCTGTAATTAGTTCTGGGTTTTTAGCCCTTTGGCTGCAGTTCTTCTCGGACGCAAACCATGCATCTTGTGTTTGGAAATTGGTAGCATTCATTGTTAATCATTTGTGGTTAACCAGGCATAGGGTCACTTTGCCTAGGCCTGGCCAGCAACTGATTTCACTGAAATACATTGATACCTCTTCATCATTTTCCAAAATAAATAAATAAAACTGAAAATCATGCAAGAAAAGAGAGTGCTCGACATCTGTTAATATGGGTCATGGAGCGAAAAGGAAGAGAATGTATACGCAAATCATTCACTTTATGTACAGTGTTCTTTCAAGTTCGTTGTCATCAACATAGCAAAAAGAGTCGAGACAAAATATTTTACGGGAAAAGAGAACAAGCAATAAAGACTCTCTCTTAAATTATTGCTCTTGAACTCCTCAGAAAAAGAAAATGGAGCTAAAATTAAATTAAATGAACAATAAAAAAAATGCCCGTACGAACATAAAAAAAATGTGAGCCATCAGAATGGTGGGATTCGCATGTGGATCGGATCTCACATCTTCACAGCTCATACTTTTCACGAACCTGTTCAGAGCAGAATTTTTGTCATAGCACTACTTGGAAAAAAATGCTTAGATAATGGAACACAACCTCATCACTTTGTTCTTCGTTAACACTTCTATTGTCATTTTGCCAAACCTATAACTTGCAGGTTCCTACAAAGTATTCCTTGTCGGTGATAGCAAAATAGGGGGATGAAGAGGTTTCTTACACATAGCAGAGAGGTGTCATGTGTAGATTTTGGAAGTTGAACATTGACTTAGAGGACTGAAATTTTACCTACGTACGTATGTACACCATATTAGGTAAAGATGCAACTATTTCTCCTACGTATTGCTGATAAAAAAGAAACAGCGTATTGCTGATAAAAAAAAAGTTGTTTCTTCTTTTCTATACAATCTATCATAGCCATTACCTATATTCCTCGAAACTATGCTCCACGACGAAGAGCTAATTATTCAATAAAGCCTCTAGTCCTTAAGGAGTGAAAACTTGATGAAAACTCCTACCGCGCATTATCAAATGTTCACCTGTTGAAGTGAATTCCAAAGGAGGTGGCTAATGTTTTAGCAAATCTTGAGGACAATCCTCTCATTAATCTAGGAAATTAATATATGATCGATCAGGGACTTCCTTCAATTTCAATGATGCTCGTCCTTATATTGCCAGTGCCTGTAAAAGGCCACAATAGATGTGCATATTGGCTTGCTAGTTCATGATTATGCTGTCCAGGTAGCAGAATTTCCATTTTCTACTACGTACGTACATATATTGCTAGTGCCTGTAAAAGAGAAGGAAAAGGCTGGGGCATTGAATACACTGTCGGTGTTGTCATGATTTTCCAGGAGTTGGAGTATTCTACTGAAGCATAAATTGACTGCTAGAAAAGAAATTCAAGTGCTTGTCCTTCATATGGATTAGATACATGCATTATTCAAAAGTTGCCCACCGTTCGTGCTCTCCATGATTTGGCCATGCATGCAACCGAAGGTAGTAAAAGCATTGTTAGCTAGCAACCTAATTATCGAGTGACAGAAAAAAGTGATCATCGATATGTCCATTGATGAAGACCGTCGATGATTCTAATGGCCATTTGACAATTTTGGATTTATTTGATCAGCACTAAAAGATCAATTGCTTGTTTATATGCTTGACATATATGAGAATTGGTATAATGAATTATAGGAGGTCCATGTAATGCAACGGATGAAAACATTAACAATCAAGTAGGTGTTTAGCCGTGAATATACAAAATCCCAAATTGGTCTCCTGAGAATCTGATAAGAAACTTTGTGGCAAACCTAAATTTATTTCCATTCAAAGAAATTTGAATGTTCTATGATTGCAGCGAAGAAGACGGTAGCAAATTTTATGATATTCAAGGTTTAATGGTGTGTGAAACTTCAAAGGGCTGAGCTCAGATTTTATTGAGCTGGAGAGCAAGTTATAAACACAAAGAAAGAACTGTTACTTGGTTCGTAGAATCTATCTTACCTAGATACTATGATATCTTGGACAGAGACATGCAGAAGAGAAATTTCCAGGAGAATATGATCAAGAACAGTAGAGAACTACTATGAAAATATCTTTCTTTTTTTGTTCATTTCTTAATGGAAAGTCATTGGATAAAATCGTGTCATGAAAAACGAAAGGGTTTTTTTTTCTTCATTTTTCAGATTAGTTTTATAAGGAAAAAACATTCAACCCAGTCTAAAAACAATTTCTTCGTATAAATCAAAAGTGTTGAGTTATTAATATTATTGCTGTTATGGTGGTATTTTATATTATCCTTTTCTTGCCAGCTAAAAAATTCTACAATGACAGCATGGATCCTTCCACAGATCTTAGAGACGTTACTCTGTGTTGTAAAACTCGAACTACTTACAGAAAAATAAGTTAACAGAAAATTATTTTAAAAAAAAATCGTAAATGCTTAATTTAAGTAGATGAATGTGAAATACCACGCAGGAGTAAGAGTAAAGTTCATAGTTGAAAGTTGGGCGGAGTTCAATGCAAGTGAAGGGGCAATTGCCTCCACGAAATCACAGCAGCTCTTATTAGTTTTCGTAATTTAACCCTGTTTTTTTTCCTGCGTAATGTTATTTGAATTATTTTCAAAACCAATTTTTATTTGATTTTATAATAAAATATTCAAAAACATTTCACTGATTTAAATATTGAAGTAAAAGATACATTTCTTCAATTGAAATTCTCTCCTTTTATTTATGCATTTCTTTTTTATTTCAAAAAAACCAGGGTTATATAACGAATTTTTTTTAATAAAAATTAAAAGCAATTAAAATAATGGTTTAAATTATTTAAATTTTAAAAAATATTTTTTTATCCAAAAATCTCTTTTTGTTATCTATTTATATATTTTTAATTAGATAAAAAAATATCAGAATTATGTTTTTTATATAAATACTTATCATGGTCCGTGAATCAATTTTTAACAAAAAAAATAAAAATAATAATGTCTCAGTTATTTTTGTGTTATTATATAAAAAAATAAAAGAATAATTGGTTCCAGAAAATAATATTAAAAAATGATATTAAAAAAATATTCTCATTGAATATTCATGTGAAATTTTTTAAAAAAATGCATATTGATTTCATATACACTTATTAAAAAAATTGAAAATATAACCATAAAAATATCTAATCTTCTTCAAATTGAATATTGTTGAAACATTGTTGTAACTATTTATTTAAAAAGATTTTTATTTTAAAAAATTACTTTTAAAAAAAATGGAGGGCCATGAAAAGTTTGTCATTCATAGGCCTAGACTTGGATTATGGGGTATTTGAATCCAAAAACCCTAATCTTCAACTCTCATTTACCACTTTAAATTAAAACACTTTATAATCATAATTAAATTTTTTTAAAAAAAAAAGAATTGAGCACATATCTATTTTCTAATGACATAATTAGAGATTCAAACCATCTCCATTGAATATCCCTTTTCAAAACAAAGTTATATATTGACACAACAATTGACAATTTTTTTTGCTAGAATGAGATTAGTATAAAAAAAATTCTTCTCCGTCTTTTTAACTACTTTATCTCTCAACAATCAAAAAATAAAAAAATAATAAAAACAAAATTCAATACAAAAATATAAATATTTAAATCTATAAAGACTAAATAGTGTAAAGCATAAGAAATTAAAGGATCAAAATATAATTTTACTATTGCAATGTACGGTAACTACGTTGTAGTAAAATATCATTTATTTTTTTAGTTTATTTTGTAATTATAATTGTATTTTTTTACTATGGACACGTGATTTGGTTTTTAATAAATTTATAAAACAATAAATATTGCTCAACACACATGAATGATAGAGGAAACTATCATATATCAGGTAGGAGGAATTCCTTCTGCATTGGATAAAAAACTTAAATATTTATTTAAAATTTAAAATTCTTATTTCGTGCTATCTATGATATATATCTATTATTAAAAAAATAACTTTGAATAAATATTTATAAAATATGTTTTTTAACTTGAATTTCTTTAATTTTTCTTATAAGTAATTTAAGATAGGCAGTTTTTAATTTATCTTGAAATCAAAATTTATATTTCGTAAGATATACCCATTTTTTTGATCCGTAGATATCACCTTAATACGCTAATAAATAAATGTAACTCTGGTAAATCCTTCCTGCAAATGTTTTTTTAAAAAAGATGATTAATCGCACCGACCACGCCGTAGTCTAAGGTAAGATACGCTGATGCAAAACTAGATCTCCATCAGCTCCAAGCCGAGCCGTAAAGCGGGTTTCAACTTATATATAGCTTCAACGTTCATATCTCTCTCTCCCTCGCTGAGTCACTGTTAAGGGATGAGGGAGTCGTTATTTTTCAAGAAGTTTATTTTTAAAAAAATATATTAAGAATATTATTTTTTATTTTAATTTTTTTTAATATCATACATTAAATCAATTTAAATTAAAATATTTTAAATACTTTTTTTAATGCAATATAAATATACTCTAACCAACAAAAAATATCTAATAGCAGTATGATTATGATTATTTTTTAAAATATTTTTTATTTATAAATATATTAAAATAATATTTTTTTATTTTTAAATTAGTGAATCAAAATAATTTAAAAATAATAAAAAAATATTAATTTTAAGTAAAAAAATAAAAAAATTTAAATTTTTTTAAATATGTTTTTAAAAAGTAAAAATAAAAATAGCTAACACTATTAAAACGGTCAAAAACCGACTATAGCCGGTAAACCAAGAATTTCATTTAGACTGAAATTTGGGTTCATTTCATTTGGCTGAAATTAACTGTTGCACCTAACCCAAAGTCAGATTCTAACCCTATATCAAACCCAAGTTGGTTTATTTATAGACACAAATTTTGGGAGAGGCCTGCTAGGTTGTGAACTGGTTTCCTCCTCCCTCCCTCACTCCCTCCCTCCCTCTCCCCCTCTCTCTGTCTTTTCTTAGACTATTGTATAGAGAATTCAATGTTTAGAATCTTACTTGTTAACTTGATTGGGTAACATGATGTAATGAAAGAAAGAAAGAAAGAAAAGAGAGGTTTCTTGATTGGTAACTTTCGCTTGTGGGGGGGTTGAGTTTCGTTCTTTTTTTCTCTCTTCTTCTGTTGGTTGTTTCTTTGGATGGGTACAGAGGGAGAAGAGGAAGTAGTCGTGTTGAAATTGGAGAAAGATGGGAGAGACAGTAGAGGGCAGGAGGGGTACCGTTGTATACAGCAAGACTGTACAAGTTGGTCTAGCTATATACATGAAAATTCTTACAGGTGAAAACAAATAAATCTTTGTACTTTTTTAAGTGCACTAACCGTCTCCTCTTGAGCGCCCTCCCCAACCCAAAAGAGAGAGAGAGAGAGAGAGAGATCTTGAAACTACGAAGACTTGAGAAGAACAAGAAGGACTGACTCCCTTGATCTTAAACAAAGATAGATCTGTTTCCTTTAGAGAAAGTTGTTTTCTTTTTGTTTCAGTACCGCCACCACAATCATCGTCAGTCATGAAGAGATCACTTGGCAGCTCTGATTCCCTTGGTGCTTTGATGTCCATCTGCCCATCTGCAGGTTCTTGCGAGGACCCTATCAACTTAATTCTCATCTTCTTAATGCTATACTAGCTAATTAGCTCAGACATGCCCAAATGGTGCCATGCTTTTTATTAACTTTCTTTTCCATCTTTCGTGATAGTAACTACTCACCTTTCAAAGTTTTGCAATAACCTTTGAATCCAAATGAACAAGTTTTGTTTTTCTTTTTAGGAATTGTCATGCTTCGGACACTACTTTTCACTTTATTCTTTCAAGTATAAAGTTATTATTCATATTCGTATCCACTAATTTATCTTTACTCTTCTTTTGGTTATTTTATAGAGGAACACAGTCCAAGGAACCACACCCATGTTTATAGTAGGGAATTCCAGTCCATGTTGGATGGCTTAGATGAAGAGGGTTGCGTGGAAGAAGCCGGAGGCCACGTTACCGAGAAGAAAAGGCGATTAAGTGGAGATCAAGTGAAGGCCTTGGAGAAAAACTTTGAGGTCGAAAACAAACTTGAACCTGAGAGAAAAGTTAAGTTAGCCCAAGAACTTGGCTTGCAACCAAGACAAGTCGCTGTTTGGTTCCAAAACCGCCGTGCCCGGTGGAAAACCAAGCAATTGGAGAGAGATTATGGCGCTCTTAAAGCCGATTATGATTCTCTTAAGCACAGTTTTGATGCCCTCCAACATGACAATGAAGCTCTGCTCAAAGAGGTATATATTTCAAATTTTGTCGTCTTTATTTATTTTCTATGAATCAGGACGACAATGAACTGAATCTTTGTGAAGTTTTCGTTAGTGTGATGTCCAAAGGAGTCATTTTTCTTCGCTAATTCTGAAACGAAAGCTGCATACGGCTAGTTTTTAAAAACTCTTAAGAATTCTTGGTTGATCTTTTTTTAATATATTTTTTTTTCATGTTGCAGATAAGGGAACTGAAAGCAAAGCTGAACGAAGAGAACGCGGAGAGCAATGTTTCTGTGAAAGAAGAGATACTTTTGGCCGAGTCAGAAGACAAGATGCCTGAAGAAGATACACCGGCACTCCTTGATTCTGTTGCTGCATCGGAAACAAAAGAGCTGAATTATGAAACCTTCAACAATCACAGCAGTATTAATATTGGACTAGGAGCCTCTCTTTTCCCAGACTTCAAAGATGGGTCATCAGACAGTGACTCAAGTGCAATCTTGAATGAAGATAACAGCCCTAACCCAGCCATTTCCTCATCTGGGATTCTCCAAAGCCAGCTAATGATGTCCCCGCCACCATCTTCATCACTCAGATTCAACTGCTCCGCCTCATCTTCTTCACCATCATCAATGAATTGCTTTCAGTTCTCCAAATCATATCAAACCCAGCTTGTCAAGCTGGAAGAGCACAATTTCTTTAGCAGCGAGGAGGCTTGCAATTTCTTCTCTGATGAGCAACCTCCGAGTCTTCCTTGGTACAGTTCTGATCAATGGAACTAGGAAACAAGGAGGAACAATTACTGAAAATAAGGAAGCGGTAAAATAGTGGGTGGTACCTTAAGAGAGAGAGAGAGAGAGAGAGAGAGAGAGTTGGCTAAGCTCCAAGGATTTTGTAAAATCGAAGTGGAATGAATATCTATGTAATTTAAAAGCTTATTTGGGTCTCCATGGTGCTAAAAGAGTGAAACTTGACAGCCACTGGTCCAAGAAGAATATGAGAGAGGGAAAGAAGGACGGGATAGGGGCTAGAATGCCAAAAAAAAAAAAAAAGGGGACCTAGAAAAGGAAGGCAGAGAGAGAGAGTCTCCAACGTGGGCTTAGGTGAAAGGTGAGTCAGGTGACGCCTAAATTGTATAATTTGTCACTTAAGCCGTGCGAGGAATGATTAGGTCGTAATTGGGAGTCTCTCTTACTGTAAGAAAAATAAAAAAAAAAAATGAAAAGGGAAAGGGAAATCTTGGAATCCATGGCGAATAATCATAGCTTCTACTTTTACTTTTGTCTACGCTCTTTTTCTCTTCTTTTAATTGGTAAAATCATAATTAGTAAAATGTAAAGCAAATCTTAATTACCTCCATTTTACGACCATGACCACTAAGATCTAAGTTTTTATTTTTTTGTATATTAAAACACACAAATGGCCAGAGATTTGAATAGTTGTATAGCCGCCATTGTTTCCACCATGCATGCTTTAACCTTCGGAAAATCTAGGCTTGGCTAGCCCCCATACTTACATCGCTGAAATTAACTAAAGTGGTGTTTAGAATATGCTTTTGAGATAATTTTTGTTTTGACATGGATTAAATTAACATATTTTATAAATTTATTTTTAATATTAATATTTTAAAAAGTTTTAAAAACACAGAAAGATAATTTGAAATAAATAATTTTAATAATTTATAAAATTATGTTCAACCAGGCCGCTAAACAGTGTCTCACTCTTCATTATGGAGAAAAGGCGTGGATTCTTACAAAATTTTGAACCATTCAAGATTTCTTAGGTTAGTTAGCTTTTCATTTTTATTTTTTTTCATTGACTTCATGGAGGGTTTGTTTGACTTTGATAAGGATTTCTAATTGTTGAGAAACTATTAGTAAAAGCTGTTCCAGTAGCAGTTTTATGTTTAAAACATTATGAAGTTTTTTTCTTATGATTTGGGTTTTCGTTTTTTTTTATCATAAAACTTATTTGTTTTTTTTTTATTCTTTTTCTTTAAAAATATTAAAATAGATTCCAACATGACCTATTTTGAATCTAGCAAAATAGAACGCTTACCCAGTTGTGTTTGCTAAATTTATTTATTAAAATAATTTTATATTCATTCAAGTGATAATTGAAATAGACACGCACATTAAATCAATTGAATAAAATAAAAAAAAATATTATACAAAGTTATACATATTAAAAATATTATATGAAAATAAATATTTTTATTTTCAAAAAAAAACTTCATTTATACAAAAGATTAAAAAGAAATTATAGATAAATAAGAGAAATCTATTAAAAAATTTAAATACATACAAAATAATTAAAAAATAATTGTCATTTAAAAGAGGTGGTATAAACAAGATAAAAGAGGAGTGGTTTAATTTGAATATAAATAAAGAAATAATTTTGAAAAAAAAACATTTACAATAAAATCATTAATTTAAAAAAATCAAAAAAAAATAGAAAATAAAAAATAAAAAGCCAAGTATGGCTGGGGCCTAAAAGTCAGGTCATCCAACATGACCTATTTTGTTAGGACCCGCGCACTTGGACCTTTATTTTTTTATTGTGATTAGGGTAGACATGTCGTCCGCTTTAAAAAAAACAAATATCATTCGACATGTCTTCCAATTTTACCCAAATTCTGGTAGCTATGGTGGACAAAAAATTAGAGTTGAAGGTTTTTTTGACCTAAAAATTCATTTTCCAACCCGGTCTCAAAACATCTAGAAAAGCACCTAGGAAAGTGTTTTTTAATCCAAAACACATAGAAAAACACCATATGAACCTTAGTAAACCTATTCATAGTCTCAAAAAACTATTTCAAAAATCAAAATCAATCCAAAATCAAAAAATCATCGCAGACTCAGGTTTGTTTTTAGGCACTTTGAAGGGGGGGGAAGCACCTTATATAAACTCTCCTCATAAAATGAAACTGTTTTGACACAAATATCGATCGTTTCGACCGTTTTGGAGATCAAAAGTAATGTCAACACTTTTTTTTTATAGTGTCGAAATCCGGTGACCTCTCTTTTTTTTCTCTCAAACTAAGAACTAAAAAATAACAAAAAAGATATTTTTTATCAAAATTTAATAAAAAAAACTATGAGGGATTGAACATGTATAATATATAAAGTTTGATGACTAAATTAGACTTTTCGTGTGAACTTTCAAACTATCAGTCATTTTTTATGTTTTTTCTACTTTGGTCTCCTATATTTTAATATTGATCTAATTATCCTTCAATTTAACTCAAAAAGGATGCAATCACATATAAAATAAAATTTAAGGATTAAATTTAAAAAAAAAAAAAACAAAATACAAAATAGTAGTCACGGTAAAATATAAGAGAGTAAACAGTTGCATGTGCATTGTAAAAAGTCGACGCCTATTGGATTTTTAGTAATTTTTTTACTGCTTCGATTTTTAGAATATAAAAGGGACAATATTTGTACTCTCAAGTCTTGCCCTTTTATTTGCTTCGTGGAGGAGATTATCAATGAAAACTACTATAAAATTAGCAATGTAATATGATGGTTACCAAGATGTATTTAGCATGATCCATTTGATTTATTTATTGTTATTAAATTTGGGTTAACTTGGGATTAAAAAAAATCATTTAAAAGTTAATTTGATATGATTTAGTGAAAATCTAGAAATAACATGCAACATAATGGATCTGATAAAAAAATATTGATTTTTAAAAAAATTTAAAATGATTTTATTTTAAAAAAAACAATGAAAACTAGTTGATCCCTGATTTTTTACCCAGGCTTCCTGGCTAGTCAACCCTATAGAGTTCAATAATTATGGATTTGTCAATATATATATATATATATATATATACTAGTTACATGACCCGCGCGATGCCGCGGGTCATTTTTTTTAACATAAAAAATATATAAAAAAATAAAGATTTAAAAATCTTGGGTTTTTCTGTAAATATATACCCAAGAATTTTAGGTTTGGCTGCAACGCCTGATCTAAGAGTAATATTTATAATATTAATAATAACATTAAACTTGCATGACCCAAGTTTAAGTGAGTCTGACTGCAACACCAGACCCAAGAATATTAGATGTGAGTCTGACTATAAAGTCGTGTCATAAAAGTGTGATAATTAAATAGATTAATTAAAAAAACCAAAGAAAAAAAACCAACAGGAAGAAAAAAATTAATGAAGAAAAAGAAAAAAAAATTAAATTAATTGGGTTAACCCTTTAAACCAGGTTATCCCATAAAATTTAGGATTCGCGTCATGAAAGTTTGATAACTAAATAGAAAAAAAATGAAGGGTTTACCCATCAAACCGGGTTAACCCATCAAACCGGGTTAACCCGTCAAGCCCAGGATACATGTCATGAAAGTCTGATAATTAAATAGAAAGAAAATTAACTTTAACAAACTAAACTAAATGAAAAAAATAATTAAAAAAAATCCAGATTAACGCGTCAAATCAGGTTAACCCATCAAACTCGGGATCCGTATCATGAAAATCTGATAACTAAATAAAAAAAATTTAACATTAACAAACTAAATCAAATAAAAAAATTAAAAAAAAAACAGTTATATAATATAATTATAATAATATAATATATTAATATATTAGTAAAAGGCGTGGGAAAGCTACAGTAATTTTCCCACGCTTTTTAGAGTATTACTTAATATATATATATATATATATATATATATATATATATAGAGAGAGAATCGAAAATTTTATTTGTGGCCATTGTTATGCACAGGCAAGATTGTACAAACCAAGAGTTCCTCCATGAAAAGGCTGAGTTTTTTAAAAATATTCGGTAAAATAGTACAACTGAAAAATTATTTATAAAAATATAAATAAGTTAATGGTCAGACTTGAAATGATGAAAAAATATAATTGGTACGGCAATGTTGAGGACGCACGGGTCGCACCTGCGTGTCTTATAGCCGCAAAGGCGCGACCGGCGCGTCATGTGGTTCACACAGGGGCGACCTATGCATCTTGTTGTTGCATGGGTGAGACTAACGCGTCTCAAAATAAATATGCTATTTTTATAAATAAATTTTACCAAATAATTTTTTACCACTGTGATCTTTTTCAAAAAGCTCTGACAAAGCTAGAACTCATTTACCAGTGAAAAGGATGAAAACAACAGCGACCCTTTCTTTTACCTAGGATAAAATTAATTGCTATGGAATTTTCATTTCAAAATTGGATAAGTCATGATTGGTCCTCCTATTTTTTAACCTTTTTAACTAGACCCTGTACTTTCTTAATTGAGCTGGTCCTCCCTGATATATTTTCCTATTAAATTAAATTGGTCGTGTTACTCAATTCTGTGACAGCTACACACCATCCATCCATCCAACGGTGGTTAAATTAATACGAGTCAAGAAATTGGTCACAAGAGCCCAATAGAAGGATCAATTCAGGAGCATAATGTAAGTGTGGGGACCAGATCAATGAAATTAGAGTATACCGGGGAAAAAAATGAAAAGTCATGGTGTAAGTTTTTTTCCTAATTAATCATTGCCAGCATTTGTAATTGTTCTCCCATACCTAAAGTGTTGATATATTTTAAACTTTATAAATTGGATTGAGAGAGAGGGGAAAGAGAACTTTTATAAAAATATAGATCAAAACTGATATAAAAATAAAATTAAATTAAATTTTAATTGATAAAATTAAAAAAAAATTCAAAATAAAATATATATCGATAAAAAGATTGAAGATCAATTTTAATAAAATTAAAAAAAAATAATATATTTTTAAATTTTTTATAAAATGTTTTCTATTCAAAATAAAATAAAAAATAAAAATAAAACAAATATTCTTGAGCATGTGATTTATTTGAGTTATATTGATTATTGATACCAAAGACAAGTACAAGCAGTTAGAAATCAGAAGAGTAAAAAGATAAAATAAAATTCCTAAAGCTCAGAAATCCGAAAACTAAAAGACAAAAGAAGATTTAAAAGAGTACCTGAAAAGAAGGGAAGCATGATTGGATGCCGAAGCATACGTGTCTAAAGGGCGCCGCAGCTTTTTGGTCTCCACTTTTATCGATCACACTTTTTTGTTGAAGTCTGTGAAAAGAGCACCGCCCCTCCTCCTCCTCCTCCTCCTCCTCCTCCCCCTCCCAATTCACAAGATAAGCGCAGTTGCTAACATATTTAAAATCTCTATCTCTTTTTAATTAAATTCTTTTGTGATCTAATTCAATGAGGTATAGTCTGAAATTGTGAAGGGAAAAAAATTAAAAGTGAAAGGATAAAATTGCTAAACACAAGGAAATTGCATGGCCAATCTCCAATGCATGGAAGAATTGGTTTTCAGTCCATCTAATTTTATTTTCCCTCCATTTCAGTCCTTTTATTTTTTACTTATTTTATTTATTGTTGAAAGTAGATCAGATCTGTTTGATTATTTATGAATCGATTGGTTTTTATTTTTCAAGGGTGTTTTGGAGTTGATAAATAATTTTTCAACATTTGTATTGTATTTTGAAGGGTTTTTAAGTAAAAACAAACTAAAAATTAAAGTATTTTGTTTCAGAAACTTTGTCCCGTGGTGACTAGAAAACAAACCAGTCAGCGACTGGTCACTTGCCATATTTAAGAAAAAAATAATAGAGAAAAAGTAGAGTGGACACCATGGAAGGAACAGATAAAAAAAACCCATGCACGGACAAGAGATTTTTTGTAATAAGGCCAGGCGAGTATCAATTAATTTTGGCCTCGTATTATTATTATTATTATTATTACCTCTTTTCGTTAATTGTGACTATATAGTCATGTCCCCTCTTTTATTTTGTTAAAAAAGAGTTGTACTAGCTTTACTTTTTAAATAATAATTGGTGTTTATATATATATATATATATATATTAAAATAGATTTTTTAAAAATATATTAAAATAATTTTTTTATAACAAATCTAAATTTAAAATAGATTGGAAAAAAAAATCATACAACTAGAGCACAAGCTTATACCGAGCGAGCTTGTGCATGTTGCTTGAGCCTAAAGCCACTTAGCTTTAGGTTAATTAACAACTTTTTAATTTTTTATATATAAACTACAAGAAAATCTTGTATTTATTTTAATATAAGATAAAAAATTTTAAATTTTTATAAAATCATGTCAACTAAATATTTTTTTAGTTTAATTTTTTATCAATTTATAATTTATTTTAGTCATTTTAATGTTCGACATCAAAGAAATTTTGTAAAAAAATAATATTCAATAAAATTTGAACTCTAAAAATAAGCAGACGCAACTTTTCAAATTATCACGAATATACAACAATCGTTATAAATCAAAATTTCCATCAATAATAATTAATTAGTTTTTCACCACGCATTTTGTGAGGAGCATCTCTGTATCTGTAAATGGAATATATTTTCAATTTTTTTTTTTAAAAAGGGAAGCATGACTTGAAACACAATTGAAAGATCTCCCTTCCTACCACAATTCTTGTGAAAAGGCTTTGGTAGAATGCAGGGTAATGCTTCTTTTCTCTGTCTCGCTCCCTGACAATCCTGGGCAATGATAATTTTTTTTTTCAATAAAAAGAAATCAGAAAGATAAGGGACGACTTGAATATAAATAATTAAATATAGGTTGAACGTCTTCATGAGCAGCAAGCAGTCGATCTTTCCTTATCTTGGCAAAGCTACTGATGGCATGTGAATTCTTTCAAGACAGGGACATTAGCATAAAAAAAAGAACTCTGTCAGATAAAAAAATCAAAATCAAAATGAAAATTAATATCGTTCTTAATATTACAGTCAACCCACCACCGTGATCCCGGAAAGATATGATCCGGTTTGTTTTAGCGGTACGGTCATATTTTTTTGTGTTATTCTTCCAAAAGTTTTACCAAACTTTGTCATTTTCTAAGAAAAAATCCGAAAATTTCCGACTAACCGGCCATTAATCTTGTATTCGTCTCATGAGTGAGCAGATCAAGGAAAAGAAGATCCCTTCATAAAACCATTGATCGGAAAAGCTAGCTTCCGTAGTTGACCGTCTCTGTCAATTACTGGACACATAGCGCCATAGAATCTATCTAGACCCACCCGTTAATGCCTAGACATGCTTGTTCGACAAGTTATGCGGACACACGATGCTATCATACAAGCTTGTATCGACCCTCCCTGCGGGGATGGAGACAGATTATATTTATTTTCGTATTTTAAAAATATTTTTTTTATTTTAAATTAATATATATTTTAATATTTTTAAATTATTTTAATACATTAATATCAAAAATCATTTTTAAAAAATAAAAAAAATATTATTTTAATATATTTTTAAATGAAAAACAATTTAAAAATTTACTCCAATCACATTTTTTTTAAATAACAAAATGTAAAAAGAAAAATTCAAACTTGTACGTGTCATGCTACCAACCAAACACCAATCAACACAGCTCCGCCCTGACAATGGAACTGTTGAAATGACAAGCAAACCCCTCATCAGTGTACTCTTCATGTGAACTCATGTGTATAATTAAAGTAGATTTCTTGCCTGCCTGTTGCACCGGGCAAAACAATTTTATTTTTTTAAAGTAAAAAAACTGATAGGTTAAAGTCATTGGTTAAATTATACCCGAAGTTATTTAAATTATCAAACAATCTACCTCTAATCTAATTAAAAAAAAACAAGAGACAAACTTCAAAAATAAGACAGAGAAAACATCAACATAAAAAGAGAGAGGGGAACCAAGCAAACCTTGTTGAATTTTTTAAACAAGTTTAATATAAAAAATTTGTAATTTCTTAAATTATAAACTCGAGTTCAATTAAAAAGATTAAATATTATCTAATTTAATTTTAAAAGATAAAATCATTAAAAAAACTATTAATAAAAAAAATTATAAAAGAAAAAAAATAGAGCTAAAATCTGTCAGGAGAAAAGGAAAAAACTCAATGAGGATGAAATCTAAAAAACAATTATTGCAAAAAAAATTACAATTAAGAGAATTAGGACCAAAGTTGAAAGATTAAAAAATCATAAGGGGTGAAATTAAAAATTATTCGCAATATGATAGATTTTTTTGTAGATTAAAAAAATATGGGGTGAAATAGAAAAAAATTGTTGAGAGCTAACTTAATAAAATCAAATAAAAAAAAAGAAAGAATTAAACTAAAAAAAATAACAAAATAAAAGTTTTGAAAAGATGATAAAAAATAAGACAACAAAATTTTTTTCCAAGATTCAATCACGAAGCATAATTCCTAACCAATTTAATTTTGAAGAATGAAATCAGGAGAAAAATGTTAATTAAAAAACTTGTAAAAACAATAAAAAGAATGAGAATAAAATTTGATAGAAAGAATTCAAGAAGGATGCAATTTAATGAAAAAAATAAAAAATAATTTTAAATAAAATAAATATAAATTAAAAGAATAAGAATCAAATTCTAAATAATAAAAAAATTATAGGAAGTGAAATTGAAAACATATATAAAAACAAAACAAATCTAAACAAATATTCTAAACACAGTAAAATCCTAAAAAACTTACACCATGTGGAATTCTAAATTCATATTTTATCAAGATATTTATTATAAAACAAATTAAAAATATAAAATTTAAAAACCTGTAAGTATCATTAATTAACCCATTAGGGGATGACATAATTTTATAACCATGTACTCAATATCATTAACTGTCATCACGATCATCACTCTTTCGGCGCAGCCACAGAATATTTACCAAACAACTCTTGATAAATATAATAATTAGCATGAAATAAATTAAAATTTTATGGAAAATTGTGCTTCCAATTCGTTTTTTAGGTCACCACAAACAAAAGAGAGAGACAAGAAGACCTCCCACAGCCATTGGCATTGACAGTGAATGGAGCTGGTTCCCACGTCTCCAATCACTTGTGTAAAAAGCAAATCGTCTTTTCCCTTTAAATTTTGCCTCGTTTTCTTCTCTTCTCCTGTGCGTACGGTTTTTGGCGACAAGCCTAAAAGCTTCAGTACTCTGATATCATGCACAGAGGTTGCACATGCACTGCATCTTCTTCCTCCCTTCCCTCTTCTGCTATAATAAACTATATATAATCAATCTGACCTTGCCTTTTGTGATTGTGCGTGTGTACTCTCTGAATCTATTTATGTCCACGTGTACGGTGATAGGCCCTTTAAAGGATATGAGTGATCAGGCCATGGCCAGTCGCATACATTCAATGGATATGCTTTGCTCTCGAGCTCGTTCATGCAAAGACACTGAATTGATCAGTTTTTACCGCAGGGTGAATTTACTATCACGGTAGATAATGTTGGGAAAATGGTTAATTATTATGCATGGTTAATGGATATTTTCTTTATACCAAGTTAAATGCAGGGTTGACTTAATTACATTTAGAAATAGGAATTTGCTGAAAAATGTTTTTTAATATAAGTAATTTAATTAACATGTCTACATTCATTTGTCAGTGAATGAGAAATTAATTTTAAATAATTATTAATTAAAATTTAAACTCAATATTAAATAGAATTAATTAACTACTTAAACAAATTTTTTTTTTAAAGAAAACATTTGGTTTTCAAAGCAAAACTATCAGATTTTATTTTGTTTTTGTAGCAAGTATTTAAGGATTTAAAACAAATTAGAGGGAGTTAATTCTAGTATTAAATAGAATTAATTCTGTATAATTTTTTATCCTAAAAGTCCTATGTGAAAATGGGATGAAGAGGGTTGTTTAGTACGTAAGAGATCAAAGCTATCAAAGCAATATTTACTATTATCAACAACCCTATACTCCCTACTATTTTCCTTTTCTCATGATTTTTTCACGTTCCCAATCTATTCTAAAGCTTTCGGTTCTATATTTTGCAAGGAGAACTTGAGTTTGTTTTCAAGCAAGGAGGTGTTCTTGAAATCCCAAGACACTTGCATTGAGACTATTTGCACGAATTGACAGAGAATTAAGCTTTAAGGAATCAAAATATGATGGTTCGATATGGTTTTTTCCCGTTAGAACAGAGCAATGCACCCCTCTAGCCACGCCTCAAAGATCTCCACAGCAGGCCTAAGCACAAATATACATACATTTGTCAACAAGGCTGATCACCTACGCCCCGTAAGTCTCGTTCATGATAAAGCAATTGCCAAGTCAAAATGGATTGGATTGCATTTGACAATCCAATTCGACTTAATCCAGCGATACGCAAACAGTGGACTGAATTCATGTAAAGGGGTTCAGTTTTCACTTCAGTAGCTATGAAATTGGACCTGACAGGCACATTACTGAGTTTCACGAGCTCTGAGACCTTAAGACTGCTAACATTTTTCCAGTTTGATATGGGCAATGACATGGATGTTTGATGGTGCAGGACTGTGCATCTCGTGGGAAACAGAAGGGAGTCCATTGCTTTTGCTTCCAACAATTTGAGTAATGGAAACGGTGCCAGACCAGCTAGTAGCTATCCAAAAAGGGTTGGTCTCCTAAATTATTTTTTATTTTTTATTTTTATATATAGTGGATCCCATTTTTCTATACCCCATTGTTGCAGGGATTGGTGAAGGCATGTGATGTGGGGCCCCGTGAAGGCATCAAAACAAAGAGTCATTTTCAACCTGGGTCACCATCCCATGGAAATTTAATTTGCAAAAAGAAAGAAAGCTGGAGCCTTGAGAGAAGAAGAAGAGGAAGAAGAAGACGTGCACTGTTCCCACTCCTTGGAGTCCATTGATTGGAGACAGCTCATCTGCTTCTTCAAAAACATTATTCCAGCTCTAGCACCATAGCCAAATGGTCATATTCTTCATCCAGATTCTATTTTCTGGATCATTTTGTTTAATTAAGTGTAAATTGTCTAAATAATTAATTAATTACCAATTAAATAAACAAGGGTGTGATCAACTGTACATGCACAGCTTTCAATTTCTCTGGCTAATTCTTTTTGAGTGATATGGACACTCGTGATTATTATTTTTTATTCCATGGGTGTAATTGCATGAAATAAATCTCAGAGAGACAGTGGACCCGGGATTTTAAAAAGGGATTGATGCTTCTTTTTTCTCCTTTCAGGTGCTTCACGTTAGCTTATTTTAATCCTATTCTCTACCACCACTTTCTCTTCTTAATTAAGAAAATACATTGCTTTGTTTACTTTTGTAGTTTTGCTTCTTTTTATATATATATATAATAACAATATTTTACTAACCAGTTTTTTCTTAAGGAATTATATGGGATTTCCAGGCAGCTAACACAGAGTGTGGCATGCTCCGCTTTGCTCACACAAAGAAGACAATGTTCCTCAGTTTGGTCTTCTGCCTTTTCTTTTTGTTCCTTTTGTTATCTCTTTTCCCCACCCTTGATGGATTTCAAAGTGCATGAATCTTTTACGTAGGTCATGAATGTCGATGATGCGTGTTCAAGGTGTACTTGAGCACAAGTATTTAGCCACTTGATGATCATAAACGGAGGAAGTGATTAATATTCCTTAATTAAATTCAAGTATAGTAACATCAATTAATCAAGTATTAGTTTAGCCACTTGATGATCAATTTGTAAAGTATATTTTGCACTTGAAAAAGGAACTTCCAGGGGAAGGATTATCTGGCTAAAATATTATGATGTAACATCCAATTTCAAAAATCCCACTTTTCTATAATAATAATAATAATAATAATAATAATAATAGTCGACTGAAAATAAGATAACTACAAAATGGACCCCAAATTCCATACACATGCCATAGCCCGAGGAACCTGCATAATATAATGCATTTTTTTTTTCTAAAAATTTATTACAAGAAGAGTGTTTAAATAATGAGGATGGTTGTGGGTGTTCGGT
Organism: Populus nigra; assembly: GCF_951802175.1. Taxonomy (NCBI): domain Eukaryota; kingdom Viridiplantae; phylum Streptophyta; class Magnoliopsida; order Malpighiales; family Salicaceae; genus Populus; species Populus nigra. The sequence continues at coordinate 3,541,511 of NC_084865.1, forward strand.
GAATGGGGTTTTTCTTTCTATTTTAAGCATGAGAGCCAAGGGTTTGATGTTGTCATTTGGAGCTGTATTATGGGAATCTTAAGATGTGCTCTAGCTAGAAAACATTATATACCTCGGCTACAACTTTTGGGGTCACCCTTGAGGCCATTAGCTAGCCAGCCAACCACGTAAGCCCTAGCTACATGTTCCAGATCAAATTATTTTTTAATTAAAGAGAACTATATTAAGTATCCTATTCTTTTTTAACTTTAATTATTTATTGTTTAGAAGATTTAGAATCTTGTTAAACAATTTTCACAAGGAGAGAAAACATCAAATATATAAGAAGCCTTGATTGGGACTCTGATTGCAACCTTTTACACCGTCAAACTGTACCGTTTACGTTGGTTAAAAAACTATTCAAAATTTACTAGAATTTTTCTGCTTTTTTTTTTCTTAAAAAAACCCTATATATTCAGTAGTTGACTGGGCAGATTATTTGTGATTGTTGAAAGGAGTTTTTGGGATAAAATATTTGACGAAATGTTAATGCAGCTGACAGGCAGGGCATTGATGGATCGTGTCATATTCTTAAAAAAAAAAAAAAACTATATATTCAGTAGTTGATTGGGCAGACTATTTTTCATAGGATTAAAATGATGATGTAAGCCGGAATACATGAAAACTAACCTCAAAATAATATCTAATCCTAGAAAAATAATTCATCCAACTTCAATTTTTTTTTATTCGCTTGTAATTTCATTGATAGTTTATTCCCTCGTATCCATTGATAAAGATCGACATAAATATCTCATCGGTGTATACCAAAAAATTTACAATAGAAAAAGAATGAATTACAAAAAGTCTAAAAATACGATGACTTGTCACTTTTACAAACAAGATTACTAGCAGGTTAATTTATATTTATATTAATGAAATTTTATTGAAAATTTTCTTTTACAAATTTTAAATGCAAGGAAAAATATGAATGTAATAGAGTTGACAACGTTATTGTAATGAAAGTTTTGGAGAAACACCCTGTAACTACCTAGGTAAGGTTGAAATGAAGATAAATTGTTGTAATCCTTTTATTCAATTTTACTAACAGATAATTTATTTGTATCATATAAGTCGTGAGATTTTTGGTATGAGGCGCAAAAAAAAGCAAAAAAATACGTGAAAGAAAGAGAGTTTCTAGGCTAGAATGACATGGCGGTTTGGAAGGATTTCAGACCGCCGTACATCTCAGAGGCTGTACGGGCAAAATATATTCGGCACATAATGTCCGAGCGTTTCGTGCAACAATCATAGTCCAGTGTGGAGAACCGGAACCGACGTGTTCTGTTTGTTTCGTATGTGAAACGAATGGTAAGATTTATCTTTTATTACATCCATTTTTTCTATCTGTTGTTTTCTATAAATATATTTAACTAACAATAGTTTTCTTTCACAGGCTACGGTTCTTTGATGAGAGCTAAACCCAATGGAGTTTTTTGTATAAACACATGTGCGGAGTGATGACCGTAAAAAAGGAATGCAACAACTCGTCGATAGCTTAACTCATCACTTTGTAGTATGTTGGTTTTCAACTATTTGTTTTCTTAAATTATTATTTTTTTGAATCTACTGGGTTTTTTTTAGAATACATATAATACTTAGTTGAATGAGAGATAAGGGGATGACCTTTCAACCTATTTGGATCTCGATCTAGATTTGTGATTGGAGGAAGAATCGTCCAGTGGACTCGATAAAAATCCGGTGTACAGTCTCTTTAACATTAACAATACGATCGAGGACTTGCAGATGACTTGAAATGTATCAACCGTTAGATACTCGTAATCAGTTCTGAGCACTCAAACTCCAGAGTGTGAAGTGATTTTAGACCAATAAGTACAAGCTCGGACAACCAATCTTACTGCTAATGATGCACGACTTAGTGCTGAGACGATTGAACTCTGCCTATTGGTAATAGAGATGAAATCACAAATAGGTGATACATGTGCTCCTTCTTATTGGCCTCATAGTCCTGATGAAAACTCGCCTCATCCTCCTCCTCCTTCTTTAATGCCTCTATTCTAGATTAATTTTTAAATGCACTCAGAATAAAATTTGTATAGCTGTTAATAGTAATTAACTTTATAAGATTGAGACAGTAGTAATGGTTACCTTTCAAAATATTTTTTTGGCTTAAAAATACATCAAATAATATATATTTTTATTTTTTTAAAATTTATTTTTTATACGAGTACATCAAAACAATTTAAAATTATATATATAAAAAATTTAAAATAAAATAAAAAATATCAAAAACACTTTTTAACTACAAAAATAAAGATACTTTGTGAGGACGTAAAGTTAAGCTTGATTGTAAATACGAGATCATGTTAAAGAAATGTTTAATTGTGGAGTGTGTCTCAAATAAAAAAAATCACTCAAGCAAGATAAGAGCAGGGAGGTCGTGAAAATTGCCAAAACAAAAAGGAAAGATGAATCAGACGGTCACTTTTTAGCGTGGGTGGCGTGGAAGGACACACAAAGGCTGATGGAGACAGCATTTTTGGATTGGTTTGATTGCTTTGGAAAGTTGAATGAGACGGCGCCGTTCAAGACAAACTGATGAGAGTGACTGACACAGTTGTTTTTCACTATCATGGTCAATATCTCTCTTTGACCTCCAGTAATCTTCTTTTTTTGTGGGCCCCTATGTTGATGACTTGGTTGCGTTATCACAACCAATAGTTCATCTACACGTCCACAAGCACTTCTGCCTCGTTTTCCCTTCCTAAGCCAACGCCACTCGCCCACCATCATAAATACACACAGGCACATTTTATAAATAAAAACATTATACTCTACAAAAGGAGTTTTTCTTTTCTTTTCAAAGTAGCATATTATAAATAAAATATTGAAAAAAAAACATAATCGAAAAAAATATCATAAGTTGTAGAGTCACAAATAATATCTTCAATGTTTTTAATAAAGTATGACAGTTGCAATTTTATTAAATTTTTAAATAAGTCATTTTAAATTTTAAATTTAAGAAATAAATAAATGATACTCTTATTATAACAAGATAATAAATATTTAATTATAAAAATAAATTTAGCATACATACATACATTTGAATTTTTATGATTGTGCTTTAAATTTCAATTCAAATAACCATGTTATTAATAAAAAACAATAATCATGACATATAATTTTGACTCAAGCTAGAATTTTAATCGTTTGAGTTTTTAAAAACATTTATTTTAATAACCATAAAAATAAATAAAAATAGGTTTTTAAAATGGAACTGTAGCATCACGCAGGGGAAATTAAAAACTACTATATACTATATGAATAATTGCGAGCTCCACTCAACACCGGTTGCTGCTGTTATAGCCGATTCTATGTGATTGATTACAATTTATTTGCTTCCGTCTCAAAAATTAATATCATAAGATAAGAAATAAAGGTCGATATATGTACTTATTTGTCCCAACATATATAAACGAATATTGCATTAAATATAAATATATATAGTAATTGTTTATGCTAAAACATTCTTTATCAGAATTGACATTCACCACGACATCGATCCTACATTAAATTAAAGCTTACAAACCTTTCACACATTTCATTGGTTGTCCGAACATTAATATACGCATGCTGTTCACTTCTTCATTCTTTACATTTATCATCATGCTTTTGAAAAGAGAGCAAACAAAACCCTACAGGAATAGCAATCTATCATTCAGATTCCGATCGAACACTGACCGGGAAATATCATGCTTATTAATAAATGAATAAATAAATAAATACAGGTTTTTTTTTGAGAAAAAAACATTGGGGTCGTATATATCCACCTTAATTATATTCATGTTTGGTACGTAATTTTTCGGCATATAAATTGTTACTCTGTTTTCATGAGTGATGGATCAATCACGTTAATTAAACTAATTACTGATCTTTAGAGTTTATTTATTCATTCGGTTATTTCAGTCTTTTAATTTATTTAGATATTTTAAACTAGGAATTTAGAGAAATACAGGTTAAAAAAAATGGGAAAAGAATGTTATAGATTCTTATTACTAATTTTTCAAGAAAGCAAGAGCCTACACAAAAGGGGTTGCATGGATTATAAAAATTAAGTTCAAGAAAACTAAAAATAAATAAAAATCAGGGTTTGAAGTGCTAAAATGTTTTTAGCACAAGAATATAATTTATTTTTTAAAAAGATTTAATGGTTGATTAATTCTGAAACTTTTTATTTAAAATACTTGGAACAATCTTGATTTTTTCATATTATATCCTTATATAAATCAAAGGGATTTTTCATATAAAAAATATAATCTTATCAATCAAAGGAATTAACGAACAGTAGGTAGGTAATTTAAGGGTTTTTCTTTATGTCGATTCTTTTGTTTTTTTCGATTTATATTTCGTACTATAAAAATGCTGTCAAGAAGGGCCTCTCCCCATCAACTTTTTTAAAAAATCGCAGTCTGGTGCGCGTCTTATATTCGTGGTGGGGGTGACATTGGAAAGCTATATATCCCAAAATTATACTCATGGATCAACATTTGACATTTTGGATCTATTTCTTTCAAGATTAAATTAAGAAAGCAACACTTGTGTCTCTTTCCATGCTGTCTTAATCATATATATTAAGCCAGATTAATGCTTCATTAGCCTCGGCTAAATAGCAGCCTAATTAAGCTATATAGCTGCTCATCACAAGTCTCTTTTTTTTTTTATTTTTTTGCTTTATATCAGTGCAAATTAACACATAAAGAAACTGGAGAGAGCAGCTATGGTGTCGCTATATTACAATTATCCCTAAATTGAGTGCTGATGCAAGACTAATCAAGTACAATTTTTTCAGTAATTAATTATCTATTAACGTAAGGCAAATGTATCAGAACCAACTTAAATTTTGTGATGGGTTACTTTGATCCATGGTCCCGACATGAAGAATATTTGTGAACTGTGTGTAAGTTTTCACATCCTGTGATGTCATTGTGTATCATTTTAAGCGAAGGTAGGGTCGATCTATATTATTAAAGAAGCACGATTTTCCACGATTAATCATAATTATGATACGGACCAAATCGGCAGGGTAGTCATTTATTAGTTTTTTCCACAGGTTAATTATCAATGTAAAGACACATGTTTTTGGGGCCAAATTGTTTGTTTTTTTAAAGGATCTTCTCAGGGATGGAAGCTAGGAAAGACCGGCGAGGGCTCGGCTGCTGGATTTGTTTTCCTGCGCTACTTGAATAATTTAAAATTATAAAATCAACACTAGTAAAATTTTAATTTTAATTTCCTTTCCATAAAATTTTTCCTAATCTTGGCCCTCTTAAAAATATTTTCTAGCCTCCGCCACTGGACTTTCTTTATTGACAATATTGCCCCATCTGGATATTTGTTATATTTCTAATTGTTTTTAATTCAAAAATAAAATGTGAATTTTAATAATTGAACTTGTAATTATTTGGTTATTAAAATTTTGGTATCATATTAAAAATCAATCTTAATCTAAAAATTTAAAATATTAATTCTAAAATATAATATATATTATTCTCTAAAAAATTAAATTTCATGCAGTTGAAAATGAATTAAACTATTTTTTTCACCTTATTACTTTAATTTTGGTGCTGGAACATGGGAGACACTTAATTGTTCAAAGACAATGAACAAGGGTAGTTTCCTCCGTGTCGAACACGTGTGTGTTCTCTTTCACTTTCTCTTGTTTGCAGGCTATTATCCTGCGATATTGTGCTGATGCTTCAGGTTTTTCTTTTCCTTGTTTTTTAACGCTAACCTGTACTATTTAAGGTGCGAGCCATTTTGTGGAGTAAATTATAAAATGAATTAAATAGGCTCTCTAATTTTTAAAGCTAATTAACTAGTAATTAATATTAGTTGGTCTCAGGCTCTGTATATTGCAAGAGATCTTATATATAATTCAATATTATCTATTCTTAATTTTATTTATTATTTTAATTTCTCTTACTTTTTTTCCCCATTAAGGAAGTAATCTAACAGCTCAACGGGCAGGCATCATTTCAAGCTTTGAAATCCAACATGAAGTTACGTAATTTATAATATTTTACTGTGAAAACTCGTTTTTACTTATTAGATTAATCATGCTTTTACAGAAGAATCTTATGATGCAATCTGATAGTGAGAACATGTAATATTTATCCATGGGATTGCAAGGACCTAGAATTTAAAAATTCATATAGATCTGCCTTGGTTTTTTATATAAGAATTGATCATCAGTTGTCAACTGAAATCTATGAACAAATTTGGTGTTTGTACTCTCTGATATTTCCGATAAATAGGAAAGACACCGGCTTGGAACTTCTCGTAAATATTTTATGCAAATAAAAAATAATTTTCTCTTGGACAGACAAACACATGAAGCAGTAATATAGTCGTAGATTCCTAGCTAGGTTAGCCCTTGCTAGAACCAATGATAACGCCCAGTTGCCGTTTAAAAAAAGTATATATTTATGTTCTTAGAATTGGCTAAAAATCACTATTGGTCCCTTTACTTTTGATATTTAGTCAAATCAAACTTTCAACGTTATTTTGGAAAAAATGAAATGTTCATACCAATTAAGTTGATTTTAGATTTGACTTCTATTAAGTGATCGAGCATCGTGTGATAAATGAAGAAGCCATTTATATAAATACAATTGAAAATAATTGACGTGCATAAAATAATTGGAAAATCAATTAAACTAAATAGAGCGTTTTTTTAATGATTAATATTGAAGGCAAATTAAATATTAGGAAATATATAGTATAAATCAGAAAAGAAGAAATATTTTATTTATTTATGATTAGTATTAGAATGAAGATTATGTTTTTTGTTTTTTTTTATTAAATAAGTTATGTCTTTGTCTATTTGTAAATTATATTTACATCTTAATTATTTAAATTTTTTTTATTGTAAACAGCATTTACTTTACTTGGTTTTCAAATTATTATTATTATTATTATTATTTATTTATCGGGTAATGAAGGGGGCCAAAGCCAGAAAGAACATACTCGTATCAGCGGTGGCGTCCCTCTGAAGGATTAGCCGTCCTTTTTGAGCAGGACCCAATATTCTTCCCTGGGCTTTTCCCAACCAACCAAGATTTCACATTTATTATTAGGATTAGCAATTAACCCCACTCGGTCAGCAACAAGAACACGGTTTCACGCCCTTAATCATCACCCTTTGTTTGTTTTTAATCTTGTTTTGTGCAGTTTAATTCCATTCATTTTCATCCCCCTTTATTTGAGATTTTAAGAGAATCACTTCATCCAAAAATTTAGTAAGATCTCAAAAATAGTTTGAGATTCCTTTAAACAAAAGTCTTTTGAATATCAAATTTGTACAAACACACGTTATTATCTTGTGTTAATTTAATTTTAATTGAAACAAAAAAGAGAATGATAGTTTTTGAACGTCAGAATACTTGATCAATCAAACACAAGTAACTAAACTTGATCAACATAACAAAAATCTAGAATAAAAAGGTTTAAAATTGTGTAGCGGTACTGGATTGCATCCGCGCCAAGATTTTAATTCGATTAGCATGCTGGTTGTTAAAATCCTTAGCAAAAAAATTAATTGTACGATATTATAGGATAAGCCTCTCTTCTTTAGTTAAATAGTTTTTGGACCGTCATCTCCATGCTTCACACCCTCCATACTCGGCATGTGCAACATTCCTAACATGTTCATGAAAAAATGTTGACATTGGCATTAGCATATGCCTTCTAAATTTGCTGTAGGAAAAACAGAGAGAGAAGGAGAAGAAGAACGACGTAGTTACAGGTAATACGTGCATAAAATACCCAGAGAAGATCTTTTTAGGAAGCATAATATCTTATATTTTATCCTCAAATTGATGCTTGTAGTCGTTTTGAATCTCTTATTGTTTATTAAGAGTATATAAAAACAATTATATTTATTTTATCAATAATATATATTCTCACACAAATACATCTCAGTGTCTAGCTCGTAACAGCCGATCCCTAGGATTATTCTCATCAATTTTCTATGTTAAACCTCATGTGAACTCCACGATGCCCCACTAATTAATTAAGATAAAACATGCTTTTCTTTTTAATCTAGACCTAAGCTAGGCTTCCCATATGCATCTTTGTCATAGGCAGAAGAGACAATCATAATATAACAAATCTCATCCAACATTTTTCTCTCTTTTTTAACTCGTTTCTTCAAAAAGAACACGTGTTTTGTAACATGGAATAAGAGACTCGCTTAATTTGAAAATAATAATGATAATAAGAAATTAATATATTAAACCCTTATAAATTAGCAGTGACTTCCACGTATTCTCAAGAAATAGAAAATGCGACAATGACTTGAGGTAACTTCTGTGCTTCATAGTTTTGTTTGGGCCTCTGCCTTTTCATACACACAAAAAAAGTTTATGTGATCGTTGAAGATGCTCAAATTTTAAATCTTGTCTTAAGAGTTTAGACCACCTGTTTTAAATGAAAAAAACCAACATAATGGTTTCCACAAAACCCTTTTCTTTTCTTGTTTTCCCCCCATATTTATGTTGAATACCATTCATCCTGCGCGCATGGGAGAGAAAAAAGAAAGAAAAAAAAAGGAAAATAATTGTGTTATTGTTAGGCATTCAACAGTTCATGAATTAAATTTGTGTTTTCTTGTGCGGGACAAGCATTCTCTCATGCGAGATTATAATTACACAGGTACATCAATATATTCAACTTGTAATTGAAAAACATTTTCGATGCGTGAAAATATATAGAAGAGTACTCCAAAATAGACTTAGAATTTTTTTCTAATTTCCATTACCATTGTCGACCAAATTAATATCGAAAGATGCATGGATATATAATTAAATATTATAGTTGACCCCGTAGCTCCAAGCAATTTTCTTATTAAAATAAAAAATACCCCATCACTTTCTTTCAATTTTCAATTTAAAGAAGTTGTGGTTGGAGAAGTATTAGTTTCAAATCCGTAGATCACAAAAGAGCGGCCTTGATTGGAGAAGGAAGAAGAAGAAAATTAAAGGCACTTTCCAAGATTGAATTTCTCTGGGATTTAAACAAATTAGTAACCATCAATAAAACCACGATAGGTCATGGAGTCCTGCAATACAAATTAAGTGCCTTCATTTTCTACTCAGGGAAATTACCGCAATAAATATAATTATTATTATATATCACAGACAAGTGTGGAAGTATTGTTTAGTTGGGTGGACGGTTTAATTACACATTGTGAGAGCTACTTGATGCAATGTTTGTGATATATTTTAATATATGTTATTTGAAAACAATATTCATTTTAAATATTATTTTTTTGATGATTTTGACATAAATTAATATATATATTTTTAATACAAATATACTTTAAAAAGCATCCTAGGCTGCGATAGTGTAATTCTTTTTCTGAAAGACCTCTTGTCACCATACTATAGCACCTCCAAAACTGGGCACAAACTGTGCAGAATAATGGTCCTGGTGGTGTTATATATGTTGGCAAATGGCTGTAGCTGTGGAGGACCGGAAGATTAGTCTTATATACACCTCTTCTAAAAATAATATTGTGTAAAAAATGTTTTTAATTTAAAAATATATATAAATAATATATATATTTTTATTTTTAAAAATTTATTTGTTACATTAATATCTCAAAATAATTTAAAAAAATATAGAAAAAAGTTAATTTGAAATTTAAAAAAAAAAACAGGGATAGAACGTTGTTGTGCTAAAAATAAATAAATAAATAAAAAAGGCTTAACAGTAACGGTAGGATTCGTAGGGGCTAGGGCAGGCAGTGGCTGACGCAGAAGTTTGGCCAGTAGTACACAGAAAGTGTGCTTTTCAAGGGGTTTCTCAAAAGTCAGTATCGTAGGTGGGGGGAAATGGGCCCCCACTCCCAAAGAGCCCGGACAAAATGGCCCAATGAAAGCAATGGTTGATAGGATTCTCTTTGGCCACAAGGATTGCAATATGGTTTGCATCGTACAAGCGTGCAAGACACCTTCAGTGTATTAAAACAAACTATAACCTAATATTTATTCCTTGTTGACAAAAGAAAGAAAATAATTTATTTTTATGATTTAATTAACTGCTTGTTTAGAATTTTTCTTCTTAAAACACACAAGGTTGGAGATCAAGAGTAGAATACCATCCTTAATCATGACTAGCCCATCTCTATCGAGTTTTTTTTTTGTTTTTAAAAAACTTGCTTATCAACCTCCATCTCACGTAGAAAAGTGATGAAACCTGTAGGAAACAAAAAACAAGTTTTTCCTCATGGCAATTTGCATAAAAAAGGTAAGCAACATCTGCAATGGAAATAAGAACATGCTCGTATCCAAATTACGAGAGAGAGAGAGAGAGAGAGAGAGAGTGGTGGGTTCAATTCAAGCTCGACGACGGCGCGTGGGATATCTATGTAAATTAAGGGGAAGGGGGTCACATGGTTGGTGAGAGATAGAGCCCACCATCACCCCCACGTATACGTCAATTAAACCTTTTATATATATATAGGCCCCTACCATCAGAAGAAGAAGACATTTTAGGGTTTGCTTTTGGATTTTGGATCAATCCAATAGCTTCCTTTCCCTGTTAACAACAGTGCTTCTCTTTTCACCTTCATCTATCCCAATCGAGATCGTCTTTTTTTTATATATAGAGATTAAATGGTGAATTTATGGTATGATTACAGTGGCAGTGCAGTATTTCTTAAAGACTATATATATATAGAGGGTAAATCTAAAATTATATCAGAACGACCACTCCTTTTCTTCTTTTTAATTCTCCCATCCTTTATAACTCTATTGGTTTGTTATCTCCATATATTTTCAGAAGAGGGATGGAAATTACTAGATAAAAAAATCATTCAGGATATGGAAATTATAAGCTGCGTATTCAAAGACTAATGTATATGTATTCCCATTTTCAAGTCATTTTCGATTTAAATTATTAAATTCAAACTGATGGTCATGAGATTTAGAATATATAATTTATTATATTATTTTAAAAACATAAAATTATCCAAATAGCAAACGGGTAATTTTATATATATATATATAAAGCCGTGATGGATCTAAAAATTGAACGTTAGAAGGATAAATTGAAAAGTATATTTTTATTTTTTAAAAGGTAAACTAACTTTTGTGAAACTGAGGTAAAGATAAATTAAACAAGCTGAAATGGAGGGGGATTGGACATGGGGCCCACTGGAGGACTATTTAGGCTTTCTTGCTGTCAGAAAGTGGGACCCGGTATTCGTAGTCTCCCGTCACCCATATTTGACTCTCTTGGCCACCCCGGGACGACTCCTCTACTGCCCACAGAATCCCACCATCACCTCAATTTTTATTTATTTATTTTGTTTTGTTTTTAAAAAAAACTCTTTACTTAGCAGAGGCAGTTTTCTTTTCTTGCACAGATCCCTATAAGCATCTCTGTATGTTAGGGTACCCCTAGAATTCTGTGCCCACTGTTTGGGTTATGGGGTTCAACGACAACTTGGATCGGCTTCTTTCGCTGCTCTTGGGATTTGAGAAACCCAGCTCCAGCTGGCTTGAGCCGATAAGCCGAATCCCTTGTTTTTGTTGGCGATTTATCCACATCTATTTCTACGTGGAATTGAGGTTATTGATCGACCAAGTCGTCAATGAAGTTAAATTCCGGAGCTATATAATTAGATTATGAATATGCCCGTTAGATATAAAAAATTTAAACGTAAAAAAAATAATATATTTAGATTATAATTTTTGTATCCTTATTAAATTTAGTATAATAGTTCAAACTTCAAAATTCTCGACTTAACTCTTTACTTACCTCTTAAAATAAAATAATTTTGTTTTGAAATTGCCTCGGCGCGATCTTCTCAGCTAGTCAGATACAAAAGTAAATTATCAAAGGATAAAAAAAATCGATCAGGTTAACCATAATCAATCCATCAAACCTGAGATCCAATTTATTAACTTCAATAGGTTGAATTATTTTTTTTATTTTATTACATTATAAAAAAACATAAAAAATAATTTATTATCAACTAAATACTAAAGATAAAATTAAATAAAAGACCCCGTATAATAAAGATAGAATTAAAAAACAAAACGATAATACAAAAAGGGGTCAAAAACTTTTATTATATAATAAAAAATATAAAAATCAATTTACCAACTATCCAATACTAAAAGATCAAATTTAATAAACATCTCACATTAAAGAATAGAATTTGAAGAAAAAAAAACAAAATATAAAAAAAAGGACTAAAAAAATCAAAGGAAATAAAAACTATATATTAAAGGATGAAATTGAAAAAAAAATTCAAAATATTTTTTTAAAAAAAGAGCCAAAAAACCTAAATGGCTAATAAGAAAAAACAAAGGGCTATTCAGAACAAAGCCTAAGAACACGGGTCTAAGCTAGTTTTTTTTATATAAAAAGTGGACGACATGATGCTCACCCCTTTAATTTTTTTTTAAAAAGAAATTCTAAGGCAAAAAGATCTTAAAAGCAAATATTGCATGTCACAGGATCTCAAACCTGAGACCTTTTCTTTATCCAACACATCAATCAACTCAGCTACAACATGAATTTGTTAACTAAACGATTAAACTAATATATAAACATGGTTTATTATTTACATGAATAGTTCAATTGACCTCAAGTCTTTTAGTTGTATTAAAAATAACAACTACAATAAAAAAGTGAATAGTGTAAAAAATTGCGTTAAATAGAAATATATAAGGTCTCTAGAAAGTCTTGTACATTTAACATGTCAAAGCACCTATCTTTATAGAGAAACTAGTCATGGTACGCGCTTTGCCTCAGGCCTGATTATTTTTTTTGTGCAAAAATAATGTTTAGATGCCAAAATAAGGTAAAAAAAAAAATTAGTCTTAGTTGTGAGCTATCCTTTTACAACGACATTTTAACGACATATCATAAGGGATGTTTTTTATATTAGAAGGCGCGACATGCTCCTGTCCTTTTTTTTTGCTAAATACCAGATTGCTTGTGAGTTGACATGTTAATATCATAAAAACCTTTAGTAAAAGACTAAAAATCACCTTGAGTCCAATTTTATTTTTTTGATTTCGAATGACATTTTAGTCATTTTATTATGTTTTTTATTTTATTTTATTTTTTATATTTCTTCAAATACAAATTTACTCATCATTTTACATGATAATAACAAAAAAAAAACCATTTTGAAAGTACCAAATTGTTTCTTGATGCCATCATTGAGATTTTTGCTTTTAAGGGCTTTTCGGTCTTTTCATTGTAATTTTAAAATGGAAAAAGACATAATTTCCCTTTATCAATTTGGAAATGACTAAAGCACATCATGAAAAGATTTTAATGTCCCTAATAGCTAGTTAAAGGTTTTTTTATGGGAGGGGTAAAGATGTCGTTACACTATTCTAGTGAATAGTGTAACGATATCTTTACAACTATAGTGATTTCCTAACTAGTTTTAGCTTTTGTTAATATATTGTTAAATAAAAATATACAAGGTTTATATAAAATATTGTATATTGAAGTTGAATATGTCAAAGTACCTATCTTCAAAGAGAAAATGTCTCGTGCACAAAAAAATATATATTTTGAACTCCAATAAATTATTTTTTTAGAATACTTCATGTTCACAAGCATAACACTAGTAAATTTGTACCAAAACCAATGAGTTACTCCATGTTCACCAGCATAACATACTAATAAATTTATAAGATAGAAAATAGTAACCAGAGAATATAAGAGCAACAACTTTTTTTTTTTATATATAACAACCCTTATTAACAAAGTTATTGAATTTGGTCTGACCCGAATCAATCTAAAATAGTATTATTTTAAAAATGTTTTTGAGAAAATCAAATTAAATTTTTACTAGATTAATTGAATCATAGTAAATCAACTTTCAATCAATTTAATTTGAAATCTAACTTGAATTAGAAACCGAGTTAACAAGTCACTAGGTTGATTAACTTGAGCCAAATTAGGTTTAATAACACCACTATCTACATTCACATCACATTTGCATCTCATGTATATTGTTGTCAGTGTGCGAGCCTACGTCCAATAAGTTCATACTAGCTATTTAACCCATGCTCCGTCGTGAGTCAAGATTATTTAAAAAACAAAACAAAACTAGGTATACAAGATATTTCAGAGTGTAAATCAAAAAGTTATTAGTTATCTAATAAAATAAATCGATAATCATTTATGTAAATAAACAAAAACAAGTCTTTAACAATAACTAAAAGAGAAATTGGAAAAATTGAAAGATGAATGTGGATCAAGATATTTAATTTTATAAAATAAGATATTTACCTGTTTGTGTCTACTAAGTTTGTTTATTAAAATAAATAGAAAAAAAATACTATGTAATGCTAGACATATTATTTCAAAATAATATTTTTTTTAATAAAATAAAAAAAACTTCAAAAATTAAATACGAAACAAAATATTAAAAAAACCTCTATTAAAAAAACTTGTAAAACTTGTAATTTAGAACACAAGACCGAGATAAACTGATAGAAAAAAAAAAAATGAGGATAACATCAAATTTACGCAGGCATTATGATTTAGGAGCGGTTGCTTTCATGTGTAAACCATGCCCATGAAGATTTTTTTTTTTTTTTTTTACAGCGGTTGCCCATGAAGATTCTTAGTCGAGCTAATGTGTGACATCAAGTTAAAGTTGATAGAGATATGTCCAGCAAGAAAAATGAATTTTGAAAAGGAAGAACTTACGGGATTAAAGACATCTGTTATTTCCCCTTGTCTTATCAAGAAAAACAAAGCCACTTCAATGTAGACATGCTATGATGGTAAAAGAGAATTGAGCATTTAAACAAATACAAGTTCCTTCTCTCGGGAAAGATCGATTGATTTAATGTTCTGCCTAGAACTGAAAAAAAAACCCAGCTTCCAGTCTTTACGATTGAACATGAAGCCAAAACATGAAATAGTGATGAATTAATTCCAATATGTACACATTACAAGTTTTAGATTCAAACGTAACCCCATGTAGCACATGCTACTGTAAATGTCACTTGTGCTGGCCTACCTTGCCGAGTAAGTACAGGAGGCTCACTTTTTTCATTTGTGGATTTGGTCGAAGATGGATAGACATATGGATCAAAGCTGTCCATCCCTCTGAGGTCACACAGAGCTAGGACCCTCAAGAAATTTAAAAAAATAAAATACATATGGCAATATGCTATAGTATGAACTAAAAGATGAAAGCTCCTTCACCATGCTATTTGGTATGCAAGGCATTAAACTTGCAGAGAACAGTGAGCGACTCGTGGGGGTGTTGGGACACCCTAGCTAGCAGAAATCGCACAATTTGATCTGATTGCTGAGGTGATAGGACACTCTAGCTAACTTATTTATGGTAAAGCCAAGACAGCACACAAGAATCCACATGAAGAGAAAGCTATGTTTCTATAGAAAAAGAGTCATCCACAGTAGGTTTTACTGGTCATGAAGAAGCAACATTTGAGGAACATGTCGAGATGGCAATCTGCTACAATTTACTGTAAGAAAGAAATGTAAATCTTGTAGTAATATGATTACTAAAACATGTTTCTATTACGTGATTGGTTTGGCTTAGTTATCTAAATTTATTAATAATGGTCATCATGCATCTAATACTTGCATCGATATTAATGAAGGAGAGAGTAATTATATTCTAGATGACAATACTAAAAATCAAATTAGAATTATTGAGTCATCAGCTATCATCACAGAGAACTAGCTAGAAATTAAATTTCTTTCACACTAGTCTCACATCCATTATAAATAAATAAATAAATAAATTATTAAGACACGATTTATTTATACTCCAAGGTTAATGAGGCTTTTCTTATTCATTTAAGAACTAAAAAAAAGGGCTTGATGGTTCCATCCTTCCTTAAATCCTCTCATACTATGTGACAAAAATTAACAAAAGCAAATTGCGCTTAAAAAAACACACTAAACTTACACTGATGATTATTGTTCCCTATTATGATCATAATGATGATTTTGCCCTTCACATAAAAACACTTAAACTTAACTATTGAGAGCATTTTTATATGGAGTGTCGCACGTCAAAAAATCAGCGCGGCGTCGGCTTGGCGATTTTATCGTTGTTGTTTGCTTGCTTGAATTTGATTGGTTCGTTGGAGTCGCCACCTAGTAATTTATTGAAGGCTACTAGGAAACCCGGGTACTGGTCTTATCAGAGATTTGCGGGTAAGGGACTGGTTGTGGTTAGGGAAGGTATTAGCACCCCTAACACACCCTACCTGAGGTAAGCTGCTTCGTGGACTTGATGTGTTAAAGAAGTTTTAAAAATTTTGTTCTTTCATCGAATTTTAGAAATACGACTTACATATAAGTTCATAATTCTTTATCCGTGATCAAATCAAAATATTAAATTCTTCTTTATTCTTACAATTTTATCATACAAAAAAACATTCATAAACAAAATACAAATCACACATTTCCTTTTCACTATACTTTTCTTTTCTTTCTTTTCCTTTTCTTTTTTTGTTCTTTTTATACATCACATTACAAAATTATAAAAAAATTAAACACTAAACAAAAATTACATTACATAATTTAAAATTACAAAATAGTCCCTAAACTCCAGAAATTGCAGGGAAACCCTTCTGCCACCGCAGGAACAGTGTCAGGCGGGCTTCCAGAGCGGCAAGACAGTGGCGGCGCGTCTGCTCCACGCGCCACAGTCACTGGCGGCGCGTGGGTTCACGCGCCGCCGCAAAAAATCAGCAGCAGGGGTAGATCCGAAACAGCTTCCTCCCTTCTTCTTTCCTGGCCGGCGGTGACCTGCAAAACAATCAAAAACGCAACCAGCAGTTCTGTTTAGTCCAGATCCGTTCTTGGATTTTTTTTTCCTTTTTTAGATCTGTGAACCTCGGTCTTCTTGCTTCTTCTCGACTTGCTGTCCCTTCTTCCTGCTGGTGACAGATCTGGTGGTTGGAGGAGGGAGCTGTCGGTGTGGGTTGCTGCCAAGGCCGGTGTGCAGAAGATGAAGAAGAGCAGGGGCTGTCTTGGCTGGTCTGTGGCCGTTGCTGTTGAGGAAACCGAAGGGGAAGCAGACGTTGCTGATGAGGAAGGAAACGCTACTGCTGGAGGTTTGGGGTTCGGTGGAGATCTGTGAGGGAAAGGAGGGTGGCAGCTGGCTTCCGTTGAGGCCGAATGGGTCGGCGCCTGTGATAGGGAGTGGCTGGGCTGTGTGCAGCCGAGAGAGGGAAGGGAGAGTGAGGGGGAAGATCTCTGGAGGGGGGAACCGGTTAAGGATGGCTGTTGGCCAAGGAACAGGAAGAGAGATGGCCGGCTCTGATTTGTTGTGGGTGAGGGGTGAGTGAGCAGCTGTTGATGGCTCCGGGTGAGGGAGAAGAGAAAAACGTCCCAAGCGGGGGGAGGGCTCTGTTCTGTGGAAAGGCAAAAATTCTCAACCGGGGTGGGGGCGGCGGCTCCGGTTGAGGGAGAAGACAGTGAGATTGGGAGGGGGGCTTCGGCGGCTGCTTAGGGTGAGGGAGGAGAAAAAATGTTAAGCTTTTAGGGTTCCTTGTTTTTGTGTTCCCTGCCCCCTTTAATTTCAAAATTGCCCCCCTCTTGTTTGAGTTGTGGACCAGTATTTATAGGTAAAATATTGCATGGATCTCAAAATTGGTCCCTCAACTTTCTTTCTTTTTGTAAATTTGATTTTTCTTAATTTTTTTGTATTTTTTTGAAAACGAGGAATATCAATGTCGACTCAAATGGAGAAAATCAATGATTTTAAAAATAACGCGTTAAAAGTTAAACGCGTTCCAAATGTCTTTGAAAATTTAAATTCTTTTGAGACGATGCTAAAAATGCTAAAAACGATGCAAATGTATTAAAAATGTATTTTTTTGGATTTTCAATATTTTTCGCTATTTTTGGATTTTTCTGAAAATTTATCAAAACATTGATCAAAAATTGGGTAGCAACAGATGCCCCCTCTTTACAATGCTTACGAAGCAAAACTCCTCAATGTTTCGCATAGTAAGCTTTGTAAAGAAAAACTCTAAATGTTTCTTTTTTTTTTCTTCTTTCTTTCTCTTTTTTTTTTATCTTGAGATCTCATCTGGCGATCTCCTTTTCCAAAACCAAAGAATGTGTGTAGCTCGGTCAACCTGAAATCCCATCTGGCGATTTCCTTTAACCAAAGCTACATGAGATCCCATCTGGCGACCTCATTAAACCAAAACAAAGATTAAGTGTGTAACTCGGTCAACCTGAAATCCCATCTGACGATTTCCTTTAACCAAAGCTACATGAGATCCCATCTAGCGACCTCATTAAATCAAGACTAAAAAATGTGTAAAAAGTGGTCTCATTGTAATGGGTGACCTACCCAGGTGGAAAGAATGTAAAAAATAGTCTCATTATGATGGGTGACCTACCCAAATGGAAAGAAGGGAAGAGTGGTCTCATTCTTATGGGTGACCTACCCAGGGGAAGAATGGTCTCATTATAATGGGTGACCTACCCAAGTAAAAAAAGATGAAGAATGGTCTCATTCTAATGGGTGACCTACCCAGAAAAAAATGATGGTCTCATTATGATGGGTGACCTACCCAAGTGGAAAAGGAAAGAGTGGTCTCATTCTTATGGGTGACCTACCCAGGGGGAAGAATGGCCTCATTATTATGGGTGACCTACCCAAGTAAAAAAAAAGATGGAGAATGGTCTCATTCTAATGGGTGACCTACCCAGGAAAAAAATGGTCTCATTATGATGGGTGACCTACCCAAGTGGAAAAGGGGAAGAGTGGTCTCATTCTTATGGGTGACCTACCCAGGGGGAAGAATGGCCTCATTATAATGGGTGACCTACCCAAGTAAAAAAAGATGGAGAATGGTCTCATTCTAATGGGTGACCTACCCAGAAAAAATGATGGTCTCATTATGATGGGTGACCTACCCAAGTGGAAAGAATGTGAAAAAACGGTCTCATTATGATGGGTGACCTACCCAAATGGAATGATGTGAAGTGCGGTCTCATTATAATGGGTGACCTACCCAGATGGAAGATGGAAAAAATATGAAGTGGTCTCATTGTTATGGGTGACCTACCCTGGTGGAAGATAGAAAAAATATGAAGTGGTCGCGTTATAATGGGTGACCTACCCATATGGAAGATGGTGGTCTCATTGTGATGGGTGACCTACCCAGAAAAAAAAGATGTTTTTTTTTTCAAAAAAATAAAAATAAAAATAAAAATGGTCTCATTGTTACGGGTGACCTACCCAAAGATAGAATGTGACTTACCTGGCAAAAAGACTTGGCAGGCGAAGTCCTGACAGGATAAGGCTGACAAACGACACTTCCTGATTGCAAGGTTTACTTGAAGACTCCTCTTGATGACGGCGTTAATCTCCTCGTTTCTTTGAGATTCTCCTACTGGCAGGGTTCATCTCATTCTCTTCTCGTTCCAGGATCTAAACCAATTCTTTGTCATCATCAACTCAATGATTCTTTCTTTGTCCACAAACTTGCTGGACTTCATTGAGGATCTTTCTGTAACAAATCACAAGTATGTGCAATGCTTTGAGGTTAGATGACATGCATGCATCCTTACCTGATGTGAAATATAGGTTACCCCCTTGGATGATCCATCGTCATAGGGTGCCTTTGTTTGCTAACCAAAGCCTTCTTTGCTCTTCCCATGTACTGGCTCATTCGTGTGCTAGCCTTCCACTCAA
Source organism: Populus nigra (assembly GCF_951802175.1). Classification (NCBI taxonomy): domain Eukaryota; kingdom Viridiplantae; phylum Streptophyta; class Magnoliopsida; order Malpighiales; family Salicaceae; genus Populus; species Populus nigra. Next base: position 3,561,249 of record NC_084865.1, read on the forward strand.
ATGTAAGTGCAGTGCCCATCCTAGGTTGTCCATGATGATTACTGCTCTCGCTGTTTATCAAGCTTGACAATGCCCCCAAGTGTGGTGTTGCTTGATTCATCATGAAGGATTTTATCTCCTTTGGATTCTTCTGAGAATTATCCTCTGATTGGTTGTGTGCATCATGCCAACCCGTCAAGATTGTTAACCAGTCATGAACTTGCCTCCAGTTGAAACAATACTTTTCAAGTATAGGTTATTACCAGCCTTTTTGGAACTGTTAGGTCATCCAGACATAGATCTCTCATACCTTGCAGTAAAAGGGCTCATCGTTGTAAGCTCAATGTTCTTCTTCATGGATTCTTCTCAGCTTGTCAAATCAGATCATGAAAGGAAATGCGTTGGCATCATCAATGATGTTCATCACCCATATTCATGTGGTGAAGTGAGCATTTTAAGCTGATAACATATGTCAGGAGTCATAGCCATGTTTTAGAGGGTAACCCAAGCTGACGATAATAAAATGCCCTTCAAGTGCAGCATTGCTCATCAATTGTTGCTGAAGTTCACTAAATCACTGACTATCTTTGAACAACATTGCCCCCAGTAATGATCTGAATGTTTGTCCTGCTGATTAGCTTTCTTTAAACACCATTGTCCTCAGTGCGTTGATTCATCATTTGATCATCTTTCATTGCCCCCCAGCTGATCTGAATACTGTTTGTTTTCCTACCCAGGATCCACTGTAATGCCTCCAGGTGGTCAACTTTTCAAGGAGTGTCGAGAAATGTTGATGTCATTCTTGTCAAGGATTTTGCAAATTCGGTCGATGTTCTTGTTGTTTAACAATCTTTCTTGTTCTGGAATCAACTCTCATATTTCAAAGATCATGTCAATTCAAGTCTAATTGTTGAAATGAAATCAGAGAGATGTCAATTTTTGAAAGTATTTTTCGAAATCAAGCTTCTTTGGTCCAAGACCCAACACACGCTATTCAATGTAATCTTTTGACTGTCTTGTATTTTGAAAACAGAAATGACCCGTTGTAAGATTAAAATGACCTTTTTTATGGTTCTTTGTATCAGTTTTAATCTTTGATCTTGGGTATATCTTTTCATGGTCTGCGATAAGGTGACCTTCTGTGAATTTCAAGAAACAAAAGGCTCAAGTCAAAACTTGAGGATTCATCAAGAAAGATTGTTTTCCTTTTTTAGCACCAATGTTGTTAGCATGCATAATAACAAGTAGCTTAATCCATGAAGCTATGACTCTTATGGAAAACTCTTCAAGTTTTGAGATCGCCATTTATCGGTTTAGATTGCTTACTTGATTAAAAAGGGCTTTTTAAAGCACGTAATGCAGGCTATGGTTCATGGCTTATGAAAGAAATGAAAATTCAGGCTCAAAAGGTGTTTGAGGGTTTCAAAGACCTAGGATCAACATCAAACTATTCATCAACTCTTTTTCTATTGTTGTCTTTGTAGAGGAAATGACATATAACCTCATTAACCTCAAATATCAGAATTCTCTTAACATAGGTTATATCCAAATCCAACTTTTTCTTTGATGACTAACCAATCTCAATCATCTGATAACTTCAGGGCTTTATCATGGATGCCAAAGGTCATGGCTTTCACATAGCATTTCTCATAGTTTTCTAACATGCCCCCAGTCTAGGTCTTCTTTCTTTTAACTCACTCTCAAACGTTGAATTTTTGTTCTAAGCCTTCTCTTTCACTTTTGTCTTCTCTTATTTGCCCCCAGTGTGGGGTGTGATCCTAGTCAGGGTTTTCTTGAAAAAAATATTCTATCAGGCTCAAATGGGGACCGCAAGGGATAATATTTCAAGAAATGTGAAAGGATAACAAAGATGGCCTTTTCTCATTTCAAGTAAGGTCGGTTAGAATCGATAAATTTTGACCTCATCCAATGTAATGATTTGGACTTGTAAGAATCATGATTCACGAGTCCATGACTACTGAATCCACTACATGCCATTATGCATACTTAAAATTTAGCCACATGATGTGTGGCTCAGTTTCAAGAGGTATGAGTTCAAAATTGTTTGGTCACCTCATATCATTTTCAAGCATCAAGTCATTTCCGCAATCAAAACACTTTTAATCTTCAGGATTGACTAGCTTTAATTTTGTATGTTGGAGTTTGAAAATAAATATATATATATATATATATATATATATATATATATATTTTTGTCAAAATACCCTTTGAAAGAAGCATCTCTTGATTTCAAAACAACAAAAAGACAAAGAAAAGACATGTTTCGTTCAAGGATGAGATGTGACCCCAAAACAAAATGCAGAATGACAACTCCACAATAAAATGATGGATAATTCAGCACCATTCTTGGATCAACTTTTCTGGCCATATTTGTGTTTTGCCGAGCAACTTCGATCACTTGTTATTCTGATGATGTTCTGGTGACCAAATGATCGATGACATCATCTTTCACAAACTCAGCTCGATTCTTGAAACTCTCGCCTGTTCAACTGAAATGGTCCAGGAACCCTCCATGATATTCACATCTGGTTTGAATTATACCATGGTGGTTGCATGCAAATTTATCGAAGTGGGTGCAACAAGTCTGGAATCTAACATATGCTGGTCGACAAACTTGAGTGGCAGATGAATGTCAATCTTGGCAAAGACATTTGAGCAGTTGATGTTATGGCAAGGAAACATGACTGAGGTTTCTCAATTGAGAGTCATCTTCTGATTCAACTCTCATCACTATTATGGAATCCATGGTAGATCCTTCAATCTTTCCTCTCTTGATAGCTAGCTCAATTCTTTTGGCAATCCACACAACTTCATGTCAATATTTCAATGTTGTTGTGGTTGGTTGAGGGTTGTCGGAAACCTTTCAATAGCTTGGTAATCTCGGCAGTGCCCAGAAACATGTGGCATCGCCATTACCGACGTGTGGAATCACACATTGTCAAAACTGGAAGAGAACCTGATGAATCTAAGACTCCTTTGTCTCCTTTTTGATTCCTCACTGACGGTGCAGCAAACAGACACCTGTAGAGGGAGCTCTGCTCTGTTGAAGTTTCAATCTTCTTTCTATTTTTCAGCCGAGGTCTGTCTCTTTTCCCTACTTTTTCATTTTCAAGCTAACACCGATGAGAGAAAATTATAGATGATCAGAAACTACTGCATCCCTTCTTGCATTCCCCACTTGCAGAGCCATAAACGGGTTTTTGTAGAGAGAGCTCTGCCACGTCAAAGCTCGACGACTGCTCATGTTTTCAGACTAGGTCTGACTCTTTGGCCTACTCCAGTGTTTCAGTGCTGAAACTGATGAGCCAAATTTTTCTAGTATTTGAAATTACTGCATCCCCTCTTGCATTCCCCACTTGCAGAGCCATAAGCGGGTTTTTGTAGAGAGAGCTCTGCCACGTCAAAGTTCGATGACTGCTCATGTTTTCAGACTAGGTCTGACTCTTCGGCCTACTCCAGTGTTTCAGTGCTGAAACTGATGAGCCAAAGTTTTGTAGCATTTGAAAGTACTGCATCCCCTCTTGCATTTCCCACTGGCAGATCCCCAAACAAATCTCTACAGAGAGAGATCTGCAACGTAGAATTTGATGTCTGTTCATGTTTTTCAGACCAGGTCTGACTCTTCAACCTACCACGGTGTCTTTGTGCTGAAACTGATGAGAGATTTTTATAGCATATGCAACTTATAAATCCCCTCTTGCATTCCTAACTTGCATAGCCATAAACGGATTTTTGTAGAGAGAGCTCTGCCACATTGAAGTTCAGCGTCTAATCATGGTTTTTTTTTTTTTTTGCTGCTGAACTGGAATTAAGCTCACAGTAAGGGTAACCTCCAAGAAGGCTAATGCACCATGCACAGAAGGCTAGTAGTTATTTGGTGCCATTGAAAGATGTGGAGGCGATGAACAATTAATAGGGCAATTGACCGAGAACAAAAGTTGTCATTAGTTATGACTGAAGGTATTGCTGCAATTATTCATGACTGAAAAGAGGAGGTGTAACTTCAATGAGACATGGACAAGCAGTGTTCCCACAGAAGACTGTGTAGACATTCCCTTTCCATTTGAAGCTCAACACTTGCTCAAGCAGATCTGAGTCTAGCTACTTCACCTCTGATGCTCTCAACTTTCTTTGTGATAATGAGCCTCTATCTGACATCTTTCTTTATTTCCATCATCTTTTTCAATCACGTGGAGCAAACCTCGGACAGGGGAACCTATTTTTCCTCATAGTACATGCATGATAAATGTATGAACATGTAAACTATATGATGAACTCGCCCTTCGAGGGGTGACATATGGTCGTAACTCTTGTATGATGAAACAAGAATCTTGATTCTTGCCCAAACTCTACAATGAAAATTTTCTGAGTGACGGCCATTGGGTCACCCACAAGTCTTGAGTTCAAGATGCTTCAAGAAGGGTTTGCCCTGATGCAAAACAATGTATACGGAGCACACATCCTAAAGGCAGGTTCTAATCTTTTTAAGTGAGACAAGAGGTAGGTTTACTGCTTGGTCTCTAAAAAGGGTCTCTAGCTGTCCCAGTGATCGCCCTTGTGAAGGCAATATGGGGGTTCAGCAGATAGTGGGATGGCACATGTACCAATCACTATCAGTCTAAACACTCAGCAAAGAGTTGGGGTTTACACAAACTTAAACCTTGACTCAAGTCATAAGGCAAGCTGCTAGTCCCCCACCTAACCTAAAGCTTGTGTGTGCTTTCAAAAATTAAAACATGTGATGCATGAGACAATTCTACACAATGCATGAATAAAAAAAAAATAAGACAAAAAACAAAAAATTTAAACACATCAAAAACACAAAGCTTAGTCCAATAAAGTTGAAAACAATACCGTCCCCAGTGGAGTCGCCATTCTGTCGCACGTCAAAAAATCAGCGCGGCGTCGGCTTGGCGATTTTATCGTTGTTGTTTGCTTGCTTGAATTTGATTGGTTCGTTGGAGTCGCCACCTAGTAATTTATTGAAGGCTACTAGGAAACCCGGGTACTGGTCTTATCAGAGATTTGCGGGTAAGGGACTGGTTGTGGTTAGGGAAGGTATTAGCACCCCTAACACACCCTACCTGAGGTAAGCTGCTTCGTGGACTTGATGTGTTAAAGAAGTTTTAAAAATTTTGTTCTTTCATCGAATTTTAGAAATACGACTTACATATAAGTTCATAATTCTTTATCCGTGATCAAATCAAAATATTAAATTCTTCTTTATTCTTACAATTTTATCATACAAAAAAACATTCATAAACAAAATACAAATCACACATTTCCTTTTCACTATACTTTTCTTTTCTTTCTTTTCCTTTTCTTTTTTTGTTCTTTTTATACATCACATTACAAAATTATAAAAAAATTAAACACTAAACAAAAATTACATTACATAATTTAAAATTACAAAATAGTCCCTAAACTCCAGAAATTGCAGGGAAACCCTTCTGCCACCGCAGGAACAGTGTCAGGCGGGCTTCCAGAGCGGCAAGACAGTGGCGGCGCGTCTGCTCCACGCGCCACAGTCACTGGCGGCGCGTGGGTTCACGCGCCGCCGCAAAAAATCAGCAGCAGGGGTAGATCCGAAACAGCTTCCTCCCTTCTTCTTTCCTGGCCGGCGGTGACCTGCAAAACAATCAAAAACGCAACCAGCAGTTCTGTTTAGTCCAGATCCGTTCTTGGATTTTTTTTTCCTTTTTTAGATCTGTGAACCTCGGTCTTCTTGCTTCTTCTCGACTTGCTGTCCCTTCTTCCTGCTGGTGACAGATCTGGTGGTTGGAGGAGGGAGCTGTCGGTGTGGGTTGCTGCCAAGGCCGGTGTGCAGAAGATGAAGAAGAGCAGGGGCTGTCTTGGCTGGTCTGTGGCCGTTGCTGTTGAGGAAACCGAAGGGGAAGCAGACGTTGCTGATGAGGAAGGAAACGCTACTGCTGGAGGTTTGGGGTTCGGTGGAGATCTGTGAGGGAAAGGAGGGTGGCAGCTGGCTTCCGTTGAGGCCGAATGGGTCGGCGCCTGTGATAGGGAGTGGCTGGGCTGTGTGCAGCCGAGAGAGGGAAGGGAGAGTGAGGGGGAAGATCTCTGGAGGGGGGAACCGGTTAAGGATGGCTGTTGGCCAAGGAATAGGAAGAGAGATGGCCGGCTCTGATTTGTTGTGGGTGAGGGGTGAGTGAGCAGCTGTTGATGGCTCCGGGTGAGGGAGAAGAGAAAAACGTCCCAAGCGGGGGGAGGGCTCTGTTCTGTGGAAAGGCAAAAATTCTCAACCGGGGTGGGGGCGGCGGCTCCGGTTGAGGGAGAAGACAGTGAGATTGGGAGGGGGGCTTCGGCGGCTGCTTAGGGTGAGGGAGGAGAAAAAATGTTAAGCTTTTAGGGTTCCTTGTTTTTGTGTTCCCTGCCCCCTTTAATTTCAAAATTGCCCCCCTCTTGTTTGAGTTGTGGACCAGTATTTATAGGTAAAATATTGCATGGATCTCAAAATTGGTCCCTCAACTTTCTTTCTTTTTGTAAATTTGATTTTTCTTAATTTTTTTGTATTTTTTTGAAAACGAGGAATATCAATGTCGACTCAAATGGAGAAAATCAATGATTTTAAAAATAACGCGTTAAAAGTTAAACGCGTTCCAAATGTCTTTGAAAATTTAAATTCTTTTGAGACGATGCTAAAAATGCTAAAAACGATGCAAATGTATTAAAAATGTATTTTTTTGGATTTTCAATATTTTTCGCTATTTTTGGATTTTTCTGAAAATTTATCAAAACATTGATCAAAAATTGGGTAGCAACATGGAGCATTGATCATTATTAGATTAATCAGGGGTAAGCAAGTTTTTTCCCATTCAAAAGCACAATAAAAAAATTGAAATGCCCTTAAAAACAAAATTTTCAATATTGGCATTAAAGGGCAATTTAGTACTTTCAATATAGTTTTTTAATTAGTATCATATAAGATGACGGAAATTTCAATACCGCATCAAGTTTCCTTTTATGAAAGTTATTTTTATTTCAATTTCACCTTTAATTAAAAATTTATTTTTTATTTTTATATTAATGATCATCCTTATTTTTTTAATTTTTTTTGTTCTTTTTCTAAATTAATTTTAAAAAAAAAATTCACCCTTCAGGTAAATATAAAATTTATTTTGTATTTCATTTTTTATCTTTATTTTTTTAATTGTTATTTTTTGAATCTTTTTGTATAATTGAAATTATTATTTTTTCATTATTAAATATTTGATTGATTGAGAATTGGATTTCATGATTTGTCCAAATAGGATGTTTCAGATCTATTGACCCGAGTCACGGGTTTAAAAAGTTAACACAATTTTTTTAAAAAAAAGCTTTATAATTATCTTTGTTTTTTATCATGTTACTTCAATTTCATGATCTGGATCACGAATTTGATGGGATATTTGAAGTCGGCTCAACCTTAATTACAGGGGTTACAAGTTTGTTATGCTAACTCGGGTTGATCAAGACTTTGTTTTCATGTTCTTTTTTTTTCTATTTTATAATTCTGTATTTAATGAGATGTGAATTGAGATACACCGTTTGTTTTCTTTTGAAAAAATATTTTTTTCTAAAGTTATTTTAATTATTTTTTTAAATTTGATCCATTATTTTTTTTATTAAAATAAAATTAAATTATTCAATCCAGTTAGATATATAATTACAATCACATTTTTTTTTTTATTTTAAAGCACACTTACAGCACTTCAATTTATTTTTTTACCAAAAAAAAAAATCAGACCCGCGAGGAAAGCAATGCTAGTTATATGCTAAATTGCTTAGTAGAACACCTGGTTGTCAGAGACTGGTCTCCTTTGAAGGAATTGTTTTCCAAGGCTAGAGCTTGCAAAATGTTTCGCACTCTTAGTTTGGGGTTATGAGACCTTAATAGGAGCCCTGTTTAGGCCTTGAGATTTGCGCCGCCCTCGGCCATATCCTTCGCCGGAATGAAACCTTTTTCTTTCTTTCTTTTTGTTTAGGAATTCTTAGATCATTTTACGAATTGAAACATCTTCTTTTCTTGTTTTTTTTTTTTTTTTCAAATGGATTTCGGATCAATGTGCTATAAGCCCAGCGGTGTGCATAACAGATTCTTGCCTGTACACCGGGCCCGGAAATGTGGGTTCTGATTTCGACATGAAGCTGTCTTCTTTGTATTGAGTCTAGATGAATATTTTCGAGTTCCCAGCCTAGTAAAGTTTATATTCGTAGGTCCAGTGCAAAGCTAAACACAAAATAATCATAAAAGCCAAGGAAAAAAAAATGTTTCTTTTCCCAGTTTAATGATATGATAATTTTTTTTAATTTAATGTGGGTATCCGGATCAACTTACACATATATATTATTTTTTTAGTTTAAAATAATATGATATTTTAAAACAAACTTCTGTGCGGGACTCAATTTACCTCTTTATTCCCATAAAAGATAGTCTTTCTTTTCATAATGAAAAGAAGGGTTAAATATCTATTTGCAAGACACTCATATTAATTAAAAAAAAACTAAAAGGGATTCAATTATACTTTTCCTTACAAAAACATTATTCACTGTAGTAGTTGTTTTTTTACAAATTTTTTTTCAATTATTTTTTTTCCTTTAACATTAGGTTTATTGAGCATTGAAATTAATAATTTTTTTTGAAGTTATCTCAGTCTCATTACCTGGACTACAAGTTTGTTAGGTTAACTCAGTTGACTCGAGTTTTTATCCCCTTTTAATTTTTCTCTCAATTTTATCTTTTCACATTGGGTTTATTTGAAATTACACTTCGTGATTGGTTTCGGTTTGTTTTTATGAGCTTATCTTCATCTTATGACTTGGGTCACGAGTTTAGTGGATTAACTCGAGTTGAATCAAGTTGTTTTTTAATCTTTTTTTTTTACTATATTTTTTTTTCAATTTTATCATTCAGCACTAGATTTATTAAGAATTGAGCTTCATTACTTATTTCAATTTGTTTTCTATTTGTTTATCCCGGTCTCATTACCCGAGATGCAGGCTTGGCATGTTAACTCAAGTTGACTCGAGTTATATTTTTCTGTCATTTTTTAATTAATTTCTTTTATCAATTTTATCCTTCAACATTGGGTTTGTTGGAAATTAGGATTCATAATTTGTTTTGATTTTCTTTTTATGTAGTTATCATAATCTTATAACTCAGCATATAAATTGACAAGTTAACTTGGATTGACCCGAATTGATCCAATAAATTATTATTTTAATATTTTTATATAAAAAATAATCATCTTAAATATTGATTTTGTGTCAAATTATATTTTTACCGGTCATCAAGGTTCGTTTTAGGCTTGCCAAGTTGATCGGGTCACATCGAGTCAATTCCCTCAAGGTTTAAATTTTTTTCTACTGGAAAAAACATTAGCAATGCCTAGAGTTTTTTTATGTTAAAAATTGTTTTGATTTTACTCAGCATAGCACGGGTCAATGAGCACTATTCATTGGAATAGAGTTCTAATGAATTTGCCCCTAGCTAAAAAAAAATTAAGCTAGGATTTAGCGGCAAGATGGTTTTTTAACCATAATTCATTGCCATTTTTATATTGTTTGGGGTAGATTAGTTTTTCTAATTTTTTTAGAACAATTAAATTAATTAAATACCCTAGAAACAAAAATAAAGGTAGCTTAAGCCTAAAGGCATTTTATGTCTTTTTATTTTTTTAATTAAAGTAAAACTACTTAATTACCCCTAGGTTCACAATTAACCAAACTATTCTTCAGGGTGTTTTGGTCTTTTCATCTTGATTTTGTTAATGTCAAGTTAACTCGAGCACTTTTGTATTTTAATAAATGTTTAATTCTTAAAAAAAAGGAGCCATGCATGTGCTGACAGGTGGGTGGTAAGAGCGAGGTCGTCCGATTAACAAACACCTTCCACAGTGACATTTAAAAGGTCTTGACACCCCCCCATTGGACCACACGTGCGGCAAATACACCTCCAATTTAGTGTCGGCAACTAATTCTTTTTTTTTTTTTCATCTCTTTTCACCTTGAATTTCATGTCAACCACTTCAAAGTTTAAAACCAACCCCTTCAAATTTTTTCCCTTAACATTTGGCCCTTATCCTTTTAATTATTATTTCTTTTATTTTCAATAAACTATAAAATTAAAATTATTTCTCAATTGCACTCCCTTTCATTTTTTTTATATTTCAGATTTGGTCCTTATTCTTTTTATTATCATTTGTTTTGTTTGAAATTGTTATTAAACATTTTTTTTTTGCAATTTCATTCTCTTTGAATTTTTTTTCTTATCAAACTTGATCCTTGTTCTTTTTATTGTTATTTTTTTACTTTAATAAGTTTTTTAAAGTGATATTTTTTTTATAATTTCATATTTCAATATTAAATTAGTTGAGAATTAAACTACTTGATTAAACCTGCATATAGGATTTCACAGGTAGTGAGTTTCGGAGATTAGACTAGGTTTAACAGGGCGCAACGTTTATTTGTTTTTTTTATTTGTCAAATTTGATCCTTGGTTTTCTTATTACTATTTTTTTTTGTTTTGGCAGGTTTTTTTAAATTGTTATTTTTTTATTTCATCATTCGATATTTATATCATTTGTTATATTGGTTGGTGGAGAATTGAGCTTCTTATCTAAATTTAGTTTTACGATTTCATAGGCTTTGGATTTTAGATTTTGATCCAGGTCAGGGAGATTCTTTTTCTAAACTCATGTTTTTTAAGTTTCATATTAATTTTAATATTTATTTAATTGGAGACCATGCTTTATTATTTTTATTCATTTGTTTTCTATAGAATTTTTTGTTGATTTTAAAAATAACCAAGGTTTTCTCAAGTCTTTTTATTTGTTGTTCATTATTGCATATACTTTGGCTAATCAAGATTAAATTAATTGAAAATCAAGTTTTTTAATTCAACACAGGTCTATGATTTTATGGATTGCGAGTTTGAGATCTTAACTCAGATTTAAAAGGTTCAATTGGGTATGCTTAATTTATTTTTTTCCTTTTTAAGCTGATTTTTTTCAATTTTATCATTCAACATTTATATCATTAGCGATTAAACTCTTTTTTATTTATTTGCCTTCTATATGATGTTTTGTGAATTTTTAAAATGATCCAGGTTGTCTTGAGTCTTTTTATTTGTCATTTTTTGTTAGATTTACTTTTGCAAGTTTCTCCAATTTTATCATTCAACATTATATCAGTTGAGAATTAATTTTTTTTGTTCCATCCTTCTAGTTTGAGATTTTTTTATATTAAGCTTTATGATTTTCTCTTATTTTCTTTCTATTCGTCAATCTTGGTCCTATTAATTAGAGCCAAACCGGTTTTTTGCGGGTTGGCTTAGGTTGATATAAATTTTTTTAGGGTCACTCTTTTTACATATAATATTTTTTGTGTTTTATCCTTCAATACAAGGTTGTTTTGGAATTGATTTGTGTGATGTTTCCCAATTTGTCTTCTATTTGTTTATCTCATTTGCAAGTTTTGAATCGTAGAGTTTGGTTTGCTTGATTATTTTGGGTTATTTTTTCAATTGATTTTTTTTTTCAATTTCACCCTTCGATGTTGGCTTTGCTTGGGATTCAACTTTGACTTTTTTTTAATTGCTTATCTCAGTCTCATGACTAACTTGTATATTTGGCATGTCCGTCGAGGTTGACCTAGATCATTGTTTTATTTTTTATTTGTCTTTTCTTTTCATCAACATTTGATTAGATAGAATCTTAATTTCATCACCTTTTTTTAACCATTCCTTTTTTTCAAGGCCCCTTTTCTTTTTTCTTGGTTGGGTTTATGCCCCAAGTCTTATTTTTTTAAGCTTTTTTAAAACACGCTTGCATCGTCCAAATATTTTTTTATTGATAAATTTTTTTTATGACCTCTGGCGTAGTGCGAGCCCACAATCTAGTTAAGAAAACCTAAAAAGTGTGGCTAAATTAATATAGGCTTACTCATAAAGAATTGTTCATTGGAGTAGTGCTTTGCTTTGCCTTTTATTTTAGGTTTTTATTTCAATGTCACCCTTTAACAACCCAATTCTTTTTATTTAGTATTTTCTAATGTTATTATTCAATATTACGTTATTTGATAATTGGATTTTGTAATCTTCTTCATTTTTTTTTAAATGAGATTATTCCAGTCTTATGGTTTTAGTTTTTTTCCTTTAATTTCAACCTTCAATATTGGATATGGAGGAATTAGATTTTGTAATTTATTTTTTTGTGGAGTTAATTTGGTTTCATAACTTAAGTTGCGTGTTCTTTTTTAATTGATTTTTTTTTAATTTTATCCTTAAACATTGAGTTAGCTAAGAATTAAGCTTCATATTTTTTTTATTTGTTTTCTATAGGATTGTCCGAGTCTCATGAACTTATCGCAACTTTAGCAGATTAACCTAGGTTGACTTAGGTTGTTTTTTATATTTTTTTAACAAAGTGTTTTTTTTTTTATCTTTCAATATTATGTTGATTCATAATTAAGTTTTATAGTTTATTTTGATTTTTTATAAGATTATCACAGTCAAATATATATATATCACAGTCTCAATATTTTAAAAAATATCATCAAATATATATTACATTTTTTAGTTCATTATGCTTTTTTTTAGCTAGAAAACACATTAGTATTATTTATTTTTTAAAAAATATATGTGATTCTAGCATTTATTAATAATATAATCTACTACTACAATGCCTAAAGTTGTAAAACCTAAGAGTTATCCAAAGGCAAATATTATGGCACCTTTTATGTATTTTAGATTTGTCCTCCTAGTCTGGATAGTTGTATACAATCTCTTATTAATGCAGCTGTCCTAGCATCTACAGACATTGACACGACCAAAAGATTGATGTCTTCTCCCAAGTGCAGGAGTGTCGAAGTAATAAATAACCCGGCAAGACCGGGGTCGAACCACAGGGAGGTTAAATGTATAAATTATAGATAACAATAATACAAAAGTAACAATAACAACAACAATAACAACAACAACAATAATAATGATGATGATAATAATAATAGTGAAGAAGAAGAGGAAGAAGTTGATGAGAACTTTTGAGATGGAAGATTAATGTAGGATTAAACAATGATAACAACAAATGTCAAGGTTAGAGGATCCACTAATGGTACTTCAAACAAGTATAGTATAAACTCTTATTATTCAACTGGAAACCACACACAAAGGAGGTTCCAATCGGATTATAAATTGTTAACATGATTACATTAGTTATCTTATTTGAATAATGCTAATACTTGTAAATGTTTTCAGGCATTCATGATTATAACTTATGTTAACAACAAATCAAGTTCCTTTCATAGCTCAGGTGTCGGTTATACCATACAGTATGGGCTATGAAAGTGCCAAGTATTTGTTGTACCAAGTGTTATACAACATAAATCTAGATTAACCATTTAACAAGCAAAGTATTAAAAGTGAACAAGATAGCAAATATAAAGCATGTTAGTATCCAACGTTAAGGTCCATGTTAAGTTTATATTATACTTATTCTTACACCATTAGTGTACCCTTTTCACCTTGACATAATTAACTTAACTAAACATAATGAAAGAAAGAAACATAAATAAACAAGGAAAGGAAATGAAAAGCATAAGCAAGAGATTAATTATAAGCAAAACTTAAGCATTACAAAATATAAAGAGAGAGCAAAAGCATGATCTTGATCTGAACACCAAGATGCCTAAATACATGGCAAATGCCTCCTTTTATAGGCCAAAATTCGGAACTATTGATTTGTTGACTAATTGATGAGTGGGTGGCCACATCTTGACTTGGTGACAATTCTTATCTTCTTGTCTGCCAAAAACGTCATTGATGACGTCATAATTTGAACAAACTTGAATCATGAAAGTTCTAGGAAATTGTCTCATCTTTCCAGGGTAAAAATTTGAGATCATTTGGACTTCTAGAACTCGAGATATGGGCTGAACACTGAACAGTGTCTGGGCTGCAGGACAGATTCGGACTTCTTCTTTGTTGCTACAATTTGGACTTGAAAACGGCCTTGTTAAATCTTGGGCTCCAAATGAAAGTTGTAGGCCTATGTCTTATCTTTCCATCCATATAAAATGGACCTAAATCCAAGATCTACAGCTCCAGATATGACCCAATTACCGAACTGTGTTCCAGTTTGGACTGCACCAGCATCTCTTTGGCCATCTTTTTGTCCTTTCAATTTCAGTACTTCAACTCATCAATCAATTCTTTCATTTATGTAATAGGCCTGCATTTAAGATGAACATTTACCATAAATTAAAGGTATCTTATATAATTAGATATGTTATTATAAAACACGCTTTAGTTAAGGAGTTATTGATACTTCAAGTGCAAAATGATGATATAAAACCTTGATAAAAATGCACTTTTAAGTACTAATCACACCCCCCAACCAGCTTATTACTAGTCCCTAGTAATTAAAGCGTTAAAATAGAAAAACAATTTGCAAAATCCACAAAGCAAGGCATTCATCATTCAACTTCCATTAATCTATCCAGATAAACAAACTCTCATTAAATTTATATATCTGCTCAATACCCCTTAAACAAAATATTAATAAACCTTCCTTGTTATGTGCTCAATGTATGAAACATAGATGATGGGGCTTTTGTTGGAAGAAAACAATATTTTTGTTCTAATGTTTAAGGTTAACTTCCTTGGGTTGGGATTATTTTATTTTATTTTATTTTACTTTTTTTTTTTTAATATCTATACATATAACATAAAACACAATGTATCTTTAACCCATGTAACGAGCTTTCGGCTAATGACTCCCAGACCAGTTGATCTTAGGGCATTAGGTGTTGAGACACCCCTACGAGCTTAGTAACTCGGGTTGCAGATACTGATACGTAGATAGTGCAATGTTTGATTCCCTTAAGCGTTTCTCCTTAACCCATGTAACAAGCTTTGGGCCAATAGCTCCCAAGTCAGTTGACTTTAGGGTATTAGGTGTTAAAACACCCCTTCGGGCTTAATTGCTTAGGTTAGGGAGGCTACGAAATCAAACTTATCTACGTTTTTATTATCATCCTTTTCTTTTTCTTTTCTTTCTCTTTTTTTTTTCTTCTTTTTCTTCTTTTTTTTTTTTTTTTTTTTTTTGCAAAATATAGACTATCCCTATCCCTTAGTTGTTACCTTTAACAAAAGAACATAAATAATGTAATAATCCAATGTGCATCCCACAATCATATGTTAAAGTGTGTGTGTGAAAATGAAGGTTTAAGAATACTTGTTAAATGAGTATATGAGCAGAATCAAGTGATAACAATGCGAGAGTTTGTAAACCTGAATATTTCAAGAAGTATTCTAATAGGCCTTGTTATGAATATTGCAAATAACCATTAGAAAATGTTTACTAAGATGCGTCTCAAGAGTCATTCCCCCTTACTCTGCCATCCTAGTAATAACAGTTTTGCCAAATGGTTTTTAAAACAAAAACAGTTAGTTGGTTAGTTTTTTTTTTTTTTTTTTTTAAATACTACTACCCTCTCCCCCCAACCAAAACGAGACATTGTCCTCAATGTCCTAAGGTAGAAAGATAGAGTATAGAAGACATCACCTGAAACAACGAACATTGACATACCTGAAACACACTTAAACAAATATAAGAAATAACAGAACAAAATACTATGTTAGAAATAAAACCAAAAGACACAAGGATTCACAAACGAAGGCTCAAATCCAATCTAAGCTTTTTACGGCTTTCTGTAGTTGACCAATTGATGCGACTCATGGAAGGATCAATTACAGGGGTGAAAGATTGTAGTTTGTCGATCAATTGTTCAGCCGTAGCAGCAGAGATTATGATTTGTCGTGCCGAAGATGTTAGAAATTCCTGTTCCACAGCTTGGTCAAGAAAAGACAACAAAGTATCATAAAAACCATTAACATTGAGCAAACCTATAGGTTTATGGTGAATGTGAAGTTGGGCCCAAGAGGAAATATGAAAGATCTCTTCCAATGTGCCCAAACCACCTGGTAAGGCAATGAAGGCATCAGCATGGTTAAACATTGTATTCATTCGATCAAACATTGTGGAGACCTGTAGTTCCTCGCCAATTGTTCTTCCAATGATGTCCCCTTTTGTTAAAGCTTCGGGGACGACCCCCAAAACTTGACTACCTCCTAAAAATGCAGCTATTGCCACACCCCCCATTAACCCAAGGCTGCCTCCCCCATACACTAAATGAATCTTTTTCTCAGCTAGTACCTGACCAAGATGATTTGCTGCTTCTAAAAAAGCTATTTCCTTCCCAGGACTGGATCCACCGAAAACACAAATATTTTTTATGTGATAACTTGAGGAACCTGCCATTTCTACACGCTTCTATATCTGTCTAATGTAAAAGATGAGTAGAAATGAGGGGAAGGAAGAGAAGTTTTTATAGATGAGAAATTGAAGATGCAATCATACCATCTATATGTAGGCCAGCTGGAGTCTCACACACTCTCTCTCTCTCTTTATTTATTTATTTATTTATTTTGAAAAAGCATGTGTATGTACAAGTAGTTGTGATTGTGGCTCACATCTTCCCTTGGTTTTACGTCCAAGAACGGCTTAAACGCCCTCTATGGGTCGGGGATAGGCTTCCCATCCAGTTTTCTTAAAAACTGGCAAACAAGGTCTTTTTTAGTCAGATTCCCAAGACTAAGTCTATCATGTTCTTTATGAAAATGGGGCCATAAATCATGAATTGCACGATGCACATCTCCACTAGGATGCGTCTCAAGGGTCAACAAAAGATTATCTAAAGACCCCTTACTCAGGCCATCCTTAATGAATTGTATTTTATCTTCACGGTTTATAGATACCATTCCTAAAGAACGACATGTTGCATTACAAGTCCATCTGGCACATTTGTGACAGACTTTCAGTCGTTTTGCACGACGTTTCTTTGCAAAAGTGCTTTTACCTGTTCCAGGCATGTGTGAAATGAAAGAATTGGAGGACTCACCTGATAATCGGACCTTTGCTTCAATCAGCCAACGAATATCTTCAGGAATTCCATGATCCATTAACAACTTCAATCTTGCACACCTAGCACGGTAAATTTTTGTAATCGCATTCTGAGGCAGAGCGGGAAAGTACTTTTTCAATTTTTCAAGAGTGGTGTCCATTTTGAAATGAGAATTGGAGAAGAGATTCAAAGAAGAGAGAAAGAGCAAAGAATTGCACAAATATATACAGATATCAGTTATTATGGGAAACTGAAAGAACCGACTAAAGTCACGGAGTACCGTTATCCGCCTTTTGACCGGGATGAGAGACTAGTAAAACAAGAGTCACACCAAAAGGAAACACAAAAACAATATGAGAAAAACAAAATAATCAACCTTTATCTACAGGATCATTCAAACCAATGGATTCATTTTCACTAGGAAAATTATCAAAGTAAGTTTTCAAACGATGTCCATTTCTCTTAGAAACATTGTCATTCTTTGGATTCTCAATATCAAAGGCCCTATAAGGATACACATGTTTCTCAATAAATGGACCACTCCATCTTGATCTTAACTTTCCAGGAAATAAATGGAGTCGAGAATTATAAAGCAAAACTTTTTGACCAGTATCAACTTTTTGACAATTTTCACAAGTTTTGCAGAATGCATGTGTGTCTTTGAACATGGTGGGCCAATAAAATCCATTTTGAAAGATTTTCGCAATGGTCTTTTTTGACGAGAAATGACTCCCACATGCTTCAGAATGACAAAATTTAATGACACTACTTACCTCATTGTCCGCAATGCATCTTTGAAATATTTGATCAGGACAATGTTTGAATAAGTTAGGGTCATCCCAATAAAATTGCTTCACTTCGTTCAAAAACTTACCTTTGTCTTCGGTACTCCAATGAGTTGGCAAGTCTCCTGAGGCAAGGAAATTGATATTTTTAGCAACCCAAGGCATTGAACTAAGAGAAAGTAAGGATTTGTCAGGGAAGTAATCATTGGTTGGTGTGATGTTAGATATCGAATCTGTTGTCACTCTTGACAAAAGATTCGCATCAACATTTTCAATGCCTTTTTCATCCGTGATTTCTTCCTGAGAATAAGTCATTTGCAAATCTTCAAATTCATCAAACTCAGTATTACTCAAAGTAGATTCAAATTGATCATAAACCAATTCTTCAATAAAATCTACTTCTTGTAAATCATTATCATCTCGAGGTTGCTTGCAAATGTTGAAAATATTCATCTCCAATGTCATGTTCCCAAATGATAGCTTCATCAGTCCATTCCTACAATTAATCAATGCATTAGAAGTTGCAAGAAATGGACGTCCTAAAATAACAGGAAATGAATTGCATGCTTCAACAGGTTGTGTGTCCAAGACAATAAAATCCACAGGATAAATGAACTTATCGACTTGTACTAACACATCTTCAACTATTCCTCTAGGCACTTTTACAGATCTATCGGCAAGTAAAAGAGTTACAGAAGTTGGTTTTAACTCACCTAGATTGAGACTTTGAAAAACTGAATATGGAAGTAAATTCACACTAGCTCCAAGATCAAGTAAGGCTCTTTCAATTTTATGTTCTCCAATAAAGCAAGAAATTGTAGGACAACCAGGGTCTTTATATTTCAAAGCATTATTGTTCTGAAGAATGGCACTTACTTGTTCGGCTAAAAAGGCTTTCTTTTTCACATTCAGTCTTCTCTTCACAGTGCACAGATCTTTCAAAAATTTAGCATAAGAAGGAACCTGTTTAATAGCATCCAGCAAAGGTATATTGATCCTTACCTGTTTGAAAGTTTCAAAGATTTCAGAGTTGTGATTGACTTTCCTTTGTTTAGTCATGGCATGAGGAAATGGAAGTGCTGGCGGAGAATCAGTCTTTTCTTTGCAATGATCAGATTCAACCCCTTCCTTACCCTCAGAGATTGACTCATCATCATTCTCACAAGGTTCAAGAGTGGGTTTTTCAATAACCTTACCACTGCGAAGAGTGATGACTGATTTGACGTGATCAATGTGTTGGCTTCCCGAACTACCTGCATTCAAATTGTATTGCCCATTTGGATTTTGTTGTGGTTGAGAAGGAAACTTACCTTTCTCTTGGAAACTGAGAACAGATGTCAATTTTGCAAGAGTATCTTTAAAATCTGTCATGCTTTGAGCAAGTTGAGTGTTAATTGCCTCTTGCTTTTCCATAAATGCATGCAATGTTTCCTCAAGATTTCTTCTAGGAGGTGGAGCATAAGGAGGTGCATATCCATGAGAATTTTGGAAATTATGATGTGCTTGAAACGGTGGCTGTGAAGTTTGAGCATTATTGTTCTCACTCTTCCAACTGAAATTTGGATGATTTCTCCAACCAGGGTTATATGTTTGCGAATATGGGTTATGGTTGGACCTTTGAAAACTGTTTAATGCATGGGCTTGTTCATGGAGACATTCTTTAAAAGAAGGCAAGGTTGGACAGTCATTGGTTGAATGTTCGTTGGTTTCACAGATTTGACATGCAATGTCTTGAACAGATTTTAATTGACCACTCTTTTTTAATTCTAGTGCCTCAACCTTTCTAGCTAAAGATGCAAACTTGGCTTGGAGGTCATGATCTTCCCTAAGGTTGTACATACCTCCACTAGATGTATGAGGTTGGGTTTTACTTGGTGCCTCATAAGTACCTGTGGTGTCCCAATTTTGCGCATTTTCAGCTAGCAAGTCTAGGTATTCCATTGCTTCATTAGGGTCTTTATCCTCAAAAGTTCCATTGCACATTAATTCAACCATTTGCCTATCTATAGGAGTTAACCCTTCATAAAAATGTGAAACTAATCTCCATGTTTCAAAACCATGATGGGGGCAAGTATTAAGCAAGTCTCGATACCTATCCCAACATTGGTAAAATGTTTCTTCTGGTTTTTGAGAGAAAGTAATGATTTGTCTTTTGAAAGAGTTCGTTCTGTGAGATGGAAAAAACTTCTTTAAAAATTGTTGTTGCATATCATCCCAAGCACGAATGGATCCAGGTCTCAAATTTTGTAGCCATGTTTTAGCTTTATCTTTTAATGAAAAAGGAAAAAGCTTCAATCTAATGGTGTTCATGCTACAATTTGAGTCATTATAGGTGTTGCAAACCTCCTCAAATTCCCTTAAATGCAAGTATGGATTTTCTAAATCTAAGCCATGAAAAGATGGTAAAAGTTGAATAATGCCTGTCTTAAAATTAAAATGAGATGCATCAGGAGGAAAAACTATGCATGAGGGTGCACTTGTCCTTGTGGGATTCATGTGGTCTCTAAGAGTTCTAACCCGAATATTCTCATTATTTTCATTATGAAGAGGTTGGTTATCTTCTTCAGCCATATTTTCTGAAAATGATGAGGATACCCTACAAAGTCTACCACTTAATGTACGTGACCACACTCTCATGCACGTGTAAGAAGAGAATAACAGGAAGAAAAGAAAAACAATAGAAAAAGAAACAAAACAAAAGAAACAAAGTTAGATACAAGAAAAGAGAAAAGAGAAAATAAAATAAATACTATAATTTGTACAAGAATTTACCTCCCCGGCAACGGCGCCAAAAACTTGACACGACCAAAAGATTGATGTCTTCTCCCAAGTGCAGGAGTGTCGAAGTAATAAATAACCCGGCAAGACCGGGGTCGAACCACAGGGAGGTTAAATGTATAAATTATAGATAACAATAATACAAAAGTAACAATAACAACAACAATAACAACAACAACAATAATAATGATGATGATAATAATAATAGTGAAGAAGAAGAGGAAGAAGTTGATGAGAACTTTTGAGATGGAAGATTAATGTAGGATTAAACAATGATAACAACAAATGTCAAGGTTAGAGGATCCACTAATGGTACTTCAAACAAGTATAGTATAAACTCTTATTATTCAACTGGAAACCACACACAAAGGAGGTTCCAATCGGATTATAAATTGTTAACATGATTACATTAGTTATCTTATTTGAATAATGCTAATACTTGTAAATGTTTTCAGGCATTCATGATTATAACTTATGTTAACAACAAATCAAGTTCCTTTCATAGCTCAGGTGTCGGTTATACCATACAGTATGGGCTATGAAAGTGCCAAGTATTTGTTGTACCAAGTGTTATACAACATAAATCTAGATTAACCATTTAACAAGCAAAGTATTAAAAGTGAACAAGATAGCAAATATAAAGCATGTTAGTATCCAACGTTAAGGTCCATGTTAAGTTTATATTATACTTATTCTTACACCATTAGTGTACCCTTTTCACCTTGACATAATTAACTTAACTAAACATAATGAAAGAAAGAAACATAAATAAACAAGGAAAGGAAATGAAAAGCATAAGCAAGAGATTAATTATAAGCAAAACTTAAGCATTACAAAATATAAAGAGAGAGCAAAAGCATGATCTTGATCTGAACACCAAGATGCCTAAATACATGGCAAATGCCTCCTTTTATAGGCCAAAATTCGGAACTATTGATTTGTTGACTAATTGATGAGTGGGTGGCCACATCTTGACTTGGTGACAATTCTTATCTTCTTGTCTGCCAAAAACGTCATTGATGACGTCATAATTTGAACAAACTTGAATCATGAAAGTTCTAGGAAATTGTCTCATCTTTCCAGGGTAAAAATTTGAGATCATTTGGACTTCTAGAACTCGAGATATGGGCTGAACACTGAACAGTGTCTGGGCTGCAGGACAGATTCGGACTTCTTCTTTGTTGCTACAATTTGGACTTGAAAACGGCCTTGTTAAATCTTGGGCTCCAAATGAAAGTTGTAGGCCTATGTCTTATCTTTCCATCCATATAAAATGGACCTAAATCCAAGATCTACAGCTCCAGATATGACCCAATTACCGAACTGTGTTCCAGTTTGGACTGCACCAGCATCTCTTTGGCCATCTTTTTGTCCTTTCAATTTCAGTACTTCAACTCATCAATCAATTCTTTCATTTATGTAATAGGCCTGCATTTAAGATGAACATTTACCATAAATTAAAGGTATCTTATATAATTAGATATGTTATTATAAAACACGCTTTAGTTAAGGAGTTATTGATACTTCAAGTGCAAAATGATGATATAAAACCTTGATAAAAATGCACTTTTAAGTACTAATCAGACATCCATGCTCCATCAAACAATGAATTATGAAACCTGCCAATCCTGGTTGTCCGTTAACCTACATGCCACGTGACATTTGACTGGATTACTGAGGATAGAATTCAAAAATATATTTTAAAAAAATTACTTAACTTATCAAATTAGTAATTGAGATCATGAGATCGAGATAATTTTATAAAAAAAAATTAAAAAATATATAAAGTTTAATTTCCAATCAACTCAATGTTGAAACATAGAATAACAAAAAATAAATTAAAAAAACAACTCAAGCCAACATTAGCTAACTTGTTAAACTTATAACCCGAGTCATGAGATCGAGATATCTTCATAAAAAAACTTACCAAGTTTCATTTCCAACAAATCTAATGTTGAAGGTTAAAATCAAAAAGAAAAAAACAAACTAAATCCATGAAACCATGATAATTCTACATAAAGTAAATTGAAAAAAATTATGAAACTCAATTATCAAATAACCTAATATTGAAGAATGAAATTGAAAACAAAACGCTAAAAAAAATAGATGAAGAAGATTGAGTTGTTGGAGGGTGAAGTTAAAAAAAATCAATTAAAAAATGACCTAAAAGTAAATCGAGTCAACTAGGATTAACTTGTCAAACCCACAACTTGGATCATAAAATTAGGATAATCCTATAGAAAGCATATCAATAAAATGTATAAAGCCTAATTAAAAAATTGTTCAACTAAAGACGAGCCCATAAAAAATAAACATAGTCAGCTCGGGTCAACTTGTCAACCCACGATCCAAGTTATGATATCAGGATAGCCTTACAGAAAGAAAATCAAGAAAAAAAATTACAAAACTTAATTTCCAATCAATTCAATATTGAAGGATAAAATTGAAAAAAAATCAAGAAAAGCCAGCCTAAAAAAATTACCCTAGTCAACCCGGGTTAACCTGTTAAACTTGCGACCTAGATCATGAGATCATAATAAATTCATAAAATTAAAAAAAAAAACCTCATTTTCTATAGATTTAATATTGAAGGCTGAAATTGACTTAAAAAAAACAAAAAAAATTATAAAAGATAATTATCAAGTAATTTAATATTAAATAGTAAAACTGAGAAAAAAGAAAAGGAAAATTAGGTTGGTTAAGTGTAAAATTAAAAAAAAACTTGAAACACTATTCCAATTGATGCGACTATATCAATTTAGCGTAATTCTATTAATTAATAATATGGGATATGACATTTTTTTTATATAGTTTCTATAACATGGTGTAATTTATATGCCGACATCCTTTAAGTGTTATATTGTTGCTGTGCGTGTAAGTTGATGTAAATTTTAGACAAAAACTAAGAACAAAGCAAAATGTGATGCAACAAAAAATGCCAATTATAATCATGTGAGTCAAATCTCAAAATAAACAATTGTTGGAATTAAAAAAAAATTAAGGGATAGAAAATCTATTTGCATGAATCTTAGTCTTATTCTATAAAAAGATTAATGCAACCTGCTTATCAATAACATAATCACTAATTAATTAGTTAATTAATCAAGATATACTTAATTATATCCATTTATAAATATCTTAAATTTTGTTTTCAACATGAAATATTGAATTCTTTTCAATATAAATTGGTGTAAAAATCAAAATAATTTTTTTTTTATCTGTGAATAGTTATTTACATCCATTGTTATAGCAAAAAAAATAATAATAATTTAACAAGAATGGAAAGCGGACGTTTGTCTCAACACCAAAGGTAATGCATGCTAAGTAGGGATTATTAAAATAATTTCAGACAAGCGTAGATATCAAAAATCCTCGTGCGGGTGCGACTGACCTTTTCTTGGAACCACACGTGGCTCTCGAGACTACAAGAGTTTGCTTTCCACGTGCATTACCGACACGTACAATCAGTAAGTGACACCGACGGTATACTACCTGTCTTTAATTAATTATGTGGGCCACCTTTTTTGGCTTTACTCCCAATCTTCACCGTCCATTTTGCTGACTCTGTCTTCTAAGTCGTGGGTTGTTTGTCATTGTGCTTGGAACACGCTTTTTGAAAAGTTAAAAAAAAAAAATTTATTTTTTTAAAAAATTTATTTTTGATATGCTAATATTATAATTTAAAATATTATATATTTTTTTAATAAATCAGGATTTATATATAAATGTAAAAAACTCTATTTCAAAAATAAAAACCTCATTTATGTAGAATAATTAGGGTGTAGTAACTTTTGTTTTTTATTATGTTTTAAAAAAACGTTTCATTTAAAAAAATATTAAATATTTTTAGTGCATTTTAATATACTAATGTAAGAATATAAAATATTTTAAAAAATATATTATAAACTACAACACCAAACATACAAGATTTGTTCACAAAAAACTCTCAAATCTAAGATAAAAACACGAAAATAAAGTGTTAATTTTTTTACAAGAAAAAAGGGTAGATCATCAAAATTTCAAATAAAATACACTTAAAAAATCTAGTATTATAAATTAATTAATGATTAATATCCTAATAATATAAGATAAGACAAGATGAAAATTTATATTGATCTTCACGGTTAGTAGTCAAATAGCCACCACAAATATAAATACTGTCGGTACACGAGGTGGGTATATTAATTCTTTTTTTTTTCCGTGAAAAGCATTTTTTATTGGATATATAGTAAGATGAGACAAATATTAATCCGGTTATTCATGATCCTGGTGGAATGATGTGAATTTTACCAGCTTTATTCTACAATTCTAAATATATATATCCAATAAAGAATCAATCCAAGAGAGCCTTGACCGGGAGAAAAGTTTTATATTACAAGGAAATAGCAGCCAATAAAATAAATATTCATTAGAAGAAAGATAGGTATAGTTTAACAAGGAAGAAAAGGAAATTACATTATAACCCATTTTATTATTTCATGGAGGTCTCATGGAATATTCTCTTACGACGGTTGTTAGCAAAACAGACGTATGTAATTTTGGAGTGGTCAAACATATATTCAATACAATGAACCTTCGTGGAAATGAATACGTACGTGTGTGTCTGTTATCTACGTGACCAATCATCTACGTTCCTCATATCCTATATATATAAAGACACGGAGACACGACACAAGCATTAAGAAAAGAGAGGAAGATGATCACGAGAGCTCAATCAAAAGCAAATTCGAAGTTAGGTTTGATCATCACAGACAAGATTCAAATCATGGGAGGGTATGAGCCAGAAAAACAAGTATGCAAGATTCATCCGTATAATGATCAGAAACAAGGGGTTTGTGCATCATGTTTAAGAGAGAGATTAAAGCAACTAATCTATGTTAACACTTCACAAGCTGCAATCATGGCACCTGCTTCATGTTCTTCTTCTCCTGATGATCCTTACTCCCCCGCTTCCTCTTCAGACCATGTGTCTCGCCGCCGCCATAACGGGAACATTTCGGATAATAATAATAATAGTATGGGTTCAATATCCTTCAGGGTAAGTATTGGTGATCGGTTAAAGAAGAGTAGATCGCTTGCTTTTGTGTCAAGAAACCATGTTGGAGAGGTCAAGAATGGGAAGAAGAATAATAATGGGTTTTGGACCAAGTTGCTTCATTTGAAGGGAAAGAAGGATCAGGTTTTGATGCGTTCTGGTGTCTCTATGACTATGAGTGAAAGGATGTATAATTGATAACAAGGGTTTTCAATATATATGAAATTAAGTTGCTTCTTCTTCTTCTTCTTCTTCTTCTTCTTTCCTTTGAGAAGAAAATATGAGATTAGGGTATTTAGGAAATAATTAAGCTGCTATGTGTATAAACTTGTCTCCAACTATAACTGATTTATTTTGTTTTTGTTATGAAATGTTAATCTCTACTCTACTTCCCTGATGATTTTGATTAGTTGAAGAATTGTGAGAGGTTAATTTCTTTGCACAGAATCCATCTTCGTGGTATTATAAGTTGTTTCCCTAAGATTTCATTCTGCGTAACAGGCTTTAGTCATTGACGGAAAGCTTCAGAGTGCAGAGATCGATGAATTCGCCTGCCATGAATCTGTTGTTTTTAATACATCTGAAATTCTTTTATTTTTTTGTTTTTTCTAAATTAGGAAGCCATTGCATTGGACGGTAGTGTTTCTCTATCACCCAACCCCCACATGCCCTACCTTTGAATCTGAAACTCAAACACTTAGATTCAGGAGTTCAAATTAAAATTAATGATTAAACTTAATTTCTTCTTGAGATCACCAGTACGTAGTAGATGGAGTTGCCATCACGGTACTGTGACAACATTGGTTAGATAAGTGCTTAATGCTCCCTCACAAGTAAGTTAACTATCTCTGGTACCATAGTTCTTTGACTTCCTCACTTCATTTAATACATCACGGGTTTGAGAATTTCTTGGCCACCTAAAAAAATGTGGAAGATTGACTTGAATACCGTTCATTGATTACTAATATGTATTCACACGCTATTTATTCTGAAAGGTAGCTGAGGTTCAATGCTTTTATCACATATTAACGACATATCAAGGCTGTTACATCTTCAGGTTGAATATCAGGATATAATATGAATTGTTTTTTAAAATATTTTTTTGTTTAAAAATATATTAAATAATATTTTATTATTATTTTTTAAAATTTTAAAAATTTGAGTTTTAACCCAACTTCATTTTGGACCACAATTCCACACGCCACACGGACACTTGGCTTAGCTTGGATGGTAACTGTACATGCATCCAAGTCATTGTCATCCAGCAATTCTAAGAGAGGAAGCAAGAAGTTTCTCGTGAAAGTGCCAGATTAGCTATGAATAACATACTGACTACCCAACCGAGCTGGGACTTAATTTAGTTTTAGAAGGCGAAAGTGAAACCTTTTTTCTTCTTTCAATCAATTATCATGGCCATCCTCCCGCAGTTCATAGCATTCGGAGAGATTAGGTAAAATAGTAGTGATAGTAAGAGTTAAAAGGGTAACAGAGTAGCTTTCTTCGCTTGTCCTGAAGATCGCACAGTATAAAGCATAAAGTCAAAAGGCAAACTTTAATCAACATTCCCTGCAATGAGGCATACCTTTCATCAATCTTCAACGTTGCTTGAATTCCAAAACGACGGGCCATGGGGAACGTGCCTGTATGTAGCCTTTCACTTTCAACTATCAGAACATGAGAAATTTGTGTTCAAATGTTATTAGCGTGTACACTACCCAGCAAGGGAAGCTTATGACAAAATCTGTTTTAATGGTACAATTCACAAGACAAAATTTTGCCTACACAAGATCAGTAGTGTTCATAAACATAATCCTACTTTTGCTATCGTATTATATGTATGTAGCCCCCCAGGCTTCAATCAAGATGTTTAAAATGAGCTGGGTATCGCCCTTTATCTGTACACCTTGTATTCCAGTCTACAACAGGCATATAAATTTCATAGTGTCATGGGCAAGGCTAACATTATCTGGTAGGACCTGAAATCTTGATCTCGGCCCCATGCCCATCTTCATCATCATCACTGAGACTTCCCCGGTCTGCAGATGGTCGTTTCAGTCTCTGGAATATCTCATCAAGGGATTGAGATGATGAATTGCGAGAGACAAGTTGTGGTTCCTGAGTTTGGCGTAAAGGAAGAAATTTTTTGGCTCCTATGTTTGCTTTAAAACTCTGAAAACCATTCTTCATTGATTCCCATTTTGAAGCCAAACCAGCTGGCGGTCCAGCTGTTGTATTGTTGGAGTGAGAATCCTCATCATCAAGCAATGACACTTTTGCAGTGGCAACGTTCTTCTCCACCAGCCTCATATTGGCTTGTCTGTTCTGTTCTCTAAAGGCAGCATACTTGTTACTGACGGCTTCTCTGCTTGTGCCATATCTCTGACTTTCTTCTTTCAAGGATTTGGATTGGCTTCCCTTTCTGTCCTCAATGCCTAGACTGCTTGTTGCCTTCATTTCAACAGCAGTCCTTTCCTGAGCATTTTGCTTATGAGTTAGAAGGAACATAAAAAATCCAGCTATCATTCTAAGATGACTGGGAAATACAATAATGATGCTTTTGTGGTTGTATCACATAAATGAACCTCCACATCAGTTGCAAATCTGTCATTCAAGTGGGGATCTAATCCAGACAAATTACAAGTGATGCAAATAAATGCAGATGTACACATGTATAAGAATAGCATAAAAATAGATTGATTTCATTGCTTAACAAGAGTACATACGATACTATTGCTTCCAGACTCCATATCCACACCGTTAAAGTTTCTTGCCAGTGGCACAACATGCTCACCAACTTTTAGTCCTTGTTCCAACCAAGATCGTTCTGGAAAAAAAAATATAAGAGGGTGAAGGAGAGGGCTTATCAACTATCAAGGAATGATTGAATTTCTTAAATTTCAAGAATGTACTATTGTAAGTGCAAACTGTTGACAAAGGTGTGGCATTGTGGTAGCTTTTACGATTATGGTTTAAGAAAAACACTTTTAGTTGTGGTTTTAAAAAAGTAGGTTTCAAAAAAATATATTTGGTTAAAACTGCTTTGAAATAGATTTTTGCATGCAAAATAAATAAAAAACAAGTCTCCGTGAATGAAAAACAAGTTATTTTAGCTTCTACAAAACCAAGGTTTGCAACACAATTATGTGTGGGACAAGTACACAAAGCTGAAGTTATTTGACTAACCAAACAGTTTTTTCCTTGCGGTTGGGAAAAAAGCATAAGCTACCACAATACCAAACAATCTTGATTACCTTTTTGTAGGATAATTAATCCCGAAGGATCAAATCCATCAGTATCATCTGCCTCGGTTTGAAACCGAAATCTCTTCAAGCTTCCAAAGAAACCAATTACTCGATCAAAGAAATTGCTTGCAACCAACAGGGTGTATATAACCATAATAAGTGGATAGATTCTGTTAAAATCATTTCCAAAGAAAGGGACGGCTTTGTCGATTTTCCCCATTCGCTGGAACCAGAGAATCAACAGAGGCCAAAGTAAAACAGTCAATTTTCATCTAGGTAAAATTATCTTATAGAAATTCTATGGTTATAACAGTTTGTTAATCAACTGACCTAGGAAATGAAAAATAAAATTACAAGTAGAAACTCTCTTATTCATATAGAGACAGGGACATATATCATGTGTTAACAACCTCTTTTCTCTTAAACAGAACAAAAGAGCTGCCAATTGAAGCCCAACTCAAAAACTGGAACACTGATTTGACAGAAACATTTGGAACTTGGGGGGTAAAAATTAAATATTTCAAACTTAGATCATCCAGGGATTCTTATAAAGATATAGCAGCCATAAGAGATAATTTCTTTAGAAAGAAAAATGTAAGTAGTGAACCCATTCCCTAAAGGGCATTTCCTTTCTCAGTCCTTCCCATATGTTATATGAAAAGATATACAGACAAGTACTACTTGAGAGGATCCACAGTTGCTGGGTTGGTGAAGTTCCCAAGGGTTCGATTTTTCACAGATTCATTGATCCTCAAAAATAGACATGAGCAAAGTTCCATCGTTAAGTGATAAATGGGAGGTTCATGGAAAGTTAAAATCCCCGCCGTGAAATAGAACACAAAGAAACAAGAATGGGGATCCATTTCGAAGCTTTTGATCTGCTCCCCTTACTAATAGGGAAAACAAAAAACAAAAGAGATCCCACTTAAAATCCAACCCCAAAACAGGAACATCACACTGAGCATATATTGGAATTTTCCATTAAATCATTCTCACATACTCAACTAGTCAAGTTTTTCTAAGCAAAACTGTGAAAAGAGGCCCAGTATAAAAACAAAGTAAATCAAAAGGTTAAGCTTCAATCAGAACATTCATAAAAGTTCAGCCACAGGGAAAAGACTGGGAAATCTAATATTTTTTATACCTCAAATGCTAATCTTGGCACCAGATGAGACAGCAAGACCTAAAATATCACTTTATTCTATTTGCTCTTACAGCTGGGACTAAATATAAATAGAGAAGATAGAAGGAAAGTTACCTTTTCAAATATAGTTTCCTTAGAATCAAGATTGATGAGGTTGAGAAAGTTGTATGAAATTGGAGGAGCATATCGAGCAACCATCCTAGCACAGATGATACAACAAGATAAACCGACTTTTCCCAATAGAGAGGATGGGCCAAAAAAGGGAGCAGGGGAAGGGGAAATTATGACAGCATAACTCTGGGTGGAAAAACTTACGAACATATCATAAGCAAGCTGACTGAACTTGTCCGCCTGGGTGTTAATGAGTAAAACATTAACATTCCAATTTTGAACAAAGAATAGTATGTGCAGATGCACATATACATCAAAGGTACAAAAGCCAAAACCTGGAATAGATCAACAATAGAAGAGTAGAGCAAAATGACAGTAAGAGCTGTGTACTCCATTACTATTAGCACAAAGCACATAAACCGCATAAAGCCATGTAAGAATTGTTGACAAAAGAAAAGAAAATACCTGCATGGATAACTCTTGTTTTCCTACAGAGTTTATAAGGATTGAAAATAGAGAGAGATCAACTCCACCAATTAGTAGAGTTGCCTCTGCTAAAAGAATTGCAGCTGACATGGTACACAGTATGACCGCCAACACCTTTTTAAGTTGCTTCCTTAAGATGCATCGCCACAAAAATTCTGCATGATTTTTTCTAAGGTTTCAGCCTCAAGGCTTGTCAAAACAACAGAACACCTATACATATACGCATGCACGTGTGTGCAGTGTCTGCGTATACACATAGCATATGTAATCATAACCTCCTCAACTAAAGCAGAAAAGATTATACTGGAGAATAAAATCACTGCAAAACCATGTTATTTTCTATGGATTTCACATCAGGAACTTGATAGCAAGGCCATCTATGAAACTAATATAAAAACCCAGACTTGTGACAAACCAAGAGAGAACCCTCGTCGTGATACTTTGAAACTCAAAGGAAAGAAACGAATTACTATATCTGGTAATTACCCATTGTATCAAAGGAAGGACCCAACTTCCCAGTGCGAGCAGGCTTGAAGCTTGAAATATATTGCCTAGCATGACAGCATACAAACATCTCAAGTCCGGAGCATCCAACTTGGGACATTCAAAGAAATAGATGGAAAAAGGGGAATAAGGAAACATAATTAGGACAAACCATCCAGTTGAACTGCCTCGTTCATAGTTTTTAACAGTGTCTTCCAGTTCAAGTGCTTCCATGACATAGGTCATATACTCACTGCAAAAAAGAAAGAGATATATGTATGTAGCAAGAACATTAAAAGCATTCACTCAAAGTATTTTGTTAAAGAATGAGGACAAGTATCTAAAAAGAAAATCCCAAAGATGCTAAAAGCATCATGTGACCACAGATGCATAAACAGCATGACAAAATATCATCAACCAGTCGAGTAGCGGGAGAAGAGCATATTTGTTATGCTATCCTTCTCCCTCCTAGCATGTTCAGTTACCTTCTCCAGCTCATATAAAGCGACATTCTCCATTAATTCAATTGACTTGCAGCTTGGTGACTCCAAGAATTTGTGTACTCTTTCTCGATCTCTTCTATAAAATGAAAGGTAATGAATCTAATGATACTTGCCTTCTGCCAATTAAGGACCACCCAGCCCCACCAATTGAAAATAAGAAATTTTTCTGAAAGAGTTCATAATCTCATCTATGCAGTAAAGAAAAATAACCCTCTGTGAACAGCTTAGGGCATCCCCTTAAAGAAGTAGCATGGCAGTTCTTGCAGAAGAGGTATACAGGTGATGAAAATATGAATTTATACATGATACTGTTCCTATACAGAGAAACTAAAAGGTGCATCTACATGTCAAGCAAAAGCAAACTTAATAAGAACAACTTTGAGAAGCATGAACAAATCCTCTACAGATGAACACATATCAAATATTAAATTTTAGCATTCAGTTCACCTTCTACAACGATAATACTCTTCCCGAGCTCCTCGAAGATGACGTCTGAGTGTTGCCATTGATCTCACATCTGTGTCATAGTCCATATCATTTTCTCCCAACCGACCACCTTGCGGTTTAAAGGATGGGTCTTGCTTAAACTGAAAAATTGAAAAAATGATGCTATTATAAGGAGCACTTTACTGGAACAAGCAAAGTCTAGAAAGAGAACAAAAGAAATAGGAAGAAGAAATACCATTTCTGCTAGCATATTATCAATAACATCCATGTAGGGTCTCAAAGGGTCACGCTTGGACATCTGATTGGATGTTGCTTGAGCAACCTATTAAGTAAACCACCATCAATAAGAAACAAAATACACTAAGAAATCAGGTGAGACAGCCATGCTTGGTAATAAGAAACTAAAAGATTCTAAAAAATGCAGACCAAAATGCATATCTAACAATGCCTCGTCTCCTAAAAAAATAAAAAGAATGAACGAACTACTGACAGGTACAATTACTCGACAATTTGCTTACTAAAAAATATAGATGTTGAAACAGTGAGGTATTTACTGCCCACTAAAAGGATCCTGATATCAAAGCAGCTATGGATAATTCTGTGTTTGGAAACCCTGCAATGGACCACATAGCGTCCAGCACCTACTATCTATCTAGGGTTTCAAATAGCATCCTAGCCATGGTGCTTTAGAAGCAGGCTCTGGTGAGTGTGCACGTACAATCATAGCTAACCATGATTGTAGTTGTCTGTCTGATAACGCTATAAAAGACTGTGAAGTATTGGTAAACTAAAGATACATTCTGTAGCAGCCAATACAATACATATGTAGCAGGCTCTGGAGTATTGGTGATATAGAAATGAAAACCTTGCAAGCACGCGCACAAGTACATCACATAATATATTTATGACATGAAAATCTTACTGAACAGAAAAAGAAGATGTAATAACACAGATGACAGAAGGACTAGATGTTCATTTGGCAGGACAAAGAGAGCACCATACACTGCTTACTATTGATCCAGCATGTCTAATTAAGTTTCCAAAATAGAAAAAAGGATCAATGTGTTTGTCCCACAGTTTCTGAATTAGACCAACTTCAATGGAACCAAGGATATGGTTAGAGAAAATTTACTTACGCACGGATGAGGAAATAAAATATAAAACCTTTATATGAGACATGGACAAGGATCAGCCTGTGGTAAAAACTAGTAAAAATACAAACTTAAGAAATAGCAGAGAGCAGTAAGATTGAAAACTCTACTTTTTGTATAACTTTTCACACCAATCTGAAATGAGAAACACAATAATACTTACTACAATAGCATTTGAAAGATCTTGATGAGCATCGTCAAGTCTCACAGCCATTTTGGCAATTTTATGAGAAAGTACTTTTTGGCGGGTGGACCAGTCTGAATTTCTCCATAGGCCCTTGGGAATTTCACTCAAACCAAAACCAAGAAGAAATGCACCGGTAACAAGTCCAAAAGTATTTGAGCAAGCCATGGCAAAAGCAAGCACATTTCCGATCCTGTTGATGAAGATGGCAAATCACAAAATGAGTGAGAGATTTTCTTTAAAAACTAACAAGAAACAAAAGCATCCACAGATTCATATTTTTGTTCATGAATTTACAAGAATCCACCACTATACCGCATCCAACATGACTGGCTGATAAAAAATTATCTCAAGATGTAAAATATGATAGCAGGCGAAGCAAAAGATTTTACAAATAAAATAAGGGCTTCTGAAGTGATGAAATGAACGAACAAGGTTAGAAAACAGAACTGAAAAAAAAATCTGTGAAAGCAAACTCTATGAATATAAAGGAAAAAACTATAATGCACTTCAAAGAAAGTAACCTTTAAGAGGGGAAGAAAGGAACCTTATCTTGTGCATGATGATGAGAAGTATAATTCCAAAGAGGCCAATGGCTCCCACAATTAAATAGAAGACTAAGTTCGCACGTACACTAGTCTTTAATCTTTCTACAACAGTGAAGTCTCCTGCATCTTCAAAACCCTGAATAAGGGGCACCACAGCCCTGCTTAGAGATGACATAATTTAAATCCATGAGGAATCGAGCATCTACAAACTAGGAAAAAACAACATACAACATTTACAAGTACCTTTAAAACCAAATGAAGTAAGAGTTCAAAACACACATTCGACTATTACAACTTCCCATTTGCGCACGAGTCAAATGACTATCAAACAGATTGTATATGCGTTTGTATACAAAATACTAACCGAAAGGACATCAACTGATAATTTATATAAAAGCTCACAGATAATCTGAAATTATGCCAACAATTCTGGGCATTAAAACACAGCGACTTACCAGGTAAGTAAAAATGTACTCCAATACGACCAAATCCAATAGAAAGAAATGCCTCCGCGATCAAGATCAAATTTAGTCTGTAGATAACATAATATAAAAACAAGAAGGAAGAATCAATCTCAAAAAACTGCAACAAAATTCAATACCTATCTATAACTACGACTATTATAATCTAATGTTCCTCTGTCTAGATTTCTCCTCTATTTATGGAATTAATTGGCAGAGAAAAATCAAATTCAATAAAACGGAAAATAATAGAGATGTAATCGTGCAATTAAATTACCGTGTAGATATCGGCAGGGACGAGGGTGATGATGGCGAGAGAACAAAACCAGGTGTATCCAACGGTGAAGAAGACATAACGAGGAACCTCGGGTCCAGCGAAGTATCTGGCTGTTAAAATCACCATGCCTAGGGTTAGAGGTAACGAGATCAAATAAAACACCCACATCTCTCTTTCTTTTTCTTTCTCAAGCGATTTGTCTTTCTTTGAGAGAGAAGAGAATAGAAGAGATGATGGACCCGGTAAAACGGATCCCGATCGCTCCAAATTATAATTCTGCTTCTGTTTCTATTAGTTTTCCGCTTTCCTTTTTGTTTTTTATTTTTCCTCAGCTAACATTCGCTTCAGGCTCCCTCTCTCTTATTCTGCGTTTTGGTCTTACGTTGCGCGCTGTGTAGACTTTTTGGAAATACGTCAATTACTCCTTGAATCACATGTCTTTAATCTGTATTATATTTTTTAAAGTATTATTTATTTAAAAATATATTAAAATAATAATTTTTTATTCATTTTAATATTAATATAAAAAAAAATCCAAAAACACATAAAAAAATAATTTAAAACTGAAAAAAATAACAAGTTTGAAAAGCTCCCCGTAGACTCATTCTCAATTGAGTTTACAAACTATTTTATCAATTGGGTCCCAACGTCTTGGACATTTTTTAATTGGGTAATTCTGTAAATGTTTTTCGTCATTTTCATGTTTTATTATATAAAAAGACGAGTTTTGGAAGGATTAATAGTGATGGATAAAAGGACAGATTGAGAGATGTGAGGGGCATTAGGGATTTAATTGATAAAATTATTTGTTTTGATACTTGATTGAGAAATGTTGAGGTTTTTTTGGCCTGCAGTCATACAACTCCAAAGTGTCTATTCATGTTGTGGGAAAATTTGTAGTGTACACAGAGTTGTTTTGTTTGAAGTTGTTAGTCAACTTTAAATTATTAATATTGTCAGATCACAGAGAAAAAAAAGGTTCCATTTTTTTTTTAATTCTAACGTATTATTTTGAAAACCTACTTCAAATCAATCTTGGCATCATCAGAATTTTTGAAAACTACTTCACAGCTTTTATCTGAAATATAAAAACATGAACTTTTACTCCATCATGTCATGTTCTTCTTGATTTGCTTCATAGGATATCAACTACGAATTTGACTTAATTCTCATGTAAATCACAAATTAAGAATTTTACACTTTTTTTTATGATTGTTTCAATCCATATAAAAACTAGAATTATTGAGATTTTTAGTTTCAACATGATATTCATCCCGATTAAAAAGTTATTGTCATTACAGATATTTTAGTCATGGATTTGTGATCATTCTTCTCACGTTCCCTAGAGCTCTTTATTTATGTCAATTAACAATTTACTAATACAATTTGTCTCTGCATGTTTTTTATCAATAATTATTGAACATCTCTTTTTAATTTTGTAATTTGTCTCTACGTGTTTTTTATCTTCACCCCTTAAACATTTACCTCCTGGGAGGAATCTCCTCATCTCATTTTGCTTGAACACGTTATTTTTTATTGACATCTTTCAACTATAATTATATAGAAGACACAACAAGCAAATAATATGAGATTATTGGACTCTAATACTAATTGATGTAGACAAAAACACAAACAAAAAAGAAAGAATTGAAGCCGAATTGGGTTTTCACATCAAACTCTAATTCATAATTTTACTACTTAATATTTCTTTTTAAGTAGTTTATCTCTCGAACCCTTAAATAAATCAAAAAACAAACATTATCAAATTAGAAGACCTAAAATTAAAAAAAAAACAATAAAAATTATAAACCGAAGATAAAATTATTAAACATAACATTTAATTTCTTAAACTAAATTAAAAAACAAAAAACTTTTTTCTTGTTCTCGCATCAGTAATCTTTAAGATTTAGTTTTGTTACACAAAGATTTTCACAAAAAAATAAAATTATTTGAGGATGATAATATAGATTCTCTAAACCGTTTATACTTTAATTAACATAATTATTTTTTTTTATAAATGATCTTAAAAATACACTTCTCCTATTAGTTTAATAATATTTGAAACTGGATTCAAGATCCAGTGTTGGTATATACAAACTAATTCAAAAATATTATATTTTATTAAAGGAAAACAAAAGAAAAAGTCTATGATGTTGATGAGGACGAGGACAATAAATACCGAACCAAGCCTTTAACCACTTCAGTTAATGTCGTCTTCAAGAACGCTTGTTTTTCCCTCTCTCTTATAATGGGAAAATGGAGATTAATTTGCAGATTTGTTTAGTTAATGGAGAACTGGAGGCTAACATGCTATACTACTGATTTTCACAACCAATTTTTGTAATTAGGATAACAACTTAACATGAATTTAATAGATATTGATATAAACGGATTCAAATAATAAGTTTTTTTAGTAGCCGAAAGAATTTTGAGATTGAATTTAAACTATGAATTATGTATTTAGTATTGTAGTTTAATAGATTATTTTGATGTGTTGATTTAAAAAAAATAAAAAATTTATTTTTTTAATATATTTTTTAAAATTTATTTTTTTGTTTTTTCTTCAGTTTTTTGTTTTTTCGTTTTTCTTTTGAATTGAGGGATGGGGTTTCACCGGGGGCTAAGGATGCTGGCCAGTCCAGTCATTTGATGATATGGGACTTTGTCCCAGCCTGCTCCCTTGAATTTTTAGGCTCCGCAACAAATTGCTGAACCTCCAGTTTTTGGGCTAAAAAAAAACAAATTACTATTGAATTTATCGTTTTTGGACCGAGAGATCTACAATAAGATTCACTCGGGCTATGGATGTTTGAAGCCCAATGAGTTTATAACTGGGATCCTGTATTGGTTTCTTTCTGGGCTTCTAAGCGTCATAACAATGAATAAACCTTAAAAACTATAATAAAAAGCAGTGATTTAATTTTGCAACCGTATAACTCAATTGGGTAATCAGCTTTGTTTCCTAGAGATTATTGGTTTAAATTTTATACACTTCAAGTTTATATAATCATTAACTTTAGAGCTCATAAAATTAATTGAAATAAACACAAGTTAGCCCCAACATCCAATTTAATAATAAAAAAAATAGTAGTGATTTCAAGTGAATAAATCAACAGCAATTTTATTGGAAAAAACAGCAGAGACTATCTTTTGCATCCAAAATTCTACTCTTCTCCGCGACACGAAATCGAGATCTTCAGACTTAGGTAAGATTTAAGCAAGGTTTATTATACGTTTGATTGACAAGATTCACACCAGCCATATGTTTTTATGGTATAAAAAGTGGCCCAAGCCAGGAAAAAAAAAAGAAAAAAAAAGAACTAAGCTCTACACACCGAAAAAGAGCTGCCCAGTGACATCCTGAAACAAGCGATCAGCTTAGGCCCTTCGGTTCCCTTAAAAAGTAGAAGATAGCATAGAATAGGAATATTGTTTACAGTACTTTACACAGAGTTGGCCTATCTTCGCCAATTATGAAGGATGCTCAATGCGCCTGAACCCCACTTGTGTGGTTTTCATGTTCTTTGACAGTTCTGTCGCCCAGAGACATTTTTCTTCTTTTCCTTACCTCTACAAATTCCAAATTCTAAGTTCCATCCACCTAACCTTAAATCCATGTCAGTGTCCTATTTCAAATACTATTTTGAGTGCGCAGGGATTGATTGGGCCACTAGGGATCCACACGACCTTGAAGCTTCAAAGCACTATCACACAGACAAGAAACTGTCAAAATTTGAAGCTTCCTTCCCTCTCTTCATCATTACGCACATCCCTTTTCTTCTCTACCTTCGGATCACCTCCGCCTCCCACTTTTGACCCTTGAATTAATGGGAATACTTTAGAAGATTCTCAGGACATGCTCAGGTAGAAAGCTTTATGAATGCACTTCCTTTGGTGGCTGTCCATCGGGGCTCCTTTTGTGAAATCGAGGGCCATTTTAGCTTTTATCCTCTTTTCCCAAAGCTACTTGCTTGTACTCGATTGCCTCATAAAAATCTTCATTTGGTAGTGATCACCACCACACGTGGCTGTGACTTCATTTTCTTAAAAAAATGGTTTTGAATCTACCCATTACAGGACATGTTTAAAATTATAGTAATGATTATGATTTAAAATATATTTTTTATTTAAAAATATGTAAAAAAATGTCTTTTTATTTTTAAAAAATTAATTTTTAAAAGATGACTTCATTTTTTCAAAAATGCTTTAAAAAAAAACAAATAGGAAAACAAATCTCATAAATAACTTGAAAATATAAAAAATATTTAAATTCTAATAAAAAAACAAATTAAACTGTCTAGCAAAACAAATCCTAGATAGAAGAAGTCTCATCTCAATTGCTCAAATATATATATAGGCCTCATTACTTTATGGAACTCAACATTTGGAATACTTTTTTTCCCCATAAGTTGGACTCTTTTTTTAACCCAAGATGAAGCCTTCAGAGGAAAGACAAGAATACATGCCATGCATGGTTACATGATCAAATGCTAAAATCTGCATGGTATAGAGGGAAAAAAGATCTTGAAGTAGGAGTCTACTCCGAGTTGAGAAATAAATTTCCACCAATTTTATAGACAGTTTATTCTTTACTAAATTGGGCATCAATAGCTCTTCAATGTGTGTTAAAATGCATGGTAATAAAAATTACTTTTAAAAAATTTTTTTTGCTTGAAAATGAATTAAAATATTATTGTTTTTATTATCTTTTATCATTATTATATCAAAAAAAATCTAAAAAAAATAATCTTTGAAGTTCCATGACTTTCAAGATATATAAATCAATCCCAAGTTTAGAAATTTTAGACCTGGCCAGTTCAGAACTCCTGCAAATATGAGCCAAGCATTTGTGGTGGTGTTTATTCTTAGGACATTCGTATTGAATTGCTCAGATATAGCAGCCATGGGGCAAAAGGAGTCGATCCCAGTTATTTTCTCAAATTATTTTTTTTACTTTTTTTTTCTTTTTGTGATAATACATAGGTTGCTATTTTTATTTTTTTTTTGGTTTTAATGTCAAGGTTGCAGTGACATGTAATTTAATTTATAATTTCTGCGTGCTTCAGGTGTACAAGGGTTCGATTCTTATATTTGAAAAGTTATTCTCTCTCTTTTTTTGTGTTGTCCCGGACATGAATTGCTGTTGAATTAAAAATAAAAGGTTGACTTCTAGAATCAATCAGAGGTAAAGGTAAGGCTAGATCCGACACTCACCTAACCTAGAAATTGATAACTCAGTTTCTTCGAGATTCTAATAAGAATAACAGTTAAAGTAATTTTTATTTAAAAAAATATTAAAATTACTTTTAACACCCCCATACTAAAACAATCTAAAAACATAATAAATATTTCATTTTAAACAAAAAAATCAAAATTTTAAAAAATACAGTTTGCACCACTTTTCTAAACACTCTCTAGTATGCCATATTTTCCCGTGCTATGTTATGGGTTAGAGCAATAAAGAAATATTCAGGTATTGGTAAGATATTTTTTAAAAAATTAGATTTTAATGATGTATTAAATAATATTTTTATTTAATATTAAGATAGAAATATATTATGTTAACCCGAATTAATATGCAAGAGTCATGAGAATAATCTTGTAAAAAATGAAGTAGAAAGCTAAATCCTCAATTAACTTAATATTTAAGAACAAAGATGACAAAGAAAATCATTTAACTAAAAGAAAAAATATAAATGAAATTGAATCAATCAAATAATCTCGTGATGTAAATTATACACGTTATTAGATTTAATAATTTTTTTATATTAAAAATTATTTTTTATTTAATTACACGGTGATAAAATATATGAGAATTTTTTTAAAAAAATATGTTAGACACATGTAGCTAAAATATCATAAACAAATAAACTTCAATTAAATTAAATTAAATTAAATTAAATTAGCTAACTCCAGCCCAATCAACTTATTTCTAAAGTTCAAGTTTCACAATTGATTAAAATGATGGAAAAGATATCTTAAGATATATGTTGACGTTAAAAAAACATTATGATGAGTTGATGACATGTTGTCTGTATATATATATATTTTTTTTTAAAAAAAACTCATAATCTTAGTTGGTGGCAGTGTATGCAATTAGACAAACAAAGGAAATTGCACAGATGGGAGTGTTCAAAATCTATCCGCTTGAATCCAAAGCACAACTTGTCTTCTTGACACAACATGCCCAAGCTCAAGGAAACAACATCAGTGAGTCGGGAAATCTTCTACCTAATAAAGTAAAAGAAAATGACTTCCATTGAAATTTGCAAAAGGCAAATGCAATGGAGACTGCAGACTGGAGATGGGACGACTTTAACTTTATGCAGAAGATTACAAATATATTGCGAAGCATTTCTATGCAAGAAATCGAAGGAATTCAGACAATTAGCCTCCAACCACTCCCTCCTGCAATAATTCATCATCCTCTATTATTTTGATACACGTGGTCATGGCTAGGGGTCCTCGTGAAATTAATTTATAAGATAAAGACATGTCATTTAATTATAACTTGTAGGGAGAAATTATTTGTTTCTTTTATTAATTATACGTATAATGTACGAAAGGGGATTGAATTAAAATATGGGAAATCATGATCCTCTTTCTCACAAAAAAAAAAAAAACATTTTCTACCTGTATAGGTTTTGACAGCCTATTAGAAAGATTGTGTACTTCAGATCAATGATTTTATTGGACTTGTAGACATGACAATCAATCATTCTAAAAAAAAAAAACTCGTGGAAAATAATGGTACAAGAGAATTGTTCTTACTTCTTCTCTTTTAAGTAACCCCAATATTAAATATCCATACATTTGATTTGTGGTGAATTATTTTTAATTACTAGAAGAAGTTGCATTACAAGCGGGTTACCTTGGTACTTAAAAAATACATGTCTTAACTCTATATCTAAAATTGTTAAGCTTGAGCCAATTTATAGAATTATTTTAGCTATTAAAAACATGGATGTTTGGGTTAGCTTACTTGTATATTAATTAATTTTATGGACTCTGAAGTTAATAACTATATAAATCTCCAGTGGTTCTGAGATAACTCAAACTCGTAATTATTGAGGAGTAAACCCAAAATCTAATTATTTGAGCTACTTTTTATATTATATATTGTGATTTTTTATTTTAATATTTGATTGAGATTTGTAAACTTGATTTAAAAAGCTTATTCGAAGATATACAATTCAAGGGATGATCATTGAGCAGGTAGATGATATTTTGAGGATGAAAACTTACTTCGAAGACCCATTTCCAAGCTTTTTAAATAATTTGATTTTCCAATCATGCCCAAACT
Source organism: Populus nigra (assembly GCF_951802175.1). Lineage (NCBI taxonomy): Eukaryota > Viridiplantae > Streptophyta > Magnoliopsida > Malpighiales > Salicaceae > Populus > Populus nigra. The sequence continues at coordinate 3,603,146 of NC_084865.1, forward strand.
AACCTTTTGATTTATATGTTTTATTTATTTAGTTACTCTACAACTGTTTAATTAGGAATATTTTAAATTTATTTAAAGTATTTAAATCAACTCTCTAATTTAACAAAATTGGTGAGTTTTTCTTCATAATTATGTTTTTTTTCAAAATCAACAAACCCCACTAACTATGATATACACTTTGAGAATCGTAAGTGGATTTTCTTTCCATAAATTAGTAGCCATAAACTATAAATTGTCGGTGATAAAAAATTATTTTCTAAGACCTTTGTAAGAACCGCAAGCTGATAAAAGTAATTAATATTTATCCATCACGTAATACACAGCTCAAAGATTATTTCTGCACATCTCTCCGAAGTAAATAAAATAAAATAAATAAGGGCTATAATTTTAAAAAGTATAATTTAATTGGTTAGGTTTTATGTTTGTTTTTTTAAAAATCATTAGTTATAGTATCATAAACCTTAAATTCACTAGAAATTTGTATAATTGTTAAATTTAAAACCTGTAAATAATAATTATATAAATTAAAAAAAAAGCTTCAATAAGATAATTACGTCTTGACCTTCTGCAGCTAAATAATATATAAATCAAGGAAATTGTGACATCAAAGCGATTCATTTTCCGCTGATTGTGATGGGAAAAAAAGTACTAATTATTTCGTGTAGACAAACAGTGGGAGTGTTTGGCTTTAGCAAAGCGACACATCATATCAGTCATCTCATTCTTAGATTTTGAGGCTTCCTTTGCCTTTTTTAAAGGTCAACCATTACTGATTATTGGGTGTTCGAGAACGTCCTAGTTTTTATTTATTTTTTAAATATTTTCATCTGATGGGTTAAGGGAAAAAAAATAAAAAATTTTAAAAAATAATTTTATAATATTTTTAAGTAAAATATTTTTTTTAAAAAAAACAACCTAATCTATAGTTAAACACATCTTTAGACATCAAATAGTTATAATTCTAGATAAAAACATCATGACTTGTCTGCAAGAACATTGGATTCACCAATAGTATTCCTCTGCCCAGTTTTTAAATATGATTTTACGCTCAAAATCATATTATAAACCTGGTTCATTTATACCAAAATAATTTAATTGATTGATTGATTGATGTAGCTTAAATCTATGCATAAACATTCTAATAATTTATGAGGTCATTAGACCATGTACAAGTTTCTTTATTTTTAATAAAAGATTAATCATCTAATTTAATAAATAATTCAATAATAAAAGTTTGAGATTAAAAGATTTATATCTTTATAATCTTATATTCAAGTTTTATAATTGTTAATAGTCCATAAAATTAGTTAAAATAAGTATAAATTGACCTAGATAATTATATTAATAATAATAAAAAAAAATATGTACAAGGTATTAAGCTTTTGTAAATTATATACATCTCAGCAAAGCTTTTCTCGACCCAAGAGATCAAATCACAACCGACATGACCCGGGATTGAATGATTGATCATTACAAGACAATTAAATTATTTGAGACCCAAAAATTAATATTAATTCCTCCGACTTCTTTTTTTTTTTGTCTAAATCAATTTACAATAATTAAGACCACATTACAGACTGCGGCGTTGTCTAACATTATTGGATTTCATAATAATTCTTGACTTCCTTTTTTGGAAGAAGATAATGTTGTTGCAATTCTTTTTTTGTAATGTCGTTGATTCCTTTATTATTATTATTATTAATTACGGCTTTTGAAATTGGATTGGAACTCATTTTTTCTTTCTCGTGCCTCCTCGTAAAAGAGATTACTAATTAGCATCTTCCTATCAAAGAGCAAAGGCTCGGTTTCTAGTTGCATCATAGTAAATCGAAACCAGAATTATGATTTTAATAATTTATTTTTATATTTTAAAAATATTTTTATATATTAATATCAAAAATATTTTTTAAAAAATAAAAAATATTATTTTAATACATTTTCGAGTAAAATACAATTTAAAAAACAACCATATCCACACTCTCACAAACACATCTTCCAAGACATTTATCAAATATCAATGACCAGTGGTTAATTAAAGGCAACCTAAGACAGTACTTAAATATATCTGTATAGGTCAACTAGCAATTAAAGATTTAAAACAAGAAAAATAAACAAAAATAATAGGAAAAAAAGAAGAAAGATTGGAAATCATTATGCTTATGATCATTCACATTGAACAAACCATATATTAATATAATTGCCAACGAGAGAAATCAAGAAAAATCGAGAGCTATATATATATATATATATATATATATATATATATATATATATATATATATATATATATATATCTCGTCGTCATGCAACTAAAGAACAAGTGATATCAGTGGCCATGGATAACACGAACAAGAGAGAAATCAAGAAAAATCGAGAGCTATATATATCTCGTCATGCAACTAAAGAACAAGTGATATCAGAGGCCATGGATAACACGAACAAGAGAGCTCAAGGAATCTTTCTAGGGGGGGACAAGGAAAATGAAGACATGGCATGGCTAGATATAGAGGCGCCATGGATATCGCCGAAGGGATCCTTGGATTTTATAATCGTGGTCCATGACCCAGTATTGTACATTTCAATAAATCACAAAAGATAAAATAAAATAGCAAGCATGTCCAAGCTAATATGCCAGTCCATATATATCATGATATTAATAAATAATGTCTCATTGGGTGGGAAATTCTTTTGATCATGACTCCTGTGATGCTTTTTCCAGGTATTCCATTCATAGAAAATATATTTTTGTCACCTTTATAAACATTCCCTCCAGGTTAACCAGAGCCACAGCCATGTGTTCACAACATCCCATGTATTTGTGTGTTTGTGTCTGTCTATTTATATATATATCCTAGCTACTAGCTAGCTGTGATACTCCTTGACGTGAACTGGTCTCAGAGTGGCGACCACATGCGATAATTTTTCTGAATTTTCCTAGTTTTCCAGGCTCAAAATGCCATGTTTTTCATGTCCCTAGCTAGCTGCTGGAACTCTTATCTAGATGTTATAAAACTATAAAAATGCTAACTCATCTAGCTAGGGAGTATCTTATATACTAATAATTCCTATTTATGATCTCCCGATTTCTAATTAAAAGCTAATATGATCAGATAAATATGTATATAAAAGAACATTTTAAAGGCTAAATACACCTTTCGATAAAAAAAGAAAAAGAAAAAGGAAAAAAGCCTTTGACAAACATCCCATGCACGCCCATCTCCTCTAGGATTTGCCAGCCATTATCAACCGACCACCGATCAAATCCTTTATATAAAGTATTGAACAAATCACAGTGTAAAAGCACTGGCAACGAATCTGCATCTACTGTTATGAAAATTAATTGAATCACCAACCTTTATTAACTTAGATCAGGTGTTGTTCGGGATTATTCTAGTGGTTGATTTTAAAAGTGATTTTTTATTTAAAAATATATTAAAATAATTGTTTTAAAAATAATTATTTTTAATATAAATATAAAAAATTTAAATTTTTAAAAAATACAGTTCAAATCTCACTATCTGTTGAATTGGAGATGATATTTCTTTAAAAGCTTTTATTGCGTTGGATTCCCTTGGGTACGCGCGTAGTCAAATTGATCATCGCTTGTCAACCTTGTTAGGGTCAAACCATAAAAAGAATTAGGTTGATTGTTTTCAACCTTTAACCATACACAAGTTAATGTTACTTGTATGGTAAATTCTGTTCACCTACTAACCTAACGATTTATTCATGGGTGCCTGCTAACAGCTTAATTATTTTTATATTTTAAAAGTATTTTTAATTAACCGTTATTCTTCTAATAATCTTTGCTAATAGAGTATTTAATAGAAAAATAGTAATTTCTTTTCTTGTTAATTATTAAAAGTGCTTAGCAAGTTAAAACACATTCAAAACTAAAAATCACTTCTCTCCCAGGTACTATCCGTGCAAACCTAACCATCTAATTGAATTGATAGATGAGAACAGAATAATATTTTATTTTATTTATTGCGGCGAAGGGAATTTCGTAAAAAACAGAAATAATTCCATGAAATCAGGCGAGTCATGAAACTATTAAGACAATACAAGAGATTAAGAATAAAGCAATTAAAGAAAAAAGAAAGACAATCACAATATCGAACCGCTGGTCCTAACTATTAAAGATTAATAGCGTAATTTTTCATAAATATTTTTAAAAAAATTTAATTTTTTTGTATTTTTTTATTTTAAATTAATATTCTTTAAATATTTTAAATTATTTTAATTCGCTGATATTAAAAATATTTTTTTTAAATTTTTTTTAAATATATTTTTAAGTAAAAAAAATTCGGGCAAAATAATAAAATAAAATAAAATAAAAAACTCAAATATTTCATCAGTTTTTTTTAAAACCTTTTAGCTACTTTTTGACATGTTAAACTGTAGACTACAGAAATAGCCAATGAAGTCCTTGAGTTTCTACTTTTTGACATATTAAACTGTATACTACAGAAATAGCCAATGAAGTCCTTGAGTTTCTCATTTTGTGCTCTTCCTTAGCCTTGAAAATTCTCTACTATAAATGGCATTGTACATCAAATAGTGGATATTCTTTAAATGGCCGTGAAAGCTCAAATCTAAACCATACTTGCTTATCACTTAGAGGGCACAATTGCATAATTTATTATCCAACGACCACTTTAAGAGAAATAAAATAGTACGGGAATGATAATTGATTACTACCACACAAAAAATATTGACAATTTGACATCATCACCTCAATCTCTCTCCCTCTCTCTCTCTCTCCTTTTAACAAATACCGGTATCAGTTCCTGTCACTCCCAGCTCAAAAACCACGCCCCCCCCCCCTGTCCTTCTCTCTCCACGCAGCCATCGTTACTTCACTGAAACTCACTCCATTTTTTTTTATTAAAAAAACAAAAATTAATCAGTCTATTTTTTTTAAAAATAAATATAAAAGCCACACAACTCATCAGCTAAAGAGAAATTCTATCCCTTTCTCTCTGCATTTCCTCATGAGAAGCAGCGGTACTGGAAACCATCGGTGACTTACAACGACGTCGTGTTTATCCACTCCGGTTTTTTCATGGCGAAGAAAGAAAACGACGTCGTCTCACAAACCTTCCGCGCCTTGGTAGAAAGCGCAGACCGGAAATTCGGCCGAGTCCGTGACCTACCATTGTACGGACGCGCACCGCAGAACCACTACTTCCAGAAAGTATTCAAGGCGTATATGAGGTTATGGAAGTACCAGCAGGAGAACCGGTCCAAGCTAGTTGACTCCGGCTTGAATCGATGGGAAATTGGAGAGATCGCGAGTCGGATCGGGCAGTTGTATTTTAATCAGTATATGAGGAGTAGTGAAGCTAGGTTTTTAGTGGAAGCGTATGTGTTTTATGAGGCGATTTTGGAGCGGAAGTATTTTGATGCCCGCGGAAGTGGTAAACCGAAGGTTGATGTTGGTGTTAGGTTTAAGGAGTTGAGATTTTATGCTCGGTTCTTGCTTGTTGCTTTGATTTTCAACAAGGTTGATATGGTGAGATTGCTCGCTGAGAGGTTTAAAGGTCTTGTTGATGATAGCATGACGAAGTTTCGTGTAAGTTGCCTTTTTGTTTCGTTTTTGCTTTGTTTTAATTTGTTTGTGTTTTTTTGGTTTTAAGGAGAAAATGTGTAGGTTTTGTTGATTATTGGGGAGAATTTTGGCTGGAGATGTTTTGTCTCTGTTTTTGGATTTTTTTTGTTTCGTTTTTTTTGTTGGTGGATTATCGTGTTCTTTTTAATAGTAAGGTATTGACTTCGAATTTTTTTGATTCAAGTTAATATTTTTTTTTGCCGGGGGGGATTTATTAATCGAGCTTGGTAAGGAAGGAATTTGTGGAATAGGAGATGCTGACGGTGATTTTCAAGAACTTGTTTGATATTGAAAGGCAATTTTTTGGGTTAACTAGAAGTCAGTTTGTTGAATTTGTGAAAATTGGAGCTGAATTTTAGGGTTTTTTTGGTGAAAGTCTAAGAATTTTTATGTTTTGGGGTGACAGAATGAAAATTAAGCTTATGTTTACAATTTCTAAAGTTATTTGATGCTTTGTTTCTCTGGAGATGGGTTTCAATCTTAGTGTAGAAAACTTGTTGCAAAACACTGGAAATGGGTTTCTATTTTCATTTATGGAAATAAAGACCTTCGAACAGAGATTTATTTTAAATTCTGCTGCAGATAAAGCAGTAGCAATCCTAGAGAGGCTCAGTTCTTTTTGGGCCCAGGAGATAAAGGGGAGACCTAGAGGATTTTGTGTATGAATTTTCAAAGATTTCCATGCTCAACTACTTTAAACAATTTTTTTTTATTAAAGTTGACACACTGCTACCGGAGCTTTTCATGGTTTAGATGTAGTAAAGTTATTATCGTGGGACCTGCCAACTGGATGTGGCATCTGGTTTTATGTGAATATAGGTGTATAAATTTTTTTCTGTATGTGGAATCTATATGCCTTACATATTATGGTAAGCTCAGTTGCTGTAGCTATCTTTTTTTATAAAACAAAATACCCTTTTTGATGGAAAGGAAGCATGGCCTTTCAACTTTAGTTAGAGGTTGCTGAATTATTTTACTGTTATGAGAATTGGTGAGGTAGAAGCAGGAGTGAAAATATGTCTTTCTGAATGTAGGGTTAAGGCATTTGCAGAACTATTGAGTCAAGTGCCAAGTGGTGGTAACTTCAGTTGAGTTGCCTGGCTGACAACTGCTTGACTCAGATGAGTGGCTTCCAGTTCTAAAGAAAGGCTGGAAAGGGGGAAAATGAGAGAAATGAACAGAAAGAAATCCAGTCTCTATTCCATTATAAATTGTGGCAGTACTGATGATGGTCTTCGTGATGTATAATTGGTTCAAAAGTTTTGACTCCTGAAGCAGCGAGTTCTTACATTGAAAGACTTAGACACCTGAAGGCCAAAGCTGAAATGTGGTGGGGTGCATGGATCATTCAAAAAATTAACTCTTAAAATAAAAGACAACAATAATCATTTAAGTTGTCTTTATATATAACCTTAAACTTGATTTGTCCAGATTAAAAGGGTGACGTGGGTGCATATTGGCATCCTTTATTTTTTCCTTCTCCTATTGACCATCTTGGAGCATCTTGTTCACATGGTCAAGAGACCCGACAATGCACATAATCATTGGAAGTTGGTTTAGTTGGCCTAGTTGCCTTGTTTTTTCCAATGTGACAATTGATGGATCATTGCCAAGAATGGAATTTAAGCATTAGAATTAGCGAGGCTATGATGGGTGAGGCAATGGATGCAATTCCAGGTCATACTTATTATATGGTAGAATGAATAATTTACACACTTATGCGTGTCTATATGAGACATGGACTTGGAGGCATTTCTTAAATATTTCCAAATTAATTAGAAAAAACTAACACTTTTCTATACCATTCAGAAGTTCAAATACTGCATTTAGCTTTCTGTTGATACTTGCATGAATAAAAACAAATGGATTATTTGTTCTCAGGAAACAAACTTCAAAGAATGGAAGCTAGTGGTGCAAGAAATTTTCCGCTTTATGGAAGTTGGTACTGCCTTCACAAATGTCAGGCCTTTGCGGTACTGTGCTCTGTTTGATTCCCATCCAGCTTCTCGTCCTTATTTGGCTCGTTTCCATGCGAGGAAGATTGTAAAATTTAGAGATGCGCTCTTGACAAGTTATCATAGAAACGAAGTAAATGTTTTTTAATGTTTGTAAGACTGTTTATTGACAAGGTTGCATGGAGCTTGAACTGAGAATTTTCCCAATAAGAGATTTTTTTTTATAACCAACCTTGTTTGTCATTTTCAGGTAAAATTTGCAGAACTTACTTTAGACACATACAGGATGATGCAATGTTTAGAATGGGAACCTAGTGGATCTTTCTACCAGAAGCGTCCTGTTGAATCTGTTTACCAAAAGCATCCAGTGGAATCGAATGAAAATGGCACTGTAATTGATCATTCTGGAGCTGCTTCTGGATTGATAGATATAAACTTGGCTGCAGATTTGACTGATCCAACTTTACCACCAAATCCCAGGAAAGCTGTTCTTTATCGTCCGTCGGTGACCCATTTGCTAGCAGTTAGTTCTGAAACTCTTACATGTTGATTTTATTTATGTTACCCATCTCTGTTTGTATTCACAGTTAGGCTGCTCTGCTTTCAGAGTGACGCATTATCAGGATTTCCTGGAAATCAGGCCTAATTTGAATCTTTACATTTCTTTATAGAAAAATTTGTGTTTCCTTCCCTAGTGTGGAGCGCAGGTATAGTCAATGTATGTTGTGGCATAACTTTTTTCTGCAAGTTAACTTTGTATAGGGTGGTTATATTTTTCATGTAAAGCACAGTTATGTTAGTGGTAGAACGCAGCTCAATGTAACCAAATCTTGTACGAAAACATGTAGTTTACTTGTTGAATACCATGGTACAAGTCTACTTATGGAATAGTTTTCCCATTGGAAATGCTAGGGCTCATAGATAAGTTTGTGATCATTTCATATTTCTAGGGCATTTTTATTTTTCATTTCCTTCCTAAGGATAGAAGGCTGATTTCAGTTTGACTATCATGCACAGGTTATGGCAACAATTTGCGAAGAGCTCCCTCCAGAGACCATTGTGCTAATTTATCTATCAGCCTCAGGTTGATGATCCTCCATAATGCCAGTAAAATTCAACTAACTGTATCTCATCATCCTACGCTAATTGTCTTAATGAATCAATTGTTCAGGGAAGGCTGCTCATAGTAATCTTTCTCAGTCAGGAAGCTCTGGGGGATCAAGGAAATCTTCCAAAGACAAGGTTGTCTCTGGAGTATATGGCGAAGATAAAAGCTCTGCACCTGAATCTCATTGTAATGGCAAGAGAGAGTCAAGTGACTACTACGACAATTATCTCTGGTTAGGTCCCCGGGGATATGGTGGTAGGTTACTTCTCTTTATTGTTGCTCTTCCTAGTGTTTAGCCTCAGTTTGTTATTCCAAGTGTAATTATTCACAGCTATTCCAAATTACTTTTATGACCTTCCTATATTGCTGTTCCACTCTAAGGTGTGATGCTTTTGGATTTTCAGGGTCAAATGCCCTTTACCCTGGCGATATAATTCCTTTTACTCGAAGACCTCTTTTCTTGATTATTGATAGTGACAGCAGCCATGCATTCAAGGCAGGTTTGTCATAACCTGTGTATGACTTGTCATAGAATTTGGACTTATCGTACCATTCTACATTTTTTAGAATTGATTTTTTCTGGCTTGTGAGTGAGGTTGCATTTAAATTTAACATGGTAGATTTTCATGTCTACAAATATTATTGAACATGATGGATTGCATATGCTTGTCCATTGATTTGTGTGTGTTTTTGGGGAAGAGACAATAAGTCGCAGATTGTTTTTTTTCTTAAAGAGGATACATTGCAGAGGATTGTTCTTCATCAAATATTGCATCAGTGCATGCATTGGAATAACTTGCTGTTTACATACATAGGCAGGGAAACATTGCACTAGCTATCGTCAAACAAACTGTTGGATTTTAATTGCACTAGAATCTTAAAGTAGATCAATATCCTATTTGAAGAGCTATTTGCATAGACGATACTACCTATTGGTATGATTTACTTGAAAATTGCCACACATTTCTTTATAAGAAATTCTTTTTTAGGTGAACCAGAGTAATTGATCTACAAAACCTATGCAGTAAATTTTGTTACTTCTAATCCACACCTGGTGTGTTTGACTGGTGCACATAGTAGATGCAAAAGCTGAGGTGATATGTTCAACTGACGCAGACTACACCTCCACCTGATTCAATTTTAATCCCTTGAGCAATATTCTAGAGCTGATTTAATTGTTGACCTCCTTTGCTAGCGAGTTTGATGGGATTCATTAATTTATTAATCTTTAATGGATTGGGGAGGAAGCAGCTGGGTGCCTAAAGCCTCGCCTTGTAACATGTATTTAGATCTGACTCCCTTCTTCCGAGATCAGATTGTCTTGCCAGCATATTTGCGAAGGGATTTATGAGGCAAATATTCAAAACTTCTTTTCTGTTATCTGAGGGGTGCATCATACTTAGGATTCTCTATTAGAGAATAATATAAATCATATTCTGAGACCTTACCTAACAGCTTAAGCTATTGGATGAGATGGTTCTTTGACACTCTGCTTTTTAGCATTGCATTTTAGAGTTCTGCTTTATCTGTCAAGTTGCATGATTGAGAATTGTGGATCATTTGCTCAGGTCCTGCATGGTGCAGAAAGGGGAGAGCCAGCTGCCTTGCTTCTTTCACCTTTAAAACCAGCATTCAAGAACCTATCTGCTGTTGATACATCACATTGTGGAAGTCAGTTTACTTTTTTCTTGACTGCTCCTTTGCAGGCATTCTGCCAGATGGTTGGCCACACTTCTGCTGATTCTGATATGGTAAGTTGTTGGCCTAAGTTCTTAAATTTTTATGATAATCTTCTCATTCCTATTTGCTCTCCTATGGCTAACGGGACTGCCTTTAGGATTTTTACAATGATGCTGAGGAGATACTCTCCATTGCATTCTCTGAGTGGGAGGTTATTCTTTGTACATCAAAAGGCCTGGATCTGGTTTGGGCACAAGTTTTATCCGATCCATTTCTAAGGAGGCTTATTCTTAGGTATATTTATCTCTCAATAGAAGCAAATTAGTCGTAAACTGGGAAATTATTCAATATTCTTTATACTATCTGATGGTTCTTCACTTGTGGCTGAAATGCTATCTTACAATAATAGGCTTTCAATGAAGATGCAGCATCCCCCCCTTTTTTCTACGTTCCTTTCTATGAAACGTTGAAACTTATTAGTAATTGTTTTTAGTCTGGATACCGTTGGATTTTAGCTAATCTACCAACATATGTTAACGGAATGTGTCTTCAGATTCATATTCTGCAGATCCGTGCTCTCTGTCTTCTGCCCTCTTGAAGATGAGCAATATCTACCCATTTGCCTGCCCCATCTTCCCAATTCTGTCTCCGCGAGATCTGAAGTTGTGCAGTCAGCTGTATTTCAGCTTGCAAATCACCTGAAGGTTGCAGATTGTTTTCAATTTGATGACAGATAAGGAAGATAAAACTATAAAAATGCAGGTTTCTGGCTCTCGAGTTCCATTAACTTTATGCGGTAAATAACTCCTGGAACTCGATCGGTTGGTTTAAGGGCACTTCAAAGGAGGAGTATTATAATTTGATGATAGAGCTTAAGCTGGTGGTCAAGAAGAGAATATTGGCTGAGCATGGTTGCTTCTGCTGACATGCGAACTCGTTAATTCTTTGGTCAGCATGTTGTGGTTTGCTGTTCTAGGTGGCACTTGATGATTTGCAGTTGTGTATGAATATAGCTGCTTAGTTGTCTAGGTGTTATCAGTGTATAATCTAATTGGTTTTCCACCTTCTTAGAGTTGTTTTCAAGCTAGTGCTAAGTTTTGTACCTTTGTAAAAGAAAATCAGGTTAGTCGAATGGGATATAAGTTTTCGTTTCTTTTTTTTTTTTTGTTTTTTAAGAAAAAAGGAGTTATAGTGGCAATGGATTCATACATTATTGTTGAAGCTGTGGGAGAGGCATATATGTAAATGGGTCCTGAAATAGAAATTTCTGGATCCTTTCAGCTGTACAATTTACAAATTCGACTCGGCTGCTTTTGTGTTCTTTGGTGTTGTAGCTCCAGTTGCGCGCTTCATGTGATATGATTAGCGTCTTTAGATTTTTAAATCTAAATCTAAAGACAACTCATTTGTATGAGTTGAATTTATATTTAAAATTACAATTATGAGTCTACTCTTTATGATTTTCACTTATTATTCAAATGATTTGACTTAGCAATTAGCTTTGATACATAAAACCACATAACATATATATATATATATATATATATATATATATATATATATATATATATATATATAGAAAAGATGTTTGGGCCAAGGCCCAAACAATCTTGATTGTCCTGTCCAGGTCCAGGGGGAAGGCCTCCTAGTTGCCCTGGCAACGACCACTAAATCTCCCTTTTCTCTCCATGTATGTATGTTTTGCTTATCTCGTTAACATAAAAACACTAGGAGAAAAAGTTACAGGCCTTCCAACCTTCATCGTCAACCTCCAGCAACTTGCTCAACACGTGAGAGCACTCACAAGGGCTGTTTTAGCTGCCTAACAACATCTTAATTAGGGCTTTCCTTATCCATAGATGAAACATGCCACCAAACTGTTGAACCTACTCCTCTTGCGCCCCCCTTATGCACAGGCAACTCTATTTCCTAAAAGAAATGGGACAAAACAAAGTGGGAGGAAGCAAACACCCCTCCTCCACCCTTCCAAATAGCAAGTCTTACCACAATGAGTAACATTCTTTATGTAGGGTCATCTAGACAAGATCCCCACATATCAAAAGCCAAGGCCATGAGCCATAACCTTTGCTCACGACCATGTTCTTCATCAGAATCCCATTCCAGCATTCCAAAACCAAAACCAAAAACAGCCATGCAGGGACTCTTTTAACATAAATTAATTGCTAGTTTTAGCACCGAAATACCAATAAAAAAACACTCCACAAAACTTATTTTTATTTTATTTTCATCTTTAGTTTGAAATTAAAATTGATTTTTTATTTTAATTTTAATTTTTTATGGGATTATTCTGTTTTTAAAATTCATATCATTGGTTGGTTGAGCATGTTAATCCAAATTAACTTAATACTATTTTGTAAATTCCCTTTTAAAATCAAATATTTTTTAAATTCCAGTCATTTAATATTTTGTTGCTTGTCGTTTTATTCTTTCATGTTAACTTGTAAGATTGTAAAAAACTTTTGATAAAATTGACAGGAATTTTTTTAAAATATTGTCGACAGTTCTTTTTATGCATGCTTTCGTTATCATTTTTTATTAATTGATTTATTATGATTGTTTTTTATTTTATTATATAATTAAATAAAGCTTGCTTATTGAACAAGTTTATATTATAATTTGAGTCACGATTTTTTTTTTTTTAGAGTATATTAATCCGGTATACAAGAGAATTAAATATTAATTTTTTAATAAGAGCTTTATCAATATATAGTTTTTTTTTATAAATAAATATCCCTTGTGTGGATAACACGTAGCATATAGTACCCGATTTTGAGAAATTACACATAAGAAAGTCCTTAATTGCAATTTCCTAAATCTGAATGGACATCTGACAAAAGACATGATACATATTACCAACCACACATTGAACTTCCTAGCCACAAGGAAAGTACGGGCTTCGTCCTTCAGCCAATAAGATTCGAGAATTAAGCCTCAACGATCCGCGTCATTACTCTAAAACGACATCCTAGCCGGTCACATCAAGTAGAGAAAACACAACTTAACATTGTTTGAACCGTTCGATTATAAAGAGAGAAAGCACAAAGATACCCAATCGTACCCATCCGATTCCTACTCTAAATCTCTATAAATATGACTCGACTGCTTCTTTAATCAATCTTTACGAAAATTTCAGAGTTTTAGAGAGAGGTTTCTTGAAGAGATTCCAAGGTGCGTTTTTTTAACTTCCTTCTTCTGCTGTTCTTAATTAGGGTTTCTAATCAAATTTCTTGATTGGTCATAAGGGCTTAGTGGTGTTTGTAATTGAAAACTGTTTTGAGGGATTTTGGGATTTTTAGGGTTTGAATTTGTGGGTTCCTGAATCTGTTTCTGAAATTGATGGGTCTTGTTCGAAATTTAGGGTTTCTTTGTCATTTTAGTTTCAATTAATTGTTATTCTATAATTATTTGATGTAATTACGATTATTGATTTTAACTTTTTGAGTAGTTGGTTTGAGATTCAGGGCTGTATTGGCATTTTAGTTCTAATGATGTGCTTTTTTACGTCTTTAGTTGTTAAGATCTCTTGAACAGCGTTATGTTTGGTTGCTGAGAAAATGCTAGGAAAGCCAATTTAGTTCTTGACCAAACGGATAAGCCCTTTACAAGACTGTCTTTAGATCTTGAATTGTTTTCTTGAAGACATACGTGAGGCCTGAAGGTGCATGAAGTTATGTTCATGAATGTTAACATGTTAATCTATTTTATTGATCAAACAGATAAGCGCTTTAGTCTTAAGATTTTCAACTGTTTTCTTGGAGACCAAAAGGGAGACTTTTGTTCATGAATATTAAAATGTTTTATTTATTTTGGCCTTCCTGATGCCATGATTGATTCTGGTTATTTGTTTAGTGTGTGTGTATAGATGGCCCGTACCAAGCAAACTGCTCGTAAATCTACAGGAGGAAAGGCCCCAAGGAAGCAGCTTGCTACTAAGGTATTATCTCTCTTTTATCCAATAAGATTCAATGATTTGCCTTTTGGCCAGCTTAATTTTCTTTAAATTGTTATAGTCTTTTGATTGATAAATCTTGATACGTGATTATAGGCTGCCCGTAAGTCTGCCCCAACCACTGGTGGAGTGAAGAAGCCTCACCGATACCGCCCTGGAACTGTTGCTCTTCGGTTAGTCAATGGTTCCTAACTAATGGATTTCTTGTTACTGATAAATTTCCTAGTCTTATATGTTAATGCATATGCAATGCAGTGAAATCCGTAAATATCAGAAGAGTACGGAGCTCTTGATCAGGAAACTCCCATTCCAGAGGCTTGTTCGTGAAATTGCCCAGGACTTCAAGGTATATTTTATGTAATTATTTCAATGGTTTTTCTTGTTGAGTGAAAGTGGTAGTGTTTTGATGCTAATGATTACATTTGTGCCTTGCAGACTGATCTGCGTTTCCAGAGCCATGCTGTGCTGGCGCTGCAAGAGGCAGCTGAGGCATACCTTGTGGGTTTGTTCGAGGACACCAACCTTTGTGCCATCCATGCCAAGCGTGTCACTATCATGCCCAAGGATATCCAGCTGGCTAGGAGGATCAGGGGCGAGCGTGCCTAAGTGGATATCATGCCCAAGGATATCCAGGTTGTTTAGGTAGTAGATAGATAGGTTCGTGGGTTGTAGTGTTAGGCTGTGTGATGTTGGGTTAATAGAAGGTGGTGTCCTTAATCTTGTCTTCTGGGGATGTGAACCTCCTGGTATATTTTCTTCTGTTAAACTGTGTTGAAGAATGTTTTCTTTTCTCGTGACTGGTGCCACAGCGAAGTGGTACTGGAACACACATGCTATTATTTTGGATCTAATTTTTAGTTTGTTAAATTCATGTGTACATACTCTCTGCATTTTGAATTATGGTGGTCTGTGAGATGTCAGAACGAAACGAATTTCGTTGATAGTTTGGTAAAAAGGATTTACGACGGTTGTGCACACGATGTCAAAATTGGCGGGCGGGCGGGCGGTTGATTTGACCGACGCTCTTTCCTTCTTTGAGGGCGGTCTCTGGTTTCTCTGATTATTTGGCTTTTTTTATTTCGTGCTTCTGTAGCCTTCTGGTAGAGAGCGTCGTGGGTTTTTGTTTTGATTCTGCGTGCTTTGAAACTTGCAAGTCTACTTTTAGGGGATGTTGTTTTTTGAAAAATTGACGTAGTTTGGTAAATGTGTTTGGAAGAATGATATGGGTTTGTTTGAACAAGTTATGAGTATCAATTAAATATTTTTTTATAAAAAACAACTGTATTATGCGCTACCTCAATCATATTTTTAAATAAATTACTCTTAAATAATAAATTATACCAGATTGAAAGGTTTTTTTTATAACATTTTAAGTATTGTTAAACACGATTTAGATAGATAAAATGAGATTGTAATTAATTCTAAATTAACATTGAATAAAATTCTTAAGTTAAGATTATATTTGATGGTCTTTAAAATTTTAAAGTGGTTAGAATTATTACGTTGAAATCCTTTTAATATTATTGAGTATGTTAATCCTTTTAATATTATTGAGTATGTTAAAAATAGAGTTCCAGTGTAGTGTATTCTTGGTAATTTATTTTTTCTTGACTATTAGATTTTAAAATTCATTTTTTGACCATTAAATCTTTATAAAAATTTGAATTAAATCTTCATAAAAATTTGAATTAACTTTAATAGGAGTTTTTTCTTGACTATTAGATTTTTAAAATAATTTGAATTAATGTTTATAACGATTAATTAATTTAGCTTAGAAATAACTTTTGAAAACAACTCAATAATTGTTATGTTAAAACTATATTATTTTTTAAATATTTTTTTAACAAATGTTATTTTCTCAACATTTTTATTATACAGTTTTAGAATTACAAAGTAACCACTTTTAGGACCCTACTTTTCTGTTAATTTAGTACATGCTTCCTCTCCATTCAAAATCTGTTGTTAAAAGTAATTCCTGGGTACTGTGATCTCTCTAGCTTCCTTTCATTTTTGTTAACCTTGGTAATAAATTTTTGAGAGCTGACCCTAGCAAAAACCAAATTACCTATGATTTGCAAGTAAATAATTTTTTAATGTTTGAGAGTAAAGTAATAATTATTTTTTAAAATATTTTTTCTTTAAAAATATATTAAAATAATATTGGTGCACCTTGTTCAGCTGAAGCTACACAATCACGATACAATTTTCCTTTAACCATTGGGCAATCCAAATATAACAAAACTACTTTAAAATATAAATAGTATAAAATATAAATGATATGAAGACTTGAAATAAAATAGAAATAAAAATACTTATTTAACTTCTAAATAATTTAAATTTAACAAAAATAAACTGATTAAACCAAAACAAACAATAATAAATATGTTTTTGTAACTTGACGTAAATCTAACCTGTTTTACAGTTCTGAGCATCAAAATCAAAACACAGACCAAACTATATTGGAATAATCTCAAATTTAATATGTAGTATACTTATACCAAAGTTTATAGGTCGTTTCTTTTTTATGTTCAGATATCGAAAACTCGTGTAAGATCACTTTGTGGTAGAATTTAATTTAATATTGAAACCCAATCAAACAATATAAAAAAGAGCCTAAATTTAGTATATATAGCGATTTCACCCTCAAATAATTAGTATATCAATTTTGAAGTGATTTCAAGATGGTTGGTTCTGTTTTCTTTATTATTTGTATTTTCATGGTATAATTGAAACAAGTTGAATAATGTCTTTTTTTTCCCACTATAAATAGATATTCTAGATAGAATAAAATGTTTAGTGCTTGCTTGGGCTTGCTCAACAAACAGATTAAAGAAATGAAGTTTCACCAATCTGTCATCAGAGTCTGTAAATATTGTTACAGATGATTTAAGTTTGATTACCAAATTTTTCAAGAACATGTTTGTCTATGGTAGCTTATTGTCATAGCTGTGAACTCTGAAGAAAAATGATCTGAGAAACCAAAGTCCTGCAATGTAATTCCATTTTGTTCTAGATTGTAGATGGATTTAGGCTTGGTGATTTACGATTCTTTTATTAATTTCATTTTATACATTTCCTGTGAAGTGTTTTTAATTTCTATACCACACCAATGTCTGTTAGGTTCTGATTCAATCGAATTGGAGTCGATCAAAATTGTAACGACTCAGTTTTATTTCAGTTTTATTTTATGATCTGGATTGGGCTTCACATGCTTTTTAAATTTTAAATTTTTTATTTTTTTATTTTAAATTAATATGTTTTTATTGATGTTAGTTCTAGCTTCGGAATAAGATCTAAAACCATTAAATCCAGCTCATAACCGGACTCAATTCAAAAATATGGAGACTGGTTCTTGCGACATATCCAAGAATATTAGATAGGACTCCATAGCCAGACACAATTAGAAGACCCAATTCAAGTTTATTGGCCATCTGCTCTTCTATTGACTTGGAACATTAACATTATTATTTTGGAACATTATTATATTGGCCATCTGCTATTATTATTTTAACTCTATTTGTTTTGTTTGGAACATTAACATATATTATCCAATGGGCAATGGCCAGAGTATATTATCCAATGGTTGCAAATCACTCCAATACTCTTGTACTTGACTTGATTTTTAAACACTCCCTCCATAATTATATATGAAATTTATCTCTCTCTCACTCTCTCACTCTCAAATTTTAAAATCTTATACCTCTTTCTTACAGTCTTATTAATTTTTCTTAAAAAAAAATATTATCTCCATCACAATTTAAATTTTACTCCCCATATATTATATAAAACTGACTTTCACCCTTTAATAATAATTTAAAATATTATATACAATTCCACCTTTTTACATCAAATGCACCATGCATAATTATTCTATATTCCCCAATAAAGAGTAATATCGATGTCACTTAGTCTCTTTACCATTTATTTGTTTTTCTTGCAGGTTTTCTGACTAATCATATACTCGATTAATATCTTGGTAAGAACTTTTCTATTTATCTAAAGGTTCAAGACATTAAAAAATCGGATTGGAGAGAGAGATCTTTAGAAACTTTGCTATTTCGTAAACTCTCTAACTTTTCTACCTAAAATCTTGAAAAAATGCATGTATAATGATTATTAAGGTAGGTATGGGAGAAAAAAATGCATACCCATGTAACATGGATATATATGACTTTCAGGTATGACTATGTGCGGAGTTCATAACTCTCTAATTAAAAAAAAAAAAAAAAGACATGCAAGATCCTAAATAGAGAAAAATAATAATAATTCAAGGACTTAAACAGTTCCCCTAAAAAAATTGAGAAGCAAAAGCCTTCCATTCGAATACTTTAAATTTGTAGGGAGCAAAATACTGTTAAGTTGGGAGTATGATCAGTTCAGAGGATGTACTAGGTAAGTTCCGAGTATGAGCAGTTCAGAGGATGATTTTTTAATGGTTCTAAGGCTGGATTTTTTCTAGTGAGTAGGGTATAACATCGCTTTAATGGATTACATAAATGTATCATGACTTTTAATTACATTAAGAATCTAAACCTATAATTTAAATCATGATATCACAATTATTTTATATAAAACAAATAATTTTTTTATAAAGTTTAATTAAAAAAACATTCATTTGAAAAATAACAAAAATTAATTAACATAATCAACTCGGGTCAACTTACAAAACTTGTGACCAATTCATGAAATTGAGATAACATTATAAAATAAAAATTATTTTTTTTTTATAAAACTCAGTTTTCAACCAACCAAATATTCAAAGATAAAATAAAAAAAGTTAGAAAAAACAACAAAAAAATAAACTGAATCAACCAAAGTTAAACTGTCAAACTTGTGACTTGTGATGTGATACTAAGATAAATTCATATAAAGTAATATAAGAAAATTATAAAACCTCACTTTTAACAAATTTAACATTAAAGTTGAAATTGAGAAAAATAAAAATAAATTTGTAAGACTGATATATAACCAAACAAAAAAAATAAAAATAAAAATAAAAATATGAAGTACAATTTTTAAAATAACTTAATATTTAAAATTAAAATTAAAATAAATAAACTCAAAAGACAAAAACACTATTATAATTAATAGTATTTTATGGGTATCGCTATGGTGATTTAGACACACCTTTTAATGTTTTGTTAATTAATGTGCCAATGAATTAAAAAGTGATAAAAATTTTAAATTTATTCTTGTATTTATGTTAATTATTTATTTCTATTGCTTTTTTTTTTAATTTGGTCCATTAAATTAATTTTTTCTTGAGATTTGTTTTATTAATTATTGTGGTCTTTAAATCTGTTCAATTATTTAAATAGTTGGCTTTTATCAACTAAATACTTAATTATGAAATGAATTTTAAATTTGTTTAGGGCTTTTATCACCAAATAAACTATTTTAGATTAATTTTTCTAATATAGTTTATTTGATCATTGTTACCAATTAAGTTTTGCCTCCCTTCAAGGACATAGATTCAATATTCACAAGGATAGCAGTAATTATGTAATGATCAAACAGATATGTGTGTGTGTGTGTAAAGTAAAAATTATATCAAATTATGGAGATAGAAAGGTTTCTTAGAAAAGTTAAGAAAACTAATAACTAAACCTAATGAAGTTAGTCCTTGAACTAAAAAAGCCTTACAATTTAACCCAATTACTCATGGCCGATTGAAAATATTTATTTTGAACGTCAACAGTGATAAAAAATCACACCATAGCAAAAACACAAGGCAAGATTACGAACACAAGAGGTAATTGATCAAATTAAAAGAAAAATATGAATAAGAATCAATAACTCGATTAAATTTAAGAAGATATAACCGATCTGGTGGGTACTAAATAAAGTTATTGACAAAAACGAAGGCCTAGTATTCGATCCAATCCACAAAAGGCTTGGTCACATGGAATTCTGTTACCAAAAGCCTCCTGGAGAAAAGAGTAAAAAACCCTCAGGTCCATTCCCGAGAGGGAGGAAGGTAGGAATCATGGGCATTGGTTATTGGCATGCTCAGTATATATGGCCACGCGGGGAGTTGTAACTTGGACTCAGGGAGTGAGTTTTTGTACGAGCTAAAGCAAAATAAGAATGTTTTCAAATTTAGATAGGGGATGGATCTCTTGTTCTCTGTTTTTTCCCTCTTTTTCTTTCTTCCTCCTCCTCTTCTTCTCCCTTCCCTCTCGGTCTCGGTTGGGCTGGCTATGCCTGTAATAGCTCTTGTCTGTTGTCTTGCTATGAATTGTTTATTATTATTATTATTATTATTAACATCAAAACCACCAGGCCTAACATTAGACTCATCCCCAAGCAAATCGAAGATGGAAGAATATGTTTTTTAGCTTTGATTTTGGTGGAAGAAATTTAAAAACATTCAAAATGATATGTATGCTAAGTTTTGGCCTAGGTTTGAAATTGTGGGGTTTGAATGTGGATGATTAATTCATGTGCTTAAAGAGCTATTTTAGCTTAAATGGTGATATTATTGCATACATAAAGGATGGAACATGAAGAAAACTTTTAAGGATGAAAATTCACATTAAACCAAAATTTCATGGTTACAAAGAATGACGAGAGTTGAGGTTAGCAAACTAATGATTAAAATAAATGCTTGAATAAACCTGTTAAGAGAGATTTTAATGAAAAAGAAAAAGAAAAAGAAAAAGAAAAGGATTCCAATGGATAAAAATCCCTTGGTGGTTAAAAACATCCATCATAAGAAAAAGGGTGAAATTATTTTTTATTGGTAGATTGAATTGTGTTGAACCTTATATGGGTATGTTTGAAAACATATATATGAGGTTAGCCTAAAACTATGAAGAAAAATTGAAAGCAAAGGAAAAAAAATTTAGACTAAGAGTGATGATTAAAAGAAATACGATAATGGTGGCTTAAAACATGTTAATAAATAAAGAAGATGTGTGATTTTATTGTTGATATTATGTATACATGTTATGTATGAGTTAGGTTCAAATTTGAATTTAGATTTCTTGAATAAGGACCTTGTGAATTTTCCTTGTTGCTAATTTAAAATGTGTTAAAAAAGAGAAATAGGATCTGGCTCCCAATTTGGTTTAATATGTTATAATGGTTTGAAAACTCTGTTGATACAGGGGATGCTACTAGAGCCAGACAATTGATAAAAGTGGCAGAATGTTCTTAGACCTCAGGTAGGTGCTTGACACCTATACTAAATAGACAGTAAAATTTTATAATTGCTAGTTTAATTTTTATGATTTTTGATTTATGTAATAAAAAAAGTCGACGACAAGAACAAAGAAAAAAAGTGAGAATGATTTGATTAGCTATCCATGCAATGGAAGCTAATGATGTCAGCCAGGCTGGCATTGACATTAATCCTGTAAAAAAAGAAAATGAACTTGATTAGTTGTTCAAGTAATGAAAACTAATGACATCAATGAGGTAACATTGATATCAACATTGAGTTGAATTTGATTAGCTGTCTAAGCGATGAAAATCAATGATGTCAATGGGGTAACATTGATATAAACATTGACTTGAACTTGATTAGTTGTCCAGGTGATGGAAGCTAATGATATCAATGTGATAACATTGATATTGACATTGATTTGAATTTGATTAGTTGTTTTAGGTAAAGAAAGCTAATGATACTAATGTGGTTACCTTGATATCAATATTATCTTGAATTTGATTAGCCGTTTCAGGTAATGGAATCTAATGATACCAATGTGGAGGCTTTTGTGTCAACATTTCTTAGAAAAGGTTATTATCATATTAGACTTAATTAGTCATTCCAGTAGAAGAAAGCAAATGATATCAATGTGGTTATATTGATATTGACATTGAATTGAAAGAAATACAGTGGTTAAACTTGATTAGTTGTTCAAGACATTTAAGGCTAATGATACTAAAATGTTTGGTATCAGCATATTCTAGATTAATTAGTCATGGGATGATGACTAGTTATATTGAATGGAAGTGATATCAACATTGATTTAGTCAGACCCGGAACAAGAGTAATTAAAGATATTAGGGTGTTTGATCTCGATAATAACATGTATATTAAAAGAGATTAGTAAGTTGATAATCTTGAGTTTTATAAATGAGATTAGTTTTACCTTTAATTATTGTTATGGATGTGATTAAATTATGTAATTTGATTATAATGTTGTTTATTGTGTCTTCAAGTCTATCTTATACTCGTCAAGAATAGCCTCCCTCAAAATATTTTTATATTTTTATGTTGATTAGGTAGAAATGTACATTTTAGAAAGTAATGAAGTTATTGATATAGATGTAATACTAATGCTTGACCTTTGCTTATAAAAATTTATAAACTTGTATATTATATTAGTCTTGTATATTTGAATTGATGCATGCTTAGATGAACTCTAATCATGTCTTACTTAATTTCTTTAATTAAGTATTTTATTACATGGTTGCTTGATATTACAAATGAAGATCGAAGTCTTTGGGACATGATAAAATGATCTGGGCATAAGAAGTGATTTAGAATGATTGGTTCATGGGTTGAGAACTGTTTTAGAAGTGTACATGTGAATGTCAATAACATGGATTTTTCTAAATATAAAAGAAACTTTGATGAAATTTCAATAAAAATCTAGATAAAGTACATGTAAATTTTAAAAAAATTAAGGATGTTAAAAGAAAACAATTTCCTCGTTTTTCTAAAAGTTTATAAATTTTAAAGTGTCTTGAAAATTAAGGATGTTATAAGAAAAATGTTTTAAATTTTAAAAATCTCAAGTCTTAATCATTGTATCATGCCGGCTAAAATCAATTATGAGCAACAATAATAAATAAATAAGAACATAGCAAAATGGATGGATTTACAAATGCATAAAATACACACATTATTCTCCTTTTTTTATTTTCTTTTTTTCCCTCAATAAAAGGTATTTTTATGCCGCACTCATTAATTAATCGAGATTAAATAATTTATATGAATAATTTTAAAAATAAACTTTAAGTATTCTTACATCTTCCACGTATCTAGATACACAATTTTAAATATACAAACTTTGTACATTAACTTGGAAAGTCAAAAGAAATAACCAAGCTACATAACCGGTCTACCATCTTGGGTTACAACATTCTCCCCTTTGCCCCAACGGCAAAAAGATTTGAACCGTTAGAGCCGTTAGTTTGTCTTGCTGGAAAACCCGCCAACCTCGGATTTTTCTTACATATCTAACCAAACCAAACCCTCTCTCTCTCTCTCTCTCCATGAATTTCTCAAAGACCAATATTGATCTTGAGATCCTGGTCTTCATTTTTCCAAATTTGGAAGATATTACACGATAACTAACAAGAAACAATGCCATAATGCTGTCTTCCAAGCAGAACCTATGCATTACATGATTGTTGTCTGGGTAGTTTGTTGCCTCCCTTGCTCTTTAATTCCATGCATTAGTTTTCTCTCTTTATGTATGTGCAATATCTTTTCATGTTTTATAAAATCTTTGGCTTTGAATGGTTCTTTTGTTCTATTTCTTCCTCTCTTTCCTGCTTGTAACTTCTTGTATATAATTCTGTTCTTTCATGTACCTGGTGGTGTGGTTAAGAATTGAGCCCTTTGAGATTTCATAAAATTAAGAACCTTTTATTTATTGTGTAATCTAAGCCCCTTTCTGCATCAAAACTTAGCAAAGGGAACGAGCGAACATCACAGATCAATCCAAAATCCACCAGTCTCTCCAACAACAGCCTCGAGGATCTTATTTGAGGTAATTAACGATCCTGTTTTCTTCAGCTTTTGTTGTTATTCAAGGTTCATATACCTCTTTAGGGTTGAATTTGGATTCTTCTTTGACAGTACACGAATGTCTAAAATGGGGCAATTAGAGTTCTGTGGCTAAAATTTAACAATTCTGATAGAAAGCAAGATTTCTAGGATATTATTTGATTAATTATATTTTTCAGCACCTTTCAGGAATTTATTTAAAGTAGGTTTTATTAGAAAACTTGATTGCTGAGTTTCGAGTTTTATTCCTTGGACTTCTTCCTTTTTCTGTATTCCCTTGCAATATCTTTCTTGTTTTACATCTCATTCTCCTTTCCAATTACCATGCAATGGTTCAGAATTTGAGACCAGGTGGTTCACATCATAATCATGTGATGTTGTTCTTTGTTGTAGCTAGAAACCAGTCTCAAGAGTTGCAAATTAAGATGCAGCAAGATAAGGGTAAAGTTGAAGAGGAGCTGAGGAATATGAAGGAGATATTGACTGTAGCGAAAAGGGAAAGAGATAGAGCGCGAGATGAGCTTAAAGAGATGAAAATGGTGGCCGATGAGTCAAATGCCATGTTAGAAGGAGCAATGTCTAATGGGAAGACTGCTGATGTATTTACGGAACTCAATTCAGTAATGGAATCATTGTCAAAATCAAAGCAAGAGTTGAAGATCAAAGAAATGACTATCACATCTTTGAAAGTTGAAGTTGGAAAGCTACGAGACGTGGAGGCCAAATTGCTAGAGTACGATAACTCAATGGAAAATCTGAAAAAGGAGTTGACTAAAGTTAAATCAACTGAGGCACATGCTTTGGGTTTATTATCCCAGAGTAAGAAAAGAATTCAAGAACTTGAGGCTGAGGCACAGAGAGGGAAAGAAGCAGAAATGAAATTGTTAAATTCATTTGCTGCTCAAACAAAGCAGCTTGAACAGACCAAGTTATTGCTTGAAAAGTCGAAGCTTGAGATTACCTCCCTTCACAAGAGGGTTGAGAAATGGGAAAAACATGATGGGGATAAGATTTCATTGCAAAGAGAACTAGAAATTCTCAAGTCTGAACTTCAGTTGGCAAGACAGAACCGAACACATGCACAGGAGGGCGAAAAACATTCAGTATCAAAGACCAAGAATCGACTTGAGGAGACGGAGTTGCTTAAACATGAATTGAAGCTAGCAACTGAGGCAGAAGAGAATAGCAAGAAGGCAATGGATGACTTGGTATTAGCCCTATCTGAAGTTGCAACAGAGGCCAGCCAAACAAGGGAAAAGCTCATGTTAACCCAGAAAGAGCTGGAGCACTTCAAAACGGAGGCAGAAAACTTGCGGGAGAATTTAAATAGCATTGAGGACATGTATAGGAATCTTTTGAATGTAGCAACGAAAGAAGCTGATCGATATAGAAAAACAACTGAGAGGTTGCGAATAGAGGCTGATGAATCACTTCTGGCATGGAATGCGAAAGAGACTGGCTTTGTTGATTGCATCAAGAGAGCCGAAGACGAAAAGTCCTGTGCATTGGAAGAGAACAGTAAACTTCTTGAATTGCTTAGAACAGCCGAAAACATGAACAGGATATCTAAGCAAGAGACTCAGAAGGTGCGCGATATACTTAAACAGGCCCTGAATGAAGCTAATGTTGCGAAAGAAGCTGCAGGAATTGCTAGGGCTGAGAATTCCCAACTCAAAGATGTCTTAGATGAAAAAGACAATGCTTTGGTTTTCATTACTCAAGAGAACGAGAACCTTATGATTAATGAAGCTGCAGCTCTCGAACAAATCAAAGAGTTGAAGCAACTTCTCTCTGAAGCATCAGAAAAGGAATTTAATGTGGAATATAAGGAAAACCAACATAAGCAAAAGTCACAGAGTGCACAGGAGAAGCAGCACAAAGATGGCAAGAAACCTGGCCATGCATGCAGTTGCCATCTTAAAGAGGTAATAACTCCCCATAAACACAAGGATGCAGATGAGAACAGCAAAACTCCTGATAAACAAAACAATAATAATGAGGATGAGGGCTCTGAAAATTCTGATCCACTTAGGGGATCAATATTTGATGATGAAGAAGAAGAATCACCAACAGCAAAACCAGAGTACCATGATCATCTAGATGATCCGGAGAACGAAAGGAACTCTATGAGAAAACGAGCATATTTACGAAGATTTGGTGATATTCTACTGAGGAGAGGAGGTTCTAACAGAAGGGGACAACCAGTTGGTGGTGATGGTCACAGAAAAGAACAGTCATTATAGGTGAATAATCATATCCACTTGATTTCTGCATGCTTTTAAGCTTGTTTCAGAAGTATAGATAGTTTTTCTTCCTTTCACAAGGCAAAAGGTTCGCCTGAGTTCACATTGTGAATGTGTTTCTCATTATCTACTTTCATTACTTTGTTACCTAAAAAACAGAATACTAAATTAAAGAAACATCTAACCTAAAAAGCAAGATGATCACTTCCTTGTATATTTATTTAATAATACAATGTGAGGCATATACTGCTTAATTCTCTTGCTTCCATCGCCTTCTAGTTGAGCAAATTATATACAAATGGGGATGCAGAGACAAATCTTTTTTTTTAAAAAAAAAGCTTCTGCTACTCTTTTCCTCCTCAATATTAAAATGTTTATATACCTGGTGAAAAAAAGCCCTTTCTTTCTATTTCTATGTAATGAATTTTTCTTTTCTTACATTCGACTTTCTTACTAATTCAAATTTTAATATGTTTTTGAGAACAAGTTAAAGACATGTTAGCAAATTGGTTAGAATATTCATAGAGTTAGGCTGCGTTTGTTTTTCACCCTTTTTGTATTTGCGATGAAACAAACACAATAAAATATTTGGTAACAAACCATACTATATTTTATGCTGTGAAACCCATTAAAAATTAAGTTTGAAATATAGTTTTTGTAAAGCTGTTTTTATATGGTTTTTAACGGAATTTCGTAAAATCCTGTTTGTTTTTGCATTTCAAAAAAATTAATTTTTTTTCTTTACTTCAAATTGATATATTTTTTGTGTTTTCAGATCATTTTGATGTATTGATATCAAAAATAATTTTTTTAAAATGAAAAAATATTATGTTGATATATTTACAAATAAAAAGTATTTTGAAAAACAACTGCAACCATACTTCCGTCAAATATTTTATACATATTTTTTTGCTATACATAAACTTTAATTATAATATTTATCTAATACATATCTAAATTCAATTAACTACAATTAACTAACTATATTTTTTAAAAACTTACTTTTTAAACCACAAACCTTAAAAATAAACAACACGTGAAATTTAGAAACAACGGTCCACGATCAAGTTGAATGGGTGCGCAAGTAATGAGAGGTCCTGGAGGAAGAGGAGGTAGCACTAGCAAGATGCAAGTTTGGTGAACATGAGTGAGTGTTCATAAGTCCGAAAAATATAGTTTTATGAGTTGTGAGGATGAGAGAGTGGGAGAGTTCTGAGAGAGATTTTAGATTAGATTTGAGTTTAAGAGACTGTATTTTTTTTACTAAAGTTCTTATGCTTGTCATCAAAGAGATGCCTTTTGAAATTACATTTCAAATGATATTTTATAAAAATTTAATATATTTTTTTATTTTTAAATTGTTTAAATACATTATTGTTAAAAATAATTTTTTAAAAATAAAAAAAATATTATTTTAATATATTTCTATTAGGAATTTTTTTCAAGACTACATGCGGGTTTTCTAATACTTATTATTTTGAGTATAATACACTTTAAAATATCACAAAGGTAAAATAATATTTTAGCCCCTTCTCTCTACAAAATAACAAAATTTATGAGCTATAAATATACCATGAATTCTTCAAACTCAAGGTTCACAATCTTTTCATTCTTAACATTTTCATCATATATATATTCAGAGTCTATCTCTCTAAAATATTATTATATTTTTTTTTTATAAAGTTACTAACTTTACTATTTTAGAGTTCACACTTCAATCAAATAAAACTTTTTGTAAGTACCAGCTACCAGTTATTTTAATTTACAAAATATTACCACTACTATAACAACTATTAACCACCCTAATTTAATGGATATCACTTGCCACTACTAACCATTTAAAACTTTTATATTAAACCACCACACATCGTAGCTAAGATGAAATAATAAAATTATTTAAACTAAAAAATTAATTAATTATCCACCACATCAATCGTATTCCTAAAGATATCAAATTAGATTTTGTGACTCACGCATAATATATGTTCTTAAAATAATAACATAAATAAACAAATTTATTATGTGAGGCATCGTGTCCGACCACTTGACCCCTATAGGTTAAAAAAACTGGTCCACACGTTTTAATTAAATACCTGAAATGAAAAAAAAACAAACAAGAAGAAGAGAGAACGTGATTCTTATGCTATCAATATTTGTCCAATAGATTAAGATTTAAAACGGATAACGTGGCACATTTACAACATGTCTCCGTGTTTACAGTCCCAATATATGAAACATAACCCAGCACAGTAGAACACCCCACTTCCATTGCTCCTCTTTTCCTTCATTTCTGGGTTTCCTACTTCTCAGACAACCTTCAACCTTAGTGTTTTTCGAAGAGAGGAAAAAAAAACTCCCAGATAATCAAAACTAGTCGCAAAAGTGAAGTTTGGAACTTTAATAAATAAATAAGAAAGTAACCATGTCATCTGCGGTGGAGGCAACTTCTCAAGAGAACCATGAGGAGAGCAGCAACGAACGGCTAGATTTGAGTCACCATATAGATCCAACTGCTGCAGATATGTTAATCCCTAATGAAATTCTTCTCAAAGCTGCCATTTCTCTCAAGGATCAGGTATGCATTTAATTTTTTTTTTCTTAATACAGGACCTCCTTCTTTGAGTTCATGTATGTGTTATGACTTAAGCAAAATAAAATAAATAAATAAATAAATAAGCATTCCATCGTCTTGTCCTTGAGAGTTTTAGGCCGGCGAGCTAGTCTGAGAATGCTCTAATTGGAAAAAATTTGTTTGTCTTCATCGTATATATATTTAGATACAATTGTAAGAGTTACCTTGGTTTGGAGAAAGAAAATAAATTTCTTTTATAATTAGCCATCAAACAAAAATGTAAAAACTGGATTTTTCTCAGTAATATTTAAGAATTTTACCACACATCACTGTCATGGAAAATATCAAATACCATAATAAATATATTTTTTAAGAGAATTATAATATAAAAAAATATATTGTGTCCCGTGAAGCGAGTTAATTGGGTTAGCTAAGGAAGGTGAATTATTGTGCTGCACCGTGTAGGTGGTGGAGGCGACGTGGAAAAGAGATAGCAATATGGGTGCGGGTATTGACCCGACAGTGTATACGGGTCTTCTGGGGACAGCTTTCACCTGCTTGAGGTCGTACGAGGTTACCGGTAATGAGCA
The DNA here is from genome assembly GCF_951802175.1 of Populus nigra. Lineage (NCBI taxonomy): Eukaryota > Viridiplantae > Streptophyta > Magnoliopsida > Malpighiales > Salicaceae > Populus > Populus nigra. Next base: position 3,632,617 of record NC_084865.1, read on the forward strand.
GGACTTGCTATTGTGCTCCAACATTGTTGACACGTGTTCCGTTTCCGCACATGCCTCCTCTAGGTAAATTATTGACTGATATTCAATTATCTGTATCTCATTGGCTCCTTATGCATACATGAATTATTATACTTGCATGAAGAATATGAATTAAGGGATTGTATATTTTTATATTTTGAAAAGTTTTTTTATTTATTTTAAATTAATAAATTTTTTAGTATTTGTAGATTATTTTGATGTGCTGATATCAAAAATAATTTTTAAAAAAATAAAAAAAATATTATTTTAATACATTTTCAAATAAAAAATATTTTAAAAAACAACTCTAATCATATTTTTAAATATCTTCTAAATCTTAAAAAAAATAATTTTTAAAATAAATAAATATTTTTTCTAAAACAAGGGATTTCCCTTCATCAAGTTTCAATCCTACTGAGTTAAATTATCATAAATCCTCTAATCATGATGTAGATAATTTGTTTTGACAAATTAAAAATATATCTAGCCTCATATTTGTTTTATAATTTATATACATATAATTTTTTTCTTAATTTTTTAAAGATAAGATAACTATATATAACTTACATTCACATAAATTATTTATTAACCTTTTTGATGTGAGATAATTATATGACATATTATATCTCATATTTTTTCATAACATATATTCATATATATCGTTTCAAAACTTTTTCATGTGAGATTTTAAAATTTCAAATATAATTTTTTTAAAAAAAATTCCAGGTGACCCAGTTCAACCTATGTGGCCTGACCACTTGGTTAGGTTAAACCCTGAATTGGATTTAAAAGCTATGGTTGGAGATTATTTTTGAGATTATTTTTATATATTTTATATGCAAAATAAATGAAAAGCAAGTCTGAATAAAAAATATATTATTTTAACTTTTATAAAATCAAGATCTAAAATACAATTACACGTGGGTTGACCTGAAGCTATTTAATTAACTAAATTTTTTATATATATAATTGAAAAAAAAATATAATTCACCATGATACCACATTTTCTCTAAATATACATTTATCTTAGCTTTTCAACATATTTTTTATTTTATCTCAGCTTTTCAACATTTTTATAATAAAAAATAGATTGAAAAGCTAAGATAAACAGCCTTTTTAAGTCTTGTTCTAGCGGTGAATGTGGCTTTACTAGAGCACCATTTTTGTAAAAATATCTTGCAAATATTTTGGTGGTTGTAAGGTCTTCCAAATTTGCATCAGTATGTCAATTCGTAGAAGATAAAGTTTCAGATTTTTTTAGCTGTCTAGTCTATGTCATTCATGTGGGAGGAAACACTTTCATTAATTACGGCGGTCTAATTTGTTTAAATGACAATTTTTTTCAAAAAATAAATCCATTAATTTCTGCGACCTTTTTTTTTTGTCTCCTAAATTAGAAAAAAAAATTTCAGAAAGATACAACCAATTGTGGGATTTTCAATATAAAATTATTTCTTCTCTCTTTCTTTGACGTTTAACGGTTGAAATGGTGGATGCACAGGCAAATGACCTTGACCTTCTTATGTGGGAGAGGAGGATTATATGCCCTTGGAGCCGTGGCCGCTAACTACAAGGGGGACCATCAAGGACGTGACTTCTTTTTGAATCTCTTCCTTGAGGTACTCTTAATTTTCATCACTGTCAATACATTTGCTAAGAGTCTAATTTTCCTTGTCAAATGTATGGAAGCACGTAGCATAAATTCTTGCCTGCCCTGGAGAGAACAATTTAAAGATATTTGTTATATCTGCTGTCGGCCATGAAAGAGAGGAGGTTTTTCTAAATTTCTTCTTCTTTGTGGGTTGCATTTCATATTCGTCCGTCATTGGAAAGCCTCGACTGCAGTTGGCAACACTTGTCGGACATGGATTTCTTGAATTTTCCAGACTGCCTTGAGCATTCGTAAAAATGCATATTTGACTCTGGACATTCACAATTTAATCTTTCAACCAATATGAGAAAATTGTCATTCAACTTACAAGTTCATCCCTAACGCTAACGAGAGGATTACTGTTTTAAAATGTTATTATGGATATGCTTAATTATATGGTGGAAGGCATCTCTTTTAACTTCAGAAAGCAAATGCATCTGATGCTTTCCAGACACGGTCCCGTCCTTGTCATCTTGTCTATGGTAGGTATTTATCCCCCCTCTCTTGGAATGTGGTCCAGTAGTCATGTTGGGATTCCTTAGCGTGAATGGTAATTGGTGAGTCCATTGCCAGAAAGCCAGCGAACAGCTGGTCTTATGCGAAGTGTCTCTATCAGGGTCAAATTGCCTTTATTTCCTAATGTTCAAAGAGATAGATGCCTCACTCGAATTCGAGCATTATTATGACTCATTCTATGATACAAGCTTGTAGCTTCACCATGGTGGGTGGGGACGCCTATGGCTCGTGAGACGTCAATTTGAGCTTCAGTGACACAATATGATAAGATACCACCAGCTGTTGGTCTTGGTCGGTTTCGTTGAGTTATTATCTAGGCCTCTGCCCTCTGGAAAACTAAGAATCTGATCCGCTGAGTTTGCATCTTCATATTCACTTCAGTGCTTAGCAGTGTAGCTTTGATTTTGAACACTGGATAATGATGATGTAGTGCTCTTTCACATATGCTTCCCTTTCCATTCCTTAATTTGGAAGCTATAGCAGTCCAAGAAAAAATAAGATGCATGTGGCTATAATTGCACAAATTGAACGAGTCCTGCTGTTTCATGAGCTGCTGCACTTTTTCCCCCTATCAGGACTCTTGCTCTTATGCTAGAGCCTAGAAGTACAGTACCTCTGGGAATCATTGATGGAGCAATAGGCCTTGCCTTCTTTTAAGCACTAAGTTCAAAAGTGATGATGATTTTTCACCCACCCGGAATCCCTGATATTCTTAAACTCTATCACAATTGTAAAGAGTTTTCTAATGTTTGAACAGCTTTCTTTCATATCGTATCTTATTTGATAATGATTGATTTAATAACTGGGGTAGTTATTGTCAACAATTCAATCCAATGGAAAAAAAAACTCTTATTATTTGTTTGATTGATTTATAGGTAGCACAAGAGAGAGCCCTCCCAGTTGGACCTGAGGAGGGTGGTTTTGGGATGTCATACGAGCTTATGTATGGGAGAGCTGGGTTTTTATGGGCTGCTTTATTCATAAACAATCATCTTGGCGAAGGGACGTTACCTGGTGATCTTCTTTTGCCTGTTGTTGACGCTGTTTTAGCTGGGGGCAGAGCAGGGGCATCTGACAATGCAGCCTGTCCACTGATGTACAGATGGCATGGCACGCGGTACTGGGGTGCAGCCAATGGCCTTGCTGGAATCTTGCAAGTGCTACTTAACTTTCCTCTTTCCAAAGAGGATGCCGAGGATGTTAAGGCAACTTTAAGGTACATGATGAGCAACCGGTTCCGTCATAGCGGAAATTACCCTTCAAGCGAAGGAAACCCGAGGGACAAATTGGTGCAATGGTCACATGGTGCAACTGGCATGGCCATCACCCTCTGCAAGGCATCTGAGGTAGGCAATACATACTAAGTCAAGTTTATTTTGAGTGTCTGTACACGAGAATCCATCTATTGTGACAATTTTACAGAATTATATCCACTTACTCATGCTCAACACAACTTCTTTCATCATTATCACAATGGTTTAATTACAAACATTGCATGGTAAGTTGCAAAATAGTTACTTACTTGATTGGTACTTTGCTTAAGCCTAAAAGGTGATTCATGTGGCAAACTATGCACAAGCTAACTGCATTCGGAAGTACTTAAATAGTTAGAAATCGCGGTTGTATTATATAAGATAATAAGACCTGAAAAGGGGGAACATATTGTAAATTGTTCTCGTGTATAATGAACCAATTACCTATCATAATGGGAAACATATTCAATTCAAATGTTCGAAACCCTTAGTTTTATCAGCCAAATATTGAGGCTGAGTCGCTGGTGATAACTATTTTTTTGTTTTTTTTTTAGTTGGGCAGATGTTTCCAAATGATAGGGAGTTCAGAGATGCTGCTATAGAAGCAGGGGAAGTTGTTTGGAAGAGTGGGCTAGTGAAGAAGGTAGGCCTTGCCGATGGTGTGGCAGGAAACGCTTATGCCTTCCTTTCCCTTTATCGCCTTACTGGAGAGAGCATATATGAGGAGAGAGCAAAGGCATTTGCAAGCTTCTTATATCATAATGCTAGTGGACTCGTGACCATAGGCCATGCTCGTGGAGCTGATCATGCCTATTCTCTTTTTCAAGGACTAGCTGGAACAGCTTGCCTTTGGTTTGATCTTTTCAAGCCTGAAAGTTCCAGATTCCCTGGGTATGAACTATAAGTGAAACAGTTTTAGCTGAAATTTACATTATATGAAATTTAAGCCTTTCATGTATATAAGAGTGTAACTTAAGCGCTCTAGTTCTAAATTTGAAGAAAACTTGGGTATAGATATCAATCCAAAGTTTTATTTAGTAACGATTTGTGCCATCCTAGTTCTATATTGGTTTCTTGGTGATGCGTTGCTTATTGCATCATATTTTTGAACATATTGAACATCCTCCCTGGTAGGTTATACTGATAACTACCGGAAAGCCAAGCTGTCGAGAAGAAACATTGAACACTTATCCTGTCTTACAACTGTTTGATAACCCCATCGATACGCAACATAGACAAGATTATCTAATCCTGGTTTTGTCCTTTCTATGCTCTTCAAACTATTTCCCTTTTAGCTCTGCTAGGAATGTTTATTGAAATGACTTGGTGCCATTCACATTGCTTGGAATGCATGGTGCCATACTATTGGAACAGCTGCTGTTGTGCTATTCTAAGAATACTGTTTAGGGTTTCAAGTGTTGGGTCTCAAATCAAATGAAACTTCCTAATCAATAATTCAATCTTCTTTGTCTTCTGGGTCACTTGTTTATGATTTGCCACTCAAGATGTGAATGGACATACTTTGGTGCTGGCGGGACAAAGCCAAAGCATAAGTAGTTGAGGCTGAACCTGATCATATATAGGGATAAATCCAAAGGGTCGTCAATCAAACCATGATCTAACATGAGCATCGATCAAACCCTTCTTTTCTCAAGTCAAATCGAAGCCGTGGAGCTTGGAGAATGATCAAGTTGACAGGGGGTGGACTGGAGTGGTCAATTTTGTGTTCTTATCAAATTTATTTTATTTTTTCCTTTCTTCAAGAGTAGAATAAAGAAAAGAGAAGTACCTGGGCAAATTTGGTTAGGAAAAAAAGGCATTTTTGGAAGGAAAAATATGTATTAAACTGGGGATGATCAACGCTATTCAAGAGATAGTTTAATCTTTTCTGATACCATAGGAACTAATTAATTGATTTTGATAAATTACAGAGATACATTGTAATCAATTCTTTATGGATTTGGTAAGGCTTTCACTGGCAAGATCGAGATTAATTCACCAAGTGGGTTCGAAAAGGATGCTCGTACGAGTTCATATACAGAAAATTAAAATTCCTCAAGAAGCAAGATGACATGGTGATGAAGACCGTAAGAACTACAAGCACAAGAAAAAAGATGCTTATACGTAACCAATTAGCTCATGAACGAGATCATTCTTTTAGTTCCTTAACATTTTGTCAAGAAAGTGAGCGAATCCTGCAGCCATAATACAATTAGGCCTCTCATGCTTAAAGATGCACGTTAATGAGGTCAGCGATGTTACCATTGTCAGACTCCTTCAATTTCTTTGTAACGTGTAAAACTATACATGCTTTTACAAAATTATCAAGAAATTGTTTGTTTATGTGCAAGAAACACTCGATGAATATAAGATCATTGTTTGTTTATGTGTAGAACGGCTCCACTCGCACACCCATGCAGGTGAATTATGTGAAGAATTAATATTCTTGCAACCCTGACATCCCGCTCATAAGAGCTATAGAAATTCATAAGGAGGGATTATATAACAATTAAATAAATTAATTCCTTAGGACATCCCTTACGAACATCTCGTCTACCTCTCCAGATCTGTTTTTTTTTTCTTACCAAGGCTTTAGTTGATGGGTTTGCGAAATTTTCACTAGATATAATCTATATTAAGATTTTCATTTAATCTATATTAATAAATTAATTCTCTAGGGTCTATTTAAGAGTGTAGTTGCAGTTACTTTTTAAAATGTTTTTCATGCCGAAATGCATCAAAATAATATTTTTTATTTTTTAAAAATTATTTTTGAGATCTAGCGCATCAAAACGATCCAAAACTTATCAAAAAAATTAATTTTTAATAAAAAAATTAAAATTTTTATAAAACACGGGCATAACCGCATTTCCAAACGCTCACTTATAGATCTTGATTATTTACCATTATAATTAAGAACATTTTTGTACGAAACGATTGTTGTAAACAATGAATATTATTTTAGGAATCTTTTTATTCTATACTGAAGAAATACAATTTATATATTGTAAATATAATATAATATATATATAAGGCTTTTTAATTTACGTTAAAAAATAAAACTTTTATTTAATGTTTATATAGTGAATTTTGATATGAGATATTATCAATAAGAAAAAGATAGTAGATTCACGTTTAAAAGGTTAAACCGAGTAAAAGGAAAACTTCTGATCCCTGTGCACAAGATAACGCTTGTATTTTTTAAAACTTTTTCTCTAGCAATAATTTGTTCTTGACTTTTTAAACTGAAATCATAATTTTTTAAACACTTTAAATCAATTTTCTAACCGTCAAAAGATCTTAACAGTTTTTTTTTAAAAAAAAAATTTAACAGCTACAACCTTTTAATTCTCTAATAGTTTTTTTTTTTATTGAATTGTTGTTATAGTTTTCTAATTCTTTAATTTATTTCAGGTATTATGTAATGCTATCACAATGGATTAAGATTTGATAAAACAATTTTTTTTTTCAATGCAGGGTTTAAAATAAAAAATCTCTCGGTTGGTTTGCTATTTCACATGTTAAAGCTAAAATAATTAGCTCAGCTCCCATCGTTATGAGTTAGCAATAATATTTTACCTCTTTGGATTTCCAACAAATAGCACTCCGGCCCATTATCCCATATGAAGGGAATGTATATAAGGAGGTAGAGAGAGAACCACTTGACGGCCAAGTATTCCGATCAGCATCACTAAAATATTCAAGCACTGCAATAAACTTTTTACTGGGCTTTCTGGGGAACCTAGCTGGTGCTCCAACAGCCAAAAGAAATGCTAGGTTTTGTACGCCCACTCATATAATGTAAGGTGCCAATCAAACCAGCATATCCTCTCTCTTTTTTTCAATCACATCAGCATCTTTCTCAACCGAAAACAAATGGATTTTAGAATAAAAAGAGAGCAGTTAATAAAGTTTTATTTTCTCTGTACAATGTGATTCTTCAAGAACAGTGTTATTCCATATAATTTGTCTCGCCAATAGCATTCCTGTCAAATTAATGGCTATTCAACATATTCTTAGTCTCTTTAACCGCACATAAAGGTCTCATCATTTTTTAGTATTCAATGAGAGAGGGGGGACGTGGATCAAGTTCATTACAAGTTCAAAGTAAAACTAGCTAGTTCCTATCATCACACTAGACATTTCGCTGAAAATTCCAAGCAAACTAACACTTAGTAGTGTCGGTTTAAATTAAAAGTCACTTTAATAATACACTTAGTTAGCAATGAAAAAAAAAAAGGAAAGAAAGAAACTACGAGAAGTAGTCCAACTATTTAAACTTTGAATTCGTTCCTAAATGATAATGAGAGTTCGAGTTTTTTCAAAACCACTAGAGACTTACATAGTTGTTAATTTCATAGCCCGTATGTGAAATTAGTCGAAATACATACAAACTAACCTAAACTCTAACGTTAATAAAAAAAATAAAAATAAAAAAAGATGATTCAATAGGTATGTTCCATAAATGTAGCTCAACTTGTTAGACTTTGAGTTCGTTCCTCAATGATCATGAGAGTTCGAGTTTCTTCAGGACCACTAGAGACTTACATAGTTGTTAATTTTATAGCCCGTATGTGAAATTAGTCGAAATACACACAAACTAACCTGAACACTAATATTAATAAATAAAAAATAAAAAAAGATGGCCCTGAGAGGAATGTTACACTAACAATTAACAAACGATGATCCAAGTCTATATAGACTATTTAAACTTTGAGTTCGTTCTTTAATAGTCATGAGAGTTTGAGTCCCTTCAGGACACTAGAAATTTATATTGTTGTTAATTTTAAGATCCGTAAAATTAATCAAAATACACACAAGCTAACCTAAACTCTAACATTAATAAAAAAAATAAAAATAAAAAAAGATGGCCCGGTAGGAATGTTGCACAAACAGGTAACAAACTATGATCTAAGGCTGTATAGACAGACGCATTGAAAACACAAAACGCATATGATCGGCCCGTTGTTAGTTCATGCATGTTAATGATGGCTTTCGTAACGAAAAAAGAAAATAAATATCACGACTGCCTCAACCACACGGCAAAGCAAAAGGAAACATTGGTGCACTTGAGGGCCTAGCTGCTGTGGTCAATCGTGTGACTTGTTCCGCCCCCGTCCCGGGTTCGACCCTCTATGTGCACGTCTGTCACCCCCGCGGTGCCTAACCTGTCCCTGGGCTTGCAGGATGTCCAGTGGGCCGTGGGGAATAGTCGTGGTGCGCGCAAGCTGGCCCGGACACCCCACGTGAATCAAAAAAAAAAAAAAAAAAAAAAAAGGAAACATTGGCTGAAAACACAGGTTGGCTTTTTAAAAAACTCTCTTTCATTATTTCGACTTTCATGAATCTATCGTCCAACTAGACGCTTGGTGGCTAAATAAGGGACAAAAGACAATAAAAATACGAAAATATATTAGTATTTATACGGATATATGGTGCTTAACATTCACCCCCTCCACATAAATATTATTATGAAAGAAAAAATCGGTCGACACCATGAAAATGAAATCAACAAAAGTGTGCATATAAGTAAGATATATAGTACATGTGAGATTATAGTATTGATTGTTTTTTAAATTATTTTTAAAAATATATATTAAAATAATATTTGTTTATATTTTAAAATTTTATTTTTAATATTAATCTATCAAAACAATTCAAAATTATAAAAACCTTTTTAAAAATTATTTTTATTATAAAAAGAACGTTTTAAACCTAAAACAAATACTATAAATGAGAAAAGCAACCACTTGTTTTGTTGGTGCATTTAAGATTATAGTAATTGATGCCTGCAGCTACTCCAATAATTATACTTCTCCAGGAGGATTTTTGAGAATGTTATACCGATTATTATTTAAAATATTTTTTTTATTAGAAAAATATTAAAATAATATATTTTTTATTTTTTTTAATTTATTTTTAATATCAACACATCATAATAATTAAAAAAAATAAAAAAAATTAATTTTAAAAAATAAAACTTTAACAAACACCCTATTAAAACTCACTCTCAAACACCTTATAAACGAGGGCACCACGCTTCCAAAGAAAGGGGGTGAGAAGAAGGCAAGGCCACCCATCTTGGCCCAATGGGGACCATCAGATCAAACCAATCTATTTTCTTTCTGTTCCACTTGTCAGCTCCTCCTCCTCGTAACCTGAAGAATTTTTGTTACCATTTTTATTTTTATTTATTCTAATGAAAACTACACATGCAAATTGCAATCTCCCAGGACTGTCCTTTTCTGCTACTCGCCGTGTCCTCTCCGACGCTATTTGAAATAGAATAAAAAATTAGGTGAATTTTTTTTTCTTAATTAAATTTTAATGCAGTTTATGTGGCATTTAATTTGCCATGGTCGATTTGATGTTGCTATATTATCAAAAAAAAAAAAAAAGTTTAATGAATTTACCGGTTCAAGCGTGCATTATTTGTCTAAACTCAATTGATTGATTCAATAATGCTTAATTTTTTTTAAATAGATGATAATGTTTATTTATTGTCTCATCAAGACAAATAATAGTCAAAGAAATGAAACATGTCCCGTTGTATCTTTTTTTTAAAGAAAATACATAAATTCATTCTAAAACTATCATATTTTTATGACTGTATCTTTATTTTTTTAAACAAACATTTTTTTTTATTTTGAAACACTAATTAAATACATCATAACAATTCATAAACAAAATAATAAGAGATAACTATTAACAAAAACTAAGAGATAGTCCACCACCACATGAAACACTATTTATTATAATATTTTTTTTTTACTTTTGTTTTTTTTAATCATTTAATATTTGATTTATTAGAAATTGAGTTTTATGATTTGTTATAGTTTGCTTTTTATATAGTTGTCTTAATCTCATGACTCATACTGCTAGTTAAGTTGGTTAACCCAATCGAGTCATTTTTTTTATTTTATTTTTCAATCTAATCATTCAACATTATGGTGATTATGAATTAAGTACTTTCATTATTTATTTCAGTTTATTTTTTATTAGGTTATCTCAGTCTCATGACCGTAATCATGAGTTTACAAGTTAACACGTGTTGACTCAAGTTCTTTTATTGAATTCTTGTTTGTAGATTGGTTCTTTCCATTTTTATTCTTTAATAATGGGTTGATTGAGAATTATACTTAATAATTTATTTTAATTTACTTCATATAAGTTTCTCTCAGTCTCATAATATGAGTCGTGAGTTTGGAAAGGTAACTCGAGATGAATTGGGTTATTTTTTTTGTTTACTTTTTATGAAGTTATTCTAATTTCATGACCTAAATCATGGTTATAGCTAGTTGACTAGGGTAATTTTTTAATTAATTTTTTTTTATTTTCATCTTTCAACATTGAATTGATTGAAAATTGAATTTCATAATTTATTTCGATTTACTTTTTGTATAGTTATCTTTATCTCACGGCTCAAATTGTGGATTTGATAGGTTAACTCGAATGGACTCAAGTTATTTTTTTGTTATTTTTTAATTGATTTTATTTTTTAATTTCATACTTTAATATTTTATTGATTAAGAATTAATCTTTACAATTTATTTTGATTTGTTTTATATGAGGTTATCATGCTCTTATTATTTAAGTTGAGAATTTGACAGATGAACTCAAGTTGACCTAAGTTAATTCAATATATTATTGTTTCAACATATTTTTTTTTTAAAATGATATATTAAATTGTTAGAAAACTAGAGCATTTTAAGACCTAAACTATTTTATTAAGAGAAATTATCAAGTACACAATTGATTAATGAAGCCTACGTATACAATGATAGTTGAATATTGAAAAGGATTAATTAGACCAACAAGATACCGTCATCCAAGTATCTTCGTCATCATAATTCATAGATTGCTTATTCTTCTACTTAACCGAAAACAATTATGAAAGACGGCAAGTACCCCGAAATAGCCTTGACGGGAGGACGGTCCAAAATATAACCACGTTGGCTAACAACTTGTGTTAGTACACCTTGAAATTCTAACCTCTAACATGATGCCACGTGTAACGTGTCATCGTCTTGTTCTTGTTCTTGTCCTTGTCCGTTGACACCATTCTCAGCTTCCAAAGATTTAATTATATTTCATTCTCCTTTAACAGTCCATTAAGGGCAGGGCACCATCGCACAATCACTTGCCCCACAAAGGCAAAGCCAGCCTTTTCATTCCTGGCCATGAAAACTATGGAGATTCTCATCGCTAACATATAAAGAGAAGACAGACAGTACCAGAGAAAAGGAGAGAGAATATAGAGGGAATCACAGAAGTTGTTGTTATTCATTGTTTGCTACTTTCTTTCATACATATATTGAAGCTATACTATAGTTAGCTAGCTAGCTAACAATGGAGCGTTATGAGATTTTGAAAGATATCGGGTCAGGAAACTTTGGTGTTGCTAAGCTAGTTAGAGAGATAACGACTGGTGAACTCTTTGCTGTTAAGTATATTGAAAGAGGCCAGAAGGTGATCTTTTTTTAACTTCTTGTTTTTTCTCTCTCAATATATTCATCTTCGAATTTCTCCTGTTCATTGAGCAATGTTCTTTCATTATTTTTTCTGAGGTTGGGTGGATGGTGGAATTTCGTAAAGACGTTAAATATGTGTTGAAGACTAGATTTTGTCTAGTGGATGTTACGCTTGTATATTTTGTTCTTTGTGGTCTTATCTGGGCTGGGCTGTGCTAGTTTCTTTTTCTTTATATATTAATTAATCTGGATTGGAGACTTTCTTTTTATAATTTTTTTTTTCAACTTGGTGTTTTCTTTTATTTGATGGTAGTAGTGATTTTGAAGTCTTGTTTGGTTTTTGCAGATTGATGAGCATGTTCAAAGAGAGATTATGAACCACAGGTCATTGAAGCATCCCAATATAATTAGATTCAAAGAGGTATGCAGAGTGTCATGTCTTTCCTTCTTATTAGATTATGAAATGTAAAAGAATTTCGAGTGACTAGGTCTTTTTACTCAATGTAAAGATGGATTTAGAAGGTCTCGGTACTTCTCTCAAGCTTCAGAAACTTTGAAAGAATCTGAATTGATATGGAAGTTCAGTTTTCATTGCTGCAATCCAATTTGTTCATTTAAAAGGAGGCTTAGATATATAAGAATGCACTTGGACCTGCACTTTCCAAGCCGAGCCAGCTTAATCTACACTCTGTCAATAAGAAACTCATTCTTGATGTCAAGAATTATAAGAACTTGAAGATTTTGAATCTTGAAAGGGATTTTTAAGTCCAAGCTCCAATTTACTAGATATCAATTTTGAAAACAAGAGCCTTGCCTTAGCTTTTCGATAAGTCTTTACATTTTGCAGGTTTTAAGAAAGGTGAATTCATTGTGCAGGTTCTGCTAACACCAACCCATTTAGCCATAGTAATGGAATATGCAGCTGGTGGAGAACTTTTCGAGAGAATATGCAATGCTGGTAGATTCAGTGAAGATGAGGTAAGTATAGTGTAGAACCAAACAACGTCAACTTTCAATTACTTTGTGTGGTGTTTGATCTTTTCATTTTTGGCTGTCAAATATTACCAGGCAAGATATTTCTTTCAACAACTGATATCAGGAGTCAGTTACTGCCATTCTATGGTACTAATCTCAGCCGATTTTCATTCTCAGTTTGTATAGATAAAGTCCATGTATAGATAAATTACCCTCCTCTTTCTGTAGCAAATTTGCCACAGAGATCTTAAGCTGGAAAACACCCTCTTAGATGGAACCTCAGCGCCGCGTCTTAAGATATGTGATTTCGGCTATTCTAAGGTAATGAACTAACGAATTTACCTTACATGGAGTAAATTTAATTGTAAAGCCACATGATCAATGTTTTACCCCATTTTATGCAGTCTTCTGTGTTACATTCTCAACCCAAATCTACTGTGGGAACACCAGCCTATATTGCACCGGAAGTCCTCTCAAGAAAGGAGTATGATGGGAAGGTATTTAAGACCATTTCAATCTTGTTATTGTTTATCTCTTCCTGGACCTATTTGATCACCTAACATCTAGCATCACTATTTGACTATTCAAATTGTAGATAGCTGATGTTTGGTCTTGTGGGGTTACCTTGTATGTGATGCTGGTTGGGGCTTATCCGTTTGAAGATCCTGAAGATTCAAGAAACTTCAGAAAAACAATTCAGGTTAGTTAACATACAACATTAATATTAATTGACCCCTTTTAGTTAATATCATATGCTTTGATGTGTTAGTAAAACTGGACTATTTGACCAATGGCAGAGGATTCTTAGTGTCCACTACTCGATTCCGGACTATGTTCGAGTTTCCAAGGAATGCAAACATCTTCTATCTCGGATTTTTGTAGCTGACCCTGAGAAAGTGATGGAAAAACTGTCTTTTGTTGTAATTTTGTTGCTAGCATTCTATTAAGCGGTACTTACTGTGTTTTTTGATTCCTTTTGGCTTAAATTTTGTAGAGAATTACCATCCCAGAAATTAGAACACACTCTTGGTTTCTGAGGAGCTTCCCTGTGGAATTAAAGGAAGAAGAGGATGGTAGCTTACAAATCGACGATAGAAATGAAGAATCACAAAGTATTGAAGAGATATTAGCTATAATTCAAGAGGCTAGGAAACCTGCAGAGGGGCACAAAATTGGTGGTCATATTTTTGGTGGGAGCATGGATCTTGATGACATAGATTCTGATGCTGATATAGATGATGTAGAGACAAGTGGTGATTTTGTTTGTGCATTGTGAAGTGCCAGCTTTAAAAACATGCATAGCTTTGCTTTACTATCCCAATCCTAGTAAAAAGCCAGTAGAGGATAAGGGCATCCTTTTCTTGTATAAGGGAATCAAATACAAAACTGGGGCGATGTTGGTCTGAGGCACTTGATATGCTGTATTGCTTCTTGCTCTTGAACTCTTGAACTCTGTGAAAAATCTCTCTTGAATTCTGTTTCTTGTTTCTAGTTAAGTTGTATTAACCCAAAATCCTCTTTGACTTTATTGGATGTCATAAAATAATATCGACCGAGTTAATGCTAAGGATTCCATGAACCCACGCTCATTAGATTAGCACATTGGCAGATAAACGAAGAACTTTGTTAAAGGATGACAAGATCTGCATAAACATTGTTCAGGAGCTCCATTGTATAAGCGGATGGATAACTTAAACAACAAAGGTTAGTTACAGAAGTATAATATACAGAATGGACATAATGCTAATATTTTATTTCTTCAAGTTACAATTCTTGTTAGTGGATAGCTTTGATTTTATTTAATTGTGTAATACAAGGTGGGAGGCTGCTGATTGTTGAACACCATAGGTTTTATTTTTACTTTCCTCTTTTAAGATTACAAGTGTGCCAATACTCCTCTCCTCAGTGTGTACCTATTTCCATAGATGGATTCCAAGTAGTGCTTGATACTTTTTTTTTTAAAGGATTGTCTTGACAAAAATAAATAAATATATGAGGGTAAGGTTTTATCCTAGATCACGGGTTACCAGTGTTTTTAATCGGGTTAGGTCAAGTCATACACCACAATTCTTTGCCTTGCCATGTATCTTGCAGCTGCATCTGTGTATGAATCCTAGCAATACAGAAATGGTTGATGGTTCCATCATATCCGTTGTTTTTTCCTCTAAAATATAGCATACAGGCGCATTTTCTTCATCTTTTAAACCAATTCCAAAAAAGAAAAAGGCCTTCTTCTGGGCAGAAGCAAGGGGCTACTTATACACAGACAAAGACATGAAATGGAAAGTGGATTAGGACCCTTGTCTGTATTGGCTTTCATGAAATTAGTGGAATGATAAGGTTGGTCTGAATTGACATTTCTCTGCCGTCCCATAGTTTAGTGCAAGTCAACCTCAATAAAAGGAAAAAAGAAGAAGAAATATTATATTTGAAATGCATAGCTACATAAGCTCTTACAATATGACTGATCTTTAATTAGTTTACTGGGATCTTGTTTTTTTTTCTTATTTAATTAGTATACTTTATTATATTTACTGGTTTATTTTGTGACGTACATGACGATCCCACTCTTCTAGATAGGTTCTACTCGTCAGTTTTTGAATTCTCATGTCCATCAATATATTTAATTATGGGTGATAATTGTTCTTTTATTTAACCGTAACATTGATGATTTAAAATGAATTATCTTTGATCATATAATTTTTTTTTCTTGGATCTGTTCAGTTCACCTCTTTCATGAATCATATTATTAATTAATTACCATAAAATCTCAATTATTTCGAGACAATATCGTTGTCATAGGTGTAAACTTTGGCTTTCAAACCCCATATAAAAGAACTAATAAATTAATATTTTTACGCTTTGTTAAAAAATCAAGTCTATCTAAAAATATCTAATAACAAAGTTTAAGTATGCATGGATATGACGAGTTATCAAACTCAACATATTTGAGTTCAGCCACGTACTAAGCCCAAGAAAACACGAGTCTAATAAAATTCCAGGCCCAACATATTTGGGATCGTCCACGTGTTGAGCATAAATAAACATGGATCTAGCGAGTTGTCAAACCCAACATACTTGGATTCAGCTATGTTTTCAGTCCAAGCAAACATGGGTATAACAAGTTACCAAACTCAACGTCATAAGGCCAACCACGTGCTGAGAGTAAGTGAATTTAGGTGTAGCGAGTTGTCATATCCATTGCCTTTAGGCTTGGCTACGCGCCAAGCCAAATTGGTTTGGAGGTTGTTATAGGTCCATATTAGGGCCATAAGACTCTGTTAATTTATTCTTAAAATTTTTAACATGAAATGTTCTTGTCAATGATATTTCAATTTGTTTCCCTACATCAACAGATGCATAAAAACTCTCTCAATGGTCTCTCATATTTTCATCTCATTAATGATATGTAATGGATATTTATTTCTCATTAATGTTATGTAAGAGATATTTATTTCTCATTAATGTCATCAGAAGAAAATGACTCTCTAGTCTCTTCACTCCATCAAAATGACAAGGTTCACGGATTATAAATACTCCACGAACCACCAAGGTAAAGAGTTCATAATTTTTATTGTCTAAGTATTTGTATTTCTATTGTTAGAGCATTTACCATATAAAAACAAGAACAAACATGTTTTTTCTTAGAATTTAAAGTTCATTCTCGTATTTATTACAATCTCTTACTAAAAGTAAATCACTTTTTGTTATAGGAGGGTTCCTAAACCCCACTAAAAAGGATTTTTTTTTCATGTGTTTAGGCCTTCTACCATCTACTTCATGAGCTCTGTAGAAAAGAATATTGACCTGAATGTGTGATTAACCACTATCCAAATACCAAATAACCTCATTCTTGAGCATATTGGATTTTGAAACATCTTCAATTTGTGTTGTTTGTGGAAAACTAATAAAAAAAACCATTAATTGTTCTTCTAGAAGTGGTTTATTGACATCCCTAATTACTATCAAAGAAAAATAATCAAAACACTCCTAGAATAAGACATGTGATAAACCTCTCTACAACAACAAAAACTTCTGCCCAACCAAACTTTCAACAGCTCATCAACCAAGTGCAACTATTCACCTAGGTTATGTTGGCAGCTCAAATGTAAAATCATACTTTGTCATCTCAATAAGTCTTGGCACCTGCAACTACACCCTCCTTTGCAGCTCTACAATCATAAAGTTATACCCAATGCCTATATACAATTGCATTATTAAGAGAAGTTGAGCAAAATAAAGTGTTACGGGTTTTTTTAGCCTTAATGATCATCAAGCCCTTCCATAGGGTGTTTGTATCATTACTGTGCTCATGCACATAGCAATTATTCTAGACGCTCATCTGGCCATCACGAGATGGAGGTTGGCCATCGATCCTATAATTCCATGCGAAAAACCTCGAGCTCCTAGAACCCTATAGACAAAGGAGTTGAAAACAGCATGCAGGGAAGTATATGCATGAAAATGTCTCCCCCTCCCCCCAAATCAAATTTAAGATTCTTTATTGTTAAGACGAGTGTTGCGTACTTGTATACGCAAGGATTATATTTTCATCAAGATGATTTTGGAAAACTATGACGGTCTTGCTAACCTAAGAAACATGTATAAAATATACAAAGCAACCTGAAATTGGTCATCTAGGATAGTTATGTCATGTGCAAAAACCTTCCACAACTTTCAGGGGATCAATACGTCTATGGTATAATAATTTGGAGTCAGGATCTATTATAAGCTTTGATGACCTTTGTACCAAGCTGGTGGTGCAGTTCAATAAAAGCATTTTAGCTAAAAAAGCTTCACAAAACTTTTTGGAGTTTTTCAGACAGGTGATAAGTCCACGCAAGCATATTTAAAAAGGTTTAATAAAAAATACTTAAATTTAAAGAATTTATCAAGCAAGTGGCTTTTGAGACCTTGATAAGTGGAGTAAAGATAATAGTTTTGTGGAAAACATTGTACACTCCACCAAACAAAAACTTAAGTAAAGTAGGCCATGACAAACCATATACAGGTGGAAGAAACAAGTGTTTTACGTCATGGGCCTCCCTTTTTCCGCTAAGAAAAATCTACTAAAGAGGTCTTCCATGCGAGATCGTTCTCCTATGAAGGATAATAATCCTAGAAAAAATCAGAAGAGATCGATCAGGGAATGCAAAAGCTGCCATAAAATACGCACCACTCCATTAAATGACATGCTCATAAAAGTTTCCACGACCATTAAGGGTAAATAATTTGTTTAATACCCTCCACCTATGAGATCACCATTCAGTACTCAAACTTTTAAGGGTAGAGAATTTGGCATGATAAAGTTCAATTTGAATAATACAGCTTACCTCAAATATCAATAAACAATATCAATTAATAACTTACTAATTCAATTTTTTTCTAATTACTACTGAATTTTTTGGATTTTACATTTTAATCACCGAGAAACAATTAGGAAAAATGAAACTTTTAAGAATGTCAAGATAGAAAATAATGACAATACTAATCTTATTAAAAGTTCTTCTCGAAATTATTTTTTAAGAGAATTCAACAACTAAATTTATGGAATTTGCTTGTAAAATCTCAAGAACTAATGAAAGTTTTCAGAAGGTAATTTGAAAAGAATATTACACAAACTTAACATTAGTGGGCAAATAACTTGAAACCCCAAGATTGAAGGGCGGAAAATGAAAATAATCACTTTCTTCCGAAATCGGGCTACATGATTTCCCCACAAACATAAATTTCAACCTAAACTAGACAGATTGAATGGATCACCACAGCCTAAAAACCCAACCTATCAAGCACAGGAGCCCAAAACGGAGTAATACTATAATACATCTCTCTATGATAAGCTCAAAAATCAGAAGTCCTAATCACCGGTTCCATTCCCCATCAAACCAATATAAATCCACGTGCTCACATCTAAACACAAGCACACATTTAACTAATTTATTTAAACCACACGCAAGAACTCCCTCTTTCCCTATAAAACAGAATCAAAAACCCTAATTTGCAACAATACAGAGGAAGAAACCCTAATAGAGCAGGAAGATACTCTGCCTCGTTAACACAACCTGGGTGCTGTGTAGTGAGAGACCCCATTCAAAATGAAGGTTCAGTTTTCAATTTCTCTTACTGTCTCTTCTTCTTAAACAAAACCTTTTTTTTCTGAGTTGTTTTTTTGGTGGGCAGTTTAACATTGCAAATCCGACTACTGGGTGCCAGAAGAAGCTTGAAATCGATGATGATCAGAAACTGTATGGCTCTCTCTCTTTCTAATATGTTATTAGTTTTGTTATCTCGTGTGGTGCGTTTGTTTTGAAATTTTTGAATTTGATGTGAATTGTGAGCTGAACTGAATGAAGTTGAGTTTGTTAGATATGGGATTATAGTATGGGTATGGGAAAGTTTGCATCCTAGGCAATCAAATATCATGGAACTAAGAAGTGGTGTTGATTTTCTTTGGGGGCATTATAGGTCCTTAAATTTGAAATCTTAGGCTTTTTATGATTCTCGCTTTGGGTTTGAAGCTTATAGGCGAGATTGGGTTTTTCGTAGAATACGTTTTAGGGGAAAACCATGGCTTAGTTAGCATAATGCATAATGAAACACGGTTTATATAGTGTATTCCGAAACGTGTCTTTTATGCCTGGCCTTATTTCCTCTGTGAATTATCATTTCACTTTCTTCATCTTAGTGAACGTATGTCAAAACTTTATTTTTTTATTGGCTCAACTTTACTCAGTTCAGCTCACGATTCACATATCCATACTATAATCCCATATCTAACAAGGAGTTCTTTTTGAATTTGATGTGAATTGTGAGCTGAACTGAATGAAGTTTATGCCATAATTTTTTAATTTGCCGTATTTTTTAATTTTTCATTCTTTTTCTATGGCAGCCGAGCGTTCTTTGACAAGAGGATCTCACAAGAAGTCAGTGGAGATGCACTGGGCGAGGTATGTGTTTGCCAGGAGCTAATTGGCTGAGCTAGTCTTTCAAAGTGATGTTGTGTTTTTTTATTTTCTTATATGACACATCTGGTTGTATTATACAGGAATTCAAGGGTTATGTTTTTAAGATTATGGGAGGGTGTGACAAGCAGGGTTTCCCAATGAAGCAAGGAGTTCTAACTCCAGGCCGTGTCCGTCTCTTGCTGCACAGAGGTTTGCAGCTTTGTTCCTCTGCTTGTGTTTGTAGACGTGTGGATTTTGGTGTTTTGTGTGTTTCAGCTAATTTGCATGCAGTGCTCATTAATAGGTACTCCTTGCTTCCGTGGATACGGCAGGAGAAATGGAGAGCGCAGAAGGAAATCTGTTCGTGGATGCATTGTTAGTCAAGATCTCTCTGTTTTGAACCTGGTCATCGTGAAGAAGGGAGAGAATGATCTTCCTGGCCTGACAGATGTTGAGAAGCCAAGGATGAGAGGTCCAAAGAGGGCATCAAAGATCAGGAAACTGTTTAACCTCTCTAAGGAGGATGATGTCCGGAAGTATGTCAACACTTACCGCAGAACATTTACAACCAAATCTGGTCAGTTGCTATATCATTATTCCTTTTGTTGACAATTTATTATTGTTATTTGAATTCAATGAGGTCTCCAAAGAATTACTTATTAAATAATAATCCAATAAAGTTAAGTATTGATTTAACAAAAATAGCAATGCCATTTTTCTGGGTTGGCAGGTAAGAAGGTTAGCAAGGCTCCCAAAATTCAAAGGTTGGTTACTCCCTTGACTTTGCAAAGGAAGCGTGCAAGAATATCTGACAAGAAGAAGAGAATCACAAAGGCCAAAGCTGAGGCAGCAGAGTATCAGAAGCTTCTTGCCACCAGGTTGAAGGAGCAGCGTGAACGCCGCAGTGAGAGCTTGGCAAAGAAGAGATCTAGATTATCTGTTGCCTCAAAGCCCTCAGTTGTGGCTTAAATGTTTTGTAATTTGGACCATGAGTAATGACAGTGCTAAATTTCTTCATTAGCTCGATTTAATTTTGGTTGTTCTTTGGATTGCTGAGGTGAGTTTGAATTTTTAGATATTCAACAATTTTAGCATCTGAGATTTTTGTTTTGGTTCCGTTGTGTTGTGGAATTCGTAATTGTCTACATTCTGATGCCTTGGCATATTATGTTGATTCTGGATTCTATGTTATTTGATACTTGAAGCTCAAATTTACTCGTTGCACATTCATGAAGCAAACCTCATCTGAACATGACTTGTGTTTGTTGGGGTTTCTCTTTATATCACGTTCTTCTATTTCTCCTTACAATGAAGGAAGGAACCATTTTCTTTTGTTCAAAATTTAGTTTTGGTCAGTAGATGTTTGGTCATCCCCTGATTTATAAGCTGATGTCGGGGTTTTTTTCAATCTCGTTAATTCTCCTTGTTCTTGTTGGTTGTCCTTTTAAATCTTAGAAGTAGTCTTTGTTTTTGCGGTTAAACTGTATTTGTAAATCTTTGAAAGTTTTTTATTTTTTTTATGTTTAATATCAGTATATTAAAATTTTCAAAAAACACTAAATAAAAATAGTAATTTAATATTTTTTTCATGTTTGATATACTTTTGAAAAGGAAAAAAAAAACATAAGAAAACAATTTCAAACACCCTGTAGACTCATTGATAATGATAATTCAGAGCAGGCGGGTTGCTTTTAATTCTCAGTTTTGTAGCGAATTCTGGTTGAAGAATGACTCTTCCGAAGTCATTATAATATAGTTTGAGGAGAGTGACAGATGGCTTGATGTGGCTCTGTATTCACAGTTCTGGCTGTATGGTAACTCGTACTGGCTTGTACATGAATTCGAAATGCCCCGTATATACATATACGAGTTGCCATACAGTGTCTATATATATATATATATATATATATATATATATATATATATATATATATATATATATATTGTGAAATGGGGTTCAAAACATATTTTTATTTAATTTTAGCATTAAAATAAATATTTGGAAAAATATAATGATTTAATTCCAGAAGAAAAATCTATTTTTTCAAAAAAGAACTCCTTATTTATTTATTCTTTTTTTTTCTTATGATCAAACATGGATTTTTTAATTGATTGATGATTTTTTTAATAAACAATTTAAAATAAATATTCGTTAGAATTTAAATGATTTAAATTAAGGATAAAAAAGCATATTTGTTGAGCCAAAACTTGTTTTTCTCATTCATTTCTTTTATATTTTGAAATGTCTTTTTATTCTTCGAATAAAAGCATGATTTTTAAAACAAACATTTTATCATGATTTAAAAAACAAGTTTTAATAAAAAAAAATCAGGTTTTGATAATTTTATCTGATTATATGAAAAAAAAGAATATCAAGAAAATTATATAAAAATTAATTATTCGTGTGCAACTTTTTTAATTTTTTTCTCCATATTATTTTTATATTTAATTATTTATAAAATAATTTCAAATCCTATTATAAAAACTATCATTTTATCCAAAAAGCATGATATAATCTAGTGTTTTTTTAAATATCATTGTAATTAAAAGATTGCCCCAGTCTTGCTGGGGTATTGAATCCATGTACCGAATATTGCTTGGTCTTGGGTTATAATTATCCTCTTGGTTTACCCTTTTTTTCTTTCTTTCCTGACACCTGTGAGCAGCATCAACGAGCCAAGCAATTGAATGGTATATATTTATTATTTTTATAATATTTCATTAGAAAAATTAATTCAAATAATTTTGAACAATTAGTTTATCTTTTCTTTTAATAAATCTTATAGGCAAGTATAAGATATTATTTCCATCATATCTCTCTTAATTTATACCTTAAAACTTTTTTTTTTTTGAAGGAGATGTTCCATGCAAAATAAATAAGAAATCAATCTTAGATTTTTTCATGTGAAATTATTTTAGTATTTAGTCTATATGCAGATATTCAAACGATCTAAAAAACCTTCTAAATCTATTTTTATAGATCTCTGTATTTAATATATAAACTGCTTCTCCCAATTAATTTATGAAGAAATTCTTGAATAACCAAAATTTTATTAATTATAGTAAAAATATGTTGTTTCTTGACAATAATATATTATTTATATAATATTAGAAAACCGACACCACTCTCACTAATCTTTTATAAACACAAGGTTCATGCAATTTTTTAATGAAATCAAATCCGTTGATTATACCATCAAAATTGAATATTCCTACTCCTTAAAGCTTACATTGTATATTTGTACATTACCTTTCATGTTAATTTTTCTCTTAAATACTCACTTAGATCCATTAAGTTTTATCCCTTCAGGTGGATCAACTAAGTTCCGAATTTGGTTAGTACATGAAATTCATATTTTTAAGTCATTTCTTGGAAAATAAATCATATATTTCTTCCAAATAATTATGAGCAACAAATCATTCATAATTTTCATGAGAGATTTTTATCTCATTAATACATAACATGCTATACCAAATTTATAAAGATTTTGTGTTTTTTAAGGTTCAGTCTAAACAATCAATGTTTTAACCTTGAGAATATATTTCATTTGGATATAGTGTTATAAGAGATGTAGAGAATCTTATTTTTTTTAGATAATTCTTGAAATATTTAGTTAATTATTAACCACCTTGATCCAATCAAAGTTTTTTAATATTTATTTTAATTTGTATTTCAATTTTATACCAGGAACAAGTTGTATTTTTTGTTGAATTGGGTGGTGTTTGTTTGAGTTGCTTGATATTTGTAACTGTTGTGTGGTTTGTTTTAAGGATTTAATAGGAACCAACTAATGAGGGAAGTAAGGATGAAGACATAAGATTCAACTTGTTTGATTAGAAGCTCCTTTCAGAATGCCTAATCTCCTGCTGATTTTAGTATTTAAAGAGTAGTTATCTTTTTGCACCATTTTGCATTTTAAAAATAAATGTATTATGTATGTGATTATTAGTTGTTTAATTGGAGTATTTTGGCTTTAGGTGACACTTGTGTGGTGTTCAGCATTGTGGTGTAAAGTGATTTTTATCCAAAATTAAATTAAAATTTTTTTTTTAGATTTTTTTTGATATAATCACATCAAAAAACATTAGAAATAACATCAATTTGATATTTTTGCAAGGCAAAAGCATTTTTTAAAAGCATTTAAAAGAGAAAGCTATCACATTCTCAAAGCAGGATTACTTGGATTCAAAAGAAGTAGGTAAATAAAAAGTCTAAAATACCCATAAAAGCCAACAAAAACTAAAAAGAAGACCTAAAAAAAGTAATAGGTTTTGCTAGTTTTTCAAAAAAAAAAAAAACTGAACTAAAACAAATCAATTTAAATCGATTTTCAATTCAACCAAGTTTTGAGATTTAAAAAATAAAATTCCTAGTTTGGTTAGTCGAAAGTGACCACCCTTGCTTATACTCTCATAAAAATAAAAATAATGTGAGTGAATGAACAAGATGCACTTAGAAACTGTTTGGCAACGTGGTTGTGTCCACGTTTCGTGCGATTCCATGCAACAAGCTGTTTGGTTAATAATAAACGTGTGTTACTGTTTGTTGGGTCCCACATGCTGCTGCATTTGAAACGTATGAAAAGGAAAAGCAGCTAGGAGCTGCTTCCTGCGCAGCCAAAATCTAATTCATGCTATTGTTCAGTGAACAGTGGAGCATGAATAATTTTTTTTTTTTTGAAAACAGTGGAGGCACTGAATAGGTTTTTTTTTTTAAAATCAGTGTAGTTAATTGATGTCACTCGCACTGTTCATGTGAACGTGAACAACAATTTTTTTTTGTTTGTTTTAAATTAATTTAAGGTGAATTAAATTTACTCGTATTGTAATCTTAATTTTATTTTTGATTATATTTTATCTAATTTTGTAGTTCTTGTCGGATGAATTTTGTATGTAATAGAATTGTATATAGTTTTTTGTTAAAGTAATTTTTTATATATAAAGTCTGATTTATTTCATGATGTAATAGCAATATTAAATCCACAATATTTAAATTAAAAACCATCAATATTAATTTATATTTTTTAAAATTATTTTATAACTTTAATTTCAAAAGCATTCTTAATTAAACACATTAAAACTACTTTTTCTTTAACCTTAATTTCAACCACAGTTTTAACCAAACATCTATTTTTTCAAACTAACCTCAACTAAAATTACTTTTTATAGAACAACTTTTTTCAAATCACAACCACAACAGCTACCGCAATACCAAACATACTCTTACAACATCTATGAACTAAACTATGTTAGTGAAATGAAGGATTCCTAATGAAGGATTCCTAACGAACGAATGATTGTGGGAGAAAAGGAAAAGATGTGAGCTCGTATAAACATAGATGAAAGAGAACACAGACACACAAACAAGAAAATGGAGGGTGCAGAATGAACAAAATAGTCTTCTAGGAATATTTGTTAATTTCCCTTTGATTTTCAAGGATTCCAACGGAGGGCAATATCCGCATATTAGGATAAAATTGATAGTAATCAGCAACCCCGCTTACAAATTTGATCACCACACTTTAACATTACCCATAAGACACATTTCCCACTATATAAATTATATTTAATCTTATTATATTTGTATTCTAGGCCTAATCTCTCACTTAAGACTCCATGAGTACACGAACAGGCCGGCTGTTGGCCATCCTACAATTGCTTCTAATCTCTCCAGGCCGCCCAGACTGCAGGTCGCCCATCTTTATCATGCCCTCGACAAAGGCCCTGAAAAATACCTGTTGATTTTTGCTAAAAAGGGTTACGTATTTCCTCGTTTCAGGAAATGTGTAAAGGGTCTGATCAGAATTTAGAAACCCTCTCCCAGCAACCAAGTCTTTGAAATATCTGTTATCAAATGTTGCTGGTGTTGCATCAAGGTCTCCAGTTACATTTTCATCTCCACCAAGTGGACAAAGCTTGTCTAGCTTCTCTCTGTACTTTGTCTCAATTGCTGGATCAGGTCTGCCGGAGCCTGATTGGTTATAGAGCCTGAACACTATGGAGAAGCACCGAGCTTGGCCAATAGAATGTGACCCTGAGAGGGCTACCATATCCTTGACAGAGAGGTTGAATCTTTCGAAGAGGTCCATGAGAAGGCTTGCATTAGCTCTTGGACTTGGCATGATATTGTTGGAGTCCTCCTGGCTAGCTGTTAAGCTGTCTACTCTCCCTAACTTCACGTCCCAATCTGGTCCTCCGCTCTAATCCAATACAATGAATAGAACAAAAAATTTCAAATAAAAAAGAGAGGCTAAAAATCAGTTCTTTAGCAAAGAGTTCTGTCTGACCAAGTCTTGTCTAATCTTCTGAGATTTTTCTCTTTATTACTTAAAAACAATGAGATTGTCTTGAGAGGAAGTCTATAATTCCAGCATCCGGGAAAGCCTAGATACCGGCATATCCCGAAAAATGCTGGTATCAGCTAAACCTTAAACTGCAAGATTTCCATGTTGAACAGTGAAAGAGACCCAGTACTGGATTCAAAGGGATGGTCTTCTAGGATACAACTATTGTCTAACTGCGAGCTTCAAAAAGCTACAATTATTGCCCCTCTATAATTTTCACAAGAAGACTAGATTAAAGGGCCACGCCCACACATGCAATGTTTGTGACCAGATGTTTAACGTTAGCAGAATGTTGGATATAGTATTACTCCACTAAGAAGGGGAGAGGGTAGGCCTCAAATTCAAGTACAAATACAATCCTCGATAGTCACCACCGAAATGAATCAAGAAAAAAGGGCAAAAAACGACCTTTTGTAAAGACCATAATTATGCCGTCGTTCTGTTCATATTGTATGAACAGTAGAGGACAAAAGTTGGACAAAAAGGACCCATTTCGCAGGATATCCGGTGAGATAGACCTAGTGCGCAGGTGGCTAGCCAACACAAGACCCAGTCTTCTTATGGCCATGTTGCGAGTGACTTTTTTGGTTATAATTTTGTTCTGTGAAGAATTATAGCAAAAAAACGCAGAAGTCTTACATAACAGGAGCAAATTTATTACCAGGACAACAGCAGCTCTAGAGGCCATGATAATTATATCAGCACAAGAAACCGTCCCTGGACAAACCTTCTCTAACTCTTCCTTAACTTCATCAATAACTTCATAAGACCTTAAAGAATCTATGTTGGACAGAGCAAGCTTCTCTCCTAGCATATTTGGTGTGTCATCAAGCAGCACAGAAGCATCACAACCCTGTAAGGAAAAAAGAAAACCCATCAAAGAAAAATAAGTTAATATCTTTATAATAATAATAATAACAATAAAACTAATAATAATGCAAGATTGACATGAAAACATGTATTAAGTTTTTGGTTTATATAATAAAGTTTACATTAACAAAACAATCATGGAATTGAAAACGCATGACTGAGGCAGCACTTCTTGGTTCTCTAATCATGTTCCTCCTCATCACATCCTTGACTATGAAATCAGCTTCCGGGCACGTCTCGGCGTAAAAGCCAGGCCGGAGTGGCACGGTAGAGGCACAGGTCAAGCCCATGGATACGAGCAACAGAAAGGCTGCAAGGAGAGGGGACATTTTATAATTTTTATTTTCAGGCACTATAGTATAGTTGATAGTTTGTGAGTGAGAGATATGGGCTCATTTTGGTGTCTGGCGTAAGGACTTTTAAACTAGTTGGCCGTATGACTTCATGTATATATCATGGATGGGGATCTATTCATGGTATGTTAATGTTATTGTGATGAGGCGATTGCCTTTCTTAAGAATACTTTGAGAAGTCCGTCCACACGTTAGGATGATCTATGTGTTAGTGTGTTATAGATATATTGGTCACGCTTGGGTCTGGCATCAAACATGATTGTCAGATCTAAAACTCTTGGGTCTAACAATGTTGTCAGACCTAAGTAGTTTTGATCTAACGTGATTGCCACATTCAAGGTATCACGCCACACCCAATATGCTTGGGTTTGACAATCAATGCCAGATCCAAACAAACAACAACCAAACAGAAAATAATTATGTACTTTAGTTGTCAAGAGAAAAAAAAACACAAACAATCAATCATCGACGGCAATCCAACTATGATATATTTACACGCGCCACACCATGTGAAAGAGAGCATGTTTATATATCTAGTGACACAACATATGCCCAGATTTGACCACCAGGAAGGGTCTCAGACACCTCTTTAATAGCACGGGCGCTACCCACTCGTTAGGATGTGTGGAACACGTGTCGATAATTTTTCGATTAAAAAATAAAATATACAACATAAAAAGACTAAAACATCCCTCATCATTCTTTTAATTACATAACATATCAATATAAATTTCACTATCACAATACACAATATAATCTATATTTAGAGTTATACATGCAATTTAGTAACAAGTTCTCTCACATGGCATGAACGGGAAAAAAACAAAAAACATGTAACACATGCGCACATATCTATGTATGAGACAATGGAATGATGATGGGCATGGAAAAAGGGGTTAGATTCTCGTGTCGTGTGGGTGTCAGGATATTACAGTTTTTGTTAGGACACTGAGAGGAGCAAGATAAGGCAATTGGCTATTCAAGATGGAGTGAGGAACTGAAAGTGTCCCTTGTGAGGGTAGAGCAAGGTGGGGGTCCTTACTCCCTCTTGACTCAACCATGGCCCCCCGTGCTCTGTAAGTGTTAACTCAAGTGATAATTCTAATGATAAAAAAGATGGTATTTGAACAGTGAGGTTAATTATTTTTTCTGGATTTTTTTAATTAATTTTAATATTTATAATTATTGAGATAAAACTTAACGATAATTATTTAATTTAATTCAAAATATAATTATTTCATTAACGATCGTAATGTTTCAAGTCTATATAAACTTGTTACTGTATGGAGAAAAGATATAAAAAATATTTGTTTCTTTTATTTTTTTTGTTATTTTCTTTTAGATGTTTAGTTGATTTAGTTGAATTTTATAGGTATTGTCTCTTGAACAAATAAATATCTTAAAAATAATATTTTATAACTGTTTTTTATTTGTTTTTATTTTCAAATAGTTTTTTTTATATATAAAAAAAAAAAAAAAAAAACAGATGCCCTGCCTTATCTTCCTTGGTATCAACAAGCTCAGCCACCCTTTTTTTAGCATAAGAGTCAAATATGGTGCAAAGACCATGACATCTTCTGAAATAAAGCAGCTGTACTCTGCAAAATGCCAGAAAAGGAAAAACAAATACGCGTTGTTGAGTCTAGCTGGTTGATTTGCCGAGCCCGGTGCTGCTCTAGTAGATAGGTTACCATTTTAATGACTGACTCTTCTCTTACGACAATTCTATAATTAATTTGATTATTTGAGGTTTAATACATATTTGATTTATTGAGTTTTCTCTTAACCCTTAAACTATTGATGGTTTGAACATATTTTAGCAATTCATTCTCATAAAAAGTGCCACAATTACATATTACTCATCAAGTTTCTGAATTAGTTATTTTGAAAGAGACTCTTGGTTTTTAAAATTTATTTATTTAATATTTTCATGTCATTCTAATATCAAAAATTAATTTAATGCTTTTTTTAAATAAAAAAAACATTTTATAGTGGGAGTTGCTTGTCAATGTCGGATTAAATTAGTACAAGTAATGAAACAAATATTAGCAAGAATTATGGTGTCGTGCGTGTGCCTATTGAGTCAACAAAGAAATTATGTCTCCTATTTTCATCAGGGGGAAACCCTAAATATTTTCATCAGGGGGAAACCCTCCTCCTTGGCTGCCTGATTTTCAAGTTATCATGGAAATAACTATTTTTTTTTATTAATATAGATGTTCGGATCAGTTTGTACGTACCTCAACTAATCCCACGAGCCCTAAAGCTAACGACTATATAAATTTCTAGTGACCATCATATTAACAATTATATGACTTGAACCTGAAATCACGGGGGAGCAAACCCTTGATCCTCAGTTTTTATCCTTGACCACCTACTAAATGATTGAAAATTACCATTCTTGTGTTATGGGATTGTTGTCACTTTTATGGGCAAGATTTTAATGGCATGTTAACAGGGAGGAAATTTATGCATTTGCATGCTTATAAAAAATAAAAACTTGGTCTCGAATTCATTTATCCCCATTAAGAGCTTGTTTGGCAATGTGGTTGCGGGTGCTTTTCACATAACTTTTCGTGCTAAAATGCATGCCAATGATGTTTTTTTATTTTTTAAAAATCATTTTTGACACCAACACATCAAAACGATCTAAAACATACAAACCATATTAAATTTTAGCAAAAACAAAATTAAAATTTTTTGAAAACGCGGGTTGAACCGCGTTCCCAAACATGCTCTAAGTCAAAAGGAAATTACATATTACCGAATGAAATTCTACTTAGGGCCTGTGAGAATTAATGGTCTCAATATTTAACCGAGACATATTGATTATCATGCCCACAGAAATCTCGTGTTGATGGGATAATTATTTGGTATTATAATAATAGTTATTTTTTAAAATTTAATTTTAATATAAAAATTTAATTAAAAAAATAAAAAATTTAACTTCAAATCACTTTTAAAAACAAATTTAAATTAAGTTACCCTTAATGATGAATGTCGCCCTTGACCTTGAGAGGCAATCTTTAGATCCTCTGTGTTAAGTAATATTTATCTAGTTTTATTTATTAAGGGTAGAATAATATTTTCAGTTTAACCTATATATAATTCCTTTGTATTTAGGTTAACTTAAGCACTCATAATAAACATATTATTGAGAATTCTAGCCTCCTTTTATGTTTGATCTGAATTACTTTAACATGGTATCAGAGCCTAGTTGATCGAACCCTTAGCTTGTTAATTTTATGAAACTCGCTGCCCTTGTAGAAATCATGTTCACCAATGTCAGAGCCACTACTCATATCAAAATCGTTATCATCATCCACTTCATTCCCTGTAGGATGTTCCAGCACGCTCAATGCATTCCTTTGAAGCTTAACTTCAGATTCATTTTTCAAAACATCAGACATGAGTTGTTTGACCTATTAAAAGATGAAGGATGAAGATCAAGTTTTGTGCTTGCGGCTGAAGAATTAATATCTGAAACTTTATTTTAGATTCTTCAGCTTCTGCAATTTGGTATTTCTGTTCTGCCTCTGCAATTGTTTTGGTATTTCATCTTCTCTTCAGTTTCTGCAATTTGGTATCAACTTCTGCAATTTGGTATTTCTGTTCTGTCTCTGCAATTATTTTGGTATTTCATCTTCTCTTCAGTTTCTGCAATTTGATATCAGCTTCTGCAATTTGGTATTTCTGTTCTGTCTCTGCAATTATTTTGGTATTTTGTCTTCTCTTCAGTTTCTGTAATTTGGTATTTGAGTTAAGTTTCTACAAGAAAAATAAAAAATTTGGAGTGATATTTTGTCTTCCGCTTCTGCAGAATCTGGTATTTCGACTTTCCTTCAGCTTCTGTCATGGCATCTACTACCAAAGAGATTGTTTGGTTACGTTGGTTACTTGCTTATATGAGAGTTTTCTTTTCTCATCCTACTCCTATGAATTGTGACAACCAGAGTTCTATTCAGATTGCTCACAACTCGGTTTTTATGAGCGAACTAAGCACATTGAGATCGATTGTCATCTTACTCGTCATCATCTCAAGCATGGTACCATTACTTTGCCTTTTGTTCATTCTTCCTTGCAGATTGCAGATTTCTTTACCAAGACGCATTCTATATCTTGTTTTTGTTTTCTAGTTGGCAAACTCTCGATGCTTGTAGATGCCGCATCGTGAGTTTGAGGAGAGATGTTAAGTAATATTTATCTAGTTTTATTTATTAAGGGTAGAATAATATTTTCAGTTTAACCTATATATAATTCCTTTGTATTTAGGTTAACTTAAGCACTCATAATAAATATATTATTGAGAATTTTAGCCTCCTTTTATATTTGATCTGAATTACTTTAACACTCTGAAGCAAGGCTTGGAGTCTGTTGAGATCATCCAAGAATTACAGGCGTTGATATCCCCACTCCGGAACAAAAAAAGAAAAACACATTACAATATGTAATTTTTTTTCAATTACTTCTGTGAAAAAATTTTCAAGAATATTTTATTAGAGAAAGATAGATCAAGAATGACTAAAATACAAGGGATAATCATAGAATAAATTCTTAAGTTTCATTGTATTTTCAATTTCTTATTATTATTTAAAAAATTATATTTTATATCATGAATTTTATATATATCCACGCTGATATTTAACTTCCTTCAAAAACTAAAATCAATAAAAAAGATATTTAATTATTTACAGGCTTGTCATTATATATATATATATATATTAATAACTAAAGAGGCTATAAAACCTTAAAATAACAAAATTATTATATTAAATTTATAATTACAATAATATTATTCATAATTTAATGAACACAAATTTCTTTAAACAATATATTTCATCATGCACCAAACCTCCATCCATCCTCTTCAATTCAAACCTCTCAATCAACACATAGCTACCAAATTTCCTCCACCTTCCTCGTCATGCCACAGTAAGATTTGGTAGGTTAGTAATTTGCATTCTCCACATGAAGAAACGAAGAAAAATCCAAGAGAATTAAAAACTATTCCTTCAAAGACAAGAATTAACGAACAAGAAAAGAGTTTAACCTTGCATAATACTATCCCAGAACGCCCCCTACCATGCTCGTTCCTGGGGATAAAATTTTTAGTTGAATCAATGATCATTTTTCCTCTGATCGATCTTCACTTTTGTTTTTACATTCCAGTATTTAACAAATGAATTACACCGCAACTAATAGAGAGGAAATTATGTTCATAAATTTTCTTCTCTTAGTGTTTTACCGTGTAATTCTGTCTCTTATCCAGCTCGTTCTCTACAGTCTACATGAACGCAAGCAACAACAACAGAAGCAAAATACAGTTTAATGTAAACAGAGCTGATCTTTCTCTTCACCCTCACTTCCCTTTCACCCCTACTGGCCCATCCTAATCCTCCTTGCTCCCACTTCATTCTCTCCACAATTTCCTTTCTCAATCCCACGCTCGTTTCTCCTGTCACTTTGTTGAAACTCGTGAACCACAGCACACATCCTCCTGCTCAGCCACAACTTTTTTTCCCACCAACTGTAGCATTCAACAGTTAAGTATTGTCCCTTCATTCAGTGTTGCTTGAGTGTCATCCTCTTCATTCAGTGTTGCTTGAGTGTCATCTCATTGTAGGTTGAATATTTCACCTGATCTTTAAGTATTGTCCCTTCCTTGATGAACATGAAAGTATAATACCACTTTCCCACTACTACATGCGTTGAACATTTTTGTGATGGTGGTTTGTTAAAGTGTCTGGATTGTGCGGGGAGAAGACTTGTACCTCTTTTTACATTGCTTAGCACCGATCTACGACCATTTCTATACCGAAAGATTCAGAGTTTTGAGATTCGTACAATTTAAAAGTTTTTCTTTTGAAAAAAACCAAATTATTTTTTATTAATCATAGAACTCTAATTGAAAAAGAAATTAAGGGAGAGGAGAAAGAAAGAAAGAAAGGGAAAAGATTAAAAGAAGAAATTGACATGATAGCTCTTAATTATATGTGATATATTATTTACAAAGGACAATTTCATCTTTTATTTTTTAAAAATTTTTATTTGATATAAAATGTACTCGAACTACAACAGAGAAGTAAGAACACAATTATATTTTAGAAGATTTTTTCGTAATTATCTCAAAATATAACGACAGAATAAAAGTTATTAGACTTTCGGTGCATTGAAGTTTTTGATGCTAAACTTGTGGAGTGAGATGTAGAAATTCCTGCTGAATATTGCTTTTGTGAGTGCATCTTCTAGCTGGTCTTCTAACTTGACAAATGGAAATCGAATGATTTTTTTTCTTCAAGATTCTATTTAATGAAGTGCTCATCGACCTAAATGTGCTTAATCCGATCCCATCATGTTGAATAGAATTATGAAAAATATTAATGGCTGTTTTATTATCACAAAACATGTTTATTTCTCAACTATTTTTGCTATTTTTACTAATAATCTTCTTAACCCAAAAAGTTTGCACGCATCCTTGGTGTTACTTTGAAATTCTGCTTTCGCACTAAATAATACAATAACTTTTTATTTTTTGATGTTTTAAGTGATGAGATCACCTTCTAAAATTAAAAAATAATAATAATAAAATTGATGTTTTTTAAATGTTTTTTTTATAATTTTAATGTAAGAAAAATTTTAAAAAATTATCTTAATAGATGAAGTGAAAAATACTATACACTGTAAATAATACGAATAAAAAAACCTACCTGAGGACACCTGGTAATTTCATTCGATAATGCGACACTGACAGCAGAGTTCCTGGGTTCTGCTCTTTTTTTTTTATCATGGCATGTGGTGTTTGTTTGCGAGGAAAGTTACAAAATATGGCGTTTTATGCAGTCTGACTTCGCATCAAATATCTCTAAAAAAGCCAGCAACTTGTCATGGTTCTTCGAACACGTTTCCATGTTCTACAAGCTATAGCAGGAAGTTAAATCCGTGCCATGCATGTCCCATTTTCGTAAAACACATACTCTACTCAGTCAATCTTTTTAACCAGGCTAGGGGTTAATTTTAGGTTAGTAAATGATTATTATTGGATGGTTTTCTTGAATACTTCGGCTCGATTTTATTTTATTGAAATTAGGATACTGTAAAATCCTTTTTTAACAGTTTGTTTTATGTCCAGAAGCCTTTAAATAATATTACATAGACGTCCACTCCGTTTCAAGATCAGACATTTTGGGTTCATGTAATTTGATGCATCAAGACTAAATTCCATTTTAACAAAATATTGGACAAACCATTCACAGCTGAATTAGTACATACTTGAACAAGTATTTACCTGAGATGAATTCATTAACCACTTGAATATAGACACTCATTTAAATTACTTGCGTAAAATATTTTACAAAAAAATATTTTTCAGATTTTTTTGTATTTGTTTTTTATATTTATCCCTTACTTTTTTTTTTCTCTCGCTTTTTCTTTTTTTTTTCTTTATCTATTCTGCTTCTTGGCAATATATAAAAGGATAGAAGAACTAATTTATTTTATTTTTTAATGACAAATAGCCATTTTATCCTTAATGAGTTGTTTTGCTTTTATTTGATGGTTTTTTTAGCACTACCATATTCTGTTTATCCTAAACTTTTAACCAGATTTTATTCAATATATTTTAAGATTCCTCGTAAAATTTCAGCTTAATCTAATGATCGAATTGAAAATTACACTCAATAACATAAAACTGGTCAAATTATGATTTTTTATCAAATTTCTGAATTTCTCCAAAAATTTTGAAATTTTAATCCAAGCTAAAGCATCATATTAGAAAGCTTTACATAAATTTTCAGAATTTTTTTATACTTCAATTAAAAATTACAAAAAAATTTTATATAAAATTAATTAAAAAATATTGATAAAATTTTAATATGAGCTAGAACCCACCCGAACCCATACCTTTGACCACCACAATACCTCACCACCATATTTTGTTTTTACTACCACTACAGTCACCTCACAGCTATCTCTTTCATTATTATTGTCATGTCACTATTATTGTTTTTTATTATTATTATTATTTCCATCATTACCGAACATCACAATCTACTTCATTACCATTAATAAAAAATATTTTACGGGGAAATATTTTACAAAAAAGAAAGAATACCCTTGGTCTGTAAAATTTAGCATGCATATAATAAATTGACCGCACGTTACATTTTTTTACATCTATGCACATTTAAAAGAATTCCACCACATTTATTTTTTAATAAAAATTCGAAATTCCTTGACGATGATGATACTGAAAATTATGAAATACTACAATCTCGTCAAGTTTGGCCCAAACAAGAATACAAAAAAGCCCGTTATCAAACAATGGGTTCAGATAGAGACATATGCAGTGACTGGGCTATTATAATGGGTTCATTAATTAATGGGCCGGCCCTATATCTTTATAGTCCAAGAATCTGAGATTGATTCTAAACTACACGTCGTCTGGAGTAACACGTCGAAAAAACATTAAACCTTGACAGAAACCTAGTCCATTAACAAAAAGGTCCAGAGAGGCTAAGCAGCAGCAGCAGTCTTCAACACCCCCCAAAAAGAAATGGGAGGGAGAGGAAGAGGAAGCAGGTCACGAACTCAAAGAAAGCACTTTCGTGATGGCAGAGAGAATGTTTGGAAGCGCCCCAAATCTGACAGTGCCTCGTCTGATCCCAACAGCAACAACAACTCTGAGAACAAGACTCATTGGCAGCCTTTTGCTACTCAAAACCCCGCCTTCGATGAATACTACAAGGTAACACTTGCTTTTCTTTTGTTTAAGATTAAATACTATTTTGTTTGGTCTGGCGGGGTTTAATTTTTTTATTTTTTTGCAGGAGCAAGGGATAGTGACAGCAGAAGAATGGGATACCTTTGTCGAAGTTCTAAGAACACCCTTGCCTGCTGCTTTTAGAATCAATTCAAGGTAAAGTTTTTGGTTTCTTTTGCTATTTAAATTGTCGGGTATTCTTTGTTTTGGCTTTTTGGGTGTGTTCGTAATTGTTGTTCCTGCATGCTGTAGCAGTAAAAAGATATAAAGTTAATTATTTTTTCAAGCTGATGAGGAAAACTTTGAAGTTAAGAGTTGGGACACGAAAAGGTTGGGTTTTTGTAGCTCTCAATGTTGTCTACAAGCAACAGACTAGCCAAGATAGGCAAGAATGATAAAATCACATAAGATGAATATCCTAATAAGGTTGCTATCCAGTTCTCTTTGATATGAATTGGATATGATTAGGTGAATGAAGAATGAAAATGGTGATTTTGGCAGCATATGTCAATCTAGTGATCTTTTTCAAAGGGAGGTTGCTTTAGGGATTGCAGGAAGACCAAAAGGGAAGTGAGATTTTTGAAATATGGTCGACTGTGATTGGACAAAAAATATGGTCGTATGGAGTATGAAATGATGGGAAATTTTATTTGTGGTAATAAGGTCCTTTGTCCCCCCGAGTCTTGGATTGAATTCAGATGCTGCAAGTTGTATGTGGGCAATTAACGAGCATAAGAACTGCATTTTGAGGGTTTATATATAAGTTCCCCTGTGTTCCTCACACCCTCCTTGACTTTGAACATTGAAACTGCATGTTACAGTATGGGGAAAAGTTACTAACCTTGTGATTTTTATTTTTTTCAATTTTGCAGTAGCCAATTTTGTGAAGATATCAAATCACAGCTTGAGAATGACTTTATGAATTCTCTTAAAGCAGAGGTAAGTTACATTTATTTATTTTGAGACTATAACACCTTTGATAATTATGTTGCCAAATGCTGGTTGTTACAGATGATAGCTTACTGTTTTTTCCCTTCATTTTTGTCATTTTTGACAGACCACTGATGGTGGTGAAGTGGAGGCTATTAGACCATTGCCTTGGTACCCTGATAATCTTGCCTGGCATTCAAATTTTTCCCGGATGCAGCTAAGGAAGAACCAAACCCTTGAGAGGTAAATCATGCAATTTCTGTTTGTTTGGGTAGTGTTGTGAACGTGTTATCATATTTTCTGAACGGATAAGTGTACCTGATAATACTGACATTGCTTGATTATGTTCTTCCCTTTCTTGTTCCAAAGATCTGTTTTACACAGAAGGTTTTTCTATTCTGCAATTTTCAGTCATTCAGAATTGACCTGTGCAATGCATTTATTTTACATATTATCATTGATGTAGACTGTGCCATAAATGACTTCCTACCAACAGGGGTACATATACTATGTTCAGTTAACTTAATGTTTTTCCTTCAGAGAAGTGGAGTTATTGCTATATAATTTCTCAAGTTTATGGTCTTGGAAAACACTTCAAACTTCTCTTAAAATCTTTCTGAAAATCAGTCTAGTTGTCATGATGATCCAACCAATTTCAATTTATACAATTTTCAATGGAAAAAATGCTTTCTATTCTTTGAAAAATTCATGCATTATTTTATAGGGTAACTGTTTGGAGAAACAGCTCTTCCATTTTAACAAATGATTTTTTTCTGTTTTTAGTTTTTCATGGAAAAGAAAAATTAGAAAGGGAGATTGAAAATGGAAAAAGTTTTCTGCAACCAATTCGACCCATTTTTCTCCTACTTGTATATGATTTGTTGGTTTTCATAATTAGTGCTTACATTATATGTAAAATATGTGCAAGCTGCCCGCAATTAATGCACTTGTTTTTTATTGTTTTCCTTTTATCTACCGAATGTTGTTTTGGATAAAATTATTTCAGGTTCCATGAGTTCTTAAAGCTAGAAAATGAAATTGGAAACATCACCAGACAGGAGGCTGTCAGCATGGTGAGCAAGTCTGATTTTGGGTTTATTCAATGATTTGTGGTTGTTTTGTCCTTTAAGAATGAACATCTCGACTCTCATCCCTGTGTCATTTTGCTAACTGATTGTTAATCCTACAACTAACCTTTTTGGTTTGTGATAAAGGTACCTCCACTCTTCCTTGATGTACGTCCGGATCATTTTGTATTTGATAGTAAGTTACCTATAGTGCATTCTAATTCTTTTCTTTATTTTATTCCTTTGGCAATACAAGTGAATCATCATCTCTTTATCTAAATTAGCTTGATGTATTTATAACAGCAGCTTTCTTACCAAAAAACATTGATATCCTAATGGTTTACTTTCTAAAGTTTCTAGTAGCAGACATATATATCTCCCCTTCACCCCTTAGTTTGCTTATAAAGTTGAAATGGGTTGCATGTCATGGAAAATATCCAATACCCTGTATTATTTCCTCACTGCTCTCTTTCCTTGTATGCAGTGTGTGCTGCACCAGGTTCAAAAACATTTCAGTTGCTGGAGATTATATACCAATCAACAAAGTCAGGATCACTTCCTGATGGAATGGTTTGTTACTTTTTCTTGTTTCACACTCTGCTCTATTCTATTATTTTCTTCATCTATTTGTTTTATTTTGCTTAGTCATCTCTTTACCTTGAATTGTATCAGTACTTGGAACCTCCTAGTTGATTTGTTTCATTTACTTCACTGTAATGTTATAATATGAAATTGATTCACCATTACCAATATTAATTTACTTGTCTAGGTTATGGCAAATGATCTGGATGTCCAGAGATGTAATCTTCTCATCCATCAAACAAAAAGAATGTGCACTGCCAACTTGATAGTCACAAATAATGAAGCCCAACACTTCCCTGGGTGCCGTGCAGACAAAAATGGCTCTAAAGCTTCTGAAATGGAAATCGAGCCACAGATTAGTCAGCTTCTCTTTGATCGAGTGCTATGTGATGTTCCCTGTAGTGGAGATGGTACCCTCCGCAAGGCTCCAGATATGTGGAGGAAATGGTTGGAATTCTTGTGTACTTTCTAATTTTTATGTTTTTCGAGCATTCAGAGTGGATTATATTTGTTTTCCCCTCTAATACAGGAATCCAGGGATGGGCAATGGGCTCCATAGTCTACAAATTCAGATAGCGATGCGAGGTACCTTAATGAAAAACCTTGAATTGACATTTCTTTACGAATTGAAAACCTTAGCTTTTTGGCCCTTTCTGGCTGATATTATGTTGCTCATAAATAGCATGTCAGTTCAAATTTCAAATTTTCTGCTCTAAGATTAATAATCATCAGTGTATTGCCAAAGGAAGCACTAGTCTTCCATATGATTATGTCCTGTCAGGTTATTGGTTGATAGTTGTCAATTTCTAATCCCAAAGGCTTCTCTTGATGTCGGACAGAGTTGTCTAGTCTGCCCACTTTTGTTATTTTTTCGTGCTATAGCTAGACAATCTGTGATTTCAAGGCTTTGACTTTCAGAAGAGCTGATAAAGGGCTTGTGATTTAAATAGCATTTAGATTGAGGGAGATTTAAGGGCAACAGGAAGCTTAGATTTGAAGACTTTGGTTTCTTGAAGTTTATGGTAGCTGCAGAATTAGGTTCCTAGCAAGTATTTGCTTAGTGAATTGAAGAGAAAAAGGAAAGGGAATGATGCTGGTGTCTAGTACAGTAATGGGGTAAAACTTGGGATTGGTGAAAATGAGAAATGACAATTTGTTGGCTTTTACGACTGTGGATTGGGTGCTGTGGTTTCTATACTCAGATAGATGGAAGAATAAATGTGAAAATATAGGGCAGCATGCCCTGCTGTTGCCAAAATACACAATTCTATTTCCCGAAGTTTAACAATATGCTAATAGAAAGTCTTGAAACTCTCTGTTGCCATTAAAGACAAAATTCTATTTCCCGAAGTTTAACAATATGCTAGATTTAATAGACATTATATTGTGATGCACAGGCCTATCATTGCTCAAAGTTGGTGGAAGAATGGTGTACTCAACTTGCTCAATGAATCCAGTTGAGGATGAGGCTGTTGTTGCTGAGGTAATCTAATACCCATTCACAAGTATATCACCATTAGACATCTGACTTTTCAAAAAAAAAAACAATAATTCTAAAT
Source organism: Populus nigra (assembly GCF_951802175.1). NCBI lineage: Eukaryota > Viridiplantae > Streptophyta > Magnoliopsida > Malpighiales > Salicaceae > Populus > Populus nigra. The sequence goes on from NC_084865.1 coordinate 3,672,908, forward strand.
CTTGCTTAATTTTGGTGCCTATGTCTGTTTTTCCTAAGATTCTACGGAAATGTGGAGGGTCTGTTGAACTTGTTGACGTCTCCAGTGAACTTCCTCAACTTGTTCGTCGGCCTGGTGTCAGAAAATGGAAGGTATGTTATTTCTGCCAAGTCCATTTTCTATTGAAGCCTTAACAGGCTAGTAACACAGATTTTTGCATAGTTCCTCTGGCAATGCTGCCTTTTTATTTATTTATTTATTTAATCTTTCTGGCAATGCTACTTCATTCCCACAATATGATGACCCCCCCCCCCCCCCAAAAAAAAAATAAATAAATAAATAAAAATAATAAATAATAATAATAATAATAAATAAAATAAAATTCTCAGACATTCTGATGTTTAGCATATTCAACTCGCTTTGGATGTTGTCAATAGAATGATTGGTCTCCTTTAGAGAATAGTTGAACCAAATGAACATTTATATTGAGTTGTTTTGACAGGAAGTTTAGAGGAGTTTCTGATATTTCCTATGTTTTTTTATGTTAGATTAAGATTTTATATTTTAGTGCTATCAAATACTGTCACCGTCCCAGAAAGATATCCATCTTTTGGTTTGTCTTTTGTCTGATGTTCACTCTACCAAAGGCATAGTTGTGTTTGGTTGAATATCAGTTTGGCTGGCTTTTGCCCTGCTAGGAAAAAATTCTGTATGGTGTTAGGAAATGGGATCTGCTTTCAATTTCTTAATTTTGTATGACATAATTTATGTTTATTGGTTCTGCAGGTACGTGACAAAGATCTCTGGTTAGCTTCCCACAAAGACGTCTCCAAATTCCAGAGATACCATATACTTCCCAGCATGTTTCCTTCAGGCAAAAGCTATGTTGCCCCAGCCAACACGGATCTTGAGCACGAGAATGGTGAAAATGCAATTTCTGAAGATGGGATTCAGCCAACAGAAGATGCTTCTACCGAAGATTTGATTGAGGAAGTTTCTGAACTCCCCCTGGAACGTTGTATGAGGATAGTGCCTCATGATCAGAACAGTGGGGCCTTTTTCATTGCTGTCCTCCAGAAACTCTCTCCTTTACCAGGTGAATTTAAGCATTATTGATGCATCATACTATTATGAAGAATCTAAGCAGTTGAACCTTGTAACCAGTATTCAGTGGTTACTGCTTATAACACCCCCCCCTCCCCCCCGCCCTTTTTTCGATAGTGCCTCATGATCAGAACAGTGGGGCCTTTTTCATTGCTGTCCTCCAGAAACTCTCTCCTTTACCAGGTGAATTTAAGCATTATTGATGCATCATACTATTATGAAGAATCTAAGCAGTTGAACCTTGTAACCAGTATTCATTGGTTACTGCTTATAACACCCCCCCCTCCCCCCCGCCCTTTTTTTCGTGTTCTAGAGATGTTGCCCCGTTGCTCATTACCACTTTCATTTCATCTCCCACTTACAAAATGCTGAATTAGTAGTTGAAATAAATGTTGAATCAGATCTATTTTTGAGGATGTCTCTGTCACTTCATTCTTATGTTTTGCATGTTAGGCGTTTATAATGTTATATCTACTTCATGATTTCCCTGCAGCCATTCAGGAGAAACCCAGTAAGAAAAGGAATTTGTTCAAAAAGAATCCTGAACTGCAAGGAAAATTATTGGATCAGGTTACTGAAGATAATAGTGGGCTGGAGCCAGACTCCAGAGATGTCGCAGTAGAAAAAATTTCTGAAGCAGCCACAGAGGCAGATTTAATTGTTGATGAGCCAGATGAAGTTGATATGGAACCTGATCCTTCTAATATATCTAACCAAGATTCAGAGGAAACCAAAGCACTGGTTAATGGGGAAACTGATTCTGGGAAGGCTGTGGGGAAGAGAAAGTTGCAACTTCAAGGCAAATGGAAAGGGGTTGACCCTGTTCTTTTCTTTAAAGATGAATCTATTATCAATAGCATAAAAATGTTCTATGGGATTGATGAGTCATTTCCTTTTGATGGCCACTTAATCTCAAGAAATAGTGATAAGAACCATGTGAAGAGAATTTACTATGTCTCAAAGTCAGTTAAGGATGTTCTTGGGTTGAATTTCCGTGTTGGTCAGCAACTTAAGATTGCTTCTATCGGCCTGAAGATGTTTGTAAGTAATCTACATGCTATATAGACATAATTTTTTTGTTATATTTTTTTTTTCAAAAGCCGCAATCATAGCTTTTTCCCCATTCCCTCCCATCCTTTGGCCTGTGAGTGCTCTTTCCATATTGATTGACATACCCCAAAGTTTCTTAGCTACCAGGCTACAACCCAGCTACTTTGCTAGAAAACAGTAGATGCATCAATTGCCGAAACTTGTGCTAATAGATCAAGTCAGTCAAAAATAACCACCACTAGTTCTACTATATGTTTCTTTTTACCCAAAAAAGGTGGTTGCCTAGGCTTTATTTAACAAAGAATTGTTCATTTCTTGATTTGATTCATTCCTCTTTTTTTAAAGGAGCGACAAACTTCAAGAGAAGGTACCTCTACCCCCTGTTCATTCAGGATATCATCAGAAGGATTGCCGGTGATTCTTCCACACATCACTAATCAGATCCTATATGCATCCTCGGTAGATTTCAAGCATCTTTTGCAGTATAAAGCAATAAAGTTTGCTGACTTTGTTGATGCTGAGTTTGGCGAGAAGGCATCAAAGCTAATGATGGGTTGTTGTGTTATAGTCATGCGAGGTATGTAGCAGTTCCTACCATGTTCGTGTTATCAGTGCATGAATGTGTATTTACCCCCATCGTCTTTGTTTGCAGACAGCAAAACCATGTCGAATCCTATCAAGGTGGATGCGTCAACAATAGCCATTGGCTGCTGGAAGGGTAGATCCAATTTGAGTGTGATGGTCACAGCAATTGACTGCCAAGAATTGCTAGAAAGGCTTTCAGTTCGCATGGAAGCCGAAAAAGGCTCTTCAGTGCAAGAAAACAAGTTCAGTGTTGATGAACTGCAGCTTAATGGAGCAAGCAAGGTTGAAGAATCTGAAACTACTCAGCTGGTTGCAGATGCTTGAATTTACAGCAACTTTTGAGTTTGTCTCTAATCTATCTGTACCAGTTCTGGATTTATTTATTTTTAATAGATACAACATATCATTTATTTTTAGCCTCTTCTGGGTACCAATTTTATAATGTTCCAGGTTTTGTATTTTATCAGAATGACTAAACCTTTTTTGCTGTATTAAGCTAATGCAATTTTGACGAGCTACATGATTTTCGCAGCAAATTTTTGTTTGCTGGAGTTCCATGAAAAACAAAGACTCTTGTTCTAAAAGGGGTAAGAAAGCCGTGCAAGTAAATGACTAATGAAGCAAGGCAACGGTGGATGTTGGTGGCAGTAGCATTGTACTGTAATAAAATGCAAGGAGAGGAAGAAGCTAAAGAGGAAAATGAAGGGCTTTTTGGTAAAATAACGTAGTTTAATTTTATCGTCCTTGAGACTTCAGAGTGTGGCAAGGTAGTTGTCTAAGCTTTGTCCCAAATCAAATCCTTTTACTCTAAAAATTGAACAACGCCCTCACAATAACTCCAAGAATCTCACCAAATACTTTTATTTTGCCTTTAAAAAGAACCAAAAATCAAATTTATTCTAATCTCTAAGCATTATTGGACCAAATATTTTTATTTTGCCTTTAAAACAATCAAAAATCAAATTTATCTTAATCTTGGCCAAAACTCGATTTCTGTTAATATTTTATTTCTGTTTTATTTTGATGAAAAATTCCTTTTTTTTATCATAAGCATAGTTTCTCATATAAAAACTTGTCATGTAAAGCAATTTTAAACCAAGAAACAAAATATAATATCTTGATTATTTTCTTGCGACTACATGAAAAAATTGAAGAATAATTAATTCAAGGAAATGATATAAAAATTAACAAAAATATATATTTTAACATCATTGAATATTCATGTGATTTAAAAAAAATATTTTGCATATAAGTTTCATACTATAATTGTTAAAAAATTAAAAATACGATCATAAAAAGCTTTAATCTTATTTAAAAAGCATGCCATGATTGATTGCTTTTTCAAACATCATTATAATAAACATGATTTTATTTTTAAGACATAAGAAAATTAAAAACAAAAAACAAAACAATGGCTAAGAAAGACGTATAGACAACAAGACTCATGCGTTTGACACATAAAAAAGCTTAGGTGTTACTAACATATTTGGAAGTATAGTTGCGGTTGCTTTTCAAGTGTTTGTCATTTAGAAATGTATCAAAATAATATTTTTTTATTTTTTAAAAATTATTTTTTATATTAGTGCATCAAAATGATTTTAAAATATCAAAAAATATTAATTTAAAATAAAAAAAATAAAAAAAATTATTTTTTAAAAAAATACTTTTAAAACGTAAAAATAAATGTATAAAAAGCCAAACTTGCATGGCTGGTATATTTTTTTAAAAAAAAAAAAACTCAAGCAAACATCCCTCTTTTCACTTGAGTTTTATTATTAAATGGATAACACTTCGTCCATCAGAGCGAATAACATGTCAAATACAATTAATTATGGCAATTATGGTAATTTTAGTGGTAGAAAAGTGGATTTTGAGTTATTAGATTAAAAAAAAAACAAATTCTACTCATTTTTAACCAAAAAAAAAAACCATATAAAGCTCAATAACCCCATTTACTACCCTAAACACCACTAGAGCCTCAATCTATTTTTTTTTTTTTTTTTTTTTGCAAGATGAAAACTCTCCCCTCTCAGTATTAAAAACTAAAACATTAAAAAAAAAAGATTGAAACGTGAAAATCTAAAATTACAGGGATCAAACATGAAAAAAGAAAAATACAAGAACAAAATTATATGTTTACACGTCTATGAACAGTAAAATTGTTGTGAATGTGCACTGTAATCCATGGTGATTTTTTTTTAAGGAACCGTGGTTGAATAATAGTACAAACAACTGTTAAAACCCCTAAATATATTATTTTATTTATTTATTTATTTATTTATTTTAAGTATTAATATTGTTCGCGTACTCTATATTGCATATCTTTTAAGTAAACATTGAATATGTTTTTATATATATTACATGAACTTGTATTAAATTTTATTCATATTTTCTTTTGTATTTGTTTTATATTATAAATTATAGGTTTTTCATATTATAATAATCTCTAACCCAAACCCCCCAAAGCATATCAAATTTAATTTTTTTCTAACCAAGTAATCCAATGATAAAAAATTAATATCAAAAAATTGATATCAAAAAATTTATTATAATTTTATGTTTGAATGTTAAAATTACTAATATAATAGTAATTGAAAGTTTATATACTCGTTAATTTTTTAAGCTAATCCGAACACCACAATTAATCAAAAATAAAATTTATCTTTTCTAGTGTCAAACTTCTAATTCCTTCTCTCACTCACAGGAGAAAAAAGTTTTTCATGCATATAAATGCTACAATTATTTTAGAAACTGAACGTTTTCAAAATAATAAAAATTCAACGGAAAAGGATTTCTTCAAACTCTTGCCAATAGCAGTTTCTACTGACCGACATGTAGTACAAATATTTTGCTTCATAAATTTGGGGAATCATAATTATTGATATAAAACAGAAAGTAAAAAATTTAAGTTTCCCTTGGAACAATCATCAATGAGACCAGATGCAAAGATTTATATTTGTTAGACGACAGGTTGTTTTAGAGCAAAAACTTATGAAATAATTAATATAGTCCATGCTAAAATAATCTTGTGGTCTGAGGACCGACAGACACCACATATCAAATAGTTAAAGAAACTTCTGTTCAAAATAGGTAGGAACAGCTAAAAAGCCTCTCAAGCAACAGAAAATTCTCCAGAAACATTTCCACTTCCATCTTCAATTTCCACACTACAAAGCAAGGTATTTAAAGTATTCAAAACATTCATCGACATTATGAATTTTTTTCTTTCCGAATGAGATTGAGGAGAAGATAATATGCGACTCAGATTTTCCTCAAAATAAGAAACTAATCAGCTGCTCATGCAAGCTAAATTATAAGAATGTAAAATATACAAAGAACTACATCACACCTTTCAAAAAATTGCTATTGGGAATTAAGGGGAAGCACGCGGTTTCAAAGCCAAGACTGATCAGATCACAATGAGCTACAACACTTGCTCTTCGCTGGAATTTCTTGTGCAGGGCCTGGAATGATAATCTTCTTGCCAGATAGCGATGCAGGGTTACCATTGCTTTGATCTTCACCAGCAACCAGGTTCTTCTTGTTTACAATGTTGAAGATCTCTGTCAGCACAGTCATAAAGGCGTTCTCAACATTAGTTGCTTGCAATGCAGAGGTCTCTAAGAAGAATAGTCCTTCCTTCTGGGCAAATTCTTTGGCATCCTCAGTGGGTACAGCCCGCTGGTCCTCAAGATCACTTTTGTTCCCAATCAAAATTATAACTATGTTCTTGTCAGCATGGTTTCGCAGCTCTTCCAGCCAGCGTGGTATGTGATCAAAGGTCTGACGCTTGGTTATGTCATACACCAGCATTGCCCCAACAGCACCCCTGTAGTATGCACTTGTGACTGCTCTATACCTGCTCATTGAACCCCCAAAAGCAGAGATGAAATCAACATTTGCTAATTACAAAAATTAACGTTGATTCTGTCCAAAAGAAACAATATTGCTTCCCAGGGTACTAAAAGAACAATTCTGAAATTTTTGTGTTAAAGCACATAGTCAGATCTAATCAGGCGAGCACTGGGTTTTTCCCTTTTCTCCTACCAGATATAGTCTGCCTGGGTCCCAAGAGATTATTAAAGCAAGTATTAGTCATCAAATATAACATCCATCTCTAACCACCATGATATATACAAAAGATATTTCAATAAACGGTCCAAAAGTTATGGCTCAAAAGATGCTTCAAAATAAAGATATTTCTTGTTTAACAATAAAGTTTTAGGTACTAAAAGAAGATTTTCAAACAATATAATAACATTCCTCAGATGGAACTCCTAAATTCTCAATGCTCTAACAACTGTATATCAACTAATAAGAGAAACCTGAGGCGTACAAATCCCCATAGTCTAAAAGACAAAAAACCACAAGAGATATCTTTTTCTGCAAGGATAAACAAAAGAACAGTGACATGAGCTGGATTCAATTCCTAGACCAAAAGCAACTTTAAGCAAGGTAATTAATTCTTCTTTCATCATGAATCGAACCAAAGGCCACCTTTTCTCCAGTCAAATATCAACACTAAACAAAAGAATTATAATCCCCACCCCCAACAAAACCAGCAAAAAAAGGCAGTCGGGGAGGCAAAAAAAGAGAGAAAAGCCAGTAATTTTTTAGGAAGGGATAGTGGGTGATGGCCTGAAGCCACAGCACCCATATGAGCTGAGCAGGGCCCAGAATCAAGATCTATCCTAGCAAGTATCACTATGACCCAGCCTCAGATCCCCCGCACAGTCGACGTTAAATCAATTCATTAACATATCCATACTTCAATCACAGACTTAAAACCGGATCAATTTGCATCCAAAAGTTTGCGATTCATCATGAATCAAAAACAACACTGCAAAAAAAAAAACAATCAAATGTCGACAATTAGATACTTGAAAAACTTGAATTGCATTACCATATACCTCATCTTCTTTCTTTTTTTCCTTTTTTTCCTTTTTTCATTTGATTCCTCCCAGATCAGACACAATGTCCATTTGTATTATAACATCAACCACGTGTTTTTCCTCCAAATCTAACACTAGAAAAACCAATTCCACATTTGCAGTAAAACCGCCTTTCCAAATCAATGTGTATATAAAACCATACAATTCACGGATCCAGAGACACCAAGCGATGGATAGCCAGCCAGGTGAGCATAAGCTGGCCCGAAGACAACTTAGCCATTAAAACCAAATATACATGCAGCTAACATGCTGTCTGTTATTAACGAAGAAAATCCATATCACATCTAGACTTCTAGACCAACCAAAAGAAAAGAAAAGAAAATTAAAATTAACATCTGAAAGAAAGAATAGTTACCGTTCTTGACCAGCAGTATCCCAGATCTGGGCCTTAACACTCTTATGATCAATAACAAGAGTCCGAGTTTGAAACTCGACTCCAATAGTAGCTTTAGAGTCAAGACTAAACTCGTTTCTAGCAAATCGAGCAAGTATTTGTGATTTCCCAACTGCTGAGTCCCCTATCAACACCACCTTGAATACATAGTCTATCTTCTGGCTCGCATCTCCGTATCCACCCCCACTAGCCATTTTCTCACCCTCTCTTCAAATGGGTTTCCTTTGTTTCTTCTAAAGAAGAGAGCGATTCTTGCTATGCTTTGCTATGGCTAGCTAGTAGATCTTAGCAGTAGTGTTTTGCTTTGCTTGGTGTGGAATTGAAGGCGAAGGCTAAAAAGACAATCAGTGAGTGTGGCGATAATCCGGTGCAACGCATGACAAATTTATATTAGTGCATCATGCAATCTGGTCCGTCAATCATTCTGATGGGTTCTTTGAGGGAGGTGTTGTAATTAATTTCTAGTTGCTAAGATTTAGTAAAATTGACCTTTAAGTTGACATTTTGAAATTTGAGCGCAGATTTAGGGAGAAACTAACAAATTATTTTTTTTAAGTTCAATGGATCTCTTAATAAACCAACCAAAGAAATGTGATTGATTTCAGTTTTTAATTAGTGAAAGTGTCAGGTGATTTGTGATTGTGAAAAAATCATAACTATTAATATATATTTTTTAATTAAAGCTATAAATTTCATTTGAGTCATGCTATTTAGGAGTAATTGTCATTGTTCACGTTAGAAAATTTGTTTTAAAAAAAAAACAAATTGCTATTGAAAAATAGATAAGATTTCAATTGCAAGGGATATGCATGAAAACTTTTTTAAAACTTAAGGATTGATATTAAAAGAATTACAAGTATAAGAGCTAAAATGAAATACAGCTATTAGCCTATTACAAGGACTAAGAATTTTTTTTTTCTGTCATGGTTATATGTTGATTCAGGATGATTTTTAGGAAAAAAAGTCTTTGTTATTTTTATTTAGTTTAGATAATTAAATATTATATTTAATAATTTTATTTTTTCTAGTTTGTTTAGAATTTTTATTGTTTTTCTTTATTATTAGGTTTTTAGTTTGTTTAGATTAGTTTTTGGATTTGTTTAAGGAATTATAAATATCAAGGCTGACTATCTAAATATAAAATATACAATAATAAAATTTTGAATTAGAGTTTTTGTGTGATTTTTTTAATACAATTATGTTATTATACTTGTTATTTTTCTTGTTTTGTTTATATTTGTGTTAATTAGTATCAAAACCAAGAGATCTTAGGTTATTTTGTTAACTGTGTATTGCTAAATAATCATAGTTGGAAAATGTCATAAAGCAAAACATGTTTAGGCGAAAAGGGATAAGAATGTTTCTCGAGAGAAACGCTAAAGAGATAGTAATAAAAAACATGCGGGGACAAATTATAAAATTAAAAAAAAATATTTAGAAACGAGTGATAGAAAATATACGGAAAAATTAACCTATTAATTGACAAAGGTGAGGAGCCTACGGAGATTGTGAGAAAAAGTAATGATGAATTTGTGATCAATTTTTGTGAAGTCGTTTTACAAGCATAAACAAATAAAACAACTTCTTGATTAGAATAAATATGATATTAAAACTAATTTTTTTTTATTTTTTTAATTGAAATCAATCACCAAAATCTGATAAAAATAAGAAAAATTAAATTAAAAAAAAGATTTCAATGTAGAAATCTTGGCATATGATTACATTAAGCATTCAAAAGATGTTCATGCTAACAAGCATAATAACTTTGATCTTAATGGTGAAACCGTTCGGGAGAAAAGAACCAAATTAGATGTGGTTTCAGATATGATTTTTGATGAAGCATATTATGAAAAATGTTATTGTTGTTTTAAAATTAATGTTATTGTATTTTGGATAAAAGTTATTAAACAAATTTTCAAATCTCCTTCTAACTCTAAGATTGATTTCATTATTAGAGAGATTGAATATGTTGTTGATAGATTTGATATTTCTAATAGAAAAGTGAAGCACATGAAGGGTTTGAGATTTTTTATTGGACATTCACGAGATTAAAGTGAGAGCGGTTTAAATTCGATGATGAATTCTTTTTAATTTGAGAAGATTGATGCATGATGATTTTTAGAAAAAAAATAATTTTTTAGTTATTTTTATTTGGTTTAAAAAACTAAATATTATGCTTGATAATTTTATTTTTTTTAGTATGTTTAGGTCTTTTATTATTTTTTTAGGTTAATTTTTAGATAAATTTAGAGAATTATAAAACTTTTAATGAGACAGACTTATTGAATAGAAAATATTCATTGATAAAAAATTGAAATAGATTTAATGTATGATTCATTTTTTCAGCATGATTTTGTGTTTTTATAGTTACTACTTTTCTTGTAATTTTTTTAATCTAGCAAACGGTTTGCATCTGAGAACGACTTGCCTATTGTTTAAGATCATGTTTGAAAATGTAGTTGTGGTTGTTATTCAAAATACTTTTTACTTGAAAATATATCAAAATAATATATTTTTTTATTTTAAAAAAATTATTTTTGACATTAACACATTAAAATGATTTTAAAACACTAAAAAAAATTAATTTGAAAAAAAAATTATTTTTTTTAAAATACTTTTAAAACACAAAAACAAGTATGACTAAATCTCCCAATATTTAAATATATAATTGCTTTGAAATCATCATTTTCAACTGAAATTAACCGGCATAGGGTCATAGGATTACCGAGTGATGGTAATCAAAGATAATTAAACAATATTAAATGTAATAAAAACTTTAAGAAACTGTCCAAAAGCCTGATTATAATTTATTATAATTTTTTTTATTAAATTAATAAAATTTAAAATTAATATAAAACTTATTAAATTCTTATAAATACATCAAGCCGAAATATAAGATTAAGATAAAAAAGCCATATCATAATTAAAAAAAACAAGATGCATGTTCTTCCTCGCGAATTACACTGCGGTCATGTTTGAAAAAAAATAATCGTAGTGAGCTGGTGATGTGGCCAATAGTGATTGATTCAACTGGTTGTAGCTGTGGGGTATCATGCAGAGGATTATGGCTGATTTTGAAAATAATAATAAACAGGGAGGATAGAGCAATGATAGCGGTAACAGTGAAAGTAGGGAGGTGGAGGGTGCGGATGTCTCGGGTGAGTTGTCCGCCTAAACAGCCCGGTGATATTTATTGGCAGTGGCAGGCAAAATCTTCTTATCTCCAAAGTAGAAAATGTTGGGTGCTTTCCTATAATCGACAATTATTGCACATGATGCCACCTAAGGCCTTCGATTATTATTATTATTATTATTATTATTATTAAGTAACACGTGCCAGATTTTCCTGGTGAAATGGTACAATTGAAAAAATAATTATGAAAATAAGAGGGCGGTCATAACTTATTGAAACATAGTTTTGTTTTTTATTTCTTAGTTTAATTTGAAATTTTAAACAATAGTTATCCTCTATAAAGTAAAATTATTGATTTACTGATGATATTTTATTTTTAATAGTTGTGATAATTATAATAAAATATTAGTTATAATCAATTTAAATTTCATTACGATTTTTTAACTTATTAGGCTAATTAACCGTTATGATAATTATTGTGGCGTGAATAACATTAAATTATAGATATAACTTCTGGATTTAGGGAGGTTTATATATGTTGGGATAAATAATAAGAATATGATTTAAAGGGCTTAGGAGTTACTACCTGATATTATGATTATTAAAAAACCTAATGATATGCGGAAGTTCAGATAAGAGGACTAGTTACGTATGAGAAAGACGCATCACCTCTAATGCACCTTATATATGGTAAGCTGCATTATTAATTGATTTTTTCTTTCTAAATCATGTTTTTATTCATTGGTTTGTCTCAAGTTCAAGGAAGATCCTTTTTAGTAAAGAGGTACTTATCATGTTAAAATCTAACCATTACAAAGCCTAAAAATTATGGGGAATTCGCACCCTAAATTTGTTTTAAAATGATTTTTGTGATGTTTTAAAAATTTTGGCCAAATATTAATAGATAATCACAAACATGTTGTAATACTCATTAAATATATATATATTTTTTTTCAAAGTATGATAAAAATGCAATTTTTGTTTTTTTATAAAATATACATGAAAATTTTAGAACTTGTATGCACATAGATAAAAATAAGAAATTTCATATTTTTTTTATGCTTTTTATGAAATTTTGAAAAAAAACAAGTATATTTAATATCAGATTAGTATTGTACAATATAAGTTTACAACCCAAATATTAAATAAAATGGTTGGAAAACATGTGAGGGGATTGAGTTCCAGTATACTTTATGAATTTAGATACATGGAATTTCTTCAGCACGACCGTATTTGGAACCATACACATCTTGACAGCTCAGACATGATCATAACCTTCAATGACCCTCACTCTTACCTCTAATGTTGTTATCTTAGCAAATTCAACATTCTTAAAATATTTTGTCTCGTGAAACTCATTAGCAGATACATCTACAATTATTGAGGCGAGTGTAGGTATAATCAACTATATGAATGTCACATTGAAGTGGGGTTCTTGACTCTGTACACTTGGTATAGTTGGCTGCATGAATGTCATATTACCAATCTTTAACATATAAATTCTATAACTCTGGATGATTGGGCACGTGAAACTTATAAAGTTGCAACTAAAATTTCAAATGAATTTTTTCTTAGTTAATAATATAACTTATCAACAAGCTTGCATATATCTTCAACAATAAATAATTTGTAGGTATGCTCAATATAAAATGCTAGATTGTCTTTTTACTGAATTTATTATTTAACTCTTGTAATTATTAATAAATTATAATTATAAATATATCAACTCAATAATCATACTCAATCATTACTAAATTTTTTTTTATGGTGCCCATGCATAAAAATCACAACATGGAGTGATGCAAGTAATACATCAAACTCTCAAAGCCAAAAATCATTGCCAAGGTACCTATCTAAGCAAAGATATCATATGGGTTTCTTATGGCCGATAAAAAAAACCTTAGCATTTATGCACGATATGACTACTTGATTTTGTTGTTCATAGCCAGGGATTCTCACCTAATTCACCGAAGATAATAATAAATAAATTATATTATGCTGCCCATGCATAAAAATCAAATTGGGCCAAGGCTGATTTCTATTAGTACATTGACAAGCTACTAGTTAATATTTTTTCAAATAAAAAACATATACACCCTCAAGTGTTATAATAACTCTCAGAAAAAATAAAAAAATATTATGTTAATATTTTTTTCAAATAAAAAACATAATTCCCACAAACTATCTAATAAAAAAAAATTTATTCGGCTTTTATTAACTAATTTTAAAAAACCAAAAACATGTGCTATCTTTTATTTCTGGTAGGGCCTCAAGTGTAAAATACATATACACCCTTAGAAAAATTTAAAATTTTTACAGGTCCGGGATCTACGAGCCTCTCATTGTGTCTGCGAGCCTCCCATTGTCTCTGCCCTGATTGGTGTCTAAGGGTGAGTTATAAGCTTCTTACTTTTAAGAAAGGAGATACTCTAGGGAAGAGAGGAAGCCAGGCAAGCTTCATCACTCGGTGCCTTGTTCTTACAAGGAGATGTTTCGTAAACATGTATTGTGATCTATGCTATTACTGGCTTCCCCTAGCAATCTACATTGCATTGTGCTTATGTGTAGACAATCTTCTATGACGTTGGCTTCACTTTGGCCGGCACAACACAGGTAATTTATTGCATCTAAGAGCAATACATTTCAGCGGCATTGGTGCTACTGAAAACTGCCTTGACATTATTACTTGTGAATTCTCAGGCAAGAGGCTCAACTAATGCTCATGCTCGTTGCAGCAGTCTTGAATTTCATGGCAATTGGCGGATTCCCCTCTTTCGTAGATGATATTAACGTCGATTTTCTTACTTAATCTCTAATATTTTCTACACATATGAAGAGTAATGGGACTGATTTTACTTTATCCATACCAGATTATCGGACGAGAAAGATTAAACGGGCAATATGGTGCTGGTGTATTCGTCGTTGGAAACACACGGTCTTCCATTCCTTGCCTGCTCATGATCTCTTTAATCCCTGGCGCGATAGCTTTTTATATCGTTGGCCTTCAAAAGATTTTGGAACACTTTGTCTACTTTGCTCTGGTACTCTTCGTGTGCATGATGCTGGTATTGAAAGCTTCATGATGATCGTTGCAAGTACTGTGCCAGATTTCTTGATGGGTATTATAACAGGTGCTGGGATTCAAGGCGTGATGATGTTACTTGAAGCCTTTTCTCGGTCGCCAGATCATCTTCCTAAGCCTCTCCGGAGATATCCAATGCACTCCACAAGCATGCAAACCAAGGGTTCTACAAGAACGATTTTGATGGGTTGGCATTCCCTAACAATCTAGCAGGAGGGCCACCTACCATTACTGGTGAAGAAATTCTGAAAAATACTTTGCATGTAGAGATGGGCTATTCTAAAGGGATTGGTCTTAGTATCATGTTAATTAGGAATGGTGGTTCTTTATCGCCTCATGTTTTGGGGAATTATAAAACTTGTTGAAAAGGTCAAACCAATCATCAAAACTGCTATTGCTGCTGCTACAAGATAACCAAGACGAAGCGGGGAGCCAGTAATTTTTTTTGCTCTGGACTATTAAATAGATATATAAATATTTTTTAAGATTAATTATTAATTTATATATATAAAATTTTGAAGTTAACAATAAAGTTTTAATTCAAATATATTATCTAAAATAAAGTACATAAAATTAAAGTGAAAGTAAAAATAAACTCATTATTAAAATTATACAATTCGATATTTTGTGAAATATAATTTATCTATAATAAAATCTGAATCGATATTGTAACAATTCCTCAATCAAGATAAAATAACAATCTCATATCAACTAGAAAACAAAGTAATTAAATTTTTTTTCTCTTCTCAATTCCTCTTTCCTTCACTTGATTCTTTCTTAGATTAGTGTTTTATAAACTGGACTTTGTAAGTTTACAAAGTTGTTCTCTTCCTTTTCTTATTTTTTTTCTTGAATTTTTTTTATATTTTCCCTTACTTTTTCTCTATTTCTCTCTAACCTTTTCTTTTCTTTCCTTTATTATTTTGCTTCTACCTAGTGGCAATATATAAAATGAGGGAAGAACTGATTTGTTTTATTTTTTAATGGCAAATAATCATTTTACTCTTAATGAGTCGTTTTGCTTTTACTTGATGATTTTTTTTGTTAGCACTACCAAACTCCGTTCATCCTAAAATTTTAACCAGATTTTATTCAATATATTTTAAGATTCCTCGTAAAATTTCAGCTCAATCTAATGGTCGGATTGAAAATTACATCCAATAACATAAAACTGGTCAAATTATGATTTTTCATCAAATTTCTGAATTTCTCAAAAAATTCTGAAATTTTAACTCAAGCTAAAACATTATATTAGAAAACTTCATACAAATTTTCAGAATTTTTTAATAACTCAATCAAGAATTATAATTTTTTTTACATAAAACTAGTTAAAAAATATTAATAAAATCTTTCCCCGGACATACCTCTACCCTTGACCAAGACAGATCTCAGAGAATCCCTCTTCCTCACTTTTAGATGAAGCTCATGTGTAGTGTATTATCCAAGTAAACTGCATTAGGTAAAACTTTAGGGCCTAATTTTAGGTTTCTCAAATAACCTTACAATGAGCGTAAACGACATCTCGTCTGATAATAGGCAGCATCACAGCATCTATTTTCCACGTCCCCGTTACCTCAACCACTATATAAAAATCCCGAATATACAGCTCCAAAAAATAGAAGCTGCCGGTTTCTAGAAGCAAGAAAAGGTAAGAATAGATGGAGGAAGAAGAGCATGAGGTCTACGGTGGAGAGATTCCCGATGTGGAAGGCGATATGGATCCTCATAACGCCGACGTTGACATGTCCGCCGCCGAAGATGATGCCGTCAAGGTCCTAAAACCTTTTCTCTATTCAATTTTCAGTTTTTTATTTTTTTTCTTGTACGGTGAACCGAAACCCTAGAAATCTAAATTGGATCTTCAATTATTTATAATCTTGAATAATCGGTAACTGATTTTTAGTTTATTGGATGATATTATTGTAATGGTGAAGGAGTTGGATGAGATGAAGAAGAGATTGAAGGAGATGGAAGAGGAAGCGGCTGCTCTTCGTGAGATGCAAGCAAAAGTTGAGAAGGAAATGGGCGCTGTTCCAGGTTTATTAATTTGGGATTGGATTTGATTGGCTGCTATTTTTTATTATTCGGAATATAATTTAAACCTTTCGTTATCTTCAAATAGAGGTTTTCTGAGGAATGGTGTTTGGAATGTTAAAGCTGAAATTTACTTGTTCGTTTATTTGCTGATGTTTAAGTGGAAGTTGTTAGGGGGTATTCTGATAAGATTAAAAGGCAAGGCAATTTTTGCTACATTGTGATTTTAATAAGAAAAAAGAGCAGGTGGGAACTTGGGATATTTAAATGATGGAATCAGCAAGTAGGACTCTGTACTTATGTAGTTTCTGCGAAGCTTCATTTTGTGAGTGGATTGGAAATTTAGCAGACATCATTTTGGTACTCTGAAATTTGGGCTGCTATTTAGTTGTGTTTTACACATTGTTTCTAGAAATACTTTCAAACTTTCTTTTAGGGATGGGGAAAGTTCTGTTTATAGAGTAATAATAAATTTGTCCAGGTCCATGTTCTGTGAAATGTCCTGACGTTCTCTCATATGCACTGGGAATTCTCTATGCATTCCTTTGCAACATGGTATTTTTACACATAGATATATGTTTGTTGTTTCAGTTATGTATGGCCAAAGCGTATCGTGTGATTTAAGGATTTCAACCACATTAAAGTTTGTAAATCCGATGTTGTGGTTAATTTATAGCATATAAGTATTGTATCATTTAATTTTGTTGTTATTGTAGATTACTGTTTAAGTGGTGCTTGACAAAGGTTCTATTCATATTGGAAGTGTCTTCCTATCTTTAGCTGCTCTCTAAGGTTCTTTTGTTTTCTTTCTTTAAATTTGAGATCATATTATATATCTGCATGGCTATAATGTTCCCACAGATCCAGCTAGTACAGCACCTAATCAAGCAAACAAAGAGGAAGCAGATTCTCGTTCTGTGTTTGTTGGCAATGTGAGAAATATAATGTCCTTTTGCTTTTAGTAGAATGCTTGAATCATTTTATATATTCTGTTTATATTTGTATATGTGTGCCTATAGTAATGGAAAAAGATATGATGTGGAGATATAATGTTGACATGGCACAATTTCCAATAGCTGTCCAAAACATCCCACTAAGGCTGCGTTTGCGTGGCGCACCTCGTCAACAAATGCTCACTAAGTGTTTAATTACTTTAATATATAATGATGACATGGCACAATTTCCAATTGCTGTCCGAAACGTCCCACTAAGTGTTTAATTACTTTCATAAGATAGGAATAAACTACATATATGAATACACTTGTAATTAAATAGCCCTTTTGGAACCACTAGTGCACTAACAGTTCTGGGCTTCAGACTCTGCCAAGTGAGGTCAATTTTAGTAATTAAAAAATGTTGTTTTAATTAATTTCATTGCTTTTGGTGCACTTGGATAATTGTAATTCAGAATCATGGTTTGACTTTATGTCTCACTATGATCGCAGGGTCCTCTTATTCTTCAAGTTCTCTGTATGTATTGCTGGAATAGTAACACTATATTTTGAGGGTGGGCCAGAGTCATTTTTATGTTAAACAGGGTTGTTATATGAGAGATACAAAATCAATATTGAATTTGAAAGAAAACAGAGAAAAAACAAAATACTCTGAAAATGACAAGAAAGTATGTCCGATTTTACTCGGAAAAAAAGAGAAAAAGAAAAGGAATCAAAGAAACATTTGAGGGGGGAATGCTAGCCAAAAAGAAACAGAAAAAAGGGGGAAAAAAAGAGAAAGAAAGGAGATGAGAAATGAAGAAAGAAAGATGGGGAAAAAAGTGAAGTCAAGTATGAAACTCAAGAAAAAGAAAAAAAGATTGGTGTCTGAATAAAATCTATTTGAAAGAAAAAAAATGGAGGGGGGAATGCTAGCCAAAAAGAAACAGAAAAAAGGAAAAAAAAAAGAGAAAGAAAAGAGATGAGAAATGAAGAAAGAAAGATGGGGAAAAAAGTGAAGTCAAGTATGAAACTCAAGAAAAAGAAAAAAATATTGGTGTCTGAATAAAATCTATTTGAAAGAAAAAAATGGAGTGAAGGAACTCAGCAAAAGGCTTATTGGAGGTTGCTGGAATGGATGCAAGTAGGATGTGAATAATGATGCTTCAAATATGATATTTGAGAAGAAAGCTGTTGCTTTCGAGGAGCATGGGCAAGTTGGGATATGCAATCTAAGTTGCAGAGCCTCGACCCTGCTGGTGATGGTCTTTGGTGCTTCCAAAACGTGTGATCATGGGACAGATGGGGAGAAAGGTGTAGATTTCTGCCTTTTGTGGTCAGAATTACTAACTTCTTTTCTTCCCGTTGGTTTATCTAAAGTGCTGGAAATGTTTGACAAATATGCACTCTTTCCTTTAAGTGATCTTGCTATGAGCTCTTTGAAGACTGCTAGCTCATTTATCATTTTTCTTTCTTTCTATTTTTCAAGAAAATTATTGGCACATTTTTATTTGGTTATTTGATAGTAAATTTTACGACACATCTTAGATATGGTGTTTCTTTTGAATGAAGATTAACCCATTTCATTAGTGATTGCAGGATTTTAAAATGTATTAATCAGTAATTTAGAAGCACTATCAGGATTTTAAGCACTAAAAATATTGGATATGTTATTTCTGTACATGCATTTATCTAAAACCTTACGTTTTCTATTTTTTGCAGTCTGACTAAGCCATATTATACTGTTCTGGTACACATATCTGTCAGTCTTTTTCATTGATTTGAATTTCAAGATGTTAAATACTTAAACCATCTTAGTTTACATGAAACCATCATTTGCTCTATAGACACAGAAACACACATACTTCTTGTCATCTTGGAATGAAGACCCTTTTGCTTAGCTTTGGTTTATCGATGTACTTGGCCTAACTCTTTGCACAGCCTGGTGCATCAAAATCTTACCTATGTAAGCTGCTTGTGGTCTTATGGTCTTGCATGTTACCCTAACAAACATTCAGGGTTTTCTACTCTTGAAATTTCAAAGAACTTTTAACTGAACTCTTTGTTTGCTGTTGTGCTATTAGTTGGACAAGGAACATGTAGCAATGTAACACTTGAAAGTCATGTGAAAGAACATGAAGAAAGAAACTGTGTATAAAACTCTCTCAAAGGATCAAATATATGGATGAAGGCTGAGTGCCAAATAATTTGGGATTAGGGCTTTATTCTAATAAAGCTGAGATTATATGTTTGTAGGAAAGACCAGAATGTTTGGTTACTGTTTTTTCTTGATATGTAAAAGAGGCATATGAAATGACAATTATCTTGCTGTATTGATTGAAGAAAAAAAAAACAAGAAAAGATCAACATTGTTGACGATGCTTGGAAAAAGCTAAATTAGAAATAAGCATCTGAAAGACACCATGTCAAGCTCTTCATTGGAAAAACATGGTGGTTTTATTTTGCCAGTTGAAGGTTGATTTTGTGAAAGAGAAATTTGATTTTATGGATGCAGTGATGAGAAGGGATTGGAATATTAATAACTGTGAAGAGGTGGCTCAACTGCTGGACGTTAGCATTTTCCACAAACTTGGACTATTGTTATGCCAATACTTGGTGATTTGGAAATTGTTATGATGCTAGCATGCACTAAGGAAATTGATAGTTTGACTCAAAACAATCTTGTCAAGCAAAAATATATTTTTAGGAGGCAATTTGTTATTTGGTGAAATTGATGTTCCATTGATAGAATTGGTAAATTATAGTTAATGAATGCTTTTGAAGCAAAGAAAAAATAAAAGGAAAAAGAGAGACCATTTCTTTTATTGAATGCAGATTTAGCATTTCCCATCTAACATCATTATTTTTATTAAGCGCACAATTTGCCCTGCTCTGTTATGACTTGATTGATTATGTATAGTGCATAAAGAACCCTCTGGAATGCATGGTTCATTATTATATAAAACTGTTGGAATTGAAATAATCTCTTCTGGAAAATTCATAACCTGTAGTTATTGTTTCTAGCTGACTGAACTCAACAATGAAACCTCATGCTGAACTTTATTTGCAGGTTGATTATGCATGCACGCCTGAAGAAGTGCAGCAGCATTTTCAGTCCTGTGGTACGGTAAATAGGGTTACTATTTTGACAGATAAGTTTGGCCAGCCAAAGGGCTTTGCTTATGTGGAGTTTGTTGAAGTAGAAGCTGTTCAAGAGGCTCTGGCTCTCAACGAATCTGAACTACATGGCCGTCAATTGAAGGTAGGTCATTATTCATCTTTTGAAAATATAAAAGCGATTTATTGTTTTGGAGCTGGACATGAATTTGCTACGGTAGATTAAACTTGTGATTGCTGCTGTTTAGATCATTTTGTTCCTATGGTTTGATAATTGATCTACATTTCAGGTTTCTCCCAAAAGGACCAATGTTCCTGGAATGAAGCAATATCATCCTAGATCTTTCAATCCTTACATGGGTAACCGGTTCAGGAGGCCATATGCGCCCCCTTATTTCTACTCTCCTTATGGATACGGGTATGTTTCTTCATGCTCTCGCTTGTTGCAATTAGCTTTTTGTCACTCGCTTTTCCTTAATTTTACCCTCCTAAATGGTGGCAGGAAGGTGCCTAGATTCAGAAGGTCAATGCGATACATGCCTTATTACTAAGATGTTTCCGTCAGACAAAGGAGTTTATATCTGGTGGATAGTTATCTAAGAATTTCAGATTTCATCTTCATTTGACAGGACAAGTAGATGCTTTATTGGTGTCATGTTTGTGACTACTTTGTATCTGTATAACACAGAAGATTCCTGTAATTTTAATCCACCATGGTTATGCACAAGCCTGCAAGTCTGTGCAGTTCAAGCTTTAGCCAATTGATGCACTGTGCTTGCTTTTAACTGGTAGTCTAGTTCATGCAGGTGGTTCCCAATTTCTCAGGATTCATACTGCTATTTTATGGGCGCTTTGAGGGCCAACTGAAAGTTAAGATGGCATTTCTTCCCTCAAAAGCACCTTTTCTTCTTGTTACGTATAAACTTCCTTCTTTATCCAGTTACACAATTGGAAAAAACTGCGGTGGCTGTCACTGGCTCCCCATTTCTTTCGGTGATTTTTTTAAAGACCTAGTTTTTTGTTTTTCCAAATCTATTTTTTTTAATTGAATCTTTTTGTGACCGCATTCTTTGAAGTACAATTTAAAATTGTGGTTGGAAGACAGGAAAAGAGGGAATTTGACATCTCTTGTATTCATGAAATTAGCTAGCACAATAAAAGCTGCTTCCCATTTCCTTCAGGGACTTTTTAAGGCCATGTTTTTTATTTCTCTAATTATAATTTTTCTTTGTTTTCATCCTAAGGACTTTTTTTTATTGAATCCTTTGTGATTGGATTTCATATGGTAAATCTTAAAACTGTGGTAGAAAGACAATTAAAATAGAAAGGATGACAATGTAAAACCATGGAGAAAATGCATGGCAAATCTCAAATTCAAGAAAAAAGTGCTTTTCAGCCATTTAGTTTTGTTTTTCTTCCCATTCAATCCATGTTGTTTCTTGAATATTAATTTGGTTTAAAGTTTATTTTATTTATTTTTTAGTCAATGAATTCAAGAGAAGAGAGTTAAACTCACTAAAAAAAATAAAAATTATTGGTTATTCAGATTTCAATAACAAAAAAAGTTAATTTTAACGAGTTTTATTTGAAAAAAGAGATTTTATTTATATGATTTTAAACATTTATCTAATAAGAAAAAGTAAATTAAGGTTGAAAAGGAATTTTTTTCCTGTTTGATTTTTTTTTAAACTAATTTAAAAGTGTTTTAAATTGAAAGATTGATTTATATAAATTATAAGGATGTTTGATAAGGTTTTTTTTTTTCCCCGTGAGTAAGATGAAAAATGAAATTTTGAGTTAAAAAAACCCAAACTTAATTTTTCAACTATCACTCTAGCGGTCAGAAACAGGGAAAACAAATGACGTGTAGCCTATTTTTATTTTTATTTTTATTGAAAAAAAAGATAGATGAAAAACAAGAAAAATCTAAAAATGAAGGTGTAGGCCCACACATGGTCTTTTCTTTATATGAGCTAGCGTATGAGGCCACCAAGGTCTAGACACTGGCCTTTGTTTGATGTGCCATTATATATTTTTTTATTTTTAAATTTTTAAATTTTTTTTTATTGGAATAAGTAACTACTGTTAACTAATTTGCTTGTGGACGGGAATCAATGATCTGGAGTTATGCGTATTTCAGAATGGAAAATGACTAGAATGTCCTGTCCTTTTTAGGCAATGCAGCATTATTTCTACACGTGCTGAATAAAACAAGAATAATGAATTTATTGGTGGCTATCATATGGTGGTCCTACCAGCTTAATTTAACTTGTACTAATGTTAACTGCTGTTTTTATCTACCATGACCAGCTGATCGTCTTGGCCAACTGAAGCTCTTGTACTTGCAGTATTTGACTTGTGCTAGCAGCAGCATTTTCATCAGTTGAGGTGCTGCTGCTACTGCATCTTTGTTTGTTGTGCGATACAAGTAATGGAATCTTGTGTTGTGTGTGTTGCTCGCTTGCTTTTTCCTGTCTTGTACCAAACCTCGAGGCAATTCATCTTAAGAGTTAAAATCGTTTTTCCCAAAACGATACATGCGTTTTGAGAAAATTTAGCGCTCAAAAACCCTAAACAGATGTTGATATTTTTTGTATTAAGCTCTTGCATTTAACATGGCCATAACCTCATATTTTAAAATGTATTTTCAGTGTCTTCAAAGCGTGGGAGTTGGCAAAAACAATTTCATATGGCTTGAAGTCCATATCTGGTTCATCAATCTTCAAGTCCAAGTACAGACAAAATGAAGACATTTTTATATGTTAGTGGTGCAAATAATCCAATATTTTCCTCTTGGTGAAGTAGATGAGAAGCATTCAAGGTTAATGATATAATTTTTCATGCGAGCGTAGCAGGACAATGTTCTGAAAAGCCACAAGCACTACCTATCTTCATTGGACATCGTGTTTTTAAAATTTCTTTCCTTGATTAAAGGTTCATAAATACATAAACTAAAAGCTTATTTAAAAATTAAAACAAATTGACCAAGTTATCTGCAACACCTTGCAAATAGCAGCTTCCACTCAGAGGACACCGCATCAGCCACAGGAGCAAAAACCCTTCACAGAAAGAATTGGCTTGAGAAATGGGAGAAGATATATCTTGCAGATGTTCAGTTCATCTCAAGACTTTTCGAGTTGCTTTCGTTGTTATACCAGTGCAGCAGCAATAAATGGTGGCTACAAACCAAGGTTTGATAGATGATCCATGGCAAACTTATTGACCACAAAATACATTTAGTCTAATGCCCATACAAATAACACGGGCGTTTTGGAGTTGTCTACAGGCCCGAGGAAAGCAGACGTTGAGTTCCTACCCTTCTTTTTCTGAGTCGCTCAGCAATGATAAAAGCGAGCTCAAGTGATTGAGAAGCATTGAGCCTTGGGTCACAATGTGTGTGATATCGAGAGCTCAAGTCATCAAAAGTTACTGTCCGAGACCCTCCAATGCATTCAGTCACATTCTGGCCAGTCATCTCTAGATGAATTCCTCCAGGATGGCTTCCTTCTTGCTCATGCACATCAAAGAATGCTCGCCCCTCAGCCTACAAACAAAGACAATATGATCACCAAGATTTGGAGAAGGGGGGTGACAGAAGCAAAAGAAGATGATTCTGAACGTTATAAATTCAGAGAATATTTTTCTGGGGCGCTCTCAAGGCAAGAGAGCCAGCAGTAAATGCTACAGCAACCAGGATCATAACAGGTCCCATATTGATATGACATAAAATTCTGAAGACAGTGGATCATAGTTCAACTCTTCTTTGCGACCAAATTCTTTGGTATGTGGTTGATATTAACTAACTTTGCTAATATACCAACAGCAAGTGGCTGGTGAGTTAATAATTAAGCAGTTGTTAACTACAGCAACTTATTTCAGACATTGATTGGTATCTCAAGGACCGCAAACCAGTTGTTATTGAACCACAACTTATTTCGCACGCTGATTAGCCATGACTTTAAATGAAGTACCTCAATTGGACAATACTAGGAATATAATGATATTTAAGTGTTGTGAATTGGCGTCTATCTATGTTGCATTATGTAGTTGTAATTTTAATTTTGTCAATTCTTTAAGCATATATTATCTCATGATAAAGAATATGCCTCCACTTAACATGCAATACAAATTGTAATCAAATGCTATGCCTCCACTTAACATGCAATACAAATTGTAATCAAATGCTACAAGTGACTCAATACTTGGTGATATAATCGTAAGAATGGGAGAGTAATCATACCAAAATAGCATCAAAGGGGCGTGTTTTGAGTCCACAAGGTGCCTTGATGGTGTTTCCATGCATTGGATCACAGATCCATGTCACAATTTGTCCTGCTCTACGGACAGCTCTGATCAAGTGGGGAAGCTTCACTCTCATATTTTCAGCACCCATTCTAACGATGATTGAGATCCTTCCTGGCTTGTTGTTAGAATTCAAGATTTCAATGAGTTTAACTAGCTCATTTGGATCCATCTTGTTGCTCACCTTCATAACAACTTACACTTTCAGTCTTTAATTTTCAATATGCAAATACTCAGTCATAACAATGTTGCATCAGCAGTAGCATAAAAAAGAAAAACATTTCATGATCTCTGAAAAAAAAAGTTGTGCCAAAACAGCTATTAAAATGAAAACATAAATAGTCATAATATTTTTCCATGAACTGAACAAAAATCATGATTATCAAGTACAAGCATGGACCTATAAGTTAGACAGTGGCGGCAATTACAGATCATAAAGTTAGAGATGGTGTTCCCTATGGAATTTGCATTCGAAGTACCTTAATGCCAATAGGGTTGGAAATTCCTCTCAGGAACTCCACATGGGCACCATCCAGTTGGCGAGTGCGCTCTCCACACCAAAGCATGTGAGCAGAGCAGTCATAATAGAGACCAGAAGTTGAATCAAGCCTTGTGAGGGATTGTTCATAAGGAAGATGCAAGCACTCATGGGATGTCCAAAATTCAGTAGTTGTCATGATTGGGTGATCCACTGTGAGTCCTGCCGCAGCCATGAATCCCAAGGCCTCATCAACCCGTTGAGCTAGTTCTTGGTACCTGTGGAACAATCCAGTGGCCACCATGTTAAAAATGTGAAATGACTTATAAACTTCAACTTCGATCTCCAAAAAAATTCACAAATGAATGCATACATTTATTGAAATGTAAATTGGAAGTCGTCCAATAGGATTCTGTTCCATCTTTCATGAAACTCATAAATCTAAGAAATTATCAACGGATGAGTCCAAGGAAAGTTCAGTTTTGTATACCTATCCCCCTGCTCGCTGTGCTGTGCGAAGTCAAGATTCCACTGTGTAACTCTCTGCATTGCAGCATACCCTCCAGTGGCAAATGCCCTAAGAAGGTTGAGAGTTGCGGCAGACTGGCTATAAGCTCTTATCAATCTCTGTGGGTCTGGAATTCGTGACTTCTTATCAAAAGCATCTCCATTTATATTGTCCCCTTTGTAACTTGGCAGCTTCACTCCATCCTTATCCTCAAATGGATCTGATCTTGGCTTTGCAAATTGACCTGCCATTCTTCCCACCTATAAAAAGCAAACCCACAATCCTCAATCTTCCAAATCCACTAGCCTCTAAATAAAGTTAATAACAATACTGGAGTATAAAGTAACAAGGCATGGCCTGTAACTTCAAAAGTTATCTAAAAATCAGATTCTGTAATTGACCTTAAAAATCGTTAATCTAAATCCTTTCTCAAAATAGTCAATGGCCTTGAAGCAAAATCATAAGAAAACAAAAGACCCCCAGCATAATATCACAAAAATCATAATCTTAAATTCATTCAAATTTTTCTTGAAACATTATTAACTAAAATAAACACATAAATTAGAGCCATTAACAAACATTAGTCCTACTTAAACAACAAGGACAATTAAATCATCAAAAGAGAATAAAAACTATAAAAATTTAGATATGGATCTAACCTTAATGATAGGCATTTGACCTCCAAACATTAGCACAACACTCATCTGAAGCATAATTCTAAACGTATCCCTTATATTAATGGCACTAAACTCCTTGAAACTCTCAGCACAATCACCACCTTGCAACAAAAAAGCATTCCCCATTGCAGCCTCAGCAAGCCTCTCCTCTAAATTCCTTGCTTCTCCAGCAAAAACTATTGGAGGAAACGCCTCAATAGTCTTCAAAACTGACTGAAGCTCATGAGCATCAGGGTATTCTGGTAGCTGCAATGCTTTCTTCGTTTTCCAACTCTCCAAGGACCATTTTCCAGTCCCTGGGGCAGCCTTCACTGCCACTGAATTCTTGGTGCGCTCGGCAGCGACGGCAGAGATTGAAAGGTGGGATTTTGACATGTGGGTTTTGTTTCCAGGGACAAAAGAGAAAGTGGGTGGTTGTTGTTGGTTTTGTTTAAGGAGGTTGTTGGCATTGCTGTAGAGAGATTTTGATGAGAGAGTTGAAAGAGTCATTTTTTTCTTAAAGTTTAATGCTTCCTTTCCTTCTTTCTCTCTCTAAATATTTCTTGAAACAGTTTTTTAGAGAGGGGGGAGGGGGTGTGGGGGGGGGGGGGGGGGGGGGGGGAGTTTGAATGGGAGAGGAAGATGACGGTGGGGTTTTATAGGGGTTTAGCGAGTCAGACAGAAAGAGGTTCGGTAGCTTCGAACGTAGGAGCTCTCAAGTTTGCTAGGAAGAGGAGCGAAGGGTATTTTCGCGAAAACAATAGGGAGGACATTTTTTTTTTTTTTTTTTGGTAACCCGGGGTGTCCGGGCCAGCTTACGCGCACCACAACTAATCCCCGGACCCACTGAACACCCTGCAAGCTCAATAGGCATGTAAGACACCGCGGGGGTGACAGACGTGCACGCTAGGGCTCGAACCCAGGTGACAGAGGCAAGGAAACCTTGTTTACCCACGTGGGGGAGGGCGTTTTGGTAACTATGTGTTAAATGCAATTGGATTTGAGAACACATTATTGGGTTTTTCAAAATGTTTTTTATTTAAAATAAAATAAATTATATATTCTTTTAATTAAATAAATTAAAAATTATTTATACTAATAAATGTAAAATAAATGTTGGTAATGACAAGTAAAGATTAAAATAAAAAAATCAAGAGATAAATATAAATAAAGATATTTAATCTCGTAACACGAGTCATATGTACCAAAACTTATGCTGATCATTTTCTTTTTAACTATCCTTTTAACATCCAATGTATCATAGTAAAAAGATAACCCCATCTCTTTTCCGCTATTCTTATAATTCTTTGTGTCAAGAACTGAGTTATTATTACTCTAATTCATAATATGTTTTGTATTTATTTAAATAGTAGTAAAACACTGAATATTTTTAATATATTTTTTTTAATAATAAAATCTCGTTGAAATCAAGCTTTGGATTAATGATAGAAGAAGTTGCTATCAATTGGTTGTTGGTATTAATGATGGCAATAACATGTCTTGGATTTTTACATTTTTAAAAATTAAATTATAAAAAAAAACCTTGTTAACTAGTAGATGATCGATATCATGCATGTGTGAGGCTGTTAAATGGCAGCAGGGATTAGCCCATATGACACGAAGCAATAGAATCTTCCTTTC
Organism: Populus nigra; assembly: GCF_951802175.1. Lineage (NCBI taxonomy): Eukaryota > Viridiplantae > Streptophyta > Magnoliopsida > Malpighiales > Salicaceae > Populus > Populus nigra. Next base: position 3,700,855 of record NC_084865.1, read on the forward strand.
ATAATGTTTTGGAATTGAACGCATGTATGTACTCGCCTCCCAAGTCCCTTCAATTATGTGACTTTCTATCCCTTTTTTCTAACCAAATCTTGATTCTGAGCTGATACCAAGATATTCATACAATCATTTCTCTTAATCAAAATTAGAATCATGAAATTTCAACATCTTAAGAAGATATTATTGATTCGGAGTTGTTATTCATTGTACACATCTCCATGGTTTTTCTTACATTGATTTTCACTAGCTAACAACTTTGCAAAGGAGATGCTTAATTTCTTTTATATATATATATATATATATATATATATATATATATATATTAACGTAGAGTGTCAGGATCAACTTACACTTACTTCGACTAATGTTTATAGACTCTAAAATTAACAACAACATAAAACTAATTGGATGTTTTGGCAATGTACAATGAAAGCTTATATTGATGCTAAGAGAAGGTTGTTAAATGAAGAACTTATACAAAAAATAATACAATCATGCTTGATTAATTCTGAATCAGAGCAAGACTAGAAAAGAGAAAGAAAAACTAAGAATTTTCCTTCTTTTATTTTATTTTCTTTTCTTTTCAGTAAAGAGTCCTCAAGACTTTTGGCTTTTATAATCTTTTTATTATTATTAATGTGGGTATTTAAATTAGTTTGTGCATATCTCGACTAATCCCACGAGCCCTGAAATTAACGACTATGTAAGCCTTTAATGACCATCATATTAGCAACCATAGGGCTCGAACTTGAAACCATAGGGAGAGTAAATCTCTTGATTCCAAGTTCTTACTACTGAGCTACCTACTAGATAGTTAGTTGCCTACATAATCTTGTGTTATCGTAATGGTGTTAACATTTAAAATAAATTTTAGTTAGAAATTAATTTCTACAGAGAATGTTATTAGAAATTAAATTATTTTTTTAATAAATAGATTATGAATTATAACAATCCCTTTTTATCACAAAAATCTTGTTTTTTTTTTTTAATATATCGATAGATAGTTCACTTGATGTTTTTAAATCATCCTCTCTATTAATCAGAAGAATTTTAAAATATAAAGAACATTTTGGCTAGAAAAGGAGGTATGTGTGATATTTTTAAACCTTTAAATTATTTCTGTAGTTTTATAATACTTGATTGTAATTGTAATTTGTCCTAATTAACCAGATTCCAATATTATTTTTCTATATATTAAAATTCTTTTCAGTTATCCTTCAAAATATATTTTCCCATATACCTTTTAATTATTTCATCATCACTTTTCTTATATTTAGGGTTAAGAAATCAATTCGTCGATGTATAGGATGATTTCTGCAATCCTTCTTCGATCTTTAAAATCAAGCCCATAAGATCCTTGTGTCTCAGCATGTTCTACCACAGGTCTACCATCAAATGATAGGTCTCGTCACTAAGAATTTATTGATACTATATTATTATTTTTTAATTTTTCTTTTATATTATTATATTTTGATATGTTAATGTTAAAAATAATATTTTAAAAATAAAAAATTATTATTTTAATATATTTTTAAATAAAAATTATTTTAAAAAATAACACAACCATGCTCTCGATCTTACCTAAGATACATCAAGACTGCTGATTGCTTACCACTTATAACTAATGCAAGACATTAACGGGGCTGCCTAGAGGCTTACGGAAGTTGGCTTTGAGTTCCGATTATTCTTTTTTAAAGATGATGGAAATTATGTTTTTGAAAATTTTAATTTTTTTTATTTAAAATAATTTTTTATATAATTTTAGATCATTTTAATGTGTTAATATTAAAAATAATTTAATTTTTTTTTATTTTAATACATTTCTAAACAAAAAGCACTTTGAACCATCATTACTATTATAATCTCAAATAAAATCTATTCTTATTTGAGATTGTGATAGTAGTAACAGTTTAAAATACTTTTCATTTAAAAATATATTAAAATATAAATTTTTTATTTTTAAAAAATTATTATTTGTTCAAGAGACTTTGAAGCATTAAACCTTGGGTCACAATGAGTGCGATAACGGGAGCTCAAGTCATCGTAAGTTATCGCCGGAGACCCCCTAATGCACTCTGTCACATTCCGGCCAGTCATCTCTAGGTGAATTCCTCCAGGATGGCTTCCTTCTTGCTCATGCACATCAAAAAATGCTCGCACCTCAGCCTATAAATAGCAATATTGACTTTACATTAGCAAGATTTTTATTTTTAATTAGTAAATCTCTCCACACATGATTAATCAGCTTTATTAATTTTTAAAGTTGTTTAGGTGGAATCTGCCTCCAAATTTAGATGCATGACAATAACATTCAATACCTGTTTAAATTCTACGAGTAACATTTTATTTTATTTTATTTTATTGCTATGTATATACTTGATCGAGCGATAAAAATTGTGGCAAAATGATTCAACTGAAAATGTATTTTCAACCGTATTGAATTTTAACCATAACTTGATTAATAATAATAATAATAATAATTGCATATGAAAACAAAATGAAATTGTAAAAGCACAAAAAGAATCAAACATCCTTGCCTCACAACGTACCCCGTTGCAACTGTTTAAGATTAAGATTCTCAATTTAACTTTTTGTTATTGTGATAATTAAGGTTTTTTTTATCAAAATACATAGAAAAAAATTATTTGGTTAGTTAAATAATTTTTATTTTATCATTGGACTTTATATATAATTGTATTTTAAATATTAAATGTGTAAAAGTTAAAATAATTTATTTTTATTTATGAAAGATCTTTTTATTTATTTTGTATTAAAAAATATATCATATATCAGTTTGAATTATATATATAATTGTTTTTTAAATTATAACCGCAAAAAACCAAACACACCCTTTGCCTCTAGCGCGCTAGCTCTTGAACTCATCGCCAGGCCGTTCCTCTCTCTCTTTAGTTCTCAGCAGAACCCAAACCAATCCCAGTAAAACCAGAAAACGACAGTCACTAAATCAAAATACGACACAATAATGTCTCTCACAGCCTACCACCACCACCACCTCCTCTTCACTAACTCGCCGCATCGCATCACCCTCCTCTTCACCTCCACCAGCCTCTCACTTAGAAACCTCACTCTCTCTCGCCACGTCAACACATCCTTACATTCCCATAATTTCCACTTCAAACCCCAGACTCCCAAAAGTTCTTTCAATCTCACTCTCAAAGCTTACCAATCGGACCCCACAATCCCTACCCAAGATTCCAATCAATTCAACCTCGATCAATTCCTCTCAGTTGCTGAGTTACTCTGCATCTTCTCGTCGTCTATAATCACAATTAGTTACGCATTGAATTATACGGTTTTGAACTCGAAAAGGGGAGTGTTGGGGGTTATAGGGAGTAATACAGGGTTTGCGTGGGGAATGGTAGTGATGGTTAGTGGAGTGGTGATCGGTGCGTGGATAAGAAGGCGGCAGTGGTGGCGGGTTAGTAGTGAGACGGATAGGGAAGGGAGTAGAGAGAGTTTGAATTTGGTGGGGAGGATTGAGAAATTGGAAGAGGATTTGAGGAGTTCTGCTACCATTATTAGGGTTTTGTCTAGGCAGCTTGAGAAGTTGGGGATTCGGTTTCGGGTTACTAGGAAGGCATTGAAAGAGCCCATTGCTGAGGTACCCATTTTCTTTTCTTTTCTTTGTTAATGTTGTTAATTACTGAAAAAGAAAAGGGTCCTGAAGTTGTTTACAATATATGAATTTGAGGATTGGATTGGAATATTAGCATATTTAATGGAAAGCAATTGTTAGTAGAAGTAATCAAGTTTTGTTGCTTGAAGTTTTATGCATGAAATGTGGAAGATTTTGAGAAAATGAAGAAGGTTTGGAATGTTGAAAACTGGAACTCGGTGGCAAGAGAAGAGATGCCTGAGAAAAAATGAGTTTGTGTTTGGCATTATCTTTGAAATTGATATATACTGCATCTCTGAGGATTTTCATCCTAATAAATTGGTGTCATTCTTGCGGTTTGACTAACAAGTTGATATGAAAGAAAAAGGGATTATTGTCCATTCTGGTTGTCCATTCTCCTTTGCAAACTAATAATGAGTTTGGGCATGGGTTTACTGATGATTTGTCCGAATGGTTCGTTACTTTTGCTGCTTAAATTCTATTCTTTGAAAAGTTCAGCAAAAGTCTCCTTGATTCTATTGCTTAGGAGTTAGGACTCTGGTATGTGTGCTGACATCCAAAGAATGGATGGTGATAAACGACCGTAGTTTAGAGTGGCTAGGTTTTCTCTCAATGGGTGCATCATTTATATTGCTTTTGTTATTCTTTCAAAGGCTCAACATGCTAAACTAACCTGCGTTGCCCTTGTGGAAGAAAATATTGCCTTTTTCTATTCTTTGGTTTTCTTAGAATCTCGAACCTCTGGTTGATATGGTTTTTGTTACTGTATAAACATGGCATGTGGCTTGAAGCCTCGAACAAGAAGATACTGTTTTATAGTTGTGCAGTGGGTCTAATACCACTGACTTCAAATAGATTGCATAAGTAATGTATATCTGCTGATACTTTTAGAAATCAGTGCAAGTTTTTTTTATAACTAGCTTGAGTTAATTACGCAGTTATTAACTTCTTTCAATCTGTGTCTGAAGACTGCAGCTTTGGCTCAAAAGAATTCTGATGCGACTCGAGCATTAGCTGTGCAAGAAGATATTCTGGAAAAGGAGCTTGGTGAAATTCAGAAGGTCTTGTTGGCAATGCAGGTAAGTTCAGCTGATAGATTGATTATGCCAAAGACAAACCATTTGTAAAGAATGGGGGTATGGCAGACATTAGAAAAAGGTCATAAAGTTTATTTTATTGCAATTGTTCCCCTGTTCTTTTCATGATGTGGTTCATGTTCAAACTTTGGTTAAAAAAGGTTTTTTCCTGTAATTATATCTCGGTAATCAAGTGACTGGTGATATGAATTGTAAAATTGGTTCTGTGGTGTTCAGTGAAACCTGTCTGAAACCAATGTAGGTGTGATAGGGACGTGATTGAAGAAAAAGGCTGTGCATAGTCACTAAAAAGGGTTAATGCTCCCCTACATCTCTGTAATCTTCATTTTGTAATTAAAAGGTCCCTCTACTATTTTTTGTCTTAATATCAACCCTTTAGATGACTTTTTTTGTCATTTATACAGCCTTATGTCAGTTCATGTCACTACAGGGGACACGAGCTCACAACATGGGTTTTTTGCTAGCATGCAGTATCCGTCCTTATATTTTTTTTTAAAAAAATGTTTTGGTCCCTATATTATATTTTTCTAACAAATAAGTCTTTTGTTGAAAGTTTTTTGGTCATCATATCTTACAATCATATATAATTTAGTTCTTGGCTGATTTGTGTTTTGAATTAAGTCTCTACATGCCAAATATAAACTTAGTAAAAATTAGTCAAATGATTTACATGGGGTTGATGGGTAAGGTAAGAGTTAAATGCATTTAAATAAGTATATCATTTAAAAAACTAATAATTTTTTTCTATATTTTTTTAATTCATTTTCTTGATATAAACCTAAAACAACCGAGAAAGAAAAAAATTAAAATAAAAGAAGGGGAAAACATTTCTCATAATAGATATATGATATAAGAATTTTCTTTACTTCTTTAGTTTTTTTATTAATTTAAATAGGTAGATCTATTTAAATCAACGTAACTCTTATCTTATCTATCAATCCATTTTAATTATTTGACAAAGTTATGCTATAACATGTAAGGATTTAACTTTTTTTGAAAAACAAATTCACTCGCTGACTAAATTACATATGACTGCAAAATGCAAGGACCAAAAAACTTTTAATGAAGAGTTTATTTATAAAAAGATACAACATAGGGACCAAAATAAAATTTTATCTAAGGGTCCAAAATATATATTAGTGAAATACTTGCTGTGAGCATGTGAGGTACAGGGTTATTAAAATAAAAAATAGTAGAGGGATCTTTAAATACAAAGCAAATAGTACAAGGATGCAGGGAAGCATTGACCCTCATTAAAAATGTAAATGAAACATAATACGAATCTCTACTGACACTAAGTTTAGTGAAGAAGTAGCTGATGTATTCATTCTCAACTTATTTATTTTTTGCAATGTGTTACTTCTTATGTTGTTGGAAAGTAAGTAAAATAACTACTAGGGTTGGTAAAAAAATGCCATAGCGGTTCTATGCATGGGAGAACATGTTACAAGCGATCAGTTCCATGGCTTATGATGAATGGAGGTTATCAAATGCAGTAAGACTAACTTCAATATGTCATCATCTTTGCAGGAGCAGCAGCAAAAACAACTGGAGCTAATTCTTGCAATTGGGAAGAGTGGGAAGTTATGGGATAACAGGCGGGAACCTGTCCAAGAACAAGAATTGATTAAAACATCTGATTTAACGGAGGGGGTGAACCAGTTGCAAACCCATGAAACTCAACCTGTAGTTACAAGGAAGGGAAGCAATAATGACATTCCATAAAAATCAGCAGTAAATACGTGCCGGATTTTTCTGTTTTTTCCGCCACCCAAGGTTGACCTCTTCTTTCATTCTCTCCAGCAAGGCAGCTGTGCTCTTTTGGTTCCCACTGTAGCTCCACCATAGGCCATCTGAGCGAAGATCCCCGTTTCTTGATCAGAATACGCTATTGCTGCAGCGTAAAGAAAAATGAAGGCCTAAATATCTTTGTATAATTGAGACACAATCTGTTCAATCGCTGTGCTCATTCCTGTGTAATTCGAGGTTGTACTTGCTGTTCAAGTTTTGTTTCTTGACAGTAACAATTTCATTCATTGGGAATGGGAGCTCGAAATCTATACTCTTCTTATAAGTACTGGCATAATTTAAATGCAATGTTAGATACTTATTGTTTCTGTGCTCATTTCTTGTTTCTCTCCAAAACCAATCTCATGTTTAGTTAAAGAAGAGCACTTTACCTCTTTGAAAGAAGTTGGAATTGGATTGTCCTGATAATTGGCTTCTGCTTGTACTGTTTTTGTGGGTAAAAGAATCACCATAGATTAATCTTTGGAGCCCTCCTGTCTCATTGCTGCTTGATTGGCCATGAAAGACTTCCCAGTAACCCTCAATGCTTCCATTCCCTGGTTGAGCTATTTCCGATGAAGTTTTTGTATCTGTTCTTCCAAAACCTTCAGCTTGTTGCCATCTCTGCTGCTGCTTTTGCTACTGCACTTCTGCTAGACCTTCTCTTCTGGCTTGACAATCTCAAATCTTGCTTGTTTCCCATGCTAATAATCACTCATATCACTTGAACTGGTAACACTTACTACTAGTAATAATGGTGATTTCGAAGATATGGCCATTGCTTAGCTTGGATGCGGCGCAAATTCTTCGCTTGAGGATTTTGTAAGCAGAGTTATATTTTTATCATTATTAAATAATTGTAGAATTGTGCATTGACTGGTGGTTTTATACCTTGTTCTTTTGGAATTAATAAAGCAGATCTTATTTTATGTTTCATGAGATGGACATAAAGAAGCCGCAATCGAATAATAGCCGAATATTTACCTATGCTTTCATTTATTGGAAGTTCCATTTATCAAGTTACAAACTCAGAATTGCAGCTATGCGGTTCAGGTTTTTTTTTCATTATTCTCAATTGTTTTTACTTGATAACTAATGGATTTTTCAATGTAGATGGATAGCTTGAACGAAAAGATAATTGGCATGCAAACTATCAAGGAAGCGTTTATGAACGCTGCTGATGTGTTTCTAAGAATTTTGATTTTTTTTATTTAAAATTAATTTTTTTTACTTTTTTGAATTATTTTAATGTGTCTAAATAAATTTTAAAAAATAAAAAAAATATTATTTAGAAGTATTTTAAAGTGAAAAGTATTTTGAAAAATAATCGCTATCACAATATCAAACATGCAATAAAAGTATTTGAGATTATTTTAATATGTTAATATCAAAAATAAATTTTAAAAAATAATATATATATATATATATATATATATATTCAAAATACTTTTTAAAATCATTAAACTAATGTTGGAGTTGTGACAGGAGAATTTCACATGGCAACAAGAACAGCTGTGAAGTTTTCAAGAGACAGTTACTATTAAAACCTTGTTACTGTTTTATTATTATTATTATTATTATTGATTTTCACTTCTTTGAATGTGTTGAAAAACGATCCATTCAGGTCACTGTCGGTCAGCTTCAACGTCATGGCTTTTGACAGAGAGTTATAGTTTTCTCTTATTACTGTTATCTTCTACGTCTGGGGAAATGAGGGGGAACGTTGAATGTGAATATGAGCTATTTTGCTTGCTTACTCGACTAAGGATCATCGAAGAGTTCAGCTAGGGAGAAAGAGAGTATTGGGCTTTGGAAAGACAGCTCTGCCCTGCACTCATGAACCAGTCTGCAGTACTTGCTATCATCTGGTGCATTTTTGCTTAAATTAACTCTATCCATACTGGCTTGTGTTCATCGATGGCTGTCATTTCTGCAAAAATATGGCCATTGATTGTAGCACTGTAAGTAGTTAGAGAAACATGAATTAATGGTCTGACCCCAGCTCGTCCACCTTGAAATCAATGTCACAGGATGGATCTATGAGCATTTACATGTTTAAGTACTGTGCTGGGGAGTTTTCTGATTGAAATATCAAAGTATTTTTCATGAAAGATGCAATTAGAGCAATTCATTTGAAATCCCATGACTATCGAGTTCTGAATCTTCTCCTGTAGCAGTTAAGGGGGGAAAAGGTACATCCCTGTTCGTGATTTTATCCTTTATATATATATATATATATATTTCATATTATTCCTTATCTTCTTTCCAGGATACAACTTAAAAGAATTTAACCATTTTTCCTCAGATGTTGTCAAGATCATGAACAAATTTCTGTCACGAATTTTCATGCCAAACACTGATTAATCAATTCTGCCAGTCCTTTCTGTCCGGTTCTCAATTATACGGCCAGTTACCGAGTAACATGTAGCCTATTGTTTGGTTAGTTTTATGTAATTAGGGTAAATGTATTTTCTTGGTGAATGATGAGCATACGGAATTTCTATCCATCTCGGGATTTCTAACGGATCTATAAATGCTAAATTTCTTTGTTTTCTTATCAATTCATTCGTAGTCTGTATTTAAATTAAGTGGTGGTCATTTTTTATTTTTTAAGGCTATAAAGAGTAGAATTTTTCGAAATATATACACTCAATAAAAATAATAAATATAAAATTTTTTAAGAATTTAAATATCCTGTTAGATAAATTTAGATTTATTTAAAGTTTATAGAAAAATTAACTAAAAATCATATGTTTTTTTTTAATTTTAAATAACTACTTCAAGTTTGGGATATCATAAACAACATGTTGTTTAAGCATTCAATTTTAAACAAGAATCCATACGAACCATCAATAAAAAATCTCATAAACTCTTTTAAGAGTTTGGGAGTGTCTACTTTTTTTCTGTGTTTTTTAGGTGTTTTATAATTTATGTACTTGCTATATAAAAAATAAAAGACATAACATTTTATTTATAAGAAAACTCAAAAACTCTATAAATGTATAATATTAATTTTTCTCCTGAATAACATCACATATATTAGAAGATAATTTTAGAAATTTATTTAATCAAGTCCCTCCTTAATTTTTCTAGGTCTAGAATTGTAATTTCCCGTATAAAAAACAGTTTAGTCCTTAATTTCTAAAACTTATTTACAATTAAGTCACACTTGATTTATTATCGGTTTAACAAATGATTGATTTATATTTGAAGATCAGGTACAATGTTTAGCAACCTGTCATGATCTTTTAGGTCTAGAATTGTAATTCCCTGTATAAAAAACAGTTTAGTCCTTAATTTCTAAAACTTATTTACAATCAAGTCACACTTGATTTATTATCGGTTTAACAAATGATTGATTTATATTTGAAGATCAGGTACAATGTTTAGCAACCTGTCATGATCTTCTAAATATTAGAAAAGTTATAAGTGTTTGACCTAACCTTTTAGTGATAATTTTCTCAATGTAATTAATATTCATTTATTAACAATGTTTTGATTTAGACATTATAGAATGGAGTTTGTCTACTATGTCAAATCATATTTGTTCCCAACACTATAGCCATTGATTATTTGAATAAGATTTGAAACTTTTTTTTAATCTCATTTTACCTTATACAAGGATTTAGTCATCGTATCTTTTACGTTCACTATGAAAAATGCACTATTCACCACCTATCCACAATCACCATTTTTTTTAATTTAAATAAATATCATATTTATCACAACTTGAGATTAAGGCTAATATTTATTTATTTTGAAAATATTATTTTTAAAAATAAAGTAAATATCATGTTTAACATAATTGTATAAAAAAGTCTTATTTATTTATTTATCAAACTGTGATAAAAATTATTACTATGTTTTTTTAAAAAGAATCATAGATGTTATTTATAACATATTAAACTATATTATTTTTCTAAATAAATTCTGAAAGGTGTTATTTTTTTTTCTATTCTACTTTGGGAAGAAAAAAAAAAACGTGAACTAGAGTGTTCGTATGGCACGCGTGAAGTGCCCCTGGGCTATGGCTGTGGAGCAATAGCTAGGCAAGAGTAAGTTGTAGCTGGTTCATGCTCAGTCCTAGCTTTCCAGACAAGACAAGAGTAACTCGTATCCTCTGTGTCTTTTTTTGAAGGACAAGAAATGCTATTTCCATTTTTCCATGACATCTGCTAACTCACCATTGAACTATCATCTTCAAGAGGAGTTCCAGAGATGTTTCACGTCAATGCATCGGTTCAAATACAGATCGAGGAGGGAGGGGCCTGGTTTATATGTGCACAAGGCCCGGGAGCCCCGATATTCCATATTACAAATCAATTACTGTAACAAAGAATTGTTAATGTCGTTTTTCCCGATGAAATATTTAAAATAAAGATTAAGAATCTGACAACTTTAGTAGATTAAATCAATTGATTATTGTATACATAAATAAATAAATAAATCATTGCATCAATAGCAAATTGATTAACGATGTGGTTAGAAAAGAAAATTCAAGCGGTTATTGTTTGAACCTCTGCCTAACCCTGTGAGGATCAAATGTGAAACAATAGACAATACAAAGATTAAATTGTAAAAAAACAAAACAACACGCCGCTATTGTTTCAATCTCTATCTAACCCTGTCAAGGTTAAATATAAAATAATAGATTGTTCAAAGTTTATATTGTAAAAGAAAAAAACAAAGACATAATATATAAGCTCGAGTTAATTTGTGAAATTTATCAATCGGGTAATGACTATAACCACAATAAGTTAACTTGATTGAATAATTTGTTTTTTTTTCTTCATTCTTTTATTTTCTCCCTTGTTAGACCTTGAATGGGTTTTAATTGACCTGGGTTAGGCAACCTAGTTAAGCAATGTCTCTTTCTTTTCTCACCCATTGTTAACTAATTGGGTCTTAATTGGTCTTGGGTTGGATTGAATATGGAACTAAATCGAAGAGTTATAAATGAATTAAGAATGAATTTTTTTAAAATGTTATACTGTATTAACCCCAGTTAACTTACGTTAACTTTTGAAATTCACAACTCAGGTCATGAACATGATCCCAATTAGGTAATCTATTTGGGTAACATGTCTCTTTCTTTTCTTATCCTTTATTTTCTTCCTGATTAAGCCTTAATTGGCATGAGCTGGATGGAATTTAGGATTAAATTAAAACACTATCAAAAAGTTAGGGACTAGATCAAAAGAAAAAAACCTTAAATACGTGACTAAAGTGAAATGGCATAAAAGAATTGGTTAAGAAAGAAAAAAAATTAAAACTTATGAAATTTGGGATTAAATTGAAGAGTTATTAAAAAATCAAGGATCAAATCAGAAGAAAAAATTCTTAAATTTGTAACTAAAATGAAAGCATTAAACAATTAGGGGTGAAAATAAAAAAGAAAATAATTAAAAAGAAAAATGTCCAACACTTTTATTGCACGTGCCAGCATATGACGAGGCTGCCGAGGTTGAGGTTACACGCATGCAACCTCATCCGTGACAAGATGGTGAACTTTTTTGGCGTCGCTAAAATCATCTTGTCTAGTTTTTCCTCCCTGGATGGTGCGTGTTGGCGTTGGACTCTCAAAATGGCTCTAGCCACCATCTCTTCCCCCTTTTCTCCTCTCTTTTTCTCGAGATCAGTGCAAAAATATAAAAAAAATAATTTCTTCATCAGTAGTCCATAATGCAATATAAATGTGTGCATAACATTTGTATTGTGGACTATTATTAAAAATCACCCTTTCATTTTAACTTTTTACTAGATAGATGGTTACCAGTATACCGTGAGTCAGGTTAAATTTTACATAACAAAAAAAAAGATGTACAATCGATGAAAATTCAAGTTAATTCGGGTTAACTTGATTAACTAACGACATGAGATATAAAATCAAAATAAACCTACATAAAGAAAAGTGAAAAAAAAATCACAAAGCTCAAGGTCCAGTAACTCAATGTTAAAAGATAAAATTAGAAGAAAAAATCAATTTCAAAAAAGTAATGTCGAAGAGAAAAACTCGGGTTAACTTTACTAACCCGTCACCTGTGATATGAGATCATGATAAAAAAAATCAATTTTTTTTAAAAAGGAGCCAACAACAAAAACCAAAGTTAAATAAAAAAAGTTGAAAAAAAAACCGAGTTAATTGGGGTTAACTTGACTAATCCGTACTCGAAAACTCCACAAAAAGACAAGCAAAAAAGTCACAAAGCTTAAGGGAAAATAATTTAATTTCAAAGATTGAAACTAGAAAAAAAATCAATTTCATAAAAAAACGTAAAGAAAAAAAAACTTGAGTCAACTCAGATTAATTCAACTAATTCGCTACCCGAGATATGAGATCAAGATAAACTCATAAAAAGAAAAGTGAAACAAATATCGAAGCTCAAAGCTTAATAACCCAATATCGAATGATGAAATTGAAAAAAAAATTAAACACAAAAAAAGAACTGAACTTAAAATGTGTTAATATTCAAAATTGACGACTCAGGTTATGAGACCGAGATTACCCTAAGAAAGACAAACTTGAAAAAATCATAAAGTAGAAATTACAGTTATGAAAAAATTAAAAAACAAATCAAAATAATGAAAACCAAATCTGATATAAAAAATAAATGAAATAAAATAATTAGGGACTAAATTGAAAAATAAAATAAATTGATTTTTTTTTATTTTGCCCTTCAATTCAATATTTGATGATATTTAAGGTTTTACCCTCAATATTTTGATTTCTAATATTTATTCATAGTCCTTTTATCAAAATTTGATTTGTTTTCAATTTCATTCTTAGATCCATAGTCTTGATTTTTTTTTTCTAATTTGATCATTATTCTCTTGACTTTTAGTTTTTTTTGGATTCATTTGTTAATTTGATATTTTTTTTATTCTTTCTCTTTAATTAACAAATTTAGTTTATCCTCTTTGTTTTTTTTTCTTTCAAATGAGGTTCCTATTCTTTTAATTCCCATTGTTTTTCCTTTAGACGTTTCTAGGCGCTACTCGGGAGTCAATCCAGGATAATTAGCGGGTCACGGGTCAAGTGAGTTTCCTCAAGTTAACTCAAGTCAACCAAATCTTTTTGTTTTATAAAAAACATCAAAATAATACTATTTTGAAAAAAAAAAGAAAAAAATCAATGAGTTTTGATTGGATTTGTCCCTTATTAACTTAAACGTGAGTCAACCTAGGTTCTTAACATTTTTAACCTAGGTTCTTAACATTTTTACTCTAGATCAATTCTCACTCAATTAATTTTGCTAGTGTGTTGTTGTTTTAATATTTTTTTATTGATTTATTTTCTAATTTGGTACCTCTACATTTTAATTCTTGAGAACTAGCAATCATTAGTTTTTTTTTTCTCTCTATAATATCAAGTTATGGGTTTTTTTTTAATTCTTTAAAATATATTAGCAGCATTTGAGTATTATTTTTTTTACGTTGCAAACAAATTAGTCAACCCCGGAGCAACTATGTGGTATATTACTATAAATTGTCCGAGAATGACCGCCTAATTTCACATTTAACTGTTTCAATTTTTTTATATTTCACGATTCACAGTTGACTATTTTTTGTTTTAATATAATCGTGAATCCAACATAATAAACACTATTGTTGTGAATTGAGAAACCAATTTGCAACAAGGCATTGCTTGATTCTTGTTAATTATTTATTAAGTGCCGACAAGATTATATACTATTTTTATGTTTAACGTAGGAGTAATCGATTCTCGAATCATAAGTTAGGATTGTAATAAATCGATAGTTACTTCTGAATCATAAAAATGTACAATCCAACTATGACTTTTGCCATATTATTGGCTTATTGTTAGCATGTAATTAAGATTTTATGCTAGGAAATTAAGCAGACAAGATCCTCATACGTACGGAAGTTACAAAGTGGTGTTTGGCCTTTTCATTTCATCAGTGAGAATCATGTTTTTGCTCGACTGCAATATGTAATTAAGGAAAACTGTCCAAGAAAAAGCTCCTTTTGATCTTCAGCGGAAACCCTTTTTTAACTTTCCGCTCTCTATCCATTTTTGGAACGTGTGCGGTCTGCGTTGGGTAACTCACTTGCCACTGTCTCCATCTCTATCCATATGAAGGTCTGTCCATCGGTAGCAGCTTGACTCTTGCTTCTGCATATCTGTAAAATCACAGCAACAAGTCAGGAAAAAGATGAAAGAACGCACAGAATACCCTTCTACTTCACGGATTCGTTTTTTCTGCATGGCATGTTAGGTCCTTTGTACTTCTACTTAACACTGACATGATTCACTCCTTTTTATTTTCTTTTTTAAGTTTCATGTATTAGGTCAGGCAACATTTTTTTTGCAATACTTGCATCCTTCACCTCTTCTTATAAAATCTTAACTCGTGCCTTGTGTTACAGTATATTTCATTATAAAACTACAGCAATGATGATTTGTCATAATCTATATTCTTGTACATTTCAGCATGTATAGCGATGCTAGCTAGTTCTTGTACTTTAAGTATCACCATTTTATGGCAGTCCAAAATTCCTCGGTTTTTCTCAACTTCTGCATGTGACTATAAATGGGTTACCCTCGATTCCACTAAAGACTTGACCTTGAACTTTTTAGCTGGTAGTTTTGTTGATCATGTGTTTATCTTGGTTAGATTGACAAATCACGTTGGGAAATGAGCAGAGGAAGCTGATTCTTGCATGCGTTAAAGATGTTAGATCATGGATATAAAAAAGAGGTTATGATAGCTTAATTGATACTAGCATCCCTTTCCTTTTGAGAGGTTTTAAGTGTGTTATTGATTTTCTCAGTCATGTGACAATTAACTAAATGTATGAATAATTCTATCTTCATAACCACTTGTTCAAGCCGATTGGAGTTCGATACATGCATGCGGGTCTTCAACAGAATCAACACAAGGATTGACTTCACCTGGACGCAGAAGGTTAATCTTTTTGGTCATGGATCTTCTTCATTCGTCCAGCCACTTTCTTCATTTCTATTTAATGTAGCTTCCAATTTAAAGAAGATAAGTTGCAGAAAAATTAATTACTTGCAGAATGACTTGAATGATCTCTGTTCCCCAGCCACTTATAAGCTCTGGACTTCATGTAAGCTTAAACAGGGAAAATTTGTTGTTTGTCTCACTGTAATTTCACGCCAATGACTCCAACAGATGTTCCAGAGAGTTTATTTCATGGTATTTTTCAAGTATTGTTTTTAACATCAATATATTAAAATAAATTAAAAATATAAAAAAATTGATTTAAAACATAAAAAAATTGTTTTCTTCTTCTTTCTTTTTCGTTTTTTTTTGCTGGTCTAAAGGACAAAGTGTAATTTTCTCTTCTAGAAAGTCTAAAACTGTTTGTATGTTCGAATCAAAAATATCCTTTTATTCTAATTAACTCGTTACTTAACATCGGAGCTACAAGCTCACTTGCTAAAAATTCTATAACTGTGAGGTTGATTTTTATCAGATTCTATGGACCCTAATTCTGGACAAGCGAACACCACCTAGGGACAAGTGAACGCTCTCCATTTTCATGCCTGAGACACAAGGAAAGAAAGAAAAAAAAAAAATCTTCCTCTCTTCGAGGATTACTATTCATAGGTGTTAATCAATCGCAGTCAAACCCCAAATTCCGAGATCTGAAAACCAAAACTATATGTTTATTAAAAGTGGAATTTAAGCAAAGGGCCCTTCACTTCTGATGTGGATTCTCCCAATTTGTTTTCCTCTCCTGTGTTGTTCCTTTCGCTCCCTGCCAGCACTCTCACACCAATCACGATGTACTATCTCTTTCTCTATCTCCTCCAACCACCACTTAACTTCGCCATTTAATTCATCAACTCCTACCCCTCCACTCTCATTACTCATGTCCATGAACAAAAACTAACCAGATTCGCTCCCTCCTTTGTTTCTTTAGCTGCTTATTATTGTGGTGGGCAGGGAGATCTGTTTCAGGAAACGAACTGCCAACTGGGTTTCACTACTTTGACCTTTCCTTAACATCTTTGCTAGCGGTTTTGTTGCTATGGCTACTGCTTCTTGGTCATGAAACATGAAAAGCCTTATTTCAAGACTATAATGGGTTCTTATCACCAATGTTTTCTGTTCAGTGCCACTGTTTTGTTACATATTCTGCTCTCTACGGTCTTTTGTTTTGCTCAACACGACCTGCAACCTCCAATTGCTTCTCACGAGGTAAGCCTCAACTCAACTCAACTCAAATCACAACTCTCTAGTTTATGGGTTTCGTTTGTTTTGATGGTGCGAGTTAACTGAGGTTTTAATTTCACGAGTAGGGTGCAGCATTTGAGGAGAAGGCAAGGCTAGGTTCAACCCCACCAAGTTGCCACAACAAATGCAATGGTTGCCACCCTTGCATGGCAGTTCAAGTGCCAACTCTGCCGAATCAAAACCGACCAGCGCAGCCGGTTTCAACCAAAACTAGCATCATTGATCCCTTTTTTGACCCATATCCTGCAGGTAATAACAGGTACTCAAATTATAAGCCACTTGGTTGGAAATGTCGCTGTGGTGACCATTTTTACAATCCTTTAAGCTAACTAATTAATTAGAGTTGAATCAAAATGTCGATCACCATAATCGTAATTTTTCTCCTTAATCTGTTTTGAAATTGTGATTAAAGGAGCTTCCTGGGATTCTTTAGACACGTGACGTTGTCAGCATTAATTGTACATATTGAAACTTCCATACAGTGTAAAAGACTTGTACTATCGAGTCCTTTTGGCTTTATTATCTGGGGTCCCGGCTAGAAGAGTTAACGTTTAGCAAGTGTAAAAACTGCAATTAACTTGTTGACAAGCTCAGACATTCTGTTTAACCATTTGAGTTTGCCTTTCTTTCTTTGGTTGTTCCATTTTTTCTGCATTTGGGTTTGTTTCTGTCAATGGCTTTGGGGATGTCAGATTGAGCCTATCTAGAGTGTACCTGCGTTTGACCCCAGCTAGCACATAATGATCTGTCACACAATTCTGTCTCTTGCATGGTTGAATTACTAATGAAGACTCTCGTCTTGGAAGGAAGGAGACATTCTTGATAAGAAATTTGTGCATGGCCTTTTCCTTTTCATATCATTTAGCAGGGTGACATTAGGCTTGCAAAGAAGTTTTTCTTAGCTATGAATTTATGCTTTTCAAAGAATCCTTTGAGAATCTGGCCTCTTCACTTCCGAATGGGGATTTCGATTGAGCCAAAATCACATAACAATTTCAAAGAATCTCCTGAAAGTATCCTTTCAACCTTCAAAACTTTCTACTGTATGAATTGAGATGCTTTTCTGAATTTCCGGTACAAATCATGCTCCATATAGGACTGTCAGCACTGAGAATCCCGAGTGCACAAAGAATATGCCTGAAAAGTGAAAACCATCAATATATCCATCACGCTAGTTGCATCATGGCAATGCAAAATATACCGCTTCTGTTTGTGCCTGACTTGAGAAGTTTTTAACTTACCAGAGGAACTCTAGTCCTTGAGAAAGTTGAACGTAAAAGAAACTGCCTAAGCATCCATCAGTTCAGTAGCACCATCAAGCTCCTAGCAATCCCTGTTATGTTAATTGGGAAATTCTGCCACAGGAAAAAGTCTAAGATATAAAAAAACTTGGATTTCCATAGCTTGGAGTTAACGCCTAGTCCGATCGATATACTAATATTAGATTAAAATTTTCTTCGCTTTTCCTGGCAGCTACCTATGACATGATCTTCAGGGAACTGCACCCGTTCCAATTGAAAATGCTGATACATAAATCTGATTTCGTTCGGAAAATTAGAAGAAACTGTTTAATTTTACCAGTAATATAGTAGGAAATTTACCAGCACTCTCCTGAGACAGCTAATATTGGTACTCGCTCAAGCAACAAGCCATCTCCCTGAATCACAAAGATCATGAAAACAAATTCAGACCTTTGAAGCCAAACAGGAAGAACAAAATATGCATTGAGCTAGAATTTTTTTTTTAGTGATTTACCCCAAGAAAGAAAGAGCCTAGAAACGTCCCAGTTGCTGAGGTCTTAATGAACAAAAGGCATGTTTGGTAGTCAGTAAAAGTGGTCTCACTGATTTAATATTTGAAAGGCAATTAGAATTTTTTAAGCAGATATTTACCATTATAAGCAGTCGTCTTTCAGATTTATCCATTAAAAATACCTGAATGCCTATTGTTCCAGTTTTTGCTCAGAAAGCCCTGCAATTTACAGAGTCAATTCAGAAAAATCCCAACAAATCCAGCAATCTCTTGTTCTTGAATAGTTTCATCATTGTCACTGATCACACCAATTTTCTCCTCCAAGATCAATGGCTTTTCCATGTCTTCAAGGCCATCAATTTAACCTGGTCAACATCTCTCTGTAGCCTAATTGTCATTTTTCAGCTAGCTTAAGAGAAATATAAACTTACCACTAGCAAGTCAGGACACCGTGACCTGCAACTCAGGACTGTGGGTGTTATATGACAGCTTTAGAGCAGCAATCAAGGTCTATATATATGCATAGATATGGTCACACCATCGACACCTATTTAGAAATATATTAAAATATATTTTTTATTTTTTTAATATTAGTATATTAAAATAATCTAAAAATATTAAATTTTAATTAATCTTTTATTTGAGCAAAAATCCCACACGGATAATAGCTTTTTACTTTTCTTTTCGAGCCATAGAAGGAAAAGAATCGGTAAAGGCGCTCTTTTCTTGTTGGGCCACATAGGTTGCGGGCTTGTGGGTCTACAAGCCAGGGTTGCCAAAGCCTAGCTTTTTAATGAGCCCAATCCAGTTGTGTAGAAAACTGGGTCGGGTTATTATGGTACTTCGGTGTTCTGACTGCGAAAGAAAAACCCGAAACCACCCCTCTCTCCCATCTTCAAAGAGGCTGCCCTTTAGCTTAGCTTTCAGCGCTAATCTCCGTCCCGCAAGGTAACCAACCAATCCTCCAAACTTTTCTGTACCATTATTCCTTCTCTTCTTCTATTTTTCAAAGCTTTGTTTTGCGAGTATGGTGATCTGGGTTTTCTATGTGATGACTGAAGAAAAGATGACGAGTCCGATTTCATAATCCATTCCATTCCATTAATCTCCTTGACGACAACCCCCCCCCCCCCACCCATTTGTTTTTGTTTTTGATATTTTGTTTGTCTACATTGTCATATTGCAATTGGTTCTCGTTTAAAGTTGAGAATTTCTATGCAGGAAATGCTTTTGACATGAAATAAAGGGAGTAACGATGGAGTGTGTGGTACAGGGAATTATAGAGACACAGGTATGTGTTCCTTAAGGACCCTTTTTAGTGTGTGTAATTCCAATGGTTCTTGTTCTGAAAATTTCTTGTGTGCTTATTTGGGTAATTTTGGTGAATACTGAATTTTCTTTTGTAAAAGAGCAGTGGGTTTTGGTGTGGGCTTTATGCTCGCCTTTTGGTTATTGATGATTAAGGTTAGTCTCTAGAAGTAGTTTTAAACTTGATAAGAAGAGATTTATGTTTGTGAAATCTAGTGATGGAAGTGATCATTTTTTCCCCGAATAATCGAAGCTGAATAAACTGAGCAATATTTCTCTTCTCGGAGAATCCAACCCAGGAATCTGATCCTTCGTTATTCGTTTGTTTAAATTTATTTGCGTTTGAGACCAATTGGTTATATGTTTTGCTTCATCCGTTTTTATAAGCAGTTTTCTTTAACTTTGCTTTGTCTGGATGTGGATTCTGTAATTTTGAGATACAGCCATTGATAGTTTTCTTAAATGATTATTTTCAAATATTACAATCCAGGATCTTTTTCATTATTTATTGTCTGTTTAAATTTATAATGAGTTTCTAATTTTTACTTTTAGGGATAACTGGTCATGGTTTTGGATATATGTTTGGACCTTCACCATGCATCGGTAGTTGCAACTTGTAAGTTGTGCTATTTAATATTAAGTAGAGGTGCAGACTTAATAAGCTTGAGATGGAAATGTTGATTATTTCCCCAAATGATCGGTACTGAATAAAATGAGTGATCTGTCTCTTCAGAGATTACTAGCCAGAAAGCTGATCCATTGTCTTACAACCATGTAATTTGTAAATGTTTATGTGTCTGTTTTTACCAGATAATCGTTTCAATAATGACTGCATATTAATGCTTCTGTTATTTGTAATTGGTACAAATATTTTTATTTTCTTTACCAAGGGGAGATGTAGATGCTGAATGCTAGAGATGGAAGTAATGATTATTTCCCCAAATGATCAATGCTGAATAAACTGTGTGATCTTTCTCTTTTCAGAGAATCCAAGCCATGAATATGATCCATTTTTTTCGCATCTATTTAAGTTCATAAAGTGTATGCCGGGTTTTGTTTTTTATTTTATTTAATGCATAATGGGTTCGGTTCAGTATTTGCTATATGTTCTTTCTTTTAATATCAATGATTACATACTCAGCATACTTTTTTTTTTTACTGAGAAGATACTCTATTCTACATGTTAGAGATAGAGATGATTATTATTTCCCCAAATGATCGATGCTGAATAAACTAAGCGATCTTCTCTTTGGAGATTGCAAGCCAGAAATCTGATCCATTATTTTACATTTATTTAAATTTATCTAGTCTGTCTTTAGTTTTCTCAATCCTTTTTTGGGATAATTTACTGGATATTGTGTTTGTTTTCATCCTTTGTCTGAGTTATAAGAAGCTCTGTTTAACTTACTAAAAATAGAAGTCGATTCCATATGTTTGAGATGGAATTTCTGGTTATTTCCCCAAATGATTGATTCTGAATAAACTGAGCAATCTCTCTTGGAGTTTCCAAGCCAGGACTCTGATCCATCATTCTGCACCAATTGATATTTTTTGTTCCTCTGTTTGGAAAATTTTGTTTTCTGTATTTACAATTGAAATCTGAGCATTATCATGTTACCTATCTTTGGTGTTTTTACATTGTAGATTTGGTAGAGATTTTTGTAGATTTACTTTCTTACTTGAAAATCTCAGCACTGTCAAGTTGTCTCTTAAGCTTTTCCATTTAGATGGTTGTTACATATATTCCTTAGAGATTAGTTTTTTGTTATAAATAGAAGGCACACATGCATAACATTTGATTTATAATTTAAATATTTGAACCCAATCTTAATTTTTATTTTTTTTTGTTTTATGTTGCAGCATGTAGAGGCCCTTGAGATTCTTCTTCAAGGTCTTTGTGGTGTTCATAAAGAACACCTACGGGTCCATGAATTATACCTTAAAAGTGGTCCAAACCTTGGTAAGCTCACATTTTTGCCAGGGGTGGTGCTTACAAATTCTTAAGTGCTTGGGTAAAGATGTCAAAA